>NW_022681472.1:97400085-98862351 GCF_009764315.1 Trachypithecus francoisi | reverse complement strand
TGAGTAAAGCTCAGAGCCCCAATATGCAGAAGAGGCCAGCCCCACAGGCGCCCCGAGAAGAGACAGAACCAGCTGGAGGAAGATGGCCCATGCCTGGTTATCTTGTCAGGGGAGGGGAGGAGATGTTGCTCTAGACCCTACAGACACGGAAGTATCATGAAGGGCCGTCAGGAGCAAGTCATGCAAACAGGTTCAGCAACGGAGATGAAACGGACAAACTCCACGAAAAACACAGGATTACGAAACTGACGAAAGGGAAGCCAGGCAGCCTTCCATCTGATAAGGCAACTGGAAATGCAACCTGAACCCCTCCCATGAGGAAAATGCCACGCCCAGCTGGGTTCCCTGGTAAGCTCCACCAAAGCCTACGAAGCACAGTACTGATCTTAGAAGCTATTTAGTGAACAGAGGAAGAGCAGACACTATCCAGTCTGTCTTAATGAGGCCAGCAAAACCCAAACCAAAAACCTGACAGAGATATTACAAGGGGCCAAGCACAGTGGCTCACGCCTATAATCCCACCACTCTAGGAGACCGAGGCAGGAGGACTGTTCCAGGCCAGGAGTTGCCCCACCTGTCTCTATACAAAATAGAATGAGCGGGGTGTGGCGGTGGACATACGCAGTCCCAGCTACTCAGGAGGCTGAGGTGGGCGTATTGCTTGAATACGGGAGGCATAGGTTGCAGTGAGCTGAGCTCATGCCACTGCACTTCAGCCTGGGTGTCAGACTGAGACTCTGTCTCAAAAAAAAAAAAAAGATATGACAAAAAAATAACCTACCAAACTCTCATAAACACAAATTCTCAAAAAATATTAGGAAGCCAAATCCAGCAGTTTATAAAAAGAATTCTCGGTCATGACCAAGTGACGTGGACCCTAAGAGTACACAGCTGGTTTGATCCCCATTAGCTGCAGCTGGTGCCCAGGAGCCTCCCTCCACCACCTGTGTTCAACACTCACTGCAGGGGGCAGCTCCCTCGGCGTTCACCCCTGCCCCTCGTCCCTCCCACCTCCAGCACAGCAGGCACACAGACATTCCCTTTCTCCTTACGACGCTCACGGGTGGCTACAGCAGGCACACAGACATTCCCTTTCTCCTTCCGACGCTCACGGGTGGCTACAGCAGGCACACAGACATTCCCTTTCTCCTTCCGACGCTCACGGGTGGCTACAGCAGGCACACAGACATTCCCTTTCGCCTTCTGACGCTCACAGGTGGCCACATTAACTGCTACATGTTTTCAGGAATATACTTTTCAACTTGAGATTTTTTTTTCACCCTTTCAACAGCATGGCATCAACTTTAATCACGATGACTTCCTGAACATTTGAC
This sequence comes from Trachypithecus francoisi, assembly GCF_009764315.1. Taxonomy (NCBI): domain Eukaryota; kingdom Metazoa; phylum Chordata; class Mammalia; order Primates; family Cercopithecidae; genus Trachypithecus; species Trachypithecus francoisi. The sequence continues at coordinate 98,861,017 of NW_022681472.1, read as the reverse complement.
AACGACATAACTAACCACGTTAGCAGAATAAAGGAGAAAACCATATAACAGCTATTATCTCAATAGATGCGGAAAAGGCATGTGTTAAAACTCAACACCTAATCCCAACAAAAACTCTCGGCAAACAAGGAACAGAAGAAAACTTCCTCACCCCGGCAAGCCTGCAACCAACACCCTGCTTCATGGGCCACTATGGAACTCTTTCCCTCTGAGACCAGAACAAGCAGGGCTGTCTACCCACTGCTTCTCTTTATCACCTTATTGGAGGCCTGAGCCAGTGCAAGGAGGTAGAAAAAATACATAAAGCCATAAGATTACAAATAAAGAAGTAGGTCGGGTGCGGTGGCTCATGCCTAGAATCCCAGCACTTTGGGACGCCGAGGCGGGTGGATCACCCGAGGTGGGGAGTTTGAGACCAGCCTGGCCAATATGGTGAAACCCTGTCTCTACTAAAAATACAAAAAGTAGCCAGGCATGGTGGCAGGCACCTGTTATCCCAGTTACTCGGGAGGCTGAGGCAGGGGAATCGCTTGAACCCGGGAGGTGGAGGTTGCGGTGAGCCGAGATCGCACCATTGCACTCCAGCCTGGGTAACAACAGCAAAACTCCATCTCAAAAAAAAAAAAAAAAAAAAAAATTCACAAATTGGAGGCAGAAGTTGTAGTGAGCCAAGATTGTGCCACTGCACTCCAGCCTGGGTGACACAGAAAGACTGTCTTCACAACACTGGGGTAGGCAAACATTTCTTTCATGGATCCCCAAAAGCACTTTAAAAAAATTACAAATTCAGACTGGCTGCAGTGGCTCACGCCTGTAATCCCAGCACTCTGGGAGGCTGAGGTGGGCGGATCACCTGAGGTGGGGAGTTCGAGACCAGCCTGGCCAACAGGCTCTCTCTTCAGTCGAGAAGGGAGAAACCCCTTCTCTACTAAGAATACAAAATTAGCTGGGTGTGGTGGAGCATGCCTGTCATCCCAGCTACTCAGGAGGCTGAGGCAGGAGATTCGCTTGAACCCGGGAGGCGGAGGTTGTGGTGAGCCGAGATCGCACCATTGCACTCCAGCCTGGGCAACAAGAGCAAAACTCTGTCTCAAGAAAAAAAAAAAAAATCACAAATTGGATTTATCAGAATTAAACATTTTTGTTTATCATGGCAGTCAAGAAAAAAAAATAAAGGAGACTGGGTGCAGTGGCTCATGCCTGTAATCCCAGCACTTTGGGAAGCTAAGGCGGGAGGATTGCTTGAGGCCAGGAGTTTGAGACCAGCCTGGGCAACATAGGGAGACCTCTGTCTCTATTGTTCAATTTAAAAAAAAATTTTTTTTACAAAGACACAAAGGCAAGCCACAGAATAAGAGAAAATATTCCCAATACATGTATCTGACAAAGGGCTTATATAAAGAACTGTAACTCCTACAAATCAATAAAAAAGAAAAATAAAATTTAAACTGGGCAAAATATTAGAACAGACACTTCAACCAGAGTGATCCAATGGTCTATAGAAACGTGAAAAGGCACATTGACCACATGGATCATGGGTGGTGTTTTCCAGTCAAACGACTTGCTGAGTTCCTCTAGCAAGCAGCAATGACCACAGTGATAAAAATAATAGCTCCTGGCCAGGTGCGGTGGCTCACGCCTGTAATCTCAGCACTTTGGGAGGCCATGGCAGGTGGATCACCTGAGGTCAGGAGTTCGAAACCAGCCTGGCTAATATGGTGAAACTCCATCTCTACTACAAGTGCAAAAATTAGCCAGGCTACTCAGGAGGCTGAAGCAGGAGAACTGCTTGAACCAGGGAGGCGGAGGTTGCAGTGAGCCAAGATTGTGCCACTGCACTCCAGCCTGGGGGACAGAGCAAGCTTCTGTCTCAAACAAAAACAAAAACACCAGCTCCCCTCAGCTAAACAGCTGTGTTTGCACTACAACCTGGGCTGGGCTTCCTAGCCTGGAAAGCAGAGTCGGGGAGAACCGTGAGATAGGCCAGAAAAGGGGCTAAGGTCAGATTATTCAAGGCATCCTGAGCCATGGTTTCATGTGTAATGTGACAGAAGTTTAATACAGGAGAACAGAAGGATACTGTCATAGCTGCTTTTTTTCCCCCTAGGCAAATTAACACAGGATTTTTTTTTCTGAGGCAGGGTCTTGCTCTGTCACCCAGGCTGGAGTGTGGTAGCCCAATCACAGCTCACTGCAGCCTCGACCTCCTGGGCTCAAGTAATCCTCCTACCTCAGTTTCCCCAGTAGCTGGAACCAAAAGTGCATGCGCCACCATGTCCTGCAATTGTTTAAATTTTTTGCGGAGAGGGGATCTCACTATATTGCCCAGACCGATCTCAAACTCCTGGCCTCAAGAGATCCCCTGGCCTCGGCCTCACCCAAAGTGCTTGAGTTACAGGCGTCAGCCACAGCATCCGGCCTAAGCTACATTTTTTTTACTTTTCATTATTATTATTTTTTAATGAGATGGAGTCTCGCTCTGTTGCCCAGGCTGGAGTGCAGTGGCGTGATCTCCACTCACTGCAACCTCTGCCTCCCAGGTTCAAACGATTCTCTTGCCTCAGCCTCCCCAGAGTAACTGGGATTACAGGTGTGCACCACCACACCCGGCTAATTTTTGTATTTTTTGTAGAGATGGGGTTTCACCATGCTGGCCAAGTTGGTCTCGAACTCCTGGACTCAATGATCCACCTGCCTCGGCCTCCCAAGTGCTGAGATTACAGGCGGGAGTCACCTCTCCTGGCTAAGCTACATTTTAAAAAAGATCCTGGGTGATGAACAAATGAGAAAGCAGCACAACAGGATGGGGGTGGGGAGAAGATAGCGAGGCGTTCAGGTGAGAGAGGAAGAGCCAGGATTGGGACTTACAGGGTGGGAATGGCAAGGAGGCAAATGGTTCAGTTATGGAGCTAAGGCACCAGTGACTGTGCGGCTGGGCGTGGGCAGGAAAGGGGAAGAAGTGAATCTCGGCTTTCTGCCTCCTCCCCTTCGCGGTGGCATGCCTGGGAGGACCAGTGGGTGGGGCGTAGAGGTTACAGGAGCTCAGCCTGGGGCAGGGGAGCTTTGAGTGTTACGAACTAAGTCTAAGCGCTTGGGTCTTACCGGAGCGGTGCGGGCTGGAGACACAGGTGTGGAAAGTGTCTATGAGGGATAACTGCGGTCACGATCGTGGACGGGGTCAGCCGGGGAGAAACCAGCTTGAAGAGGATACACAACCGGGTCCTGACAAACCTGCAAGCGTAAGGCGCGAGGAGAGAAGAGGGGGCTGAGCCGGAAGAAGCTGAAGAACAGACCCCGAATAGCCGAGGCCACCGGCAGCCTCCCGGGTCTGTCCCAGCAGCCGCCACGCTGGGTTTCACAGCCCTGGGGCGGCCGCAGAATTAGAAGGTCAGACAGCCCACCACCCAGGGACGGAGGGGCGGCGGGGACACGGGACCACTCACCACCAGGGCGTCCTCAACAAGGATGCTGCATCCGCTACGCCGCGCCGGTAGCCCAGACTTCTACAAACTTCCCCAGCGGAAGTTGTTATCCGACAGCTTCCGGCCCCTCTAGGAGCCCACGTCTCGGTGGTGCGCGCAGTCAGCCCAGGCCTTCCGGGCCGCCCGGCTCGCCGCGCCTGTGGTTCCGCCCGGGCCGGCAGGCCCCTCCCCATCACAGCCAAAGGCCACCGCGACTGGCTGATTTTTTTTTTTTTTTTTTTTTTTTAAGTAGAGACGGGAGTTTCACCATGTTGGCCGGGCTGGTTGTGAACTCCTGACCTCAGGTGATCCGCCTGCCTTGGCCTCCCAAAGTGCTGGGGTTACTGGCGTGAGCCACGGAGCGCAGCCCTCCTAACCTAAAGTCGGCCTAAAGGTTTCTCCTACAGAGTGAACTGTAACCTAACTGGAGGTGTGAACAGACTGTCACTTGCTCTGGTACCAGTCACCCAGTTCCAGCCAAACAAGGGTGTAGGGTCCAGCCGTATGGGGCTAAGCGGGTGTTCTCCCCATGTGCGGAGACGAGAGATTGTTATAAATAAAGACACAAGACAAAGAGATAAAGAGAAAACAGCTGGACCCAGGGGACCACTACCATCAAGACGCGGAGACCGTTAGCGGCCGAACGGCTGGGCACGCTGATATTTATCATATACAAGACAATGCAGGATGTGCAGCCCAGGCCCAAGGGCGCTGGCGCAGGGCCCCGTCATGTGCAGGGAACTCTACCAGCTAGTAGGTGGTGCCAGGCAAGTGTCTGGGCCCTGACTGTGGAGGCCAAGGTGTTTATGAGACTGGCACTGCCCATCGTGACTGGGTGCTGTTGGAGCTACCAGTCCCACATCCAAGGGGCCAGCAGTTTACTGGGAGATGGAAGTGGAGTCTAGGATTGGGCTTGGGCAGGTCCAGAAGACACAAGGATGGCCCAGGTCCCTGTGCCACGCTCTGTCTTCTGGGCCTTTCCCCAAGCCCACGCCTGTGGCTCCATGGAGAGGTCCCTGAGCCCTGCTGCAGGAGACGGGTAGTCTCATACCTGGCTTACGGAGGGGCCGGGTGTGCTCTGAGGCCCTCCAGACAGAGCAGGGCTCCTGTGGCCAGGCAGTCGGTGAAGTGCAGCTCCAGCCCACCTCACAGTGGCCCAGCAGGTCCCCAAACCAAAAGCCAACACTACAGCGCCAGAGCCTAGAAGCCACGCACTGCAGCGCAGTCTTCACCTGTTGGGAACAGCCCCCCAAAATGTGGCCATAAGCTGGCCCCAAAACTGGCCATAAACAAAATCTCTGCAGCACTGTGACAGGTTCGTGATGGCCATGACACCCACACTGGAAGGTTGTGGGTTTACCAGAATGAGGGCAAGGAACGCCTGACCTGCCCAGGGCGGAAAACCACTTAAAGGTATTATTAAACCACAAACAATAGCATGAGCGATCTGCGCCTTAAGGACATGCTCCTGCTGCAGATAACTAGCCAGACCCATCCCTTTATTTTGGCCCATCCCTTCCTTTCCCATACGGGATACTTTTAGTTAATCTATTATCTATAGAAACAATGCTAATGACTGGCTTGCTGTTAATAAAAACAGTGGGTAAACCTCTGTTCGGAGCTCTGAGCTCTGAAGGCTGTGAGACTCCCTGATTTCCCACTTCACTTCCCTATATTTCTGCATGTGTGTCTTTAATTCCTCTAGTGCCACTGGGTTAGGGTCTCCCTGACTGAACTGGACTTGGCAAGTGGCGTCCATCGTGGGAGCTCCAATCCAGGTCAAAGGGTTGCCGGAGCGATGGTTGGAGAACGTGGAACTAAGCTGGAGGACACCTGAGTTTTTTTTTTTTTTTTTTTTTTTTGAGATGGAGTCTCGCTCTGTCGCACAGGCTGGAGTGCAGTGGCCGGATCTCAGCTCACTGCAACCTCCACCTCCCGGGTTCACGCTATTCTCCTGCCTCAGCTTTCCGAGTAGCTGGGACTACAGGTGCCGCCACCTCGCCCGGCTAGTTTTTGTATTTTTTTTTAGTAGAGACGGGGTTTCACCGTGTTAGCCAGGATGGTCTCGATCTCCTGACCTTGTGATCTGCCTGTCTCGGCCTCCCAAAGTGCTGGGATTACAGGCTTGAGCCACCGCGCCCGGCCACCTGAGTACTCTTAAAGCAATCCTCGTGGTGAGTAGGAAGGGGAGCTTGGAAGCATCAGGGTAACAATGGGACAAGTGTGGGGTCTGGTTCATTCCACATTGGAACTTTTTTGCACTGATGATGAGGAGGAAGGAGAGTATAACGAAGTAACAGAAGAGTACAGAGCAGGTTTATTTGCCAGCTAAAGTGGCAAAGGAGGGAGAGGTTCATCCCTACCCTTCTACACCCCCTCATTATTATTTTGAAGAAAAAGACCCTCCAGATCTTTCTTTTCCAGAGGACACTGGGGGAAAAGTAGTTGCCCCAGTGACTGTTTGAGCAGTGCCTCAAGCGATCGCTCTCAGTTCTATTCAGGCAGAAATTCAGCAAGCTAGAAGAGAGGGTGATTTAGAGGCTTGGCAGTTCTGAGAATACACCCCCAAGATCAACAGGGAAATATTATAGCTACATTTGGGCCTTTTCTTTTAAAATTCAGGAAAGCACATTTAGTTGATTATATCAACTCCTGTGATGGTATCGGAAGTAATCTGCACAAGCCTATTCTGCTAGCACAGGCAATGGCAGGATTGAGAGTAGATAAAGGAAATACTCCATTTCCTGGAGCTTGTTTTAACTGTGGGAAGCATGGTCATACTAAAAAAGAATGTAGAAAAATATCAGTGAGTCAGGCCACCAGATAGGGGAAAAAAGGAAACTGCTGAGGCTGAAATATGTCCAAAATGTAAAAAAAGGAAAACACTGGGCTAGTCAGTGTCACTCTAAGTTTGATAAAGATGGGAACCTGATTTCGGGAAACGCCATGAGGGGCCCATCCCAGGCCCCATTCCAAACCGGGGCATTTCCAGCTCAGGCCATTCCCTCACCCCTGTACAATGTCTGTCCCCCACCATAGCCAGTAGTGCCGCAGTAGATTTATGCTGCACAAAAGCTGTGAGTTTTCTGCCTGGGGAACCCCCGCAAAAGGTCCCAACAGGAGTCTGTGGACCTTTGCCAGCAGAGACAATAGGATTACTTCTAGGAAGGTCTAGTTTAAGTTTAAAAGGGGTACAAATACATACAGGAGTCATTGATTCAGATTACAATGGGGAAATTCAGATTGTTATATCTACTTCTGTTCCCTGGAAAGCAGAGCCAGGGAGCACATAGCACAGCTCCTGATTGTGACGTATGTGGAAATGGGGAAAAGTGAAATTAAACGATCAGGAGGGTTTGGCAGCACAAATAAACAAGGCAAAGCAGCTTATTGGGTAAATCAAATCACTGATAAATGTTCTGCCTGTGAGGCTGGGCGCGGTGGCTCAAGCCTGTAATCCCAGCACTTTGGGAGGCCGAGATGGGTGGATCACGAGGTCACGAGACCGAGACCATCCTGGCTAACACGGTGAAACCCCGTCTCTACTAAAAAATACAAAAAAAAACTAGCTGGGCGAGGTGGCGGCGCCTGTAGTCCCAGCTACTCGGGAGGCTGAGGCAGGAGAATGGCGTAAACCCAGGAGGCGGAGCTTGCAGTGAGCTGAGCTCTGGCCACTGCACTCCAGCCCGGGCAACAGAGCGAGACTCCGTCTCAAAAAAAAAAAAAAAAAAAAAGAACACCAGGAACAAGGCAGGAAAGGCGGGCAGTAGAGAGAATGAGACTGACAGCCACCAGGTAGCTGACTCCAAATTGTATAGGATTGTCAACTCCTTACCAATTTATATTTACCAGTTACATAAAAAAAAGATATGGTGACCACCCCTTCCAACCATGATTGAGTAATAGGTACTGGACTTGCCCTCCTGCCCTCAACTAGAAAGCTGGACAAAATCCATGCAACAGCTGCTGTTAGACATTGGAGGGTGCAGTGCGATGACCTGCCCAGGAGGATGGAGATGGGGGGCACCTCCCATGATGTCAGCTGTCTGCCTGGTGGCATCTTCTAGAATACAGCATACAGAGGGGAAACACAGGCATGGTATCAACAACTCACTAAGTTGAGGAGGCAGAGGTTGGACTCTGGGGAGGTCCAGAAGTCTGGCATACATGGGGTCCAGCACCAGAAAGAAACTGGGGCCCATGAAGTGAAAGGCCCCCGTGCTGCCGTGAGTGTTTGGATGAACGTAAAGCTGCACACGCTGGGGCCAGGCCACAAGCCACGGGGAGCTGACAGCAGACAATCCCCAAAAAGCTTGCAGGCCTGGGAGGTGCTCAAAGTGTGATGAGCCAGAGTGGTGGGGTCTTGCTGCCCAGTGGCGGCACTCAGTGAGAAGTGCGAAGGGTCCAGCCCCACCAGGAGCACAGCTAACCTGGAGTAAAGGCCGCCGTAGACCAGCCTCAGCCAAGCTCAGAAACAAGCCTTCAAAGGACCACGCTGATCTACAGTCATTAAGCTGCCTGCAAAAAAAAATTCAACAATTTTGAAAGGAAGTCAACAAATTTCAGACCTGCAACAATGTAACATTCACAATATCAAAAAAATTACTAAACACACAGAGGTGAAAATGTCACCCATAGCCAAGAGAAACATTCATCAACTGGAGAACATCCAGGCCAGGCACGGTGACTCACGCCTGTCATCCCAGCACATCGGGAGGCCGGGCATGCAGATCACTGAGGTCAGGAATTTGAGGCCAGCCTGGTCAACATGACGAAACCCCATCTCTACCAAAAATACAAAAATTAGCTGGGGGTGGTGGCACAGATTTGTTGTACCACCTACTCAGGAGGCTGAGGCAGGAGAATCACTTGAACCTGGGAGGCGGAGGTTGCAGTGAGCTGAGATCGCACCACTGCACTCCAGCCTGGGCGATAGACCGAGACTCCATCTCAAACAAAACAAAACAAAATCCTGAAGAACATCCAGAAATGATAAAGATGGTAGAATTAGCAGATAAGAACTTTTATTTTATTATTATCATTCTTTTTTCGACGGAGTTTCGCTCTTCTTGCCCAGGCTGGAGTGCAATGGTGCCATCTTGGCTCACCGCAACCTCTGCCTCCCAGGTTCAAGCAATTCTCCTGCCTCAGCCTCCCAAGTAGCTGAGATTACAGGCGTGCACCACTATGCCCGGCTAATTTTGTATTTTTAGTAGAGATGGGGTTTCTCCATGTTAAGTCTGGTCTTGAACTCCTGACCTGAGGTGATCTGCCCGCCTTGGCCTCCCAAAGTGCTGAGATTACAGGCGTGAGCCACCATGCCCAGCCAGATAAGAACTTTTTAAAAGCCATGTAAGTAACTTCACAAGTGTAAAGAAAAACATGGTAATGTAGGAATGAAAGGTATAAAAAAGAATCCAGTGGAACTTCTACAGCTGAAAAACCTAGTATCTGAAATGAAAAATTCAATGGTGGAATGAACATGAGATCACAAAGGCTTCTGAACTCAAGGTGACCTTTTAGAAATAAAAACAAAACAAAATAAACAAAAAAGACCTCAAAGGCAAAAGAAAAGGTCAATGGACTTGAAGACAAACCCACAGAATATGCCCACACTGCAGCACAGCAAGTCAAGGGGCAGGAAGGCAGCAGCAAACAGAGCCACAGTGCCCCGAGGGCAACAGAAAGCAAACTTCACCTAAAATTGCAATTCCTGGCTAGGAGTGGTGGCTCACGCCTGTCATCCCAGCACTTTGGGAGGCGGAGGCGGGTGGATCAACTGAGGTCAGAAGTTTGAGACCAGCCTGGCCAACATGGTGAAACCCCATCTCTACTAAAAATACAAAAATTAGCCGGGCGTGGTGGTGGGCACCTGTAGTCCCACTTATTCAGGAGGCTGAGACAGGAGAATTGCTTGTATCTGGAAGGTGGAGGTTGCGGTGAACCAAGGTCATGCCATTGCACTCCAGCATGGGCAACAAGAGTGAAACTCTGTCTTAAAAAAAAAGAAGGGGCCGGGCGCGGTGGCTCAAGCCTGTAATCCCAGCACTTTGGGAGGCCGAGACGGGCGGATCACGAGGTCAGGAGATCGAGACCATCCTGGCTAACACAGTGAAACCCCGTCTCTACTAAAAATACAAAAAACTAGCCGGGCGAGGTGGCGGGCGCCTGTAGTCCCAGCTACTTGGGAGGCTGAGGCAGGAGAATGGCGTAAACCCGGGAGGCGGAGCTTGCGGTGAGCTGAGATCCGGCCACTGTACTCCAGCCTGGGCGACAGAGCAAGATTCCGTCTCAAAAAAAAAAAAAAAAAAGGAAGGAAGGAAGGAAGGGAGGGAGGGAGGGAGGGACGGACGAGGGAGGGAGGGAGGGAGGGAGGGAGGGAAGGAAGGAAGGAAGGAAGGAAGGGAAGGAAGAAAAGGAAGGGAAGGAAGAAAAGGAAGGAAGGAAGGGAATGAAGGAAGGGAAGGAAGCAAAGAAAAGGAAAGAAAAAAAAGGAAGAAAGAAACTGTGATGGAAGATTCCAAATAAGAGGAAAATAGAGCCACAAATCCAAGATCAATAACCCCCAAGAAGAATAAAAACAAAGAAATCCACACCAAGGCACATCATAATCAAACAGCTAAAAGCCAGTGATAAAGAGAAAATCTTACAAGCACTCAGAGGCAAAGTAAATTACATATTCTGTATGCAGCAACATCCTTCAAAAATGAAAGCAAAATCAAAATATTTTCCAAAGATAAAAGTTGAAAGACCTTGGCCGAGCATGGTGGCTCACACCTGTAATCCCAGCACTTTGGGAGGCCAAGGCGGGAAGATTGCTTGAGCCCAGGAGTTCCAGACCAGCCTGGGCAACATAATGAGACCCTGTCTCTACTAAAAATTTAAAAAATTAGCCTGGCATGGTGGCACACGCCTGTAGGCCCAGCTACCTGTGGGACTGAGGAAGGAGATTGCTTGATCCCAGGAGGTTGAGGCTGCAGTGAGCTGTGATCCCACCACTGCACTCCAGCCTTAGCAACAGTATGAGATTTTTAAAAAAAAGAAAAAAAGAAAAGAAAAAAAAAAAAAATGCTGGGTGTGGTGGCTTATGCCTGTAATCCCAGCACTTTGGGAGGCTGAGGGGGGCAGATCACCTGAGGTCAGGAGTTCGAGACCAGCCTGGGCAACATGTTGAAACCCCATCTCTATTAAAAATACAAAAAATTAGCCAGGCGTGATGGGCGCCTGTAATCCCAGCTGCACAGGAGGCTGAGGCAGGAGAATCACTTGAACCCGGGAGGCAGAGGCTGCAGCAAGCCGAGATCGTGCCATTGCACTTCATCCTGGGCAACGAGTGAAATTCCATCTCAAAAAAAAAAAAAAAAAGGAAAGGAAAGAAATTTAATCTCCAATCTCCAATGTGGCAGTACTGAGAGGTAAGGCCTTTAAGGGGTGACTGGATCACGAGGGCCCTGCTCTCATTTGTGGATTAATAGATCAATGGGCTATCAGGGAGGGGATCTGAAGGCTTTACAAGAAGAGAAGAGACCTGAGCTATCCTGTAAGCATGCTCAGCCCCTCACCATTGATGCCCTGCACCATCTCCAGATTTTGCAGAGTCCCCACTAGCAAGAAGACTCTCACCAGATGCGGCCCCTTGGCCTTGGGCTTCTCTGCCTCCATAGCTGTAAGAAATAAAATCCTTTTATAAATTACCCAGTTTCAGGCCAGGTACGGTGTCGCACACCTGTAGTCCCAGCTACTTGGGAGGCTGAGGTAGGAAGATCACTTGAGCCCAAAGGTTTGAGGTTACAGTGAGCTAGGGTGGCATCACTACCCTCTAACCTGGGCAACAGAGTGAGATTCTGTCAAACAAACAGATAAATAATCCAGTTGCAGGTATTCTGTTGCAGGCAACAGAAAATGGACTAAGACAGAACATTGGTACTGAGAGTGGGGTGCTGCTAATAAAAAATAACCAAAAATGTAGAAGCAGCTTTGAAACTGAGTAATGAGCAGAGGCTGGAAGAATTTGGGGGAGCAGGCTGGAAAAGGCCTAGATTCTGGTGAGGGCTTAGAAGACAAGACTAAGGAAAGACTAGACCTCCTTGGAGATCCATTAAGTGGCCACAACCAGAATGCAGGTAGAAATAGGAACTGTAAAGGCCATTCTGATGAAGCTTCAGATGGAACAGAGGAACAAGGTGTTGGACAGTGAAGTAAAGGTCATCCTTAATATAAACTGGCAATGAGCTTCGCCGAATTGTGTCCATGCCTGCAGGCTTTGTGGAAGGTCAAACTTGACAGTGAGGAACTAGGATATCTGGCAGCAAAAAAAGAGAAGGAGCTGCTGGTGGCCGGGTGCGGTGGCTCACGCCTGTAATCCCAACACTTTGGGAGGCCAAGGCCAGCGGATCACCTGAGGTCTGGAGTTCGACACCAGCCTGGCCAACATGGAGAAACCCCATCTCTACTAAAAATACAAAATTAGCTGGGCATGGTGGTCCGTGCCTGTAATCCCAGCTACTCGGGAGGCTGAGGCAGGAGAATTGCTTGAACCCGGGAGGCAGAGGTTGCGGTGAGCCGAGATCCCGCCACTGCACTCCAGCCTGGGCAACAACAGCAAAACCTCATCTTAACAAAACCAAAAAACAAACAACAAAAAAAGGAGCTGCTGGTTACTTTTGCCCTCTTACACTGAGCTTGGCGAGCAAAGGAATAGTTTAAAAGTAGAATTTAAAATTTAAAAGCAGAGTGGAAAGATTGGGAAAACTCAGGCTGGCCATGCACAGTAACAGTGTGTTCAGGCGAGGAAACCAAGGGTATAGCCCAGCGAAGTGTGTCAAAGAAATCAGCTTGGCTAGAAGGGAGCCAGGTGAATTCTCCCAAGACAATGAAACGAAGACCCAGCAGGCATTTCAGGTTATCGAGGCTGCCTCTCCCATCAGAGGCTCAGAGGCCTAGGAAGGCAGAATGCTTTCAGGGGACAGACCCTGGGAGCCCTCCACAGGCTCGCCCAGGGCCACCTTAGGACTCTGCCCCGGGCACCACAGCGTAGTGCGCCGTGGTCACCCAGCCATTGTTCAAGCAGCCCCAGATGGGAATGCCTCACTCCAGAAGACACAAGCCCTAAACCTTGGTGGCATCCATGTGGTGCTGATTCTGCTGACTTATGGAAAGTCAGAGCTGTGATGGCTTGACAGCCTCCATCCAGATTTCACAGGATACCATTGAAAGCCTAGGGGCCCAGGCAGAGACTTGTGGCAGGGGTGGAGCCACTACAGAGAACCCCCACTAAAGCAATGCTGAGTGGAAATGAGGAGTTGGAGCTGCTGGGGAGTCCCCACCAGGGTAATGTCTGGCGAGCCATGGGAGTGGGACCACCACTGGGAACCAAGAACTGTGGAGTCACTGGCAGCATGCATGCTTGCCTGGAAAAGCTTCAGGCACCAGACTCTAACCCATAGGGGGTAGAGCAAAGCCATAGAGTGGGGTTGCCTGAGGCCTTGGGGACCCAACCCTCATCCTGGGGTGTCCAGAAAGTGGCACATGGAGTCAAAAGATGATTCTCCAGCTTCAGAATTTAATGCCTCCCCTGCAGGGTTTCAGACTTGCTTGGGACCTGCTAACCCTTTCTTACTGCTTACCCCTCCCTGATGGAGTGGGAATGTTTGTCTTTTGCCTGTACACCATCATTGTATCTTGGAAGTACATACCTTGTTCGATTTCACAGGCTCACAGACGACACTCTGGACTTTGGACTTTTAATTCAGTGCTGGAATAAAATCTGAGGACTACGGGATTGCAACAAATCTGTGAGAAGGACACGAGTCTTGGACAGAAAGCTATGTTGAGTATGTGCTCTTCCAAAACTCATGTAGAAATTTCATCCCCAATATGGCAGTACTGAGAGGTGGAGTCTAAGAGGTGATTGGATCATGAGGGTGAAGCTCTCATAAATGAATTAATCTACTTTGGCCAGGCGCAGTGGTTCACGCTTGTAATCCCAACACTTTGGGAGGCCAAGGTGGGCGAATCACGAGGTCAAGGGATTGAGACCAGCGTGGCCAACGTGGTGAAACCCCGTCTCTACTAAAAATACAAAAAATTAGCTGGGCATAGTGGCAAGTGCCTGTATTCCCAGCTACTCAGGAGGCTGAGGCAGGAAAATCGCTTGAACCCGGGAAGCAGAGGTTGCAGTGAGCCGAGATCACACCACTGCACTCCAGCTCGGGCAACAGAGTGAGCCACTACGCCCAGCCAGAAGACATCTTTTTAAACATAATTAAAATAGAATGTCAAATAAAATGCAATAAAATGGAATGGAATGTTTTGAATTTTATGCCAATAATCCACTGTTTTACATGAAATGAATAATTCTTTGAGATAAAAGTTACCAAACTTGGCACAAGAAGAAACAGAAAAACCTTAAGTGTTATAGCTGTTCAAAAAAAATTGAATTTATGGCTGGGCACAGTGGCTCACTCCTATAATCCCAACACTTTGGGAGGCCAAGGTGGGCCGATCACCAGGCCAGGAGTTCAAGACCAGCCTGTGCAACATGGTGAAACCCCGTCTCTACTAAAAATACAAACACCCGGCCATGGTGGCATCTACAGTTCCAGCTACTCGGGATGCTGAGGTGGGAGAATCACTTAAGCCTGGGAGACACAGGTTGCAGTGTGCCGAGACCACGTCACTGCACTCCAGCCTCGGTGACAGAGTGAGACTGGATCTCAGAAAAAAAAAAAAGGAAGGAAAGAAAAGAAAAAAAAGAAGAGAGCGAGCGAGGGAAGGAGGGAAGGAAGGAAGGGAAGGAAGAAAACACTTAAGGAAGAAATAATAGTATCAATATTACATAAACAACTTCAGAAAACAGATGAGGATAGAATAATTCACAATTATTTGGGAGTAACAGTATCCTGATATCATAACAAGGACATACTCTTACCATAAGGAAAACAGAACAAGATGCCCTAGTCAGTACAATAAGAAAAAGGAACAAAGTCCATATAAATTGGAAAAGTAAAATACTTTATTCACAGATGACATGATTATCTACATAGAAAATGCTAAAGAATCTAGAAAAAAGCTACTAGAACTAATAAGTTAACTGATCTAGGTTGCTTGATACAAGATCAATGTACAAGTCTAATGCATTTCTATATACCAGCAATAGCAACTAGAAAATAGCTTTTAAAAAACCTTATCACTTGCGATAGCATGCAGAAATATTAAATACATGAATTTAACAGAGCTGCAAACTGAGAGAAATCAAGAGATCTAAATAAATGGGGCAGTACACCATGTTCAACAATTGAAAAACTCAGAATGTTAAAATATCATTTCTCCCTAAATTGAACTATAAATCCCAGAAGACTGTCTTTTTGTAAACACTGATAAAAGTTGTCTTTTTAGACAGAGTTTCGCTCTTTGTTGCCCAGGCTGGAGTGCAATGCCGCAATCTCAGCTCACCAAAACCTCCGCCTCCCAGGTTCAACAATTATCCTGCCTCAGCCTCCCAAGTAGCTGGGATTCTACAGGCGCCCAAAACCACGCCCGGCTAATTTTTTTGTTTTAGTAGAGACGGGGTTTCACCATGTTGGCCAGGCTACTTTTGAACTCCTGACCTCAAGTGATCCGCCAGCCTTGGCCTCCCAAAGTGCTAGGATTACATAGGCATGAGCCATCGGCCCAGCCTAAAGTTGATAAAAGTTGACTCCAAATTTTACATGAAAATGCAAAGGATCTCGAAGTCAAAAAAAAAAAAATGGGAAAAGAACAAAACGGAAGCTCTTCCAATACCTGAGTTCGACACTTATTATAAAACTACAATTGGCCAGGAGTGGTGGCTCACGCCTGTAATCCCTTTGGGAGGCTGAGGCAGGAGGATCTCTTGAGGCCAGGAGTTTAAGACCAGCCTGGTCAACATAGTGAGACCCCATCTCTACAAAAAAATATAAAAAATTAAAACTAGCCGGGCGAGGTGGCAGGTACCTGTAGTCCCAGCTACCCGGGAGGCTGAGGCAGGAGAATGGCGTGAACCCGGGAGGCGGAGCTTGCAGTGAGCTGAGATCCAGCCACTGCACTCCAGCCTGGGGGACAGAGCGAGACTCCGTCTCAAAAAAAAAAAAAAAAAAAAAAAAATATATATATATATATATATATATATAAAATTAGCAAGACATGGTGATGCATGCCTACAGTCCCAACTACTTGGGAGGCTAAGGCAAGAGGCTTACTGAGCCAGATGCTCGAGGTTACATTAGCTATGATTGTGCCACTACACTCCAGTCTGGGTAACAGAATGAGATTCTGCCTCAAATAAAACTACAGTAATCAATATAGTGTCATATTGGTGTAAAGCTCTACACACAAGAAGAATGGTGTCCAGAACAGACCACTTCTATGTCACTTAAGTTTTTACCAACTGTGAAGACTTGGTCATTGGGCAAGTAGACTCTTTCAACAAATAGAAGCACAACTATCCACACAGATCGAAAGCGGATCTTGATCCTCATCGCATATGGTACACAAAAATGAACTCAAAATGGATCACAGACTTAAATGTAAAAACTGTAAAAGCTCCATAAAATAAAAAACATAGGAAAAAATCATGTCCTTTGGATAGGCAAATTTCTTAAACTCAATTATAAAATCTCATAAATCATTATCTTGGCTTACTGCAACCTCTGCCTCCTGGGTTCAAGTGATTCTCCTGCCTCAGCCTCCTGAGTAGCTGGGACTACAGGGGTGCGCCACTGCGCCCAGGTGATTTTTGTATTTTCAGTAGAGACAGGGTTTCACCATGTTGGCCAGGCGGGTCTCAAACTTCTGGCCTCAGGTGATCTGCCCACCTTGGCCTCCCAAAGTGCTGGGATTACAGACATGAGCCACCGCACCCAAATATTTGATAAATTAGACTTAAAAAATATTCAAAAGACGCCATTAAGAAAATGAACAGGCAAACCAAACATGAAAATATTCACAATATACACTCATCACAAATGGAGACAAATAATTATATATATTACACATATGTTTTTCATCTAGAATATGGAAAGAACTTGAGTCAACAATAAGCATCCCAACTTAAAAACAGGCGAAAAGTATGAACAGACACATCACTAAAGATGACACAGAAAAGCAATAAGCAGATGAAATCAGACACACAACATCATTCAGTGGGCAAATACAAATTAAAATCATAAGGAGACTAGAGTTGATTAAATTTGAAGAGACCGACGACGCCAAGTGTTAGCAAAGATATGGAGCAACTGGAAATCTTCCTGTAATGTAGTAGTAGTGTAAAATGATCCAACCACTACGGAAACCTGTGTGACAATTTCTTAGGAAGTTAAAACCAGTGCAATGGACTGAATGTTTACATCCTCCTTGCACAATTCATGTCAAATTCCTAACCCATAAGATGATATGAGGTGGGGTCTTGGGGAGGGGACAGAATCACAAGGGGAGCGCCCTCACGAATGGGGTAGGTTTTCTAGTCCCTTTCCACCACGTACCGTCACAGTGAGAAGACATCTACCTAAAAGGAAGTAGGCCCTCACTAGACACCAAATGTTAACACTCTCATCTTGGACTTCCCTGCCTCCAGAACTATAAGGCATAAATTTCTGTTGTTTACAAACCTCCCAGTTTATGGCATTTTGTTATGGCAGCCTGAATGGACTAAGACACTTACAACACAGCAGTTAAAGTCCTAAGTACTTACCCAAGCAAAATAAAAACACACGTGCAAATACATACTTTTACACAGATGCTCCTAGTTTTAAGAGCAGAGACTGAAAACCCATTAACACGTGGACGAATAAACAAACGATGGTTCATCTATACAATGGAACACTATTCAGCAAGGAGAACTACTGAAACATGACACAGCTGAGTTGAGTCTAAAAACATGCCACAGTGAACGACATCAGACACAAAAGAACACATACTAAATGAATCCATTTGTATGTGGCTCTAAACTAAGCAACACTAATCTATACGGATAGAAAAGTGGTTACCTGGGGCTGGACTGGGCTTAACTAGGAAAAGGCAAACAGGAACTTTTTGGGTGACAGAAATGGTCTTGGTTCTGTTGGTGGTGGTTACGCAGGTGGTGGTGGTTACACAGGTGAATGGATTTTCCAAAGCCCTGTACACTTAAAATAGGTGTTTTAGTATATAAAAATTGAATCATTGATTAAAATGGTCTGGCAAAATCTACATGTGAAACATCTCCAGTCATGCTCATTTTCCAGAAAATGCACATCTTTTTAAATTACTTGTCCTGAGGCTTTCAGGATTGGTAGTTATTTAAGAATTCAAAATATGGCCTCATGAGAAAAACTATATGGTTACAAAACTGGATTTTGGAGTTCATGTTCAGATGAAATTCAGAGGCAAAGACTAACCGTTTTGCGAGGTGGCTGTCCACTGTCTATTTACCTCGCCTGCTTTGGAACAGTCCTAGTCAAAGAGCCATCTGTCATGACTCCATGTTTCTGCGGGGATTCCCTCTCCGATCCTATTTTCTTTAGCTGATCTCTACTGATCTCTCTGGCCCAGCTGAAATGTCACTCTTCTGTACAGCCTTCCCAGCTCCGTGCCACATCAGTCACCCCCTCACCTGTGCTCCTTCACAACTGAGAGCACACACTTGACTCATCGTACTGTGATCTCTGTCTCCCCACCACACTGTGGAGGACTTCGGGGTAGTGGGTTGCTCATCTGTTTTCCCAACATTTAGGATTATTCCTTATAGATATCGATATATGTTTAAGTAAACGAGAAAATGAGCCAGAGAGCATGGAAAATGACAAGAGCTCAGTTCAGCCTCAGAACTGCTAAAACAGAAGAGTTACGTAGTGCACTGAGACTGTGCCTTTCCAGTGAGACACTGAGACTGTGCCTTTCACATGAGACAGATACAGACAAGTGAAGGCCTTGAGACCTGCCTCCTCCTGCCCCCACTGTGTCAGCTGAGTCAGGTGTCAATGCCCTCCAGATCAAGTGGACAGTTCTGCATGAGCTGTAAGGCGGCACACAGGAGGGCGTGGATGTGCACAGGCTATTGCAATAGCCTGCAACTTCTGAGTTAAGTAGGAGCAGCAGACAGTAGCAGGGCTGAGAAGATACTTCTAACAGAGTCATAGATTATACTGATACAAAATAAACAAACAATAAAAAAAACAGCTAACAGCTGAAAATTTTTGAGAATGGCAGTATAGAAAGGACAAAGCAAGACAGATGCCAATTACACGTAGATTTAGGGGTGTATTTTTTATTGCCTTGTGAGACAGTGGACACATGGAAATCAATCAGATATGATCACTGTCCTCAGGAACTCAGAGTATAACAGCAGAGATAGTCTACCAAGTCATTCTGACATATGCAAGTAAATACAGTAATAGCAGTAATCACTGAGCCACAGAAGTGTGGAAAGCGCTGCCAACTAGGCCTGAGGGAAACAGCCCTTGACATGAGGCCTGAGGCATGTCTTGAACCATGATTCGGAGTTAATTCGCTGAGGAGACCCTTTAACAAGATCAAAGGCAAGAGAGGTAGGAAGCCACGTGGAGCACAGGGAAGATGAAGCAGTTGGTGTTGCTGCAGCATTAACTGTGTGGCAGGAAGTCAGGCAGTGGGAGGCGAGGCTCCAGGACACAGGAGGCCTTAGGGCCCAGGATGGGGGACCGGGAGTTCCTCCTCCAGACAACAGGGAAATGGCTCCAGGATTTGTATACAAGTTATCTTTCTTCAACTTAATAGATCAAAATTTCCTAGGTAACATTCTCCTAAGTAACAAGATTAGATACACAGTTCTGCTCTAAAAGGGATTTAACTCAAGGATGGACTATAACTGTGGATACAATTTTTTAAAAACCTTTTCTTGAGACCTGTCTCCTCCCTGCCCCTACTGTTCCAGTTCAGAGTCAGGTGTCAAGCCCTGTGACTCTCCCGAGGACAGTGCTCACAGCTGAGGAGAACGGTGAGCCTGCTAGTGCTGCACAGTGGCAGGTGGCATCCACTCCAAAAGCAGCTCCATCCATGATTCACAAAATTCTGACATGTCCAAATCTTAGAAACACATGAATCCTAATTCCACGCATTTCCAAACATCACTCATTGGGCGGGAGAATAATTATTTTATACGTTTTCTATGTGTTGCCCCTGATCGACAGACCTCTCGCCCAAATGTATGGGGGCCTTACTCAAGGAGAGTCCCTCTTGGTGAACACTTTGATTATTTTTAAAGTTTGTAGTTGAGTTAAAATCTCTCCCATACTGACTACATTCATAGAGCTTCTCTTCAGTATGAATTTTCTGGTGCTGAAGGAAGTTTGACCTCTGAATAAAGCCTTTCCCACAATAACTGCAGGCATAGGGCTTTTCTCCAGTGTGAATGATCTGGTGCAGAAGCAGCTTGGAGCTCTGGATGAAGGCTTTCCCACAGTCTTTACATTCGAAGGGCCTGTCCCCAGAGTGGATCTTCTGGTGCTCAGTGAGATGGGCTTTCTGGAGAAACGCTTTCCCGCATTCCTTACATTCATACACTCTCTCTCCAGTGTGGATTTTCTGATGTCGAATAAGGTATGAACTCAGAAAGAAAGCTTTCCCACACTCGTTACATTCATAGAGTTTCTCTCCAGTGTGAATTCTCTGATGCTGGGTGAAGTTTGACGTCTGGCTGAAGCGCTTCCCACACTCGTTGCACACGTAAGGCCTCTCCCCAGTATGGATCCTCTGATGCTGAATGAGCTTCGAGCTCCGAATAAAGGCTTTCCCACACTCATTGCATTCAAAGGGTCTCTCTCCGGTGTGGATCCTCTGGTGCTCGATAAGGTCTGAGCGATGACGGAATGCCTTCCCACATTCTTTGCATTCATACTGTTTCACTTCTGTGTGGATCTGATAGTGGCGAATGAGGCTCGAGCTCCTTATGAAGGATTTCCCACATTCATTGCACTCATAGGGCCTTTCTCCCGTGTGAATCCTCTGATGACGAATAAGTAAGGAGCTCTGACTGAAGCCTTTTCCACACTCTTTGCATTCAAAAGGTCTTTCTCTGGTGTGAACTCTCTGGTGCCTAATCAGGTCTGAACTGTGACAAAACGCCTTCCCACACTGTGCGCATTTGAAGGGCTTGTCTCCTGAATGAACGCGCTGATGCTCCATGAGACCTGCATAGTGAATGAAGTCTTTCCCACACACGTTACAGACGCAGAGTCTCTCTCCAGTGTGAATTCTCTGATGCTCCATAAGGTGTGAGCTCTGGCCAAAGCCTTTCCCACACTGATCGCACCTGTAAGGTTTCTCCCCAGCATGCAAAATCCGATGCCTAACTAGGTCGGAATTAAACGTGAAGGTTTTGCCACAGATATCGCAAGGATTGGCATCCCCCTCTATGAGCTCTCTCTGAAGCAGAAGGAGGTCTGAGTTCAGAATAGGATTTCTTCCTGACTTGGCACACACTTGAGCTGTCTCTCCTGTTTGGATCTTCCAATGGGTCACTGTCACCTGCTTGCAGCCCCTGTCCTGAGAGGGGGAACTCCCCAGGCTCTGACCTTCTGGATTTCCCAAAAGCTCCCCTAATCTGGGCTCATGGACTTCCTCAGACTCGGGAGAAGGGAGCTCCATCACTGTGAGTTTATCTGACATCATCCTATGCGATTTCATCCTCAGAAATCCAGGCTTCAGTCACCTTCTTCTCACCAGTTCCTACATTAGAATCTGAAACAAAAGACAACAAAATCATCTTTCCCCTTACTTAACAGATGGGGATCTCCTGAATCAGGGTCAGATAAAATTCATATCCAAGAGGTGGAAAGTGTTTCCTCTGCTCCTCACTTCTGACCCAAAGTGCTGCTACCCACAGCTCTGGCCTCACACCCAAGCCTGTCCCACGTTAAGATGGCTTCTTTGTGGCTCTACTTTTAACATCCAACACCAGGACAGACTGGCCTGTGGTGCACAACACTCCTCTGACCGTTAGTGATTCCT
Organism: Trachypithecus francoisi; assembly: GCF_009764315.1. Classification (NCBI taxonomy): domain Eukaryota; kingdom Metazoa; phylum Chordata; class Mammalia; order Primates; family Cercopithecidae; genus Trachypithecus; species Trachypithecus francoisi. Next base: position 98,839,571 of record NW_022681472.1, on the reverse strand, counting down.
GGATGAGTTGCAGAGGGGTGGGGATATGCTTGGACTCCATTAAGAAACCAAGACAGGTATTTTAAACAAACGTATAAATTTATCAGCCCTGCCACCTCTTCCCTGTTCCTCATTCCTTCCTTCATGTCCTCTTCTCCTCTCTGTACCTAGCTTAGACCCCATGGTCTGGGACACTGTGTTCACTGCAGATTACATAAGAATCACCCTCCTACACAGAATCCAGAGTCCCCTGCCCTTTTCTCCCTCCATCATGCTTGGATGGGAAAGTCCAAGCTTTGGTTAAACGAGGCTGTGTCCTAATTTACGCCTGCACTCGCAGAGTTTTTTTTTTTTTTTTAAAGACAGAGTCTTGCTCTGTCGCCCAGGCTGGAGTGCAGTGGCACCATCTTGGCTCACTGCCAGCTCCACCTCCTGGGTTCACTTCATTCTCCTGCCTCACGCTCTCGAGCAGCTGGGACTATAGGTGCCCACCACCACGCCCGGCTAATTTTTTGTATTTTTAGTAGAGACGGGGTTTCATCATGTTAGCCAGGATGGTCTCCATCTCCTGACCTCAGGTGATCAGCTGGCCTTGGCTTCCCAAAGTGCTGGGATTACAGGCGTGAGCCACCACGCCCAGCCAGCTAACTTGAGTTCTTTAAATTCAGAGCTACTTGCCTAATGGGGCCTGAGAGCCGCCAGCAACTCCTACCCTTCCCACTCCCTACAGGACCTTCCACTTCTCCTGTCTTCTTACAGACCCAGCACTCCCTCCTCCCTCCCCACTGGTGACCATGCTTCTTGTTTCAACAAGAAAACAGAAGAAATCAGGCAAAGACATCCACTGCCTCCCATATCTCCTGCCAGCTTGTATCTCCACCCATCCTCTGCCAGGGTTGTTACGTGGGTTAAACTGCCCGTGATCTGACTGAAGGTCAACACTTCTACTTGTGTGTGAGCTCCCTTTCCCTCTCACACATGCAGGGACAGCACTTGAGCAGCCACCCCTCTCCTCCATCCTGAAGTCCTTGCCCTCCAAGCCCACCCCTCCCCTCAGCATGAAGTGCACCAGTTCCCAGCTACCTGGAAAATGCACGTCATGGGCCCCATGTCCCACCAATTACTACCCCATAACACTCCTCCTCCACAGCCACATTCAAAGAGCCCCCACCCCACGCTTGATTTCTCCATTTCCTCCTTCCCCTGAGCCTACTGCAGTAGGGCTCTCACCCCAAACATCCATGTCACCGCATCAGGGGTCAGCGACGGCCACACTTCCAACTCAACCTGCGGCAGCAGACACAGCCCCGCTCCTTCAGAAGTCACTCTCCTTATGTGAATCTGGGACAGCCTTTCCTGTTCCTCACCTGCCTCACTGATAGCTCCTCCCAGTATCCCCTGACGCCTCAAGGCCCTGGCGTGTCTAGGGCTCAGTCCTCATCTTTGTCCATTACAGAGGGGAGTGCACTCATTATTGGACAGCAACGCCATCTATGCTGAAGACTCACACGCCTGCCTCCAACCTGGCCCTCTTTCGAGTCCCCACACCTGACCAGCTCCACACCCCACACCTTCAGTCGGATGCTCCCAGAAGTTTCAACCCTAATGCGTCCCTCCAACCTGGCCCTCTTTCCAGTCCCCACACCTGACCAGCTCCGCACCCCACACCTTCAGTTGGATGCTCCCAGAAGTTTTAACCCTAATGCGTCCCTCCAACCTGGCCCTCTTTCCAGTCCCCACACCTGACCAGCTCCACACCCCACACCTTCAGTCGGATGCTCCCAGAAGTTTCAACCCTAATGCGTCCCTCCACCTGGCCCTCTTCCAGTCCCCACACCTGACCAGCTCCGCACCCCACACCTTCAGTCGGATGCTCCCAGAAGTTTCAACCCTAATGCGTCCTCCAACCTGGCCCTCTTTCCAGTCCCCACACCTGACCAGCTCCGCACCCCACACCTTCAGTTGGATGCTCCCAGAAGTTTTAACCCTAATGCGTCCCTCCAACCTGGCCCTCTTTCCAGTCCCCACACCTGACCAGCTCCGCACCCCACACCTTCAGTGGATGCTCCCAGAAGTTTTAACCCTAATGCGTCCCTCCAACCTGGCCCTCTTTCCAGTCCCCACACCTGACCAGCTCCGCACCCCACACCTTCAGTTGGATGCTCCCAGAAGTTTTACCCTAATGTGTCCCTCCAACCTGGCCCTCTTTCCAGTCCCCACACCTGACCAGCTCCGCACCCCACACCTTCAGTTGGATGCTCCCAGAAGTTTTAACCCTAATGCGTCCCTCCAACCTGGCCCTCTTTCCAGTCCCCACACCTGACCAGCTCCGCACCCCACACCTTCAATCGGATGCTCCCAGAAGTTTCAACACTAACGCGTCCAGCCTCACTTCTGACTTTCCTCCTCCTATAGTCTTCTCCATTGTCTCATTTGTTCAGGCCACAGACATTGCAATAACCCTTGACTCCTTTTCCTTTTGTTCTAACTACTTGCCTCATGGGGCCTGAGAGCTGCCAGCAACTCCTCCAACCACATCTGTTCAAAACCATGCCCAGCGCCAGATGCCCACAGCCTACAGGGCGGCCATCTGCACCATTGCCTTTCACCATGAAGTGTGACTGCCTCCCACCTTCTTACTTCTCCCCTTCTCCATCTCTTTTCTACACAGCCAGCAGAATTACGCTTTAAAATCATAAATCAGATGTCACTTTTCTAAGTAAAACTTAAAAGGGTTGCCCATCCCCTACTCAGGCCCCATGAGGGCCACCGGGCCTGGACTCCTGCTGCTCCCCTGCCCTCCCCTTCCCTCTTCTTTGGTCAGTGTGACCAAAGAAGCCCCTCGGAGCCTTTGCCCTTTCATAGAAAGACTCCAAGAATATTTGCATGGTTCACTCCTAGATGTCCTTCAGGTGTCTGTATTGACGTCACCTGATCGGAGTCCTTCCTAGTCACTCTACAAAACAGCAAGGCACCCTCACCCTCAGCATGCCCTCTCTCCTGCCTCTGTTTCCTCTGCACAGTTCTGACCACCTGACCAATCACAAGTCACCCAATCAAAGCAGCCAACGACTGTGAGATGTGACACGACTTTATGAACCACGAAGGAAAATAAAAGCACCAATTTAAATGAAAACACCCCATCAAGCCAGGCACAGTGGCTCACTCCTGTAACCCTAAGACTTTGGGAGGCAGAGGTGGGAAGGTCACTGGAGACCAGGAGTTCAATGTCTGCCTGGGCAAGGTAGAGAGATCCCATCTATACAAAGAAAAATTTTAAAAACAGCCAGGCGACGTAGCACACCTGTGGTCCCGGCTATGGGAGACTGAGGCAGGAGAATCGTTTGAGCCCAGAAGTTGAGACTGCAGTGAGCCGTGCTTGTGCCACAGCATTCCAGCCTGGGTGACAGAGTAAAACCCTGTCTCAAACAACAAAAAACACTCCATCAATTCTAACAGGCAACTCCATTTCAGAGATATTAAAATACGGAGAAAGTGTGTCTTAGAATCAATGAATTGTGATATATATATATACATATGCACGTGCGCGCGCACACACACACACCCCCGCCACAGGCAACAAACTGTGTTTTGCTGTCTCCCCGACAAGTATGTAAGTGCTGTGTGGGCAGGAAGTTTGTTCTGTTCTTTATCCTCAGCAACCCAAACAATTCCCGGCAGAAAGTAATACGTTTCATAAATATCTGTCGTATGAATAAATGTTCTAATCATGAGACATAATACATTCAATAGAGGGTAATAAGCCAGAGACAGTGGCTCATGCCTATCATCCCAGCATTTCCAGTGGCCAAAGGAGGAGGACTACTTGAGACCAGGAGTCCGAGACCAGGCTGGGCAACACAGCAAGACTCCATCTCTAAAAACTTTTTTTTAATTAGCTGGGTATGATGCTGCGTACCTGCGGTCCCAGCTAGTTGAGAGGCTAAGGCAGCAGGATCACTTGAGCCCAAAGGTTTGAGGCTACAGTAAGCCATGACTGTGCCATGGCACTCCAACCTAGGTGACAGAGTGAGACCCTGTCGCTAACTAAAAAAAGAAAAAGCTCCAACCCTTCTAGTATTAAACACTGAAATCAATGTGAGTTATACATACCTTAAAGAAAGATTAACCGTGCTTGCTACAGCTGTTTTAGAATGTCTAGCAGTTTCTCAGTTTTTACTGGAAAATCTCCCATAAAAAAAAATTAAGAAAAACAAGATAATTATTTACCCACTTATTTTAATGCAGGGTCCTGGGTAGCTGGAGCCTATCCTGGCAGCTCAGGGTGCAAGGTGAGAACCAGGCCTGGATAGGACAGGGTCCCACTGCAGGGCAACTCACACACCCAAACTCGCTCATGGTGGGACTAAGGAGACACCCCAATTCACCTAATGGACACATCTTTGGGACGTGGAGGAAAGCTAGGCAGTCGTGGGGAGACTGTGCACACTCCACACACGGTGTTCACAGCCAGGAATCACTTCTTCCCTCATAGGTGTTACAACGAAACAATACTTGAGGCTCTGCCATGGAAAGGGAGGAAGCCAGAATCCACCCTCTGAAAGCAGAGACCAAAGGAACGGTGATTGCTTTGAGCGAAAGTCTCTTTCTTGGCGCCTGTACTTGACCAGCCTGAAGTCTGAGGATTTGTCTTTTTTTTTTAGACGGCGTCTCACTCTGTCGCCCAGGCTGGAGTGCAGTGGCGCCATCTCTGCTCACTGCAAGTTCCGCCTCCCAGGTTCACGCCATTCTCCTGCCAAGCAGCTGGGACTACAGGCGCCGCCACCTCGCCCGGCTAATTTTTTTGTATTTTTAATAGAGATGCAGTTTCACTGTGTTAGCCAGGATGGTCTCCATCTCCTGACCTCATAATCCGCCTGCCTCGGCCTCCCAAAGTGCTGGGATTACAGGAGTGAGCCACCGCGCCCGGCCAAGGATTTGTATTTTCTCTTTTTTTCTGAGACGGAGTTTTGCTCTTGTCGCCCAGGCTGGAGTGTAATGGCGCAATCTCGGCTCACTGCAATCTCTGGCTCCCGGGTTCAAGCGATTCTCCTGCCTCAGCCTCCCAAGTAGCTGGGATTCTAGGCATGCACCACCACGTCCGGCTAATTTTGTATTTTCAGTAGAGATGGGGTTTCTCCATATTGGTCAGGCTGGTCTCGAACTCCCGACCTCAGGTGATCCGCCCACCTCGGTCTCCCAAAGTGCTGGGATTACAGGCTTGAGCAACTGCGCCCAGCATTTTTTTTTTTTTAAGATAGGGTCTTGCTCTGTCACACAGGCTGATTGCATGGTGGCATGATCTCAGCTCACTGCGAACTCCGCCTCCTGGGTTCAAGCAATTCTTGTGTATTTTTAGTAGAAATGGGGTTTCTCTATATTGGCCAGGTTGGTCTCGAAATCCTGGCCTCAAGCAGTCCACCAACCTTGGCCTCCCAAAGTGCTGGGGTTACAGGGGTGAGCCACCATACCCAGCCATGTATTCCCTTTTTGATTTCCATATATATTCTGCTTATGCACTGAGGACCCATTAATGCGGCTCTCAGGATGAGAAAACTGACTGTCTTGCCTCAAGAGCCTTCTCTTTGGGGTTCTTGCTGGGCAGCGGGAGCCAGGCCACTGCGAAGATGGGTCATGTTGCCTTCGCACCCACTACTACTGTCTCCAATACCTCAAGGCCACTGCCAGTATAATGAGAGGGGGGATCAGCCCAGCCCAGAATCCAGTAAATAAAACTGGAGATTTTTCTGCTGGTTTAAAAACCAGAGCTGCACCAGGTGCAGTTGCTCATGCCTGTAATCCCAGCACTTTGGGAGGCTAAGGTGGGAGGATCACTTGAGGTCAGGAGTTCGAGACCAGCCTGGCTATGGTGAAACCTCATCTCTACTAAAAATACAAAAATTAGCCGGGCGTAGTGGCGTGCACCTATAATCCCAGCTACTTGGGAGGCTGAGACAGGAGAATCACTCGAACCTGGGAGGCGGAGGTTGCAGTGAGCAGAGATCACACCACTGTACTCCAGCCTGGGTGACAAAGTGAGACTCCATCTCAAAACAAATAAAATTTTAAAAAATAGAAATAAAAAATAACAAAACCAGAGCTGTGACACGGGATGCACTGGCAGCAAGCAGTGCCAACAGTGATGATATTTTCAAGGGAATTAGGTTGCTGTAGAACTGCAAGCCTGCCCTGTAGAAGTCTGTAGCTAGAGTGTTCTTAGCAACATTCTAACACCCTAAATATCTAGCAACAGAAGACTCACACAAAACAATAATGCACAGAAAAAAAACTGCCACACACAAAAGCGCAGGTGGACCTCACAACAGACAAAGTGCTGAGCAAAACCAGCCAGGCACAAAAGAGCTCATATTGTATGACTCCATTTACATAGAGCTAAAAAACAGAGAGCCAATCCCCGGTGGGAGGATGTAAGCTGCAATGGTGTTCAGGAGACACTGTCGCTGGCAGGGGCACATGGTGCCCTGGGTCACACCGGTGCTCACTTTGGAAAAGTCAGGCCCGGGCTTATGCGACCTCACGCAGGCACTGGGATGCTCTACCCAGCCCCGCTGTTGAGGGCAATGCCCCAGCCTGCAGTTTGGGAATCCTCACTCTGGGAACTGCTTCCAAGAAAGGGACTCCACCTGCCCAGTGCCAAGCCCTCTCCCACTCAGTCATCATCCAGTGCTCCAAAAACAATTTACACAAACTCAGCAACTTAAAGCAGCATGCATTTGTTACCCCACAGTTCTGCGGGTCACACATCCAGGCCAGGACAGCTGGGACCTCCACGCAGGGTCACACAAAGTTGCAACTGTATGTCATCGGGCTGAGTTCTCATCTGGAGGCCCTGGGGAAAGCTAGTTTCCAAACTTACTCAGATTTCGTGGCAGAATCCAGTTCCCTGCAACTGTAGGACTGAGAACCCTGTGTTTACTGGCTGTGAGCAGAAGCCGCCCCTAGGGGCCACCTGAAGCCGCAAGGCAGGCACAGCATATCACATTTTTCTCAGGTGTCTAATCTCAGCCTCTGTTCTCCAACCAGATGGAGGAACCTCTGCTTCCCAGGGCCTGTGCGATTAGGTCAGGCTCTCCCAGACGGCCTCCCTTCTCACCTCACTGACCTGGGACTTCCGGACATCTCCAAGTCTCTTCATGGAAGTACCAGATGAGTGTCTGAGTAACTGGAGGAAGGGGTGTGTACATTAGGGGCCAGGAATCTAAGAGGCCACCTCAGAACTCCGCCCTCCACACCCATGCCAGGTGCCGGGCAGGTAACAGGAATCTAAAACTACTGTCACCGTTCAGGGCACCACAAACCGCACCCATATAAGAAGCTGAATTATCAATGTGTATTTTCTACATCCACCACCAACCGGCTGTTCCCCATCTCTCTCCCTTTCCTCCGGCCTCCCTCTTCCCTGGACACAATATTGAGGTTAGGCTAATTAGTAACCTTACCAAGGCCTCTAAGTGCTCACATGAAATGAGGAATCCCGCATCTCTCACTTTAAACCAAAAGCTAGAAATGATGAAGCTTCGTGAGGAAGGCATGTCTAAAACTCAGTCAGAAAGCCGGGCCTCTTGCATCCAATGGCCAAGTGGGAATGCAAAGGAAAAGCCCCCGAAGGAAATTAAAGGAGCTGCTCCAGTGAACACACAAATGCTAGGACAGCAAGACCGCCTTATTGCTGATGTGGAGGAAGTCTGAGTGGTCTGGAGAAATTAAAACAACAACTTTCCCTGACGGTTGGTGTGACTGGCAACCACAGCTGAATCCATAGCAAGGTCCTAACCGTCCTCAATTCTATGAAGGCCAAGACAGGTGAGGTAAGCTGCGGAAGAAAAGCAGAAAGCCAGCAGCGGTTGGTTCATGAGCTTTAGGGAAAGAAGTCACTTCCATACATAAAAGAGCAAGGTGAAGTCACAAGTTTTACGAGAGAAACTGCAGCAAGTTCTCCCGATCTAGCTAAGATGGCTGACTAAGGTGGCTACTGTAAAAAGATTTTCAGTGTGGATAAAACTGCTTTCTATTGGAAGATGGCATCTAGGACTTTCATAGCTAGAGAGAAGTCAATGCCTGGCTTCAAAGATTGAAAGGACAGGCTGACTCTCTCGTTAGGGGCGAATGCAGCTGGTGACGTGACATCAACGCTCATTTCTCATTCTAAAAACTTTAGGAGCCTTAAGAATGATGCTAAATCCACTCTGCCTGTGTTCTCTACATGGAACAAAGCCTGGATGACAGCGCATCTGTTTACAGCAGTTTACTGAGTATTTTAAGTCCACTAATGAGACCTACTGCTCAGAAAAAAATATTCCTTTCGAAACACTACTCATTGACAATGCTCCTGGTCACCCAAGAGCTCTGACAGAGATGAACAGGGAGACTGATATTCTTCTTATGCCAACACAACGTGCATTCTGCAGCCCATAGCTGGGAGTCACTCCAACTTTCAAGTCTCATTATTTAAGAAATATGTTTCACAAAGCTGTAGATAATTGCCATAGACAATGATTCCTCTGATCGATCTGGGCAGTCAGCTGAAAACCTTCTGGAAAGGAGTCATCATTATAGACGCCATGAAGAACATTCGTGATTCGTGGGAGGAGGTCAAAATAACATTTGATATTTTGGAAAAACTTGATTCCAGCCCTCATGAATCTTTGAGGGGTTTGGGACTTCAGTGGAGGAAGCAACTGCAGATGTGGTGAAAATAGCAAGAGAACTAGATTTAGAAGTGTAGCCTAAACACGTGACTGAACTGCTTCAATCTCATGACCAAACTTAAACGGATGAGGTGTTGCTTCTTTTTTTTTTTTTTTTTGAGACAGAGTCTCGCTCTGTCGCCCGGGCTGGAGTGCAGTGGCCGGATCTCAGCTCACTGCAAGCTCCGCCTCCCGGGTTTACGCCATTCTCCTGCCTCAGCCTCCCGAGTAGCTGGGACTACAGACACCCGCCACCTCGCCCGGCTAGCTTTTTGTATTTTTTAGTAGAGACGGGGTTTCACCGTGTTAGCCAGGATGGTCTCGATCTCCTGACCTCGTGATCCGCCCGTCTCGGCCTCCCAAAGTGCTGGGATTACAGGCTTGAGCCACCGCGCCCGGCCGAGGTGTTGCTTCTTTCTTTTTTTGAGGGGGAGTTTCACTCTTGTTCCCCAGGTGGAGTGGAATGGCACAATCTCGGCTCACTGCAACCTCCACCTCCCGGGCTCAAGCAATTCTCCTGCCTCAGCTTCCTGAGCAGCTGGGATGACAGGCGCCACCACACCCGGCTAATTTTTGTATTTTTAGTAGAGATGGGGTTTTGCTATGTTGGCCAGGCTGGTCTCCAACTCCTGACCTCAGGTGATCCACCCACCACCTCAGCCTCCCAAAGTGCTGGGACTGCCCGGCTGAGGTGTTGCTTCTCAGAGACGAGCAAAACAAGTAAGTTTCTTGAGATGGAATCTGCTCCTGGTGAAGATGCCATGAACACTGTTGAAATGACAACAAAGGATTTTGAAGATTCCATAAATTCAGTTGATAAAACACAGGCAGGGTTTGAGAGGCTTGACTCTAATTCTGAAAGAAGTTCTACTGTGGGTAAAATACTAGCAAACAGCTTTGCATGCTACATACAGAGAAATCTTTTGTGAAAGCAATATTCCACTGATGTGGCAAATTTCATCGTCCCACTTTAAGAAACTGTCAGTCACACCAATCTTCAGCAACTACCACCCTGATCAGTGAGCAGGAGAATCGCTTGAACCCGGGAGGTGGAGGGACATCGAGAGGCAAGACCCTCCACCAGCAAATGATTACAACTTAAGGCTCAGACGATCATCTTCTAGCAATAAAATATCTTTAAATTATTTACTTTTTTTTAGACATAATGCTATTGCATACTTAATAGTGACCACAGCATAGCTTAAACGTAACTTTTTTTTTTTTTTTTTTGAGAAGGAGTCTCGCTCTGTCCCCCGGGCTGGAGTGCAGTGGCCGGATCTCAGCTCACCGCAAGCTCCACCTCCCAGGATTACGCCATTCTCCTGCCTCAGCCTCCCGAGTAGTTGGGACTACAGGCGCCCGCCACCTCGCCCGGCTAGTTTTTTGTATTTTTTTAGTAGAGACAGGATTTCACCGTGTTAGCCAGGACGGTCTCGATCTCCTGACCTCGTGATCCACCCGTCTCGGCCTCCCAAAGTGCTGGGATTACAGGCTTGAGCCAACGCGCCCGGCCTTAAACGTAACTTTTATATACACTGGGAAACTAAAAAGTTCCTGTGACTTGCTTTGTTTTGCTCTTCACTTTACCGCAGTGATCTGGACCCACACCGGCACATCCCCATGTGTGGGATAAAAGGTCCACTGGACACTTGGGTGGCTGCTGTGGTTCCCCAGCATTCCTGTTTCCTTCTTCCTTTTAGTGTTAGAAAACCCATCAAATTACCAATGATTGCCCCACAAATGACACTTCCTAGTGTCCCTTTAACTTAGGTGGCTTTGTGACCAAGCTGAGGCGAGAAGGGAAGTGATGTGTGTGTGCTGTCCACTCTCTCCCCTCCCCACAGTGCTGATGAGGCAGGGCAGCCAGAGTCCCTGGAGGCCACTCCCTACCTTTAAGAGAGAGTAAGACAACTCAAGTTTCTTATTTGAAACACCATATTTGAATCTGTTACAGCAACTTTAACCTATGTCTTAAATAATGCTAATATACAACCCAAATATTCAGATTCAATTCTCCCTATGATGATAAATTCAAACTGGGCCAGGCGTGGTGGCTCATACCTGTAATCCCAGCACTTTGGGAGGCTGAGGCAGGTGGACTGCTTGAGCTCAGGAGTTAGAGAACAGCCTGGTCAACATGGTGAAACACAGTCTCTATTTTAAAAAGAGAGGCCAGATGCGCTGGCTCAGACCTGTAATCCTAGCACTTTGGGAGGCCGAGGCAGAAGGATCACAGGGTCAGGAGTTCGAGACCACCCTGGTCAACATGGTGAAACCTCATCTCTACTAAAGGTACAAAAAATTAGCTGGGCATGGTGGTGCGTGCCTGTAATCCCAGCCACTCGGGAGGCTGAGACAGGAGAATCGCTTGAATCCAGGGGGCAGAGGTTGCTGTGAGCCGAGATCACGCCACTACACTCCAGCCTGGGTCACAGGGCAAGACTCCATCTCAAAAAAAAAAAAAGAAAAAAAAAAAGGCCCTGCACGGTGGCTCACGTCTGTAATTCCAGCATTTTGGGAGGCCGAGGCGGGTGGATCACGAGGTCAGGAGATCGAGACCATCCTGGCTACCACAGTGAAACCCCATCTCTACTAAAAATACAAAAAAATTAGCCAGGCGAGGTGGCGGGCGCCTGTAGTCCCAGCTACTGGGGAGGCTGAGGCAGGAGAATGGCGTGAACCCAGGAGGCGGAACTTGCAGTGAGCCGAGATCGCACCACTGCACTCCAGCCTGGGTGACAGAGCGAGACTCCATCTCAAAAAAAAAGTAAGCTGGGCACAGTAGCTCACACCTGTAATCCCAACACTTTGGGAGGCTGAGGTGGGAACATCACCTGAGGTCAGGAATTCGAGACCAGCCTGACCAACATGGAGAAACCCCATATCCACTAAAAATACAAAATAAGCTGGGCATGGTGGCACATGCCTGTAATCCCAGCTACTAGGGAGGCTGAGGCAGGAGAATCGCTTGAACCCGGGAGGCGGAGGTGGAGGTGGAGGCTGCGGTGAGCCGAGATGGCGCCATTGCACTCCAGCCTGGGCAACAAGAGCAAAACTCTAACTCAAAAATAAATAAATAAAAATAAAAATAAAAAAGGAGGTGGGCCGGGCATGGTGGCTCACGCCTGTAATCCCAGCACTTTGGGAGGCAGAGGCAGGCAGATCACCTGAGGTCAGGAGTTCAAGACCAACCTGGCCAACAAGGTGAAACCCCATCTCTACTAAAAATACAAAATTAGGCCGGGCGCGGTGGCTCAAGCCTGTAATCCCAGCACTTTGGGAGGCCGAGGCAGGCGGATCACAAGGTCAGGAGATCGAGACCATCCTGGCTAACACAGTGAAACCCCGTCTCTACTAAAAATACAAAAAAACTAGCCGGGCGAGGTGGCGGGCGCCTGTAGTCCCAGCTACTCGGAGGCTGAGGCAGGAGAATGGCGTGAACCCGGAGGCGGAGCTTGCAGTGAGTTGAGATCTGGCCACTGCACTCCAGCTTGGGTGACAGAGCGAGACTCCGTCTCAAAAAAAAAAAAAAAAAAAAAATTACAAAATTAGCCAGGTGTGGTGGCGCACGCCTGTAATCCCAGCTTCTCAACAGGCTGAGGCAGGAGAATCTCTTGACACCGGCAGCAGAGGGTGCAGTGAGCTGAGATTGCGTCATTGTACTCCAGCCTGGACAACAAGAACAAAACTCCATCTCAAAAAAAAAAGTAGGGGGACGGTGGCTGGAGATGTTGGTTTCTTATTTGTTTTGGAACTCAGTGATGCCTTCTGATTTTAAATTTTAAAATGGCTGTATAATACCTGGAAATAAGCTTTTTTTGTTGTTGTTGTTTGCTTGTTTTTTGAGACGGAGTCTCGCTCTGTCGCCCAGGTTGGAGTGCAGTGGCACAATTTCGGCTCACTGCAATCTCTGTCTTGTGTGTTCATGCAATTCTCCTGCCTCAGCCTCCCAAGTAGCTGGGATTACGGGCACCTGCCACCACACCCAGCTAATTTTTTTGCATTTTTAGTATAGATGAGGTTGCACCACATTACCCAGGCTGGTCTCAAACTCCTGATCTCAAGTGATCCACCCACCTCGGTCTCCCAAAGTTCCAGGATTGGATTATAGGCGTCAGCCACCACACCCGGCTAGAAACAAGCTGTTTCTGTTTACAAGAATATATCTTAAAACCATATGTGTGCCTCTTAATGATTTTCATAACTTTTTTAACTTTTGAGAAATTTTTTTTTTTTTTTTTTTTTTTTGAGACGGAGTCTCGCTCTGTCGCCCAGGCTGGAGTGCAGTGGCCGGATCTCAGCTCACTGCAAGCTCCGCCTCCCGGGTTTACGCCATTCTCCTGCCTCAGTCTCCCAAGTAGCTGGGACTGTAGGTGCCCGCCACCTCGCCCGGATAGTTTTTTTTATTTTTTAGTAGAGACAGGGTTTCACCGTGTTAGCCAGGATGGTCTCAATCTCCTGACCTCGTGATCCGCCCATCTCAACCTCCCAAAGTGCTGGGATTACAGGCTTGAGCCACTGCATCCGGCCAATTTTTTTTTTTTTTTTAGACGGAATCTCACTCTGTCGCCCAGGCTGGAGTGCAATGGTGTGATCTCCACTCACTGCAACCTCCACCTCCCTGGTTCAAGTGATTCTCCTGCCTCAGCCTCCTGACTAGCTGGGATTACAGGTGCATGCCACCACACCTGGCTAACTTCTGTACTTAGTAGAGATGGAGTTTCACCATGTTGGTCAGGCTGGTCTCGAACTCTTGACCTCATGATCTGCCTGCCTCTAGAGAAAGTTTTTAAAATTGCAAATATCTTGCTTCGAAGAAACAGTTATCTCAAAATAGCTATCTTCAGTTTTTGCTTAGCTCCTTTTTTTAATGAATTTAAGTAAAATTAAATCAATACACTTTCATTTAAAGAAACTGACATGAAATGAAAAAAAAAAAGAAGCCACCTGACTTGTGGCTTCACGCAACAAACTGGCTAGCATGGACCCATCTCCTGTTATAACACAGAATTTGGTGAATAAAACATCACCCGAGGCCGGGCGCGGTGGCTCACGCCTGTAATCCCAGGACTTTGGGAAGCCAAGGTGAGCAGATCACGAGGTCAGGAGTTCAAGACCAGCCTGGCCAATATGGTGAAACCTTGTCTCTACTAAAAATATAAAAATTAGCCGGACGTGGTGGCGTATGCCTGTAGTCCCAGCAACTCCGGAGGCTGAGGCAGAAGAATCACTTGAACCCGGGAGGTTGGGGGTGCAGTGAGCCGAGATTATACCACTGGACTCCAGCCTGGGCGACAGAGCAAGACTTCGTCTCAAAAAAAAAATAAACACATAAAAAATAAATAAAAATCACCTGAAATTGCCTCAACAGCAGATGTTGTGTATCACCAGAAGCCACAGCAGCCCTGGGGTGCCCAGGGGTGTCCCATCCGGCACTAGAAGCCCCCAGCTCTTACACCCACACTGGTAAGGGGATATTCCAGCCTCAAACTCCCAGCCAGAGTCACTGTGTGCTGCTTACAGCCTGAAGAAATTAACACCAAGCTTCACCCTTAGGAAACAGGAAAAGCAGAGCCAGAGGGCAGCCGAGTGGGCCATGGACTAGAGCTCCACCAACATCTGGACCTCCTTGGCCCGCGCCACACCAAGGGGCCTACTGTGCGCCACACGCTAGGCAGGGAGCGCTTGTTTTCCTAGTGCTCCCCAAGATGCCCCAGAGGTTCAGGGAGGTAACAAGCGTAAGGTCAGAGAACTGGAGCCAGCTGTCAACTGCCCCTGCCCCACGCGGGCCATTTGGCTTCTGCTACCAGCATGCTGCTCAGGGCTCTGCCCAAGGACAACGACGAGCCCCGTGTCCTCTCCTGGGTCATCTTCCATGACCCTGAGGCAGCACCAACAAGCTCCGCAGCTCCCTGAGCTGTTTCACACCAACTACCCCAGTCTGAGGCCCACATCCAGGTGCTGCTCAGACCCTGAGGGTCGCTGGACCATGAAGTAGCCTGTGTGTAAAAGGAACAAGACAGCCTTGACATAAGCACAGAGAATGCCACTGGGATTCTTTTTTTTTTTTTTTTTTGAGACGGAGTCTCGCTCTGTTGCCCAGGCTGGAGTGCAGTGGCTGGATCTCAGCTCACTGCAAGCTCCGCCTCCCAGGTTCACGCCATTCTCCTGCCTCAACCTCCCGAGTAGCTGGGACTACAGGCGCCCGCCACCTCGCCCGGCTAGTTTTTTGTATTTTTTAGTAGAGACGGGGTTTCACCGTGTTAGCCAGGATGGTCTCGATCTCCTGACCTCGTGATCCGCCCGTCTCGGCCTCCCAAAGTGCTGGGATGACAGGCTTGAGCCACCGCGCCCGGCCGCCACTGGGATTCTTAAAGACTTGAAGGGGAAAGGGTACCTTCGAGAAAAAGCAGGATTGCCAAACCACCTCTTCCCATCTGGGAATTCTCCTCCAGGACCAAGTCTTGTACTTAATTCTAATTCTGCTCATCACGTTTCGCTCCCCATCCCTGTCCCCAACAGCATAGAAGATGCTGGCGCTGCATCGCCTCCAGCACTGAGAAGCCTCCAGGCCCCAGGGAGCGGAGGCAGGGTTCAGGCACAGCCGCGGGAACGCCCACACCCAGTCCTGTCACACCGTAAAACATCTCTGCGGCATCAACATCACGCAGGCCTGGCGGGCCTGAAGACGGCGGTACGGAAACTCAAGCCCGCGGCTCTACGGCTTGGGCAAGAGGAAGGAACCAGGGGTACCCACATGGCGCTCCTCAGGGAGAAGACCCCAGGCTCGGGTCCGAGGTGGGCTCGCTGGAAAGACGCTGCAGCCTCGCGGGGGCGGCCATGGCTGCGTCCGGGAGACGGGCTAGCCAAGGCCCCGCTCCTGGACGCCCTGCGGGGCGGGCCGCGGCCTGCGGACCCCACCCGGCCCTCCCGGCGGACTCTGCCCCGGCAAGGCCGCCGGGCTCCGGAGCCAGCCGGGGCTGCAGCTAAGGCGTTGCCCGCCCCCGCCCGGAACGCGCCACTCACCCGGCGCAGGCGGGGAGAGGACGGCGCCAGGCTGACCCCGCAGCCGTTGACTGGACCCCGCGGGCGCGGGCCCCGCAGACCGGCCGACAAAGCCCGCACCGCAGCCAGCCCGCCGCGGCCGGAAGTCGCAAGAAGCCCCGCCTGGGAAACTTCCTGCGGCGCTCTAGGAGCGCTAGGGAATCGGCTCACCTCTCGGTGGTGCGAACTTCCGGGCGTGGGGACTAAGACCCCGGGAGGGTGGCGGGGTTGCGGCAGACGCCGCCTCCTTACGCAGTTGAGAGGATTGCGGTCCGCGAAGCGCGGGCTGGGAAACTCGGGTCTGGAACTCGCGGCGAGGCCCGGCCGCAGCCCAAGACCAGCCTCTCAGGAGGCGAGGACCCAGGGGAGTGAATACCGTGAGGGCCAAACTTGACCTCCTTCTGCGCCCCAGAGAGGTGGGGAAGCGGCGCGCTGTGGGGTTTTTTGGTTTTCGGGTTTTGGTTTTTCTAAGACAGGGTCTCTCTCCGTCGCCCAGGCTGCAGTGCAGTGGCGCGATCTCGGCTCACTGCAGCCTCGACCTCCCGGGCTCAGGTGGTCCTCCCGGGCTCAGGTGGTCCTCCCGTCTCGGCTTCCCAAAGTGCTGGGACCACAGGCGCGTGCCACCGCGCCGGCTCCTTGATTCTTGGTACTCATTACTCATTGCTAGAATGAGTCCCAGTCCGAACTAATTGCATTCCCCTGCCCCCCGCCAAAAAAAAAAATTATATTCGTAGTTTTGGTTTTCTTTTTTCTTTTTTTTTTTTTTTTTGAGACGGAGTCTCGCTCTGTCGCCCTGCTGGAGTGCAGTGGCGGGATCTCAGCTCACTGCAAGCTCCGCCTCCCGGGTTTACGCCATTTTCCTGCCTCAGCCTCCCGAGTAGCTGGGACTACAGGCGCCCGCCACCTCGCCCGGCTAGCTTTTTGTATTTTTTTTTAGTAGAGACGGGGTTTCACCGTGTTAGCCAGGATAGTCTCGAACTCCTGACCTCATGATCCGCCCGTCTGGGCCTCCCAAAGTGCTGGGATTACAGGCTTGAGCCACCGCGCCCGGCCAGTTTTGGTTTTCTTTTTCCATTTTTCTGCTAGCACTGAGGAAGCTTGTTTACCTAAATTGTTAGATGGGATTGGGAGGAATTTTGTTTTAGCAGTGACACTCAATTTTTTTTTTCCCCGAGACGGAGCCTCGCCTGTTGCCAGGCTGTAGTGCTGGAATGCAGTGGCGTGATCTCGGCTCAGTGCAACCTAAGGCTACCTAATTCAAGCGATTCTCCTGCCTCAGCCTCTGGAGTAGCTGGTTTTACAGGCACGCGCCGCTACGCACAGCTAATTTTTGTATTTTTAGTAGAGACAGAGTTTCACCATGTTGGCCAGGATGATCTTGATCTCCTGATCTCGTGATCCGCCCGCCTTGGCCTCCCAAAGTGCTGGGATTACAGGTGTGAGCCACTGTGCCCAGCCGACTCTCAATTTCTTTAGCTCCTTCTGCCTTACGTTCAAAAAACATAACAGCAGTTTACCACCAAGTGTACGTAATGACCTGTCAGTTGACCACTTGAATAGGTCCTTTTTACATTTTGACAGAAGCAAACAAAGAATTAGAAGTAACCTAAAGTGCAAAACTACATTAAGTCTTTCCCAGCCAATAAATTCACCTACTTTCCGAAAGTCAACTGCAGAGTTTTGAATTGTCCCTTTGATGTGGAGGACAGCCCAGGTACCAGGGCCAGGTACCAGGGTGAACAAAGGAAGAGAAGCAATGTGGGAGAAGGAGCTGTGGCCAAGGGGACACACTAGGTGCGTGCCCTCATCCAAAGACTGTCCACAGGAATTCCAGGGCAGAGTCCATGTGGAAGTCCTGCTGTGATTCTCCGGGGGCTCCCGACTCTTGGAAAGGCTTCTGTGTTCCAGGGCTGTGTGTGAAAGCCCTATATTGAGCAACCCCACCTTTCATCCAGGCCCGGAGACCTCAGCTGCTGCAACCCTATTGCCAGCTTACCATGGGACCCAGCTCTTAAGGCAAGAAGGGCTTGGGGCCTCTTCCCCACAGGGCTTACAGACCTTTCAGCCTCTCTGTCCGCAGGCCCAAAGGGCTTGAGAACACCACCTGAGTAGGTTGTCACAGATCAGCATCTGCCTTGTATACCTGACAAATGCTACTTCAACCCCACCAACAGCTAACACATGGCTGCATCTTGGCACTTAATACTTTGAGTTTACTTGTTTGGTACTGATTGTCCCTGCCAGTAGAAAGAAAGCTCCGTGAGGTCAGGGACCCCCGTCTCGTTCTATGTCTAGCCCAGTGCTTGGCTCATGTGGACCTCAGCAACTGTGGTGGATGCTGCGATGAGAGGCCCAGGGAGACCCCTGTAGTGACAGGCTGGGTGTCCTAGTTGTTCGGGGTGTGGTAAGCAGTCTTCAGCCATCAGCTGCAACTTGCCAGGGTCACACTCTTCCCTGGGACAGCTCACGTTGCAAAGTCCTGGCCATCTTGATCCAACCGAGGACAGCCTTGAGGGCCACTTCTGTTGCAGAGCTCCCTGCGGGGAACCAGTAGCCGCTATGCTTGATGGCATCACAGCCCGACTCCTGCCTCTTGTGTCTTCCCCTCCACAGGCCCAATACCACCCCGCGATAAGTCTGCTCCCCACTCAGGACCCCCCTTGAGCCACAACAGCTTTGTCAGGTGACTTCTAATATTATCTCCATTTTATAGATGAGGAAACTGAGAAATAGGGAAGCCAAATGACTCACCTAACGCATCAGCCAGGACATGCTGGAGGAGTCCACAGGTGTGGCCATCTGCCTCCAAAGCCCTTGACCCACAGCAAATACAAAGCCGAAACCAGGGGTGTGGCTGGAAGGCAAAAGGCCCGAAGGGAGGCTGCCATGCAAGATGAGGCTGATGCTGTTGCCATAACCAGAGCTCAAGAAAGGAAAGGTGTCCAAAGAAACTGCATTTAGCCAAAAAGGGAATTTGTAGGGATTTGAGGGCACGGAGCCATTCTGAAGACAAAGCAGAAATTCTGATAAAAGATCCCAAAACATAGTTTCAAGCTATCTGGGATGTGGAGTTTGGAAACAGGCCATGGGTGGTCTTGGTGTGAGAGCAAGCACAAAACTGTCTGGGAAAGTCCCCGAGGAAGGCCACTGTGCCTTCAGGCCATGAGCAGAGCTTTCCTGCTTTAGGCGAATGGAGTCTGGGGACAAGTTGATGAGAACGGAGGACTGAAGACAGCTTGGGAATGACAGTCTTTCCAAGATAACTGGGTGGGGCAGATTGTGTGGTCCCGGTCCAATCCACACAGGAAGCCCACGCGGGCTTCTGAGCAGGAGTGTGACAAAAGCCAAATGATGCTGGAAAGACACGTTGGCTGCGAAGTGACCACAGAGGACAGAATGAGGACGGTGGCGATCGCAGCCACGCAGAAGAGCAGCTGGGGTGAGACTGGACCGAGCCGGGAAGGAGAGGCAGGGACCGGCTCTGAAGGCCGAGGGAGGGTCCACAGGAGGGTGGGGAGTGGACAGGAAATTGACATCCATGGTGACGCAGGGTGGGGCAGGTGGGAGAAAGGTAAAAGAAGAGAAGGCCACTTTGGGGCATAAGTTTGAGACCTTGTTGCTAAGTGAGACCAAACAATTAAAAGATTTTTTAAATCTTCTGGTAGCTGGAGAGGGACCCAAGACGAGAAGATGGGAGTTGTGGCAGTAGTGGCTATCTTGAGGGACAGACCCCAGGAGGAAATGAGAGATGCGTTCAAGGAGGGGCATCGCTGAGCCCACACTGGACTCAGGATGGATGAGACAGAGGCGGACTCAGGTGCCTGCAAGTGGAGAGAGAAGGTGGGGTTGGCCTGGAGGCAGGTCTCTTCTGACTATTGCAAAGCACATCCAAAAGTAAATGATGCCAGGTGCGGTGGCTCTTGCCTGTAATCCCAGCACTTTGGGAGGCTAAAGCAGGCAGATCAGCTGGACCAATGTGATGAAACCTTGTCTCTACTAAAAATACAAAAATTAGCTGGGTGTGGTGGCATGCACCTGTAATCCCAGCTACTCGGGAGGCTGAGGCAGGAGAATTGCTTCTGCCTGGGAGAAGCAATTCTGGGAACCTGGGAGGCGGAGGTTGCAGTGAGCCAAGATCATGCCATTGCACTCCAGCCTGGGCAACAAGAGCGGAACTCTGTCTCTAAAAAAGAAAAAGAAGAAAATGAGGTAGGAGGTGGAGCTCAACTCCAGAGGCGGGGCTTGGACAAGGGACCCAACTGAAGACTAGCTAAAACAGGTCCAGGGCAGAAGAGCCTCCCATGAGGCACACCAACCAGTGCACCATGTCAGTTTACCATTGCCGCGACGGCACCGGAAGCCACCACCTCTTTCCATGGCAACAACCAGACGGTACGGAACTTACACTAATTCTAGAAATTTCTTTTTTTTTTTTGAGATGGAGTCTCGCTCTGTTGCCCAGTCTGGAGTGCAGTGGCGTGATCATCTGCTCAGTGCAAGCTCTGCTTCCTGGGTTCACGCCATTCTCCTACCTCAGCCTCCTGAGTAGCTGGGACTAAGGAAGGAGACCACTACTACTCCTGCTGCCCTCCTCCCCCCACCTTGCCTAGTTCACAAGACAGGAGTAAAGAGAAAAACAAAAGTAAGATAAATAGCCAGACAACCTTGGCACCACCACCCGATCCTGGGAGTTAAACAAAGTAATAATAATAACATCAATCCCTGGCCTAAACTACTTGTGTTATCTGTAAATTCCAGACACTGTATGAAAAAAGCATTGTAAAACTTTTTGTTCTGTTAGCTGATGTATGTAGCCCCCAGTCACATTTCCCACGCTTGCTCGATTTATCACAACCCTTTCACGTGAACCCCTTAAAGTTGTAAGCCTTTAAAAAGGCCAAGTATGGCCGGGCGCGGTGGCTCACGCCTGTAATCCCAGCACTTTCGGAGGCCGAGGCGGGCGGATCACAAGGTCAGGAGATCGAGACCACAGTGAAACCCCGTCTCTACTAAAAATACAAAAAATTAGCCGGGCGCGGTGGCTGGCGCCTGTAGTTCCAGCTACTCAGGAGGCTGAGGCAGGAGAATGGCGTGAACCCCGGAGGCGGAGCTTGCAGTGAGCTGAGATCCGCCACTGTACTCCAGCCTGGGCGGCAGAGCGAGACTCCGTCTCAAAAAAAAAAAAAAAGGCCAAGTATTTCTCAGCGAACTCGGCTCTTTTTTTTTTTTTTTGAGATGGAGTCTCGCTCTGTCGCCCAGGCTGGAGTACAGTGGCCGGATCTCAGCTCACTGCAAGCTCCGCCTCCCGGTTCACGCCATTCTCCTGCCTCAGCCTCTGAGTAGCTGGACTACAGGCGCCCGCCACCTCGCCCGGCTAGTTTTTTTTTTTTTTTTTTTTTTGAGACGGAGTCTCGCTCTGTCGCCCAGCTGGAGTACAGTGGCCGGATCTCAGCTCACTGCAAGCTCCGCCTCCCGGTTCACGCCATTCTCCTGCCTCAGCCTCCTGAGTAGCTGGAACTACAGGCGCCCGCCACCTCGCCCGGCTAGTTTTTTGTATTTTTTTTTTTTTTTTGAGACGGAGTCTCGCTCTGTCGCCCAGGCTGAGTGCAGTGGCCGGATCTCAGCTCACTGCAAGCTCCGCCTCCGGGTTCCCGCCATTCTCCTGCCTCAGCCTCCGGAGTAGCTGGGACTACAGGCGCCCGCCACCGCGCCCGGCTAGTTTTTTTTTTTGTATTTTTTTTAGTTGAGACGGGGTTTCACCGTATTAGCCAGGATGGTCTCGATCTCCTGACCTCGTGATCCGCCCGTCTCGGCCTCCCAAAGTGCTGGGATTACAGGCTTGAGCCACCGCGCCCGGCCGAACTCGGCTCTTAAGACACGCGACGCTCTTGGCCGAATAAAAAATCTCTTCCTTCTTTATTCCGGTGTCTGAGGAGTTTTGTCTGCAGCTCGTCCTGCTGCATTTCTTGGTTCCCTGACCGGGAATTGAGGTGATTAACTGACTGTCGAGGCAGCCCCTTAGGCAGCTTATGCCTGCCCTGTAGAGCATCCCTGCGGGGGACTCTGGCCAGCTTGAGCGATGCGGATCCTGAGAGCGCTCCCGCGTAGGCATTTGCCCCAGTGGAACGCCTCCTCAGAGCAGTGCACAGCAGGCCCCTGGGGAGGATCAACACAGTGGCTGAACACCGGGAAGGAAGTGGCACTTTAAGTCCGGACGTCTGAAACTTGGTAAGGCTAGTCTTTGGAACTTGGCCACTCCATTTGAGTGGAAGCATGGCCTGATCATCCACGGCGTGCCTGTACCGGCACTTTGGTTTTTGTTTTTGACTTGAATTGATTGCTTGATACTTTGGTTTTTTGTTTTTGATCTGACTTGAATTAATTGCTTGATACTTTGGTTTTTGTTTTTTTTTTTTTTTTGAGATGGAGTCTCGCTCTGTTGCCCAGGCTGGAGTGCAGTGGCCGGATCTCAGCTCACTGCAAGCTCCGCCTCCCAGGTTTACGCCATTCTCCTGCCTCAGCCTCCCGAGTAGCTGGGACTACAGGTGCCCGCCACCTCGCCCGGCTAGTTTTTTGTATTTTTTTAGTAGAGACAGGGTTTCACCGCGTTAGCCAGGATGGTCTCGATCTCCTGACCTCATGATCCACCCGTCTCGGCCTCCCAAAGTGCTGGGATTACAGGCTTGAGCCACCGCGCCCGGCTGGTTTTTGTTTTTGACTTGGCTTGAATTAATTGCTTGATACTTTGGTTTTTCGTTTTTGACTTGAAGTAATTGCTTAATACTTTGGTTTTTGTTTTTGACTTGACTTGAATTAATTGCTTGATACTTTGGTTTTTCGTTTTTGACTTGACTTGAATTAATTGCTTGATACTTTGGTTTAGTTTGGTTTTTGACTTGAATTGCTTGATAAACAGGCGTGCTTTTATTGGCACTTTGGTTTTGGTTCTGATTTTGACTTGGCCAAATCATCAAAACTTACTCTATTAAAATGCAGGTTACAGAATGTAAGAAAGGTTTTGCAGAAGATTATAGAGTTAAGTTAACCCCTTGGAGGTTAAGATCTCTGTGTGAATGAGAACTGCCCTCTTTTGGTGTTGGATGGCCCACCGAAGGAATCACTGCAAGGAACAATTGGCCATGTATTTAAGGTGGTGACGGGTCGGAGGACAGCCAGTGTACCTAGATCAAATTCCTTTCTATTGACTCATGGTTAAATAAAACACAGACAAAACCAGCATAAATTTAGCCCTGTTTAAGAGCTTATTGCAAAAAAAGCCAAAAGTAAAAGTAAGAGCAGCTTCGCCAGCAGACACAGAGTTCAAAAAGGGAGTCCCAGAAACAGCGAGAGAAGCCAGTTTCGCGGGAGCCAACAGAGATGATGGAAATTCTCTCTCCGTATGTCCCAGCCTACCCCGCTTTACCCAGGCCAACAGCCCCTCAGAAATGAGAGGCACACGCTAACACGCCCCACGTCTCACCCCCAGGTCTCACCTTGAAGGGGAGGATCAGAGCCTGAGAGGCCAAAGAAGGAAGCCAAGATAGTGAAGTGGGCCAGCTCAGAGCTGGTCTTGCTTGAGCTATGCAAATGCCTCTCAGGGAGACCCGAGGACCTGTCTATTATAATGACCAGGCCCACATCTGGGGGGGGGGCAACAGACTTTCATCTATCAGCCCTTTTCAACCTTTAATCTACTAAACTGGAAACACCCTGAACCCACCACCTTGCTCTCGGCAGCTAGAGCCCTGTCGAGCATGACTGTGTGGAGGTGTTGGACTCAAGTGTACTCTAGCAGACCTGACCTCCGGGACCAACCTTGGGCATCAGTAGACTAGGAGCTATACATGGACAGGAACAGCTTCATGAACCCACAGAGAGAGAGGTGCAGAATACGCGGTGGTAACCCTGGACACTATCGTTAAACTGAGCTCATTGCTTTAATTCGGGTCTTAGAACTCAGGGAAGGTAAGACTGGAAACATTTACACTGACTCTCGGTATGCCTGTTTAACCCTCCAAGTGAATGGAAAAATGACATAAAAGAAAAGAACCTGTTAAACTCTAAGGAAAAGGGGAAAAACACCCAGAGAATGCAAGTCAGCTTCAGCATTTGCAGAGATACTGAGAAGCACTTCTGCAGAGGTTAAAAGTTGGTAGAAGAAAGCAAGTAATATAAAAAAGATCTCAGCAATGCTTCAAGGAGCTGACAAAAGCCTAAGTCAGTTTTATAAGAGACTCTATAAAGCATTCTGGCTTTACAGACCGTTTAACCCTGAGGCCGCTGAAAATCAGTATGTAGTGAATATTTCATTTGTAAAGCAAGCCCACGGTAACATCAAGCAGAAGCTGCAGACATGAATACCACCTAGTCTATAAAAGTGGCCACCAAAGTGTATGTTAACTGTAACCAAGGAACAAAACTGGGAAAAAGCAAAAGAGAAAGACTAAGAATAAGTGTAAAAAAAGAAAAATTAGAAATGTGAGAGGACATGGTCGTGGATGTAAATGTGAAAGAAGTCAAGTTAGGCAAGGATTCAAGAGCCGGGCATGGCTAGAGAGAGATTAATGTGCAAGATGAAAAAGAAAGGACCCTAAAAGGGTAAATGTTTTTAAAAAGGCAATAAAGGAAATGGCCAAGGGCTGCCGCACCTTGGAGGAACCAAATACTGATCTGATCAGACTGACAGGAGCTAAAAAATGTAAAGACTAGGGCCGACTACGCACCTTCTCATTAGGCTCCCGGGAGCCCATGGTCACATGAGAAGTTAAAAGCAGCAAGATTCTGCCAGTATCTGGATTCCAGTTACTCACTGAAGGCTAAGCCACTAAATAGAGTTACAAAGGGTGGGGGGCGGGGAGAAGAACCCCTCCTCTAAGAAACTTAAACAGGAGAAAGAGCCATACCTTGTGAAAACTTGCTTATAGACTTTACAGAATTGCCCCATGCTGGAGGCAGTCAGTACATGCTAATGCTTGTTTGCTCATTTAAGATAAAATCAGGTTTCTGCCTATGGCCCTCCTCTGAGTCAGGTGCACTCCACCAAACAAACTAGTTATTTGCCCTGTAAGATTGTGTTCTGTCAGCCACCCCCAAATCATAGGTCAAATTAAAGGTGACCTCCAGAAACTAAAGAAATTAACCTTAGGAAAGCAAATGCAGGCTTTAAAAATAGTCATACAAAGTATTCGTAATTAAATAAATGAAAATGCCTATAAGCCTGACACCCCTTCAAATCTAGTGATTCTGTTTAAAATAAAACCTAATTTTTCTAGGACCCATACAGGATGGGCTCTATACTGTAACCTTGTCCACTCCCACTGCTGTTAAAGTTACAGGTGTTGTGTCTTGGATCCACCACAGTCAGCTAACACCGGCAGCTCAGGACAGGTGGACCAGCCAGCAGGACACAGATCATCCAACCCGACTGATCCTGAGATGAGACCAAGCTGCTGCTGAGGACGACAGCCCTATTCTGGTCACTCTGGAGGCTGACCAGTCTGTGCATGGCTGAAGCTTGAGGAGACAAGAAGCCCTGCTCTAGTCACACACCGGCAGCTGACTAGTCTACACATGGCCGAAGCTTGAGGACTCATCAAGCAAGTAAATGTAGTTAAAAATCTTAAGACTAATTATTTTCCTGTAATACTAACTGTTTTCCTATTGTTCTGTTGCTGTATTCAACCTTTGTCCCAGGTAAGGAGTTCTTTTGTCCTTGCTGGACGTTGTTTTGTTGTTGTTACCCCCACCATAACCATGTAGAAGAAACACCTATATAAAGTGTTTCCACTCTACACATACTCTAGGAAACCCAGACCCGTCCAGCCCAGCAACAATTCCGAGTCTTACAGTCATTCTTTAAACATACAAACCAGAAGTTACCAGAACCTCTTCCTTTAGCAAAAACAGAAAAAAGCCTATTTGCTCAGTTGGCTGAAAACATTGCTGGCAGCCTAGATATTTCTTCATGTTATGTTTATAAAAATGCTAACATAAGAGATCAATGGCCTTGAGAAGCAAAAGAGTTAATGCCTCAAGATAACTTTAACTTTTTCCCCAAACAGATGCCACAAGTTCAAGCATCTGGCTCTTAAAAACTTCTGTTATCAAAAAATACTGTGTTGTTCACTAAAAAAAAGCTTTTTAAGACCCAGTGACAAAACTAACCTGCTTAGGACATGACAAAGTTGATACACGTGCCTGTACAGGTTTTTTTTTTTTTTTTTTTTTTTTGGTGGAGTCTCGCTCTGTCGCCTGGGCTGGAGTGCAGTGGCCGGATCTCAGCTCACTGCAAGCTCTGCCTCCCGGGTTTACGCCATTCTCCTGCCTTAGCCTCCCGAGTAGCTGGGACTACAGACGCCCACCATCTCGCCCGGCTAGTTTTTTTGTATTTTTTAGTACAGACGGGGTTTCACCGTGTTAGCCAGGATGGTCTCGATCTGCTGACCTTGTGATCCGCCCGTCTCGGCCTCCCAAAGTGCTGGGATTACAGGCTTGGGCCACCGCGCCCGGCCTCCTCTACAGGTTTAACACAGGTTTGATCCTAGGTCTTCATTTAGAAAATAGTTTCCAGCTATAAAAATTTAAAACCCTCGGCCGGTGCAGTGGCTCAAGCCTGTAATCCCAGCACTTTGGGAGGCCGAGACAGGCGGATCACGAGGTCCGGAGATCGAGACCATCCTGGCGAACACGGTGAAACCCCGTCTCTACTAAAAAATACAAAAAACTAGCTGGGCGAGGTGGCGGCCGCCTATAGTCCCAGCTACTCAGGAGGCTAAGGCAGGAGAATGGCGTAAACCCGGGAGGCGGAGCTTGCAGTGAGCTGAGATCCGGCCACCGCACGCCAGCCTGGGCGACAGAGCCAGACTCCGTCTCAAAAAAAAAAAAAAAAAGAAATTTGCTTGCTGCTCCCCTGTGTATTACACTTGTTCCTTCAAATGAGAAAAGGTTTTGTAGCTACCATGGTTCATCAGAAAACTTTAGCACAAGTGTATTACATAAAACACTATCATCCTGTCTTGCACAGAGATGCAGAAAGTAAAAATAAAAGTGAGAACTCCCACTAATTAGTGAAAATTCTCAAAGTGGGGGATAAGGAAGGAGACCACTACTACTCCTGCTGCCCTCCTCCCCCCACCTTGCCTAGTTCACAAGACAGGAGTAAAGAGAAAAAGAAACAAAAGTAAGATAAATAGCCAGACAACCTTGGCACCACCACCCGGCCCTAGGAGTTAAACAGAGTAATAATAACATCAACCCCTGGCCTAAACTACTTGTGTTATCTGTAAATTCCAGACACTGTATGAAAAAAGCATTTTAAAACTTTTTGTTCTACTAGCTGATGCATGTAGCCCCCAGTCACGTTTCCCACACTTGCTGGATTTATCGCGACCCTGTCACGTGGACCCCTTAAAGTTGTAAGCCTTTAAAAAGGCCAAGTATTTCTTTCTCGGCTAGCTCGGCTCTTAAGACACGAGTCTGCCGACGCTCCGGCCAAATAAAAAATCTCTTCTTTAATCCAGTGTCTGAGGAGTTTTGTCTGCGGCTCGTCCTGCTACAGGACTACAGGCACCGCCACCACGCCCGGCTAATTTTTTTTTTTTTTTTTTTTTGAGACGGAGTCTCGCTCTGTCACCCAAGCTGGAGTGCACTGGCCAGATCTCAGCTCACTGAAAGCTCCACCTCCCGGGTTCACATCATTCTCCTGCCTCAGCCTCCCGAGTAGCTGGGACTACAGGCGCCCGCCACCTCGCCCGGCTAGTTTTTTGTATTTTTTAGTAGAGACGGGGTTTCACCGTGTTAGCCAGGATGGTCTCGATCTCCTGACCTGGTGATCCGCCCGTCTCGGCCTCCCAAAGTGCTGGCATTACAGGCCCTCGGCCACCGCGCCCGGCCTCCTCTACAGGTTTAACACAGGTTTGATCCTAGGTCTTCATTTAGAAAATAGTTTCCAGCTATAAAAATTTAAAACCCTCGGCCGGGTGCAGTGGCTCAAGCCTGTAATCCCAGCACTTTGGGAGGCCGAGACAGGCGGATCACGAGGTCCGGAGATCGAGACCATCCTGGCGAACACGGTGAAACCCCGTCTCTACTAAAAAATACAAAAAACTAGCTGGGCGAGGTGGCGGCCGCCTATAGTCCCAGCTACTCAGGAGGCTAAGGCAGGAGAATGGCGTAAACCCGGGAGGCGGAGCTTGCAGTGAGCTGAGATCCGGCCACCGCACGCCAGCCTGGGCGACAGAGCCAGACTCCGTCTCAAAAAAAAAAAAAAAAAAAGAATTTGCTTGCTGCTCCCCTGTGTATTACACTTGTTCCTTCAAATGAGAAAAGGTTTTGTAGCTACCATGGTTCATCAGAAAACTTTAGCACAAGTGTATTACATAAAACACTATCATCCTGTCTTGCACAGAGATGCAGAAAGTAAAAATAAAAGTGAGAACTCCCACTAATTAGTGAAAATTCTCAAAGTGGGGGATAAGGAAGGAGACCACTACTACTCCTGCTGCCCTCCTCCCCCCACCTTGCCTAGTTCACAAGACAGGAGTAAAGAGAAAAAGAAACAAAAGTAAGATAAATAGCCAGACACCTTGGCACCACCACCCGGCCCTAGGAGTTAAACAGAGTAATAATAACATCAACCCCTGGCCTAAACTACTTGTGTTATCTGTAAATTCCAGACACTGTATGAAAAAAGCATTTTAAAACTTTTTGTTCTACTAGCTGATGCATGTAGCCCCCAGTCACGTTTCCCACACTTGCTGGATTTATCGCGACCCTGTCACGTGGACCCCTTAAAGTTGTAAGCCTTTAAAAAGGCCAAGTATTTCTTTCTCGGCTAGCTCGGCTCTTAAGACACGAGTCTGCCGACGCTCCGGCCAAATAAAAAATCTCTTCTTTAATCCAGTGTCTGAGGAGTTTTGTCTGCGGCTCGTCCTGCTACAGGACTACAGGCACCCGCCACCACGCCCGCTAATTTTTTTTTTTTTTTTTTTTTTGAGACGGAGTCTCGCTCTGTCACCCAAGCTGGAGTGCACTGGCCAGATCTCAGCTCACTGAAAGCTCCACCTCCCGGGTTCACACCATTCTCCTGCCTCAGCCTCCCGAGTAGCTGGGACTACAGGCGCCCGCCACCTCGCCCGGCTAGTTTTTTGTATTTTTTAGTAGAGATGGGGTTTCACTGTGTTAGCCAGGATGGTCTCGATCTCCTGACCTTGTGATCCGCCTGCCTCGGCCTCCCAAAGTGCTGGGATTACAGGCTTGAGCCACCGCGCCCGGCCGCGCCCGGCTAATTTTTTTTTTTTTTTTTTTTTTTTGAGACGGAGTCTCGCTCTGTCACCCAAGCTGGAGTGCACTGGCCAGATCTCAGCTCACTGAAAGCTCCACCTCCCGGTTCACACCATTCTCCTGCCTCAGCCTCCCGAGTAGCTGGGACTACAGGCGCCCGCCACCTCGCCCGGCTAGTTTTTTGTATTTTTTAGTAGAGATGGGGTTTCACTGTGTTAGCCAGGATGGTCTCGATCTCCTGACCTTGTGATCCGCCTGCCTCGGCCTCCCAAAGTGCTGGGATTACAGGCTTGAGCCACCGCGCCCGGCCGCGCCCGGCTAATTTTTTGTATTTTTGGTAGAGACAGAGTTTCGCTATCTTGGCCAGGCTGTTCTTGAATTCCTGACCTAAGGAAATCCACCCGCCTCGGCCTCCCAAAGTGGTGGGATTACAGGCGTGAGCCTTTTTTTCTGTGTGAGACAGAGTCTCACTCTACAGAAATTTTTTTTTTTTTTTTTGAGACAGGGTCTCACTCTGTTGCCCAGGCTGGAGTGCAATGGCGTGGTCTCAGCTCACTGCAGCCTCTGCCTCCCGGGTTCAAGTGATTCTCTTGCCTCAGCTTCCCAAGTAGTGGGACTACAGGCGTGCGCTACCACACTTGGCTAATTTTTGTATTTTTAGTAGAGATGGGTTTTCGCCATGTTGTCCAGGCTGGTCCTGAACCCCCGGCCTCAGATGATCTGCCTGCCTTGGCCTCCCAAAGTGCTGGGATTACAGGCATGAGCCACCTCACCTGGCCTAACTCCAGAAATTTCTGCATAAGATATCCCTTAATTTGCATATGATTAAAAGTGGGTATACATATGACTGCAGAAGTGCCTCTGAGTTGCTTTTCTGGGCTCACTGCCTATAGGGTAGCCCTGCTCTGCAAGGAGCAGTCCCTCTGCTGCTGCTGTACACGGCCACTTCCGTCAAAGGTGCTGTCTAACACCATGGGCTCGCTCTTGAAATCTTTCCTGGGCAAAGCCAAGAATCCTCACGGGCTAAGCCACAATCTGGGGACTCGCCTGCCCTTCATCAAAAATATTTTTTTTAAGAGCTCTGGCCGGGCGCAGTGGCCCACGCCTATAATCCTAAAACTTTGGGAGGCTGGGGCGGGCAGATCGCCTGAGGTCAGGAGTTCAAGACCAGCCTGGCTAACATGGTGAAACCCCATCTCTACTAAAAATACAAAATTAGCTGGGCATGGTGGTGCGCACCTATAATCCCAGCTACTTGGGAGGCTGAGGCAGGAGAATCGCTTGAAGCCAGGAGGCGAAGGTTGCAGTGAGCCGAGATCTTGCCACTGAACTCCAGCCTGGGTGACAGAGTGAGACTCCATCTAAAAAAAAAAAAAAAACTCTATGGTCAAAAGTCGGCTCAATTGAAAGCTGAGGTTCAAGCTCTTCCCTCCTCTGCTGTCTTTGGTATCACAAGATGTCCAATGGCTCAGACCCCTTTAAGGAACACAGAAAAAGGCGCCACTCACATCCTTTTGGGTCTTCCTCCTGTGGAGGCTGAAGAGGCATGGACAGAGTCCTTTCAGGTGTAAAACTCTGCTCTCTTTGTATTGTATCAACTGATCTCTTTGGCTTTGGGGGGCACCAAAGATTACTTTGTTTTTTGGTTTTTATTTTTTTGAGATGGAGTCTGATTCTGTCGCCCAGGATAGAGTGCAATGGCACGATCTCGGCTCACTGCACCCTCCACCTCCTGGCTTCAAGCAATTATCCCACCTCAATTTCCTGAGTAGCTGGGATTACAGGCAACCACGACCACACCAGGCTACTTTTTGTGTTTTCATAGAGATGGGGTTTCACCATGTTAGCCAGGTTGGTCTTGAACTCCTGACCTCAGGTGATCCACCAGCCTCGACCTCCCAAAGTGCTAGGATTACAAGCGTGAACCACTGCACCTGACCACCAGAGATTACTTTGTACTGTGAGAGACTACGTGCTTTTGCGTGTGTGATTGC
This sequence comes from Trachypithecus francoisi, assembly GCF_009764315.1. Classification (NCBI taxonomy): domain Eukaryota; kingdom Metazoa; phylum Chordata; class Mammalia; order Primates; family Cercopithecidae; genus Trachypithecus; species Trachypithecus francoisi. Next base: position 98,808,565 of record NW_022681472.1, on the reverse strand, counting down.
TAGTTAGTCACAAGTGAGAGCTGCAGTTCTGGAGGTGGCCGACAGCAGTGGTCTGCAGTGAGTGTTAATTATACAAGGGACTGCGCAGTTCTGGAGGTGGCTGACAGCAGTGGTCTGCAATGAGTGTTAATTACACAGAGGACTGTGTAGTTCTGGAGGTGGCCGACAGCATGGTTCACTGTGAGTGTTTATAACACAGGAGGCTGTGCAGTTCTGGAGGTGGCCGACAGCAGTGGTCTGCAGTGAGTGTTTGTTACACAGGGGGCTGTGCAGTTCTGGAGGTGGCCGACAGCAGTGGTCTGCAGTGAGTGTTTGTTACACAGGGGGCTATGCATTTTGCTTTGCATTTAGATCACTAAGACACCGTGTAAACACTTGGAGAAATGTCTTAGTAGCAGAGTGAGCTGCGAAAGCATCGCGTGGCCCAGTCCCATGGTGCTTCCCTGTTTTGGGGGACATGGAATTCAGTATAAAAGTGGAATTCTTGATTTTTTTATTTTTTATTTTTTTTGACACAGGGCCTCACCCTATTGTCCAGGCTGGAGTACAGTGGCATATTCTCGGCTCACTGCAACCTCTGCCTCCTGGGCTCGAGCAACCCCCCTGCTTCAGACTCCAGAGTAGCTGGGACTACAGGCTTGAGCCACCATGCCTGGCTAATTTTTGTATTTTTTGTAGGGATGGGTTTTTACCATTTTGCCCAGTCTGGTCTCAAACTCCTGGGCTCAAGCGATCCACCTGCCTCAGCCTCCAAAAGTGCTGGGACTACAGGCATGAGCCACTGCATCCAGCCAGAATTACTGATTTTTAAAAATCTAGATGCTCTGCCTTCCATTTGTGCCTGCTTGTCACATACTTAAATTGCTAGGCCCTAAGAACTGCAAATGCTTTGTTGGACCTGTTCCTTAATGGGCTCCACCCTGAGCTCAGTGGTTCTGTTGGAAAACAGAATAAATTGAAAGTTACTTATTTTAATGAAGTTGGTCTTCTTATAAAATCCTATGGTAAATTCTTATGATTTTATGTTATTTTAATCTTCTTCTAACACACTCAGACTCCTTTTAAAAAGCTTAAATTCTCTCTGTGTGCTTTGAGATGTAAATTTACTACCCTGTGCTTCCTAAATCTAGGTAAGGGCTTCAGCATATGGGACAGATACACTTTAACTTTTTCCATATATAAAGACACAGTTTGGATCCAACTTTAATTTTTTTTTCTGGTTGTTGTTGTTGGGTTTTTTTTTTTTTTTTGAGACAGGGTCTCACTCTGTCATCCAGGCTGGATGCAGTGGCATGATCATGGCTCACTGTAGCCTTGACATCCCAAGCTCAAGCAATCCCCCAACCTTAGGTTCCTGAGTAAGCTGGGACCACAGGTACACACCATCATGCCTGGCCAATTTTTTTTTTTTTTTGAGACGGAGTCTTGCTCTGTCACCCAGGCTGGAGTTCAGTGGCGTGATCTTTGCTCACTGCAAGCTCCGCCTCCTGGGTTCACACCATTCTCCTGCCTCAGCCTCCTGAGTAGCTGGGACTACAGGCGCCCGCCACCACACCCAGCTACTTTTTTTGCATTTTTAGTAGAGACGGGGTTTCACCATGTTAGCCAGGATGGTCTCAATCTCCTGACTTCATGATCCGCCCGCCTCGGCCTCCCAAAGCACTGGGATTATAGGCGTGAGCCACCGCGCCCGGCCATGCTTGGTCAATTTTTTTTTTTTTTGAGATGGAGTCTCGCTCTGTCGCCCAGGCTGGAGTGCAGTGGCCGGATCTCAGCTCACTGCAAGCTCCGCCTCCCGGGTTTACGCCATTCTCCTGCCTCAGCCTCCCGAGTAGCTGGGACTACAGGTGCCCGCCACCACGCCCAGCTAGTTTTTTTTTTTTTTGTATTTTTTAGTAGAGACGGGGTTTCACCATGTTAGCCAGGATGATCTCAATCTCCTGACTTCATGATCCGCCCGCCTCGGCCTCCCAAAGCGCTGGGATTATAGGCGTGAGCCACCATGCCCGGCCATGCTTGGTCAATTTTTAAAGCGTGTTTGTAGAGATGGGGTCTCACTATGTGGCGCAGGCTGGTCTCAGACCCCTGGGCTCAAGCAGTCTTCCTAACTTGGCCTCCCAAATTGCTGAGATTACCGGCATGAGCCACCATGCCCAGCCAGCTATCCTTTTAGAGTAGTGAGTTTTACTGTCCCATGGCCAAAACTTTAAAATCAAATCCTTAAAGTCTTTTTTTGTGTCTATCTGCATTATAGCTACATGTATACAAGTTCGTATACTGTCTATATGGTACCATTGACTGATAAATATAGGAGCACTCATCAATTAAATAATCAACCCAAATGCTTTTCAAGTTCATGTGACTTCAGTAATCTTTCATAAACGAAGATAGTTTTAAAATTATTGGTAAAATAAAATAGAAATGTGTTCAGAATTTAATTTAGACATTCTCCTGGGTCTATTGGTCAGTCCTGTTTATACTATTTCTGCTAGATGTTTTAAAATCATAAAGCTATCAGTTTTATGATATTTTTTGATACGTGTTTAATTTGTGAACTTATATCCTTGGATTTGAGCCTTTAGATTTTGAGGTCTAGACAAGTGGCCATCGTGAGGCCTGGGAACACTGCCTGGGCCCTTCCTTTCTGATCCAGCTGTGCCTCTTGGCCATGCTGGGAGGGGTTGGACCCTTCAGGCTTTGTCTTTACAGCTGTGCTTTGATCTTGGGCTCTGCATCTGGTACATAATTAAAATTGCTTATTTCCTGTGGTTTTCACTGAAAACTGGAGTTACTAAGAATTAGCATTGTAATTAATATATGTAATTAAAATTACTAGGTATAAGAGAAACAATTTTAGGTCAGCCGCCGTGGCTCATGCCTGTAATGCTAGCATTTTGGGAAGCCAAGGCAGGCGGATCACCTGAGCTCAGGAGTTCAAGACCAATCTGGGCAACATGGCAAAACCCCGTCTCTACTAAAAATACAAAAAAAAAATTAGCTGGGCATGGTGGCACGTGCCTGTAATCCCAGCTATTTGGGAGGCTGAGGCACGAGAATTGCTTGAACCTGGGAGGCGGAGGTTGCAATGAGCCAATGTCATGCCATTGCACTCCAGCCTGGGTGACAGAACAGAGAGAAACAATTTTATGTACAGAGTGTGTACAGAAAGCAGAAAAGATTGAGCAATTTTTTTTTCTTTTTCTTTTTTGAGACTGAGTCTTGCTCTGTCACCCAGGCTGGAGTGCAGTGGTATGATTTCAGCTCACTGCAACCTCTGCCTCCCAGGTTCAAGCAATTCTCCTGCCTCACCCTCCCAAGTAGCTGGGACTACAGGCACCCGCCACCACACCAGCTAATTTTTGTATTTTTAGTAGAGATGGGGTTTTACCATATGGGCCAGGCTGGTCTCGAACTCCTGACCTCAGGTGATCTACTGACCTCAGCCTCCCAAAGTGCTTGGATTACAGGCGTGAGCCACCGCACCCGGTGTCTCGTTCTGTTGCCCAAGCTGGAGTGCAGTAGTGTGATCTTGGCTCACTACAACCTCTACCTCCCAGGTTCAAGCAATTCTCCTACCTCAGTCTCCCTAGTAGCTGGGATTACAGGCACCTGCCACCAGACCCAGCTAATTTTTTATATTTTTGGTAGAGGCAGGGTTTCACCATGTTGCCCAGGGCGGTCTCGAACTCCTGACCTCGTGAACCACCCACCTTGGCCTCCCAAAGTGTTGGGATTATAGGCATGAGCCACCATAGCCAGCCAATTTTTTTTTCTTTTACATAAGATAATTTTGTGTGATCAAATAATAAAGGGGGAAGGAAAACAAATTTTGGTCCTAATACAGAATGCCAATATAGAAAGCAGGTATAGGCCAAAACTGGAGCTGTAGTGAGTTGTATGAGGTTTGTGGAAGATTAATCTTGTGAAAAGAATTTTCTGGCTGGGCTCAGTGGCTCACACCTGTAATCCCAGCACTTTGGGAGGCCAAGTTGGGAGGACTACTTGAGCTCAGGACTTCAAGATAAGCCTGGGCAACATAGCAAGACCTCATCTCTACTAAAAATCCAAAGAATTAGCCAGGTATGGTGGTACATACCTGTGGTCCTACCTACTCAGAAGGCTGAGGCAGGAGGATTGCTTGAGCCCAGGAGTTCAAGGCTGCAGTGAACCACATTCATACCACTGTACTCCAGCCTGGGCAACAGAGTGAGACCTTGTCTCAAAAAAAATAAGAGGCCAACATGGTAAAACCCTGTATCTACTAAAAATACAAAAATTAGCCAGACATGGTGGTGCACCCTGTAATCCCAGCTACTTGGAGGCTGAGACAAGAGAATCACTTGAACCTGAGAGGCGGAGATTAGAGTGAGCTGAGATCGTGCCACTGCACTCCAGCCTGGTGACAGAGCAAGACTCCATCTCAAAAAAAATAAAAGAAAAGAAAAAAATTTCAAGCCTGTAATCCCAGCACTTTGGGAGGCCGAGATGGGCGGATCACAAGGTCAGGAGATCGAGACCATCCTGGCTAACACGGTGAAACCCCGTCTCTACTAAAAAAAATACAAAAAACTAGCCGGGCGAGGTGGCGGGCGCCTGTAGTCCCAGCTACTTGGAGGCTGAGGCAGGAGAATGGCGTAAGCCCGGGAGGCGGAGATTACAGTGAGCTGAGATCCGGCCACTGCACTCCAGCCTGGGCGACAGAGCCAGACTCCATCTCAAAAAAAGAAAAAAAGAAAAAAAAAGAAAAAATGATGTGTGATCAAGTTGGCTAAAATTAGAAGGGGATTATTTAGTTTTACTAACAATGGAGCATTAATATGAAAAGCACACAGATGCAGAGCCAGAGTCGGGGCCCTGTGTTGGAATAACAGAGGTTTCTGGAGCGTTGATCTGCTCTTTAATAGAAAGTTGTAAAAGGTTATAAAATGTTTCTGGAAATCTTATCTTCTGTGGTAAAAACTGAAATTGGATAGATATGTTTATAAAGTTATATGAAAATTAGGGGCTGGGCACGATAGCTCACACCTGTAATCCCAGCACTTTGGGAGGCTGAAGTGGGCACATCACCTGAGGTTAGGAGTTAAAGACCAGCCTGGCCAACATAGTGAAACTCCATCTCTACTAAAAATACAAAAATTAGCCAGGCATTTAGGTGGGCACATGTCATCCCAGCTACTCAGGAGGCTGAGGCAGGAGAATCACTTGAACCCAGGAGGTGGAGGTTGCAGTGAGCTGAGATCACGCCACTGCACTCCAGCTTGAGCGACAGAGTGAGACTCTGTCTCAAAAAAATAAAATAAAATAAAAAATAATTTTAGTATTAGTAGTATACTGATGCAAAGATAAAATTTTGTTTTCTCTTTAGAGAAAGATTATTGGAAGTATTAATAAGAAATCATTTAAATGGTTTACTTTTGAAGTAAAAAAAAAAAAAAAACCACAAGAGGGGCTGGGCACAGCGTCTCACGCCTGTAATCCCAGCACTGTGGGAGGCCGAGGCAGGAGGATCACTTGAGGTCAGGAGTTTGAGAGCAGCCTGGCCAACATGGTGAAGCCCTGTCTCTACTAAAAATACAAAAATTACCCGGGCATGGTGCCAGGCACCTGTAATCTCAGCTACTTGGGAAGCTGAGGCAGGAGAATTGCTTGAAACTGGGAGGCAGAGGTTGCAGTGAGCTGAGATGGCACCACCGACAGCCTGGGCCACAGAGCAAGACTCCACTTCAAAAACAAAAAAATAAATTAATTAAATTAAAATTTAAAAATACAAAAACTATCACATAATACATTGACTCTCCTGAAGTTGCCTACGTCCTTCTGCATCTCCCATGTGCTGAGAGTGTCCAAGCTTCCAGATCTCCCTGGGTTTAGTGTCGATACTTACTTTTCTTTCCTGGGACCGCCCTGTGCATGTAAGATATTTGTCCACCTTTTCTCCTGTTCATCCGCCCGTGGTCAATGGATTCACAGGCCCAGGTATCAGATGCTCAGCAGGTGGGGGGGAGTTCTCCCCTGCCGTCAGGGCACTCCTTGGCACAGGCAGGATGTGTACGCGGCCTGCAGACACCTCATGGGGCTGCCCGAGCAGATTGCCACAAAACAACACAAGGTTGTTGTCTTGTAGTTCTAGAAGCTAAACGTTCAAAACCAGGGTGTCAGTAGGACTGTGCTCCCTCCCAAGGCTCTAGAGAGAAATCTTTCCTGCCTCCTCCCGATTCTGGTGAAGGCCAACAATCCTTGGCACTCTCTGGCTGTAGCGGCACCTCTCCAATAGCTGCCTCCATCATCACGGAGCCGTCTTCTCCCTGTGTGCAGATTTCCTCTCTTTATAAGAATCTCGGGCCGGGCACAGTGGCTCATGCCTGTAATCCCAGCAGTTTGGGAGGCTGCGGCAGGCGGATCACCTGAGGTCGGGAGTTCAAGACCAGCCTGACCAATATGGAGAAATCCTGTCTCTACTAAAAATACAAAAAAATTAGTTGGGCGTGGTAGCGCATGCCTGTAATCCCAGCACTTTGGGAGGCTGAGGCAGACGGATTGCCTGAGCTCAGGAGTTTGAGACCAGCCTGGACAACACGGTGAAACTCTGTCTCTACTAAAATACAAAAAGTTAGCCGGGCGTGGCAGCATGCGCCTGTAATCCCAGCTACTCCAGAGGCTGAGGCAGGAGAATTGCTTGAACCTGGGAGGTGGAGGTTGCAGTGAGCCAAGATTGCGCCATTGCACTCCAGCCAGGGCGACAGCGAGATTCTGTCTGGAAAAAAAAAAAAAAAACGGGTGTGGTGGCCGCACCTGTAATCCTAGCACTTTGGGAGGCTGAGGCGGGCGGATCACAAGGTCAGGAGATCAAGACCATCCTGGCTAACACGGTGAAACCCTGTCTCTACTAAAAATACAAAAAAATTAGCCGGGCATGGTGGTGGGCTCCTGTAGTCCCAGCTACTCGGGAGGCTGAGGCAGGAGAAGGGCACAAACCCAGGGGGACGGAGCTTGCAGTGAGCCGAGATTGCGCCACTGCACTCCAGGCTGGGCAACAGAGCGAGACTCCTTCTCAAAAAAAAAAAAAAAATTAGCTGGGCGAGGTGGCAGGCGCCTATAGTCCCAGCTACTCGGGAATCTGAGGCAGCAGAATGGCGCGAACCTGGGAGGTGGAGGTTGCAGTGAGCCAAGATTGCACCACTGCACTCCAGCCTGGGCGACAGAGGGAGACTCCGTCTCAAAAAAAAAAAAAAAAAGAAAAAATATCAGTCACTGGATTTGGCCCACCCTACCTCCATATGACCTCGTGTTAACTTGTTACATCTGCAAAGACCCCATTCCCAAAAAGGTCACCTTCACAGGTAAGTTGAGAGTTAAGACTTGAATACAGCTTTTTGGTTGACATAATTCAACCCAGAGCACTGCCTTTTTCATTCAACGTTATGTTTTTTGAGATTTTTGAGATTTGCCAATAAATGAAGCTGTAAATTATCAGTGAAAATAAATAATTCAAAAATCTAAGCTGTTGAAACTCTATTATTTAAAGCCTTAAAAGAATGATTATGAGGTGAGGCCTGGTGGCTCACGCCTGTAATCCCAGCACTTTGGGAGGCTGATGGGGGTTGATCACTTGAGGTCAGCGGTTCAAGACCAGGCTGACTAACACGGTGAAACCCCATCTCTACTAAAAACACAAAAATTAGCCGGGTGTGGTGGCAGGTGTGCTGGCAGGTAGTCCCAGCTACTCGGGAGGCTGAGGCAGGAGAATTACTTGAACCTGGGAGGCAGAGGTTGCAGTGAGCCAAGACTACACCACTGCACTCCAGCCTGGGCGACAGAGCAAGACTCCATCTCAAAAGAAAAGAATGCTGATGGACCTGAGTCATGTGACAGACAGTTGTAATCTAGGCAACTAGAACCTTTTTTAAATCTGACTTTAGATTAAGCCTTCTTCCTTACATGCATTGTTTTGTAAAAGGCTGTAAATGGCTGAAGGGCACCAGGGAAGAGCCCTTGCCTCTCCAATGTTGACTTTCTCTGTAGATTAACCTCCTTCTTACCTGCCTCACACAAAGGCTTCATGGCTGTCAAGTTGTGTTGAGATAGAATGTTAAATACACACTTTTAAGTTACAAAAGAAATGAAAACAAGCTGTGGGAAAAGAAAACAGACTGAAACCAACTAACTAATTTGTTGTACCTCTTAAACCAGACTTGTATAGAAAATTTTGTAATCAAGGTAAATGTCTTTGTTTTCTGCCTTTATAAGCAAGAACTTAACTCTTAATTTTGGAACTGATACGGTTTGGCTGTGTCCCCACCCAAATCTCATCTGGAATTCCCACGTGTTGTGGGAGGGACCTGGTGGGAGGTGATTGAATCTCCGAGGCAGGTCTTTCCTGTGCTGTTCTCCTGACAGTGAGTAGGTCTCATGTCTCACGGGATCTAATGGTTATGTAAAGGGGAGTTTCTCTGCACATGCTCTCTTGCCTGCCACCATATGAGACATGCCTTTCACCTTCCCTCATGATTGTGAGGCCTCCCCAGCCACGTGGAACTGTAAGTCCAATACACCTCTTTCTTTTGTAAATTGCCCAGTCTTGGGTATGTCTTCATCAGCAGTGTGAAAGCAGACTAATACAGAAACACTGAACCCATTTCTCTGGAGTCTGTGTCTCCTAGGTAGCTATTCCCAGCCTTTTGCTTGAATAAACTCTTTAATTCTGGGTTAGGCATGGTGGCTCAGGCCTGTAATCCCAGCACTTTGGAAGGCCAAGGCAGGAGGCTTGAGTCCAGGAGTTTGAGGCCAGCCTAGGCAAAATAGGGAGACCTCATCTCTACAAAAAAATGCATGAATTATCTGGGTGTCGTGGTGCACACCCCTAGTCCCAGCTACTCAGGAGGCCAAGGTGGAAGGATTGCTTGGACCCAAGAGGCCAAAGATGCAGTGAGCCATGATTGGCCACTGCACTCCAGTGGGCAGTTGGATTTTTGTTTTGTTTTGTTCTGGGACGGGGTCTAGCAACAGAGCGAGACCCTGCCTTAAAACAAAACAATACAAAACTGATTCTGGGCCGGGCGCGGTGGCTCACGCCTATAATCCCAGCACTTTGGGAGGCCGAGGCAGGCGGATCACCTGAGGTCAGGAGTTTGAGACCAACCTGAAAAAACCCTGTCTCTACAAAAAAAAAAAAAAAAAAATTAGCCATTTTGGCACATGTCTGTAATCCCAGCGACTCCGGAGGCTGGGCAGGAGAATTGCTTGAACCCAGTAGGCGGAGGTTGCAGTGAGCCGAGATTGCACCATTGCGCTCCAGCCCTGGGTGACAAGAGTAAGACTCTGTCTCAGAAACAAAGAGAATCAAAAATGTGATGGGAGTAGACACAAAACCTCGAGCCCCTCCAGGCAGGGGCCCTTCCACTGGCTCTTGCAAGATAAAGAGATGTTTGTCATTTGGATATTCCTGGGTCCCTTGTTAGCCAGTTCACATCTACTTTGGTGTTCTGCATGCAACAAGGGGCATCCTCTTTCTCTGCAATATAAATGCCCAGGGTTCTTGCGGCCCCTCCACGCTAAGTTTTTTTTTTTTTTTTTCTTTGAGACGGAGTCTCGCTCTGTCGCCCGGGCTAGAGTGCAGTGGCCGGATCTCAGCTCACTGCAAGCTCCGCCTCCCGGGTTCTCGCCATTCTCCTGCCTCAGCCTCCCGAGTAGCTGGGACTACAGGCGCCCGCCACCTCGCCCGGCTAGTTTTTTGTATTTTGTAGTAGAGACGGGGTTTCACCGTGTTAGCCAGGATGGTCTCGATCTCCTGACCTCGTGATCCGCTCGTCTCGGCCTCCCAAAGTGCTGGGATTACAGGCTTGAGCCACCGCGCCCGGCCCCACACGCTAAGTTTTGATGGAAGCTGGAGCTTCTCAGGACACAGATCAGGATTTCCCCAGCACAGTTCTCACCCATGCCTTAAAGATGACCTTCTCAGTAGAGAGAGGGGAGGGGAGCACACAGGAAGGGGGCTTACTGTCTGCAGAAATACAGTGCAAAACAAAAGCCAGAAAGCTTCTCAGTCTCTGAATGTAGTTTGGGATAGTGTAGATTCCTCCAAATTAAGTCCATTAGAATTTATTAGGCACCAGTCACAATGATAACACTTTGAGCTGATACGCCCTAATGGGGTAGGCACACCCAAAGCTGGCTCCTATGAGTCACGTACCCATATAATCCCCTCCCGTTGGGTTTAAGCAGAACCTGCCCTGCTTCTAAGCAGTAGAATATGATGAAGGTGATGGCATGTCACCCCTTGATGAGGCTATGTTATACAAGGCTCTGTCTCAGCAGACTGGACAGAAACATTACCCCTCACTGGCTTTGAGGAACTAACCTGTTATGGTGTGGGAGGGCCAGATGGCAGAAGTAGGTGTGGCTGATAGTTGCTGAGAGTGGTTCCCAGCAAACAGCTAGCAAGAAATGAGACTCTTAGTCACACAGACACCTGGAAATGGGGTCTGGAAAAAACCTGAACAAGCCTGGAAGTGGATTCTTTCCTAGTCATGCCTCCAGATGAGAACACAGCCCTGCTGTCACCTTGACTGCAGCTTTTTTTTTTTTTTTTGAGACAGAGTCTTGCTCTGTCACCCAGGCTGGAGTGCAGTGGCACAATCTCGGTTCGCTGCAGCCTCTGCCTCCCAGGTTCAAGCCATTCTCTGGCTTGAACTCATCAATTCCCTGAGTAGCTGGATTACAGGTGCCCGCCACCAAGTCTGGCTTTTCTTTCTTTTTTTTTTTTTTTTTGTATTTTTAGTAGAGACAGGGTTTCACCATCTTGGCCAGGCTGGTTTTGAACTCCTGACCTCGTGATCCACCTGCCTCGGCCTCGCGAAGTGCTGGGATTACAGGTGTGAACCACTACACCCAGCATCTGCAGCCTTGTATGACCCTGAGCAGAGGACCCAGCTAAACTGTCTCCAGGCTCCTGATCCACAGAAACAAATGTGATAATAAAAGTGCACTGTATTGGGAGCAAGTCCCCCAAAATCTGGCCATAAACTGGCCCCAAAACTGGCCATAAACAAAATCTCTGCAGCACTGTAAGATGTTCATAATGGCCCTAACACCCAAGCTGGAAGGTTGTGGGTTTACCGGAATGAGGGCAAGGAACACCTGACCCATCCAGGGTAGAAAACCGCTTAAAGGCATTCTTAAGCCACAAACGATAGCATGAGCAATCTGTGCCTTAAGGATGTGCTCCCGCTGCAGTTAACTAGCCCAACCTAGTCCTTTAATTTGGCCCATCCCTTCCTTTCCCATTTTTAGTTAATGTAATATCTATAGAAAAATTGCTAATTACTGATTTGCTGTTATTAAATACATGGGTAAATCTCTGTTTGGGGCTCTCAGCTCTGAAGGCTGTCAGACCCCTGATTTCCCACTCCACACTCTATATTTCTGTCTGTGTGTCTTTAATTCCTCTAGCGCCGCTGGGTAAGGGTCTCCCCGACCAAGCTGGTCTCAGCACACTGTTTTAAGCTGTTAAGTGTATGGTGTCCATCAGAGGAATCACTATCTATGGTAGCTGTAGTCTTACAAAATGTATATCTTTTTTGTTGTTGTTGAGATGGAGTCTTGCTCTGTCGCCCAGGCTGGAGTGCAGTGGCGTGATCTCGGCTCACTGCAAGCTCCCCCTCCTGGGTTTATGCCATTCTCCTGCCTCAGCCTCCCGAGTAGCTAGGACTACAGGCGCCCACCCGCCACCTCGCCTGGCTACGTTTTTTTTTTGTATTTTTTAGTAGAGACGGGGTTTCACCGTGTTAGCCAGGATGGTCTCCATCTCCTGACCTTGTGATCCACCCGTCTTGGCCTCCCAAAGTGCTGGGATTACAGGCTTGAGCTACCGCACCCAGCCCAAAATGTATTTCTTTTTTTTTTTTTTTTTTTGAGATGGAGTCTCGCTCTGTCGCCCAGGCTGGAGTGCAGTGACCAGATCTCAGCTCACTGCAAGCTCCGCCTCCGGGTTTACGCCATCTGCTGCCTCAGCCTCCTGAGTAGCTGGGACTACAGGCACCCGCCACCTCACCGGCTAGTTTTTTGTATTTTTTAGTAGAGACGGGGTTCACCGTGTTAGCCAGGATGGTCTCGATCTCCTGACCTCGCGATCCACCGTCTCGGCCTCCCAAAGTGCTGGGATTACAGGCTTGAGCCACCGCGCCCGGCCCCAAAATGTATTTCTTAAATGTAAAGACTTGAAAGTAAAAATGACTCCTTGATGGGCTGCAGAAGGGATGTTGTGTTAGGAGGAGTAAGAACAACATAAATCTCCTTACATATCTCCACCATAGCACTCAAGTGACAGGTGCATTAGCCCCTTAAGAGAGTCAGCATGTCCTTTGTAGCTTTGAAGCCTGGCATTGACTTCTCCTGTGTAGCTAAGAAAGTCCTAGCTGGCATCTTCTTCCAGTAGAAAATGCTTTGTCTACATTGAAAGTGTGTCATTTAGTGTAGCCACCTTCATCAGTGATCTTAGCTAGATGCTCTGGATGACTTGCTGCAGCCTCTCCACCAGCACCTGCTGCTTCACCTTGCACGTTCTTGTTATGGAGACAGCTTCTTTCCTTGAACTGCACACCATAGATAGAAACTCGGGATGAGGAAGTTTTCCTCTATTTCTAGTTTGTTGAGTGTTTTTATCATGAAAGAGTACTGGCTTTGGGTCAGATGCCTTTTCTGCATCAGTTGACATGATTATGAATTTTTTCTTTCATTCTACTAATGTGGTGTATTATACAGTTAGTTTTTTGTGTGTTAAGCCACCCTTTATTCTGGGATAAATCACATTTGGTCATTGTGTATTATCCATCTAATATGCTGCTATATTTCTTTCACTCTGTGATGTGGGTTGGCTCTGTTTCCCCACCCAGCTCTCACCTTGAATTGTACTCCCCTAATTCCCACGTGTTGTGGGAGAGACCTAGTGGGAGATCACTTGAATCATGGGGCGATTTCCCCCATACTCTTCTCATGGTAGTGAATAAGTCTCACCAGATATGATGGTTTTATCAGGGGCTTCTCCTTTTGCATCTTCCTCATTTTCTCTTGCTGCTGCCGTGTAAGACGTGCCTTTTGTCTTCCGCCATGATTCTGAGGACTCCCCAGCCATGTGGAACTGTAAGTCCAATTAAACCTCTTTTTCTTCCCAGTCTTGGGTATGTCTTTCTCAGCAGCGTGAAAACGAGCTAATACACTCTGCAACTGTTTTTTGTTTGCTTGTTTGTTTGTTTATTTGTTTTGAGACAGAGTCTCACTCCGTTGCCCAGGCTGGGGTACAGTGGCACGATCTGGGCTCACTACAACCTCGACCTCCTGGGTTCAAGTGATTCTCCTGCCTCAGCCTCCCAAGTAGCTGGGATTACAGGCATACATCACCATATCTGGCTAATTTTTGTGTTTTTAGTAGAGATGGGGTTTTGCTGTGTTGGTCAGGCTGGTCTTGAACTCCTAGCCTCAAGAAATCTGCCTGCCTCAACCTCCCAAAGTGCTGAGATTACAGGTGTGAGCCACTGTGCCTGGCCCTGAAAGTATTTTTATTCCAGCTCTTATGTCTTCCTTGGCGAACACCCCACTTACCACCCAGCACTGTAAAGAGAAACCCAGGTTATCAGTCAGGGTTCTCCAGAGAAACAGAATTAGGATAGACAGATAGATAAATGATAGACAAACAGACAGATACATATCAGTTACCGATACACACACACGCACACACACATGTACAATGATTACTATTATTATTATTATTTTGAGACAGTCTAGCTCTGTCACCCAAGCTGGAGTGTAGTGGCGTGATCTCGGCTCACCACAACCTCCCCTTCCTGGGTTCAAGCGATTCTCCTTCTTCAGCCTCCTGAGTAGCTGGGATTACAGGCACGTGCCACCATGCCCAACTAATTTTTGTATTTTTGGTAGAGACGGGGTTTTACCGTGTTGGCCAGGCTGTTCTCAAACTCCTGACCTCGTGATCTGCCTGCCTCAGCCTCCCCAAGTGCTGGATTACAAGCGTGAGCCACCGTGCCCACTATATATATATATATATATATATATATATTTTTTTTTTTTTTTTTTTTTTTTTTTTTGAGGCGGAGTCTCGCTCTGTCGCCCAGGCTGGAGTGCAGTGGCCGGATCTCAGCTCACTGCAAGCTCCGCCTCCGGGTTTACGCCATTCTCCTGCCTCAGCCTCCGAGTAGCTGGGACTACAGGCGCCCGCCACGTCGCCCGGCTAGTTTTTGTATTTTTTAGTAGAGAAGGGTTTTCACCGTGTTCGCCAGGATGGTCTCGATCTCCTGACCTCGTGATCCGCCCGTCTCGGCCTCCCAAAGTGCTGGGATTACAGGCTTGAGCCACCGCGCCCGGCCTTTTTTTTTTTTTGAGATGGAGTTTCTTCTTCTTGTCCAGCCTAGAGTGCAATGGTGCCATTCTCAGCTCACTGCAACCTCCACTTCCTGGGTTTAAGCAACTCTCCTGCCTCAGCCTCCCGAGTAGCTGGAATTACAGGCATGAACCACTACGCCTGGATAATTTTGTATTTTTAGTAGAGATGGGGTTTCTCCATATTGGTCAGCCTGGTCTTGAATTCCCGACCTCAGGTGATCTGCCGCCTCGGCCTTCCCAAGTGCTGGGATTACAGGCATAAGCCATCGTGCCTGGCCTATTATTATTATTATTATTATTATTATTATTATTTTGAGATGGAGTCTCGCTCTGTCGCCCGGGCTGGAGTGCAGTGGCCGGATCTCAGCTCACTGCAAGCTCCGCCTCCCGGGTTCCCACCATTCTCCTGCCTCAGCCTCCCGAGTAGCTGGAACTACAGGCGCCCGCCACCTCGCCCAGCTAGTTTTTTGTATTTTTTAGTAGAGACAGGGTTTCACCGTGTTAATCAGGATGGTCTCGATCTCCTGACCTCATGATCCGCCCGTCTCGGCCTCCCAAAGTGCTGGGATTACAAGCTTGAGCCACCGCGCCCGGCCTATTATTATTATTTTAACAGGGCCTAACTCTGTTGCCCAGGCTGGAGTGCAGTGGTATCATCTCCCCTCATTGCAAACTCTGCCTCCTGGGATCAAGCCATCCTCCAGCTTCAGCTTCCCAAGTAGCTGGGACCATAGGCGTGCACCACCACACCTGGCTAATTTTTGTATTTTTTGTAGAAATGCGGTCTTGATATGTTTGTTGCCCAGGCTGGTCTCAAACTCCTGGGCTCAAGTGATCCTCCCACCTCAGCCTCCCAAAGTGCTGGGATTATAGGCAAGAGCCACTGCACTCGGCCTGTGACTGACTTATTTGATTTAATATAAGGTTCTCAAGGTTCATCCATGGTGTAGCAGGTGTCAGAATTTCCCTCCTTTAAGGCTGAATATTCCACATGTGTAGATGCCACCTTTGGCTCTATCCCTCCATAGACACTCGGGCTGCTGCCACCTTCTGGCTCTGGTGAATAACGTTGCTATGAACATGGATACACACAGATATCTGTTGGAGTCCCCACTTCCACTTCTTTTTCGAATATACTGGGAAGCAGGATTGCTGGATCATATGGTGATGGCAGCCACACCATTTTACATCCCAACAGCAGTGCACAAATGTTTTTCCATATTCTTGCTAGCACTTTCATTTTCTTTTCTCTCTTTTTTTTTTTTTTTTTTGGAAGACAGTCTCACTCTGTTGCCCAGTCTGAAGTATAGCAACGCGATCTTGGCTCACTGTAACCTCTGCCTCCTGGGTTCCAGTGATTCTCCTGCCTCAACCTCCTGAGTATCAGGGACTAAGGCACCCGCCACCACACCCGGCTAATTTTTGTATTTTGGTAGAGAAGGAGTTTCACCATGTTGGCCAAGCTGTTCTTGAGCTCCTGACCTCAAGTGATCCGCCTGCCTCAGCCTCCCAAAGTGCTGAGATCACAGGTGTGAGACACCGTGTCCCGCCCCAACACTTATTTTCTATTTATTTATTTATTTTTGAGACAGGGTCTCGCTCTGTTGCCCAGGCTGGAGTGCAGTGATGTGATCTTGGCTCACTGCAACCTCTGCCTCCTGGGTTTAAGTGATTCTTGTGCCTCAGCCTCCCCAGTAGCTGGGATTACAGGCGCCCATCACCACGCCCGGCTAATTTTTTGTATTCTAGTAGAGACAGGGTTTCATCAAGTTGCCCAGTCTGATCTCAAACTCCTGACCTCAACTGATTCGCCCGCCTCGGCCTCCCAAGAGGGAGGCACACCTGCTGAGATTACAGGTGTGCATCACTGCACCCAGCCATTTTCTCTTTTTTTTTTTTTTTTTTGAGATGGAATCTCGCTCTGTTGCCCAGCTGGGGTGCAGTGGCCGGATCTCAGCTCACTGCAAGCTCCACCTCCCAGGTTTACGCCATTCTCCTGCCTCAGCCTCCCGAGTAGCTGGGACTACAGGCGCCCCGCCACCATGCCCGGCTAGGTTTTTTTTGTATTTTTTAGTAGAGACGGGGTTTCACCGTGTTAGCCAGGATGGTCTCGATCTCCTGACCTCGTGATCCGCCCGTCTCGGCCTCCCAAAGTGCTGGGATTACAGGCTTGAGCCACCGCGCCCGGCCTCCAGCCATTTTCTCTATCTGTCTCTATTTATTTTTGTGAGACAGAATCTTGCTCTGTCACCAGGCTAGAGTGGAGTGGTGTGATCTTGGCTCACAGCAACCTCCACCTCCGGGTTCAAGTGATTCTCCTGCCTCAGCTCCTGAGTAGCTGGGATTACAGACATGCGCCACCATGCCCAGCTAATTTTTTTTTTTTTTTTTTGTTGTATTTTTAGTAGAGACAGTGTTTCACCATGTTGGCCAGGATGGTCTTGATCTCTTGACCTCATGATCTGCCCGCCTCAGCCTCCCAAAGTGCTGGGATTACAGGCGTGAGCCACCGTGCCTGGCTCCATTTTCTTTCTTTTTAATAGTAACCATCTTAATGGGTATGAGGTATAAATGTTTGGTTTCAAAAATAATTTTCTTTTTTTTTTTTTTTTTTTTTTTTTTTTTTTTGTTTGAGGCGGAGTCTCGCTCTGTCGCCCGGACTGGAGTGCAGTGGCCGGATCTCAGCTCACTGCAAGCTCCGCCTCCTGGGTTTACGCCATTCTCCTGCCTCCCCCCGTAGGTGGGACTACAGGCGCCCGCACACCCTCGCCCGTCTAGTTTTTGTATTTTTTAGTAGAGACGGGGTTTTCACGTGTTAGCCCGATGGTCTCGATCTCCTGACCTCGTGATCCGCCCGTCTCGGCCTCCAAAGTGCTGGATTACAGGCCTTGAGGCCACCGCGCCCGGCCCAAAAATAAATTTTCAAAGTCCTTTTATATTTATCCGTTTTGCTGTGTGCTTGATAGTCCTTTGCTCTGCAGTCCCTCGCCCCTCAAAAGAGACACTATCATAAAATAAAGACTTGGGGGTATTGGCCGGGCACAGTGGCTCACGCCTGTAATCCCAGCACTTTGGGAGTCCGAGACGGGCAGATCACAAGGTCAGGAGATCGAGACCATCCTGACTAATATGGTGAAACCCTGTCTCTACTAAAAATACAGAAAATTAGCCTTGCGTGGTGGCGGGCGCCTGTAGTCCCAGCTACTCGGGAGGCTGAGGCAGGTGAATGGCGTAAACCCGGGAGGCGGAGCTTGCAGTGAGCTGAGATCGTGCCACTGCACTCCAGCCTGGGTGACAGAATGAGACTCCGCCTCAAAAAAAAAAAGACTTTGGAGGTATTATGAAACAGCTGTGCGCATATCTAATGGCAGGGTACACCCTCATAGACAACAAACATCAACATTATTTTTAAATTAGTTACTAAACTTAATCAGATTGTGCAATGCCAAGTCATGTTGAACAAACAAGATTTTTGTCTATATTGATGAACTTCCAAAAATGAAAAGAAATTGAGATTCATGAGTATTTCATTGATTTTACAGTTTGAATTAAGTAAAAAAGATACTTTTTAATCTCAAATGTGATACACTGATTTAAGAGATTTTTGAAGGCAAACCTATGAGCATGAGCTGAGATGGGGGAAAATGGGGATAAATTAAAAGGTGAACAGCCAGGACTTGGGGTTGAAACAGCACAAGTATTATTTATGCCATTTATGGCACAATTTCTTTTTTTAATATAGTTTCACTCTTGTTGACCAGGCTGGAGTACAATGGCACAATCTTGGCTCACCACAACCACACCTCCCAGGTTCAAGCAATTCTGCCTCAGCCTCCTGAGTAGCCGGGATTACAGGCATGTGCCACCATGCCCAGCTAATTTTTATATTTTTACTGGAGACGGAGGTTTCTCCATGTTGGTCAGGCTGGTCTTGAACTCCTGACCTCAGGTGATCCACTCACCTCGGCCTCCCAAACCGCTGGGATTACAGGTGTGAGTCACCACACCTGGAAGATTGGGATTTTTTGTTTGTTTTGAGACAGAGTCTCACTCTAGCCCAGGCTGGAGTACAGTGGTGTAATCATAGCTCACTGTAGCCTCGACCTCCTGGGCTCTAGTGATCCTCCCACCTCAGCCTCCCAGGTAGCTGGGACCACAGGCATGCAGCACCACATCCAGCTAATTTTTTTTTTTTTTTGAAACGGAATCCCACTCTGTTGCCCATGCTGGAGTGCAGTGGCACAACCTCGACTCACTGCAACCTCTGCCTCCCGGGTTCAAGCAATTCTCATGCCTTAGTCTCCCAAGTAGCTGGGATTATAGGCGCCCCTCACCATGCCTGGCTAATTTTTTTTTTTTTTTTTTAGTATTTTTAGTAGAGACAGGGTTTCACCATTTTGGCCAGGATAGTCTCGAACTCCTGATCTCAGGGGATCTGCACGCCTCAGCCTCCCAAAATGCTGGGATTACAAGTGTGAGCCACCGTGCCCAGCCTCTGGCTAATTTTTTTTTTATTTTTTTGAGATGGAGTTTTGCTCTTGTTGCCCAAGCTGGAGTGCAATGGTGCAATCTTGGCTCACTGCAACCTCCACCTCCTGGGTTCAAGTGATTCTCCTGCCTCAGCCTCCTGAGTAGCTGGGATTACGGGTGTACTCCACCACGCCTGGCTAACTTTTGCATTTTTAGTAGAGACAGGGTTTCACTGTGTTAGCCAGGATGGTCTTGATCTCCTGACCTCGTGATCTGCCCGCCTCAGCCTCCCAAAGCGCTGGTATTACAGGCATGAGCCACCACGCCCAACCTGGCCTCTGGCTAATTTTTTATTTTTTGTAGAGACGGGGTCTCACTATGTTGACCAGGCTTGTCTCAAACTTCTGGCCTCAAGGGTGATACCTCCACCTCAGCCTCACAAAGCACTGTCATTACAGGCGTAAATTACCGGCCTGGCACATTGTGTAGATTCAACTGCACATCTGAGACCAGGATACTCCTTAGAAGAGGGATCCCCAACCCCCAGGCTGTGAGCCAGTACCGGTCCATGGCCTGTTAAGAACCGGGCCACATAGCACAAGGTGAGGCCAGGTGAGTGAGCATTTGGGCTTGAACTCTGCCTCCTCTGGTATCATTGGTGGCATCAGATTCTCATTGGAGCACCAACCCTACTGTGAACTGTGCAGACAAGGGATCTAGGTTGTGCACTCCTTATGAGAATCTAATGCCTGAGGATCTGAGGTGGAATAGTTTCACCCTGAAACCACCCCTGCCTCGGTACATGGAAAAAAATGTCTTCCACAAAACCCTGGTGCCAAAAAGGTTGTGGACTGCTGCCTTAAAACATTTCAAAATTACAAATGCAATTAATATCTTTTCTTTTTCTTAAGAGACAAGTTCTCACTCCGTCCCCAGGCTGGAGTGCAGTGGTGCAATCACAGCTCACTACAGCTTCAAACTCCTGGGCTCAAGGGATCCTCCCGCCTCAGCCTCCCAAAGGTGCCAGGATTGTAGGCATGAGCCACTGCACCCGGCCCAGTATTTCTTAAGTGAGCCCAGCAGTGGAACATCTTGAAGAAATCTGGATCCATTTTGACCTTGAACCCTTCTGTGCTTGGACACAGAATAGGAATAGTGACTTGTTGAAGGAATCAGATACAATGTAAACAGGATTTGAGAAGCTCTGAGGGAGAAGGGAAATGATGTGGGAAGCCCAGATGAATACCCAATTGTCTTTCATGGGAAACAAAATTAATTCTGAATTTTCACTGCCACAGCTATTTGATATGAACTGTAGGTCATGAATAATGTTAGAGAAAGCTCCACAAAACCCAAGTAGAAAAACTGACAAGTTCACTTTCAAAAGGATTTTAAAACACATTTCTTTAATTTTAGAGAAAATATTTTTCTAAACTGAAAAAGCTGCACATGAAATACACAAGAGTGGCATACCAATAAAATATGGGAAATTGGGCACAAAATGTTCATGTGACTATGAAGGAGAAAATTCTCACATAAATAATCCTAAGCTAATTTTAGGATAAAGGATTTTCTGGCTGTTAGAGATTAAGGTATAGGGCCAATTAAAGAGAGATGTGAACAAACAAACTATCTTCCTGCTTTTTTTGTTTTTGTTTTTGTTTTTTTTTTTTTTTAGGCGGTGTCTCGCTCTGTCGCCCGGACTGGGGTGCAGTGGCCGGATCTCAGCTCACTGCAAGCTCCGCCTCCCGGGTTCACGCCATTCTCCTGCCTCAGCCTCCCGAGTAGCTGGGACTACAGGCGCCCGCCACCTCGCCAGGCTAGTTTTTTTTTTTGTATTTTTAGTAGAGACGGGGTTTCACCGTGTTAGCCAGGATGGTCTCGATCTCCTGACCTCGTGATCCGCCCGTCTCGGCCTCCCAAAGTGCTGGGAATACAGGCTTGAGCCACCGCGCCCGGCCTTTGTTTTTGTTTATAATACTCCAGCATTGGGAAGTCTGAAGGAGCATAAGAAAGACTGTTGCTGGCCGGGCGCGGTGGCTCAAGCCTGTAATCCCAGCACTTTGGGAGGCCGAGGCGGGCGGATCACGAGGTCAGGAGATTGAGACCACGGTGAAACCCCATCTCTACTGAAAATACAAAAAGTAGCCGGGCGCGGTGGCGGGAGCCTGTAGTCCCTGGTACTCTGGAGGCTGAGGCAGGAGAATGGCGTGAACCCGGGAGGCGGAGCTTGCAGTGAGCTGAGATCACCCCACTGCACTCCAGACTGGGCAACAGAGTGAGACTCCAACTCAAAAAAGAAAGAGGAAGGAAGGAGGGAAGGGGAGGGAGGGAGGGAGGGAGGGAGGGAAAGGAAGGAAGGAAGGAAGGAAGGAAGGAAGGAAGGAAAAGGAAGGAAGGAAGGAAGGAAGGAAGGAAGGAATTATGGAGGCCAGGTATGGTGGCTCACGCCTGTAATCCCAGCACTCTGGGAGGCAAAGGCAGGCGGATCATGAGGTCAGGAGATCGAGACCATCCTGGTTAACATGGTGAAACCCCGTCTCTACTAAAAATACAAAAATTAGCCAGGTGTGGTGGCACGCACCTGTAGTCCCAGCTACTTGGGAGGCTGAGGCATGAGAAACATGCAAAAAAAAAAAAAAAAGGAATTATGGATTTCTTTGATAATTTCAGTTTCTACTGACTCAACAGAAAAGCCTCCAAATTGAATCTTTTTTTTTTTTTTGAGACAGAGTCTTGCTCTGTCACCCAGGCTGGAGTGCAGGGGCAGGATCTCAGCTCACTGCAACCGCCACCTCCAGGGTTCAAGCGATTCTCCTGCCTCAGCCTCCCAAGTAGCTGGGATTACAGGCGTGCACCACCACGCCCAGCTAATTTTGTATTTTTAGTAGAGACATTATTTCTCCATGTTGCTCAGGCTGGTCTCGAACTCCCGACCTAAGGTGATCCGCCCACCTCCGCCTTCCAAAGGGCTGGGATTACAGGCGTAAGCTATCACTCCCGGCGGAACCAATTTTTAAAAGAAAAGTACAAGCCGAGTGCAGTGGTTTAGGCCTGTAATCTCAGAGCTTTGGGAGGTGAAGGCAGGAGGATTGCTTGAATTCCAGTGATCAGGTCAGGAATTTGAGACCAGCCTGGGCAACACAGCAAGACTGCATCTCCGAAAACAAAAAAGAAGTACAGGCCGGGCGCAGTGGCTCACACCTGTAATCCCAGCACTTTGGGAGGCCGAGGTGGGCGGTTCACGAGGTCAGGAGATCGAGACCATCCTGGCTAACACGGTGAAACCCAGTCTCTTAAAAAATACAAAAAATTAGCCGGGAATGGTGGCAGTACCTGTAGTCCCAGCTACTCTGGAGGCTGAGGCAGGAGAATGGCGGGAATCCAGGAGGCGGAGCTTGCAGAGCCCAGATCAGGCCACTGCACTCCAGCTTGGGCAACAGAGCAAGACTCCATCTCAAAAAAAAAAAAAAAGTACAATGGCTTAAGAAAGATTGTGTAATTGGACATTACGGTCAGTAGAATACAAATTATGTGACTTTTTAATAACATAATTAGTAACTTTGCTGAAATGAAGACGATAAAACAATTTTTATGGAAGAAATATATAATAATTTAGAAATTATGAAGTCTTCACTAAGCAATGCTGCCTGCCCATGACCAGAGCAGGTGGACATGCCCAGCAGCGACTCACTTCAGTCATCTCTAATGTTTTGCTGACTTCCGATCAGATAAAAGCCATCACTTTAGGGATGTCTTTAAACGTAAGCATCATGAAACGTCCTTTCATAGCAAGATGTTAAGGTGGCAGGACGGACCACATTTCCCTGACCCTTGTCAGCCTGAGTGACTGCTTTTATTTGAGATGGAGTTTCGCTCTGTCGCCCAGGCAGGAGTGCGGTGGTGCCATCTCGGCTCACTGCAACCTCCGCCGCCCGGGTTCAAGCGATTCCCCTGCCTCAGCGTCCCGAGTAGCTGGGATTACAGGCGCGCGCCACTACCCCGGACTAATTTTTTTTTTTTATTAGATACTGGGTTTCACCATGTTGGCCAGGCTGGTCTCGAACTCCTGACCTCAAATGATCCGCCCGCCTCGGCCTCCCAAAGTGCTGGGATTACAGGCCTGAGCCATCGCGCTTGGCCGTGACTGCTTTTAAATGCTTGCACTCCGATGGAAGACGTTGACGGGGGCCTCCCGATGCCAGGGCCGGGCTGCCACCCCCTCCCGCCCCAGACAGCAGGACTGGGCTCTGAGCCGAGAGCAGAAGCAGCTGGCGGCTGGCAGCGCGACCGTGGGACCTACTGTGAGCCGCCACGACCCTCCTTGACTCGCCGTGACCCATCGTGATCCGCTGTGATCCTCCTTAAACTGCGGTGACCCACTGTCACCCATCGTGACCCGCCGTAACTCTGGGGTTGTTTGCTGCTTGCTGCCCGAGCCTGGGCGTCCCCGTGGGCGCGGGTGACAGCGCACGGGTTTGGGACGACAACCCGGGCTCCTCATCGCGGCCGGAATCCAGACGGCTGCAGAGCGAGGTCTGCGGATTCCGGGGTGGAACCCCGGGAGGGAAGGGGAACCGAGGGAGACGCCGCAGCGTGAGCCCGCCTGGCCCCAGCGCCCACGAGGCTGAGACGGCGCTTCCCAAGCGGCTTTGCGGCCGCGGACTCCAAGTCCCAGCAGCGCCCGGGACGCTGCGCGCCCCCGGGACTCCATTTCCCAGAGTGCCCCGCCCCAGCTTCCCCCCCCCCCCCGACCCCGCCCCCCACCTGGCGTCGCGCGTACTCGGAGCACACCCGGCCGGAAGCCGCTGTTGGGGGGCCGGCGGTGGGGCTGGACGCAGGTGAGGTGGCACCGGACTCAGCCTCACCCTGGGCCCTGGATACTCCGTGAGAGTCAGGGAACGCTGTGGGGGTCTGGGATCGAGGGGCGTGGGGGCAGCCTGGGGCCGTGGTAGGGGGTCCGGCTGTGGTGAGATCTCCTTGCGTGCTTGGGAGCCACGCGATGCCTGCGCAGGGCCCCCTCCCGTAAGAGCTGGTCCTGGGGCTCTGCCGCAGAGCCCGAGCAGGTTTTCGGCTCCCAGTATAGGATCCTTGAGGGTGGCTGCGCCCCAAGGCCTGTCCTGCCCTGGAGGAATCTGGCTGGCCAGGGCTCTCCAGGACCACCAGCCAGCCTCAAGTGGGCGTGGGCTGCACACAGGCGCCGCTTCGTGCCTGTCCCTAGCATGCGGGCTTTGGCTGCAAGCCGTGTTAACGACTTGCGCCAGGAGCCCCAGTCCTAGGGTTGTCTGCCTCCCCTCTTATCAGCCAGAGGGGAGAAGAATGGACCTTTTATCGGCCCAGTGGGGGGTCGTGGGTTGGGACCAGCTGCTCTGGGCTGGTTGGTAGCTCAGGACCCCGAGGACCCCTGAGTAGGCTGAGGGCTCCCTGGGGAACAGGGCTGCGACGAGGGGGTGCCTCTGTCCAGCTGGGTCTTTCTGGTTGCCAGTGGACTATGTCCCCACCCTGAGGGCCTCACTCTGTGCCAGTTGCCACAGAAGAGTGAGGTTCCAAAGGATGGGAGCATAATGGCCTCGGCCTCCCACAATTTGACACTACAGGTGCAACTGACATGGGTGAACCCCAGGGTTCCATGCGGATTCTAGTGACAGGGGGCTCTGGGCTGGTAGGCAAAGCCATCCAGAAGGTAGTAGCAGATGGAGCTGGACTTCCTGGAGAGGACTGGGTGTTTGTCTCCTCCAAAGACGCCGATCTCACGTGAGTGAGCCCATCCCGAGATCAGCCCTCCTCCCCATCCTACCCCTGACCCCAGAACTAAGAGCTCCAGGCTGGGCCTGTTCCTGAGTCTAGCAGTAGCTGTGTGTCTGGGTCCTTCCTGCCAGGTGGCTGGCCTGGCCTGGGTGTGCTTGGCTGTGTTCCTGGACCAACACCCTCCCATCTCTTCCTGGAAGCCTGCACCCTCACACCAGCCAGGCCCTGGGGCCACCCTCCCTTTTCACTGTTCCTCCTGCCATAGTCCCACCCAGTCCCTGCGCTCAGCACCTAACCCTGGAGTGCTGGTTCCCTCCAGAGCCTCTTGACAGCCTGGCTCCCCACAGGGATGCAGCACAGACCCGCGCCCTGTTTGAGAAGGTCCGACCCACGCATGTCATCCATCTTGCTGCAATGGTGGGGGGCCTGTTCCGGAATATCAAATACAATTTGGACTTCTGGGTAAGTGAGGGTGGCCCAGCAAGCACTGGAAACCAGGATCCCAGGTTCTGGGAACTTCCTGGCGGCCTTCCCACTCTCGCAGGCCCACATTCCCACACCAGGAAGTCCCTGAGGATCAGGGCTTGGCACAGCCTGGTGGGGGCAGCCCCTGAGGGACCCCTAGTCACTCACACTTGGTACTGTGGACAGAGGGGCAATGCAGGTGGACCTGGAGGCACTTGGCCCACAAGGAAAAGCCATGGAGCTGACCTGCAGCATTGAGAAGCTGAAAGGAGCCAGAGGCCACGTGGGACTAGGAGCTGGTTCCTGCCCCCTGAGTCCCCAGGGCCTCTGGAGCCTCTGGCTCCCAGGACTGTACTGGCCCAGCTTCCCTGAGCTGGGCCCACCGCACGCTCCGGGGTGCAGGGGTGTAAACAGAGCTCTGTGCATCTGCTACCTGTGCCTGGGGGAAGGGGGCGTGGTGTAAGAGCCCTGCCATGGCTAGCTGTGTCCCGGAGGGTTCACCCCACAGGTCTCTAGGCAGCAGCCTTGCCTTAGCTGGCTTTGCTAAGTGCAGGAGGCACTAGGGTCAGCAGAGGCTCAGACCAGATTCTGCCCAAGAGCCCTGTCACCCCAGAGCCCTCCTTGTCGATGTCTCGGCCTTCCCAGCAGGCTGCCTGGCCACCACCTCTCCCTTCTCCCAAGACCAGTCCCAGTGCTCCAGCCATGCCATGTCTAGTTCATGCACAGGAAGTGGGGCTTGCGGAGGGGACCTGCAAGGGCAGGCTTCATTAATCCTGGGAGGCAGAGCCAGATGGGAGCTCCTCTAGGGTGGTGAAGTAGACTGCCCTGTTCCCCATGTAGTGGAAGCCCCAGCCCAGGGCCAGATTGGGCTCCTTCCCAGCTTCCACTACCTGCCCTGACCTCAGCAGCCTCCTGTGTGGGGCCCATCCCTGAGCTGGGGGTGTGGTTTTCTCCTCACACTGGAAGGCAGAGCCAGCCCCTCCTCCAGCCTTGGTGGGGCTGGAGAGCAGTGGTGTCTGTAAGCCCAAAGGCTTCACCTTGTCCCAAAAGGGTTAGGATGGGCATGTTTGGGTCCTACCATGGCTGAAGGGCCAGGGTATATCTCCACTTCTGCATCTGGAGGAGCAAGTAAGGGCTAGGATCTGAGCTGGGGAGCCTGATCGGTCCCCACCTCACCCTGCAGAGGAAAAATGTGCACATCAACGACAACGTCCTGCACTCGGCCTTCGAGGTGGGCGCCTGCAAGGTGGTGTCCTGCCTGTCCACCTGTATCTTCCCTGACAAGACGACCTACCCGATAGACGAGACCATGGTGAGGGGCGGGGCCTGGCTGTGGGCGGGGCTGGGGAGCCTGTGGGCGGGGCCAGAAAGTAGTGGCCTCTGCCTCTCCCGCCCCCGCAGATCCACAATGGGCCGCCCCACAGCAGCAATTTTGGGTACTCGTATGCCAAGAGGATGATCGACGTGCAGAACAGGTCCTCACACCCGCCCTGCTGAGGCCCAGCCAGGAGTGGGGGAGAGGGCCCCCAGGGGCGGGTGGGGCCGGCCGGGTCGGGTCTTCGTGCCAGCCTCAGTAAGAGGCCAGCAGCAGCCTGGGGTGGGATCGCGGGCCCAGGACGAGGGCAGGAGACACTGTGCCTCCGCAGGGCCTACTTCCAGCAGTACGGCTGCACCTTCACCGCTGTCATCCCCACCAATGTCTTTGGGCCCCACGACAACTTCAACATCGAGGATGGCCATGTGCTGCCTGGCCTCATCCACAAGGTGCACCTGGCCAAGAGTGAGTGCGTCCACCCGACGGGGTTCCAGGGTTCAGCTCGAGAGGAGGTGACCCAGTGCCTCTGACACCTGCTCCCTCCCCGAATCTGCAGGCAGCGGCTCGGCCCTGACGGTGTGGGGTACCGGGAAGCCGCGGAGGCAGTTCATATACTCGCTGGTGTGTAAAGGAAGGCATAGCTCTCCCCAGAGAACTTGCCCCTGCTGGGCTGTCGGGGAGGCGGTGCAGGAGGGAGCCTCAGACCAGGAGAGTCTGGGCTGAGCTCCAAGAGGAACCATCTCTGGTTCTCGTGAGGCACCATAGCCTCCTGTTTCCAGGAGTCACTGGTGTAGCTCTGAGCTCCCAGGGAGAAAGGAGGGACCCCTGGTCCCCAGGCTGAGCCCCCACCGAACAAGGACAACAGTATGGACTCCCCGGCAGGGGTGTTTGGGAGAGGGGACCTGTGGCTATACCTATGGTCTCTTGACCCTACCTGTCTGACCTGTAGGACCTGGCCCAGCTCTTTATCTGGGTCCTGCGGGAGTACAATGAAGTGGAGCCCATCATCCTCTCAGGTGGGCACCGCAGCCCTCAGCCCCCTTCCTCCATGGTGGGACAGGATCCAAGGCTGTCCTGGGAGGCTGGCTGAGGGGTGGGAGCAGGAATATTCATGAGCAGTTGGGGGGCAGCAAGGGGAGGCCTGACCCGGTGGCTCCCCACAGTGGGCGAGGAAGATGAGGTCTCCATCAAGGAGGCAGCCGAGGCGGTGGTGGACGCCATGGACTTCCATGGGGAGGTCACCGTATCCTCTGGCTCCAGTGTTGGGGGTTGGACGGGGGCCCCTTGGCAGGCTCCATGTGCTCCCGGCACAGGGCCAGCGTGGGTGAGACACTGTGGAGGGAGGATGCCCACCCTGGCAGGCGGAGGAGCTCTGCTGTGATCCCTGGGAATGGCAGAGGTTCAAGGGCAAGCTGCGGGGGCTGGGAGTGGAGGTGCTCCTCGCTGTGGCCTTGACCAAGCATGCAGTTTGATACAACCAAGTCGGATGGGCAGCTGAAGAAGACAGCCAGTAACAGCAAGCTGAGGACCTACCTGCCCGACTTCCGGTTCACACCTTTCAAGCAGGGTGAGCCCCGACCCCACAGCCCTCCACGTGGTGGCCCCCACACCTGCTGGCCTGCCCCAGCCTCTCCTTCATGCTCCCTACCAGGGCAGAGGTGAGGCACCCCCCTCAGAGCCTATACTGCCCTGGAGGTGGGACACCAAAGCTCAGAGGGGTGACTTCCCTGTCCCTGGGACTCCCCCCACTTCCTCCCATGTGGCCCTGGCCCTCCCTGCCCATGGCCCTCACCTGCCCACCTCTGCAGCGGTGAAGGAGACCTGTGCTTGGTTCACTGACAACTACGAGCAGGCCCGGAAATGAGGCTGGAAGGCAGGAGCAGGTACCAGCGGACCATCGGCTGGCAGAGCCACCACCCATCAACCCTGCCAGGAGCTGAGGGCACCACCTGGGCCCACATTCCATCCGCTCTGCAGCCCCAAGCATCTATCCAGTGGGGCCCCCATTCACATCAGTCCTCAGGGAAACCAGGGCCCGGGCAGGCCCGGTGCTTTGCTCCCCACACTGGCCCCCGGCCTTGCGCATGTCCACTCTGATCCTGTGTCCCACTTCCTGGGAGCCAATAAACTGCATTTTCACAGGCCTGGGCTTGGCAGCTCTGTGCTGAGCCATGCCCCACACCCAGGTACTGCCCCCGAGCCTGGCCAGCCCTGGTACCCACTGTCCCCCTGGCTTGCTGTTCAGCCCCCTGAGAGCTGGTGACCCCCTGGGGTGGAAAGGCTGCAGAAGCTGGAGATGGAAAGGCACGCATGTGGGCAGGCAGCAGGCAGGCAGCAATGAGACTGGCGTGGACAAGGATGTGCAGGGCAGGGTCAGTCCTAGCCCCTCCACATGTGGCCACCTGCAGGCCTGAGTAACTTGAGCTCACTAGGGCCTCCCTGCCTCAGCCTGAGAGCTGTGGGGAAACGTCTAGTGTGCCAGAAACATCTAGTGAGCCAGCCAAGCTGGGCCCACGGGTGGATCTGAGGGCAGGCTGATGATTCGGTGGCTCAGGCTTCCCCTGGCCTGGCCCCTCATCTCTGTGGCTCTCAGGCTTGGGTGTGGGTCCCCACCTGGCCTCGTCCCATGGAGAGGGACAGCTGCCTGCTGGACAGGTCAGCTCCAGTCACCAGAGGTGGGGTGTCATTTCTTCCCCCCCCTTCTCAGAGCGCAGACAGCAAAGTCCAGAATGGTTCCCAGGACAGTGCCTCACCCAGGCAGGGTGGTGCTGGGGTATGGACCAGGAGCACTGGGCTCCAGGCCCCAGCTTGCCCGTCACCCCCTTTCTCAGCACCTTGTACAGAGGGAGCCTCTAGGCTAGAACCCTCTGGTCCCCCATGCCTAGGACCCAGACACCCTCCCTGGCTCCTGGCCCAGCCCTGGGCTCGCCTCTTCTCAGGGTCCCTCTCCTGGGCGCCCTGTGCTGTCTTCACACACAGGATGCCTTCTGGCTGCAGGTAGTGCTTGCTGCTTCACTTCTTCCTTTGTTAATTTGGGCAGCACTGGTGTGTCCTCCCTGTCCCGGCACTGAGTCCAGACCTGTGTCCTGCACCCAGCCAACCACTCACCTTATCTGTCACTGCCCCTTTGTGTCAGGCAAGCCAAGGTGTCCTCTAGGCCTCCCCCGAGACTGGCCTCCTCTTGGGTCAAGGCCTCCCCACCTTTTAGGCCCCAGCTGAGGTGGCCCAGCCTCCAAACACCTTCCCTGACAGCACCATCTCAGCCCCTCTCTGAGCATCCACCCTGCCCTGCTGGGATTGTTTGTCTGCAAACTTCTGGGAGTCCCGCCTCAACCCCTACCCCTCATGCCAACATCCCAGGACCTGGAGCTCCAGGAGGTGGGTTGGCCTCGTTCACAGTGTATCCCCTGGCACCAGCCCTTTGTGGATAAAGGCTCTGCCCATGTGGGGGTTCAGGAAAGGCCTCCTGGAGAGGGTGGTGCCTGTGTGGCCACTTGGATCTGCCAGGTGAGGAACAGTGGGAAGAAGCCCAGCCAAGAGCAGAGGTGCCCTGGACACAAGCCATGGGTGGCTGGGTGTCCAGGTCAGCTGAGGGCTCCCAACGGATGTTCAGAAGCCCGGCTCGGCATGGGACGGAGAAGCTGAACAGGACTGGGCCTTCTTTTACTCACTGTGGCCCTGGGCACTCAGCCAGCACCCCTCCTTCACCTCAACTCAGTGTACTTGTTTATGATGAGCTTTGTCCTTATGTATGACGGCATGGCACTGGATGCCTCTGGCCCCTTTCACCTCCCCATAGCCTGGGTCCCAAGCCATCACTGGCCCAGGGGGCCTGGGAGAAAATCCAGGGAGTCTGTGTGGGAAGGGGCTGGCAGGATCCAAGGTAGCAGGAGAGACAGCTGCTGACACTGTACGCTGGTGCAAAGTGTCCACCACCCACATTTCTTGGCCACGGTGGCCGAAGCAGCCTCCTGGTGGCTTTCTATCCTTCTCTGTCATTTGCTTCAGAGCCTTGACACTCTGGCCGTCCTTCGTGTGTGCTGACTGTAGTCCGTCTACACAGCCAACAAGCAGGGCTGCAGGATGGGGTCCAGCCTGTCCCATCTGCTGCTGTGGGGTGGCCTTGCCCAGGCCCAGAGCAGGGCCCAGAGGCTGCAGCTGCACAGTAAATGTTGAATCAATGAGAGGATTTCATTACTGAAGAGCTTAGAAAATGTCAAAGGCTTCAGAAGAAAATAACATCTGTAACATGCGGCCTTAGATTGGATGATGAAAACAAAATCGCACTCAGACCTTCAAGCCTTATTTTCCTTGTGTCATTAAAAATGACGCCCCCTCCTTCCCGACTGTCCCCTCCCCTTCCCGTCGATCTCAGGCCCCTGAACCCGGCCAGCTCTCCGTGACCTGGGCCTCCACCCCTCGTGCTTCCCCGCGGCTCCACCGTCTGTCGTCGGCTGGACCTCAGTGACCGCACCCTCCGGACCAGCCCCGCAACCCGCTTCGCGACCCCTCCCCTCCGGAAAAAGCAAGAGCCGGTCCTCGCACGCCCGACCGGGACCCCTCGGCGCTCCGCCGGCCCCGCCCCCAGTTTCCCTCAGCCAATGGACAGAGAGGCCTAGCCTCTTCGGGCCAATAAGCAGCGAGAGGCGGGGTTCCCGCGCCTTGCGAACCAGTCGAGTGCGGACAAAAAGCCGGCTGGAGCGGGGCGACAAGATGGCGGCTGCGGGGCCGGCTACGCGGCGCGTGGGCTTCGTGGGCGCGGGCCGCATGGCGGGGGCCATCGCGCAGGGCCTCATCAGAGCAGGTGGGGCGGCGCGGGGCTGGGTCTGCGGCCTGGCGTGGGAGTAGCCCTGTGGGAGGTGTCCTGCCGCGAGAGTGGGGCCGGAGGCGCGAGCCCAGCCACTCGGGTCTCAGCTCCGCTGGGTGCAGCCGGAGTCACCCCTGTTTCCTCTTACTTTTTTGACGTGGCTGCGGGAAGATTTGAGTTACACGTGGCTAGGTGCCGCTTCCGTGACCGGCTTCCTGGCCGCGTGGCCTTGGCCAGGCTCACCTCTTCCAGCCTCTGATGTTCTCTTTGCGCGCCAGCCCCTCTCCGAGCAGCAGGGCTTCTCTCCCAGACACCTTAGCTCTAGGGACACCTGGGCCAGACCATCCATCCTGTGCCAGTAGCACCCCCATGTTGTGACAGCCAAAAAATGCCTCCAGACACTGCCGAATGTCCCCTGGGTCGGGGGAGGAGACAGGTAAAGTCATCCCCTGTTGAGAAACACTGCTTTATGGCCGGGATATTTATGCTGACCATATACTTCTCCAGGGATTTAGAAGCCTCTCTGCAGATTGTGGGTAGGGAGAGCTGGGTGACTCTTGGCTCTCTGCCTTCAGCCATACTTCAGGGTCCAGAAGAATCAAGATCCATCAGGAAATAGCTTACTGTGAGTTTTACCTGTGAAACCCGGCAGTACCACATGCCTCCCAGAGCTGTACCGGTTAAATGAGACAATATGTCTAATGTTGAGCCTAGTACTGGTGTGTATGGCTGGCACTGTCATGATTAGTTGCTGTGGGTTTAGGTTGTAGTATACACTTCTGTCTTCCTGTTCGACCTTACCAAAATCTAACCCAATCTCTCCACCCCTCTACCCCACAGAAGCAGATGATTTCTACCAAGTAGGCATTTAGCCTATTCTTGGACATCCCAGCGCAGACTCTCCCTCCCGAGGAACCTGGGCCCCCATTGGGCCCTCTGTGGCCAATCAGCTGCCTTTGTACCCACCACACTCCCCCAAGGCCTGGTGTTCCTCTTCTGCTCCAGGCAGCCTTCCCTTCCCTGGAGACAGAGGCCCCAGGGATCTGTGTCCTCACCAACGAGGCCAGCTCCTGGCCTCCACACCCAGCAGCAGTCAGGGGCATTGACTGCCAAGTAGAATCAATGGATATGATTGCCTGGGCCCAGTGAATGGTGCATCCTGCTTTGGGTTCCTGAGGCCAGGAGGGGCCCCATAATGGGCCCGGCGTGGCTGAGCCTGAGAGGCCAGGTGAGCTCCTCCCTCTCCTCTCACTGCCATCCTATCCCATCCCCTCACCAACCCCTCTTCCTTTTCCTTTCTTTCCAGGAAAAGTGGAAGCTCAGCACATAGTGGCCAGTGCACCAACAGACAGGAACTTATGTCACTTTCAAGTGAGCATAGAGCCCAGGTTCTTCATACCCTCCAGAGCCCAGGATAGCTCTTGATTCCTGTCCCACTAAGACATTTATTAAAGCCAGAGATGGGTGGTTTATTTAGCTGAAGTTTGGAGACTGGCTGGTCTGGGCTGGGGAAAGGGAGATGAGAGGCCAGGAGGAAAGTAAGGTTGTGGAGGGCCAAAGCAAAGTGTTTGTGTGTGTGTGTGTATGCGCGCGAGTGCATGCATGTGCACGTGTGTATATGTGAGTGCATGCTCACGTGCGTTTGCACGTGTAGTGTGTGTATGTCACTGTGTGTGTGTACATGTGTGTGTGAGTGCATGCTCGTGAGTACATGCATGTGCACCTATGTGGTCGTGAGTGCATTCATGTGCACGTATGTGCTCGTGTGTGCACACGCACATGTGTATGAGTGCGTGCGTGTACACGAGTGCATGCTCGTGAGTGGGTGTGTGTACACGTGTGTGCTCGTGAGTGCATGCGTGTGTATGTGTGTGTACATGTGTGCTCATGAGTGCATGCATGTGCACGTGTGTATTTGTGCTCGTGAGTACGTGTCTGCACGTGTGTATATGTGAATGCATGCTCGTGAGTGCATGCGTGTGTATGTGTGTGCTCATGAGTGCATGCATGTGCACGTGTGTATGTGTGCTCAGTACATGTGTCTGCACGTGTGTATATGTGAGTACATGCTCGTGAGTGCATGCATGTGCATGTGTGTGTGTGCATGCTGGGGTGGTGGTCACAGACATTTCCTGCGGATGGAGGGCTCAGGGCTTGGGAAGGCGCTGACATCAGGATGGCCTGTGAGGAGCAGGGTTAGTCTGGGTGAGTCTTGGGCATTGGAGAAGTTGGGGTGTTCTAGACACTTGCAATGGGAGAGACCCATGCAGTGGGACCCATGGGCATGTGTGGCCTCCAGCAGGAAGGGCTGTGGTGGAGAGGGTGTGCCACTCACACAGCCCCTGAGGCCTGGTCCTGGTGTCCCTGGCACAGGCTCTGGGTTGCCAGACCACCCACTCCAACCAGGAGGTGCTGCAGAGCTGCCTGCTCGTCATCTTTGCCACCAAGCCCCACATCCTGCCAGCTGTCCTGGCAGAGGTGGCTCCTGTGGTCACTGCTGAACACATCTTGGTGTCCGTGGCTGCTGGGGTGTCTCTGAGCACCCTGGAGGAGGTGAGTGTCCCTTGGGCTAAGGCCTTGATCCCAGCATAGGCTCTGCTGGCCGGGCTTGGGTGGCAGGTAGCCCCCCAGAGAGCCTGAGGTGGCCAGGTGGCCCACCTGGGTCAAGTGTCTGGGCTTAGGGTTCCCTCCTGGTGCTGTACCTGGGAGGCAGATGCTGGAGGCCTCCCAGCAGGGCCCAGTCCTACAGACTCCCTGATTCTGACCTCTCTCCGGCCAGCTGCTGCCCCCAAACACACGGGTGCTGCGCGTCTTGCCCAACCTGCCCTGTGTGGTCCAGGAAGGGGCCATGGTGATGGCGCGGGGCCGCCACGTGGGGAGCAGCGAGACCAAGGTCCTGCAGCATCTGCTGGAGGCCTGTGGGCGGTGTGAGGAGGTGCCTGAAGCCTACGTCGACATCCACACTGGCCTCAGTGGCAGTGGCGTGGCCTTCGTGAGTATTGCCTCATCCATCCCCCGCCCCACCCTTGGCAAAGAGGGGCCCACCCAAGTCCCTCTGACAGCCTCTGCCCTCAGAGTCCAACCTTGAGGCCTGCATGGTTGGTCTCCAGGCCCACTGGGAGCTCTGCTTGTCCCTGGGACTTCACTGCCCTGGGGATCTTCGAGACCAGCCCCTTTGCAGACCCTTGGGCTCAGGCCTTAGTTCGGGCCATCCATGGCTAGTGCTCTGGGCCTTGTTCCTGAAGGTTCTGAGCCCCCAGGCTCTGACACCTATCCCCCCCCCCCCCATGCTGCTGCTACAGGTGTGTGCATTCTCTGAGGCCCTGGCCGAAGGCGCTGTCAAGATGGGCATGCCCAGCAGCCTGGCCCACCGCATCGCTGCCCAGACCCTGCTGGTGAGTGAGGGTGGCCTCTGGGGAACATTGGGAAGGCCCAGGCCTGTACCACTTCCAGCAGGCAGGGAAACAGCAGGCTCTAGAAGCTGGGGCCAAAGTTGGGGGATGCAACAAGGCAGGCTGCACAGTGGGGACCGGGCTACCTCCCCCGGTCACCAGGCTCTAACACTCTCCTCAGGGGACGGCCAAGATGCTGCTGCATGAGGGCCAACACCCAGCCCAGCTGCGCTCAGATGTGTGCACCCCGGGTGGCACCACCATCTATGGGCTCCATGCCCTGGAGCAGGGCGGGCTGCGAGCAGCCACCATGAGCGCTGTGGAGGCCGCCACCTGCCGGGCCAGGGAGCTCAGCAGAAAGTAGGCTGGGCTCTGGCCATCCTTGCCTACCTTTGTGCCCCCACCTCTCCCTGTGCCCCTTCCCCTGAGGACTGTGGCTCCCTCCCTCCTGCATGAGGGTCTCCTACCACTCCTTCTCCCCCCACACAGGGAAATGCAGGGGGCAGGACTTGAGAGGTTCCAGCAGGCAGGGGAGCCCTGACTAGTGGGGACACTCCTCTTTCCCTGGTAAGCAGAAGGCACCGTGGTGGTTGCCCCGCCCCTTGCTGCAGTGAGCCCTCCTCGCTGCAACATAGGTTCTGAGGGGCCCAAGAGATGGCATCTTGGTCAGTTGCCCACATGGGCAAGTTGTTCATGGTTAAGGCCATGAACAGAACTTATGGTAACAGGCATGGCTGGCCCAGTGCCTGGTCTGGAACCGGGGCTTGCCTTTGGCTTTCCAGGTGGCTCCATGCAGCTACAGCCAGGCCAGCTGCCTCATCTCAGCTCTAGGGGGCATGAGCCATATGGGGTCTACACAAGAGACCCTCTCCCCTGCAGTAAAGCCAGGGGCCCTGGCCTGCTGTGGGTGGGGCCCCCACAGGGAGCTGGAGCCTGCCCTGCAGCCCAGAGAAGCGGGTGCCTGTGGTGGGTGTACTCGTCCTCTGCTGAAGAGGAGGAACTGCTGGGCCAGGTCTTCAGCAGTGCTGGGGTGGCACCAGGCGGGCAGTGGTAGGTGGGGCGGCTTGAGGTCTGAGAGGGTGGCCCTGGCCAGCCAGGACAAATGCAGACCCCTGGCTTTAGTTGGGATGCAGTCTCCCTCTTTCCTCCTGATTCTAAGCTCCTGACAAGTGGCCGGTGGCTCTGGGCCTCCTGCCCCTCACCTAGGTCAGGGGTCCTGGAATGCCCCGTGGCTCTGGCACCACTACACTGGCCTCTGACAGCAGGACTTGTCCTCTCCACATGTCCCTAAAAGACAGCAGGTCAGGAAAGCCAGGACTTGGGGGAGAAGCAAAGCTCCAGGATTGAAGGCTAGGGTTCTAGGGCCTTTGGGTGGGGAGGGCCCAGGCCAGGCAGTCTCAGCTCCATCCCCTGCCCCACAAGATTCACCTGCACCTCCAGTCCCACGCTGGCCCCCACTGCTGCAGCTCAGCTTCCACCCAGCAGCCTCTGGAGGCGAGGTGGGGAGCATGCCCTCAGCGAGGCTGGGCAGCGGGTTCTGCTGTGCCATCTCCCTGTGTGCCTGGGCAGATCAATCCCCCAGTGCAAAACAGGGCTAAGGGCACCTGCAGGACAGCAGCACGCTCCATCCTTCATGCTCAGCTGCCTCTGTGGTGACAGACATCTGCCCTCCACCTGCTCCCTCACTCCCCCGAGCCTAGCCCATCCGTAAGCTCCCTCCCCCGCCTGGTTCCCGGGGCAGGCTGACTCAGTCCACTACTTGGTCCAAGCCTGGCCCTGGCACTTGTCAGGGTCAGCCTAAGGAGATGGGAATAAAGATGCCGGAGAGCACCAAGTGAGCTGATGTTTCACCAGAGGTGAATAAAACCAAGTTCCGGGCCAGGCCCAGTGGCTCATGTCTGTAATCCTAGCACTTTGGGAGGCCAAGGCGGGCGGATCACGAGGTTGGGAGTTCAAGACCAGCCTGACCAACATGGAGAAACCCCATCTCTACTAAAATACAAAATTAACCGGATATGGTGGCGTGTGTCTGTGATCCCTGCTATTTGGGAGGCTGAGGCAGGAGAATTGCCTGAACCCAGGATGCAGACGTTGCAGAGAGCCAAGATTGCCCCATTGCACTCCAGCCTGGGTGACAGCAAGACTCTGTCTTAGGGAAAAAAAAAAGGTCCAATGCCTGCCCCATCTAAGCTGAGGCCCACAACCTTGGTCAAGGACAGGTGTCAGGTAGTGAGGGTGCAGGCCCCATGCCTGCTGCAGGCCTCTACATCACCTGGGGGCTTTGTTGGGCATGGAATAGTCTCCCCTGCACAGTTACCCCAGGGGACGGTGTGCCAAGCCTGGGCAGGTCTGGGAGCCTGGGGTCTGGCACAGGTGGCCCCCTAAAGGAACGTAGACCGCCCTTCTGAGGGCCACCTGCGTTCACTCTGAGCCCATCTGCAAGGAGAAGTCATTGATTTTGAGCCCACACCTGTCTCCCCCGGGACCTCGGACAGCCCTAGGTACTAGGTGAGCTCAGTTCGGGAGGTGGAGAGCCCAATCCAGCCACTCCTGGCCCAGCTGGTGAGGACCTGTGACAAAGACACAGGCTTAGGTTCTCAGGGCACGGCAGGGAGCATCGTGGTCAGCCAGGCCTCCCCTGTGCCTTTTACTGCCAGGCAAAAACGGTTCTTTAAGATAGAAAACGATGGATATGATTATGGTATCTTTAATCAGTGTTGCAGTTTTATGCCCTGTGCCCCGATTAATCTAGGGGGTATTCCTGATCCAAGCATTGGATCAAGAGTTAAAAAATACGACTTCAAAACAGAGATGCTCATAAAGCGGACATGTCCAGCCTTTATTAGATAAAGCCACTGGGCCCATCTGACCAGGCAAGCTCAGCTGTAAACAAGCTCGCCAGTTAGAGGAAGGGCCTCAACAGAGCATGACCCTGCAAGCCCAGGGACTCTGACGTGCCATTGGGGTTGCTCCCCATGGGCATCTCAACTAGGTAGGTAAGGGGTTGGGATCCCTGCAGGACCACCCCCTAGTCTAGGGGTGTCCCCCTTCCTTTCCCACCACATTGTGATGTTTCATCCGCAGCTCAGCGGACATCCAGGGGTCCCCTAAGCCTGCAGGTCCCTGGGCCAAGGCAGTGGCCTTATCCCCCTGAAAATGCAGGTCGGGTGGTTTCAACAAAACCTGCGCTCATCTTGCCCTCCTCAGCACCTTCCCTTCTCCAGCCGCGCCAAGCCCAGGAGCTCCGATGACGCTGACGGTGACACAGGGATCACTAGCTGGAAGAGCAGTGAACAGGAGCTGGGGGCTCTTGTGGGCCATCCGAGCTGAGGACAGCTGGCTGCACCTCCGAGGCCACAGGCACCCCTGCCCACCCCTGTGCCTGCAGGGAATGTGCAGAATCTGCCAGTGAGAGACCAGGCCCCGCAGGCAGCCATGGCTGTTAGAGAAAGTAGACGTAGCCTCACCCCACCCTGCCGTCTGCCCACAGCCAGGACCCCGCAGGCAGCGGCAACCGTGCAGCTTTGGGAAAGAACACTTGGCCTCCCAAAGGGTTCCACCACCCCCGGGGTCCACTACAGCCACCAACCCCGGGGTCTTCCCATCACTTCAGACACTGAGCAGAACCCAGAGAGGGTTAGTGAGCTGCAGGCAGGGCTGGGACAGGGCCCCAGGTTCCAGCCCAGGATAGCAGGGATCCATGGCTGGCACTGCCCACGGGACCAGGCGTGGGCAGAGCAGCCTTCTCAGCAGCAGGGCCCAGCAGCTGAGCCTCTGCCGCATAGCACCCTGTGCTAGCACACCCCGTGCTAGGGAGATGCTTTTTAAGCCCTGTTTAGGGGTGTTCCCCTCCTAGTAAATGCCAGCAGGCAGATCCACTCTTGGTAGGCTTCTGGTGTCCCCACCAGCTTGCACCTGCTTTTTTTTTTTTTTTTTTTTGAGACGGAATCTCGTTGTCTCCCAGACTGGAGTGCAATGGTGTCATCTCGGCTCACTGCAACCTCTGCCTCCCGGCTTCAAGCATTTCTCCTGCCTCAGCCTCCCGAGTAGCTGGGGTTACAGGCACCTGCAACCATGCCCAGCTAATTTTTGTATTTTCAGCAGAGATGGGGTTTTCACCACGTTGGGCAGGCTAGTCTTGAACTCCTGACCTCAGGGGATCTACCCGCCTCAGCCTCCTAAAGTGCTGGGATTACAGGCGTGAGCCACTGCGCCCGGCCTCTTTTTTCTTATAGCAAAAATTAGTGCTGCCTTATTTATAGAAAGTGACCGTCCAGGTACTGGGGGACAGGCCAGAGCCACCCCAATGAGAGGAGCGGGCCTGCCAGTACCGATGCCAGCGTCCTGGTACCCAGGCCAACAAAAGGGCTGAGATGGGAAGAAAGGTTGGAGATGAAAGCCTCACAAAAGAGGCAGCGGCAATGAGTAGCTGGGCTGAAGGGCAGCACCAGGAGCTGCCCAGGCTGCGGACAAGGCCCAGGTGTGCAGCCCTCACTGGCACCGTGGCCAGTGAAGTCAGCTCCTCCTCAGAGCCTTGGAGGCAGGCCTGGCAGAGCAGAGGTGGTGTCCCCGCCTTGGGTGCCTGGGCCCCTGGAAGGTGCTGGCCCAAATGTCTCAGGCTTTCTGCAGCCCATCCCCAGCAGTTCAGGCCAGAGGCTCTTCCTGTAGGTGGGGGTGGCCTCATGGGCTCAGCAGGCATGCCTGGAGCTGCTGCCCTGAGCTCTGCTCAGGGAGTCTGTTTCTTCTTCCCAAAACTTCCACACCCTCGCTGAGCTCTCAGATTTTGAGACAGAGATACATACATATATATGTATGTGTTGCTTGACTTGGAGACAGTTCCAAGGAACTGCTTGTTCTTGGACCTGTATAGAAGTCACTTTTGGGGGACATTCCCTGCAGTTGCCCCACTGCCAAGCTGGTGCACAGCCCTTCCCTTCCCTGTGCAAACCTCCAGGCTGCCCTGCACTCCACAACTCCGGGTTTTCAAGGTTCCCACTGCTAGGAGGACACTGGAGGCAGGTGGGGATGAGGGGCCAACACCTGGAGGCAAGCAGGCCAGCTCCCTGCCCCTCACACCAGCTCAGGCAGCATCTCTGCAAAGGCATTTCCCACCCTACCTGGGGAGGCATGGGCATCCCCGGCCCCAGTCCAACTAGGACTCTAGGTCTAGACCTGGCCGGAGCAGAACAGAACCAGGTTGGACAGGCCCTGGGACCCTTTACTCCCTTCCAACTAGGCCTCCCAGGAGCAGCTTGTCAGCCACATCCTTGGCAGTCCCGGGAGGCAGAAAAGTCCGAGGGTGGGGAGAAGAGCCCACAGACGGTGGTACTGCATATTGACCTGGTGGCTGTCAGTGCCAGGGCCTGCTTCCAGGTATGTCAAGTGGCTCTGGGCCCTGGGACTGGAAAAAATGGTCTGTGGCTGATGAGGAAGCGGGGGAAACCCTCCTGCCATTGGACAAGTCACCAGGGCGCAAATCCAGGCAGCTGCCAATCCCATGGAGTAAGAGATCTGTTCAGACCAGAGTTTTCTTAGGGAAAACTAAAAATCCAAGGAAACCGAACTCTACATCTCGCGGTTGCACCCGGAACCTATGGAAACCCCGAATACGGGGCTCTATCCCTCCCTACTCCACAGTGATGCTCCAGTACTTTGGGCCTCTGACCTCCATAGCAACCGCAGGGCGGCCCGAGACCAGCCCACCTGGCCCCCGTTCTCACGGCCCCTCTGAAGAGTATCTTTAAAAACAGATTTAATGTGTTTAAAAAAAAATAGAACCAAGTGGTGTGCTTTGCCACTGAGATGATTGCGCTGTGGCTCTGGGGCCACATAGCACCAGGGCTCGACAGCAGACAGGAGTGTCGGCCCTCATCCAGTGCATTCGACTGGTGCAGGGGTGGAGGCCCAGCCCCACAGGGGCCAGAGCGGGAACACAGTCACCTGTTCCCACAGGTGCTGTGCCTTGTATGCCCCGCATATGTGCCTGCCCTGAGAGGAGAATGGGCCGGGCCTCTTCCAGCTGGGCCCCCAGGAGACTGGGGTGCCAGTGAGGCAGGGCAACCTCTCACCAACAGAGCTCCTCCAAGCCAGGCTGGACTTGGATTCCTGGAACCCCCTGTACCCATGGGGTGGGCTACCCCGGGGGAGGGGAGATGGGAGACTGTGTGTGTCCCCTCCCTCCAAGTGCAGCAGGAGAAAGGTCACTGGGCTGGCCTGGTCACACACCGTCATAGGGACCTGCTGGGGTATGCCCGATGCCCCCCAGCCTCCGGGCCATGCTGATGAGTGAGCGCAGCTGCACCAGCCTCAGTGGCCCCACCTCTCTGGGGTCCTGGCTCTCCAGCCACCGCAGAGCTGTCTCTAGCCCGCGCACGGCCTCCCCGGCAGTGGGCACTGAGGCCCCTCCATACTCGGTGGCCTCCTCCTCCTCCTCTCCTCCCCCAATGGCAGAAGGCAGGCTGGCTGGGGCCAGAGGGGCTGCAGGGGGCAGGGCTGGGCCCACCTCCTCCCGGCAGCCCTCGGGCGGACCCCCATCATCGTCCAGATGCAGCCACTCTGCAACCTCCTCGGGAGCCAGGCACTTGTAGGCCAGAGCTGCCAGGTGAGTGAGGTCGCTGAGCACCCTGCTGTGCTCGGCAGCTTCCTCGGCCTGGGCCGGCTGCCCAGCACTGTCCTCGCCCCGCCGGGGCTCGAAGGCGGCCCTCAGGCCCAGCAGCCAGCAGCGCTCAATGCTGCCCGCCTGCACCAGGTCCCAGGAGAGGCCGGCCAGGTAGAGCATGTCCTTGAGCATGAAGCTGCGCATGAAGTCCAGCGGGGAGCCGCTGGCGCAGGACACAGCCAACCGTAGCAGCTCGCGCTTGTACAGCTGCTTGAAGGCGGCCACCACGCCCTGCTCCAGCGGTGCGGGAATGTGTGCC
Organism: Trachypithecus francoisi; assembly: GCF_009764315.1. Taxonomy (NCBI): domain Eukaryota; kingdom Metazoa; phylum Chordata; class Mammalia; order Primates; family Cercopithecidae; genus Trachypithecus; species Trachypithecus francoisi. The sequence goes on along the minus strand of NW_022681472.1, from coordinate 98,767,057 downwards.
CGGCTGCTGCCTTTGGACAGGAACAGCACCCGCACAGCGCCATCCGGTGTCTGCAGCTCCTCCGGGGGGCCGAGGGGCTCCGGCCTGCACCGCACGGGGGCATCCTCGCTGTCCTCCAGGGCGGGCATACTGGCAGCTGGGCTTGGGCAGGGCGGGTGGGCCACTAGCAGCACGGCCTTCTGCTGCAGGCAGCTTCGGCGCAGGTAGCGTTTGACGCCCGGGACAAATTCCTCAAAGAACCAGCCCCGCAGCAGCGGACGGCTGAGCCAGGCGTCGGGGCTGTAGCGGTAGGAGGCCGGGAACTTGTCCTGGTTGTGGTGGCGCAGGCTGGGCGGGTCCGGCAGCCGCCCGATGACCAGCGGCTTCAGCTTGTGGCTGCCGGTCAGGTTGGCGGCCAGCAGCACCGTTACGCGGTCGCCCCGCCATCGCCGGCCGCAGCCCCCTGCTCCAGGGTCCCCTGCGCCCGGGGGCGCAGCCTGCTCCGGAAGCAGCTTCCAGTAGAGGCCTGTGACGTTGGCGTTGTAGATCTGTTCGTCGCCGTAGCCGCCCTCGGCGGGGGGCGGCGGGACCGGGGCGCGGTCGGGCAGGGGGCCGGCGCCGGAGGGCAGCGCGGGCTCCTCCTTGACTGGCGGGCCGGGCGCGGGGCCCGGGGCGAGGGGCCCGGCCTCGCCGTAGAAGCGCTGGCTGGAGATGCCGTGGCGCTTCTGCCAGCGCCAGAACCAGCCGTGGCTGGCCTTGAAGGTGCACTCGGGCCCGTAGATCTGGCGCGCGAAGGCCTCGGCCTGCGCCTGGATGAGCGGCCCAGACAGCGGCACCCCGTGCTGGCGCAGTGCCAGGAACCAGGCGTACACGGCGCGGTCGATCTCCTCCTCGTTGGCCAGCCGCATCTTCTTGCGCTGAGTGCCCACCTCGCCGCCCAACTGCTCCAGGAACCAGCGCAGCTTGGGCTCGTCCTTGAGCCAGCCGCGCAGCGTCCCACCGGGCACGCCGAAGTCGCGGCACACACTGGCCTGCCGCTCGCCGCCCTTGACGCGCTCGATGGCCTGCAGCTTGTCCTTGATGGAGTAGGCCTTGCGGAAGGCCATCTTCACGGCCACGCGGGGCCGCGGCCCGGGCGCGGGGGGCGGTGGCCGTGCAGTGGGGACGGGGGCCGGGGCGGGCGCGGAGGGCCCGGGCGGGGGACGGCGGCCACGGCGCGGGACCGGGCCGGCCGGGGGTCCCGCGGGGTACATGGCGGCGGCGGCCAGACCGGTGCCGCGGGTCTCGGGAGCCACACGCCCGGCCGCTCGGGGCGGGGCACTCGGGGGCGGGGCCGCGCGGGTCCCTCCCCTTTGTCCCGCAGCTTGGCGGGCGCACGCGCGCTAACCCAGCCCGGCCCCGCCCCGCCCCGCGCCTGCGCGCTGGCCACCTCGTGCGTCACTCGGCGCGTGCCGGCCTCCGGCCCCGCCCCACCGGCGACACCACTGGCCTCGAGACGCAGGGGGGCGCGGGCGCAGCTGCCCGTTCCCAGCACTTGTGCAGACTCCTTCGCGGAACAGCGGCCTCCGCAGTCGTCTCCAACGGAATTCTGCCTTTGAAGTGTCGGGGCGCAGCGCGTCTTGGGCCCCGGCGACCAGGCGGAGCGTGTGCAGGGGCCGCGTCCCCCCTGGGCCCCTGGCCCGCGGCTCTTGGTAGAGCCCAGTGCTTCATTTCCCGTGCGCGGCCTGGCCGGCCCTCCCTTTCCTCAGGCATCCAGGGTCCGCCGATTCCTCCTCCCTTGCCGCCGCGTCCTTGGCTGGCGTGTGAGTACCGCGGCCCCTGCCGGAAGGAGCCGGGCGCATCAGAGACGCCCGAGAGGCCGGGAGGGCGGGCGGCCCGGGCGGCACCAGCAGCTCGCGCCGTTAGGGACTGAGGCGCAAGTGCGCCAGCGCCGGCTTAGGGGACGTGGGCCAAGTACGGCTCTTGGGACGAGCGCAGAGGGGCGGGGAGACCGAGGCCACGTGGCCGGCCTGCAGGGCGTCCGCGAGCCGGGGGTGCCGGGAGCAGTGGCTCACGGCGCATCCCGGTCGTAGGAAGCCCCTCGGCCAGGCTGCTGGGGCCTGAGGGCCTGTGTTTGCTGCCGTCTCCGTGGGAGACCAAACATCTGCCCCAGCTGTTCTCTGGCCTGCAGACCTTCATCCACCACGTGTTTATTAGGCACCAGTGACTGCACGCATCAGCTGAGCACGGAGGGGATAGGCACGGACGCAACACTCTTGGAACTTAGACGCTAGTGAACACGGAAATGAATAAGCCTGTTTTGTGACTGAGTCAAAATTTCTGTCTCTTGATTTGGAGATAGGGTGGTCGGGCAGCCTCTGAAGGGGGCGGGGATGGTGTTGCTAAGTAGTAGTACTTTCAGAGGCTTTAAGTGGAAGAAGGCAAAGGGGGCGGAGTGGGTTGGGGATCTGATGAGACATCAGGATTGGTTTCCAGAATGAAGGACTACCTGGCAGCAAAAGAACTGTGTAGCTAAACCTGGGGTCGTCCCTGCCTGACAGGGCGGAGCGCTTCTTAAGTTGACACTGCCTGTGGCTCACCTCCCAGGGATGCAGGCCAGGCCATCTCACCTGAGCAGCCTCCTTCTACAGCTCCGACCGTCCCGTCATCTGGACCCCATGAGCCTTAAGCAGCTGGCTCGCAGGCAGTTGGTTACTTCCGGAGCCCCTGTGTGTGCCCAGCCCTGTTCTGGGGGAGGGGGATGCAGCTGAGGTACTCAGAAGGTGTGGAAGGAGCCCCCGAGTGTCCTCTGAGGAAGTGGACGCTCACCTTCGCCTTCTCACCAAATGCGTCCAGCCTAGCCATGCTCCTAGACCTGCCCCTGTAGAGGCTTTCTGGGCGCAGTGCCAATCCTGTGAGAAAGCAGCATCTCCCCTGGGCTGCCGCAGGGTTCGCACACAGTCAGTGCTGGCAGAGTGCGCGCCCCGCCAGCAGAGCCCCTGCTGCCTTCCGCCCCCTCTGGAGGACTAGGCCCTCTGAGCTTTGCTTTTGGGTTGCTGGGTGAAGCTGCAGGGTTTAGCACAGTTGGGCACACGTGCTTGATGATGGACAAAGAGTATCGGGGCTGGGCCGTGCACTGGCATCAGCCTTCTGGGGGCTGAGGACAGGAAATGTGGCATTGAGCATTTGTGTGTCATCATCCTGTGCCAGTGTTTTGAGGTGACATCAGCGTGTTGGAAGCTGGTGGCAGTGTGTTATGCTAAGTGCTGGTGTAGGAGCCTGTCACACGGCTCCAGCTCTCCCGCCTCGCTGACAGCCAAGGGTGCCGTGTGAGGTGTGGCGTGGGTCTTGTATTGTCAGGGGTTCCAGAAAGCCTGTGCAGTGCTGGAGTCACCCAGGAGGCACGGGGGCTACACTGGGCAGGCACGGTCAGCCAGAGCCCCGCAAGCAGGGCTGGACGTGGAGCTGACCTGCAGTGGCATTTCAGAACAGATGTGGTTGGGGTGGGGCTTGGCCTGGGGCAGGGTGGCTTGGGTAGCTACAGTGAGCGCTCTGAGGTATGCAGGGCAGGCTGGTGTTTCCCAGTAGGGCTGGAATATCCAGGCGTCAGACAGGAAAAAGTGGCTGAGTGGGAATGTGGAGCTGTGGAGTTTGTTTTTCTTATCTCTTGAAAAGACCAAAGGTGGCTGGGCCCGGTGGCTCATGCCTGTGATCCCAGCACTTTGGGAGGCCAAGGCGGGCAGATCACGAGGTCAGAAGATCGAGACCATCCTGGCCAACATGGTAAAACCCCATCTCTACTAAAAATACAAAAATTAGGCCAGCCGCGTGGCTCATGCCTGTATTCCCAGCACTTTGGGAGGCCAAGGTGGGTAGATCACCTGAGGTCAGGAGTTCGAGACCAGCCTGGCAGACATGGTAAATCTCTGTCTCTACTAAAAATATAAAAAAAATTAGCCAGGTGTGGTGGCAGACGCCTGTAATCCCAGCTCCTTGGGAGACTGAGGCAGGAGAATCGCTTGAACCCGGGAGATGGAGGTTGCAGTGAGCTCAGATAGTACCACTGCACTCCAGCCTGGGCAACAGAGTGAAACTCCGTCTCAAAAAAAAATTAGCTGGCCGTGGTTGCGCGTGCCTGTAGTCCCAGCTACTTGGGAGGCTGAGGCAGGAGAATCGCTTGAACTGGGGAGTTGGAGGTTGCAGTGAGCCAAGATCGCGCCACTGCACTCCAGCCTGGTAACAGAGCGAGACACAGTCTCAAAAAAAGAAAGACCAAAGGCCTCCACGCAGGAAGACACTGATCTGTCCTGTGCGCTGCCCTGCTGTGCAGTGGTTCTGCCTAAAGACCCACTTCCTCAAGGGCTCTAGCCTCATTTTAAGGGCTAGTCGTTGCGCCCTTTGGGCACTGGAAAGTTGTATCAGGCAGTGCCAGTCCACAGACTCAGGCCAGCCAGGTGGGCCAGAGAGAGGTGCTGCTGCGGGGGGTGGCATGCACAGGCTGAGCCGGTGGCTGACCCTATCCCCTGCCCCCTCCCTGACTTCTCCCAGTGGAGGCTGGACAATCTGGGATCCCATCCCCTGCCCCCCTCCCTGACTTCTCCCTGTGGAGGCTGGGCAATTTGGGATCCCATCCCCTGCCCCCCCCCCCCCCGACTTCTCACTGTGGAGGCTGGACAATCTGGGATCCCATCCCCTGCCCCCCTCCCTGACTTCTCCCGATGGAGGCTGGACAATCTGGGATCCCATCCCCTGCCCCCCTCCCTGACTTCTCCTGGTGGAGGCTGGACAATCTGGGATCCCATCCCCTGCCCACCTCCCTGACTTCTCCCGGTGGAGGCTGGACAATCTGGGAACCTGTCTGTGTGTGTGACTGTGATGGGGTGGTGTGGAGGGCAGGGCCTGGGAGCCAACTCCTCCCAGAAAGCTTCCGTTTGCCCAGGTATGTGGAGACCTCCAGGCTGCGAAGCACTTTGCTGGCCACAGCTCTCCAGGATGTCTTCACCTTCCTCAGGGCCCTGCCCTCCTGACCTGGAGTCTTCTGGATAGGAGCGTCCTTGCTGAGGCTGCTCCGAGGACAGGGACGGGGAGGCTGTGAGAGCCATGGCACTGCAGTGGGTCTTGCTGGGTGGCACCTGTGTCACAGGCCCTGTTAGCTGGGTGGAGCCTTCCAGAGCCAGGACCCCACCGTACCCTCAAACCCTGGGCAGCTGCCAGAGGCTCGGGTGTTCAGCAGACACTGTCTGCCCCTCAGCGAAGAGCCTTGGTGGTGAGCCTGGGCTGCTTCCAGGAGCAGAGTAGGGATACTTGGGCCATTTCCGTCTGGGGCCTGACTCTGGCGTTTCCAAGACTGCTTCTCTGACAGCCGGCTGTCTCCCTGTGTTCTCTTTAGCAAGCTCCTCCCGAGCTTGGATAAACTGCAGGAGCGAAGGGGCTGTTTGTAGGGATGCAGTTGAAAAAGTCGTTGCGTCCTACTCCGGGCTCTCGTGCTGGAGGAGAGAGGCTTGCATGTGCCTGTCAGCGCAAGCATTGAAGCTCAGACTTGATCTCTGTTAGGAGAGATGGTGCGCTCTGTCCGGCAGGTCCTCTCGTGCTTGGGAACACAGGAAGCGGGGAAATGAGGAGGTGGGCTTGGAGGTGTGGGGAGCTGTGCTGGCTCTCCTGGGAGGCTGTCTGCCCGCTGTCGGTGGCCAGCTCCCCAGGTGATGGGCCTGGCCTCCAGGTCTCCAGCATGGCTCACTGTGGTGTCTCCTGAGGGCTTCCTCTCTGCAGGGAAGCCCACCCAAGTCCCCTCTTACTGGTCCTATGGGGCAGCTGCCTCCGTAGCAGCTTCATCTCCACCTGACCCCTGCAGGGTGCCCAGTTCCTCCCAGCAGGGTGCTCCCTGGGGCCAGAGCTCCGGTTGGTGAAGGAAGACAGATCCCAGCCAGGGCTCTTGGGTTGCTCAGCAGTAGGAGGTGGCCCCTCCTGCCGAGTCCCACCCAGGACACAGGCTGGTGGCTGGGCTTTCAGCTGTGCCCAGCTACCCTTCCCAGAGCTTGCAGAGTTTATGAGCTGGCTCTTGTGAGATTAGGAGCCGGACACCTAGTGTCTCCAGCTGAGGAGTAAATGGGGTGAAGGTCCTGTCCTTGTGTGCACACTGTGGGAGGGTGAGTCTGGGAGGCTTTTGCGGCTTGTGCGGGGGCCCTTGGGTGCCAGCCCTGTCTTGATGGTGGCTCCTGCTGAGAGAGGCCCTGCACCAATGCGGGCCCTGGGCTGCCTCCCCCTTAAGGGTCCTTGTCATGTTCTGGGCTCCTTCAGCCGACCGGACACGGGCAGTGCAGGGGAGGGGCTGGACACAGGGGCAGTGCAGGGGAGGGGCTTGGGGAGCTCCTTGGCAGCTCCAGGGGATGCTTGTGGGTGTTGGCTTAACTTATGTCAGGCTGCCTTGCTCAGGTGACGACAAGGTGGGTGGATTTGGGAAAGGTTGGCTCAGATAGTGGTCCCTGCTTGTCCCCCAGGGCCTGCCTGGGCTCCAGCTAACAGTAATCCCAAGAGCTCCCCTTTTAGGGGATGACGGAGTGATGCCGCCTCGAGCGTGTGGACTCAGCTGCCACCTGGGATTGTGGTGGTGGCGGGTCTGTCTGGCGCTCAGCTTCCGTCTCCATCAATGTCACCTCCACGCCACCTCACCAAGCAGCTTCTGGAAAGGCCCTCGGCCGGCTCGGGCTGCCCTGCTGCTGTGTCTGACCCGGTTAGTCTTTCTGGCTGCCTCTAACCTTGCTGCTTTTCCTTCATGCTGTCCTAGGAGGCCAAAGCAAAGTAAGTACCTGCCTGTCCTCATACCCCATTCCCCTTCATTTGACCAGGGAACCCCCAGCCATCACTACACCCGAGGGAACCCCAACACCACTTGTGCATGACCCAGTCTGCCCAGAGGGGCTGCGGTTTCCCATCTGTAAAGTGGAGGAATTGGGTTTTCTGGATGGGGCAGCAGCAGGTGGGCACCCTATGTGGCCCTAAGCAGGGTCCTGGCCTGGGCTGGCAGGTCAGCACCTGACACGCTGCTCCCTGTGGGGAAGTGGTGGCAGTGCCAGGTCTCAGTAGGAGCCTTAGAAGTGGTTTCCTCTCGCTGAGCAGCAGCTTCTGCCCGGAGCCCCCAAGAACATAATCTGAGGCCACCTTGACCACTAAAGTCTGGTAGGGCATTGACACTGGGGGCCAGCTTAGTGGCACTGCTGAGGGGACTTCCATGGGATCAGAGAGACTGGCAGGGGGTCCACTGCACGATGTCACAATGCCCTGTCTCCTGGGCTCTTGCTCCCGCCTCCCACCTCCAACCCCAACCCCTGCCTCTGCCCATCAGCCTGGTCTTCGTAAGTGCTGCCCCAGCCTGGGGGGGAACGAGCCGGGGAGCCTAGGGAGCTCCTTCATGGGCCCTGTGGCCTCCTGGCCCTGGTTCCTTGTTGGTGCCATTAGAACTCACTGCTGGGACTGAGGGATTCTGGCTACATGCCCGGAAAAAACTCCATGTTCCACTTAAGAGGTATCAGAGTGCAGTACCGGGGGCCTTCCCAAAAGTCCTCCCTGCCTGGGTGGAGTGTAGACAGCTCAGCACCCCACTGGAGGCACTGGAACCTACCTTGGTTTTGTTGAGTAAGGATGTCAGGAGAGGGGCGTAGACCCATAGCCACTGGTGTGAAGGGTCTGTGCTTGACTGAAGGCTGCCTCCCTCTGGGTGAAGACCAGGCAGATGGTCCCAGTCACAGCCATGTGCCCTGGGGCCACTGGGTCTGCCCTCAGGCTCCACTAGACACCTCTGCGGAGGCAGCAGACTAGCAGCAGTGTCCATGAGGGGCGGCTGCACACCCCCTCTTGAGGGTGCTCCTAGGTGTTGGTTAGACCCAGGCGTTTCTGCTTTTGGGGAGCAAAACAGAAACGGGCATGGCTGGGTAGGAAGATATCGCAGGCCGAGCGCAGGCTGGGGCGCTGACCTGCATCCCAAGAGCAGATTTGCCCCGGCCTTCTGGGTCTGGCCTTTCTGTAACACCACGCTGGACACCTGGGAGCAGAACATGCCCCCGGCAGGATCCCACATGGCTGCTGGAGCACTGGGGCAGCAGATGACTGAGGTTGCCCAGAGCTTGAGGGAGCACCTCATCCAGTGAGGAGGCTGAGGCTCCCAGGCCTCATTGGGGGTAGCAAGTGGGGGTGGAGCCTCACAACCTGCCTCCCACCAAGATGGTCCCTCTTACATCACACAGAACCCAACCTGAGAGGGGACCCTGATGTCCTGGGACTGTGAGATCCCCATGATGCCCCTTTAGCTTGAATGGACCCAGAGATACGGACTCTAGTTGGGAGGCTGCGGCGGCTGGTAGAGAGCCCAGAGCCGTCTCAGTGCTCCAGGCGCTTGGCCCCTCCTTTCTACACACTGGTCACCAGCATCCTCCCTGGCGAGTCCGGTTGATGTGACCCTTCACGAGTGGGCACTCCACCCTCTGCCCAGCCACCTGGCCCCCTTCCGGGGAGGACAGAGAGGCTCCCTCTTTTTTTTTTTTTTTTTTTTGAGACGAGTTTCCTGGAGTGCAGTGGCGAACTCTGCTCACTGCAAGCTCCGCCTCCCAGCTTCACGCCATTCTCCTGCCTCAGCCTCCCGAGTAGCTGGGACTACAGGCTCCCACCACCACACCCGGCTAGTTTGTTTTTTGTGTGTGTGGGTGTTTTTAGTAGAGACAGGGTTTCAACGTGTTAGCCAGGATGGTCTCAATCTCCAGACCTTGTGATCCATCCGCCTAGGCCTCCCAAAGTGTTGGGATTACAGGGGTGAGCCACCGCACCCGGCCGAGGCTTTCTCTTTTCTAAGACCTTTGAGTGTGCTCTGGGGGTGGTAGTGGTGTGGCCAGGACAGCCACAGACGCCGTTCTGTGGGATGGGAGCACTGGCCACCACAGTGGGGTGGCCAAGCCTGTCCTATGCAAAAATGCGGAGAACGCCAGTTAGCCAGTTAAAGCCTATTTCAGATAAATGATGAAAAATTTTATAGTATAAGTATGTCTCAGATATTTCATGGGCCATACATTCACTTTAAAAAAGTATGTATTGTTCATGTATTGGGAGGCACTTGGCCTCCCAAAGTGCTGCAATTACAGGCATGAGCCACTGCGCCCGGTCTGTTTTCTCTTTACAACAGAGCATCCCCCACATGGGCTTGACTTTTAAGTCCTTGAATGTCATCTCATGAAAGCCCCACGGGGGAGCATCCTCAGCCCCTGCCCTGGGAGGGCAGCCACGGGGAGGGTGGGCACGGGGCCGCAGTGTTGCAACTCTGCCCTCTGCTTGCTTTTTATCGCTGTGTCCGGAAGATGAGGAGTGGGAAGGCCTCCTGCACCCTGGAGACCGTGTGGGAAGACAAACACAAGTATGAGGAGGCCGAGCGGCGCTTCTACGAGCATGAGGCCATGCAGGCGGCCGCCTCCGCCCAGCAGCTGCCAGCCGAGGGGCCAGCCATGAATGGGCCCGGCCAGGACGACCCTGAGGACGCTGATGAGGCAGAGACCCCTGACGGGAGCAGCAGGAGTGATCCCAGGAAGAGTCAGGACAGCAGGAAGCCCCTGCAGAAAAAGAGGAGGCGCTCCCCCAAGAGTGCGCTCGGCCCGGCGGACCTGGCCCTCCTGGGCCTCTCGGCCGAACGCGTGTGGCTGGACAAGTCAGTTTTCGACCAGGCGGAGAGCTCCTACCGCCAGAAGCTGGCAGATGTGGCTGCCCAGGCAGCCCAGCCTCCTGCCTTGGCCCCTTGGGGTCCCTGCATCCATGGAAGCCAGGTGGCCTGCCACCACGTGACCTGGGGGACCTGGGTCAACAAGTCCTCCTTCGACCAGGCTGAGCGGGCCTTTGTGGAGTGGTCTCAGTCCCTGTTGCTGGCTCCCGAGGGCAGCCGCAGGCAGGGGACTCCCGACACAGGCCAGCAGGCGGCCGTCCCCAACCTGGCCCAGCAGCCCAGCCCGCCGGCCAATGGCCAGCCCCCGCTGGGCAGCCTGCAGGCCCTGGTTCGGGAGGTGTGGCTGGAGAAGCCCCGGTACGATGCAGCCGAGAGGGGCTACTATGAGGCCCTGTTTGACGGCCATCCCCCGGGGAAGGTGCGCCTGCAAGAGCGAGCTGGCCTGGCTGAGGGTGCCCGGAGGGGCCGCAGAGACCGGCGGGGCCGCAACATCTTAGGGAACAAGCGGGCTGGGCCGCGGTGGGCCGATGGGGAGGCCCCCTCTGCCTTGCCCCACTGTTACTTCCTGCAGAAGGATGCAGAGGCCCCCTGGCTCAGCAAGCCCGCCTACGACAGCGCTGAGTGCCGCCACCACGTTGCCGAGGCCCTGCGCATGGCCTGGTGCCTGGAAGCTGCCTCCCTGTCTCACCGATCCGGTCCTCGGTCTGGCCTGTCCGTGTCCAGCCTGAGACCCAAGTAGGAGAAACGTGCTGGGTGGGCACCCAGCCTGGGCTGTAGGCACAGGGACAGCCGTCCCAGGCTGGGGCTCCTCCCACTTCCTCCCCTGCCCACCTGGGGTGGGGGCTCCCCAAGACCTTGGGCCCAGCTGAGTTGAATGCAGCAGCAGGCTGAGTAAAGGTGGTGCTGTGCTTGGGCAGTGTGGGTTCCGGGGACACTGCTTGGGGTTACAAAGTTCTGGGCTGTCTGGATGGGGGCAGGGAAGGGGTCAACACAGGGCAGAATCTCTGCCTCGCCCAGGGTCCCTCTTGGGCTGGGAAGCTCCCCGAGTCCCCTGTGGCTGTCACGTGCCAGGGCTGAGAAGACAAGGCTACCCATAGGAGCAGGAAGCACTGAAGCTGGTTTCTGGCCCTCACGCTCCCCTGTGATGAGATGTGGGAGCCAGTATGTCCCTGCCTGCCCGTCCTGGGCACCCCCAGCTTTCCTTGTCACCTGAAACTACCTCTGAGGGAAGGTGGTGGCATCTCAGATGAATGGGCATATGGCTGGTCAGGTGGCCCCCATCCCAGGGTGCCCGGTCTGTGTGACCTCCCTCTGGATGCTGGGGGCTTGCTCCAGGGTGCAGGTGCAACCCCAGCAGCGGTCTCTGGGGCCAGGCAGGTGGGTAGGCGATTGGACATGGAAGGGAATACAGAGGGCATGGAAGTGGCGAGGCTGGCCTGCTGGTGAGGACATCCTGGTGGTGGGGCGGGCTGAGTCAGGGAAGGACTCTGAAGGTCCCAGCCGGGTGTCCCAAGCAGCTGCCTAAGCCCCCAAGGAAGTGGTGCCAACCTTGGACCCCCAGGGGTCTGGATTTGCTGGTTGACAAGATCACCTGAGGGCGGGACCCCATGGGGGAATGCTAACCTCCTGCCCTTCCACCTGCCCTGGTATTCACGGTGGCCTGGTCCCTCCTCGCCAGAAGAGTGTCCTGGGTCAGGGACGTGGAGGAGGCTCACAGACTCCAGCCCTTTGTTACCGAGAGGACACTTGACGAGGTCCAGCGATGGTCCAGAGTCCATGCACAGACTGGCGGCAGAGTGGGATGGGGACAGTTCTGATGTACTTGGTTGGACAGTAGGAGGGTCTTGGCCAGTCCAGGGTGGGAGGCAGCAAACTCCATAAAGAACCACAGGGTCTGGGCCCTGGCCACAGAGTCGTCTGCCCAGCTCCTCTGCTGCTGGCCAGTGGGAAGAGCACGAGGTGGGGCTGTGTGCCAGTAAAACCACAGGCTGGATTTGCCTGCGGGTCATAGTCCCTGTCTAGGGCACCAATTCACGACCTTCTTGCTCTCAGGACCCCAAAGAGCTTTCATTGTACCTATTGATTTTTACCACATTAGCAATTAAAACTGAGAAATGGGCCGGGCGCGGTGGCTCACGCCTGTAATCCCAGCACTTTGGGAGGCCTAGGCGGGTGGATCACCTGATGTCAGAAGTTCAAGACCAGCCTGACCAACATGGTGAAACCTCGTCTCTACTAAAAATACAAAAAATTAGCCAAGCACAGTGGTGCGCACTTGTAGTCCCAGTTACTTGGGAGGCTGAGGCAGGAAAATCACTTGAACCCAAGAGGCGGAGGTTGTGGTGAGCTGAGATCGCACCACTGATTCCAGCCTGGGCAACAGAGTGAGACTCCGTCTCAAAAAAAAAGGAAATGCTAAGTGTAATTATTTGTTGAAGAAGAAACTTGTTACATATTACTTTTTTTATGAGAAATACTTTTCCCATAACCAAAAAATTCAGTGAGCAGAATGGTCTTGCTTGAGATTTTTGCAAATCTCTCGGGTGTCTGGCTTAGTGGGAGGCAGCTGGGCCCTCGTACCTGCCTCCGCACTCCAGCTGTTTGACATAAACCCAGCTTCATGTGAGTGAAAGGGTAGGGCCTTGGGACCCCCAGAGGTTCTTGGACCACACTTTGAGAACCCCTCGTCTGGAAGACAGGCCTGGGGACGCCATGTGGGGTGAGGGCTTCCGGGCTTGGCGTCGCTTTGTGGAGAACCATTGGTGTTTGAAGTAGGTGTCAGCCCTGCCGCACCCTGGTGCTTCCGGGCTGTTCTGACGGGGGTCTCTGTGGGGAAGGGTGAGGCCAGGGCTGTCTCGACCCCACTTCCCAGCCATGTTGACTTTGCCTCTTTCCCCTCCCAGCAGAAAAATGGCTACAAACTTCCTAGTGCATGAGAAGATCTGGTTTGACAAGTTCAAATATGACGATGCAGAAAGGAGATTCTACGAGCAGATGAACGGGCCTGTGGCCGGTGCCTCCCGCCAGGTGAGGGCTGCATGTGGGGTGGCTGGGTGGCTCTGCTGCCCGACAGGAGTGGCCGGGGCACACGAGGAGGGTTCAACCAGGTTAGGAGGGCAGAGGCACCCTGGCCCAGTGGCTCTGCTGTGGGTGCTGGGCGTGGGGTCTTGGGGCAGGCGGCCTTGGCCGGGCCCCCGGGGCTGGGTCTGCTCAGGGCCCTCCTGCTGGTGCCTGTGCAGGTGGCGTGGGGCCAGGCCTGGCACTCGTTCCCTGCAGACATGGGCGCCTGTGCCTGTCATCACAGCCTCAGGTACCTCCAACTTTTCTGGCCTGCTGAGCTCTCATTCTGTGCAATACTTTCTTGCTGTCTCTATGTGAGGGTTCATGGGATTTTTTGGTTTGTTTTTTAATTAAATTCTTTTTTAATAATAAAAAAAAAAAGACTGGTTCTTTCTGCACTGTCTGCAGGAGAATGGCGCCAGTGTGATCCTTCGTGACATTGCGAGAGCCAGAGAGAACATCCAGAAATCCCTGGCCGGAGTAAGTACCCGCGGCCCACGGACCCGCGGGCTCCTGCTCGGCCAAGTAGCATGTCTGATTTTTCCTGATGCTGCTGGTTGTTTGGCTTCACAGCAGAGTCAGGGCGGAGTGCACAGCGCTGTGCTCCTGGGACGTGTGGCTCTGTGGCCTCCAGGCCCGGACTGTGTTCTTACTCTCATGTCCCTTCCGTGCTTACCTCTTGTCTGCCTGCTGGCGGTCACACTGGCCGTTGCTGCGGGGCCCGCTGGGAGCCGAGTGGTGCCATTCGCAGGGTGTGCTGTGGGCGCCTGCCGTGAGGGCCCGTGCCTCCCTGCTTGCTCCCCGTGGCAGGACTGTGTGTCTGCCGGGGCCTCCTGCATTCCCTCTTAGATCTTGCCTCACTAGGGAGAGAGAAGTAGTGGTTCTGCAAGGTGCGAGGAGTTCCGAGCCTAGAGTTGGCACCATCTTGAGTTGGAGACCCAGAGAGGAGCCCTGTAGCCCTGCTTGGCCTCCAGGCCCCAGGCTGAGGTCAGAAGTTGGAGGCAGTGGCTGCAGCCTGACAGGCTGGTTGGGGAAGGGTTGTCCTCTGGGAGGTGGTAGCCCTGGTATTCCCAAGGAGTTGGGACTGTGTTCTCCCTGGGATGGGATACTGTCCTGGCCCCGAGAACAGGGTCAGTATTTCTGTGGCTGCTGCTATGGCTTTCCACAGCTTCACACTGGAAACAGTACATATGTATCATGCCGGGTTTCCAGGCCACAAGTCTGAAATGTGTCTCACGAGGCTGACCCGTGTCAGCAAGGTTGCCATCCTTCCCAAGGCTCAGGAGGAGTCTGTTCCTTTGCCTCTCGCAGATTCCAGTGGATGCTGATGTTGCTTGTTTCGAGGTGGCCAGCAGGCAACCTCGTCACCCCTGCCTCCACTTTCATCTCACGCCTCTCTCCGAGCCTCCTGCCTCCCTCTGTCACTTACATGGTTCTTGTGTTTGCTTTGGGCCCACCAGGGTCCCAGGTCCAGGATGTTCCCCACCTCAAAATCCTGAGTTTTTTTTTTTTTTTTTGAGACGGCGTCTTGCTCTGTCGCTCAGGCTGGAGTGCAGTGGCTGGATCTCAGCTCACTGCAAGCTCCGCGTACCGGGTTTACGCCATTCTCCCGCCTCAGCCTCCCGAGTAGCTGGGATTACAGGCGCCTGCCACCTCGCCCGGCTAGTTTTTTTTTTTTTTTTTTTTTTTAGTAGAGACGGGGTTTCACCGGGTTAGCCAGGATGGTCTCGATCTCCTGACCTCGTGATCCGCCCGTCTCGGCCTCCCAAAGTGCTGGGATGACAGGCTTGAGCCACCGCGCCCAGCACTGATTCTTCTTTTTGCCACATAAGGTAGTGGATTTGCAGGCTCTGGGGGGTGGGACGTGGGCGTTGGAGATCCTCATTGCCTCATTCGTAAGGTGCATTGCTCCCCACCAACATCTACAGAAGCCTGGGTCCCCCACAGAGTCCCCCCAAAGTCCAGAATCCCATCCTTTCAGGCATGGGGGATTGCGTGGTCCATCCTGAGGCAAAATGCCTCTCCATCTGTGGACCAGTGAAACTGGAAAACAAATTATCTGCTCCCAAAATACAACTGTGGGACAGGCATTCCCTTTCAAAATGGGAAAAAGAAGAAGGAAACAACAGGGTGTCACTCGTCCCAGGCAGTCACAGTCCAACCCGTGGGTCGCATGAGGTTTGAAGGCAGCACTCCTGTGTGGCCCGTGGTCCCCCCGCTGTCATTTCTTAACACCCCTGTTCCTACCAACAGCATGTTCGTGGCGGTTTAGGTTTAGGTTGTTCTAGAAGATGATGTGCCCTGCTCCTCACCTTCTCTGTCTTCACTGAGGGGCTTAGCATCTGAATTCTGTCAACTGTGTGCTCAAGACAGGCTAGGGTTTTTCATTTGGCCGGGCTGGGTGGGTTGTGGACAGAGTCTTGCTCTGTCGCCCAGGCTTGGAGTGCAGTGGCATGATCCTGGCTCACTGCAACCTCTGCCTCTGGGGTTCAAGCGATTGTCCTGCGTCAGCTTCCAAGTAGCTGAGACTACAGGTGCCTGTCACCAAGCCCAGCTGGTTTTTTTTTTTTTTTTTCCAGTAGAGACGGGGTTTCGCCAGGTTGACCAGGCTGGTCTTGAATTCCTGACCTTATGATCTGCCTGCCTCGGCCTTCCAGAGTGCTGGGATTACAGGTGTGAGCCACCGCGCCCAGCCCAGTCTAGGGTTTTTGTGTCATGCTCCTCAGAGTTCTTCCCACCTCACCACTGCCCAACTCCAAAGCCACCTCCACGTTGTTAGGCATTCCAGCAGCACCCCACTTCCTGGGCCAAGATCTGTGTTGGTTTCCACTTGATTTTGCTGTAACACTGTCACACTTCGGTGGCTTAAAACAGCACAAGTTCCTCACCTTACAGTTCCGGAGGCCAGAAGGCTGAGATCGTCTTATGGTGCAGAATCAAGGCTGTGGTCCTTCTGGTGTCTCTATGGGGAGAGTCCGCTTCCTTGTCTCTCCTGGTGGCTCTGCGGGGAGAGTCCGCTTCCTTGTCTCTTCTGGCTGCTGGAAGCTGCTCACAGTCCTTGGCCCGAGGCTCCTAAACAGCTGTCTCGTCACTCAGCCTGCCTCTCCCCTTCCTTGGTCCTGCTGCCTCGTGTGGGCCCTTGTGATGACAGTGGGCCTGCCTGGGTGATCCAGCATCTTCTCTCCATCTTGTGATCCGCTTAACTTAATCATACCACATCTGCAGAATCCCTTTTGCCATGGGAGACTATATTTACAGGCTCTGGGGACTTGTATGTGGACATCTTTGCGGGGGCCATGATTCTGTCTGCCACAGTCACAGCCAGCTAGGGGTGTGCTGGCTCCCAAGCCATAAGCTGGGCATCCCTGGGTAGGTGGGCCCAGGAAGGGCTGCCACTCCTGTCTACCAGGTGGGTGGTGCTTTGTGCCTTGCGTTCTGCCCAGATCCCAGCCCAGCACCCCTGGCGTGCCCAGGCACCTGACCAGGTCCAGGCTAGGCAGACACGAGATTAAGGTACTACAGATTTTTGCACCCAAGTCAGGCATATTGCCCTCCAGTGCCCAGAAGGCAGCGGTCGGGGGCTTGGCCCTGGGGCTACAGGAACTCTTCAGCCCTGGCTCTGTGGGGTCAACCCCGAGGTCATGGTCTCTGGGACAGGCAGGTGGTCACACTATTAGAGCTTAGGGACTGGTTTGCTGCTATAACAAAGTTCCATAGACTAGGTGACTTAAACCACACGTGTTTTCTCACAGCTCTAGAGGCTGGAAGTCCACGATTGAGGTGGCAGCAGGGCTGGTTTCTCCTGAGGCCTCTCAGCATGTAGACAGTCTTCTCCATGTTCTCACACAGTCATCCCTCTGAGCGTTGGTGTGTCGTGATGTCTTCTTATTGGACACCAGTCGGACTGGATTACCTCCCGCCCCTCAGTGACAATTCTCTCTGTAAAGGCCCTGTGTCCAAATAAGGTCACATTCTAAGATACTGAGGGATAAGACTCCAGCATGTGGATTTGGAAGGACATTATTCAGCCCATGGCAGGGGCCCAGTCTCATCTTGGATTTGGGGTGGGAGCGCTCAGCAGACACTGGGGTTTCAGAACTGCAGGGTTTCTGGGAATGTGGTGCTGGCACAGGGTTTACTGGCATGGGTCTGGCTCTGAAGTGTTTGCCTTTGGCATCCCCCAGGTCCCTGAGGGGCTCTCTGAGGCCCGCTCTGATTGCAGTGGGTGACCTGAGCCTGCCCCGTGGAAGCTGTGCTCGGGGACTCTGATGCCTGGCGTCCCTAGTCCCCTCCTGAGTCAGCATCAAGGGAGGGGGCTGCCCCTCTGTCCTGAGTGCTGTGGGCTCTGGCCTAGTGGCCTCGGGAGGGCAGTGGTGAAACAGTCCCCACTGCTTATCATGCAGCTCGGGGCCAGTGCTGACTTAGTGCCTCTTCCAAAGGGGACCTTGTCCTTGTCCTTGGGCCTGCTATTTGGGGTGCATGAGGCCTCAGGTGCCCTGGCCCTGCCACTCACAGATTGTAGCCTCCTCGGGACCCAGCCCCACTCTCTCAGGAGGTCTGCTGTGATTCTCCATGCCCCCTGACGCCCCACAGCCTGGCCCTCCCATGCTCCAGCTTCTGCCCCAGAGCTTGTCAGAGTTTCTGCTGGTGCCTTCCGCACCCCCACCACCATTCACTCGCCCCTGCCAGCCTGGCCTTTCCCTGCCCATTTCCTCCTGTGCCAGGTGGGCCTCCTGGGCCACAGTCTTGGCATTGTCCATGATCTGTGGGGCTTAGCTCCCGTCATCGTTGTGATCTGTGGGGCTTAGCTCCCGTCATCGTCTGTGATCTGTGGGGCTTAGCTCCCATACTCTCCAAGTACACAAACAAGCATTCCCCACAGCATGGGCCCAAGGACTGTGGCAGGAGGGCCCCAGGGCTGGTGCTGCACGTTGGGCAAAGGCCTGAGTGTGTCTGCACCTGCTGCAAGGAGCAGGTTTGTCTGCCCAGCTGCTGCAGGCCCCTCCTCACAGAGAGGGAGCCCCGGGGAGCTGCCAAGATAGGGTTGGCTGAGAGCACCATGCAGCCAGATACACCCTGTCCTTAGAGCCATCGTGTTGGTGGGTGGGCAGGCTAAATGGCCCATGCCTGCAGGTAGATGCGTAAGGACTGGCTAGTGTTAAGGGCCAGGAGGCTAGGAGCCTGTCTGGGCCCCAGGGCATCAGTCTGAGCTATGGCGGAGTATGAGGTGGGCTTGGGGCCCTGGGGCACCTAGAGACTGGCTTGCTGAGTGAGATGGCAGGCGTGAGGCCCATGGAGACAAAGCTCTGGGTGGCTGCTGTCCACACGGGTGGGCTCCTTCCTCCTGCCCCCCCCCCGGGGGGGCCTCCCATTTCCAGTGCTACCTGGTCCCCTGAGGCCTGTCCCAGGTTGTCCCTAGGACTGTGAGTCCTTCACCATCTCCCACCCAGCCTCTGAGCTTGGCTGCTCAGCAGGATCCCGACGGGCAGCAGCAGCCATGGCCCAGCTCCCCACAGCTTCCGTGTTTGGGGCACTAAGAGCTTCCTGTCCTGGACTTTGCCTGGCTGAGAATTTCACTGTGGTCTGTGGCAGCCACCATCTCCGAGGCCATACGTTTGAGCTGGGCTTCAGCAGGGGGTACCTCCTGCTCTCCCGAGCCGGAGTTTTCCTTCTCTGAGTTCCTGCAGTCCCGAGCATGGCAGGGGGACCTGGTGGAGCTGACTGGAGCCTCTGAGGGGACCCCAGGAGCAGGCTGGGCACTGAGCCCTCCCCTCCTCCTGCCTTGCAGACCTCAGGCCCCGGGGCCTGCAGCGGCCCCAGCGGAGACCACAGCGAGCTTGTCGTCCGGATTGCCAGTCTGGAAGTGGAGAACCAGAGCCTGCGTGGCGGTGAGGCCCCGGGCCAGTGGGTAGGGGCTATCCCTGGCCCCTGCCATCTAACCGTGCTCCCCTTGCCCCCGCAGTGGTACAGGAGCTGCAGCAGGCCATCTCCAAGCTGGAGGCCCGGCTGAACGTGCTGGAGAAGAGCTCGCCTGGCCACCGGGCCACGGCCCCGCAGACTCAGGTGAGTGCTCTCCCCACGCCTGACACTGCAGGGACCACGTGGCCCTGCTGGCTTCCATGTCTCCATGTACACTGGCTCCAGCAGTGCTGAGCTGGCAGCCACAATACTGGAGTCCTCAGGTCCCCAGGAAGGTTTACAGTTAGGCCTGCACTAATCCCCTGGGCAGGTAGAGGCAGTTTTTGTCTTTCCGGGGGCCTGCATGTGGGGAACCACAGCTGGGGTGCACAGGGGCTGCCCTTGCTCCGGTCGAGGGAGGGAGGAGGGCCTAGGAGGTGGCCAGGCAGCTCTGGGCCCTGGTTGGGGCGTCTCAGCCGTGCCTTCTGTCCCCTCCCCTGTGGCAGCATGTGTCTCCCATGCGCCAAGTGGAGCCCCCGGCCAAGAAGCCAGCCACACCAGCAGAGGATGACGAGGATGATGACATTGACCTGTTTGGCAGCGACAATGAGGAGGAGGACAAGGAGGTGGCACAGCTGCGGGAGGAGCGGCTGCGGCAGTACGCAGAGAGGAAGGCCAAGAAGCCTGCACTGGTGGCCAAGTCCTCTCTCCTGCTGGATGTCAAGCCTGTGAGTGGGCAGGGTGGAGCTTCTGGGGGCCGGGCATTGCCCTGGTGCCTGCCCAGCTGGCTCAGCTTGTGACCCTCCCTCCCCCTGCTCTCTTGGTTCTGGGGAGACTTTAACGCCAAGTTTAGAAGTCTTGGGATAAACACAAACTTGGAGACAGGAAGGTGTGAATTTGGATTGTTTTCTGAGGGCCCTTTAAGGAAACAATTGTGCACACAGTGGGTAGGGGGTAGGGGGCACGCAGGGACTTCCTGGGTGTTCTGAGGGTGGCTGACCCCAGCTTTTCCTCCCCTTTCCCCACAGTGGGACGATGAGACGGACATGGCCCAGCTGGAGGCCTGTGTGCGCTCTATCCAGCTGGACGGGCTGGTCTGGGGGGCCTCCAAGCTGGTGCCCGTGGGCTACGGTATCCGGAAGCTACAGATTCAGTGTGTGGTGGAGGACGACAAGGTGGGGACAGACTTGCTGGAGGAGGAGATCACCAAGTTTGAAGAGCACGTGAGTGGGCTGGCTGGGGAGAGGAGGGGAGAGGAGACTGGGGGCCTTGGCCCCACAGCAGTGGGGAGTGAGTCCCAGAGTGAACCCCCACTCAGAGGAGGCTCCTGGCTCCGAGTGGGCTGTAGGGGAACAGCCCTGACCATCACCCTCCACCTCTCCTCAGGTGCAGAGTGTTGATATCGCAGCTTTCAACAAGATCTGAAGCCTGAGTGTGTGTGTGTGCGCGTGCGTGAGGCCCTGCCACAATTAAAGACTGAGTCCGGCCTTCTGGCTCCTGTCCTGGTCATTTCCTGCTCGTACCTGGCCTGTCTCCCTCCCTGTCTCAGCCCCATCTCTGCCCTGCTGCTCCCACACAGTCATCTCAGCTGCTGCCACCTTCTGTGGCCATGTGACCTTGCCCCCAGCAGACCTCTGCCTGTCCCTCCATCTCCTGGCCACTCCCTCCCAAAGCTCTGGCCCCCCTCTTCTCCTTTCCATTGCAAAAGCAAGTCCAGCTCATAGGGGTTTAAAAAGTCAGAAACAGAAACTTAGCTCACTATCTGGAGAGCCCACCACCCTACCACTCTGCCTCCTGTTGGCACTGTCCCCATGGGAGCCAGCGTGCAAGCCTGGAACTGTCCAGGAAAGAGGTCCCAGTGGCTCCCAGCCCTGCTGCCATGCCCTTTGTCATGTGCTGTCACAGCCCTCCCCTCGCCTCATTCATTCCTGGAAGCCCTGCCCCCTTGCTCCAGGGACTGTGCCCCTCCCATGATGTTCTGGGGTGGCCGGAGTGTGGCTGCCTGGGCTCTGTGGAGCTGTGTCTCAACATCCTGGCAGCCCCAACTAGCCCCATGTGGTCAGCATGCATGGCCACGCTCCCTCCCCTGGACCACACGTGTCTGCATTGGGGTGACAAAGGATGGGGTGTAATTGCTTATTTTTGGTCAGACGGTGTCCTCGGGGCCCCAAGCCACAGGGGAATAGATTCCCCCTGGGTAGTTGCCCCTGACTTTGCCCTCAAAGCTTTAGAAAGTTTCCTGTGGGGCTTAGAGTGCAGGATCCCATAAAAGCCACCACTGAGGGACACTGGGCCTTCATAGCCACAGAAGGTCTTTTGGTGCCAGTCGACAGTGGGCCTGTGCCCTCCTGCCCCACGCCTCCCTTTCCTTGATGCCAAGCTCTTTCCAAACGACATTGCGTCCATCTGGGCTCCCTCGTCCTAGCCTGGCTGCTCAAGCTCCAACTAAGGCAACCTCTGGCCTCCCTTCCCAGGCCCGGGGCAGACGCTGGCTGCTGGCCAGCGGTTGTCTTCTGGGTCGGTGCGGGTGGAGTCTGGCTGGTCTGTCCTCCACCCTTTCCGCCTCCTGGCAAGTCCTGAGCTGCACCTCATTGCCCGGCCAAGGGGTGGAGACACGGGCCACTGAGGGCACCGCCGGTGACCAGGACGGGGCAGCGCTCCAAAGAGGCCGCTGGGCCTGGAGTGGGGTTGGGGGTCCGAGAGGAGTTGGGTGACATCTCCCACCCCATCCCGGGTTCAGCTGTTGCAGCCCCTCTCGGCGCACCGAGACTGTTAGACCCCTCCCGTCCTCCAGCGCGTCCCCTGCCGCTCCCAAACCGCACGATAAGCCCCACCGGGAGTGCGCCATAGGCCGGGGCACGTCACGGGGCCGGGCAGGGGCGGGCCGGAGTCCGGACGTCGGGAGCGGGATGGCGGCGGAACAGGACCCCGAGGGGCGCGCGGCGGCGCGGCCGCTGCTCACCGACCTCTACCAGGCCACCATGGCGTTGGGCTATTGGCGCGCGGGCCGGGCGCGGGACGCCGCCGAGTTCGAGCTCTTCTTCCGCCGCTGCCCGTTCGGCGGCGCCTTCGCCTTGGCTGCCGGCTTGCGCGACTGTGTGCGCTTCCTGCGCGCCTTCCGTCTGCGGGACGCCGGTAGTCCCCCTGCCTGCGCGACGAACCCCCCACGCCCGACGGAAGCCCCCACCCCGGGAGCCCCCCTCTCCCGACGAACCCCCCACGCCCGACGGAAGCCCCCACCCCGGAGCCCCCCTCTCCCGACGAACCCCCCACGCCCGACGGAAGCCCCCACCCCGGGAGCCCCCCTCTCCCGACGAACCCCCCACGCCCGACGGAAGCCCCCACCCCGGGAGCCCCCACGCCCGACGGAAGCCCCCCCCCCGGGAGCCCCCCTCTCCCGACGAACCCCCCACGCCCGACGGAAGCCCCCACCCCGGGAGCCCCCCTCTCCCGACGAACCCCCCACGCCCGACGGAAGCCCCCACCCCGGGAGCCCCCCTCTCCCGACGAACCCCCCACGCCCGACGGAAGCCCCCACCCCGGGAGCCCCCCTCTCCCGACGAACCCCCCACGCCCGACGGAAGCCCCCACCCCGGAGCCCCCACGCCCGACGGAAGCCCCCACCCCGGGAGCCCCCACGCCCGACGGAAGCTCCCACCCCGGGAGCCCCCCTACGCCCGACCGAAACCCCCACCCCACGATCCCCCCACGCCTGACAGACGCCCCCACCTATGGCCGGCGGAAGTCCCTGCCCCGCAATGCAACCCCCGATGTCCCACGACTGGTCTGTCCCCACGCTGGTCTCAGCGCAGTTACCTCGTTTCCAGACGTGCAGTTCCTGGCCTCGGTGCTGCCCCCAGACACAGACCCTGCGTTCTTCGAGCACCTTCGGGCCCTCGACTGCTCCGAGGTGACGGTGCGAGCCCTGCCCGAGGGCTCCCTCGCCTTCCCGGGCGTGAGTAGGGGTGACCGGGCGGGGCGGCGGCCACGGGGTGCTGGGCCGGGCGCAGAGCTGACTTTGCTCCCCACAGGTGCCGCTCCTGCAGGTGTCCGGGCCGCTGCTGGTGGTGCAGCTGCTGGAGACACCGCTGCTCTGCCTGGTCAGCTACGCCAGGTGGGCTGCGGGCCACTGGCAGGGAGCGTGGGTTTGGGATGGGCCCCCAGCACTGGGGCTCCGTGCTGGACTGTGGCCGCAGGGCTGGCTGCCCACGGGTCCCAGGGCTGGCCTCCCGCCCCCGCTGTGTAGGGTGTAAGGAGGGGTTGGGTGAGGGTGGAGTTCCCGGGTTGGAAGTTCAGGCCCCAGGTAACCGCTGTCTTGGTTGGCCTGGCGACCCTCACCCTGGGCCCCGTGACTCTTGTCTCCCTACAGCCTGGTGGCCACCAATGCAGCGCGGCTCCGCTTGATCGCAGGGCCAGAGAAGCGGCTGCTAGAGATGGGCCTGAGGCGGGCTCAGGGCCCGGATGGGGGCCTGACAGCCTCCACCTACAGCTACCTAGGCGGTGAGGGTCTGGTGCTGGGGGAAGGCAACGGCCCGGAAGGAGGAGCCCCGTCCTGGCCCAAAGTCCCCCAATCCCACACCTTCCTCCCCAGGCTTCGACAGCAGCAGCAACGTGCTAGCGGGCCAGCTCCGAGGTGTGCCAGTGGCCGGGACCCTGGCCCACTCCTTCGTCACTTCCTTTTCGGGCAGTGAGGTGCCCCCTGACCCGGTCAGTCCCTCCTCTCAATCCTGCTGTCTCCAGGCGACAGGCCTCAAGCCAGTCCTTGCCCTGGGGAGAGGTGTGCCACCCAGGCAGGTCACCCCAGTGCTGTCCCAGGAAGCTGGCACGGGCTGCATTACCCTTGCCCTCAAACTAGGGTGTCCCTGGCTGCTCCCAGGTCTCATTCTGCATTCCTGGCCCCCATTCTTCACCAACCCCATTCCACAGATGTTGGCGCCAGCAGCTGGTGAGGGCCCTGGGGTGGACCTGGCAGCCAAAGCCCAGGTGTGGCTGGAGCACGTGTGTGCCCACCTGGGGCTGGGGGTGCAGGAGCCACACCCAGGTGAGCGGGCAGCCTTTGTGGCCTATGCCTTGGCCTTTCCCCGGGCCTTCCAGGGCCTCCTGGACTCCTACAGCGTGCAGAGGTAAGCCCAGGCACTTTAGGAGTGGGCTCAGCAGAACGTCGGCAGCCCCTGACCTCCTTATCCATTCCTGCAGGAGTGGTCTCCCCAACTTCCTAGCAGTCGCCCTGGCCCTGGGAGAGCTGGGCTACCGGGCAGTGGGTGTGAGGCTGGACAGTGGCGACCTGCTACAGCAGGCCCAGGAGATCCGCAAGGTCTTCCGAGCTGCTGCAGTCCAGTGAGTTTCCTGGGGAGGAGGTGTGCCTGCTGGGAGATCCCTGGGGAGCCAGGATTTGGGAATGGGGCAGGGCAGGACAGTG
Source organism: Trachypithecus francoisi (assembly GCF_009764315.1). Classification (NCBI taxonomy): domain Eukaryota; kingdom Metazoa; phylum Chordata; class Mammalia; order Primates; family Cercopithecidae; genus Trachypithecus; species Trachypithecus francoisi. The sequence continues at coordinate 98,743,025 of NW_022681472.1, read as the reverse complement.
AGGCACTCTGCTGTAGTTTCAGAGGTGATATTGCAGGCTGTGGCAGGGAGGTAAGGGGTGGGGCTCTCTAGGACCTCCCAAGCAGGTGAGCCCAGGTGTCCCTGACTGAGGTTGGGGGGGCGGGGGGACACTAGGGTGAATCTGGAAGACCTGAGGGGCGGCCCCCACCCTTTCTCCACCCACACGGCAGGTTCCAGGTGCCCTGGCTGGAGTCAGTCCCCATTGCAGTCAGCAACAACATTGATGAGGAGGCGCTGGCCCGACTGGCCCAGGAGGTGGGGTGGATGAGGGGGTAGGCAGAGGGTGGCTGGGGGGGTTCCTGGGGGCCCCTGCAGGTTCTGGCTGGGCTCACTGCCACCTCCTTTCCCCCACCCAGGGTAGTGAGGTGAATGTCATTGGCATTGGCACCAGTGCGGTCACCTGCCCCCAACAGCCTTCCCTGGGCTGCGTCTATAAGGTGGGAACAGAGTTGGGGGCCCAGGTCGGGGGAGGTCTGAGGGATGGTGCTGGGTGGGGCATGAGGACCAGCCAGCTCAACGCCCTCTCCCTGCAGCTGGTGGCCGTGGGGGGCCAGCCACGAATGAAGCTGACGGAGGACCCCGAGAAGCAGACGTTACCTGGGAGCAAGGCTGCTTTCCGGCTCCTGGGCTCTGACGGTGAGACCCTCCCATCCCCCCGCTGTCTACCTTCAAAACACCAGGGCCCCCCCTTATTCTTGCCCCCACCCACACAGGCTCTCTACTTATGGACGTGCTGCAGTTAGCAGAGGAGCCAGCGCCACAGGCTGGGCAGGAGCTGAGGGTGTGGCCTCCAGGGGCCCAGGAGCCCTGCACCGTGAGGCCAGCCCAGGTGGAGCCACTACTGCGGCTCTGCTTCCAGCAAGGACAGGTGGCTACCCCACCGCCCTTACCTGTCCCCCAGCCCCAGTAGAGCCCTGACCAGGAGCCAGCCCCAAGCTTCTCTTTCCTTGCCTCTTCCCTGCAGCTATGTGAGCCGCTCCCATCCCTGGCAGAGTCTAGAGCCTTGGTCCAGCTGTCCCTGAGCCAACTCAGCCCTGAGCACAGGCGGCTGCAGAGCCCTGCACAGTACCAGGTTGGGGGGAGGCCTGCCCTGTGTGCCTCTGCCCTGTGTGCCCCTGCCCTCACCATGCCCACCACTCTCCTTCTCTGCTCCCTGCAGGTGGTGCTGTCTGAGAGGCTGCAGGCCCTGGTGAACAGTCTGCATGCAAGGGCATCCCCCTGAGACTGCCAGCTGCAGGCCCCAGTGGACAGTCTGCGTGCAGGGGCGTCCCCCTAAGACTCGGAGCGGGGCTACCTGGAAACAACACGAATCACTCACTTCTCCCCACAGCTTGTCCTGTGTTGTTTGTGTCATTTGTTCACGCAGCCCACACTCACCAGGGCCTCCCGGGCTGGGGCTGGGCTGGAGTCAGGAATCTGAGCTGAGCTGGAGGGAGCAGGAGGGCTTGCATCCCAGTGAAAGCACAGGCCCTGCCGGGTTGGGAGACAGCCCTGTACTGAAGCCTGAAGGGCAGTGAGGAGTTCCCCGACTTGGGGTGGGCTGTGGGGAGTCAGATCCCACACTAGAGCTGCGAGCGCACAGGCAGGGTGCGCAAGGCAAAGTGTCTGCCTTGAAGTTGAGGGAGTTGCTGCGGAAGACCTTTCCTTGCTAGAGGCAGGCTGGGGGCGGGACAGGCTGGGGGGGGCAGTGCCAAGTAAGAGGGTCCAGCCGTGGCCCTGGGCTTCCACGCTTGCCTAGGCACCGTCCCCCAGGCTCAGGGTAAGTGAGAACATCTCAAACTCCCCATGCCAAAAGGGAGAGCTCAGGTGTCTCCTGCCACTGCTGCTGCCAACCTGGCACCCTCCTGGCATCTGACCTCAGGGACACAGCTCCTGACCCAGCAGTCCACGGAAGGAGAGGAAGAATGGGGAAGAAGTTGCAGCTCCAGGAGCTGACTCAGCCCCAGACACCTGACCGGAGCGGCACTGCACGTGGCTGTGTGCTGGGCTGGCCCTGCCTGTGCGCCAGCACGTTCCTGATCTCAGGGTTCCACCAGTTTGGGCAACATGAGCTTCAGAGGAACTGCTTGGAAGAGGGGTTATAGGCTTGGCAGGAAGTGGAGGCTGGGGTCCTGGGCCTCTCTTGTCCAAGCAGCCTGAGGTGGCACAGAAAGGCAAGGGTGTGGGGGGAATGCCGACCGCCTGGGGTGCGTCAGGGGCACTTCCGTCTGCCCAGGCATTCCACCAGACCAGCTCATCTGGCTCCCCGGGGCTCAGGATGGGCAGCATCCACTGTGTGGTTGGCTGAGGGTGGAGGTGGGGACTTGGAGCAGAGGCCGGGTCCAGCCAGCCCTGGGGAGTACCAGCTAGGACAGAGATACAGACTCACACACACTGGACAGAACACAGCACGCCCCAGGCCCACAGGGCACCTGCACACTCCGAGGGGCCCAGCCAGCGTGGCTGTATTCCGTTCTTGTACTGCTGTAAAGAAATACCTGAGACGGGTAATTTCTAAGGAAGAGAGGTTTAATTGGCCCGTAGTTTCGCAGGTACAGGAAGCAGGGCTGGGGGAGGCTTCAGGAAACTTACCATCTTGGCAGAAGGGGAAGCGGCAGGCCTTACGTGGCCGGAGCCGGAGGAAGGGGTGGGGCAGTGCCACACGCTTTCAAACAACCAGATCCTGAGAACTCTATCATGGGGACAGCACCAAAGGGGGAAGTCGCCCCCAGGATCCAGTCACCTCCCACCAGGCCCCACCTCCAGCACTGGGGATTACATTTCAACATGAGATTTAGCCAAGGACCCAGGAGCCAGAGGACCTGCACAGGCTCTGGATGGGCTGCCGCTCCTCTGGCATCTTCGCTGCCCCCCCACCCCTCCGGACTGCCCCAGGCTCACCCAGTCATGCCTGTTCCAGGGTGTCTGACAGAGCCAGCGTGCAGGGGGTGGGGCTAGCCTCTAGCCCCAGGCCCAGTGGGGAGCTGACTGCCGTTTTGGGGCTGAATCAGGCCTCCGCTCACGGTGGGGCGCAGACTCCTGGACCCTTCGAGGACCTCCTCAGAGCTGTCCACAACTGCCCTGAGCCCCCCTGGTCAACAGCAGCTGGCAGTCAGGGTGAGGGCCCTTCTCCCCCTTTCTTTGTGGATCTGCCAGCTCTTGGGGATCCTGTTCCCGGGGCCCTGGTGGGTAGAGCCACACTACAGGCACTCAGGCTCCAGATGGCCACTCCCCTCCAGCAGCCCAGGCAGGGGGGCCCCTCAAAGGCCCATTGTAGGCACCTCCATGTGGCTCCCCAGCCTCCACAAGCTCACGCTCGCGCACGCGCCACCACGCCCACCCGTGGTCCCGCCCGTGGTCCCGCCTGGGCCAGCTTCTAGGTCAGTCCTGGGCACAACCTCCCAGGAGGAGCAGTGGCAGGTGCTACAGGCAAGGGCCGCCATGGCTGGGGGTGTGTGGGGCCGGGCCCGGGAGGCTCCCGTGGGAGCTCTAACCCTGACAGCACTGACTGAAGGAATCCGAAACAGGCAGGGGCAGCCCCAGGGACCCCCTTCCACAGGCCCTCAGCCCAAGTCCTGGGAGCTCAAACCTGAAGCTGAGCCACAGACCCAGGCACTCACTGCCCCCTCTGAGGCTGAGCCTGGACGTGGGGCCACCGTCCCTGAAGCTGGCAGCAAGCCCTGCTCCCCAAACAGTGCCCTGGAACCAGCCCCTGAGGGGCCCCGCCAGGTGAGGGGTGAGGGAAGGGATGTTGTGGGAACGGTTGGGGGGTCCTGTGGATGCTAGGTGGAAGGCGGCAGCAAGGGGTGGGAGCGGTGCTGGACCTGGGGGAGGTTAGGGTGAAACAGGCTGGAGAGCAACAGAGGAGCAAGGGATTTTGTAGGAAGCCGGGTGGGAGGCTGAGAGACCCGGAGGAGAGCTAGGAGAGGTTTGGGCACTTCAGACGCCCCACCCATCCTGCCCCAGGTTCCCCAGAATTCCTCGGAGGAGGGAGTTCTTGCCGACCTCGCATTGTACACGGCTGCCTGCCTGGAGGAGGCTGGCTTTGCAGGGACGCAGGCGACAGCGCTCACCCTGTCCTCAGCCCTGGAGGCCCGAGGGGAGCGGTTGGAGGACCAGGTCAGCCTCCACCCACTCCATGCCCTACAGACTCCTGCCGGTTCGGGAACCAAGGTGGTGGGAGGGGCCTGGAGAGCGCAGCCTGACCCCGCCACCTTCAGGCTGCTCCTGCCAGGTGGGATCAGGGTGGGGGTGGAGGGGGGGTGCAGGCCAGAGGGGAATGGATGGCGGAGGAGGCCTGACTGCTGAAGTCTGCACTGCTCTCCACCAGGTGCGTGCTCTGGTGCGTGGACTGCTGGCGCAGGTGCCCAGCCTGGCGGAGGGGAGGCCCCGGAGGGCAGCCCTGCGAGTGCTGAGCGCTCTGGCCCTGGAGCATGCGCAGGACGTGGTGTGTGCGCTGCTACCCCGCTCTCTGCCCCCCAATCGGTAACCCAACCGTCCTGGCCCTGCAATCCCCACGCGGCTTCCTTCCCACTTCCCGCTTGGCGGTGGAGTCTGGCCCCAGAAAAGGGAGCTGAAAGGGGGCAGAGCCTCCTTATTCCAGCCCCGTGATGACTTGTGCCCCATATCCGTTCCCGCTCCCCTCACTTTTAGCTCTGCAAACTCCCCCCGCACTCCTGCCACAGAGTTTCTGATGCTGGGCGCCTCTTTTGGAGCCGCCTTCTATCTTCCGGTGGTCTCCCCTGGAGACCATCCTGGGGTTGGCTCTGGAGTGGGGTGAATGAGGCTGGGGGGCTAATGTGCCTGGACATCCTGACTCTTTGGTTAATTTCCCCCAGAAGTTATCTTTGGTTTTATTCTCTGTGGCGACTTTTTTTTTTTTTTAATAGTGCCAGGTTTATTTCACTGTCGCTGACCCAGCAGGACTCCCAGTGGGTCCCCACCCTGCAGCTCAGTTTGAGACAGGCTATGCTGTGGTCTGCACAATTAACACTTCATTTGTTTCTCTGGGATTTGGGGATGGGGAGAGATGGGGGTGGTTGCTTCCTGCCCCTCCCCTGCTGGAGTCCTACTGGCTGCCTTCACCCTGGCTGTGGACTCCCTACATTCTCTGGACACCCACCCCTGCACCCATTCCTTGTCTCACACCAGCCCCCTCCAAACCCTCAGGGCAGCAGCCGAGCTCTGGCGCAGCCTAAGCCGTAACCAGCGTGTAAATGGGCAGGTGCTGGTGCAACTGCTGTGGGCGCTGAAGGGTGCTTCGGGGCCTGAACCCCAGGCGCTGGCGGTAGGTGGCTCCAGCCATTACCACGGGGCGGGTGCGGGGAGGAGAGGAGGGGGGAGGGGAGGGGGAGAGGGGAGGGAAGAGGGTGGGGACAGGGAGTTTGCACCTAGGTAACTGCTCCTGGAATATCCCACGCATGTCTGAGGCTTAGTCCCCGTCCTGTCAACGGCACGCCTGTCCCTCTGCTGCCCAGTGAAGCTCTGGGCGTGCCCCAGGCCTAAGTGGGCCACTTGCTCCGCAGGCCACACGGGCTCTGGGGGAGATGCTGGCTGTTTCAGGCTGCGTGGGAGCCACGAGGGGCTTCTACCCACATCTGCTGCTTGCACTGGTCACACAGCTGCACAAGCTGGCCCACAGCCCACGCTCCCCCGACATGCCCAAGATTTGGGTTCTGTCCCACCGAGGGCCACCACACAGCCATGCCAGGTGAGAGGCAACACCAGGGTATGTGGGGCGGGCCAGCATGCTGTCACCCTCTCAGCCCCCACTGCCCACCTGCTCACTGTCCCCACCACCAGCTGGGCCGTGGAGGCGTTAAAGGCCCTGCTCACCGGGGATGGAGGCCGCATGGTGGTCACGTGCATGGAACAGGCAGGAGGCTGGAGGAGGCTGGTGGGAGCCCACACCCACCTGGAGGGTGTCCTGCTGCTGGCCAGGTGAGGAAGGGCCCCAGGATGTCACACCAGGAAGAGACTCGTTGCTGGCCAGGTGCTGGGCAGGGGGACAGGGAAAAGGCAGGGGCATGAGGGTGGTGTTGGGATGGCGTCTCCTCGAGAAGTAAGGCCGCCAAACGGAGCGAGAGCTCCCATTTCCACCCACCCCAGTGCTATGGTGGCACATGCCGACCACCACCTGCGAGGCCTCTTCGCAGACTTGCTTCCGCGGCTGCGCAGCGCGGACGACCCGCAGCGCCTCACGGCTATGGCCTTCTTCACCGGGGTGAGCCTGCTTCCCGGATGGGTGGTGAAGGGTGACCCTGGCCTTGATCCCTGAGTCGCAGCGGCCTGCACGGGGACCGCGGGCGTGCTGACCCCGTGTGCCTCGCCTAGCTGCTGCAGAGCAGGCCCACCGCACGGCTCCTGCGGGAGGAGGTCATCCTGGAGCGACTCCTCACCTGGCAGGGAGACCCCGAGCCCACCGTGCGCTGGTTGGGCCTGCTGGGCCTGGGCCACCTCGCGCTCAATCGCAGGAAGGTGAGAGAAGGGGAGGGGTGGAGAGAGTCCTGACCGGGTCGCGGCGAGGTCTGCAGGAGGCTGAACTCGAGTCCCAGCAGGTGCGGCACGTGAGCACACTGCTGCCGGCGCTCCTGGGCGCACTGGGTGAAGGCGACTCGCGGCTCGTGGGTGCAGCGCTGGGCGCCCTGAGGAGGCTCCTGCTGCGGCCCCGGGCGCCTGTGCGGCTCTTGAGCGCGGGGCTCCTGCTGCGCCTCCCTCCGCTGCTGGACGACGTGAGCAAACTCCCCGCCTCCGATCCCCGTCCCTCCGGCTGTCGCCGCCCCCGCTCCTCCAGTCTTTCCCTCCCAGGCCCCGCCCCGCCCCTCCAGTCTTTCCCTCCCAGGCCCCGCCCCGCCCCTACCGTCTCTACCTCCGAAGCCCCGCCCTCTCAGGCCCCGCCCCGCCCTCCAGTAGCTCCCTCCCAGGCCCCGCCCCCCCAGTCTCTCCTTCCCAGGCCCCGCCCCACCCCTACCGTCTCTCCTCCTAGGCCCCGCCCTCCAAGGCCCCGCCCCTCTAGTGTATCCCTCCCAGGCCCCGCCTCCCGCATCTCCCTCCCAGGCCCCGCCCTCTAAGGCCCCGCCCTCCCAGGCCGCCCCGCCCCGCCCCTCCAGTTTCTCCCTCCCAGGCCCGGTTCCCCCAGTCTCTCCCTCCCAGGCTTCTTCCCTCCTGACCGCCCCCGCCCCGCCCGCCCGCTGTTGCCCAGCTCCGCCCCTCCAAGGCGGTGTCCCGCCAAGCTCCTCCCCGCTAGACTTTTCTTTCCAGATCCCATCCCTCCAAGCCCCATCCCCCGTAGGGGCACCCCAGGCTTCCCAACCAGGTCCAGCTCCAGGCCCTGTTCCCTGTCCCCAGATCGCACTGAGTCAGCAACCTTCCCTAGACCCCCCGCTTCCTCGCTCCGCGCTGGCCACACCCTCCCACCCTTGCAGCCCCTCTCATGCTCCGCCCGCCCTGACGGCGCCCTCCCATGCAGACACGGGACTCAATCCGCGCCTCGGCGGTCGGGCTCCTTGGGTCTCTGGTGCGCCGGGGCCGGGGCGGGCTCCGGCTGGGGCTCCGCGGCCCCCTGCGGAAGCTGGTGCTGCAGAGTCTCGTGCCACTGCTGTTGCGCCTGCATGACCCCAGCAGGGACGCTGCTGAGGTCAGCTGCCCCCCACACCATGCCATCCCTATGCCATCCAACACTCCCCACTCCCACCGTGCCTCCCCTCCGACAATTACAGGTCAGGGACTCCCCCATCCCAAGGACCTCAGGGGCAGGCCTCACGGGCGACCAGGTTACTACTGCTCTTCCCTTGAGATTCACTCCGGGCCCCTGCCCTGGGCTCTTTTGCCCCTCACCCGATGCCCTTGCTCCCCCTCTTCTCACCCCCACCTTTTGCCTTTCTACTTCCTGGACCCCTGACCCAGCTCCCTTCCCATATCCCAGAGCTCAGAGTGGACCCTGGCCCGCTGCGACCAGGCCTTTTGCTGGGGCCTGCTGGAGGAGATGGTCACCGTGGCCCACTATGACAGCCCCGAGGCCCTGAGCCACCTCTGCCGCCGCCTGGTCAGTAGGGGAAGCAAGGTGATCACAAGGGGGTATGATCAGCTGCCCACTTGTTCCAGGGTTCACCGGGGCCCCCAAACCGTTTCTACCGCAGCCAAACCAGATAGTCAGGCTACTGGTGGGACAAGTCCAAGGCCTCAGACCATGCCACCTGCCTTGGGGGCTCCCCTGGAACCCCGGCCCCTGGATTCAGCTCTGCAGCCTCCTCCACACTTAGGATCACCCTCCTGTCCTGCCACTAGCCCTTTTGTCCCCAGGTTCAGCGATACCCGGGCCACGTGCCCAACTTCCTGAGCCAGACCCAGGGCTACCTGCGGAGTCCACAGGACCCCCTGCGCCGGACAGCCGCCGTGCTCATAGGTGAGGCCGCCCGGGGTCACACTGCCCCTGGCACCGGGGCTTTGGGAGCTGGGCCAGTCCCGCCCTGTGGGGCTGTGGGGCCCGCAGTCATGCATCTGCTGTGGTCCAGGCTTCCTTGTCCACCACGCCAGTCCCGGCTACATCAACCAGGACCTGCTGAACTCCCTGTTCCAGGGTGAGGCCCCACCTTGCCAGGGGATGGTGTTCTGGAGAGGTGGCTGGTGCTAGGGCGGAGTGGATGGGAGCGGTGGATGGAGGGCCGGGGGCCCGGGCACTCGGCCCTCCTGGGCTCCCCAGCCTGAGCTGCGATCTCTTCGCAGACCTAGGGCGACTGCAGAGCGACCCCGAGCCGGCTGTGGCCGCGGCAGCGCACGTGTCCGCCCAGCAGGTGGCGATGCTGGCCCGCGCCCGGGGCCGCCCCCGTGGGCCCCGCCTCCTCCACCTCTCCCCGCGCCCCGCCCGGCCCCCACCAGTCTTCGCCCACAGCCCCTTCCAGCGCCCGAGCCTCGCGGGCCGCTGGGGCTGCTCCGGACCCCGCTGAGTTTGAGGCTGGGGGCTGGGACCCGCGGGCCAGGGTCCGACTTGAGGACCCCACGGACACAGCAGCCCGTCCCCACCCCGACGGAGGGGCTCCCTGGGCCTGGTGCTGGATGCCAGTGCCCGCACCCATCCCCACCCCCGCGCCCCCTTTTCAGGCACCCACCGCCCTGATGGCGACGCAGAGGGACAGCTGGCACCCATCTGTCCCCGTCAGGGCTCTTGTTCTCACAGCCCCCTGGAGCGTGCCCCGTGCCCCACCTTGGGACTGGCTCCTGGCCCAGATGGCACCTGGCCTCTTGAGTCTGGTGGGGGACCCCAAAGCTGGTGGTCCCATAGGCTGCCCTCCTGGGTCTCCACCTCATGCCTGGACAGGACGCTGTGGCCTGTCTGGGCCTTGGCCGGCCCGGCAGCTGTACCCCCGATCCTCATCCTGCAACCCATTCCTTGCCAGCATCCTGAGGCATCCTCTCTGCTCAAGAGTGTTGGCTTGTCTCCCAGCCGCACCTGCTGTGCCCCCTCAGCCAAGCCATCATCACCCCCTCTTCATCATGTCAGGCCTCATAGGAGCCAGGCCTTCTCCAGAAGCTGCCCCGACTTCCCCCCAAGCTGGACCACGCAGGCCCTGGATCACACCTGGGGGTTCAGATGTGGGGGTCCTGTGTGCACGTCCAATCAGACTGAGCACTCATGACACTACTCCAGCACCTCTCCCAGGGTTAAATGAGGAGTGCGCCACTGGACACACGAGGAAGAGGCTGTTCTGGGAGCTGCCAGTGCTGTGCGCTCACCTCTCTGACTTTGTACAGCAGGTTCCTGCACCTAGGATGCCTGCCTGGAAATGTCCTCACATTCAAGGCCTCCTTTGCAGCCTCCCCCTCAGTGAAGCCTCCACACGTGCACAGGGCGTGTGCGCAGCCTTGTGAAGGGCTGGGACCATTCCCCCAGACTGGGGCCCCTCGGGAGCAGGCGTGGGGTCCTACTGACCTGTCTCCCCAGCTCCCATACAGAAAGCATCTAAAATAAACACACATGGATGGAAAGCGTTGAGCATCTGTTTCGAATGTGGTTATTGGAACTGACCCTGGTCCAAGATCTGGCTCAGGCTGGAGTCATAAGCCATAGGCCCTGACGTGGCCCCAGGTAAAGAGCTGGTTTGGCAGCAGGGTTAAAGGTCAGGCAGGCTCCAGGCACAGGCTATGGCCAAGTCAGGTTGGGTTAACTGTAAGACAGAGAAGCTGCACTCTGGTCTAACAGGCACGGAATGGATGGGGTTAGAGCTGTCAGCACTGGGGTGAGGGTCTCTTTGCAGGTCATGTGCAGGAAGCTGAGGATCAGGTCAAGGGCATGGGTCTCTGTGGAGCAGGGGGCAAGGTTTGGTGGATTAGTTTGGATCCTCCATGGCAGATACCAAAACGGGATTCAACATACAAGAAACAGATCAATAGAAGGTCAGAGAGGCCAGAGGCCACCAGATGTCCAGTGAAGGTCAGATGAAAGCACCTTGGACGTCCGTGCCAGCCTTCAGGAAGCTCTCAAGCCAGTCATCTGTCCGAGGTCAGCACCTCCCAGGACAGGCTGGGAGCACCCACGGGGGGCACACCCTCAGCACTGGCAGGGACGGGTTTCAGGACACAGCCACATGGATCCTCTCGGTAGCAGCCCCAAAGAGGGAAGCAAGCCCGGCCTCCTTGCTCACCTTGCAACCAGGAGCCAGCCCCCAGGGCAAGCATGTGCTGCCAGCCTAGCAGAGGCTTGCCCACACCGCACAGCATGCTGGACAGTCTTGCGGGCAAACCCAATAGTGATGCTATGCTCACTCCAGATGGGGGCTCAGGTGGGGAGTGCACTGTGGTGTGCAGGCAGCACCCCGTGCTCCTCCCCTCCCTCATGGTGCCCGGGAGAGTCCGCGCCATCCTGCAGCAGGCTGTGTACAGTACAGGCATGGCTTGCACCACACAGCTGCCTGCTAGGAATGTGTCCAGCCCCTCCTTGCTCTGGCACTGCCCAGAACCTGGTTGCCCTGCCAGGAGGAGTGAGGTTCATGCAAAGTCCACCTGGTCTCCGGAGTGTGACTCTTCCCTGCTGGAATTCCTGGGAGGCTCCAGGTGGCACAGGGGGCTGGTCCCTCCATGGGGATGCCATGGCCCCTGGGGTCCATCAGACCCACCTGCAGAGAGCCCACCCCAGGGCAAATCTTCCAACGGGGTCTAAGATTGGAGGGCAAGAGGGCAGGTGCACCCTGACACTCATTCCCTTTCCACCTCTAGCCAGCCGGCCAGGACAGTCTTGGCCACGATGCCCAATCTCTAATGGGCAATGTTGCCAGGGAGCTCACTGGTGCTGCAACGCTCAAGATGGGGCTCAGGTGTGGCCTGTCACGTGGCATGGCCTTGATGGTCTCAGGGCGCCGAGGCTTTGCCTTGTGTGCCTGCCCATTTCAAATGCTTTCTTGGACCCGGGCTACTCCTACCCCACTCACCCTTTCGAGTCACCCGAAAGGGTTTTCAAAGAAGGACCATGAGTCTGAGAGGTGTTGGGTTTGTTCCTACACTGTGGGTGGGAGTGTCTAGGAAGTTCTGTAACTTGGATCTGAGATATCTGGAGTTTGCTTTGTCTCCTGTTTCAATGTTAATGTCACTATTCATAGCAATACCCCATGTCTACAAAACATTAAAAAATTAGCCAGGACTGGTGGTATGTGCCTATAGTCCAGCTACTCAGCAGGCTGAGGCGGGAGATCTCCTTGAGCTCAGGAGATCAAGGCTGCTATAAACCATGATTGTGTCACTACGCAGCCTGGGCGACAGAACAGGACCCTGTCTCTTAAAAAAAAAAAAAAAATCCGCTAGGCGAGTTGGCTCACACCTGTATTCCCAACACTTTGGGAGGCTGAGGTGGGTGCATCACAAGGTCAAGAGATCGGGACCGTCCTGGCCAACATGGAGAAACCCCGTCTCTAGTAAAAATGCAAAAATTAGCCAGGTGTGGTGGTGCGCGCCTATAGTCTCAGCTACTTGGGAGGCTGAGGCAGGAGAACTGCGGGAGGCAGAGGTTGCAGTGAGCCGAGATCACACTACCACACTCCAGCCTGGCGACGGAGAGAGACTCTGTCTCAAAATATAAATAAATAAATACATATATAAATAAAAACAAAATAAAAAAAAAGATCACTGTTGGGCCTGGATACCAGGTTTTCTGGTGGATTTAATGTCCCAGTTGTAGCTGAGTCCACTGTTCCTTCTCTTTTGCAAGCTCTGCAAGTTATGTGACCATTGTGTGCCCTGCTAGAAGCAGGGAAGGCTAGCGACCGTGTGCAGGTAGACTGGTCCCCACCAAGGAAGGCTGTCCACTCTCCCAGGAACAAGAACTCCCTGGCCACACCAAGTGTTGCGTGTCCCTCCCTGGACCTGGAGGCCACAGCTGCTGAGCTCCTGCAAGTAAGCAGCTTGATGTGACTCTGGACCTGCTTAATTCCCACAGGCCGGGGGACCTCCTCTCTCCAGGCTCTTAGCTCAGGCAAGCACATGAGGGTGAAACGGACTAAAGGTCAGTTTCTTTAGTATTGCTTCCCCAGGAACCTCCTGCGTGGCCCCAGGAAGGCAGGGCCTGTCATCAGTCACACCTGCACCCCTAAAGCCCCTGTGGGCTGAGGATGGCCACGCCCTTCTGCGGCACACGCCTCAAGCTCCCTGAAGCAGAGGTTCCTGCCATGCCTCAGCCATGGACACGCCTGGTGGAACTGTCTCACCTAAATCGCCCCGCCCTTCCTCACAGGCAGAGAAGCACACAGACAGGGTAGGTAGGGCCACAGGCCCATTACTCCAGAGCGGCCAAGCCCGGCATGGGGCTCCCCTTAGCTCTAGGGTGCAAAAGAAGCCGGACGATGCAGACGTCACCTGCACGTGGCCCTGATGTCCCTCCTGATCCTGCATGGGTACTGTCCCCACCCCTACTCACCCTACCCAGATCCAGGACCCCTCAAAAACTCTGCTACCAGCCTTTCCTTCGTACACCACCTTTACTGTGTTGCCCCAGCTCCTGAGCCCCATGGTAGACTGGCCACATGGCTGCTGGGCTTCCAGCCTTCCTAGGGCTGGCAACTGGTGGGCAAACACTCTGCCCTGCTGGAGAGCTGCCAGGCCATGCTGGGCACAGGCTAGTGGGGCTCTTGGCTCAGTTCTGATAGCAGTGCCAGGGAGGCGTAGAGTGCACACATGTGGCCCTGGGCCTGCGGCTCCCAGCACACGTAGGGAGTGTCCTCCCCCAGCTCCAGGCCACACTCCTCCAGCAAGACCCAGGCCGGTGCCCCTTCACCCCAGCTGCTCCCCAGGAGCCCGGGGGGCAGGGACATGGTGCTGCGCTCCTGCCACGGGGCACTCTGCTCCAAGAGGCTGCCCACCTGCCAAGACAGGGCAGGAGTTTGTCAGATGGGGAAACCTGGGCACCTTGGGCCTGCCCATACCATCCCTTCTCAGGTGCAACAGGGCCCCTTCCACTGGCTCAGCCCATCCTCCTGCAGCCCGAACCCTCTTACCAGCTCGAGTGGCCCAAACAGGGTCTGCGACTCCAGCGCCTCCGCCAGCAGCTCGTGCTGCGTTTCACTCAGCACTGGGAGAGTCAGGTAAGAGGGGGTTCCTGAAGGCCCATCTGGGAAAGCCCACCTCTCTCCCTCCCACTCCCCACCTACCCCCCGGGGCCGCTCACTGGTCAGTGCCCCCAGCAGGTAGACAATGGGGACGGCAAGTTCCGGCACCAGCATTCTGGATTCCAACACCAGGCACTCCAGGACAGCACCTGCTGGACCGTCCAGGGGCTCCACTGGCCCAAGGCTCGGGCCCTGCTCCAGCTGTGGGCATGGGAGGGGCAGGTGAGCCTGGCTGGCTGGGCAGGCCCTGTGTGCCCCGGGCACCCTCCCCTGCTCACCGCCTCCTCCAAGGCTCGCAGGGCCAGCTGGTCCCGCAGCACCCCCTCCAGGCCCTCCAGCAGCAGCTGGCACAGCTCTCTGTCCAAGAGCTCCAGTTCCTTGGAGATGGCCTCCACCTCTGCCCTTAGGCCCTGGAAGTCTTCAGTGAACGTCCCCTCCGCAGGGACCCCATCTGTAGGGACAGAGGAGCTGGCACTGCCTAGGTGCTTACAGGGCCCTGGAAAGCCTTGGTCAGGATAGGCAGACCCCAGGGGGCAGAAGGAGAGCCCACCAAAGTCCCCAGGGCAGTCAGGAGGGCACTGACCTGCCAAGAAGTTGGGGAGGCACCCCATCATGGAGAGGCCTGAGGGCAGCTGTGGCCAGGCGCCTACACTCCTGGAAGGCTTGTGGCCTGGGCAGGGGTATGGGAGGGCAGGGCTGGTCAGTGCAGGAGATGGTTGTCTGAGCCAGAGGGCTGAGGCCTTCCCTGGGCCGTCACAGCCCCGGTCACCACCTCCAACAATGGCAGCCCAGGGCAGGGAGGGAGGCCGGGGAGGCCCAGGGTCAGCTGTCCTGTGTCACCCCTTGTGTGTGTATGGGGGGTGCCCACCGCCTCAGGGGGCTGCCCGGCCTCCCTATGCCCTGAGAACACGAGAAGAAAGCCTCAATTGCCAAGGAAGCGTGCTTCTTCCACTGGACATCCCACGCTGGGGTCTCTCCGTTCTCACCTGTCGGGGGTGGCTGGAAGGTCCTCTGCTTCTTATCCGGGAAGAGAAGGATGTCTGCCAGCCAGGCGGGAACAGACAGGGACAGGCATGTCACCTAGATCCCAGCCTCCCCTCCCCTCCCCTCCCGGGAACTCCCCTGTCCAGCTCAGGCCCTGCTCAATCACCCACACACCAGAGCACAGGACCTCAGTCACCTGCCAGACACAGGACATTGTTCAGCCAGGGGCCCATAGCAGCCCATGCTGGCAGGTAGTTCTCCCCAGGCCTCCCTGCTTCTCTTCCAGAGCCTGGGCCCGAGACACCCCCAACTCCAGCTCACCCAAGTCAGAGTTAATAACCAGCTGGGCCACTCGGAATGCGAGGATGCTGCCCGAGGGGATGGTGACCGTCTTCTTCTGGGCCAGGTGGCCCTGGCCCTCACCCTGAGGCGTGTAGATAGGCTCAGGGCTGGGCCCTGGGCACCAGACTGGGGTGTGGGTGTGGGCTGGGTGCAGGTGTGGGCTGGGTGCTGGGGGCAGGCCGGCTGCCAGGTGACTTCGGCTCCGCAGCCAAGCGCAGGGCTGGGAGCTGCTCTGAGGGGCCTTGGTAGAGCCCAGCCCCGCTGCCTCCATCACCCGCCGCTGCATGCCCATGTGGGGCCAGGTGTGGCCTGGGGCTGGCTAATACCTGCAAGCACATGGCTCCGGGCAGGGAAAACTGGCCCGAACCCTCCCGCCTGTGGGTGCGTGTGACTTCCACCTCCTCCTGTGTCTGCAGCACCTCCGTCACCACGTACACGTTGTCCCCGCGGCTCCGCAGCTCCTGCAGGATTTTGTGCTCTGGCTGCCGCAGGTGCCTGTGGTCGGAGGAGCCGCAAGCTCACTGGGCCACAGTCCCCGAAGATGTCTTCCCCCCCTCTCACAGCCCCATGCCACTGGCGGAGGTGGTGCAGAGGGGCCCTCCAGACGTCTGTGGATGCCTGGGCACCGGCAGCCTCTCTGTGGGCTCCCCACGGGAACGGGATCCCATGGGGAAAGGTGGACTCGGGGACTCCAAGTCCAGACTCGGGGAGCAGCCCCCTCACCTGGGCCCCCATGTTCACACCACCACTTGTCCTCACAGCAGCCTGGGGCTCAGTCTGGTCCTTAGGATCCAGTCCTGGCAGCTGAGGCCCCAGATGACCCCTGCAGCTTCCTTGCCACAACCCAGTTCCAGCCACAGCGCTCCTTTGCCTTTGTGACTTTTCAGATGCCCCAAGGTTGTGACCTTCCCAAGAGCAAGGCTGGGACCGGGCACAGTGGCTCACCCTGTAATCCCAGCCCTTTGGGAGGCCGAGGCAGGAGGATTGCTTGAGACCAGGAGTTCAAGACCACCCTGGCCAAGACAGCAAAACCTCACCTCAAAAAATAATTTAAAAAATAAATAAATGATTTTTTTTTTTTTTTGAGACGGAGTCTCCCTCTGTCATCCAGGCTGGAGTGCAGTGGTGTGATCTCGGCTCACTGCAAGCTCCGCCTCCCAGGTTCACGCCATTCTCCTGCCTTGGCCTCCTGAGTAGCTGGGACTACAGGTGTCTGCCACCACGCCCGGCTAATTTTTGTGTATTTAGTAGGGACAGGGTTTCACCCTGTTCACCAGGCTGGTCTTGAACTTCTGACCTCAGGTGATCCACCTGCCTCAGCCTCCCAAAGTGCTGGGATTACAGGCGTGAGCCACCACACCCGGCTAAAAATAAATAAATAAAAGCAGGGTTGCTTGGGGTTGGTGGGGCCCTGCCCTCTTTGGGCCCACCTCTCATGGAGCAGGGTCTGCCAGGTGTTCGGGTCCACACTCAGCGAGTACACATGCATTGAGGTGCTGGAGCTGTCAGACACCGAGGCCCCGCCTGCGATCTTTGCCTGTCCTGGGGCTGACAGCTCCACGCCGCCCCGTAGCTGCCCATCCACGGCATCGTAGAAGTGGAAGGTGCTGCCACGCTGCAAATCTAAAGCAAGGCCAGACCTGAGGCCCTGCCCATCCACCCCACCTCTCCCCCGCCCCCATCAGCCCTGTCCCACAACCAGGGCAGAGGGACCTTTGGAAAAGCCCTGCCCTCTGGAAGGGAGGCCCAGAGCTAGAGCCTGCAGAGCACGGCGGGTGGCTGGCTGGACCCAGTCCGCTCCCCTCTCCCACCCAGCCTCCCTGGGGCTCTGCCTCAGCACCACGTCAGGCACCTGGCTCTGGGGCATCCGGCTCCAGGATGTCCTTGATTGACAGGTTGACACACTTATAACGGGGTTTCCAGAACCATGAGCTTGAGGGTTTCCTGACCACCAGGAAGTAGGGCTGGAAGCCAGTGGAGTTCTGCAGGCTGGTCATGGGGATGAGCTCCCCACTGTGGTCCAGCTCCTGGACCACTCTCCGGACCACCCGCTCAAAGGCTGACCCCATGCTCCTGAGGAGGGGAAACGGGTCAGGCATTGTGCCCTCCGCGGCAGGGCAGGAGGGAGTGGGAAAAGGGTCAGTGCCTGGATGCCTCCCATGATGGGGGACTCCCTCCCTCAAGAGCAGTCCTGCCCAGCTCATCCTGGGATGCTCTCGCTAGCAGAAAACTCCCTGGCCGCTCCCCAACACAGAAATAGTGTCCTCCCTGCTGTCTACGGGGCCATGAGCACCTCCAGCCCGGGACAGCGGGGCCTGATGCCCAGACCTGCTCTAACACAGAGTGCTCTGTCCGCTAGAACGGCTGCCTCTGGCTGGGAGGAAACAAGCCGGCACCTCCTGAGCAAGGCACCCGGACTCACTGTAGAACCCAGTCAGTGTGTCGCCCCATCCCAGCTGCGTCCTCCAGGGCCTTCTCTGTGTCTGGAGCTCCATGAGCCACCTGTCCAAGGCTGAGGCTTCAGGGGTCAGAGGCCTTAGCGGCCTCTGCTGGAATACGGGTCACCTGGGCCACAGTGGAGGGGCCGCGGCTGCCCCAGGAGGCCTCTGAGTGCCGGCCCTGCTGAAAGCGAAGGCTGGGCCCAGAAGGCAGCTGGGGGCGGGACCAACACCAGCCCGGACACCTGGATGGCGGACCTAGGAGTAAAGCCCAAGCCCAGGTCCAAAGGCGGGGGCCCTGGGCTGGCCAAGGGCAGCCTTCCCCGCCGCCTGGAGCTTCCCTCCCCGCAGCCTGGACCTTCCGCCCCAGTGTGCGGCGCGGAGCCTTCCGGGTGAACGCTGGGGCCGTGGGACCGTCAGGGGCGCAGCAGGGCCAGCATCCCCGACCCGGGAGCCAGCGACCGGCCCCACCCAGGAGCTCCAGCCAGGCCGGGGAGGGAGCGGGGCGCAGCTCACCGTGACCGTCGGTGCCCCGAGGGTGGCGCGTCTGGTCGCCCTGGGAGCTGTCCGGCGAGCGCAATTCCGCTGGAGGTGCCCAAACCTAAAACTGAAACTGCGACCCGACGCAGGGCCCGCCCAGGACGCCCTCCCGGAACTGTCCCGGAGAGCCCGGCCCGGCCCCCTCCCTGCCCCCTCTTCCCGCAAGCCTGCCTGGAGCATCAGCCTCGTGCGTCCCGAGGAAACTTGGCCTGGCGCCCCATCCTGCTAGGCTCAAACTTCATAGCACTTTGTGGTTTTTCTTTTTCTTTTTCTTTTTTTTTTTTTTTTTTTGAGACAGAGTCCCGCTCTGTCGCCCAGGCTGGAGTGCAGTGGCCGGATCTCAGCTCACTGCAAGCTCCGCCTCCCGGGTTCAAGCCATTCTCCTGCCTCAGCCTCCCGAGTAGCTGGGACTACAGGCGCCCGCCATCTCGCCCGGCTAATTTTTGTATTTTTTTAGTAGAGACGGGGTTTCACCCTGTTAGCCAGGATGATCTCGATCTCCTGACCTCGTGATCCACCCGTCTCGGCCTCCCAAAGTGCTGGGATTACAGGCTTGAGCCACCGCGCCTGGCCTGTGGTTTTTCTTAAAACTCTGGACCTGTGCCCGGGCGGATCACCTGAGGTCGGGAGTTCAAGATCAACCTGACCAACATGGTGAAACCCCATCTCTATTGAAAATACAAAATTAACCGGGCGAGGTGGCAGGCGCCTGTAGTCCCAGCTACTTGGGAGGCTGAGGCAGGAGAATCGCTTGAACCTGGGAGGCGGAGGTTGGAGTGAGCCGAGATCATGCCATTGTACTCCAGCCTGGGTGGCAGAGTGAGACTCTGTCTCAAAAACAAACAAACAAACAACTTTGGGCCTGTGCCAAAGGGTCTGGGCAGATCTTCCAAAGATGTACAAAATGTAGAACTTGCCCTCAAGCAAATGCAAAGATGCTCAACATACTTAGTCATCAAGGAAATGCAATTGGAATCCACAGAGAGTTACTGCACACCCACAAGGATGGTCGTGTTACTAAAGGTGAATAACCAGCACAGGGTGACATGGAGTCACTGGAACGCTGTGCAGTGCTGGTGGGAATGTCAACCCGTGTGGCCCTCTGGAATAAGCCTGGCAGCTCCTCCAAGAATCACCCTGTGACCCAGCAATTCCACTCCTAGCTCCACCCACAGGAACCGAAAGCAAAGACTCAAACAGATGCCTGTGCACCAAACTTCGCGGCAGCACCCTTGGCCATAGGACAGCGTCCTTCACCATAGCAGCAAGGTGGAAACCCCATCCATTCACTGAGGCATACAGAGACTAAACATGGCCAGTCCAGGCGCTAGAATCCAGGCCATGGAACGGCGCCCACGGGCAAAAGGAACAAGACCCTGAGGCACTGGATGACACAGACGGACCTTGGAGACATCATGCTAAGTGAAAAGCCAGGCACAAGGAGCAGATGGCGTGATCCCGCTCACATGACGTGTCCAGAATGGGCACGTCCAGAGGGCAGAAGGGAGATGGTGCTGCCGGTGTCCGGGGGAGGGGATGGGAGCGACGGTTGCTGGTTTGGGGTTTCTTTCTGGGGTGAGGAAGTGTTTTGATATTGGCCGTGGTGATGTTTGCATACCTCGGAATGTGCTAAAACCCACAGAATTGCACACTTTAAATGGATGAATTGTATGATATGGGAATTATATAATTATATGTATCATTTTAAAAATCTAGTGCCCAGTAGCAACACCCAGTCTTGGCACAGGCTCCCTCAGTGCCCTGCTGACCTAAGTCACGGTGGGCCCGGGGCGAGGGGCCTTGGGCCCGCCCCTGCACACGGTAGTCCTCACATCTGGCCCTCCCAGCCGCTCTGAGGTTGTGGATGGGGCCATTTGGGCTTGGGCCCGACTGCCAGGCCTGAACGCAGTGGGGATGAGGTGGTGCCCTGCGGGTCCCTTCTTGTGCTGTCTCCTGGCTCTTTTGCGTATTTTTTGTTGTTTGTTTTGTTTTGTATGAGGCAAGATCTCTCTGTCGCCCAGGCTGGAGAGCAGTGGCGCAATCACCACTCATGACAACTTCGACCTCCTGGGCTCAAGTGATCCTCTCTTGTCAGCCTCCTGAGTAGCTAGGACTACAGGTGCTCAGCACCACACCTGGCTAAGTTTTTATTTTTATTTATTTATTTATTGTTTTTGACACGGAGTCTCGCTCTGTCGCCCAGGCTGGAGTGCAGTGGCCGGATCTCAGCTTACTGCAAGCTCCGCCCCCCGGGTTCACGCCATTCTCCTGCCTCAGCCTCCCGAGTAGCTGGGACTACAGGCTCCTGCCACCTCGCCCGGCTAGTTTTTTGTATTTTTTAGTAGAGACGGGGTTTCACCATGTTAGCCAGGATGGTCTCGATCTCCTGACCTCGTGATCCGCCCGTCTCGGCCTCCCAAAGTGCTGGGATTACAGGCTTGAGCCACCGCGCTCGGCCTTGTTTTTGTTTTGAAACTGAGTCTCGCTCTGTCACCAGGCTGGAGTGCAGTGGCGTGATCTCAGCTCACTGCAACCTCTGCCTCCCAGGTTCAAGCGATTCTCCTGCCTCAGCCTCCCGAGTAGCTGGGACTACAGACGTGCACCACCGTGTCCGGCTAATTTTGTGTGTGTGTGTGTGTGAGTGTGTGTGTGTGTGAGAGCCGGAGTTTTGCTCTTTTTTGCCCAGACTGGAGTGCAATGGCACTATCTCAGCTCACTGCAATCTCTGCCTCCCGGGTTCAAGCAATTCTTCTGTCTCACACTCTGGAGTACCTGGGATTACAGGCGCCTGCCACCACACCCGGCTAATTTTTTTGTATTTTTAGTAGAGATGGGGTTTCACCATGTTGGCCAGGCAGGTCTCGATCTCTTGACCTTGTGATCCGCCTGCCTTGGCCTTCCAAAGTGCTGGGATTACAGGCGTGAGCCACCACACCTGGCCGTGAGTTTTTAGAATTATTTAATTTTTAGTAGAAAGGTCTCACTATGTTGCCCAGGCTGGTCTTGAACTTCTGAGCTCAAGTGATCCTCCCGCCTCAGCCTCCCAAAGTGCTGGGATTCTAGGGCTGAGCCATTACACTGGGCTTGGGTACTGTTTTGCAGACGAGGTGGGTCTAAGGTTTCATCTCAGGACACACTGCTGGGCAGAGCTGGCTTTCCTCCGTGACCCCAGCAGGCAAGGAGCCCACACACTGCTGCCCCTGGAAGCCAGCGCCCTGGGGTGTGGCAGCCTGTCCCTGCTGGGTGACAGGGCCAGCATGTGACGGGCTGTTGTGTTGCAGTCTCCATGGTGAAGATGGAACGAGCGGGGGACACAGCATCCCTGCAAGGCCACAGGTGTTGGGGGCTGTTTCTCCCTGCCCTGTCCTAGCAGCCACTCCTGAGGGGTCAAGGTCCTGGCTGGGGCAGGGTTAGGCAAGGAGGCTGCAGGCTCTTTTGCTTACCCAGATCCTGAAGCCCAACCTTGAGCCCAGCTGGAGGTGTTCAGGGCAGGGGTGTTGTGGCAGCCTGGGGCTCTGCACCCTCTACTCTTCACCACCACATTCTGCCTCTTGGTCTTTACCTCCAAGACCTCTGGGGCCACAGCAGCCCCCCACCCTGCCTGGCTGGCCTGGCCTGAGCCTCACCCTGAAGGCTCTGTCACGCTCCCTCATTCATCCAAGAAATGTGTATTAGCACCTGCTGCTAGGTGATCTTCCAGGGATCCTGGGTTCTAGCAGCAAACAAGACAGGGTCTCTGCCCTGGTAGTTTCTGAGGCCAGTACACCGAAGGGGATTTCTGATGGTGTGTGCATTGGGATGCTGCAGCCACAAATAACTGGAAATTCAGATGCCAACAGAAGGAAACGGTATCTTGTGTAATCAGAAACCCAGAACTGCTCTGTACCCCAGGCTGGACACAGGCAGGCCTGAGAGCTTTGGCTGGTGGTGGGCACCTAAAGCGGGGGTACCCAACTCTGCCTGGTGGGCTTCTAGCTCTGGTCCAGCTGGAGCCCATTAGCTGGGTGTGGGCCCAGAATCCTTGCTTATAGTGGCAGGAGACTCCAGGAGCCTGAGTAGCGACTAATGAACGCGTTTGTGCGCGTTTGCATGCACGTGCGTGTTGTGTGGGTGTTGTGCGTGTGTATGCAGTGCATGTTTGTGTGTGTGCTTATGTGCTTGTGCATGTGTGTTTGTGCGTGTGTGTATGCATGTGCGTGTGTGTATGCAGTGCGTGTTGTGGGTGTGTTTGTGCGCATGTATGCACGTGCGTGTTGTGTGCGTTTGCGCATGTGTATACACGTGCGTGTTGTATGCGTGTTTGTGCGTGTGTGTATGCATGTGCGTGTGTGTATGCATGTGCGTGTGTGTATGCAGTGCGTGTTTGTGTGCTTGTGCATGTGTGTTTGTGCGTGTGTGTATGCATGTGCGTGTGTGTATGCATGTGCGTGTGTGTATGCAGTGCGTGTTTGTGTGCTTGTGCATGTGTGTTTGTGCGTGTGTGTATGCATGTGCGTGTGTGTATGCATGTGCGTGTGTGTATGCAGTGCGTGTTTGTGTGCTTGTGCATGTGTTTGTGCGTGTGTGTATGCATGTGCGTGTGTGTATGCACGTGCGTGTTGTGTGCGTGTTTGTGCGCATGTATGCACGTGCGTGTTGTGTGCGTTTGCGCATGTGTATACACGTGCGTGTTGTATGCGTGTTTGTGAGCGTGTGCAAGCACGTGCGTGTTATGCATGTGTATGCACGTGCGTGTTGTGCGCATGTTGTGCGTGTGTGCACGCATGTGCATGTTGTGTGCGTGTTTGTGCGCGTGTGCACGCACGTGCGTGTTATGCATGTGTATGCACGTGCGTGTTGTGCGCATGTTGTGCGTGTGTGCACGCATGTGCATGTTGTGTGCGCGTTTGTGCGCGTGTGCACGCACGTGCGTGTGCGCGTTTGTGCGCGTGTGCATGCATGTGCGTGTTGTGTCCACGGGTTTATGCTCATGTAGTGCATGTACACATGCATTTACTCATGTGCTCCAGCTCGCATGTGCTCCAGCTCGTTGATGCAGGCACGCATCTGCATTTAGAAGCATGTAAGTGGGCCTTTGTGTTCCTGTGTGTGACATGTTGCTGTGTATGTTCATGTGCAGGTCAGGGTGCACAGCAGGTTTCACGCCGGTGGCTGTCCTCGGCAGGAAGATGAGCCCCTCTGGGCCTCCTCCCTCCTCCCTTCTCCCCTCTTCCCGCTTTTCTCCTTTCCTTTGCAGCAAAATTCCTGGAAAGCCCTGCGCAACCTTGCTGCCTCTAGGTCTGTGGTGCGTCAGGCCCCTCCCAGACAGCAGCGGGACGTGGCGGCCTCCTGAGTGCAGGGCGGGCCTTGCCTCCAGCAGGGTTGTGAAGAGCCCAGGCTTATTTTCTGGGAAGGCCTTGCTGCCTTGTGGGGGAATGGGGTGGAGGCGGCAGGCACCGCAGCCCCCGTGGGACTTGGTCTGAGGCCAAGCAGGCGCTGTCTGTGGGCAGGAGGGGCAGGTGAGGGCCCGGAAGGCTGAGGGGGGTGTGGCCCTCTGTGCCTGCAGGTCAACAGGCAGTGAAGTCACCTCAGCTTCCAGCTGGGCGCTGGCGAGGACAGGTGCAATGACAGCTCTGTCCACACTCAGTTCTTTAATAATAACCCCAAACAGGAAGTGCTCGAAGGAGGGCAGAGGTCAGCCTGGGAGGAAAGAGGGAGGCTGGCCCTGCCCCATCGCTCCTAGCCCCCATGCACCAGCGGGGCCAGAAGTCTTGAGGGCAGGAACTCTGCAGGGAGAGGGCAGCGCCTCCGTCGCCTGTGTCGGGGTTCATCCGTCCTCCCAGTTTACGGAAGTGGGCGAGGTGCCCTGAGCCAGGTCCACGCAGGTCCTGGGGGGCCAGAGCCTGGGGGACACCACGTCCCTTCTGCTGTGTGTGCAGAGTGAGCGGTGGGCGGCGGGCGGCGGGGCTCCAAGGAAGGGCGACCCTGGAGGCAGCTGTCTCAGAGTGCGGCTGAGGGGCCAGCTCCTCAGAGGGGGCACCTCTGCCCTGAGCAGCGTCCAGGCCCCTGGTCCTAGGAGCCGAGACAAGAGCTAGGAGGCGCGCAGAGCACGAAGGAGGGGACCAGCGAGAGAGGTGATCTCGGGGCAGGGAGGGGCACGAGGACCCCATGCCTGACGGCAACCTGGACAACCCGGCCTCTGGAACCAGCCCCACGCAGGGCGGGACTTCGGGTGCCTGCCAGACCACGTCCCGGCCTGGCAGCAGCTCCCGAGGGGGTCTGGGGTGCCAGGGAAGTCCCCACCATGTCCTGGCAGTCTCACCCGTCGCTGGCTTCTCTGCCCTGTCCTGCCCCTCTCCCACCCTCTCCTCCCCTTTTCGCCCCCGCACCCGTCCCCCTGCCCCCTCCCCCTCCCCGCCTTTCCCACTCTGCCCCACCCTGCCTCTTCATGGCTTCACCTTTCCTGGTCCTCTCATCCCCTGCTCTACACACAACCCACCCCCCCCAACCCCCCACCTCCGCCTCCAGGGCTTTGGGTGTCTGAGCCCACGTGGGGCAGATTGTGGTGATGGGGGCCTGGTGGGAGAGGGTGTTGGGTTCAGAGGCGCCCCAAGAGTGAGGAGAGGCAGGTGGCAGGAGAGCCCTGCTAAGGCCAGGGGGCCTCAGGGAAACTACCCCAGCAGCTCCTGGGCACCCCACGGCCTCCACCCTCCCCGGGGGCAGAGGGCGATGGGGTTAGGGGCCAGCCACTGCCTGCAGAGAACCCAGGCCTTGCCTCCCAGTGTTCTTCCCTGGCACGCACCCCCATCCTGTCTCCTTCTGGGGTCCCTGCCCTGAGGCCTGTCCTGTCCTCCCCAGCTCGGGGGGGAGTGTCACTCCTTGGGCAGCTTTGGGGTGGGCTTGAGGGAGGGTGACAGAAACGTCCCCACCTGGCTTCTGGCTTTCTGGGCCTCTGCCTCTCTTCACTTGACTAGAAGAAGCCGTGACTGCTGGGATCCAGGCGTTACTTTGGGGGTGGGGAGTGTTTTCCGTGCAGGCGGGGACCCCGCGCTTTGGCCAGCGCTTAATGCCCATGGAAGCCTGGCACAAAGAGATTCACACCCCCCACCCACCATGGTCCCAGAGAGCCTGATGGCAACGCCTGACCTCGGGAACAGGAGACCAGCAAAATACACTTTCTTGGTTCGGTGCGGCGGCTCACGCCTGTCATCCCAGCACTTTGGGAGCCGAGGCAGGCGGATCACATGAGGTCAGGAGTTGGAGACCAGCCTGAGCAACGTGGTGCAACCCCGTCTCTACTAAACATACAAAAATTAGCTGGGCATGGTGGCCCCTGTAATCCCCGCTACTCAGGAGGCTGAGGCAGGAGAATCGCTTGAACCTGGGAAGCAGAGGTTGCAGTGAGCCAAGATCACGACACTGCACTCCAGCTTGGGGGACAGAGCAAGAATCCATCTAAAATAAATTTTAAAAAATACACTTTCTCCCAAGGGTCCCAGCCCAGAGGGCCTGAGGGCCTTGCAGTGGAAGGTGGGTGCCACGCGCGTCTGTGACAGTGGGGAGAGTGGGATGCGGGGACCCACCGGACCTCCAGGGCTGTTTTCTCCCACCATCACTTTCTCCCTCCACAATAGAGGGCGCAGGGGGCATCATGGGGCACTAGCTGTGGCCGGCCAGATACCCGTTCCCACCTGAGTGATGCACGACTTTCCTCAATCACTTTTGCCAGCTGGAGACACCCAGCCGGCAATACCCTTGCCCTGCCTTGGTCCTCGACTTCAGGGCTGGCTCAGGCCCAGTGCCATTTCTGCCACAGAGGGCAGAGGGCCACAGTGTCACAGCCTTCTCTGTACCACGTTCGGTGGGCCCCACGCTCTTGTACTGCATCCAAGAAGAATGAGGATCTGTTGACAATCAGATAGTGAGGAGGGGCTGGGTGCAGTGGCTCAGGCCTGGGAGGCTGAGGTCAAGAGTTCGAGACCAGCCTGACCAACATGGTGAAGCTCTGTCTCTACTAAAAAAAAAAAAAAAAAAAAAAAGCCATGTGTGGTGGCATGTACCTGTAATTCCAGCTACTTAGGAGGCTGAGGCAAGAGAATCACTTGAACCTGGGACATGGAGGTTGCAGTGAGCTGAGATCATGCTACTGCACTCCAGCCTGGGTGACAGAGTGAGACTCCGTCTCAAAAAGTAAAACAAATTAAAATACAAATAAAAAAGCAGCCAGGGGTGGCAGGTGCCTATAGTCTCAGCTACTCGGGAGGCTGAAGTAGGAGAATTGGTTGAACCCAGGAGGTGGTTACGGTGAGTCGAAATTGCGCCACTGCACTCCAGCCTCTGTGACAGAGTTAGACTCTGTCTTCAAACAACCCCAAAACACCCCAATAATGAGTGAGGAGGGTGGAGAACAATTTTATTGAGCAATGGAATAGCTGTCAGCGGAGGGGATGATGCTGAGGCAGTTTCTCTCTCAATGTGGCTGAGTCCTGGGCTTTCATGGACTCAGAACAGGGGAGGGCGTGCTGATTGGTTTGTGGGCATGCAAAGAGAGGCTAAAGCAAAGACACCACTGAAAGGTGGGCATAACGGTGTAGAAAGCCAATTATGTCGGGTAGGCATATGTAAAATAGGTGAAGGGTAGGGACAAGTCAGAAGAAAGCATGCCAGACAGGAAGACAGGTTCTCAATCCAGTCTGAGATTTAACTTGTAGCTTGGCTTTCAGGCTGTCTTTGGCTTGGAGGTGGGGCTCCACCAGGGACCCACTCCTATCTGCGTAGGCGTCTGTCTGTCTCCTGCCGCTGTCACGCTATCATGAGGGCCTGGGGCCTGGCTGCAGGCAGAATCCCCACCTGGCAAGGAAGGCGACTGGAGGGGTCAGGGCTCCAGGGCCACACCCCTGAGGTGGGTGTGGCTGGGTCACTGGATGGGAGAGGCAGGGACTTCCGCAGGACAATGAGATGGGGTTGAGGGGTGGTGGGGTCCAGGGACTGGTGTTGGGGGGCGTGGGGTGCATAACTAGCCCACAATAGGCCTGACATTCTGCACATGTCCCCTGATAAAAGTGCGTTTAGCATGGCTACACTATGTCTCATTAGTCCTCCCTCCCCCAACAGAGGCTAGTGCTCGGGGCAGCCTTCTGAGATCGGGCTGGAGAGAAGTGGGGTGCTTTGGGGCCCAGGGCACACCTGGGGGAGTGTTGGGCAGGCGGAGAGCTGCCTGCGGATCCAGAGGGAAGAAGGCTGCTTAGGCTCTGGTGCAGAGAAAGCTGCTGCATAAGAAAAGAGCTGGAAGCTGGGTGTTGGGGAGGGGAGGAGAGCAGAGGGCGGCAGGATGGGGACAGAGAAGAATCTCCCATGGGGAAGGAGAGGGAGAGGCCCGCCGCAACGGACAACAGGGATGGCTTCCTCTCGGGGTTCATCTGTTTACTGGAGTCTGTGATGGGAATCCCAGCCCACTCAGACCCACCCTGGGCAGCTCCACCAGAAGGAAGGAGACGCGAGGGAGAGTGGGCGGCCAACACCTGCAGACGCTGGTGGGAGAGATGGCCACGAAGCAGCCGGCCCAGGATGTGCAGTGCACTGCCCTTCGGAACACCAGGTGGACAGCAGGTGGTGCAGGTGACTCTGCTTCCCGCCAAGGTGGGTTGTTTTCATTTTTTCTGGTTTCACACGTGCCAGAGCTTTCAGTGTAACTGCGGGGACTGGTTTTAGCAAATTAACCCTGACAGTGCTCACATCCCATTTGCAGTTTCACAACCCCAGAAAAAACACCCACACACCTTGCCCCGTCTCAGCAAGTGGCTGGGCCTCTCCCACCACCCTAGTACTCAAGAATACATCAGTTTTCACTGCGTCACAAATCACCCTAGAATGCAGTGGCTTGAGCCCATAGCCACTGATTTGCTGATAATTATGGGAGTTGGTAATTTAGGCTGTGTTCAGCTGAGATGGCTCAACTCTGGTCCCTGTGGTGCCATCTGGGTTCACTGGCTGGCAAGAGACAGTCAGCTGGCTGACATGTTGGGCAGATAACTGTTGGCAGGAGGGTCAGTGGTAGCAAACTGGAGTCTCACTCAGCTCGAGCTGCTATGCAAATCACCACAGAATCAGTGGCTTATGGCCGGGCGCAGTGGCTCACGCCTGTACTGCCAGCACTTTGGGAGGTCGAGGCAGGTGAATCACCTGAGGTCTGGAGTTCAAGACCAGCCTGGCCCACATGGTGAAACCCCATCTCTACTAAAAGTATAAAAATTAGCCAGGCACGGTGGCAGGTGCCTGTAGTCCCAGCTACTCAAGAGGCTGAGGCACGAGAATTGCTTGAACCGGAGGCAGAGGTTGAGTGAGCTGAGATCACGCCATTGCAGTCCAGTCTGGGTGATGAGAGCAAAGCTCCATCTCAAAAAAA
This sequence comes from Trachypithecus francoisi, assembly GCF_009764315.1. Classification (NCBI taxonomy): domain Eukaryota; kingdom Metazoa; phylum Chordata; class Mammalia; order Primates; family Cercopithecidae; genus Trachypithecus; species Trachypithecus francoisi. Next base: position 98,714,749 of record NW_022681472.1, on the reverse strand, counting down.
AAAAAAAAAATCAGTGCCTTAGATAGTGAATATTTCTCATAATTCTGAAGGCTGAAAGTCTGAGAGCAAAGTGCCAGGCTGGCTGGGTTGTTGGTGAGGGTCCACTTCCTGGTTTCAATGGGATGGGAATTCAGCACGACTTGTTTCACAAGATACAGGTCACAAAGAGCCCACTGAGACAGCAGGCTGCGGGAAAGGAGCCAGCCCAAGCCCATCAACACCAGGATGGTGATGAACGTGACCTCTATTCGTCCTCACAGCTCACTATGCCCTATTTGCCACACGTTAGCATACTACAGGAACGTCCCCCCGGCACCGTGATGGTTTACAAACGCCAGGGGTCTTCTGCAAGTTACTCTATATGGTCTGAAAGGGGAGGACAATCCGTTCCAGGAATTCCCCACCCCTTTCCTGGAAAACTCATGAGTAATCCCCTGCTGGTTTAGCACATAATCAAGAAATAATCATAACATGAGTCAGTCAAGCAGCCCAGGCTGCTACTCTGCTATCGAGAGTCACCCATTTATTCCTTTTACTGTTTTTTGAGACGGAGTCTCACTCTGTTGCCAGGCTGTGGTGCAGTGGCACGATCTTAGCTCACTGCAACCTCTGCCTCCTGGGTTCAAGTGATTCTCCTTCCTCAGCCTCCGAAGTAACTGGGATTACAGGCGCCCGCCACCACGCCCGGCTAATTTTTGTATGCTTAGTAGAGACGGTGTTTCACCACGTTGGCCAGGCTGGTCTCGATCTCTTGACCTTGTGATCGGCCCATTTTGGCCTCCTCCCAAAGTGCTGGGATTACAGGTGTGAGCCACCTCACCTGGCCCTCCTTTACTTTCTTAATAAACTTGCTTTCATTTTCCTCTACAGGCTTGCTCTGAAATTCTTTCCTGTGGCCGGGTGCTGTGGCTCATGCCTGTAATCCCAGCACCTTGCGAGGCCAGGGCAGGCGGATCATAAGGTCAGGAGTTTGAAACCAGCCTGACCAACATGGTGAAACCCTGTCTCTACTAAAAACACACAAACTAGCCAGGTGTGGTAGCGTGCGCCTGTAGTCCAGGCTACTCTGGAGGCTGAGGCAAGAGAATCACTTGAACCCAGGAAGCGGAGGTTGCAGTGAGCCCAGATTGTGCCACTGCACTCCAGCCTGGGTAACAAGGGCAAAACTCCAGCTCAAAAAAAAAAAAAATTCTTTCCTGTGTGAAGCCAAGAACCCGTGTGGCCTCCCGGGCTGAGCCCCAATTTGGGGATTTGCCCTGTGACACGCAGACACACAGTCAGCTGTCTTCTTTTCTTTTCTTTCTTTCTCTTTCTCTCTTGCTTTCTTTTTTTGCGACAGGATCTTGCTTGGTTACCCAGGCTGGAGTGCAGTGGTGCGATCATAGCTCATTGCAGCCTCAACCTCCTGAGCTTAACCAATCCCCCCACCTCTGCCTCACTAGTAGCTGGGACTACAGGCACGCACCACCATGCCCAGCTGACTTTTGGTATTTTTTTTTAGAGACAGGATTTCACTAAGTTACCCAGGCTGGTCTTGAACTCCTGGGCTCAAGTGATCTGCCTGTCTGGATCTCCCAAAGTGCTGGGATTCCAGGCAGGAGCCACCATTCCTGGCCCAGCTGTCATCTTGCTGTGTTACCACATGGTGGATGTTACATATAAGTTTCGGTGCTACAAAAGAAATAGCACTCGACGCGGTGGCTCAAGCCTGTAATCCCAGCACTTTGGGAGGCTGAGACGGGTGGATCACGAGGTCAGGAGATCAAGACCATCCTGGCTAACACGGTGAAACCCCGTCTCTACTAAAAAATACAAAAAACTAGCCGGGTGAGGTGGCCGGCGCCTGTAGTCCCAGCTACTCGGGAGGCTGAGGCAGGAGAATGGCGGGAACCCGGGAGCCGGAGCTTGCAGTGAGCTGAGATCCGGCCACTGCACTCCAGGCTGGGCCACAGAGCGAGACTCCGTCTCAAAAAAAAAAAAAAAAAAAGAAAGAAATAGCACTCAAATATAAAATTTTCTTTTTTAATTCCCAGCAAGGCAAGGTACTTCTAGAGAAGGGCGCGCGCGCCCTTACAGATGGAGCAATGGTGAGCGCACACCTGGACAAGGGAGGCGAGGGGTTCTTATCCCTGAGGCATGTGGCCCCTGCTGCTGTGCCCTTCTCCTATTGGCTGGAGTTAGACCACACAGGTCAAACTAATTCCGATGGGCTAATTTAAAGAGAGTGATGAGGTGAGTGGTTTGGCTGGAAAAATGGTTATGACAGAGTAGGTAATTGGAATGAGTCAGGGTGGAGCAGGTAGTCGGAATGAGTCAGGGTGGAGCAGATAATTGAAAAAGGTTGCTTTATGAGGAAGTTAAGTTTAAAAGTAGAAGGCAAATAATTGAACATACTGACATATTGATTCTTTGAAAAGAAATTTCAAAGTACCCATATCTAATAGTGGAGAAAAGAGAGAGGTAGTCTCTGGCTGCTGCTTTTTTTTTTTTTTGAGATAAAGATCAGCTCTGTCACCCAGGCTGGAGTACAGTGGTATGATCTCGGCTCACTACAACCTTTGCCTCCCTGGTTCAAGCGATTCTCCTGCCTCAGCCTCACGAGTAGCTGGGATTACAGGTACCTACCACCATGCCCGGCAATTTTTTTTTTTTGAGATGGAGTCTTGCTCTGTCGCCCAGACTGGACTGCAGTGGCGCAATCTCAGCTCACTGAGAGCTCCACTTCCTGGATTCAAGTGATTCTCTTGCCTCGGTCTCCCAAATAGCTGGGACTACAGGCATGTGCCACTATGCCTGGCTAATTTTTGTATTTTGGATAGAGATGGGGTTTCACCATGTTGGCCAGGCTGGTCTTGAACTCCTGACCTCAGGTGATCCACCTGCCTTGGGCCTCCCAAAGTGCTGAGATTACATACAGGCGTGAGCCACTGCGCCCGGCCACACTGTCCGCTTTTTTTTCTTTTCTTTTTTTTTGAGAGAGAGTCTTGCTCTGTCACCCAGGCTGGAGTACAGTGACGCCATCTCAGCTCACTGCAACCTCTGCCTCCTGGGTCCAAGTGAGTCTCCTGCCTCAGTCTCTCGAGTAGCTGGGACTAAAGGTGCGTGCCACCATACTCGGCTAATTTTTGTATTTTTAGTAGAGATGGGGTTTCACTATGTTGGCCAGGCTAGTCTCGAAGTCCTGACCTTGACCTTGTGATCTGCCCACCTCGGCCTCCCAAAGCGCAGGGATTACAGGTGTGAGCCACTGTGCCCAGCCTCTGCATTTTTTTTTTTTTTTTTGAGATGGAGTTTCGCTCCTGTTGCCCAGGCTGGAGTGCAACGACGTGATCTCGGCTCACTGCAACCTCTGCCTCCTGGGTTCAAGCGATTCTCCTGCCTCAGCCTCCTGAGTAGCTGGGATTACAGGTGTGTGCCACCACGCCCAGCTAATTTTTTTGTATTTTTAGTAGAGATAGGGTTTCACCATGTTGGTCAGGCCGGTCGCGAACTCCTGACCTCATGATCCACCTGCTTCGGCCTCCCAAAGTGCTGGGATTACAGGTGTGAGCCACTGCGCCCGTCCTATCTGCTTCTTATAGGGCACTAGTCCCATTCACGAGGGCTCCACTCTCATGACCTAACCACCTTCTAGAGGCCCCACTTCCTGATACTATCACACTGACAGTTTGGATTTCAACAGATGAATTTAGCATGTGGGGGTGCAAACATTTTGTTCTCAATGCTCTGCATGTGCTGGGCATGGTCCAGCAGGCCACCCCCGGCTGTCACAAGGTAGTGGTCACAAGAGTCTCAAGGGAAACGAGACAGGGCTAGTCCACTGCACAAGTGCTCATCAAGCCTCCTGGTGGGAAATTTCATCCCATTCATTCTCAGAGTCCTCTCATGGTCACCCATGTCCTGGCACATAGGTCACTCCAGCGTCACCCACGGGCTTGTCTCCAGGCCACTCGCAGGCTGCCTGGAGGGATAGAGGCAGACACTCTAGTGAAATGATCAGCTGGGAGAGTTGCAGTGGGAGTGAAGGAAGAGGAGGGAGGAGGGAGGATAGACAGGACTGGGTGGTGCTTGGATGGAGTCTGCAAGGCAGCAGGAAGCAAAGATGGTTTCACATGGATTCCGCCTCTCCTAGATCCATCTGGGCTAGGTGGGACTCCTGGCTGGGGCTCCCATGGCCTGAGTCGGCCTGTTCTACTGCCTTGACTTCCCAGACTCCATTCATTTGCCCTTCTGCTTGGGGAGCCAGCCCTCTCCAGCCAGCAAGCTGCCTTTGCCACTGCCACTGCAGGAGCCCTCACAGTGCCCATCACTGTATGTGGGGTGGAGTCACACTAGCCTGGCTAGTGCTGGCCTTAGGAGCAGGACAGAGGCAGGCTGGGTGGAGGCCATGGATCGCGTCCTTACCTACGTGCACAGGTGTCTCTTCAGAGGCACCATGCACGGGAGTCCTCTGCTTCACTGTTGCCATGTGTTTCATGTCTACGTATGTTAGAAACCTCGATATCTTATTTTTGCTGCAGCTCCTTGTGTTTTACAGAAAACAAAGAGAAAAAATTTTCATTTTCTTTTTTTTTTTCGAGACGGAGTCTCGCTCTGTCGCCCAGGCTGGAGTGCAGTGGCCGGATCTCAGCTCACTGCAAGCTCCGCCTCCCGGGTTTACGCCATTCTCCTGCCTCAGCCTCCTGAGTAGCTGGGACTACAGGCGCCCGCCACCGCGCCCAGCTAGTTTTTTGTATTTTTTAGTAGAGACGGGGTTTCACCGGGTTAGCCAGGATGGTCTTGATCTCCCGACCTCGTGATCCGCCCGTCTCAGCCTCCAAAGTGCTGGGATTACAGGCTTGAGCCACCGCGCCCTGCCAAAAATTTTCATTTTCTAACACACTTCTCATTTCCTACACTCTTTCTTCTTGTAGATCTGAGTCTCCATATTGTATCCTCTTCAGCCTGAAGAAATTTCTTCTTTTATTTTTATTTTTTTGAGATAGAGTTTCACTCTTGTCGCCCAGGCTGGAGTGCAGTGGTGCCATCTTGGCTCACTGCAACCTCAGCTTCCTGGGTTCAAGTGATTCTCCTGCCTCAGCCTCCTGAGTAGCTGGGATTACAGGCACCCCCCACCGCATCCAGCTAATTTTTTTTTTTTTTTTTTTGAGACGGAGTCTCGCTCTGTCACCCAGGCTGGAGTGCAGTGGCCGGATCTCAGCTCACTGCAAGCTCCGCCTCCCGGGCTCACGCCATTCTCCTGCCTCAGCCTCCCGAGTAGCTGGGACTACAGGCGCCTGCCACCTCGCCGGCTAGTTTTTTGTAGTTTTTAGTAGAGACGGGGTTTCACCGTGTTAGCCAGGATGGTCTTGATCTCCTGACCTCGTGATCCGCCCGTCTCGTCCTCCCAAAGTGCTAGGATTACAGGCTTGAGCCACCGCGCCCGGCCCCAGCTAATTTTTGTATTTTTTTTTTTTTTTTTTTGAGACGGTGTCTGGCTCTGTCGCCCAGGCTGGAGTGCAGTGGCCGGATATCAGCTCACTGCAAGCTCCGCCTCCCGGGTTTACGCCATTCTCCTGCCTCAGCCCCCGGAGTAGCTGGGACTACAGGCGCCCGCCACCTCGCCGGCTAGTTTTTTGTATTTTTTTAAGTAGAGACGGGGTTTCACCGTGTTAGCCAGGATGGTCTCGATCTCCTGACCTCGTGATCCACCGTCTCGGCCTCCCAAAGTGCTGGGATTACAGGCTTGAGCCACCGCGCCCGGCCAATTTTTGTATTTTTAATAGAGACAGGGTTTCACCATGTTGGTCCGGCTGGTCTAAAACTCCTGACCTCAGGTGATCCACCCACCTCAGCCTCCCAAAGTGGTGGGATTACAGGTGTGAGCCACTGCAACCGGCCTGAAGAACTTTGTTTCTTTTCTTTTCTTTTCTTTTTTTTTTTGAGACAGAGTCTCACTCTGTTGCCTAGGCTGGAGTGTAGTGGCGCGATCTTGGCTCACTGCAACCTTCGCCTCCTGGGTTCAAGCGATTCTCCTGTCTCAGCCTCCCAAGTGGCTGGGACTACAGGCATGTGCCACCACACCCAGCTAATTTTTTTGTATTTTTAGTAGATGGGGGTTTCACCATGTTGGTCAGGCTGGTCTTGAACTCCTTATCTCGTGATCCACCCGCCTTGGCCTCTCAAAGTGCTGGGATGACAGGTGTGAGCCACTGTGCCTGGTCCTGAAGAACTTTAACATTGCTTATTCCTTATTCATTGGCATAAAATATATACAGCATAGAAGTTGTCATTTTAGCCTTTTTTTTTTTTTTGAGACAGAGTCTTGCTCTGTCTCCCAGGCTGGAGTGCAGTGGCACGATCTTGGCTCACTGCAACCTACGCCTCCCAGCTTCAAGCAATTCTCCTGCCTCAGCCTCCTGAGTAGCTGGGATTACAGGCACCTGCCACCACGCCCTGCTAGTTTTTGTATTTTTAGTAGAGACGGGGTTTTGCCATGTTGGCCAGGCTGGTCTTGATCTCTTGACCTCGTGATCCGCCCGCCTTGGCCACCCAAAGTCCAGAGTGCTGGGATTACAGGCTTGAGCCACCCTGCCCAGCCTAGCCGTTTTTGTTTGTTTTTTTGAGATGGAGTCTCACTCTGTCGCCCAGGCTGGAGTGCAGTGGCGCGAACTTGGCTCACTGCAAGCTCCGCCTCCCGGGTTCACGCCAGTCTCCTGTCTCAGCCTCTTGAGTAACTGGGACTACAGGCGCCTGCCACAATGCCCGGCTAATTTTTGTATTTTTAGTAGAGACGGGGTTTCACCATGTTAGCCAGGGTGGTTTCCATCTCCTGGCCTCGTGATCTGCTCACCTTGGCCTCCCAAAGTGCTGCGATTACAGGTGTGAGCCACCGCGCCTGGCCCAGCCTAGCCATTTTAACGTGTATAATTCAGTGGCATTATTACCATCACAATTTTGTGTAACCATCACCACTACTTTCAAAACTTTTTCATCACTCCAAACAGAAACCCTATACCCATTAAGCAACACTTCTCCATTCCTCCTTATCCCAGCCACTGAACCTCTAATCTACCTTCTGTCTCCAGGAATCTGTATTCTAGATACTGCATGGAAGTGGAATCACACAAGATTTGTCTTTTTGTGACTGGCTTATTTTACAGAGCATAATGTTTTCAAGGTTTATCCATGGTGTATCCTGTGTTAGAATTTCCTTCCTTTTTATCTTTTCTTTCTTCTTTTTTTTGAGACAAAGTCTAGCTCTGTCGCCCAGGCTGGAGTGCAGTGGCTCGATCTTGGCTCACTGCAACCTTCGCCTCCCAGGTTCAAGTGATTCTTCTGCCTCAGCCTCCTGAGTAGCTGGGACTACAGGTGCGCACTACCACACCCGGCTAATTTTTTGTATTTTTAGCAGACACGCAGTTTCACCATGTTGACCATGCTGGTCTCCAACTCCTGACCTCGTGATCCGCCCGCCTCAGCCTCCCAAAGTGCTAGGATTACAGGCGTGAGCCACTGCACCCGGCCGAATTTCCTTCCTTTTTAAGGCTGAAAAATATTTCATTGTTTGTATGGACCACATTTTGTTTATCATTCCATCCACCCATGGACACTTGGGTTGTTTCTGTCTTTTGGCTATTGTGAAAAATGCTGCAGTGAACATGGGGGCACACATATGTTTGAGTCTCTGATTTGCATTCTTTTGGGAATATAGCCAGAAGTAGAGTTGCTGGATCATACCGTAGTTCTGTTTTTGTTTTCTCCTAGAAAGGCAGATTGCCACATGCAGCGCCTCATTTGGATGTGTCTGGAATCTTGGAAGCTTGACTACCCTACATTCTCCTACAAATGGACCTTGAGAGCTTGTTTGGAGGTTCTAGCAGGGGAGCCCAGCTCCTCTCTTGGGCATAGTCGTCCCCTTCCATTGAGCCGCAGCTTTGGGAGGGAGGCACATGAAACAGTGAGGAAGGAAGGGGACACTGGCCTAGCCAGCCAGATCAGCGGAATCAACCCTGGCGATCAGTGGGATGACAGGTGTCGCAGCCAGATCACCCTCATATCCGGTAGTTCTACTTTTAACCTTTAGTGGAATCTCCACAGTTTTCTGCGGTGCTGCGCCATTTACATTCCCACCAACAGCGCACTTGTACATGTTTCTACTGACGAACCAAAAACTTTCATGTTTTCAGAGGTTCAACATGTCTATCCAGGGAAACTTGCTCTCCGATGTCTTCTCCTCTGGCCACAGTAAGAGATTTCACAGACCCCCGTGGGTCAAGAGTAACTGTTAACTGGCCCTTCTCCCATGGGGTCACCCCGTAGACCCCCAACTCTCAACTGGGGCGAAATGAAACGCAGGGACTGTGGGAAGGAACTGCGGTATGGGCTGGAAGGGCCCCAGGTCCCGCCCCTCGCCCAGCCTCCCAAGGGGACCCGATCCCGGACTGCACAAGCTGGGCCGCGCGGCCTCCCAGAGTCCGAACCGCCCCTTCCCAGCGGCAACCAGGCTACTTCCCGACGCTCACTAGTGACGTCCCCGCCTCGCTCTGCGCGTGCGCGGCTCCGCCTCTTCGCTGCCGTTGCCAGGGCGACGGCGGGTCGTCTGCGGCCGGCAGACATTCGGGCCTGCTCCCCGCGGCTCCGCCCCGGCCCGGCCCGCCCCGCCCCCCCAGCGGGAAAAAGGTCGCGTAGCGATGACGTAGCGGGGGCTTGGCCGGGCGTCGCGGACTAGGGAGATGGAGGAAAAGGAGATATTACGGCGGCAGATCCGTCTCCTGCAGGGTAGGTCCGTCCGGGGCCGGGACGCGAGTCCCCTTCTTTCCCCCTCACCTCGCGGCGGGTCTCTGTCCGCCTCGTCGAAGGGGTCGCTCACCGCCCTCGTGTTCCTGGTGGCGGCTGGGGTGGGGAACGGTAGGGTCCGCCAGGACTTGTGGGCCGGCTCAGGGCCCGGGTCAGTCCCCGGCTCCAGCTTTGTGGAGGGAGCGGTGCCGGCCCTGCAGGGGCTGCATAGGGTGGAGGCAGGGCCGTCGCTTAGTAACCCGCGGGAGGCGGCGGCCCTCCCCACCACCGTGGTCTGTCGAGTCCCTCGGCGCCCACCCTCGCTCCCCGCGCCCCACTGCGGGACTGGGACTGGTTCGTAGCTCATTTCGGCAGAGCAGGCTCCGGGCGCACGCGGGTTCCTTCCTTGACGCCCGTTTTGTTTTGTTTTTGTTTTTTTGTTTTTTTGAGACAGAGTGTTGCTCTGTAACCCAGGCCGGGGTGCAGTGACGCTATCTCGGCTCACTGCAACCTCCGCATCCCGGGTTCAAGCGATTCTCCTGCCTCAACCTCCCGAGTCGGTGGGATTACAGATATGCGCCACAACGCCCGGCTGATTTTTGTATTTTGAGTAGAGACGGGGTTTCACCATATTGGCCAGATTGGTCTCTAACTCGCGACCTCAGGTAATCCACCCACCTGGGCTTCCCAAACTGCTGGGATTACAGGCATGAGCCACCGCTCCCAGCCTCGACGCCCGGTTTTGATGCCCCCTTTCTCCAAACAGTCACACCTCCCTTGCCATTTCAGGCGCAGACTCAACAGGCTTCAGCTTCCACACTTAAACATTAAAAAACCCAAATTGGTGTTTCTAAACTTAAAAAAAAAAATCCATGTACGGACGCAATGGCCCACGTCTGTAATCCCAGCACTTTGGGAGGCCATGGCAGGAGGATGGCTTGAGCCCGGGAGTTTGAGACCATCCTGGGCAACATGACGAGACCCCGTCTCTACAGAAAAATTTTTAAAAATGAAATGGGCGTGGTGGCTTGCGCCTGTAGTCCCAGCTACTCAGAGGTGGAAGGTTCTCTTGTGCCCAGGAGGTTCCGGCTGCAGTGAGCTGTGATTGGGCCACCGCACTCCAGCCTGGGCAGCAGAGAAAAGCCACATCTCAAATACAAAGCCAAAACCAACCAAACAAAAAAAACTAATAAAAATTAAAATTCCTTTTTGCTTTTACTCTCACAAAGGGAAGACTTAAGGATTGGGAAAGTGTGTATGGATAAGAGGCCAGGTGGACTGCCTCCCACTTGGGGACACTTCTTGGGCTCCCATCACACCTGCTCTGGGATGTCACCACGTCTGGACATGGCTTTCTGTGTCCCCAGGGGCAGGGCCTGTGGTGGGGGAATGCTGATAACTGGGAGGCTGGCTGCTGCTGGTTTGCTGCTTGAGTCGGAGCATCCCTGGCTGCTGCTGCCCTTGCCTGTGTTCCTGGCCCTCCTGCACCGGGATAGCTATCCAGGGACTTATTTGGAAAGTCCTGTGATTGTGTCAGTTTACTGCAGTAAGACTCTAGCCCATTGCTCTCTCCTCTTCTGCAGGGAAGACTATGACATCTGGCAGGCCAATGGCCTCTGCTCCTAGTATTCTTTTTTCCTGTTAGGCATGGCGTCCTCAGGAGTGTCAGTTCTGTTACCCTCAGTGGAGTGACTCCTTTCCATCTGTAGGCCAGCCAGAGGGCCTGTGCGGCCGACTTGTCCCCTCTGATTCAAAAAGTGCAGAGGGGATCGTTGGGATTCTCTTCAGACTGAGTGATACTTCTCATCAAAGGACTGTGGACTCAGCAGACCAGCAAATAAGGGTTGTACCACATGGTTCATTTTTGTGTTAAGCAGGTGGAAGTAGGATTGAAGTGGAGCTGTTGGAGAAAAGGCTCATAGAAGTGACAGGCCCAGGTGCTGCGGACTGAGTTGTCAGTGAGTCCCAGGTGCTGGGGGCTGTGCCTCCGGAAACCGGCAGGGGCTCAGAAGTGAGATGAGATCTGGGGGTATCTTGCCAGCTGATGCTCTTCCAGGGCAGTCATGATTGTTACGGTTACCCTCTGGCTAACTGAGCCTGTGGTTCTGTCTTCTCAGGTCTAATTGATGACTACAAAACCCTCCATGGCAATGCCTCAGCCCCTGGTACCCTAACAGCTTCTGGGTGGCAGCCACCCACTTACCACAGTGGCAGGGCCTTCAGTGCCCGCTACCCTCGTCCAAGCCGGAGGGGCTACTCCTCACACCATGGGCCTTCGTGGCGCAAGAAATACTCCCTCGTGAATCGGCCCCCGGGACCCTCAGACCCACCTGCTGACCCTGCTGTGCGGCCGTTGCACGGGGCTCGGGGGGGCCAGGCTCCTGTCCCGCAGCAGCACATCCTTGGGAGACAGGTCCAGCTCAGTCAAGGTCAGAACGTGGTCATCAAAGTTAAACCACCATCAAAGTCTGGCTCTGCCAGCGCTTCAGGGGCCCAGCGGGGCTCTTTGGAAGAATATGAGGACACCCCCTGGAGTGACCAAAGGCCCCGGAAAGGTGAAGGTGAGCCCCCTCGGGGACAGCTGCAGCCCTCGAGACCAGCAAGAATCAGGGGGACCTGCAGTGTGGAAGATCCTCTTCTGGTCTGCCAGAAGGAGGCCAGTAAGCCCAGGGTGGTGAAATCAGTGAGCAGTGTGGGCGACAGCCCCCGGGAGCCCCGCCGGACAGTCAGTGAGAGCGTGATTGCCATCAAGGCGAGCTTCCCATCCTCTGCTCTGCCCGCACGCACTGGCGTGGCCCCGAGCCAGAAGCTGGGTTCTCATTCCGTGGCCAGCTGTGCTCCACAGCTCCTTGGGGACAGGAGAGTAGATGCTGGCCACGCAGATCAGCCAGTTCCGTCAGGCTCAGTGGTGGGCCCAGCCAGACTGGCCTCAGGACCCAGGCAGGCCCGGGAGGCCTCGCTAGCTGTGACCTGTCGAACTAACAAGTTCCGGAAAAACAACTACAAATGGGTGGCTGCCTCTGCGAAGAGTCCCCGGGCTGCTCGGAGGGCCCTCAGTCCCAGAGTGGCGGCAGAGAATGTGTGCAAGGTCCCTGCTGGCACGGCAAACAAGGTGGAGAAGCCACAGCTCATAGCCGACCCAGAGCCCAAGCCCAGGAAGCCAGCCACATCCTCCAAGCCAGGTTCTGCCCCCAGCAAGTACAAGTGGAAGGCCTCCAGTCCCTCTGTCTCCTCCTCTTCCTCCTTCCGTTGGCAGTCAGAGGCTGGCAGCAAGGACCATGCCTCCCAGCTCTCCCCAGTCCTGTCTAGGTCCCCACCAGGGGACAGACCAGCCGTAGGACTCAGTGGCTTGAAGCCCGTCTCTGGGGAGACCCCGCTCTCGGCTTACAAAGTGAAGAGCCGCACCAAGATCATCCGGAGGCGGGGCAGTACAAGGTGGGCATCTCGGCCGGCTGCGGTGGAGTGTGAGGGGCTGTGAGGAGGGTTTGTTTGGCACCCCTGATGGATCTGCTGAGCTCGGAGCTTTGCCTGCAGTTGGGTTCACATTTCCAGCAAGAAATGAGGCAGGAAGTGCTGCTGTGGTGGTTTGGGCTAGCCTGGGGCACAGACTTAGGGGGCAGGTTTCCCGTCCCTCACGCTGCTGGCAAGCCCATCCTTTCTCCCGCTGGTGAGAGACGAGCAGCTTCCATTTCAGTTGCACAGGGTTCACAGAGCGAAGGCTTTGTGCCAGGCCAGGCGCAGGGGGAGTAGCTCCCAGGGACCAGCCCAGGGTCCATGTGTCCCCAGGGGGATGGTGAGACAGTGAGAGCAGGTGTCTGCCCCTGGCCTGGAGCTGCCAGCCACAGGTCTGTGCTGGGAGGTGGACCAGGGCTCTGGGCCCTGCCAGGAGTGTCTGGTCTTTCCTTCCTGCCCTGTGTCTAGGGCTTGGGCTCCAGGAGACCTGGCCTCTGCTGGCCCCCAGGCTGAGGACTGCTCCAGCTGGGCTGAGGGGCGGGGGCCAGGGGCTGCTGGTAGGCGGGAGCCTCCTTGGGCATTCCTGGTTTTGGGCTCTGCGGCCTGCCTCGCGGAGTGCTGAGGCTGCGGTTGGCCTCTGGTCCCAGGGCGAGCAGATTGGTGTTAGGTCCCAGCCCCCTTGGCCAGGCAGCCAGGCGGAGTCACTCGCTTGCACACTTCTCTCCCACCCTTGCGGACTTGTGATGAGACTCAGATTTGGTGTCATGGCGCAGTGCTTGGTCTGGGCTCAGGGACTCTATCAGGTTGGCAGCTAAGGTGGCGGCTGCACCTGCTGGGCAGAGGGTGGAGGTCCTGCCTTCGTCATCAGACACAGTGGCGCGCGCTGTCTTGGAAGGCACCTCCTTGCTGCGCACCCCTGCTGTCTGCGCGCCCCTGCTGTCTGCGCGCCCCTGCTGTCTGCGCACCCCTGCTGTCTGGTCTAGGTCGCTGGGTCGTGTAGCTCATTCTCTCTGGCCCTGGTCCCCCAGACAGGTGCTGTCTTGAGGCACGTGGGCACCTGGCTCCCACTCCTGGCTGTTTCTCAGTGGCAGCTCTGCTCTAAACCATGCTGGCAGCTCCCTCTGTCCAGGAAGGTGTGGAGAGGGAGTGTGGAGAGGCTGCCCCCTTACTGAGGGGCTCGGAAGGCCACGTGGGGCCGGTGGCCGCTCTCCTCAGGGATGTTGGCCCTTCCCTTTGCCCCATGCAGGGGCTCCTCTGGCCTGGGTAGATGGGGAAGGGGTGGGCATGTGTGTGGGGACAGAGCGCTGAGGCCCCTCTGTTCTCCCTGGGAGCATGGTAGCCTGCCCTAGTTTTGGGGTCATCTGGGATTGTGGATCCAAGCCTGCCGCCTCAGCCTGGCTGTGGAGGGTGGGCAGAGCTGCCATGGGGTGAGGGAGGCAGGGTCCTGGTGACGAAGGGTAGGTGGGCAGAACCCCCAGGGCTTGTTGAGAGCTGGCTGTATTTTGTCTCCACAGCCTTCCTGGAGACAAGAAAAGCAGCCCCTCACCTGCCACCACCGCCAAGAGCCACCTCAGCCTCCGGCGGAGACAGGCCCTCCGGGGGAAGAGCAGCCCTGTCCCGAAGAAGACCCCCAACAAAGGCCTGGTACAGGTCACCACACACCGACTGTGCCGCCTGCCACCGAGCCGGGCCCACCTCCCCACCAAGGAAGGTATGCTGGGAGCAGGGGCGCTGGGTACTGGGGCTGGGCATGCTTGCACTGGATCTGCTGGCCTGTTAGGAGCCATGGGCACCTTCCCTGCCTCATGCTGTTAGAGGCCCTGGCTGGGAGGGCACTGCCTGGCAGACGGTGGTGGTGGGCTGGCGGGTAGAGGAGAGGGCCCGGGTGCTGCGCCCTGCAGTCTGGGTGTGGGATGTGCTGCTAGGCAGGCGCTGTGGCCTCTTCTGTGTATCTCTTGGTATGGACCCAGCTGCGTCCCTCCTGAGGGAGGAGAGGGCGGCGGCTGCTGAGCCCTTAGACAGGGGTGAAGCCCTCACTGGTGCTGCACTGGGCACCCCCAGGCCTCTGCCTCCTCCAGGGCCCTTCTGTGCTTGGCTGGCTGGGGCTGCAGGTCTACCTGCCCTGCCCTTTCTGAGTGTCACATGGTACTACTGCGTGAGTGTTTTGAGTGGCCTGAAAGAATTGGTCTGGTCTCCCGCCGTACCACTCTGAGTGCACCCGGTCCCGCCTGGAGAGAAGTGGTCTGAGCTCCTGAGAGCTCCTGTGGCGGCCGGGGAAGGTCCTGGCCTGCAGGGAAGTGGTCTGAGCTCCTGTGGTGGCCGGGGAAGGTTCCCGGCCTGCAGGGAAGTGGTCTGAGCTCCTTTGGTGGCCGGGGAAGGTCCCGGCCTGCAGGGAAGTGGTCTGAGCTCCTGTGGCGGCTGGGGAAGGCCCCGGTCTGGAGATTGTGGGGTGTAGCCCCTTTGAGGTTGACCCCCACTGCGGTGATGGTGCCGACACACTGGGGGAGCAGCCTCCAGGCGGGCATGTGGTTGGGGGTATGTGGTGAGGGTCTAGAGCCCTTGGGTGTGGCACCCCCCAGACACTGTGGGGGTCAGCGTGGAGCCACGTTTGTCTGTGTGCACCTGGTCCTGTGCGACTCTGTGGCTCCCCTGGGCGCGTTAGGGCAACGGCTTCCTGAGCTTGTGTCTGTGACATCTGGAGAAGGTGGGGTGTTGGGGATTGAGCAGGCTTGGACCTGGGCACTCCGACTGGGAACTGGTGCTCAGAAATCTAGCCAAGGCTGGCGCGGTTGCTCACGCCTGTAATCCCAGCTCCTTGGGAGGCCAAGGTGGGAGGATCACTTGAGGCCAGGAGTTTAAGACCAGCCTGGCCAACATGGCAAAACTCCGTCTCTACCAAAAATACAAAAATCAGCTGGGCATGGCGGCACATGCATGTAATTCCAGCTACTCGAGAGGCTGAGGCAGGAGAATTGCTCAAGCCTGGGAGGTTGCAGTGAGCTAAGATGGTGCCACTGCACTCCAGCCTGGGCGACAGAACAAGTCTCTCTCTCAAAGGAAACCCATTCAAGCATACTGTCTTCTAGGGAGGCTTCAGAAGACCTTGGAAGGAGCTGAGCGTGGGCAGAGCTAAGAGTCATGTGGGGGCTGCCACGGGAGGGCAGGGCGTGTGGTCCCAGGTGGAGGACTGAATGGGGCGATGCAGCCGGGTGTTGCAGCACGGGGAAGAGGGGGCAGGCGAAAGTGAGGCTGGGGGCGCTGGTCGGCTGTCCCCTATTAGCAGACACCTGCTGCGTGCCAGGACACGTGGATTTCATCCTGGTGACAGAGAGCAAGCAGAGACCCATGTGGTCCCTGGTGGCCACAGTGAGGTGGCCAGATGGGGGTTAGGTCGTGGGCTTGTCTGGGAGCGGATAGTGGGGTTGGCTTGGACAGTTGGCAGCATCCCCTGGTCCCCTGGGGAGGAGGGGTTGAGGAGGCGTCCAGCTCTGGGAGGCCAGGAGGGGCTGCTGAGCCCTAGGAGACCAAGGCTTGCAGATGGCATGGTGGTTGGGGTGAGAGGCTCCCCACTGGGTGCAGGGTCAGCCCTGCTCACCTGGCCTGCTCCGTCTTCGGGCCTCTAGTAGAATGGGGCATAGGCAGGGGATGGGGGAGGCTGCTTCCTGCTGATGGGGCCTTGCTCGGCGCCCCCTGGACTCCCGCCAGGAGGAGTGTGGGCTTGGGAGGCCACCGGCTTCACCGGCTGACCATTGTGGAGTGCACAGCTGAGGGGCTGCTGCGGTCCTGTGTCTCTAGGGGGAAGGGTGTAATTGATCTCATCTGTTTTTGTTGTTGTTTTTTTTTTAATGTTTTTAGAAACAGGGCCCTGCTTGCCTCCCCGGCTGGAGTACGGTGGTGCAATCACGGCTCACTGCAGCCTCAACCTCCTGGGCTCAAGTGACCCTGCTGAATAGCTGGGACTGCAGGTACAGGTCACTATGTCTGGCTAATTTTTACTTTTTTTGTAGGGACAGGGTCTTGCTTTGTTGCCTAGGCTGGTCTTGAACTCTTGGGCTCACGGGATCCTCCTGCCTTAGTCTCTTAAAGTGCTGGGATTACAGGTGTGAGCCACTGTGCCCAGCCAAACTCATAAAGACCAATGTGAAGCTGGGTGCAGTGGCTCACACCTGTAATCCCAGCACATTGGGAGGCTGAGGTGGGCAGATCACCTGAGGTCAGGAGTTCAAGACCAGCCTTGGCAACATGGCAAAACCCATCTCTACTAAAAATACAAAAATTAGCCAGGCATGGTGGCAAGCGCCTTAATCCCAGCCACTTGGGAGGCTGAGGCAGGAGA
This sequence comes from Trachypithecus francoisi, assembly GCF_009764315.1. Taxonomy (NCBI): domain Eukaryota; kingdom Metazoa; phylum Chordata; class Mammalia; order Primates; family Cercopithecidae; genus Trachypithecus; species Trachypithecus francoisi. Next base: position 98,698,203 of record NW_022681472.1, on the reverse strand, counting down.
ATCACTTGAACCCAGGAGGCAGAGGTTGCATTGAGCGGAGATCTCCAGCCTGGGTGGCAGAGTGACGTTTTGTCTCAAAAAAAAAAAAAAAGACCAGTGTGACAACTGCATAGAGGGAGAGGAGAGGGTCCTGTGTGAGGAAGGGGTGGGGGTGGGGAAGGCGTCCCCCTGACTTGCCCACCACTGGCCCATCTGGCAAGCACGGTTGAGTCACTGTGCCTGGCAGCCTGCTGGCTCCTGGGGATACTGCAGTGAAGGTGAAGGGATGATGAGGCTGGAGGATGAAGGATGAAGGTGAAGGATGATGATCCTTCCAGTGGTGGAGACAGGCAGCTACCGGAGTGCTTGTACATCAGCCAGAAAGGTGCTTCTGGCTGGAAAATGCCTTCTGAGGAGTAGGCAGGGGGATAGCACAGGACCAGCTACAGAGAGGTGGTCTGCGAGTGGGAGGGCTTCTCTGAGGAGGTGACCTGAGCAGAGAGGAGTGAATAGGGCTCAGCTCTGTAGGCTGAGATGGAGGTGGGAATGAGCTTACTGTGTTCTGGAGCACAAGGAGGCTGTGGGGCCGGTTCACCATCTGGGAGTGTGGCTTGGAGGGGTTGGAGCCAGCGGGGCAGAGGGACCAGGTCCCAGGAAAGGGTCTTGTAGGCCACGGGAGGGAAAGGGGAGTTGGTTCTGGTTACTTTGGGAAGCCAGGGAGGGACGGGAGGACCCTGGGAGGGGAAGGTCCAAGGCCCCAGGGTGTCTGGCAGGCCTGAGCAGGCAGTGAGTCTGGAGGGCCTGTGTGCGAGGCTGTGGACGCCAGGCCAAGGAGCAGAGTCCACACGCTCTCAAGCGGGCAGGGAGCCCGTGGAGATGTGTGCAGAGGTGAGAGGCCGAGCCTGCATCTCGGCCTGGTCACTCAGGCAGCTGACCCCAGAGACAACCACCGCAAGATCCAAGCTGGCTGCAGGGGAGATGGGCATGGCCGGGGCATCTGCTGAGGTGGGAGGCTGGGGCCCGGGAAGCTGGTGAGTGGCTCCCGGAGGCTCCCTCCTGCAAGGCCCACCATCTCCCTCCCTGCCTGCCAAAGAACTGAGGCTTGCCTGTCCTCAGCCTGGTCAGGTGGGCTTCTGGGCAGGGCCCAGCTTTGTTTTGTTGAACACTGCAGTGCCCTGGTGAGCCAGTGAGCCCTTCCCGGGCCCTCCCTCAGCCCTCCTGTGTGGCCGAGGCCTCCATCGGCTGGGGCGGTTCCTGGGTGCCGGGGTTGTGTGGGCTGTGGATGGGGCCGCCACATGGGGCTGCTCCTTCATTTGGCTGTTGGGAGTTTTCTATCCCCATTTTCTGCCCAGCAAAAGCTTCGCTCCAGCTCCACCTCTCCTCTTCAAGGAGAGGGCAGTGTCCCAGTGTCCAGATGGGGACGACTGCCCTGTGGGCTCCTGCACTAGGGACGGGCTTCTGAAAGCTGCCAGGCAGGCCTGCTGCCCCCTCCCTCACCCGCCTCACTTCAGCCTTGCCATGCGGCCCAGTGGCCAGCAGAGGGCATGCTTGCCCCTCCTATCCCCTCCGTCCACCCTTTTTTGGTAATTGATCGCCTAATTTTCTCTTTATGTGAAAGAAAGCAGATATCAAGTAATTTGCAGCAATAACCTGCTAATGCTGGGCCAGTATCAAAACTCCCCTGTTCATTTCAAGTGGCAGATAAAACGCTAATACATAATTATCCTTGCAAATTGGATTATTTTAAATAACCAAAAGGCTACGGCCAGGAGAAAGCGATCCCATCTCCCCTGAGTTACTATTGCAGTGTAATTGCCGCGTTCAATCAATTTCCCTGGCATTAGAAATTCCATCACAATCAACATTAAGCTTTATTCATTGTGATGGCTAAGAGCCGGGCCATTTCTCCTCTTTTTCTTAACTGGCAAAATTAATCAGGGAAAAGATTTTAAACATTTACCCGTGCGAAAGAGGTCAGCCCTGCCACTATATTGCTCAGCAGATAAGGGGGCTAATAAAAAGAGAACTGAATTACTAATGATCACCAAGAACAGAGTATATAAAACCTGGCCATCGCCAGTTCAGGAAAAGGGAGAATCAATTTTCTTGGGACAAGGTGCGTTCATTTTTTATTTTGGCGCATATTATCAGCAATTTAATTTGAGAGGCATAAACAGGAGGAAACAGTTAGGGAATAATGAGCCTGGAGGTGTAAAGTGCCGCAGGATATATGCTGTACACAATTTATTTGGCACAACAGATAATCGCTTTAATTGAATTCAAAAGTGCATTGTTCAGCAGCAGCGTGGAGGCTCACGCCTGGGGACTGAGACTGTTAGGAAGGCTCCAGTCTGACTCCTCGGTGCCTTTCCTCCCCTCCCCTCCGAAGTCCTCTGGGCCTGGAGTCAGACCTCGGCTGGGGTGGGGCAGGGGATTCCTGGGTGTCTCTCCCTCTGCCGTCAGTGTGCCCCTTGCCTTCCATTTCTTCCTTTCCTTTTCTCCTGGGGATGGGTCTGTTGGCAGCTGGGGGATGAGAATGTGAGACACTGGCCGGGCGCCGAGGCTCATGCCTGGAATCCCAACACTTCGGGAGGCTGAGGCGGGTGATTACTTGAACCTAGGAGCTCAAGACCCGCCTGGGCAATGTGGCAAAACACCATCTCTACAAAAAATGCAAGAATTACCTGGGCATGGTGGCACATGCATGGAGTCCTAGCGACTCGGGAGGCTGAGGTGAGAGGTCTGGGAGGTTGAGGCTCTAGTGAGCCATGATTGCACCACTGCACACTGCAGCCTGGGTGACAGAATGAGACCCTGTCTCAAAAAAAAAAAAAAAAAAAGAAGATATAAGACAGCCCCAGAAGGGCGGCCTGGGCGTGTAGCATTTGCTGGAGGCTGCAGTAGAGACCTGCCTGGGTTGATCTGTCTCTGGCGGACCGATGCTAGAGATGGCATTTGGGCAGAAGAGGTGAAAACCTTTTCGGAGTCTGAAAATGGTGTCCTGTTTGCCACTCATGTAACTGTGGCAATTAGTGCTCTTGGTGTGCAGTGTTCACAGAACACACAGCTGAGCCCTGTGACCAGGCCCTCACTCTGGTGCGGGGGATGCGGGGCCAGCTTCGTGGTACGTCCTCCTGGGGCCCGTCGCTGTGCTCGGCCACCCTGGGCTAACAGGCGTGAGTCCCTAAGCCTAGCCGGCCTGTGCAGAGGGACGCTGTCCAGGCTGTACACTCCAGGCCAGGCCAGAGTGAGGGCCAGCTCTCCCACCCACCCCGCTGCGCCCAGGCTGAGGAGCTTCTTGGTGGCGGGCGGTGATGGAACTCCTACCAGCCACATGGAAGCGTCTGCTCTTTTATGCCAAGGAAAAGTCGTGGTAGGTGGGTAGGCAGTGGTGTTGTCATCTGCTGGGGTGGGAGGGCCCCCTCTGCTTCACCCACCCAGGATGGTGGATGCATGCCAGTGGCCTGCCCCCTTACCCCATGGCCTGGAATGAGCCCAAGGCCCTGCCTGGGAAACAGCCGCCTTCTCAGACTTGTTGCCAGGGTGCTGGGTGAGGGTGTGGGCCTGGCAGGTCCTGGGCACACCTGTGGCGGACAGAAAGGGCCTAGCTTACATGGTGGTCTCGTGTGGACAACCAGGCTGGGTTGAGGCCTGCCGGCTGCCCAGGCTTTGACAGGTGTCAGGCCAGGCATCTGCCTCTGGCCCAGAGCTTGCTGCACAAAAGGCGATGCCTACCCGTCCCTCAGTCCGCCGTGCCGGCCCCAGGGTGTGGAGGAACTGCTGTCAGCATTCGCAGACGAGACGTGGAGTCTCCACTCACCCCAGGTCCCTGGCAGAAAGGGCAGGCGTGGGTCTGGGACCCTCCTCTGGTGTCACCAGGTGCCCGGGCTGCCCCACCCAGGTGAGTCTTTTGAGGCCTGGATGCCCATTCCCTGAGTCCGAGTTGCTCCGAGGAAGTGCTCAGGGAGACCCCGTGGGAGCTGTGGGCCTCGGCCCCTCCCTGCCACCAGGTGGTTGTCGTGGCTCCCCCAGCCCCAGAGCGGGACCCAGAGCGGGACCTGAGGGGCCGGGGTCCCTCAGGCAACGGGCTCGAGGGTGAGGATCCTGGGTCTCACCCTCTAGCCCTGGCAAAGCCAAAGGCAGCCTCCCCAGAGCCCCGGCCGGCCGCCCAGTCCTTTGTGGGGCCTCCCCTGACTGTGGTGCGACATTTCCTCGAACGCTGCCTCCTAACTGCTGGCTCTCGGAAGGGCCTGCCTTGGCGGCTGTTCATGGGACCCCTCTGAGTCCTGGGGCCCTCCTGTGTCCTTGGGTCCTCCCTGTGCATGTGGCCATTTCTGTGTTGCCTCCCGGTACCTTGGAGAGGGGGTGGTTTGCCAGGCAGCCCTGGCATCAGAGGCCTGGGTGGGTTCTGCACCCGGCCCATGCTGTGGCTTTGCACTGTTTGGCCACAGATGCTTACGGGGATGTCACTGAGCAGGCACCAGCTTGGGAGTGTGGTGGCCCCTCTGCCCCTCTGTTCCCAGCGGCTTCTCCCAGTGACCCCCGCAGCCTGTGGATTCCAGGGCATGGGAAAAACCCAACTGCTTTCTCTCGACTGGCCCTGCCCCCACCGAAGGCCCTCTGTAGCTCCAGCCAGGCCCAACCTCTGGCCAGGCTCCTCCCCCACCCTTAGGTGTGCACAGTTTGCTCCCCTTGTTCGGGAGTCTGTGCGGTGGGCCATGGGCCACCCTGCCAGGCCAGCTCCTCTAAGATTGCGTCCCAGCCGCCCCGCCACCGTGGGCATTCCTTCCTCCTGCCTCATGTTTTGTATTGCAGGAAATGCGGAATTATTGTCCGTCCTGCCCATAGGAAGGTGCTGTGGGCAGCACCCTGGCTGCTCTGCGTGCACTTGAGCCTCAGGCTGTGGCAGCTCCTGGTGAAGGTGAGGCGCCCCCCTCCCAGAGGACTGGACCTGGGCAGAAGGGAGGGCCTTGCTCCCTCAGGAGACCCCATGGGCAGACCTTGAGCAGGAAGGCAGGGCAGTCACCATGCTTAGTGGGCAACCGAGGGGTGAGGGCCTGGCAGAGGGCTGCCCACCAGGAGGACAAGCCACAGGGCTCCCTGCCCCGACACTGTCCTGCCCCCTTTGAGACTCATAGGCTGGTGGAGGTTGGCAGCGGCACTTGGAGGCTCAGTGAGCAAGTGGGCAGGGTGCCACCAGCCTCGAGCCCCAGCCTCCAGCAGAGGGGCTGGTTTCTGTGCCATCCGAGCTGTAACCTCCTCTGCCAGGCTGCTGGGTGGCCTTTCTGAGCGTGGTGGTCTCCCCAGGAGGCTGGCTATGGATGGGACGTGAGGCATTGGTGGAGCCCTGACCTGCCGCACAGAGCCTGAGAACAGAAGCTTGACCGTGGAGGGTGTCTGTCGCTGCCTGGCCCAGGCGTGGGCGCTGGCCCCACAGCCCCTCGGCAGTGCCGCCTGGCTTCTGTGGTGAGCTGGCTGGGTCTGGGTCCCAGCCTTGTGGGGAGCTGGAGCGCTGTGGTCAGGAACAAGATGGCTCCCGTGCCCTGCGCAGAGACGAGTGGCAACCCCGAGGAGGCAAGAGCGCCCAGGGCCTGAGGTGCACCACAGGGTGGGTGCCAGGGTGGACTTACTGTGTCTTGGCAGTGGGGGAGGGTTGCCAGGGCCAGAGGGGCCGGAGACTCTCCCATGGCCCCAGCGAGAGTGAGGGGCAGGCACCCTGCCCCATGCTGCTAGGTACTGGGGAGCAGCCCTGTGTCCGGTACTGGAGGCCTGAATCTTTGCTGGATGCCAGGAGGCAGGGTTATGAGCCCCCAGGCGTGATGCGGGCATGGCCTGGCGGGAGACTTTGGCCCTGTCTGTCCATTCTCCTTGCTGGTGCTCGGTTCCATATCCGTGAATGGGGTCGAGAGCATTTGCCGTGGGGCTGAGCGTTTGCTGTGGGGCTGGGCGTTCGCTGTGGGGCTGGGCGTTCGCCGTGGGGCTGAGTGTTTGCCGTGGGGCTGTTTGCCATGGGGCTGGGTGTTTGCCGTGGGGCTGGGTGTTTGCCGTGGGGCTGTTTGCCGTGGGGCTGGGTGTTTGCCGTGGGGCTGTTTGCCGTGGGGCTGAGCGTTTGCTGTGCGGCTGGGCGTTCGCCGTGGGGCTGAGTGTTTGCCGTGGGGCTGTTTGCCGTGGGGCTGGGCGTTCGCCGTGGGGCTGGGCGTTTGCCGTGGGGCTGGGTGTTTGCTCTGGGGCTGAGCGGTGCTTTAGGGTGCTGTGGCCCAGTGTGGTGTTCCAGCTGGGCTGCGCTAGCGGCCAGCATTGCCCACCTGGGAGGCTCTGCCTGGCGCCTCTGGGGTATGTGGTCCAGCATTGCTTGCTGTGTGCAGTGGGGCTGTTCGATTTTACTGTGGTGAACCCGTGAAAGGGCATGAGAGCAGTTAGATCTGGAGTCCTGCTTTCATAAGGGAGAAAGAAAATGCTGAATTAGGCTTCAGGAAAGGCAGCCACAGCGATCCTTGAATCTTGCATAAATTATCAGGCATGCCGGAGGCCTCCAGTTTTGCGTGTGTTGTGGCTGTGCTAATTAATGACTCCACAGAACTGGCATGGGGTTGCGTGTGTGCCGTGGTGGTGCTGCACTGCACTGTGGGCGCAAAGCTGAAGACCTGGGCTGCCCGGGCAGGGTGGCATTCTCAGGAGAGCCAGAACTCACACTGCTGTAGGACTCTGGGTCCCCAGACTGGGGACAGCTTCGGCTGGTCCTTGTGTTGAATGGATTGAGATAGTCCTCTTGTCCCTCTCCTCCCAGCCTAGGGCTGGCACGTCCCCCTAATCATGTGTCTTGTCAGACTTTGAATCAAGTGCAGGACACCCCGGGTGGGTCCCTCACCCTGGTGGCCTATCTCAGGAGTCCACCAGGCAGTGGGTGTTGGGGTGCAGGACACAGGCTCTGTCGCCACCTGCCAACCCCAACCAGGCAGCCAGGGGCATGCTGCCAAGTGCTTGGGTGACTGGTGGGCATGGCACAGGGCCGTTCCAGTGGCCACCCCTGCTGACCTGGTTCTCTGCCCACTCTGCCGGCGTGTGCTCTTCCTGTGGCCGGCCTCTGGGGTCTGTCTCCAGGCACAGCCAACAGGGCTTATGCTGCTTGCCTCCTGCTTGCCTCCTGCTTGCCTCCTGGCGGTGTCTTTTCACCAGCTCTCGGTTCTCCCACTGGAGTAACGGGGGCATGGCTCTGCCAGCCTCAGCTGGCCTCCTGTTGAGGGGCTGGGGAGTGGGTGTGGCTCTGGGCACTGAGGCGGCTTTCCAGCTGGGGACAAGTGTGGCCTGTGCCTTCTGGGATTCGGCCCCTTCTCCACATGGGGTCAGGATGTTGCTGGGCCCCGGTGTAGGCCCCTGCTGGGGCTATAGCCTTCTGCGCCCCATCTGCTGCCCATAAGTGGCCCCTGCCAGCCTCCTCTGTCTCTCCACCTTGACCCTTGCCTGAGGGTACCTGCTGTGGTCCCATAGGTGGGTCGTGGCAAAGCTGATTGTGGTCAGAGTCCATGTGGACTTGGGCATCGTCTGGGAACCCTGTGATCCCCACTGGTTGTTTCCCCTGCACCAAGTCTGATCATGTTCTGGGCGGGGTCCTGTGGGGAAGGAAGTCCTGGTTCCCCAAGGGGTCTCCTGCCCGGCACCAGCAGCAGTCCTGGGAGAGGAAGTAGCCCCAGCCCAGTGTCTCCTGCCCACAGGCACCCGGTCTTCCTGCCACTCATCCTCCAGAGCTGGCCCTGCCCTTGCTCACTGGGCATCTGCTGAGCTCTGGGGCTATGTTGGGACCGTGACTGGTGGGCCAGCCCGGTGAGGCCCTGATGGCACGGGTGTGACTCTTGGCGGGAGGTGCTGGGCTCTTGCCTGATGGCAGACAGAGAATGTCCAGCCAGGGTCTCTCCAGGGCCTCTCCCACTGGACCCCACTGAAGTCAGTGCCCTGTGTGGCCCCATTGGGGCAGCAGCCTGCATCCTAGCATGGGTTTCAGTGTGGCCCTGGGTGGACTTGAACTATGGTGGCTGTGGGGGTTCTCCAGGTCCCCCACATCTTCAGCACCAGTGCCAGCACCCTGGGCTGTGGGCCAGCTGTAGGCTGATGCCACTGAAGCGGGGACAGTGCCAGGCCCAGGCAGAACGTCAGGCTTGGGGTTGTGCGGCAGGCGTGGCATCCAGATGGGTGGGGAGGCCTCTTGGGAGAGTGGTGCACAGGCACTGCCTGCCCCCGCGGCCTGGCCCATTCCCTGTCCTCCTGTCCCATCCTGTCCCTTGGTACAGATCTGCTGCAACCAATGGCCAGCTCTGGTCACTGCGTGTGTGCTGAGTGGCGGAATCCCAGCTGGCCAAGCTGTGCTTCCCGTAGAGAGGTGCATGGGAAGGCATAGCAGGAAGACCAGGGTTGTCTTTGGCACCCTTGATTGGAGCCCCCTCTTTCCAGGGCTGAGTCCGGTGACCTCAGTCTCTGGTCCGTGTCCTCATGGGAGCAGGGCGACATGCAAGGACCCCCCTCAGGATGGGCCCCAGGGACGCTCCTCGCCCGACTCCCAGCTGAGACCTCTTCTTTCCGTGCTCTGGGGTCCCTTGGGTGGCTCTGCCTTGGGAGGGACACAGTCTCTGGGCCCAGCTGTTCTGGACAGGGCTGGGCCACATGTCTCTCTTCAGGGCTCCTAGATGGCCACGGGAATCCTGAAGAGGAGACCGCGCCCATGCCCGTGCCTGCGCCACCTGCCACCCCTCAGGGCCCTCCTTTCTGGTCCGCTTGCCCGTGGCTGTCCAAGGCTGTGCCGACCCTGCTGTGAGGAGCTTTCACTCAGCAGGAGGCTGGCACTGTCACCAGCTCCTGCGGTAGCCTCAGGCCAGGCCGAGCGCTGCTGGGAGGTGCCACTCAGGCCAGAAGAAGCCAAGCACTTGCCATGGCTGCATCTGGCCCGGCTGGATGGCGAAGTGCGGCTGTGCGTGGCCTGGGCCATCTGGCCTGACTGGATGGCGAAGTGTGACTGTGCATGGCCTGGGCCTCGGGGCTCGCAGAGAGAGCAGATGGAATTTCAGAGAATTCTGTAGCTAGATAGGATGACCGTAAACTTAGCAGCTTCTAGACATTAAGTGTCCAGTTGCCTGTTGGTTTGCTTGAGTGTGTGTTACGGAGCCCTGGTCTCGGAGCTCAGCCCTGGGGCCCCAGGCTCCCTCTGGTGCTTTTGATCCAGGGCTGGCCACGGTCTACACCCAGGCCAGGGACTGGCGTGGCACCTGGCATGGCACCTGGCATGGCACGTGTGCGGCTTCTGCCACTGGCCGGTCTGTGCAGCATGGCTCAGAGCTTGGGCTCGAGGCAGAGCGTGGCCGGCAGGTCCCCTGCTGTGGGGTTTTGTGTACAGAAGCAGCAGCTGCCCTCCCTATTCCTCTTGTTCCCCCAGGGAGCTGAAGGCCAGGGCCAGGCAGCCACCAGTGCAGCACAGCGCAGCTCACTCCCCTTTGCCTGGAATGTGCTGCCCAGTGCAGGTGTCAGGTGTGTGCCTGGAGCTCACAGGGGCCAGTCTTCTCCCCCAGGGCCAGGGACCAGCTGCTCTTGGCCCCTTCCTTGACCCACCTTTGTGTGGCTTGCCTGCTGCTAGCGTGGTGGGTTGGGGGCCCGGCTCTGAGGCCGCGGCCTCATGGCCCAGCTGGGGTTTCTTTGAGGCAGACGACTGGCGGTGAGCTCTGGGCCCTTCAGCCGGGTGTGTCTGACCAACGCAGTCAGGCACGAAGTACCGAGGCTGCCCTGCGCTTGCAGAGGCATGGCTCCTTGCAGAGCATGGCACATGTCAGGGGCTCTGGGAACCTGAGCCCAGACCCTCAGGGAGCTCTCTCCTAGGGCCTGGTGTCATAGACTGTTTGGTCTCAGCAGTCATAGACTGCTGAAGTTGTGGGAAGGGCTGAGGGAGTGGGGATCAGAGCCCACTAGGGTCTGCTCTGTGCCAACCATGTGGTTCCAGGGCCCATCCTGAAACAGGCTGTGGGCACCACAGGGGCACTGTGCCCGGTGTCTCTCACAGGCACACTTGCCCCTCCTGCCCATTGGGGGATGGGGAGGCGGCCCAGGAGAGACAGGACCACCTGGGAACACGGACTTCTGTTCCAGGACTGCGCTCATCCAGGACTGGCTAGCTCTGTCTGGGAGACTCCTGGCATCCAGGCAGTCCTCCAGGCTGCCCTCGGTGCTTGGCTGGCCTTGGGTACCTCGACATGGCCCTGTGGGGCCTGTAGTGAGGCCGCGTCCTTCACCCACCCCCAGCCCATGCCAGCTCGCTCTCCGTCATCCTGCGGCCCTGCTCTGACTCAGTTGGCCCTGGAGTGCTGTGCTCACTCTGTTGCCCAGGCTGGAGTGCAGTGGCACGATCTCAGCTCACTGCAACCTCCGTCTCCTGGGTTCAAGAGATTCTCCCACCTCAGCCTCCTGAGTAGCTGGGATGACAGGCTCACGCCACCACATCCGGCTAATTTTTGTGTTTTTAGTAGAGATGGGGTTTCACCATGTTGGCCAGGCTCGTCTTGAACTCCTGACCTCAGGTCATCCTCCAGCCTCGGCCTCCCAAAGTGCTGGGATTACAGGCGTGAGCCCCTGCGCCTGGCTTCCAGTACAGTTTTAATGAGGCGAAGGAAATAGGCCTATAGTCAGGTCAGGGAGTCTTCTGTGCTGTGCGGTGCTGCGGCCCACAGGGTTGTGTGTGGCCCATGCAAAGACCTGTCAGGAGCAGCATGACGTCTGCAGTGAGCAGCCAGGCTCTGCTGAGGCCACGGATCATCAGTTCTTTTTTTTTTTTTTTTTTTTTTTGAGACGGAGTCTCGCTCTGTCACCCAGGCTGGAGTGCTGTGGCCGGATCTCAGCTCACTGCAAGCTCCGCCTCCCGGTTCACGCCATTCTCCTGCCTCAGCCTCCCGAGTAGCTGGGACTACAGGCGCCGCCACGTCGCCCGGCTAGTTTTTTGTAGTTTTTAGTAGAGACGGGGTTTCACCGTGTTAGCCAGGATGGTCTCGATCTCCTGACCTCGTGATCCGCCCGTCTCGGCCTCCCAAAGTGCTGGGATTACAGGCTTGAGCCACCGCGCCCGGCCCATCAGTTCTATTTCAGAGGTAAACTTGGATCCCGAGGGAAGGCTGGCAGAGGACCAGGTGTCAGGGGGCTCAACACTGGGCCACACACTTACAGGGTGACCAGCAGCAGGGGGACCCTAGAGACATACCTGGGCAGGCACACCCCTCTAGTCTGACCCCTCCATAGAGGGCACTTTGTGGGGATCCCCTGAGCCCCCAGCAGGGAGAACTCCCGTGACAGCCGTGCCCACTGATGCTGGCTCTCCTTTCAATATGGGAGCCTCCAGAGGCTGGGGCTGCATGGGTGGGGTGGGGGGCTGGAGAACAGGAAAACCCTCCCTCCTGTTCCAGCACCTCTGAAAGATGCATGGGTGCTTGAGTTACGTTCTTCCTGGGGACCCCTTCTGGGGGCCTCAGGCTCTGAGAGCCCCAGACAGGTGCACTGGTGGGGGTGGGGCTGAGTCCTGGCCTCACGGCTGTGGGGTGGTGAGAATGAAGTAAGGCTGCTTGGATGGGCTGGCCTCCCAGGAAGTCCTCCGTGCCTGTCCCACCTCCTGCCTGCCCTGGCGGGTGCCTCTGGATGGTTGCAAGTGTGGCTTGTTTCTGGGCCTTTTGAAAACATAAGTAGCAGATGCCCCGTGTACAGGAGGCCCGGAGCTGCTCCAGCCTGGGCTTCCTGCCCACAGCCAGTCCCCCTGCCTGCTGGGAGCTCCCCACAGGCGGACATAGTGCTGGGGGCAGGGCCTGCCCAGTGGGTCACCAGGACTTGAGGAGCCCTCAAAGCCTGGGAGGGGGTTCCAGTGGGTGAAGGGGTGGGGTCAGTCCCTTCAGACTTCCGAGGCTGTGCCCACATATCACCACTTTCACGACCTGGGTCTTAGTGTGCTCAGTAGCCTCGTGACCTCGGGCCAGTGCCACCACCTGTGCCTCCGCCCTGTGTCTCCAGCCTCCTTGCCTTGTCTCATTGAAGGCCTCTTGGGAGGAGCCAGGCTGCCCCTGGGGTGGCTGTGGTTTTCTTGTTGAGAACCCTCTGGGCTGGGCAGGGGCTGTGGCAGGCCCGGGCTTGCCCCTCCCAGGGTCTGTTTCCCGGTCCCAGGCCAGCTCTTCGCAGCTGAGAGCCCTGTGGGCTGGGCGGGCCGTCTGCCTGTGTGGCTGTTAGTGTGTGTGGGAAACCTGCCACTGTGAAGCCTGATCCCCTCTCTGGGTAGACGGTCCAGAAACCCAGCCATGGGGGGTGCTGCTGGGCAGAGATCACGGTTCCCAGCCAGCAAGGCTGGAGGATGAGGGCAGGGAGGGGGCAGTTCCTGGCCTAGCTCCTGGACGGGGGTGGGCCCTGGTGGGCGCCATGAGCTGCCCTCAGTGGGAAATCAGATGTTCTGTCCCGTGGGGCAGAAGGACGCTGTGAGGTTCAGCCCCACAGCCCTGTTACAGGGCGGTGCCAGCCGGCTGGGATCTGGGCACATCCCTGACCTGCACCCCCTGCTTCCCAGCCGGTTCCCACTGCGTGGGCCTGGGAGGACGAAGCAGCACTAGGGCTGTGTGGAGGCGCGGGGTGGGCAGCTGGCCATCGGCTCCACCCACCCAGGCCTTCCTGGTGGCCTGCAGCTGCCCCTCCCACCGCATGCAGGGCTGGAGTGGCCCCGGAAGGGTGCTCTTATCTCCTCCCAAGTCAGGGGAGCCTGCCCCCAACCTGCCCTCTCCCAGGAGACGTCAGTCCCCTGCCAAAGACTTCTCAGCCTCTTTTTTGTTCTGTTGAGGAGGATACCCCACCTGCCTCTTCCTCATGGTGGCCCCTGGGAGCATTTTCATGATGCTGGCCATGCATCCAGGACTGGGGCTGCCTTGCAGAGCTCTGGGCACCCCCACTGCTCCTGCCTTCTGCCAGGGCTCCTCCTTGGGCCCTGAAGAAGCCCACCCAGCTCCATTGTGCCTTCGTGTGGGAAGGAGGTGGGTGGGGCGAGCAGTACTGTTTCAGTCCTGCCAGGCCTGGGGGGCGGCCCTAGGCAGGCTACGGAGTGGGTTGCGTCTGTTGGGATGGCATGGGGCTGGCGGTCTGGCTGCAGCTCCCCTGTGGCACCATCGGGCTCTGAGGTGCTGGGCCGTGGCTTCCCACAGGGCAGGGCACCTCTGGACTGCGGGGGTGTTCTGCGTCCCCTGCAGTGCAGCCTTTGGGCCCATGATGAGTCCTGTGTATGGGATGGAGTGGTGGCCTTGGCTGCCCTGGGGTCTGGTCAGGCTATTGTCCCCAGGTGGCCTGCCCGTGGGGCCTGCGACTGTGAAAGGTGAGGTGGGCTGCTTGCCCCGTGCTGCTGTGTGGGCCGCTGTGGCCCATGTGGACACACAGCATGGCACGCTCGCCTGTCCTTCCCGTGGGTGCCAGTGTGAGCACACGTGCACACTGGTCAGATCTTGCCCGCCGTGTGGGGCTTGCCTCTGTGCCCCCTGAGCCTCTGTTTCTGCAGCTCTGATGTGGGGTGCTCAGGACTGGGGTAACGAGGCATGTCAGGCTTAGTCATTCTTAACCTTTGCGCTTCAAGACACATGAGCTCATCTTACCGAAAGATGAGCTCCCAACCCCAGGTCCCGCCCACTGCGCCACGGTCTGGGCCTGAAGGCTGGTGCTGGCCCCCATGGTTCTCACCCACCCTGCCCCGTGCTCTCCCAGAAGGCTGGAGCCCCAGGGCATTGGCCAGGAGTCTAGTTAGGGGGAATGGAGCTGGTCGGGGACCTGTCTGCAGCCTGCCTCCTCAGCTCCTACCCTGACCCACATGCGGGGCCACTGCCTGCCTGGCCCTGTGCCCCACTGCCCCCGGTCAGCCGTCAGCACACTCGCTGCTACCCCTACTCCCCTCCTTCAGAGGGTCGGTGGGTCACCTTCCTGGGAGGCTGGCATCGTGCTCGCTGCACCCTGGCCTGGCCTTAGCCCCCATAGGGTCCCTTGCTCACTGTGCACTGGGGAGGCATCACCGGGAGGCAGGCATTGCGGCTGGGGCTGCACCCCGTGCTTGGGGATGGAGGATCCAGAGGAGAGGGGTGGGCTTCCCTCAAAGGCAATGGGCTGCCTGCCAGGCTGGTGCCACCCCAGTCAAGGCCAGGGGAGCCTCTGTCCCTTGCCCCTGTGGCCCCCGTTGAGTCGGCTGAGGGCAGGAGCCCCTTGCTGCCTTCTCGGGGTCCCCAGTTGCACGTTTGTGTGTCCCAGAGGGAGCACAAGCTGTCGAGCCAGTGTCCCTGAGACTGCGATTGTGGCTCCCACGCACCATCTCCAGCCTTGGTGGGCCTGACCCCAATGCTGTGGCTGCCAAGACCAGCCCTGGAGGAGGCCCTCAGGGCACACCTGGTGCCTGGCACCCACGACCTCCCCTCTGCGGCCTGCCCACTGTCCCACAGCCATAGGAAAGGCCCGGAGTGGCCCAGAGGAGAGCAGCATGTGGCCGGGGAGTCCTGACAGCCTGCAGTTTCTGAGCTGGACACGTGGTTTCTCTCAGGGGCTGCTGCTTTCTGTAGAGGGTGTTGCCAGGACTCTCTCCAAAGAGTCTTTCTTGGGCTGTGCTCAGAGGAAGCAGAAGAGGATTCCTGAGAGAAGGCCGTGCCACATGGCGGAGCTGGGTCCTCGTGCCGCCCGGCAGCCCTTGGCCCCAGATCTGTTCCACTGACCTTGGGATCCAACCAGGCCCAGCCATGTGAAGGTCAAGGGTGGGCTGGGAGGGAAGGGCCTGGGGCTTCCTGGGTTAGGCTGAGGCCGTTTCCAGTCTGGCCTGCCCAGTGGAATCTCTGGGGTCCCCCCAGGCAGGAGCCTGACACTGCGCTCGGCACCCTGGCTCTGGAGCTGCCTGCTGGCCCACAGCACCAGCCCCTCTCGCAGCACCAGGGCCATGGCGTTCATGCAGAAGGGCGGGGGGCCCTGGGGACCAGAAGACCTGAGGCTCTGCTGAGTGGCCGCCTCCAGGTCCAGTACCCTGAGACGTGGTGGCCAGGGCCTTGGGGTTGGCCGTGCCTCGCCCAGAGCCTGGAGCTGCTGTCCTGGCCCGGAGCAGGTCTGTCTTCTGGGAGCTGCTCTTCTGCCCTCGAGTGTCTGGGTGCCCCCAGTAACTATGTGTGCAGGTGGGGCAGAGAGCACAGGTGGGCCTGGAGATTTGGGGAGGGAGCTCAGGTGCGGGGCAGGCAGGAGATGGGGATCAAAGCAGAGACAAGGTGAAGAGGCGTTCTCAATCCAGTCAGAGCTCCCAGCCCTGGGCAGGGCCCGTCCCAGGTGCCTCTTATGGTGAGACGGGGAGCAGGTGAGCTGCAGGCCTGGGGTTCTGGGCACACGGGCTCTCTCCAGGCTGGCCGGGGCTGCAGGCCGGTGGGGAGAGCTTGGGGAACATCGTTCACAAAGCACGTGCCCTGGACCCCAGTCCCCTTCTTTGTGAAGTGGGGGTGGAGGCTGGGTGCACGCCTGTCCGCACACACCTGGCCGGGCCCAAGCCCATCTGTCTTTCGCTGCAGCCTGCATACCCTGAGCCTACCCCACCTGCTTGGAGCGTGACCTGGGGTACAGGCCCAGCTTGGTCCAGTTTCCTCCTGCTCCTCTGCACCCCTGCCCAAGGCCTGCGTTCACCCTTTTTGGGATCTCCCTTAGCTGCCTGCTGCACTGTCTCCTCCAGCTGTGGAGGGCAGGGAGGCCCCCTTTCTTCCCCTGCACCTGAGGCTAGGTAGAGCTGTGGGGAAGAGGGGAGGAAGCCCCACTCTCCATAATCTATAGCGACTGTCACAGAGCAAACTATTCTCATTTCATACAGGCGGGTCAGGTGCCGGCGTGCGATCGATGGCTCGCGCGCAATAATTACAGGAACTAGCAGCTTGTGTTGCTTGAGTGACTTTAAGAAGAGTAGGGTCTCAATCTTCCCTTTAATAGGGCTCTGACAGTCCGCGGCGGCGGCTTCGGTGGTGCTGCATCTCTGGCTGACAGTGTTGTCATTAAACACCAGGTAGTGTGGAACAACAGAGAGCACGGATCCCACACGGGGGGACAGGGCGGCTGACAGCGGTCATTTGTCATCACTGAGCTGCCCAAACTCAGACTGCACTGCGAACAGCTGCTTAGGGTGACTTATGGCCCTGTCGGGCTGCTATTGTGATTTGATAATCCGTAAATGTTTGTCAAAGATGAATTCCCAGATCCCATGGGGCTGCGGCCCAGGGACGCGAGGCCAGGGCGTGAAAGCTGAGGGGCCATTCTCTCATGTGGCCGGCCACGTGCTGCACCCACCTGGGGAAGTGCTGGGGCCCAGCCTCCAAGGCAGTCCTAGCAGGGCTCCCAGGAGGGTCCGGATGCGCCTGCTCCTCCTCTCTCAAGGCTGGAGTCCTCTGCCATCTCTGTGGTGGGGTGAGCATGTGCATGACAGCGAGTGTGTGTGTGTGTGTGTGTATATGTATATGTGTGATTGCAAAGTTTCCTTTCGTGCTGACGAGGCTTTGAGGCAAGTTTTCCTGCCAACGTGGGATTCTGGCAGGGAGGGCCTAATGGCGGCAGCGAGCAGGTCTCTGTGCTCCACCCTGCTGAGCAGCCTCAGGGTGTGGGGCCAGAGGGTGTGAGGTTGCCCAGGAGGACCCCAGCAGCCCCGTGGCCCTGCTCCCGGCCACCACCACACACAGGAGCTCCTGCCCTCCGTCTGCAGCGTTTGAGGTCCTGGGAGCCATCACGCACAAGAAAAGTGAAGTGATTTATTAGACTCATAAAAATTCATACTTTGTGGTTCCAGTCATCTCACATCTGAAGCTTGTTAGAGCACGGTCCTGGCAGCTCCCACCGCGCCAGCGTGGGGGCAGGGCACTCACCAGCCGCCCCCTGCCTGGGCTGCCGTTGTGGCGCATTTAGAGAAACGGACGGGCCTGAAGCACATGCAACCACGCAAGGGGAGGGCCGGCAGCGGTGGAGGGCCCAGCCGTGTCACCAGCACACTCCCCGAACCTGCAGGGCCTGGGCTGGAACCAGCAGGGCTGGCTAGATGCCAGGGTGCTGAGTGTGGGTGGCCCCTGGGGCTGGCTCCAGATGGGCAGTGAGCCTGTGACAACACAGCCAGGGGTCTGCCCACATAGATGGTGGTCCAGGTGCGCAGGTGGAACGGCCAGTGTTTCCAGCCGTCTTGAGTGACAGGTGGAGCGCCTGTGCAGGGGCCGCTGTTTCCAGCTGTCTTGAGTGACACAGGTGGAGCGCCTGTGCAGGGGCCGGTATTTCCAGCCGTCTTGAGTGACACAGGTGGAGCGCCTGTGCAGGGGCTGCTGTTTCCAGCTGTCTTGAGTGACACAGGTGGAGCGCCTGTGCAGGCGGAGGGGGCCGCTGTTTCCAGCTGTCTTGAGTGACACAGGTGGAGCACCTGTGCAGGCGGAGGGGGCCGCTGTTTCCAGCTGTCTTGAGTGACACAGGTGGAGTGCCTATGCAGGCAGAGGGGGCCGGTGTTTCCAGCCGTCTTGAGTGACACAGGTGGAGCGCCTATGCAGGGGCCGCTGTTTCCAGCTGTCTTGAGTGACACAGGTGGAGCGCCGGTGCAGGGGCCGCTGTTTCCAGCTGTCTTGACTGACACAGGTGGAGCACCTGTGCACGGGCCGCTGTTTCCAGCTGTCTTGACTGACACAGGTGGAGCACCTGTGCAGGGGCCGCTGTTTCCAGCTGTCTTGAGTGACACAGGTGGAGTGCCTGTGCAGGGGCCACTGTTTCCAGCTGTCTTGAGTGACACAGGTGGAGTGCCTGTGCAGGGGCCGCTGTTTCCAGCTGTCTTGACTGACACAGGTGGAGCACCTGTGCAGGGGCCGCTGTTTCCAGCTGTCTTGAGTGACAGGTGGAGCGCCTGTGCAGGGGCCGCTGTTTCCAGCTGTCTTGAGTGACACAGGTGGAGCACCTGTGCAGGGGCCGCTGTTTCCAGCTGTCTTGAGTGACACAGGTGGAGCGCCGGTGCAGGGGCCGCTGTTTCCAGCTGTCTTGAGTGACACAGGTGGAGCGCCGGTGCAGGGGCCGCTGTTTCCAGCTGTCTTGAGTGACAGGTGGAGTGCCTGTGCAGGGGCCGCTGTTTCCAGCTGTCTTGAGTGACACAGGTGGGGCACCTGTGCAGGGGCCGCTGTTTCCAGCTGTCTTGAGTGACACAGGTGGGGCACCTGTGCAGGGGCCGCTGTTTCCAGCTGTCTTGAGTGACACAGGTGGGGCACCTGTGCAGGGGCCGCTGTTTCCAGCTGTCTTGAGTGACACAGGTGGGGCGCCGGTGCAGGGGCCGCTGTTTCCAGCTGTCTTGAGTGACACAGGTGGGGCGCCGGTGCAGGGGCCGCTGTTTCCAGCTGTCTTGAGTGACACAGGTGGAGCGCCGGTGCAGGGGCCGCTGTTTCCAGCTGTCTTGAGTGACACAGGTGGAGCGCCGGTGCAGGTGGGAGGGGGCTGGTGTTTCCAGGCTCCATCCCTTCCAAAGGCACCCGCAAAGGCTCCTTGGCCCAGCACCTGCCTGGCCCAGCTATGCCATCTGTGGGCATCGTGGGCTGGTGTCTTCCTCTAGGCCTTGGCCACATTTCCACTGCCCTCAGCTGTGGCTGGCATTGTGGGTTCTGTGTAGTGGCCAGGAGGGGCAGAGGTACCTCCCTTCTCGTGATGGGGATGTTCTGCCTGACCTGGCCAGAATCAGGCAGGAGCCCTACCTGGATCTTTGCTTCCAAACAGTGGAGGAGCCTGGGAGGCCTGTTTGTGGGGAGAGGCTGAGCCTCCCATGGTGCCCACTTTGATTCCACTTTTCCGCACAACTGCAGGGTCCCCACAGCCTACCAGTGCTGTCTGCGGGAAGCTGATGTCACGCATGACCAGCCGGGTTGTGCGCTCATCAGCACTAATCACTGCAGCCCCTCGCTGCGCCCCAGGGGCCCTGCCGATGACCCGCCTGGCTGGCGTGATGGAGGGCCGAGGCGTTGCAGGCCGGGGAGTGTGTGTACGCCACAGGCTGGCTCCATCCTGCCCTTCTCGGTGTCTAGGTGAGAAAAGCAGCTGGGAACTGCCCATCTGTGGTCGGGGAAGAGAAGAGCAGAGGCTGGGCTTCTGGATCGGGGAGCGGGGCAGGAGCCCCATGGCAGGCCTGGGCCCCAGGGACTGACCCTCACGTTTCTCAGAACCCAGCAGTAAGGACTGGTGAGTCCAGACAGTGGGTGCAGGGCATGGTAGGCTCCCTGAGCTCCCAGCATTCACTGAGGGGTGTGTCTACAGGATGGTGGGGGGCACTGGCCGGGCACAGGCCTCGTCCTGCGGGAGCAGACACCCAGGACCACAGTAGTTGCGGCGCCGGGCCTAGCTGCACATGGGCCAGACAGGGAGGGGACTGAGGAGGGCAGAGAGAAGAAACAGACAAAAAACCAGGGAGGCTTTCCTGTCCTGCCTCGGAGAGTGGCCTTGGAGAGTGGCCATGCAGCCCCTAACTTCACCAGGTGTCAGTAGAAATGAGGCTGTTGGTCCTGCAGATGGATGCCCACAGGTGCACGTCCAGGCGGTGAGCCTAGCTCCTGGGTTGGGCCGCATTTGAGCTGCACAGCCTGGCTCAGCACGAAACTCGAGGGCCTGAGGGGAAGCGAGAGCTGGGTACAGGTTTGTGGGGTGTGCAACCCGGCCCTGTCCTGGCTGCTAGGGGCGAGAACCACAGGATTGGGAATGACCATGCACGTGTGCTCACACCTGTGTGCATGCCCACCGCCCACCATGTGCATGTCAGTCTCTGCGCGTGTGCTCCTGAGTGCACTTGTGTGTCCCGGCAGGATCAGGCTTGCTGTGTGGTGACACCAAGTGGACGCTGGCAGGCAGGCCTTGGGTGGGCCAGTGGCTCCAGGCCAGATCCACTGTAGACGCTGCAGACACTGGGGAGACAAGGGCCCGAGCCAGGGTGGGGTCTGCAGTGGCAACCCAGGTGGGAGTGGTGGGGACCCATGGCCTGAGGCTCCTGGGAGAGCAGGCAGTCTCCTGTGGACCTCATGGTGGCACTTGAGGGCCAGAGACCTCCTGTTTGACCTCACTGCCCTCTGCACATGGTGGACCTCGGGGAAGCTGCTCCTGATGGCCCCTGGGGTCTGCCCACCCTTCCTTGGAGGCCAGAACCTATGTCACCCCCAGTGTAGCGTTGGCCTCGCCACCTTCAGGACCTAGCGCGTGGAAGTGCTGGGGGTGAGCACCAGGCTACCAAGGTGGTGACCGTGCGGCCCCAGGGGACAACTCAGACTGGGCCAAACTTCAGAAAGGGCCTGGTGGAGGGACCCTCGGTGGTCAGGCCCTGGCGAGCTTCGCTGGTTTCACCTGCTCCACAGGCCTTCACCTTGGCTGGGCCACCCTGTCCACCCCCATCAGCCTCAGCAAAGGCTGTAGGAGCTGCCTGGCCCAGGTGCCTTCCAGGAGGTGCCCCGGACTAGTCCTGGGCTGTGCAGGGAAGGGCATCTGCGCTCATGATGGGCAGAGCCTCCTGCCCCAGGAATAGCGAGAACTGTTACCTGAGCTGCCTTCAGCGAGAGACAGTTCTGCGAACGCTACCTCTGATTGGCTGCAGTAGCAGGCGCTGTGCCCCTACCAGGCCCGGGGGTCTGCACACCACTCAGACATACGTCACAGACATACGTCACAGTCTGAAATGCAAGAGCCTGGGGCTCTCGGGAACATGGGCCACATGCTCTGTTGGAGTTTTCATGGCTGTTTCTCCAAGAGCGCGATCAGCCGCTGTCAGGGACACTGCCTGACGGGACTCCATGATCCTCCAGCGTGGGGCCTGGTGCTGGGTGTTCAGCAGCCTTGGTGGGGGCAGGATCACCTGCCAGCTGCAGCAGAGGAGATGGGGCCTCTGGGCTCACCTGCCCTGTCGGCTGGTCTGGAACTTGCCTGCCCCGTTCCCTGGGGCTCCCCCTGCTCCCCTGCCTTTGCCCCTCAGCAGTCTCCTAGCCAAGTTGGGAGGGGTGGGGGTGTGAGGGGCCTTTGAGCTGGACCTGCAGGGGTAGAAGGTGGGGCCTGCGCTTGGCAGGTGCTTCCTGAGGACAGCGTGGTACCAGAGGCTGTGGAGCCAGCTGAGGCCGCGGGTGTGAGCATGGTGCCAGCCAGGCAGGAGCACAGGGTAGGCCTGGCCCTGACTCCCAGTGCCTCAAGCTCTCCTCGCACACTCCCTGCCCCGACTTCCCCACAGTGCCTGGGCACCCCCTGCCCAGGCTGTCCCAGCCTCTTGCAGCCCCTACTCCTCTAGTCCTGGGCCTGTGCCCTGCTCTCTCCTTCTCAGGAACCCCAGGCTCTGCTCATTCCAGGCAGGCTTGGCTCTCCTGGAGGGGCACTTCCCGGGGTTCCGCGCGCCGCGTGGACGTCCCCGCGCCACTGAGCACTCTCTGTTGTAATCACAGCTCTAATTAGGCGATTAATCGTGGGAACTCTGCTCTCTGGGAGACGTTGCCTCGTCCCTGGCGCCCTCTTGCGGCTGTGGGGCTGAAGGCACAACCCCCGAGCTCTGGGTTGGTCAGGCAGTGCCGGAGGGAGAGAGGAAGAGGCCTGGCCAGTGAGTGGGGCGGGGAGCGTGACTGGAGCTGTGTCGGGGGGTCTCGTGAACTCAGGTTTCTGGGAATGGCACAGGGCTTCCTGCCCTCTCTTTAGGCTGTGTCCTGCTTGCTTGTGGGACACTCAGAGCCCTACTGGAAGGTGCCATCCCTAGTCTGTGCTGCTGCCCGGCCCCTCCTGCCTCGTGCTCAGGGCACCGGGGCCAGAGACCTGGGCTGGCACAGAGTTGGCACCACCTCAAAAACTACAACAGGACTGGAAAGACACAGAACTAGGTCACAGACACCAGGAGAAGTGGGTTTACAGGCGTTAAGCTGCCATTAGTCAGAGAAGGGCATAGGCAGTGTGGAGATGGTGAGGTGCCAGGGTAACTGTTGATAAAAAGCAGATCAGGTAATGTACAGAGAAGGTGGAATTGTCAGGAATTAGGGAGGGGGGACCTGACTGGCTGGAATGCCCATGGCCCACAGCCATCCAATCACCCTGGGCAGCGCTGCAGCAGCCCCGGGGGCTGCACCTGGACTGGCCTTTCCCTGCTCGCTCTCCTTGCATGCAGGGTCTGGGCTGCCCCAGGCCTGTTCTGTGGGCCTGGCCCATTCTGGCTGCTCACTGCTGCCACTTCTCTCAGGAATGTGGTGTGGTGCGAGGTGTCTGTTGGGCAAGTCAACATCATCCCTTCATGGGCCCGACACCGTCCTGTCTGCTGCTGTGGGGGTGGCTATGGCCGATTCCAGCAAATTTTATGCCAGTCTTTGGCCTCCTGCTCAACTGTCCCCACTCCCCAGCTGGGATGAAGCCTGCGGTGGCTTGGGGAAGGGGCTTCTAGAACCAGGGTACTTTCTTGGGCCAGCAGCCTGGCAGTGACAGTTTTGCTGTCTTTGCGCTGGGCCGGTCTGCACCAGGGCCCACTCTTGTGCCTGCTGTTTCTGGAGGCCTTGGTGCTCCCATCTCTGTAGCCTGCTGTGCATGAGGCCCAGGGGCTGGTGGATGCTGGCCTGGGGCCAGTCAGGGGCTTTCTGGGTCTCCACCTCAGTTGATGGGCGAGGCCCTGCCTGATGGAGTTGGTCCTGCTCCATCGGCAGGCTGGGAGCTGGACAGACAGCTGGACAGCTCCCCGGGACACTCACTTTGGCCCTGGTGGGCTGGACAGTGGAGTGGTGGAGCCGCCTTCTCTCCTGCTTGACAGCCTCAAACAGTTCTTTGCACAGAGTAAATTCTAGTTTCATCTTCTTATTCATTAACCAATTGTGAAATTGGCAACTCATTTTCTTCCTAGTTATTTCCCTTTGAAGTTCCATAAAAATCTGAACTCTCCCTCAACTCCTGCTCCGCGTAAAACAGAGAAAGGCTGCAACCTCCATCTGATCAGATCAGCCATCTGTGTTGGAATTGTCCGAGGAGAGTGAGCTGGGTGGGCAGGGCCAGGCTCTGCAGGAGCAGCTCATGCTGGGGGTGGGACCAGACTCCTGGACCCCTGACGGCCGGGCCCAGCCTCATCTGCCGCCCTCCTGACGGTGCATCGTTGGGCATGTGGTGCTTGGTACACAGGAGGGCTCTTGGG
Organism: Trachypithecus francoisi; assembly: GCF_009764315.1. Taxonomy (NCBI): domain Eukaryota; kingdom Metazoa; phylum Chordata; class Mammalia; order Primates; family Cercopithecidae; genus Trachypithecus; species Trachypithecus francoisi. Next base: position 98,675,066 of record NW_022681472.1, on the reverse strand, counting down.
GTGCCTGAGGGCTGCCCCACCTGGCCCCTGGCCCGAGGTGGTGCCGTGTGCAAGAGCTCAAACCCTGCTGATGGATGGGCTCATATCCCATTCACATATGATGCCAGCAGTTTTTTTGTAGTTTGTCTTCCATTGCGGTAGTAAAGTTTTTAATTAGGAAAGCTAATGAGATCGATTAGTCATTAGAAGTGACCTCTTGATGGCGGGCGGAGAGGGCTGTGTGTGTGGGGCTGATAACGCGGGCCGGGGCATTGCCGGCAATAAAGGCGCAAGGGGCTCGACGTGCGCCGAGTGTGCCACGGGAATGCGTCACGTGGAGAAAAAAAATTACAGCCCTGGGAGTCTGTAATGAAGGGAATTAAACCAACATCCTATCTAAATAACATGATTATCTACACAAACCCCAGCCAGCCAGGAGGGATGGGCGCCTGGGCCTGTGTCCTCAGGGAGGAGGGCAGAGGTCTGTTTCTGCCTGGGTCCTTCTTGGCCACAGAGCAGCGTCCTGCAGCCTCCCAAGCCTTGCCACCTGCCCACGCCATTGCTGCACACCCTGGGGAACAGGGCCGGGGAGGGACGCTTCCTTCCTGCAGCCCTGACTTTCTGGGTCTGTGTGCCTTTGCTCCTGCCAGTCGCTGGGGGCCCAGCTTGGAATTCATCTGCCACTACTCCTCTGTCCGGCTGTGCCCTGCCTGTCCTGGGTTGTCATGAGCTTGTCCGAGCTGCCCATCTGAGAATGACAGGGACTGTCCGTGGCCTGCAGGGCCAGGCTGTGGGGGACACGACCCTGCTGTGGGGGTGGGTTGCAGGCTAGAGCTCAGCTTGGGCCCACACTGGCTGCCGCCTTCCCACTGTGAGCCCCTCGAAGTGCCCCCACTCTGCTAGGGACTGTGGGAGAGGGGTCTATCTAGGTGACATATGCAGAACATACCTGCCCAGCCGGAGTAGGTTGTGACAAGAGGTTGGGGCCGCGTTATGACCGTGTGGTTTTCAGGAGGGGAAGTAACACACAGTAAGGCAAAGAAGCCTGACCTGACTGTTGCCAGCACCGTGTGGGAGCGTAATCATGGTGCCGCCGCCTGCCAGGCACTGCCTGCCCCAAGCTCCCCTCCTGGGCAGAAGTGTCCTAGAGTGCAGAGTCTGGTCCTGTGTGCAGTGGGGGCTGGGACTTCCTAGAGGACTTGGCATGTGCTGGACCTGGGAGGGAGGGCGAGCTGTGCTCCCCAAGGTTAGAGGTGGTTTTAGCCAAAGGGATGCTGTGCACTTGGCGACGGGGATGGAACTGGGCCAGGTCTGGGGGCTCCTGCGCTCAGAATTTGGGGAAAGAGGTTGATGAGGGGAACACAAACCCCCAGGGCCTGAGTGTGGCCCAGTGTCCCTCCTGCCTTGCTTGGCCCTGCCTGGCCTCTGAGCAGGACTGCACCCTAGCTTTGTCGCACTGTGGCTCCAAGGGGGCCAGCATTGCCCCAGGCTCTACGTCCCAGAGCAGCAGGCATTGGGCAGCCTGGGAGGCTTGTGGGAAGCCGTGGTGGGAAGCAGGCTGCCGGCTGGCAAGTGGGTCACCTGGGCACTCTGGGGTTGGGGGTGGGCAGGTGGCAGCCCCGAGCCCTGGCCCCATGGCTGGCGGTGCTCCAGTGGGTGCCCTGACTGCCCAGGTGCCGAGGCTGGCCCCCAGCTTGGCCCAGGTGGGGCAGGAGCAGCTGGGCAGCCCATTGCTCTCCTCAGGCAGAAGCAGGGAGCCTGCAGCAGGGCTGGAAGGTGGGGAGGTCACCTCGGGGTAATTGATAACTTAAGGACTTCTTATGTTCTCCAGCGCTTAGTTGAAACAAGCTATTATTGATTTTTTTGCTGGTCTCTCCTTGCTTGTAAGACCTTGAAAATTCAATTGGCAGACTCTCTGATGTGGACTCGGGGGGGCTCTTCGGAAGGCTTTGATGCTGTGTTGGGGCCAAGTGTTCCTGAGTTGCTCCCGTGCAGGCTGACAGGTGCCTTGGTAGAGGCTGCAGCTTGGATGGTGCTGGGGAAACGCCGGAGGGAGGGGCTCTTTGCCGACATCTGGACAGGGCAGTGCGGGCAGGAGAGTGAGGGAGCCTGTGGAGAGATGGGCCAGAAGCGAGGCCTCCAGGAGGGACCCTGGCTGCTCAAGGTCCATTGTGTTTAGGGCTCTGGAAAAGAATTGGGGAAATGGTAACAGTTACTGGTCCTTTCCAAGGAGCAGGGTGCCTCGAGGCTATTTGGCTGTGGGGGCCAAGAGGGTGTGTCCTGGGGCTTGGGGGCAGTCAGGGGCCCGTGCCCTGACTGGAAGGAGGTGAGGTCTCCTGGGCTGGGCTGGGCGGGGGCCTCCTGTGGGCGACCCTGAGTGGGGTGGAGGGGGGGCAGGAGCCTCCTGTGGGCGACCCTGAGTGGGGTGGAGGGGGCTGGGGGCCTCTTGCAGCAGCCCCTGAGCCTTGGGCTTCAAGGGGAGCTGTTGGGAGGGCGGGCCTGCACTCACTACTGGGTTAGCTTTAATGATCGGGGCGGCCAGAGCTGTACACGGCAACCTGGGCAGCCAGAGCTGTACATGATGTAAGTTAGGCAATTAGATGCAACCCTCAAAGCTGTGGGTAAATTGCCAGCTATCAAGTGGAAGGGAACTCGGACAATAGATTCCTGTAAATTGCGTGAAACGTTCAGCAAGAAAAAAGCTGTTGTATCTATCACCCTGCAAAATGTTATGAAAACAGTGATTAAGTACATAAATCTGTCTGGGCATGGAGGTGAGGAGGTGCCGCCTGAGGAGGTGAGTGCTCCAGCAGCCCTCCCGTGTGCAGGGCACAGGCCAGGAGCCTCCCAACCCCCCACCTCTGGCTTGGGTGAGGTGGCCCATCTGCCTGCCTCACTGCCCTGCTGGGAGTCACTCAGCCACCTCAAGGCCGCCTGGTGCGGATACTGTCTAGGGGACTCCAAGGCATCCGCAGTTGCCAGGCCCCGGGCTTCTCCTGGTTTTCCTGTGGGCATTCCATTGCTTCTCCAGATGGCTAGAGGGTGTGAGGGGCCGGTGCCCACCTCTCCCAGGGGCTGCACTGGCTAGCTCCGGAAGCGCCGGCTGCCAGGCACCCTGGAGCTATGTGTGCCACATGGGTTGAGAGTTTTATCCACGGGGCGATGGAGAGTCTTCAGGCTCTGGCGGAGGGGGTGGGCAGAGCTGGCTCTGTGGCAGCCTCTCTGACCCTGCCCTTGCCGACCTTCCCTGACCCATGTCTGTGCCCTGGGTTTTCTCTGCAGCATCCAGCCTGCATGCCGTGCAGACTCCGCCCACCAGCAAGGTGATCAAGACCCGCTACCGCATTGTCAAGAAGACGCCGGCCTCGCCTCTCAGCGCCCCGCCCTTCCCCCTGTCTCTGCCCTCCTGGCGGGCCCGGCGGCTCTCACTATCCAGGTAGGAAGGCTTCCTCTGGGCTGCTGCAGGCATGGGGACTGGGCTGTCTGGCCCTGCCCTGAGGGTTGCAGGGTAGAACCCGAGGGCCAGGGGGAGCTGAGCGCATCCCAGAACTGCTTGGCGTTTGGCTCGTTGGCTGGGGACCAGCCTGATTTTTCTGTGTCTTTAGCAATTTCTGCACCAAATAAGAGGCCAGCCTGTGAATACCACATACACGTGAAGACGGATGTCCACACACCCGCACACACGCCCTGCTGTTCTCAGCAAGCCTATTAGCTGGTGAGGGCTCTGTGCCATGGAAGCTTCCGCGGCCCGGACAGTCAGGGCCCACGCCATGTGCTGACTGAGCATCTCTTAGGGAGAAGCTTCTGGTGGGAGAGGCTGGGCCTTCAGCGGCCTGTCTGGAAGCTGTCAATGTATGATTGTCAAGGTGGTGATGTGAGCTCTTCCTTGCCCTGCTGCTGGCTGCCTGCCTGTGGTCTGGCCCCCACTCGCACTCTGACCTTGATGCAGGCTGGGAGGGCGGCTCTGTCAGCGGGGATCGGCTTTTGCCTTCCTGGGGCCCCCACCCCAGGAGGCTTTGCCACCTGCTCAGTGGAGGTTGCTCAGTCTCTGGGCCTCAGGAGGCCTGGCCCTAGGGGCTTGGCCCCTTCCTTTGCTGTGGTGGTGGTGCCCCATCTCCAGGATCGGGAGAGGGTGATAGCCCTGGCGGGAAGCAGACAGTGGCAGACCCCTCCCTCTGTCTTCTGACCCTCCCTGAGGGAGCCTGCTCCTGGGGGAGTGGCATGGGCCAGAGATGGTGGGCAGGGCCTCGGGGCGAGCAGCCATAGTCCAGGGAACGGCCACCCGCCATACCGTAGCTGTCTGGCGGTTCCCTGCTGCTGGCCAGAGGTTTCCAGGCCTGAGGCTAACTCCAGGGGATCCACCCACCAGTATGGGCAGCCCTTTCTAGCTCTGGGGCCCTGTGGCAGGTCAGCCAGCTGGCGAGCCCACCAGGCAGTGTCCTGCTGCCTCCCATATCACCCGGCCACACTCAGCTTGGCCCTGCTGCTGACTTTTCTGGAGGCAATAGCTGGAGTATATTTTAAATTAATTTTACTGCACTTTTTGTAATATTTTTGTTTTAAATAGATTTATAAGCATCTCGGGGGCTATTTCTACAAATTTATGAAGATAATTTTTATTCTCTCGATAAGGTTAAATTTACACCTGCTATTTCCATATTAATTCACATTGCTAAGTGGATCTAATTTTCTTCCGTTCTTCTATCTGTGAGCATGGCCTTTCCTAATGCAATTTCCCCCACACTAAATCACTGTGATCGGGAGTCATGATCGAGCTAAATTAACTTAAATTAATTTACTTAATAAGAGCCCCAGATCATCGGGAATGAGGTTCAGATTTATGGATTCTCTGCTCCTGCTCCCCGTCCTGTGGTCGTCGTCAGCCCGACGTCGAGGGTCTATCTCTCCCAGGGGTGCGGCCGGGGGCTGAGTGATGATTGTCCTCAGGGTGGACCCAGCAGGGCCTCTCCTTTGGGATTCTGAAGGCTGAGAAGGCCTCCGGTTTGGGTCCAGCTGGTCTGGGTCCTGTAGCTGGGCCTGCTCAGGAGGCCCTGACGGTGTTGTTGCACAGAAACGGGTGCCGGGGCCCTGGGGCTGAGGAGGCCGGGGGGAGGAGGAGGTGGCAGCCGGCCCAGCACCCAGGGCCTCCTGTCGGTGCCGTGTAGCTGAGAGCCGCGGGTCAGCTGAGAGGCTCCCTCCAAGCTCCCTGTTCTTCCAAAGCGAAGCCTGGCCAGCTCCCCTGCAGGGAGCGGCCGTTGCTCTCTGAGTGCCCTGGTGTAGGGGCTGGACCACAGGCATGGGTGGGTAGGAGGTGGAGTAGACCCCGCCTTTGATGGATCAAGACCCCCAGCACTAGGAGCCTGAATTCAGCCCACCCTTGGCGGCCCTGGCTGTGGTTGGTGGCCATGAGCTCCAGGCCTCAGTGTCTTCTCTATGTGTGAAGGCCAGGCTGAGCCCACCCCAGGATGCACATGTGGCTAAGGAGGTGTGTGAGGGACCCTCCCCGCTTTCCTGACCGCCTCAGCCCAGTCCTGTTCCACCCCTTGCCAGGTGTCTGGGACCTGAGCCCTGGGCTTGTGGGTGTGGCGATGCGGTGGGGAGAGTGTTGAGCTGAGGGGCACGACTCTTAGGAAACCTTGGGAAGAATGGCCACCAGCGGGCTGGGTCTTCCTTGCCCGGGGTCACCTGCGTCCTAGCATGGCTGCCTGGCCTGCTGTTGGCTGTACACATGCCTGGGCTCCGGGTTGTTGAGGCAGAAAGGGCCTGTCTGGGCCAGTGGCTGGTCTGGCCTGGCCCATGCGCCATCTCCCGTGCTCCATCAGAGCCAGGGCTGCCTGCATGTGACTGTACCCTCAGCCCTCCCTGGGCAGGCCCAGGCCACCATAGACTAAGGGCTGCCATGGAGAGGAAGAAGGCAGGCTGTCCTGCCATTTGGCTGGCTGGAGCCTGAGACCAGGGCTCTCCTTGGGCCCCAGCTCCCTCACCCATCCCTGGAGGGGCTGGCGGGCAGGCCCCAGCAGTCCTGGAAGCCACGGTGGTCACAGTTGGCAGGGGCTGGTGGACACGCGGGAGGGGAGGGAGGCAGGGTGGCTAGCTGCTGAGGGATAGCGCTGGTGTGGTGGTGTGGGATGCCCCTGGCCGGCCCCTCCTGTGATTGGAGATCTGGTCGCCCTGAGAGGAAGTCATGTGTGTACTTGAGACCTCTTCCCCTCAGCGCCTCGGCATCTTTCTCTGTTGTTGAAGCAGACCCGCGAGTTCCGAACGTGGAGCCAGGGCTGCTCTCCATGAAGCCCCCAGCTCCTGGGAGATGGACGAGGCCAACAGTGCGCGCTGCTCTGGGAGGAGAGGGAACCGCTGGCAGAGACCCTGCAAAGGGACAGCAGTGGGGAGCGCAGCGAGGCCCAGGGGGCTCTGAGTGTCAAGGGAAGGCCCTGGGATGTGTGTGAAGGCCAGGCTGACCCCGCCCCAGGATGCACACGAAGATCCCAGGACTGCTGCTGGGAGTGGCTGAGCATCCTGGGCAGGGTGTGGTTGGGGGCAGCACAGTGCAGTGCGAACCTGACATCCTGTCCCTGCCAGCTTGTGCCATGGGAAATGGTAGGGTCTCTAGGCCCTGTCCTGAGCTGGAACCCCAAAGACGGAGGAGGGGGCAGGACCTCTGCCACCCCTGTCCTGAGAGGAATGGGACTGGACCCTGCCCAAGGTGGGGACAAGAAGCAGTAACACAGGCTTCCACAGTGAAGTTTGCACAGCTCTGCTGCTGACAACAGCCCTCACTTTGTCCTGTCTCTGTCCCTGTCTCTGGGACCTCACCTCCCCTCTTTTCCCCTCCCCTCAGCTGTGATGCTCATGGTGGGGACTGCACCGCCCTGAGGAGGCACCAGAGGGGCCCCTCTTCTGGCCATGAGCCCCCAGGACCCCTCTGCAGCTCCTCTCAGCTTTCGGCTGGAGAGCCCCAGGCCCTGAGCTATTGGCCCCAGCTCTGCCCTGGGCGGTGGGGAGGGTTCAGTGTGATTAGGCCTGTTCCCTCCTCTGGGAAGCTCTAGCAACTCCCCTTCCCTGCAGCCCGAGGGAGGGAGGGTGGGCAAGTGGGTGCCTGGCCTGAGCCTAGGCTTCTGCCCTGTCCCAGGGGGTGATTTGGCACACGCGACTTCTCTCTCCCTCTCCTAATTTAAGTAGAAAGTTACTGTCGGCCTGGTGGTCATGTTGGGCCCATGTGGACAGCATCGGGGCCCCCTGATGGCTGGGTTTGTAATAGGGGCCGGGGCCTCCCTGTCAGCGGCTTTCTCTGGGCCTGGACATGGAGGAGGCCGTGGGGAGATGGCTGGGTGCTGGAGGAGATGGTGGTGGGGAGATGGCTGGGTGCTGGAGGAGATGGTGGGGAGATGGCTGGGTGCTGGAGGAGGCGGTGGGGAGATGGCTGGGTGCTGGAGGAGATGGGGGGAGATGGCTGGGTGCTGGAGGAGATGGTGGGGAGCCGGCTGGGTGCTGGAGGAGATGGTGGGGAGATGGCTGGGTGCTGGAGGAGATGGTGGGGAGATGGCTGGGTGCTGGAGGAGATGGTGGGGAGCCGGCTGGGTGCTGGAGGAGATGGTGGGGAGATGGCTGGGTGCTGGAGGAGATGGTGGGGAGATGGCTGGGTGCTGGAGGAGATGGTGGGGAGATGGCTGGGGCTGGAGGAGATGGTGGGGAGCCGGCTGGGTGCTGGAGGAGATGGTGGGGAGATGGCTGGGTGCTGGAGGAGATGGTGGGGAGCCGGCTGGGTGCTGGAGGAGGTGGTGGGGAGCCGGCTGGGTGCTGGAGGAGGTGGTGGGGAGATGGCTGGGTGCTGGAGGAGGTGGTGGGGAGCCGGCTGGGTGCTGGAGGAGGTGGTGGGGAGCCGGCTGGGTGCTGGAGGAGGTGGTGGGGAGATGGCTGGGTGCTGGAGGAGATGGTGGGGAGATGGCTGGGTGCTGGAGGAGATGGTGGGGAGATGGCTGGGTGCTGGAGGAGGGTGGGGAGATGGCTGGGTGCTGGAGGATGGTGGGGAGATGCTGGGTGCTGGAGGAGATGGTGGGGAGATGGCTGGGTGCTGGAGGAGATGGTGGGGAGATGGCTGGGTGCTGGAGGAGATGGTGGGGAGATGGCTGGGTGCTGGAGGAGATGGTGGGGAGCCGCTGGGTGCTGGAGAGGTGGTGGGGAGCCGGCTGGGTGCTGGAGGAGATGGTGGGGAGATGGCTGGGTGCTGGAGGAGGTGGTGGTGGGGAGATGGCTGGGTGCTGGGAGATGGTGGGGAGATGGCTGGGTGCTGGAGGAGGATGGTGGGGAGATGGCTGGGTGCTGGAGGAGATGGTGGGGAGATGGCTGGGTGCTGGAGGAGATGGTGGGGAGCCGGCTGGGTGCTGGAGGAGGTGGTGGGGAGCCGGCTGGGTGCTGGAGGAGATGGTGGGGAGATGGCTGGGTGCTGGAGGAGGTGGTGGGGAGCCGGCTGGGTGCTGGAGGAGATGGTGGGGAGATGGCTGGGTGCTGGAGGAGATGGTGGGGAGCCGGCTGGGTGCTGGAGGAGGTGGTGGGGAGCCGGCTGGGTGCTGGAGGAGATGGTGGGGAGATGGCTGGGTGCTGGAGGAGTGGTGGGAGCCGGCTGGGTGCTGGAGGAGATGGTGGGGAGATGGCTGGGTGCTGGAGGTGGTGGTGGGGAGCCGGCTGGGTGCTGGAGGAGGCGGTGGGGAGATGGCTGGGTGCTGGAGGAGGTGGTGGGGAGATGGCTGGGTGTGGTGCCCGTCACATCTGCCGAGTACACAGGAAGGGGCTGTTGCTCTGGCCCGGGGACGCTGGGAGCTTCTGTACGGCTGCTTTAGGTGCACCTTGGCCCTGCCACCGTGGTCCCTGAGAGCTGGCCCTGGCCAGCCCTTCCCTGGGCCCCAGGACTGCTGTCTTGAAGTGAAGCCTGTCCTGGGGGTGCCAGGCCTGGAGCCAGCCCCGAGGCTCAGAGGGCCTGGGATGCAGGGGTGCGAGGCAGAAGGTCAGTGAAGGGTTTTGGAGGAGCCACCCTGAAGCCTCAGGCTGTGCTGCGGGGATTTAATTTTTTTGTTCTGAGATTTGTGGATTTGCTGGTGCCCTCACCAGCTCCAGCAAGTTCATTAATCTGAACTGAAGCTGAAATGTGACTTATATCCCTAACTGCCTGTCACCTTTTTTCTCTTTCCAAATTCATTTGACATGAAAGTGCGAAATAAACAGAAGCCGCTGCGCTTAAGCAGATGAATCGGAGGCTTTTCCATCCTGACTACAAATGGTCCTGTCATGGGGCTGCCTCTCGCTGGGCTGCCGCATTTTATTTTATTTTATTTTGTGTCTGTGTGGTAAATCTTAAGTAATCTGTGCAGTTTTGACGAGGGTGAGGCCAGGATTTTGAAGGGCTCTGAAACGCTTCTCCAAAGTGACGCCTCATTAAAGAGGAATTCAGCCCGGGGAAGGGAGGGGTCCCCACCACGATGCTGCGCTCCCCATGGGTGTCTCCTTAATGAGCAGGTGTGCCTGCACAGCCTCCTGGGACACCAGCCGCCCTGCCCCGCCTCTTGCCAGTCTTCTGGTTTGGGCACTATCTTTGTCGGCTGGGGCCGTGTCACACGGTAGCACAGACTGGGGCTTCAGCAGACGCTGACTTCTCACAGTCCTGGGCCGGATGTTCGAGACCAGGGTGCTGGGCAGACTTGGTGTCTGGCAAGGGACTTCCTCCGGGTTTACAGACAGCTGTCTTCCCACGCATCCTCACATGGCCCAGAGAGAGGCAAGGAGAGCGTGGTGAGTGTGTGTGCACCCCGGGGTCTCTCATGAGGATGCTTGTCCCATCACGAGGGCCCCACCTCAGAACCATTTCACTTCATCACCTCTGAAGGCCCTGCATCCTCACACCATCCTGCTGGGGCCAGGGCTTCAGCATCGGGTTTTGAGCGACACAAGCATTCAGTCCACAGCAGTGTTCTCGCCATCTTCTGATGTGCCCTGCATGGTGTGCCAGTCAGAGGAACTTGGGATGAATCCTTATGTAAAACCAGCGCCCTGTGGCCAGGCATGATGGCTCACACCTGTAATCAGAGGAACTTGGGATGAATCCTTATGTAAAACCAGTGCCCTGTGGCCAGGCATGGTGGCTAACACCCATAATCCCAGCACTTTGGGAGGCTGAGGCAGGTGGACCGCTTGAGCCCTGGAGTTCAAGACCAGCTCGGGCAACATGGTGAGACCCCATCTCTACAAAAAGTACTAAAGTTAGCTGGGCGTGATGGCTTGTGCCTGTGGGTTCAACTATGTGGGAGGCAGGAGGATCCCTTGAACCTAGGAGGTTGAGGCTGCAGTGAGTCATGATCATGCCACTGTACTCCATTCTGGGCGACAGAGCAAGACCCTGTCTCAAAAACAAAGACAAAAAACCCCAGCACTCCATCATGGTCCATCTCTGGAAACCCTGGTGTTGAATGTCTCCTCCAAAGCTTATGTTGACATGTAACAGACATGGCCGGGTGCAGTGGCTCACCCCTATAATCCCATCACTTTGGGAGGCCGAGGTAGACAGATCACTTGAGGTCAGGAGCTCAAGACCAGCCTGGTCAACATGGTGAAACTCCGTCCCTACTAAAAATACAAAAGAATTAGCTCCTGGGCTTCCCTCACAGCCAGGAGCCTCTGTGGGGTCCTTTGGCGTTTGCAACCCTGGGCTTGGCAGTGGTCCTGGCCTGCAAAGGGCCGGGAAATGCGGCTTGCGTGGTTTCGGCAGCTCTCAGCCCCTTCTTGGGGGAGGCTCACGTTGGTGGCTTGTGTTTGAGCCATGGCTCTGCCTCTGCCCCGCCCTGTACCCCTCTGCCCCCGGTTCCCATCCCCCTTAGGCTGCTTGGTCCACACAGCAGTGTGGGGGCCAGTAGGTCCAAGGTGGTGAGTGGGCAGAACACGGGGTGACCCCCTCCAGTCGGGGAGGACAGGGCTGCGTGGGGCAGGAGGCTCATTGGGAGCACTGCTGTCTACCCTGTATGTCCTAGCACAGCTCTGGGGGTGGCCTGGAGCCACTACAGCCTCCACGGCCTTTCCTCACCTCCGTGGCAGGACAGCAGGCTGGCGAGGCAAGATGACTGGTGAGCGGGCCACACTCAGAGGCTGTGGGCTCAGGTCAGGGGGTCTGGGTGCAGGTGACCCTAAGTTCTGGGGTCTCCTGATTCCCCCCGAGCCAGGAGGGCAGGAAGGCTCTAGCACTGCAGGTTCTGAGAGAACCCAGCCTGACAAGGTTTCACATAGAGGGGTGGTGGTTTGGGTTGTGGTTTTTAACTGGGTAGGAGCCTTGAGTCTATTGGGTTTTGTGGGTGCTGTCACTCAGGCCAAGGTCTGGCTTCTTGACCTTCTTTCCAGGGTCCCCCAGGCAGGTGGCAGCAGCAGGCTGCATGACACAGCCCCTGCCTCGGTCCCCGGTGCGCGGCCCAGGCGGTTCCTGCCTTTCTCTGCCTTTCTCCTTGGCTCCTTCACTCGCATTTGCTCACCTGGTGTGTTGAGGGCCTGCCCTGTGTCTGGCCCTGCCTGCATGGAAGCTGTGGCACCATGGGGACTTAGGGACAGGCTTTTTGGGGCCTCTTCGTAGCTGTGGTGCCTCCCAGGCAGAGAGGGAACTCTCTTGGGGAAGGAAGCAGCTGGCACAGCACTGGGGAGCCCCAGAAAGCCCTGTGGGAGGCACAGCGTGTTCAAGTGCAGAGACTTGGCCAGGCCTTGAGCTGCTGGCAGCCCAGGTAACACACGTGAGACCCGGAGACCACGGAGGGGACCTGGACTTGGCCGTACCAGACAGCCATGTAGCGATGGCCCTGGTTCAGCTTCTGTGTGGGGCTGCTGGTCAGCAGGTGTGAAATCTGTGTCCAGGCTTGCCCTGGCCCCTGGCTACCCAGGGCCCTCCTGACCACAGCCGTTCGTCTGTGCCCTGCCTTCCCCAGGACTCCACTAAGACCTCGACCTATAGATGGCTGCAGTCAGCACCAAAAGACCACAGCTGCCAGGATGGGGCAGGGGCAGGCTGTGTGCTCCTGGGCTGGTGCCTGTCAGAGGCGGGATTGCTCTGTAGCTCATGGCCCATGTGGCCCCCAGGATGCCCTCCTGGCTTTATGGCTACACCTTTGGGGGCAGCTTCCTCCTGCTGCCCACCCAGCTGCAGGGATGAGGTGGCTGTGACTGGTAGCGGGGTTGGGGGGGATTGGGAAGGTGGTGCTGCTTGAAGGACAGGTGGGTGCAGAAGCCTTGAGGCTGGCCTGGATGCCGAGTCTCCCTGTCCTGGCTATTCTGGGAACCCCTGGGAGGGAGGAGAGTAGCTGTGTGGCTCCTGGGCTCTCTCCTCTTTCCTCTCCTAATTAGCTTCTTGCATTTCATTTTTTTTTTTTTTTTTTTGAGACGGAGTCTCGCTCTGTCGCCCGGACTGGAGTGCAGTGGCCAGATCTCAGCTCACTGCAAGCTCTGCCTCCTGGGTTTACGCCATTCTCCTGCCTCAGCCTCCCGAGTAGCTGGGACTACAGGCGCCAGCCACCTCGCCCGGCTAGTTTTTGTATTTTTAGTAGAGACGGGGTTTCAGCGTATTAGCCAGGATGGTCTCGATCTCCTGACCTCGTGATCCGCCCGTCTCGGCCTCCCAAAGTGCTGGGATTACAGGCTTGAGCCACCGCGCCCGGCCGCATTTCATTTTTTAGGATAACTTTTTATTTTGATATACTTTTACACTTACGGAAGTTGCAGAAATACCACCCAGGACTCCCTTACCGAAACTCACCAGTTGTTTATATGATATTTCATCGCATTTGCAGTATTGCTTTCTCTTCCTTTGTACACGAGCTTTTGCACAGAAGCGGGAGCCTTGGTGCCCCTGGAGCCTGGTGCTTTGGGATGTCTCTGTGACCACGTGCAATTCTCCAGTGCAGGAAGGGCTGGGAGTCTGGACAAGAGAGGCCAGCTGTTTTGTGACCCTTCCACTGGGCTTATCTGATGTCTTTTTGTGATAAGATGCAGATTTACCATTTTGGCGGGAAAGCCATGGCAGCACTGGTGTGGCCTCAGGCTGCCTGGCGCAGCGGTGTTGGCCTGACCACTGGGTTTATATCATCCGGCAGTTTCTCTGCGGAGCAGGTTACTTTGGGCGATTGTTGGGGAGAAGCGTGAGGACTGAGGGAGCATCCTGTTTCTTACTGGGCTTCTGTCCACTCGCTCAAGATGTTGGGCTCACTTTCCCACCTCTCCTTCCATCCTGTGAGTGGTGGCTTTCCCTGGCCCCTTTGCCCTGCATCATTGTTGATTGGCTTTACCGGTGTGGACTCAGGAGTCCTACTCCACTTGATGGCCTGTGATCTGCTCTGTGATTTTCCTCCCCTTGATGGGCTGTGATCTGTTTTGTGTGATTTTGGTTCTCACTTGGTCCCAGCCTTGGCTGGTGGAAGCCGCTTGAGGCTGGCCTGTGTCCCTTTGATGTGTCCTCTCATTCCTGGGCACGTCCTCACGTTCTGCACGGCAGGTGCTCCAGGCTCACCCTGGAGTCAGCTGTTTCTCTGCAGAACCCCGGCTCCTTGGGGTGCAGTGGCTCTCGGCCCGCCTTGGCCAAGAATCGCACAGCCACAGGTGTCGGTGGTGTTAAGGTCCTGGCCTGGGAGCGCACGCTGCTGCCCTCTTGAGTCAGAACAAGGGCATTGAGTGTCTGCTGCCACTCCCGTGCACACCCTCACCCTGACAGCATGAGTTCCACTCCACCTCTGCTGGTTCACTCAGCCTTCCCTCATTCCGTGTTCCTGACTCTTCTCCAGCCGGGAGACAGCTGCCGCATCACTCTCTCAGTCTGTCTGCTCATTTGCTCAGGCCTAGCACACAAGTTCCAGTACTATTAACAGATACCACGGGGCAAAGCAGGGCTACTAACTAGGGGTCCACATTTGTTCACAGTTCTTTTCTAGGTAGAATTTACATACAGTGGGAAGTATAAATCTAACAGTCTATGCGTTCTAACAAATGAATCACCAGGTGCATTACAGGCTTGCGCCTGTGATCACAGCACTTTGGGAGGCTGAGACAGGAGGATAGCTGAGCCTGCAAGTTCAAAACCAGCTTGGGTGACGTAGTGAGATGTCTGTTTCTACAGTTTAAAAAATAAAAAAGAAAAGAAAAGAAAAATTAGCCAGGCATGGTGGCATGCATCTGTACGCCAGCTACTCAGGGGGCTGAGTCAGGAGGATCGCTTGAGCCCAGGAGGTCGAGGTTACAGTGAGCCATGATTGACATTGCACTCCAACCTAGGCAAAAAAGGGAGACTCTGTCTCAGAAACAACAACAGAAACCCCAAAACGCATGCACCTGTGCAGCACATCCCTCGTTGAGATAAAGAACATCGCCATTGCTCTTCTCTGTCCTCTTCCTGGTAGAGGCCTCCACCCCCAGAGGTAGCCCCAGCTCTGATCCTCCCACTGTGGATTATCTGCCTGTTCTGGAGCATCCTGTGGTCTGAGTCTCTCACTGTGGATTAACTGCCTGCTCTGGAGCTTCTGTAAATGGAGTCAGATGTTCTTGCATTGCTTCCAGCTTGGCTCACTCGCTTGGCACCTGATTCAGGCTCGTGTCATTGCTGGCTTCACAGTGCACTTCCCATCTTTGCCAGGGAGCCTTCCTTTCTTGTTCCACACTTTATTAATTCTACTTGAGTCACTTGCAGTTTGGGGTGATTGTGAATAAAGCCTGCTGAGTCCTTGTGCAGCTCTTTCTGTACACCTGTGTTTCCATGACTGTTGCACGTGGGATTGCTGGGACGTAAGACATTGCTGACTTGATGTGAAGTCACAAAACTGCCTTCCAGCGTGCCGCGACCCCTTCTATTCCCCTCAGACGTGGTGTTGTCGGCTTTTTAATCTGCATTCTCACGTGTGTGGCCTCTCACTGTGGTTTTAATTGGCATTTCCCTGATGTCCAGTGATGTTGAGTACTTACTCGGGCTAACGTAAGGTCGTTGGTTGTCCTCCTGTCTGAAAGATCTGCTCAGGCCGTTTGCCTGTTTGTGACCCATATTCTGGCTCCTCATTCTTGACTGCAAGAGGCCCCCTTCCCCACCTTGCTGAGCCAGCCTCACCCCGTGGAATGAGGCCTTTGTTCCTGCCCAGGGTCTCAGGGTGAGTGCGGGGGCTCCTGGCCCTCTGGGGGCCGTGTTCCTGTGCTCCCATCCCCTTGTGTGTCTGCCCGCAGCACCCCCATCCCCCGACCTGCCGCTTCCCTCCTGTCCCGGCTGACCCTCACTCTGGGCTCTGCCAGCGCTGCTGTGCTTGGAAGCCCTGACCTTCCCAGGCCTTGTGTGAGCCTGTTTGCAGGGGTGGTCACAGGCTCCTGCACTGTGGGGTGGGGTCCTGTGCTCACCCCTCAGGGGGTCATCTGCTGGAGCCCCGTTCTCCGTTCTCCACACTGGCAGGCGTTTGTGCTTTTCCCACCCAGAGCCTGGGGCCTGGTCAGAGGGAGGGCTGGCGGGCTGCCACCGATCCCGTTGCCTGAGCTTCTCATTCATGCTCTCAGATGCTCTGGAATTTGAGAAAACTGGTAAAGAAATCAAAGCAGGAAGTTCGGCCTGAGGGTGGCAGGGAGTCTCTGCTGGAGCTGGAGGGTCCAGGGCGTTCTGGGCCTCTGTGTGGGATGTGGGTGGACACCAGGCATGGTCAGCCTGTGGGGTCTTGGGGCCCATCCTGGCCCTGGGGAGGCCTGTGGGGACGGCCCCCAGAGCTCCCCTTCCCCTCCCCTCCCCAGGCTTTCCCACGTGCTGCTGAGGCAGGAGTCCGGCAGGTTTTTTAGAATTTTATTTTATGGGAACAGGCGGTTACAGCTCCCCAAGTGCTGTAAAAGTTAATGTGATGGCCTCCCTGTGCCTGTGCTCATTTTTATAATTTTTTATTTTATGAAACAGGACAGGGAGCTTAGTGACTTATTACTATTCATTTCGTTTCAATGCAGTAAATATTGATTCAGTTGGGGGTTTTCAATTTAAACCACTCGGCGATTATATAAAATATTACTGGCCTCTGAAATTATGCTTACCGATCCCTTCGGCTGCTCATTAAGGGAGGAGTGCAATTTTTAGATCCCTTTTGCCTTCATCATTCTAATAAATGGGCTGAGATACGGTTTTGCACGGAAGGTGCCACAGAAGCTGCTAGCAGGGGCTTGACAGCATGCATGCAACTCTTAATTTGGAAGTCGTCTCGAAGTGTGCTGTGGTTATTTATTTATTTCTCTGTTTGTTTGAGGCAGGCAGGCCTTTCGGCTTTGTGAGTGGAGTCCTTGGCAGTGCCTGTGGCAGCAGGGCTGAGCTGGCATCCCCCCGAGCCTGCATACCTGCCACCTTCTCCAGGTGTGGCTGAGGGCCAGACCCCTCTTGCAGCCTTGGCCTTGGTGGTTTGGGGCAGGGAAGAGGGAGGAGAGCCAGTCTGCCAGGGCCTGCGCTAGCCTGCATCCACACCGAGGCTGAGATGTCCCTGAGGGACACCCCTGATCCTCTGGGACTTTTTCCTGGACATCTTAGACCCTAGGCAGGGCGGATCTGGATCAGGACACAGGACCCTGAGGAGAGAGCCCCTGGGCCAGGACACAGGACCCTGAGGAGGGAGCCCCTGGGCCAGGACACAGGACCCTGAAGAGGGAGCCCCTGGGCCAGGACACAGGACCCTGAAGAGGGAGCCCCTGGGCCAGGACACAGGACCCTGAGGAGGGAGCCCCTGGGCCAGGACACAGGACCCTGAGGAGGGAGCCCCTGGAACCGGGGTGCCTTCTTCCTTTGCTGTTCTGACCAGCAGGAAGTGCGTGTGATCAGATCCCCACACAGGTGTAGGTGCAAGGTAAGGCCCTCCCCAGGCCCCTCTGGCATCAGTCCCTTGGGAGCTGAGCATCAAGCCGGCAGTGGCTCTGGGTCCAGGTCTGTTTGCTGGCTCCGTTCTGTCCCCACAGCTGGACAGCTCTTTGCAGGCAGCTCAGGATGGTCCTGTGGTCTGTGCTGCAGAGGGTCAGGGCCAGTGTGTCCTGGACTGAGGGTCCAGATAAGGAGGAGGATAAGGCGGGC
Organism: Trachypithecus francoisi; assembly: GCF_009764315.1. NCBI lineage: Eukaryota > Metazoa > Chordata > Mammalia > Primates > Cercopithecidae > Trachypithecus > Trachypithecus francoisi. The sequence goes on along the minus strand of NW_022681472.1, from coordinate 98,658,013 downwards.
TGGGGCACTGGGAATGGCCCGATGCTGAGGCCCCGGTGGGAGGAGGGAGGTGGCCGCCACCGGATCCCCCTCACTGGGCCAGTCCGTGGTGTGTGTCCCCTGACTGTGGTGTTTTCAGTGGGTGGCTGGTGAGGAGGGGGCGCCTGGAGGCCACCAAGGCCAGCACATTCCTCCCCCACCCCAGGCTCTGCCACCTGACCTGGGCCTGCTGGTCCCTGCATCTTTGTGCCTCTTAGGCCTCCACCCTCTGGTCCCATGCATGTCTGTCTTTTCCTTCTTGTTTCTCCTCTCCACCCCGTCTGCACGCGTGTCCGGCTCTCTGTAGTGTACCCTCTTTCTGCTTTCACTTCTTCTCTGCCCCCCTCCCCTGGGGTGCAAGCCACGCTCAGGCGCTGCACCTGGTGCACCAGGTGGAGGCAACGCCCCATGGGGTAGGCTATGAGAAACAGGGTGGCCGAGGGCTTCCCAGCAAAGTGGGAGGCCAAGAGGAGTAGGTGCTGTGAGTGAAGTCCAAGCCAGGCCCAGGGCCGAGGGTGTCCTGTGCCCACAGGACTGAGGGAGTCACGCCCTGTTCTGCTCCTTCTCTAGGGCCCACCCTGCACCCGGCCCCACAGCCCTGCACGGCCTCTGCCTCCCCTACCCCGGGGGCAGCTCCGCTCAGTCCACCCCATCCCTGCTGTGAGAGCATGGCCTGCTGGGCAGTGGCGGCAGAGGGACCTGTGAGTCCAGGACAAGGGGGTCCTCTCGGTACCACTGTGACCAATGCATGGTTCCAGACTGGGCTGGCCTGAGGAGCTGGTGATGGGGCATGTGCCCCGAGCCATGTGAGGCACGCTGTGTCTCCAGCCGTGGGGCTCAAGGTGCTGCTTTGCCCTTTCGGGCTGGCTCCTGTTGCGTTCATACGGGTGTGAGCCTCGCCCAGCCGTTGTGGGCAAACCCTTGGGACAGGATGCAGGAGCTCCCTGGTGAGATGCTGCTGCCACCTCGGCAGAACTGCAGGCCACAGCATGGTTCCCTGTGGGCCAGCAGTGGCATCGAAGGGACAGGCTGCAGGGAGTGTCTGGTGACAAATCTGGAGGGAGCATTCCTTCAGTTTACACAAGGACCTTCTGGGAGGGAGCTCAAGGGCCCCCGGGGTTTTCTGTGGCATCCGTGGAATTCCCCTCAGCCTGTGGAGGGCAGAGCCCCCCGTGCCTGGGCCCTCCTGCGCCGTGTGCCCAGCCGTGGACATGTGTGTCTCTACCAGTTGGTGCCTGGGCTCCCTGGAGGGAGGGGCAAGCATGAGCATTTCTGGAAACTGAAAAACCACCCCTGACAGGAAGAAATAAAATGTCCTTGTCACCCGGCGCTACCTGGGTGCCTTACACAGTTAAACGCCATTTTTTTTTTTTTTTTTTGAGACGGAGTCTCGCTCTGTCGCCCAGGCTGGAGTGCAGTGGCGCGATCTCGGCTCACTGCAAACTCCGCCTCCTGGGTTCACGCCATTCTCCTGCCTCAGCCTCCGAGTAGCTGGGACTACAGGCGCCCACCACCACACCCGGCTAATTTTTTGTATTTTTTAGTAGAGACGGGGTTTCACCGTGTTAGCCAGGATGGTCTCGATCTCCTGACCTCGTGATCCGCCCGCCTCGGCCTCCCAAAGTGCTGGGATTACAGGCGTGAGCCACTGTGCCCGGCCTAAACACCATTTTGAATACCACTTTACCTTGTTTTTAGAGGTGGTCGTAAAGTATTTACATAGTCAATGTTTGTTCGTTAGTTTGTTTATTTATTTATTTTGAGACGGACTCTTGCCCAGGCCGGAGTGCAATGGCGTGATCTCGGCTCACCGCAGGCTCTGCTTCCTGGGCTCAAGCAGTTCTCCCGCCTCAGCCTCCGGAGTAGCTGGGATTACAGGCGCTCACCACCAGACTCACAGCTAATTTTTGAATTTTTAGTAGAGACAGGGTTTCACCATGTTGGCCAGGCTGGTTTCAAACTCCTGACCTCAAGTGATCCGCCAGCCTTGGCCTCCCAAAGTGCTGGGATTACAGGCGTGAGCCACTGCACTCGGCCATCAGTATCTTATTTAATTCCTCCAGTATATCAATCCTCCAGCCATATCTCACCCCAAACATGATTAACCTCAGGGCTGGGCTGAGTATCTGGCAGATGGACAGGGGTGGCGCAGTGCACTCAGGACCTGGGGACCCTTCCAGAACAGGCACTGTGGTAGCTGTGGCATCTGCCTACCTCGTCCCAGGGCCCCGCTGGGGAGGAGGGTGGCAGCAGGTTCTCTGGACTGGGCCTGGGTGGCCACTGCAGTTGGCATGTGGACAGTGCCTGACAGAGGACTGAGGCCCCCACAGGGGACAGGAGTGCTCAGGAGAGCTGGGCCTGTTGGGGGTGGGAGTCCTTAGCCTGGCTGCCCCCAACCCTGACCTCCCTACCTCCTTTCTATTGTATTGCTATGTGGGCCCTCAGAGATGGGACTGTGGGTGAGACTCCCGCAGGGTCCAGGCCCCGGGGGGCCTTTCAGCTGCTGAGCACCATGCAGCCCACCCACCTGCTGGGGAGGCTCCCACCTTCCTCATGGCCCCCTTCCCCCACCACCTCCACGGTCCCCAGCACCTGCTAGGGCCCTGTGTGTCAGGTGCCTGCTGGGCGTGGCTTAGGAGCCACAGGTGTCTAAGGGTGTTTCCCTGGAACCGTGTGGCCTGGAGTGTGGGTGGGCGCTGCAGTTTCAGAGACGCGTGGCTCAGGGACAGGCCCAGGGACCACAGCGGGTAGGATGCACCCAGCACTTTCCTGACTTTCCTGCAAGTCAGCAAGCGTCCCGCTGCCCCGCCCACTCCCCAGAGTCAGGCACGGTTTAATTTGCGGTTGGATGTCTGCTAAGATTGCGTCCACTTTCCAAGTCAGCACTTAATTGGCAAGGCGCTTGATTTAACAGCGTGGGAGCCTCCACCGGAAAAATGGCTTGAATAAATCACTGCCTGACGCCAGAAAATAGATATAATCTCAGCATTAACTACATTAATAGTAGCAGGAGCCGAATTAAGAAAGCCATAAAGCATTGGCGGGTGGACATAAATTATGGCCCAGCTCAGTATCCTCAGTGCTCTGGCTTGCGCGGGGCGGTCCTGGGGCGGGACAGGGGCGAGGCGCCCCCATGCCTGCGGAGGCTCCTTCCCGCCGGTCCCTCCTCTGGCTGGGGCGGTGGGCGGGGCCAGGCGGTGGTGGGCGGGGCTCCGTGGCCCAGCCGCGGTGGGAGGGCGCATCCCCCCAAGGGTTGGCTGAGGAGCCCCAGCTCCCTCCTTTCCATTGGCTGCGCGTTCTCCAGGACTCCACCACCCCACCCTACCCAGCTTCTTGGAGCCAGGCCCTGGCTGAGCTCTTCCCACCTAGGGTGTCCCCTGCCCAGTGGGTACCAGCAGTCATGGGGAGTGGCAGAGCAAGGAGACGATTCAGTTAGGGCACAGGTACCAGACCCAGCTCCAACCTTTCTCTGGTGTCTGCAGCCTAGAAGGCTCCCTGCAGGCAATGACATTTGACTTGCCAGGTAGTCACAAGCTGATCCCCACCCAGGCCCCACCTCGCTCCTCTCATTGCTGGTCTTAGGCCCTCCCCAGAGAAGCGCCTTCATCCGGATGAACAGTCCTGGGGGTCAGTGCTGCCACCGGCTTGGGGGCAAAGGGGATATGGACCGCTGGCCCTTCTGGGCCTCATCAGCGTCAGCAGCCATGGGCAGAAACGTGGACAGCAGGGCAGACGAGGGTGCCATCCAGGCTTAACTTTAATTCTTAGTCAAGTTCAACATGGTTTGTGTTCCCTTGTTCACTTGTCTCCAGCTGGCTTCTTATGGATTCATGGAACTCCGAGTGTTCAGGAGGGTCGCCTTTGTCATTTTCCTCACTTTGAATTTCGTGAGGATGTTTGCAGAAGTTTTTACTTTTGTGTGCACTTAAATCTGTCAGTCTCTTGAGATTTCATGTGTTGATGTGCTTACAACAGCCTTTCCTAAGATGGCATGAGTTCTGGAAGCTTCCCTCCGGCCTTTCCCACTCATGTCTACCCCACGAGCACCTGCTCTTCTGCTCGCTGCCTACCTCAATTGGCTTTGCCTGTTCTGAGCTTCGTGGTGATGGGGTCGTGGAGCAGGTGCTGTTCTGTGTGTGAGCTTCGTGGCGATGGGGTCGTGGAGCAGGTGCTGTTCTGTGTGTGAGCTTCGTGGCGATGGGGTCGTGGAGCAGGTGCTGTTCTGTGTGTGAGCTTCGTGGCGATGGGGTCGTGTAGCAGGTGCTGTTCTGTGTGTGAGCTTCGTGGCGATGGGGTCGTGTAGCAGGTGCTGTTCTGTGTCTGAGCTTCGTGGCGATGGGGTCGTGTAGCAGGTGCTGTTCTGTGTCTGAGCTTCGTGATAGTGGGGTCATGTAGCGGATGCCGTTCTGTGTATGATTTCTTTTGTTCATCACTTTTCGTGGACTGAATTGTGTCCCCCACCAAATTCACAGATTGAAACCCTAACCCCCAATGTGACTGCATTTGGGGATGGGGTCTTCAAACAGTTAATTGAGGTGAAATGGGATTATACATGTTTGGCTCTGAGCCACCAGGACTAATGTCCTGACAAGAATAAAAAGTGCCACCAGGGGCACATGCCCAGAGGAAAAGCCATAGGAGGACCGTGCAAGCCAGGAAGGGAGATCCCACCGGAAAGCAACCTTGCCAGCGCCTCTGTGGCGCCAGCCTTGTGAGAAAGCATGTTTCTGTTGTCGAAGCCGCCCAGTGCAGAGCATTCTATGAAAGCAGCCAGGCAGTCGTAGGCGCCCACGTTTGTCACTCTGCTGCAGTGCTGCGCATGGCGGGAACTCGTTCTTTTTCCCTGCTGTGTGGTGTTCTGTGATACGGATACACCATGTGTGTCCATCTTGCGGTTGATGGGTGGGTATCTGGGGTCTCTCCCATCCTTGCCAGTTATGAAGCTGCTGTCTCGGGCCTGTCTCTGGGTGCCTGGTAGCCCTTGTTTCTGTGGAGTTGCTGCCTCAGAGGGTGATGGACACTGAGCTTTGGAAGCTGAGGCCAGAGCATATCCCACATAGCTGCCCCAGCCTGCCAGCAGCAGCATGTGAGCGTTGCGGCTGGCCCGTGGCCTTGCCGGTATTCGCAGGCCCATGTCTCCTGTGCTCGCCGTGCTGGGGGGTGTGGGGCCTCATGCCCATCCCGCTGGCTGGCATTGCTGGGCATCTTTTTCTTCACTCAGGTCTCGTGGTGGTGCCCTTCTGTAAAGGGCCTCTTTGGGTGTTGGCCTGTTTGTGTGTGATTTGCCTTTTGGCTGATCTGTGGGAGTCCGTTTTTGTGTGGATGTCTCTTCCGCCCCACACGTCTGCTTACAGCCGAGGGCCTGCTCTTCCACGGCGTCTGGTTTTCAGCCTTTTATGAGTAGTGCTCTTCGTGTCCTGTTTAAGAAATACTTGTCTACCCCACATTCATGTTTTCTTCTAGAAGCTTGGCTATTTTAGCTTTTACATTTTAAGCCTGAGGCTTCTTGAATTAATTTTTACTTGTGGTCTGAGGTAGGGGCCAAAGTCCTTTTGTCTCCCCATGGAGACACATGTATTGAAATGAGGCCCTGACCCACTCAGGTGCAGGGTGCCCACGTCACTCGGGTGAGCAGGTGTATGGGCTGTCCCCAGACTCTCCATCCTCACTGCTGACCCGCTTGTTTGTGCCCTTCATTATTCCGAAATGCTTACTCTTCCGGATCACCTTAGAAACTCTGGATCGGGTGCTCGACCTCACCAGGGAACCAGCCTCCAAATCATAGATTTGCATTTTCTTCTTCTTACGATTTCAGCCACACACACAAGCACCTCATATCCCCAGCCCCGCCTACCTCCCTCCTGTTCTCAGCACCCGGGAGACCCATGCTCCATAACTTCCACATGCTGGCCAGGCACACCTGCTGTAGAAGTTTTCCTAAGTTACTTTATAGTTTTTCTGGCTTTTCTTCTTTGTGTGTTCCAGCTGGTGTTTGCCGGTGTCTTGCAAGGCTCTTGGTTTTCACACATCTTTGCTTCATAATCGGTTCTGGTTACCCCTCTGAAGTGAGTGGGTTTTTATTGTGGGTTTTCCGTGGTTTTTGCAGATACCACTGTTCTTGGGAGGGCCGCACGAAGTTTGCTGAAGTTACCCCCCTTTTCCAGGGAGCGGAGCTGGATTGGCTGTGTGGTCTTCGGAGGGGCTGTCCCAGAGTCTGGGAGTGGGGGGATGTCTGCTGTGGGTCTCTTTAGACAGCAGTGACCTGAGGGGCCCTTGAGGGCCTAGGCAGGATTCCTGGCCAGCCTGCCCCTCAGTAGCTGGCACAGGCAGCGTGGGTCCTGGGCCGATGACCCAGCTCAAAGGGTGGCACAGGTGCAAAGGGTCGTGGACCCGCCAAGGACGGCTGCACCTGGCCTCCCGGTGCCTCTGCCGGACGAGCTGAACTCGGCACTCCGGAGCGGGGCTGTGAAGTCCCACTAATGCTTGTTTTTTGCAGCTGACATACAAAACACCAGTAGCTTCGGCTGAAATGGATTTTTAAAAGTGTCATTTTATGGAGAATTTTACTTTCCATCTTGTTGTTTATTAGGCTCTTAAAGGGAAAGCTTGTAATGCATCCATTGATCGAAATACCAATTGCATAGATGTGAGCACATAAAATACATAAAATAGTCCCAGCCCCTCATAATGGACCACGGCGTTTGTAACGGAGGCAGTGTAATTAGTACTGCCCCCTGCCACCCAGCCAGGCTGCAGAGGCGCCCCCGAGTCCTTCTTATTCATTACTGGAGTGAGACGGGGCAGGGGTGGCCCTCGGAAGGAGCAGTGCCCGGTGAGAAGGTCCTCAGGTGGCACAGCAGAGCCTCTGCTCCACGAGTCAGCCCAGGGGCCCAGGGAGCCGGCCCTGCTCAGCCTCCGCTGGACCAGCCGCACTCAAGGCTGTCCCTGTCCTCATGGGGTCCCCAAACAAGGCTGCTCTCCCCAAGGCTACATGGCTCTTTCCCCTCATGGCGCCTCTGGCCTCTGGTGCAGGGGTTTGAGCTCCCACCCAGGCCTACAACCCTGCCTGCCTGCTGGAGGTGTATCCTGGAAAACTGAGCAGCTGGCCGGTCTGCAGGCCCCCGTACTGGGACGTAGATGCTGTGCGGGTGACAGAGGGAGACTGGAGAGCCCATCTGGCCATGGCGCCAGAGCCCCTGCTAAACAGCAGCTACTGCCCTAGGAGCTGGTGTGGGCCCCATGGTCTGGGTCTAGGGGTTTGGAGGACGGGGGCCCGACTTGTGAGGAGTAAGTTAGAAGAGGATCTTTTCTGTACGATCAGGTGGCCGTAGCCATCGTGAGGTCTGTGTGGCCACTACGTGGTCAGATTTCAGCCCTGGCAGCCACGCGCCCTTGGACACTTAGCCCTGCCCCTGAGATCGAGGGGGCAGAGTCCAGGAGCCGGGAGCCCGCCTAGCACCGCTACCGCATGCCTCTGCTCTGGCCTGCACGCCCCTCCCTGCCGGCCCAGCTTGGGCCTCTCCCCTGAGGGACTCTTCCTCCTCCAGAACCCAGGACGTTCTGTGAGTGCCTGTCCAGTAGACCCACCTCTCCTGCATTGCCCCAGCCTGACGGGGCTGGGCCTCTCCAGGTGAGGACTCCATGTAGCCTGGTCAACCCACTGGGGGCTACAGCAGCTCAGCACCAGGAGAAGCCGTGAGGGAGGCTTCCAGCTAGCCCCACACGCGCACACCCATGGGCGCACACGCATGCTCGCCTCCCGAGCCAGCACTGTGATGGGGGCGTCAGCGTTTCCAGTGGAAAGCCCCACTTAAGCAGTTTAGTGCCTGTCACGGCGCGGCTCTGCCTGACCTACTTGGGGATTCGCTGCGGCGCCGCCTCCCCCGGCCGCTCCTCTTCTGCTGACTTTGCACTCCCTGCTCGGGCTTCAAGCTTCGAAAAATTGTGCTCCATTTCCTGAAAAATGCTTCCCTGGTTGTTTTCTCTGTGTCCCAGCTGGCCTGCCTGTCTACTGCATGTCGCCACTGGCCTGGGCGACCTGGCCGGGGGCTGCTGGGTCCCCGGCCCACACACGGACACAACCCCAGCCAAGGAGGCCCTGAGTCATATCCCCGTGGCCCAGTGCCTGCTCCTGTGGTCCTGCCTCTTCAGGCTGCAAGGGCCAGGCCAAGACCTCGCTCCGCCCTTGACCTCTCCTGCCGTCATCACACTTGTGCCCCCGAGGGTCTTCCCACGTCTGCATGTTGCACGTCCCCGTGTCCCCTCCGTAGCAGCCTGGTCATCATCCTGGGGAGACAGGGACAGCCTGGCCCTTCTCGGAGCTCTCAGGGCATGTGTTCTGACCCTGCCTCCCTCCTTGAGCCCCGCTTCTCCCTTGGTTCTCAGAGAGCCCATCTTGCCTCAGCCCGCATTCCCAGCGCCTGGCCCTTGCTGCCTGAGCCCACTCCCTGCATATGCTGACCAAGCCGTGGCAGCCACCTCCCTGCCACAGGTCTCCTTCCTGAGTGTCTGTAACTGACCAGGGCCTCCTGACCCTTCCCCACCCCACGCTCCTCCTAAGAGGTCCTGGGAGCCCCACGGTGACACACACTTGGGTGTGTTCTTGCAACACACATTTACAGAGCCCCTTGCGTGCCCGGCGCATCCGCAGGGCCAGGGGCGCAGCAGTGGTCTCTGCAGACACAACCCCTGTGCTCAGCTTCCCCAGTAGTGTGACATCTGCACTTGGCCTCAGGCCTGCCCTGGGATCTGGACAGAGGGACAGCATGTGCAAAGACCTGGCGCCAAGAGGGAGCATGGTGCTTTCCAGAAACCAGAACTTCCCAGGGGAACAGGAGTTCTAGGCTGGAGGGAGGCTGCATGGGAGCTGTGGCCAGCAGGACCTGAGTGCCTGGCCCTGCAGGGCCTTCTGACTTGGTCATCTTGAGAACAAGGGGACCCACTACAGGGTCTTGACAGGGACTTGGTCAGATGTGCAGTGTTCAAACCAACCTGCTGGGTGGGGTGGGTGCAGCCCCCTTTTCAGCTGTGAACTAGGGTGGAGACCTAGCTGGCTCAGTGCGGGCCTGGGGCTCTGTGTGGCGTGTGCAGGGCCTGGACATTGTCTCAAAGTGAGGCTTCTGTCAGTGGTGAGGCTGAGGGCCCTGGGCAGGGGGTCCGAGTGGAGGCTGAGGAGGCCCCTCATGGGGAGAACTGCCGACCGACACTGCCTGCGGGGCCTGGCTGTGGGAGCAGGAAGGCCGGCTGGGGCTGGCTTGTGTTTAACAGACAAGACTGGAGCTGGATTGGCAGCAGCAGGAGGTGCGGGGTGACAACATGAGGGTCCTGGAGGGTCCCCACCGTCCCTCTCAGCCTTCAGTTTCCCTTCCAGGGTCTGATGTCCCCTCGCCGGCTCCACCCAGTGGTGGCGCTTGGCAAGAAGAACACTTCAAACCCCAGCCCTCGCTGCTGCGGAGCCACTGGCAAGTCTGGAGGGTCAGGGAGCGACTCTTCCCTCTGCTGGCCTCGCCTCCCCTGCTCCCGGTCACTTGTCTATTCCCAGGTCTTCTCCTCAAGCACAGACACAACCTCATGGAGTTCTCAGGGGCTTATGTGGGGTGGGGTGTCACTGAGGCTGGCATGGGAACTTTGGGAGGGTGGGGAGGGAAGGATGCTGAGGGGCTGCTGTGGGGAAGGAGCCCCTGGTTCCTGTCAGCGGCTCTCCTCCAGATGAGGGTCTGTGGTCCCACTGTGGTCTGTGTCAGCCTTTGTGCAGCCACTGGTCACACCCCTGGGCCCGGGAGCTGGGTTGGGAGGACACTCCGGAGAGGCCCGGCCTTCCCAGGGCTGCCTGCAGTCTGGCCTAGGCCTCGAAGCCCTGGCCACAAGACCCAAGGCCTTGGAAGACCCCCCTGTTGAACAAGCCACAGAGCCTCAGGGAGGCTGTCCTGGGCAGCATGTGTCTGAAGGTGCTCTGGTACTAGGCAATCGGAAGACACGGCTTCCGGGCTTAAAAGCTGCCTGGCTGTGGCCTGGACCCTTGGTGCCACCAGTGTGTGTCCAGCCAGGGCATCCTGGGGACTGGGCTGCTTCCCGGGTCTCTAGGGTGGAAGAGGCCTCCCCCTGTCCCCTCACCACCTGTGCCTGAGTCAAGAGAGCAGGCCCCTCCCTCAGCCTTCCCACCATGCCAGTGTGCCAGTCACACTGACTGCCAGGCCCAGCAGTTTCTGATTGGTCTTGGAGCTGGGTCCCGTGGCATGGAGATACCGCAGGCAGCGCCCATGGCAGGGAGCAGGGTTTGAAAGGGCCGGGTGCTCAGAGGGCTGGACTTGCCCAGGGAGCTGCACTGGTTTGTCAGATGTGTTTCTGCTGAGCTGGGGTTTCTGCTGGGAGCGCAGGTGCGGAGGCTCTCACCCTGGGGCAGGCAGTGCACAGGGTCTGCTGGATGTGCGTGCACTGCCCTGACTGCGAGGCCACTGATCTGCTCCACGTGTGTGTGCGCATCTGTGCCCAGGAGCAATGACGTGGCCTCCACGGCGCACGTGACACGGCACGGGGGCTGCTCTGACCTGCCACGGGCAGTGCCCTCAGGAAGTGGGTAGAGCGTGGGTGTCTAGGGTTGGTCCTCAAAGTCCTTGCGTCGACCACTCGGCAGCAGTGGCCCGGGCCGGGGCTTGCAGGCCTGGAGGCCTGGCACCTGGCAGGCTGTGCGTGGGCATGCCTTGTGGATGGTTTACCCTTGGGTTTTCAGGAAAACCAGGACCTCAGAGCAAGCTTCTCTTCCATCTTGCCCAGGCCCCCAGCACCACTGAAGTCCGGGGGACAGGCGAGAGGAATCCCTGAGGGTGGAGGGTCAGAGGTCCACCCGGCCCCCACTGTTGCCACCTGTGCCTAGCGGCGCTGGCAGCACTCAGCAAGACCGAGGGGCCCAGGCTCAGGCAGGACGGGGGCTTTCAGAGACAGAAGGGCCTGGATTCAGCCCTCTGGGCGCCCGCGGTGCCCCTCGCCAGCCTGGACAGCCTCTGGCCTGGAAGTTTCCGGCTACTTCTAAAGCAGTACTGCACAGACAGCTTCTTTATACACCTACTTCTGTGGTGTGTGTGTCTTTCTCCCCATTACCGCTGCTTTTCATTTAAAATGTTATCTCCCCCTCCTGGCCTTTGTGCCCCCCCCGGGGGGAGAGGGGAGGCCCAGCCTCGCCCTGGTGTAGTCAAGGTTATGGTGATAAATCCCAGGGCATTGTCACTTCTATTCGGAGTAAATTGGCTGGCCGCTTTCGGGCTGAAGGAAAGATAATTTGCTGTAGTATTTCAAATGGATTAGAAATGGATTTGAAGGGAAAGTTCATGCCTCCCATTACAAAGGCGAGAAAGAAGACTATCTTAAGGCACTGTTCCCTCCCTGGCCTTCATTATCCACGCTTAATACCTTTCCTATTTTCCAGCGTTAATGAAATTTCCTGGCGGCGTGGGCCTGCCGGACGGATGGGAGAGGCCTTTAGATCTGCAGCTCCCGTTGCAGAAAAGGAATTACAGAGCCTTGCCGTGAGGGCAGATGCGCACTCTGGGTCCTTGGCGCTGCTATTATCTCATTAATTTCATCCCCTTTCTCAATGCAGTTCGTTTCCAAAGGCCGTCCTCTCCATTAGGGTCACAATTTACTGGAGTGCTGTGACACCCACGGCCATGAAAAGCTACAAGGTCCTCACCCCACACCCTCCCAGCACCCTCTTGCTGCAGGTTCCAAAGCCAGCCAGGCAGCCAGGGCGAGGACAGGGGTGAGGGCAACCCCAGACAACTCTCCGTCGCCCGCCAACCTGCGCAGGCCCGAGGTTCTGCCACAGCATCTTCCCAGGATTCAGCTTCTCGGAATGAGGCTGCTGGGCTAGGTGTGCTGAGCACCGGGAAGCACCTCTCCCATTCCCAGGAGGCCCTGGGCTCCGAGGTGGTGGTGGGCAGTGGGGGGCTGGAAACATTCCCAAGCATGAAGAGCGGGCACAGAGTCCGGGACGGCTCGGCAGGGGCTGTGGCGTCTCCATTCCACCCAGATCCACGAACGTTCTCTGGGTGCTCTCACACTCTAGTAAGTGGTGTTTTTTAGGAGGGAGGAGAAGGGGACAAGCTAATTGTTCGTGTTCATCCATAAGAATGAGCGGGGGCGGCTGGGTGCAGTGGCTCACACCTGTAGTCCCAGCACTTTGGGAGGCCAAGGCAGGTGGACCACCTGAGGTGAGGAGTGCAAGACCAGCTTGGCCAATGGGGTGAAACCCCGTCTCTACTAAAAATACAAAAATTAGCCGGGCGTGTTGGCACACGCCTGTAATCCCAGACACTCTGGAGGCTGAGGCAGGAGAATCTCTTGAACCCAGGAGGCGGAGGTTGCAGTGAGCCGAGATCGCACCGTTGCACTCTAGCCTGGGCCACAAGAGCGAAACTCCATCTCAAAAAATAAAAATAAAAAAAAAAATGAGCAGGGGCATGGCCAGACCAAGCTCCTGAGATAGAGCTGAGGGACAGCCCTGGTGGGTGGGGTGGTCCTGGAAGCTTCCAGTGCCTCCTGACCCCCAGAGGCCCTGCTGCTTCTGCCCCACTGGCCCTTCCCTGGGCCTGGCCAGCTGTGGCCGCCCCTGGGGGAGGGGAGCAGGTGCTGCAGGCCCGGGCCTCGCCCTCCCTCCAGGTGCCTTTGGAGAGCTGCACCGTCAGTGGGTGGTGGCCCGTCCCCATATGAGCCTCAGTCAGGGGACACTCCCATAGGTGAGTCCTCGCGTGCCTGGGTTCTGGGCCTCCCTCCCAGCCATCCCCTCAGGGCGTCCTGGCTGGACCCAGGCGGGGCTGGGTTGGCTCTGCTGCCTGCGTGTGCCTCCTGCTTTGTGGCGGCCGGCGTTGAACCCATCCTGTGCTGTGGGGAGGGTGGGGCATGCAGGAGTGGTGCTTCCCGGGAGAGTGCAGCCTTACCATCTATTCACTGGAGCCTGTGGGGAGGCAGGGAGCTGGGGGCTCCCGGGAGCAAGTCCAGGCTGGCCCTGAGCGGCCTTACTGGGGCAAGGACCACAGTTAGCTCTGGCCCCAGTTGTATGATGGCCAGAGGCTCTGTGAGTGGCTGGTGCTGCAGTTGGGGGTGCACCCTGGCCACCAGCCCCCTCACCCTCCCAATGCTGCCCCGGCCCTGGGCTGGCGTATGAAGGAGCAGCTGGCTGTGGGCGGTGAGACTCCTCAGGCCTGTGGGTACTGTGGGGCTGGTGCAGGGCCCTGGGCTCAGCCTGACTGTGGGATTTGGGGTCAAGCTGAGTGTCCCCTAGACAGTGGCTGTAGCTCCTGTGGAAGGTCAGAACCTGTCTGTGAGCCCCTGGGACTGACGGGGTTCTCCAACCGAGAGGCTGGTGCAGGAGGTTCTGCCTGGCCTGGCCCTCCCTCCAGGCCTTGTGCCAGGATAAGCTGAAGGTATGGGCCATGCACCTGCTGGGCCTGCAGGCACCCGGAGGCCAGGGCTGCACCGGGACCCCAGGATCTGATGAGAGCCTACCCTCCACCCTTCTGGTCCAGACAGTGCCCGGCCAGGGGTTGGGGAGCAGCTGGAGTGTGCAGGGCGCAGACAGGATGGGTGGGAGGTGGGGCCAGCAGACCACTCAGCACTGCCAGGCCCCTTGGTGGGCTCTTTCCCGCCAAGATTGGTGTTTGTGAACTAGAATTTTAATTAAAGGAAACTGGGTTAAGTGCTCTGGCCGCAGTGCTTGTACTTACACTGCAGCTCCAATCCCCGGTGCCAGGCTCTCTCTGCTCCCGTTCTCTCTAATGGGCCCTTGGAGGCCCCCGGCTGCTGAGAATTACCCCAGCTTGCAGGCAGAGGGACCGAGGCCCGGAGGGGTTGTGGGGCTGAGCGGTGGGGATGGCGGCTGAACCCGACAGCGGGGCTGCTCCGTCCCCAGTACCACCAGGTCTGTTGGCTCCTCGTGGGTAGCTTTGACTACGTGGATATGCTGCCGTCCCCCTGCACCTGCCCCATCCAGCCAGACAAGCGAGCCCCACCTTCATGCTTGCTATAGGTCTGAGTCTAGGGGGCGCCCCACCCTGGCCCAGACCAGCTGGAAAAGGGTCTCCTGCAGCTGTGGCAGAGTTGCGGGGCTTGGGTATTCCACAGCAGAGGCCTGTGCAGCTGCAGGGCCATGGGGACCGGTGTGGCATGGAGAGCGTAGAGCAGGGGCACAGCCCGGTGCCAGGCCTGAGCTGCCCGCCCTCGCCTCCCACTTGACTGGTCCCTTTGCTGCCTGTGTGTCCATGGCTGCCCAAAAACGTCTTGCCCACATTTGCTGCCCAGATTTGCTGGGGGCACGGTATCCACCTCAGGGGTCATGGCTTCCTAAGCAGAATGTGAGCCCATGTGGAATGAAGCTCAATTTGCATGAGCTAATCACTGCTGAAATGCACCCTGGCAGCCCCGTGCCCTGTAGAGGCCTATGTCAAGCCCTGAGCCCCCCACTTTGGGGGCTGCTTGCCCGCGGGTCCGCAGGGCTGTGGGTGTGGCTGGCAGCTGCAGGGAGGTGCCTCTGGAGTGCAGCTCAGGCCCCTCCTGTCTTACTCTGCCCCTTGGCTTCCCGGAGGCTGTGGAGTATCTGGCAGGAGTGGGGGCTGCCAGGGCTCAGGGTCTGTTGGCCTAGGTCTCCTCCTCTAGCCAGGGTCATCTGCTCAGCTAACTCCAGGGGCTGTCACGGCCTCTTCAGCCCTTGGACTTGCATATCCCTCAACCTGCCTGGCCAGGGGTCTGTGAGGCTGTCGCTGTGTACTCTCGGTGCAGGGCTCTCTGAGCTGTGGATGAAGGGGAGGCAGGACAGGGTGGAGCTGACCCTATGATGTCTGTGGTCCTGAAGGCTAGGGTGGTGTATGCCGGGGCCGCTTTGGTAGAAATAGCCCCAGCCTTGAAGCAGACTCAAGGGAGCCTCAGCCCAGGTACCAAGGGCCAGGTGTGCTTCTCACCAGCACGTGGACACCTTGCAGCCCCTCTGCCCTGCAGCCCCAGGGACCCTTACCCCGCAGTGCACAGCCAGTTGGCCAGGGCGTTGGTGGTTTTGTCCACGAGAGAGGTGTGCACCGAAGGACACTGCTCCCTCACCGTGGCTCTTAGGGGCTCAGGAGTTCCCAGCCTCGTGGGTGGGGTCGGGGGTGCCACTTCCTGGGATTCCTTGTCAGTGTTCCCTGATGACGGCCAAAGTGTCCCTGAGGTGGGGGTCGGGGGCCAGAGGGGGCCAGAAGTCTCTTGGCAGCTGGGCCCGTGGCGCGTGGTCATCGCAGCTGGAGCGTGTGCCCGCCCGCCGCAGGTGCTGCTCCCTGTCCCCTCGGGAGGCCAGGCCTGGACTCCGCCTCTGGCACTGACCATCAGATCGTAGTTTGTCCTGGGGCCAGGTTTGATGGGCATTTCCTGTCTCTGCAGGTCCCTGGTGCTGAACCGCCTGCGTCCAATTGCCAGCGGGGGTGGGAAAGCCCAACCAGGCTCCCCTCGGTGGCGGAGCAAAGGGTACCGCTGCATCGGAGGGGTCCTGTACAAAGTGTCTGCCAACAAACTCTCCAAGACCCCTGGCCAGCCCTGCGATGCGGGCAGCAGGCCGCTTCTCCGTACAGGTGAGAGGTGAGGGCGGGGGCGCTGGGAGGTGACACCGTCCGGCCAGTGTGTGGTGGGCACTGCAGGCCAGACCCCCAAACTCCAACATGCTGTGGCTCCTCTGGGCCTTGGCTCACGCCCCTGTCTTAGGGAGGAGGTCAGGGGCCTCATGCTCCCGGGGAGCCAGTCCAAACAAGCACTGCCCAAGTGGGTCACCTCCCAGCCTGGGAGTTAATTTCACTCTTCCATACACCCAGCGCCTTCGTAGCCATCCCTAGTGAGACTGACAGGGCAGCCGGAGAATGGAGGGTGCCAGGAGGCCTTTCTCTGGCATCCCCCGGGAAGGGCTCTGGAGTGGTGCCCGGTTCGTGTGACTGAGCGGCCCCTGATTTTCTGTGGGGTAGGGGAGAGTTGCTCACAAGCACCGTGTTTCGCTTTTGGAAAAAGGATGAGGCCAGGTACGGTAAACACGCCCGGGCGAGCGCACACCTGGGGCCGCGGTGCCCGTAATCGCATTGGTGACGCCTCGACAACTGTGTCTGGAGGCAGCCGGCACCGCCACCTCACACCCTCCCAGCCCAGGGAGACAGGCTCAGGAGAAGGAAATGCTTTGGATTCGCTTATCCTACAAATTAACTAGAAAAATATTTTGGTTTCAGTCCGATTTTACCCCTTCTTGTCCATCAAAAAAAAAGGGTGGGGGAGATTGCAGGCGGTGTTGGGATTGCAGAGGCTGGGCCCTGCTGGCCCCCCGACCTGCCTGGGGCCTAGAGGGAGAACAGGTTCAGCCCTGGAGGAGGTGGACTCCGAGGGCAGGGTCTGTGGGGGTCAGAGGAGAGGCGGGAAGCGTCCTTCCCTGGAAGCCAGCCTCACTGGCCACCCTGCCTGGCTGTGTTCCTGGTGTTCATCTCTGGGCTCCAGGGGCTTCCAGGCTGTTTCCTGGGCAGGGTCGCTGGGAGCAGCATGGGGGCCCTGGCACCTGCTTCACAGGGCTCTGAGCCACACTGTGTCTGGCCAGTGCCCCTGACCATGCCTGCAGGCTGGTGGCTGGGGCTGTGGGGGCCTGGTGAACTGGGCGGGAATAAGTCCTCACTTGCAGAGGATCTGGTGAGAAGCCCTGGGTCCCTTCCTGGGCACTGTGTCACTCCTGTGTGTGCCTCCGCTTCCCCACCCGTACCTTGAGGGACTGGGCGGTGTGATTTGTGTGTGTGGCCTCATCTCTGCTACACCCCAGGTGCTCAGTGCAGGAGCTGGCTGAGAACATGGGGGCCTTGGTGAGGCTCCGCCCCTGGGGGATGCTGCCGTGGGTTGGGGCATAGGCCCTCCTGTCACCCAGCAGCGCCTTCTCTGGTTACCTCTGACCCTCTGACTCCGGAGCTTCGTGGCATGTGGGGCCCTACACACAGCTGTTTGTATCATGGAGGGCAGGGGCCTCGGGCTCATCTCCAACAGTCATTCCCTCAGTGAAGTATAAGCCCCTGGCTAGTCTCTGGCACAGCAGGTCCCAGGTGCCCGCGGCCATCCACCCACCACCAGCCTTGTGGGCCAACAGGGAGCCTGAGCAGTGGAGCTCCCGGGGCCGGCAACAGGCGCTCTGAGGACGTCGTGCTTGACCCCCCAGGGACAAAGCCATGAGGTGCCTCTCTGCTCATGCCGGGTGGTCCCACCTTCCCCCTGGGCCTCCTTGGCAGAGGCCAAGCCCCAAGTTGGCTGGCACCGTCCTGAGAGCACTGACCCTGCAGGCACAGTCCTGGCACTGGCTTTCCTCTCTGGTCCTGAAGGCAGTGGGCAGAGCATCCGGGCTGATCCCTCTGCCCAGGGAAGGGTGCCCCGAGCCCTCACCTGCCTGCCTGGGTGGGAGGGTGCCCTGCACCTCCCACGGATGCTGCCTCTGACATGCCTAGTGCAGGGGGAGGCGCGGGCTGAACACGCGTGAAGATTCCTAGGGCCCACAGGCGTAGATTCCCAGACTCGTGTCCAGTCAGGCGGTCAGGGAGGCCTTTCTCATGAGCTGAAAACTGAGAGGAGTTCAGAAGGGACAGGAGCAGCAAGAGCATCCCTAGGTGACCATGCAGAGGCCTGGGCGGGAGCGTGCAGGGGTGTGAGACACTGCAGGACCCCGTGCACAGCCAGCAGGGAGATGAGATGGGTTGGGGGCAGGCAGGGTCTGCCTGGCACCGCTGCACCCCCATTCAGAAAGCTCCCGGTAGTCATGATAATAGCATTGACTGAGGTTGATGGTTAAGTGGCCAAGACAGCAGCCATGGAGACCATGATGTTCCGATGTCCCCGAGAGCCCCGGGCGGCCAGGATAGGCGGCTGAGGCTGCTCCTGGCAGTCAGTCTGCAGGCCCTGCCCTGCTCTGCGGAAGCCGGAGCCAGGGAGGGGATGCCTGCTGCGCTTTCCAGAGCCAGAGTCCATCCCAGGGACCCATCCACTCAGGGAATGGCCCCCACTACAGCAGCTGCATCCCACTCCCTGCACAGTGCCGAGGCTGGCCCCACCTCTTCACCCCAGGTCACGGTGTGTCCTTGGGACTCTCCCCGTACCGTGCATCTGTGGGACCCACGGAGGGGCTTGTGGCTTGGGTCCGTCTCCCTGCACCGGGGTCCTTGGGTCGCCGGGATCCTGTGGCCCACTTGTATTGGGCTGGGTGGGCCTGTTGAGGGAGGTGCACCTGCCACCCTGGCTCCTCCCATCCCTCAGTGTCCATGAGATGCCTGTGGCAGGCAGCAGGTTTGCACGTGGCCCCTTCAGACACGGTGCCCACCACCGAATGGCCCAGGGTCTGAGCTTTGAGGAGAAGGGAGTGTATAGCCCTGGCCTGCTCAGCAGTGGGGAGGGGAGGGAGGGGCTGCCACACTCCTCCCTGGGAGGCTGCGGCGCTCCTGCGTCTCCCCATCGGTGCCAAGTGCTGAGCTCCGCAGAAGCTTGCCTGGCCATTTACACACATGGCAGAGCCCCGGCGAGCGCAGAGCCCCTGACATCACCACACTGCGGACAGTCTATCCTGGCCACCCTTGCTGACTGGCCCCTGCCTCTGCTGTCCCTTCCCTTGCCCCAGAGCCATCAGAGAGCCAGTCTGGTTCCCCCAGCCCTTCTGGGGTGCATCTCACCCCTGCACCAGCAGCAACCCAGAGCTCCCTCATTCGGCCTCAGCAACACAAGCAAGGAGGGTCTGGTGCACAGAGGCCGGTGGCAGGCAGGGCCTGGGGCCTCCTTCCTCCCACCCCTGCCCCTGGGGAGGCCCCGCCTTCCATCAAGTAGGGCTGCGGCCTCTGGTGTCCTGCTGGCCAGCCTTGGTGGTGACTGTGGCAGTCCTGGGGCTCTGCAGAGCCCAGTGAGGCCGCACCTGCCCTTTGGGTCGACAGCCAAGGCCACAGCTCCAGCTGCCTGGGCCCCCACCAGCCCCGCCTCGCCATGAGGAAGGTAGATGGCTCCCAGCTGTGGGATACCGCTGACCAGCCCACTTAAGAGGAATAATAATTAAAGAAATAAATTTGCTCCCCTGGTGTCAGCAGAAATTTGACTTCAACAAGAAAGTGCAGCCTCTTGGAAGGGGTGGGGGTGGTTGTCCTGGCTGAGCCCCCTGGGCTTTGGGCCCATGACGGCAGAGGACAGTGTGGCTTCGACCCCCAGCTTCCCCACTCCGTGAAGCCGAGCCCTCCCTTCCCAGCCCACCTGCCACCTGAAGGGCTGAGCTCCAGGGCCCCTCCCCACATACTCCTGTGTAGGCCCCCAATGAACATGGCCCATATATGGCCACCAAGAGCTTGACGGTCCCTGTGATGGGGCAGAGGCCCCAGACTCTGGCCACAGGGCTGGCCTTGGCTTGTTCTGTGTCCCCCAAGCCCCCAGGCACCTGTGGTTGTGGCCCTCCCTGCTGCGGGCCAGCTGCTGCGTGTTCCTGGCACGTCCGGCCTCTGCACCTCCCCTGCTCATCACCTGCCCTCCCTCCCTGGGGTGACAAAGGCCCTGTCTGAGAGCCCCCGCCCCACATTGCCTCTCCTGGGGTGCCCTCTGGTGCTGGCCGCCTTCTCCCAAGGGTGCAGTTTCCATGTACCAGATGGACGTGCCCTGGAGGGCCTGGTGGGCATGCTGTGAGCAGACCAGGGCTTGGCGCGGCCCTGCCTGACTTCCTGGGAGAGGGCTGGCCTGGGAATTGGGGCTGCCTGCGTGTGCCGCTCATCATGGATATTGTCCCTTGGGCCAGGCAGCAGCTGTCCAGTGGGTGCTGGCTGGAGCAGGGACTGGAGGTGCTAAGGAACCTCTGACTGCAGGGCCCCCACCGCGCTTGCCTTACAGGGCCTGACATCCAGCGGTGCCCAGCGGAGCCTGGCCCAGAGCCGGCACTGGGCACCGAGCAAGGGGTGGGGCTGGCGGGAGCCATGTCTGTTCTGGGAAGATCCTGGGGAAGTGAAAGTTCTCTGGAATGCACGGCGCCTTCTGCTGTTGAGTTGCTGGGGGTTATTCAGTTGAACTTTTTAGCACCTCTCAGGCAGCCCCTGCCTCTTTTCCAGCCAGCTATTTTATGTGCATTTTTTAATACTGCAAAGCATTTGGAAAAGTGCCTCCTGTTCTTGTCAGAACTCCTGTCGTGAGCCTCACACTGGGACTTTTTTTTTTTTGAGACGGAGTTTCGCTCTTGTAGCCCAGGCTGGAGTGCAATGGCGTGATCTCGGCTCACAGCAACCTCCGCCTCCCGGGTTCAAGCCATTCTCCTGCCTCAGCCTCCGGAGCAGCTGGGATTACAGACATGTGCCACCACACCCAGCTAATTTTGTATTTTCAGTAGAGACGGGATTTCTCCATGTTGGTCATGGCTGGTTTCGAACTCTGGACCTCAGGTGATCTGCCTGCCTCGGCCTCCCGAAGTGCTGGGATTACAGGGATGAGCCACCGTGCCTGGCCGACACACTGGCATGTTTTTTAAATAGCACAAAGTGGAAAGGGAAGTACCCCCCCCCCCCCCCCGCTGCACCCTGTCACGTGCCAGGCGGGCATGTGATGCCGGCATGTCCCTGGCTGGGAGCAGATGGCGTCACAGTGTTACCGGCAGCCTGGGCGAGAGCCTGGGAACCAGCAATGCCGACAGGCCGCCGCATTACCGCGTCCCTCACCACACGGTCTGGCAGGTGCGAGGGCATGCCCGTGCTGCCTGGACAGGGCCCTGCTGCCCACTCGGGGACGAAGGGTCCCAGCCTGAGAACAGGGGCTGCCCTGAGCTCCCCCCCCATTGGTCCCCCCCGCACCAAGACCCTCGTCACCCTCCCTTTGCCCTTGGCCTCCCCACACCCCGCAGGTTTCTACTTTCCTCAGTGCCTCCTTTCCTGCCCCCAGGCACCATTACTAGTTCCTGCTTCTGCACCCACAGGGCTCACTGCAACTCAGCTCTGGAGCTGCCCTTTTGAAACTTGAGATGGTCTGCGAGTGGGGACAGTAGGCAGGGTCCCTGAGGGCGAAGGGCAGCAGCACCATTGACCCCAGCCAGGGAGCACTGGGCTGGATACAAAGCACAAAGTGAGGAGTGTGGGGGGCTCCAGCCTGAGGGTGCAAAGGGGCAGTAGGCTTGGGTCCTCAGGTGGGAGCCTGCGGCTGCTGGGCCATCTGGGGAGTGAGGACGAGGCTGCTCTCCAGTGCTCAGAGTGGGGCAGGGCTGGCTATTTGGGGCTGGGCAGCTTTGGGACATCCCTTTTTAAAGCAGGATGGCTTTGTCGCCACCTCAGGTCCCCAGAATTTCTGAGTGATGTCACCTCTGCCTCTTAACTGCAGTGTCCATTTCAGCATTTGCCCTGGAGGAAATTGGATCTGGTCTGGGCAGGATTATGCACGTATTTGAGGAACCCGGGAAAGCCGCCCTCAGCAGGCTCGCCCTGCCCTGCCCACCCCATGATCCTGGGTGACCTCTGTCTGTAGAAGGCAGGCAGGGCTGTGTCACCGGAGCAGACCCTCCTCCTCCAGGTAGCACCCCCTCCCCGCCTCATCCCCTTGGCTCTGAGGCCTCACAGCACTCGGCCATGTGCAGTCCCAAAGTCCATTCCCTTCCTGCCACTGCCGCCCTCTCAGGCCATGGTGTGCAGTTTCAGAAAGGCTGGGGTGGTCCTTATGCTCAGGGTTTTGAGGAGTATCTGATGAGGCACCTCTAAAATTTAGAGTAACAGGCACTAGCCAGGATCTGCTAGGGCCAGCCCAGGGCCTCAGGGACAGGTGCCCTTCCCCCAGGAGCCCACAGCTGCAGTGGGCAGCCGGGCAGATGCCTCCGCCAAGCGGGCTTTGTCCCCACACCTTCTCTGCTGCATTTCTTTAGTTTTACAGTCCTCTAAAAACCAGAAACCGTTCTTGCTCCTAAAAGGCCAGACCATGTGTGCCCCATGGGCCATATTCACGCCCTGGTCTAAGTGACCCTGCAGGTCCCCCATAAGCCCCAGCCCAGGCTCTGGCAGAGGGAGGGGCTGCTGTTAGCAGCTATTCTGTTTACAGGGCAGCTTCCTGGGTGGCAGGGGCTGAGGAGAGAGCCAGGAGCAGTGTCCATTGGCCAGTCACTGCCTCGGCCCAGGATGGGCACCCAGGGACATGAGGAAGCCAGCAGGGGAGTTCCGGCCAGCAGAGTGTGGCCCTGGGGAGCCTGACCAGGGAGGCCGCAGGGACAGGTGGGCGGCTCTAGCCCACGTGTCCAGGCCCTCCGAGGGTGCTGCCTGGCTTTGCTGGCTCTGAGGGCAGGGACAGGAACCCTTCCTGGACCCTGCCCTGGAGAAGAGCCAGACACAGGGCCCAGCAGCTCCCCACTCTCAGGTGCTGTGTCCCCAGAGGCTCCTGGCAGGGCCCAGGGCGTCACTGTGGGGAGGGGAGCTCTGGGCAGTTTCCTGGAGGGAGGCTTTGCCTGAGCCGAGGGCTGGGACCCCTGAGGGCCTTGACTAAGGGGGTTAGCAGGGAAAGGGCCTGCAGGCAAGGCTGTGGCCTGCTATGACCCGTGCCTCTCTCCCCGACAGGCCGGCTGGATCCTGCAGGCAGCTGTAGCCGTTCCCTGGCCAGGTACTGCCTTCGGGCTGGGCAGTGGGTGGGGCTCCCTACTTCCCTTCGGGCTCACGCACCTCTCTCCCTGTCTGCAGCCGGGCGGTGCAGCGCAGCCTGGCCATCATCCGGCAGGCCCGGCAGCGGAGGGAGAAGAGGAAGGAGTACTGCATGTACTATAACCGCTTCGGCAGGTGCAACCGTGGCGAGCGCTGCCCTTACATCCACGACCCGGAGAAGGTGGCCGTGTGCACCAGGTGCCCTCCTGCCCTCGCCTGGGGGAGGTTCTGTGCTGGGCCCCGCCCGTGGTCCCTGCTGGCCCTTCCTCACACCCTTTTCTCCTGGTGCTGCAGGTTTGTCCGGGGCACCTGCAAGAAAACGGATGGGACCTGCCCCTTCTCCCACCATGTGTCCAAGGAGAAGGTGAGTGCAGCGCTGGTGGCCCTGTTCCTGTGCACCTTTCTCTGGGGCCTCGGCCGCCTGGCCTCTGGGCAGATGGGGCCCACAGCTTTCCCTGGGCTTGGGACATGCAGATCCCTGCCCTGGCGTCCTTAAAGTCTGCTGTACCGCCTCTACCCCACTGTAGGTTTTGCAGCTGGGCTACCTCTTCCCAGGAAAGCAGCACTGATAGGGTCCCCGCTTACCATGCACAGGGGTCTCTTTTCCCTTCTCCTGACAGCACCAGGCCTCACCAGATCCCCAGGCCTCCTTTATACATGCCCGGGGAAAGGCGGTCCCACAGGTGCCCCTGTAGACCCAGGGCTGAGGCCTCAGGGCCTCTTCAGACTGGGGTTGGCAGGAGCGGGGAAGCTGTATGTGAGGGGCTGGGTGGGGAGGCTGCCTGGGCAGAAGGCAGGAGGGAGGGGCTGGAGGGGAAACAGCTGGACTCCTGGCGCATGCAGTTGTCCCCGCCTAAAACCCCACAGACTTGCTTTGAGCCAAGGTGGGTCGCCTGCTGGGAAGAAGCAAGAGCGCCCCGGGGCTGGGGTCAGGGGTCAGTGCTGGCGGGGACACATGTAGCTCTTGTGCCCTGGACTCAGCCACGGTGTGACCACAGCATGCGGGTGGAGTGAGGGCTGCCTCGGATGAGGGAGGCGGTGTTGGGCAGGGGTGCTGCTGCCGCAACAGCTTTTCCCCTTGAGGAACTTGAAAAGAATCAGCATTTTTCTCCCTAATAGAGCTTCGGAACTCTGTTGTGAGCAATTTGGAAATTCACGTCGAGTTTCGGGTTCATTAGCTCCCAGCTCCAAAGCCGGAGCACATTCCAAGCTGTCTAATGTGGACGCCCCGCACCAGTGCCCTGAATTAATGTTATTGTTATTTGTGTGGACGTGGCGGGGTGCAAACAAGGTTAATTGAAATGAGAATGCAGTTTCCTCTTGATAACAGCCCCGCTCTGACAGCCAGGAGGAGCTCCGTTTGCTGTAGAGTTGACTGTATCATCCCTTTTTATTAGAGCTAATTTGGGCTCTATATCAAAAACCACATTAAGGGAATTGTCTACAGCCCACCACCACCAGCCCAAACGGCCCCCAGCCCTCTCCCCTCTGCGGCTGCAGTTAAAAGACAATTAGAAATAAACTCCCGCTCGTTAAATCACCCTTTGTTTCTTTGCCTTTTCCCTCCCTCCCTCCCTCTCAGCCCTGGCCGCTGGCTCTAGACCCCTTCTTCCCTCCTTGGCCTTAGACAAGTTCCTCTCCCATCCCCAACCTTGCCCCAGAAAAGTGACTTTTTAAAGCCTCTGGATCTGCCCAGATCCCCCAGGGCTCCTCAGGCCCCAGCAGCTCTGAGCAGGCTGGAAAGGGGAGGGGGACGGGGATAGTGGGAGCCGGGAGGGTAGTCTGACCCAGGAGGGAGCAAGGCCCTGCGAGGGGAGTGGGAATAGCCTGGGGCAAGGCTGGAGACCCCGGGGTGCCCGCAGGGGCTCTGTGGGGGCTCCATGCTGAGGCCAGACGGTGACATCTTTGTTCTGGACACCCAGGCAGCCCAGGAGGAGCCCGTGGTGGCCCACAAGGGGCAGGGAGATGTCTCTGGAGACGGCAAGAGACCCCCTGCTTCCCTCCCTGGGTGGCCCTAGCCCAGCCATTGCTCCTCAGGCCTGAGGTTCCCCCAAATGGGAGGAAAGTTGCGTTGCTTCCCTCTCCCAGCCCCGTGGTGATAACAAGCACTGACTGTGGCCAGCGGCCCTGTGCTGGGGAGGAGGACGCTGCTGGACCCCTCCTGCTGACAGCCTCGGCCTCCACAGTGCTGGCCTGCAGCCAGTGCCACGCCAGGCCTGCTTTCAGGTGGCTCCTGCCCACCTAGAGCCCAGGGACACTGCCTGTGGCCCACAGGTCAGGTGCCTGGAGAGCCCTCTGTTGGGTGCTGGCCTGTGGCTTGTCTTCCCATCTAGACACTGGTCCCCATGGCCTGAGAGGCTCCAAGGGTAGCCCTGACCACAGGCTAGTGGTTGGGAGCCCTGGCTGCCATCTTGCCCTGGACGGTGGGCAGGCTCAGAACAGGTGAGGGACTCAGAGGAGGGTGCCCCTGAGGCTGAGCCACAGGGCTGCTCCATGCCTCCTCTGGACAGAGTGAGGCCAGGGGTGTGGCTCACCTGGGAAGGCCGGGGCCCACTTCTGAGCAGCAGCCTCCCTGCCCCGCGGGTCCTGGTGGCTGCCCTTCCTGCCTGCTGGTGCCGTCGTGTCCATTTCTCTCTCGAGCGGGGCCGTAGGAGGGTCCCCAAGCCACCATCTGTGGGCCCTGGAGGGTGGCCGCCTGCTGGCTCTCACTGCTGGCCCTCCCCGCAGATGCCGGTGTGCTCCTACTTCCTGAAGGGCATCTGCAGCAACAGCAACTGTCCCTACAGCCACGTGTACGTGTCCCGCAAGGCTGAGGTCTGCAGCGACTTCCTCAAAGGCTACTGCCCCCTGGGTGCAAAGGTGAGGGGTCCGTGGGGGCTCGAGTGGGCGGGGTCCTGTGGTTTGGTCGTCCTGTTCACTCCTGGGTGCCTGCCGTGGCTGGATGACCCTTCTGCAGCCCTGAGGGGTCAGTGTCATCACGTCCGCCTCACAGGTGACTGAGAGAGGTCCAGCAACTTTCCCGGGGTTGCACAGCACCAGCACAGGGTGGGGTTTGAACTGTGGGAAGGTGAGGCGCAGAGGACCTGGACTTACAGGTGCAGCACGGGTAGCCTGGAAGCTGGCCCCCCATGGTAGGGGTGTGGCGGCTGGGCCGGAGCAGCTCCTGGAATGTTGCTGGGGATGGCAGTGTGGTGAAGGGGATATTGGAGGCCAGGGGGACCGGCAGGGCTATAGGTGGATGTGGGGCCAGCAGCCTCCACAGGAAGGCTGCGGGTGGATGGGACACTCCCACCCAGCCTGGGGCAGAGGGGTGGGCCGGGCAGAGCCGAGGGGGCCGCCTGAGCCGTGGCTGGCGAGGCTGGGGTGAGCTGGCACTGGAGCTCATTGTGGGGCACAACTGCTGGGTGGGGAATTGGGGACCTGGGCTGCAAGTGTCACCTGCAGCTGATGGCTCCGGCTCCCCTCTTCCTGGGGGCGTGACTGACTCCTGCGTTGCGGAGGCGCTCACAGGCTCACCTGTCTGGGAAATTCCCGGCAGTGGAGCCAGCTCCTCCCCTCTGCCTCAACCTGCCCTCCTGGCTTCACCAGGACTCCCCGCCCCAAGCCATGTAGCCTTAGCATCCCCATTGGGCCTGGTCCCAGGTACAGCCCCCTCTCCCCCAGCCTCTCATGCCTGTTTCTCTCCCTGCCTGGGGGCTCCTGCCCCTGGCCTAGGGCTGGTGGCTGAGGGTGGGGAGGGGCCGGAGTTGGGGGACCTGCAGATGCTCCTTGTCCCTGGCATCTTGAGAGGGAGCCCCGGGGCCTGCAGCCATGGCTCACTGCCCCTGGATCCTCACACTTCTGAGTGTTGGCGCTGCCTCAGGGTCTGCAACCCCCATGAAGCCGAGAACACCAGGCACCCCAAGAACCCTTTCCCAGCCCACCGCAAGGACGCCAGACCCTAGGCTCTCCTGCCCCTCCCTTGCTGGGTTCCCCTGTGGGGTGCTGTAGAAGCTGGGCCACACACGCCTTCCTGTGCACAGCGCTCTGTGGTGGGCCGGGCCCTTCCCAACATCCTCTCCCTCATCCTCAGTCCTCACAGCCACTGCCCAGGAGGAGCCAGCCCTCAGCTCCTCCTGCTGCCAGGGCCAGCCTGAAACCTGGCAGGGAATCCCCTCCAGGGAGGTAGGGCCTGGCCAAGGCAGCCCCAGACCCTGTGGGGGCAGTGGCAGGATCCCCATGGAGGCCATGGCTGATTATTGTAAAATGTTTCCATTTAAATGAAAATATCAAAGTGATATTTAGGTCCTGCTTCTATTAGTGGAAGTGCTTACTGCTGCCTTTCTGTTTGTCCGCGCCGCGGCGCCCGCATGATGGATAGCAGCTTGTAATTATATATGGGAAAGCGCTGAGCCGGCCAGATCCAGTGGGGACAGGCGGCAGTCCGGGCCTGCGAGGGTTAATTTTATTCTCTAAATAATGTGAAAAGTGCTGAATCGTCACCTTGCGCCTGAAGTAGAAGTCCTCAAATGGGCCCCAGAGAGTTCATAATATTCCACTGAATCAAGTGAAATTGTTAACCTTGCTTCATAAAGTGATGGCTTGTTAAAGAGCCACATTCCCTTTCCTTGTGAATAATTTAGGCTGGGAGTAAATCTCCGCTCTTTCCCCTTTTGGGGGGCCACGGCTGTGCCTCAGGGGTCAGCCTCTGCCAGATGCTGCCTGTCCTGGATATCAGGACGGGGATGACTTCAGACTGCCTGTTTGTGCACACCTGCGGGGTCTGCCGCGTCCTGCCACATCCTCCCTGGTAGACGTCCCTGTCTGGGTGCAGCGCTGTTTTCCTCCCTTGCCTTGGGAGCTTGCTCCATCCTTGTCAAAGGGATCTCCCCGGCTGATAACGTTTTGCTGGGGGGAGACTTTGAGACTAGAAAACCTCACCTTCTCCCCTTAGTCTTAATAGCCAAACGTGTCTATCTGCTGTCAAATTCTGATCCGCTGCCTGCGTCCTTGAACGGAAGAGTTTTCCCTCCTCCGTGCTCACTGCTCGCCTGTTTGTCCACGGGTGTGTCCGGCTGGGTCCATTGCCATCCCCTTTCAATACTCAACGCTGCCCTGCCAGGGCTCCTGCCCTTGTGATGCGCCTGACAACTTCTGCACCCTTCCTTGCTTTCTGGCACCCAGATGCTCCCAGCACCCGGCGGCTCTGGGACAGCCGCTCCTGGCTCCTTGTGGGTGTGTTTAAGACTCAGGGTCTGGGCCAGGCGTGATGGCTCACGCCTGTAATCCCAACACTTTGGGAGGCTGAGGCAGGTGGATCACCTGAGGTCAGGAGTTTGAAACCAGCTTGGCCAACGTCGGGAAACCCCATCTCTACTAAAAATACAAAAAATTAGCTGGTTGTGGTGGCAAATGCCTGTAATCCCAGCTACTCGGGAGGCTGAGGCAGGAGAATTGCTGGAACCCGGGAGGTGGAGGTTGCAGTGAGCTGAGATTGCGCCATTGCACTCTAGCCTGGGCGACAAGAGTGAAACTCCGTCTCAAAAAAAAAAAAAAAAAAAAAAAAGATTCTGGGTCTAGGCACTGCTCCTGGTGGCTCTGGATGGGACAGCTGCTCCTGCTCCTGTTGGCTCTGGGTGGGACAGCTGCTCCTGCTCCTGGTGCTCTGGATGGGACAGCTGCTCCTGCTCCTGTTGGCTCTGGGTGGGACAGCTGCTCCTGCTCCTGGTGGCTCTGGGTGGGGCAGCTGCTCCTGCTCCTGGTGGCTCTGGGTAGGACAGCTGTTCCTGCAGCACCCTGGTTCCTTCTGGGTGTTTGGGACTCAGGATCTGAGCGCTGCGTGTGCTTGTTGCAGCTGGGGTGTTGGCTGCTGCCAGCGCCCCCAGTGCACAGGGCTGGGAAGCATCGTGTGCACGTGTGCAGGGGTGACAGTGACTCCGTCCCCACCTCCGCGTTGAGAGCTCCTCCACACCTTGGCCGTCCTGCATCTGCAGCGCCTGCTCCGTGAGCCTCCATGCTGTTTTCTCCATGCCCTGTGTGTGGTTGGTGCCTGTCTGCAGGTAGCTGCCGAGAGAGGGAGGACCCTGGCTGAGTCTTGGGTTTCAGCACCCCAGTGCGAGCTGAGAGTTGAGACACCTGGGATTCCCCTCACGCACACCCTGCCTTCATCCTCCAGGCTTGAGGAGCTCCTGTGTCCTCTGGACAGCGCCTGCCTTGGTTTTGGTCACATACAGCGCTTCTCTGTTGGTCACCCTTGCTTTTGCCAGTGCTGCTTTGTTAGGCTGAATCCTTTGTCCTTTATGAGGCCAGGTCCTGACATCCTTTGCCCTGTCATTTGTGCTCGGGAGTCTTGTTTAGGACCAGTCTCCACCCACGGTCACAGAGTGCCTCCTGCATCGCCTGCTGCTGGCTCAAGAGGCATCTGTGCGTGTAGCTTGTCCCTGCGCAGTTACTTCCTCCTCTGGCCTCAATCTCCTTTTATATACAATCGGGATAATGGCACTGCCTATCTCAGAGGGGCATGGCGATTCTTCAGGGGGTCCCAGTGGGCCTGGCAGCATCCTGGGTGGCCCCTGGCATGGGGATGCCTCCCTACAAGTCGGCTGCTGTTCGCTGTTCTTTATTTTCGTGTTGTGTGAGGTGGGGCCCCACTTAGTTTTTCTTCACGTCATGGGTGCTTTCCCCTCAACAGTGGTCTAACTCTTAGATTTGTGGTGTCAGCTTAAAAAAACAAACAGCTTTATTGAAGTACAGTTTCCCTCCCACATGATTCCTCTGCTCTAGGTCTGTGGTTCTGTGGGTTTGAGTAAACTCAGAGTCGTACAGCTGCACCACAACGCAGCTTTCCATCGTTTTCCTTGCCCCCCAGAATTCCCTCAGCTCTTTTCGTCATCAGTCCCAGCCCCGCCTTCCTCCCACCCCTGGCCTCTGACACTCATCCACATCTGTCTCTGTAAGTTTCTTTTGTGGGCCTTTCGTGTAACTGGAATTGTACAGTGCACGGTCATTTGGCATCTTTGATTTTGCATCATGTTTGGAGGTCTGTCCTGCAGCACCTCAGCGCTGCACCCCTTTATTACAGAGGCAAGCCACTGCAGAGACTCGCCACACTTTGTCCGTTCATGAGCTGGGGACATTCGAGTGGTTTCCAGTTGGGGACTATCGTGAATAATGCTGCCTCGAACATCTGCGCACAAGCCTTCGTGTGGCCGATGCTTTTGCTTCTCTTGGGTAGACACCTAGGAGTGAAATTGCAGGGTCATAGGGCACTCTGGGTTAACAGCCTCCTGTTTCTAAAAAACGGCTTCACTGTTTGACACTCCTGCCAGTAGCGAGCAAGGCTTTCGCATGTTTACTTCCTCGCTAGCTCTTGGTGTCTGCCTTTCTGGCACAGCCGTTCTGGTGGGCGTGGCCATGCCCTGGGGTTTGGGCTTGTATTGCCCTGATGGCCTGGGCGCGCGAGCACCTGGGTGCTTATGGGCCATTCCTGTCTTTTTTGAAAAACAGCTTTATTGAGATATAATTCACATACCACGTAATTCACCCATTTTAGTGTACAATTCAGTGGCTTTTGGTATACTTTTTAATGGTGGTAAAATATATTTAACATAAATTTTGACCATTTTTAAGTGTCAAAATGGCACTTAGTTCAATAGCGTTAACTACGTTCACAACACGTAGAAACGTTCCAAAATGTTTTCCTCACGCCTGACAGAAACACTGAGTATTCAGCAACGACTCTCCACTCCCCGCTTCCCAAACCCTAGTTAGTCACTAGCTAGTTACCTCAGTGGAGTCGCCTCCTCTAGCTGTGTCCTCTGAGTGGGTCGCACGCTCCATCCTTTGGTGGCTGGCGTCTTTCACTCGGCGTCATGTTTCCAGGGTTCACAGGTGTGGCACCTTCCTTTCTTATGGCAGAGTAACCTTCCGTTGTGTGTGTGCTGTGTTTTGTTAGTTCCTTCATGTGTTGGTGGGTATGTGGCTGCTGTAACTAGTGCTGTAGTGATTGTACTGAATCCTGACCGGCAGGGATCTGTTTTTGAGTCCCTGCTTTCACTTCCTTTGGGTGTATATGGAGGAATGGAATTGCTGGAGTCCGAGTCATTCTGTGTTTAGCTTTTTGAGGAGTCGCCAAACTGTTTTCTCTTGTGGCTGCACCGTTGTGCATTCCCAGCAACAGCGCACAGGCTCGGGTCTCTGCATACCCTCCCCACCACTTGTCCCCACCACTTGTTGTGGGTGAATTTGTTTATTCTTTTTTTTTTTTTTTTTTTGTGGATTCTTTAGGGTTTTCTTACAGTCATCAGCAAACAGATAATTTTACTTCCTCCTTTTCAATTTGGATGCCTTTTTTTTTTGAGACACAGTCTCACTCTGTCACCCGGGCTGGAGTGCAATGGCACTATCTTGGCTCACTGCACCCTCTGCCTCCCAGGTTCAAGTGATTCTCCTGCCTCAGCCTCCCAAGTAGCTGGGACTACAGGTACATGCGCCACCAAACCCAGCTACTTTTTGTATTTTTAGTAGAGACAGAGTTTCACCATGGGGCCAAACTCCATGGTCTCAAACTCCTGACCTCAGATGATCTGCCTGCCTTGGCCTCCCAAAGTGCTGGGATTATAGGTGTGAGCCACCACGCCCGGCCTCTGGCTAGAACTTTTAATACTGTGTTGAACTAAGATGGCAGCTGTGGGAATCCTTGTCTTTTTCCTCATCTTAGAAGAAAAGCTTTCATTTTTCACCATTGAATATGACATTAGCTTTTATGTGTAGTGTTTACCACACTGAGGAAGTTGCCTTCTGTCCTATTTATTGTGTGTGTGTGTGTGTGTGTGTGTGTGTGTGTGTGTTTTTGATCATGAAATGGTGTTGAATTTTGTCAGGTCTTTTTCTACATTAATTGAAATGATCTTGTGGTCTTTTTCCTTTGTTCTGTTAAGGTGGCCAGCGCATGACTCTGACCATATTGAATCACAGTCAGTCACAGTCTCATTAATTGATTTTTGTGTATGAAACCATCCTTGCATCTGGGAATAAGTTCCACTTGGTTATGATGTGTAATCCTTTTTTTGGTTTGTTTTTGAAATAGAGTTTTGCTCGTGTTGTCCAGGCTAGAGTGCACTGGTGCAATCTTGGCTCACTGCAACCTCCACCTCCTGGGTTGGAGCAGTTCTCCTGCCTCAGCCTCATGAGTAGCTGGGATTTCAGGCGCGCGCTGCTGCCAGGCCGAGCTAATTTTTGTATTTTTAGTAAAGATGAGGGTTTCGCCATGTTGGCGAGGCTAGTCTCAAACTCCTGACCTCGGTGATCAGCCCACCTCGGCCTCCCGAAGTGCTGGGATTATAGGCGTGAGCCACTACACCCGGCCCTTGATGTGTAATCCTTTTAATGTGCTGCTGAATGTTTTGCTGAGGATTTTTGCGTCGATATTCATAAAATATATTGGTTGATAGTTTCCTTTTCTTTTAGTGTCTTTGTCTGGTTTTGTTATCAGGGTAATACTGGCCTCATAAAATGAATTAGGAAATGTTTCCTTCTCTTAAACATTTTGTCAGAGTTTGAGAAGACTTGGTGTTAATTCTTCTTTTAATTGTTTTAGTAGAATTCACCAGTGAAGCCGTCTGGTCCTGTGCTTTTCTGTTTTTTTTCTTTTCTTTCTTTTCTTTTCTTCTTCTTCTTCTTTTTTTTTTTTTTTTTTGAGATGGAGTCTTGCTCTGTCACCCAGGCTGGAGTGCAGTGGCTGGATCTCGGCTCACTGCAAGCTCTGCCTCCCGGGTTCACGCCATTCTCCTGCCTCAGCCTCTGGAGTAGCTGGGACTACAGGCGCCCGCCACCTCGCCCGGCTAGTTTTTTGTGTTTTTCAGTAGAGACAGGGTTTCACTGTGTTAGCCAGGATGGTCTCGATCTCCTGACCTCGTGATCCACCCGTCTCAGCCTCCCAAAGTGCTGGGATTACAGGCTTGAGCCACCGCGCCCAGCCTCCCTTCCTCCCTTCCTCCTTCCTTCCCTCCCTCCCTCCCTCCCTCCCTCCCTCCTTCCTTCCTTCCTTCCTTCCTTCCTTCCTTCCTTCCTTCTTTCTTCCTTTTCTTTTCTTTCTTTTCTTTCTTTTCTTTTCTTTTCCTTGAAGAACAAGGTCTCGCTATATTGCCCAGGCAGGTCTCGAACTCCTGGGCTCAAGTGATCCTCCCACCTCTGCCTCCTTCAGTGCTGGGGTTGCAGGCGTAAGCCACTGTGCCAGCTGTGTCCTGGGCTTTTCTTTGTTGGGAGAGTTTTGATTACTGACTCCATCTCCTTGCTGCTCCTAGTTAGATTTTATACTCTTCAGTCAGTTTTGGGGGATTGTGTATTTCTAGGAACTGGTTCATTTCATCTAAGTTGTCAATTTTATGTGTGTATAATTGTTTGAAATATTTAATAATTGTCCTTTTGATGTCTGAAGAATCTGTAGTGATACTGGAAATTTCATTTCTGTTACTGGAAGTTCGTGACTTCTTTTTTTCATTGTCTGTTTTACTAGAGGTTTGTCAATTTATTGATCTTTTCAAAGTACCAGTTCTTTATTTTACTGATTTTTCTCCATTGGTTTTCTGTTTTCGATTTCATTGGGCTTTCTGCTCTTATTATTTCTTTCTTTGCTTACTTGTGGTCTATTTTTACTGTTTTTTTCCCTCTACATTCTTGAAATGGGAGCTTAGATTATTGATTTGAATAATTTGAATATTTTGCCTTTTTTCTGAGATAGGGTCTCACTCTCATCCAGGCTGGAGTACAGCGTTGCAATCATGGCTCACTACAGCCTCAACCTCCTGGGCTCAAGCAATCCTCCTGCCTCAGCCTCCTGAGTAGCTGGGACTACAGGTGCATATCACCATACCCGATTAATTTTTTTAATTTTCTGTAAGACAGGGTCTTGCTGTGTCACCCAGGCTGGTCTCAAACTCCTGGCCTCAAGCAATCTTCCCACCTCAGCCTCCCAAGTAGCGGGGACTACAGGTGCATGCCACCAC
This sequence comes from Trachypithecus francoisi, assembly GCF_009764315.1. Lineage (NCBI taxonomy): Eukaryota > Metazoa > Chordata > Mammalia > Primates > Cercopithecidae > Trachypithecus > Trachypithecus francoisi. The sequence continues at coordinate 98,624,370 of NW_022681472.1, read as the reverse complement.
GCCTGGCTAATTTTTGTATTTTTTATAGGGATGAGGTCTCGCTATGTTGCCCAGGTTGGTCTCAAGCCCCTGAGCTTAAGCAATCCATCCACCTCAGCCTCCCAAAGTGCTGGGATTATAGGTATGAGCCACCAAGCACAGCTCCTGTGAGTTTTTTGTTTGTTTTATTTCCCTTAAGATTTTCTCTTTGCCCTATGGATTATTTGGTAAAAGGCAAAAGAGTCATATGATCTGAAGAGAAACCAGAGTATTGCCTGTAGATTATTTAGAAGTGTGTTATCAAGCTTCCAAGTGTTTTGAGATTTTCCTGTTACCTTTTTTTCATTGATTTCTAGTTTGATCTATGTTGATTAAAATCATACAGATTTTAATTCTAAGTTTCTCACGTTTGTTTTATGGCCGAGGATATGGTCTTTCTTGGTATATGTTCCATATGTACTTGAAAAAAGGTGCGTATTCCACTGTTGTTGGTGCTCTATAAATGTCTAATAGATCTTGCTAGTTAAAGGTGTTTTTGAGTTCTTCCTTGACGATTTTCGGTCTGGTGTTCAGTTTTTGAGAGAGGTATTCAAGTCTCTAACTATAATTGTGGATTTGTCTAGTTCTCCTTTCATAGCTATCAGTTATTGCTTCATGTATTTTACAGCTTTTCTGTTTGGTGCATATACATTAGAATTGCTGTGCATTCTTGTTGTTGTTGTTGTTTGTTTAGAGAGACCGGGTCTCGCTTTGTTGCCCAGGCTGGAGCTCAGTGGCACAATCTCAGTTCACTGCAACCTCAAACTCCTGAGCTCTGGCGATCCTCCCACCTCAGCCTACTGAGTAGCTAGGACTACAGGCATGCATCACCATGCCTGGCTACTTTTTAAATTTTTTTGTAGAAATGGGGTCTTGCTATGTTGCTCAGGCTAGTCTTGAACTCCTGACCTCAAATGGTCCTCCTTGGCCTCCCAGAGTGCTGGGATTACAGGTGTGGCCCTACTATGCATTCTTGATGGTTTTACTCTTTTATTTTTATATCACGTTTCTGTCTCTAGTGATTTTCTTTGCTTTGAAGTCATCTTTTTCTGATATTAATATAGCCACGCCTGTTTTCTTTGAATCAAGTTTTCGTAAGTCTTTTTTTCTCTTTTTACTTTAAATTTATCTGTGTGTCATATTGAAGTGACTTTCTTGTAGACAGCAGATAGTTCAATCGTGTTTTAAAATTCACTCTGCCAATCTCTGTCTTTTAGTTGATATATTTAGGACATTTACATTTAATGTGATTTTTGCTATATTAGGGCTTAAGTATATCATTTGATTTATTTTGTTTTCTATTAGTTCTTTTTTTCCCTATGGGTTTTTTTCTCTTGCCTTCCTATGGGTTACTTGAACACTTTTTAGAATTTTTATTTGATTTACTTATAGTGTTTTTCAGTATAGATCTTTATTCAGTAGTCTTCCCTTCTCTGTAGGGGATGCATTCCAAGATCCCTCATGGATACCTGAACCCATGGGTGTCATGGAACCCGATTCCATCATTTGGAACATGTTTCTATTATCTTCCACCCACAAATCAAATGCCTTTTAAAATCTTTCTTTTTTTTTTTTTTTTTTGAGACAGAGTCTCGCTCTGTCGCCCAGACTGGAGTGCGGTAGTGTGATCTTGGCTCACTGCAACCTCCGCCTCCTGGATTCAAGCAATTCTTCTGCCTCAGCTTCCTGAGTAGCTGGGTTTATAGGCGTGTACCACTACGCCTGAGTAATTTTTATGTTTTTAATAGAGACGGGGTTTCACCATGTTAGCCAGGCTGGTCTTGAACTCCTGACCTCAAATGATCCACCTGCGTTGGTCTCCCAAAGTGCTGGGATTACAGGCATGAGCCACCATGCCCGGCCGCCTTTTTAAATAACTAAACGTTTATCACACACTGTACCCCTAACTTTTGCAGTTTGCAGTGTGACAAAAATTAGCATTAATTTCTTTTTCTTTCTTCATAATTTCTTTTTTTTTTTTTTTTGAGACGGAGTCTCGCTCTATCGCCCAGGCTGGAGTGCAGTGGCTGGATCTCAGCTCACTGCAAGCTCCGCCTCCCAGGTTTACGCCATTCTCCTGCCTCAGCCTCCCAAGTAGCTGGGACTACAGGTGCCCGCCACCTCGCCTGGCTAGTTTTTTGTATGTTTTAGTAGAGACGGGGTTTCACCGTGTTAGCCAGGATGGTCTCGATCTCCTGACCTCGTGATCTGCCCGTCTCGGCCTCCCAAAGTGCTGGGATTACAGGCTTGAGCCACCGTGCCTGGCCTCTTTCTTCATCATTTCATGGGTGGAAGATTCATTCTTATTGTAGATTTCAGCAACCTCAGAATATTATATTATTATTATTTATTATTTTTTTTTTTGAGGCAGTCTCACTCTGTTACCTAGGCTGGAGTGCAGTGCAGTGGCACGACCTCTGTCCACTGCAACCTCCACCTTCCAGGTTCAAGCGTTTCTCTTGCTTCAGCCTCCCAAGTGCCTGGGATTACAGGCACTTGCCACCACGCCTGGCTGATTTTTGTATTTTTATTTTTATTATATTTTTTAGATGAAGTCTAGCTCTGTCACCCACAGTGGAGTGCAGTGGCACGATCCTGGCTCACTGCACCCTCCATCTCCCGGGTTCAAGTGATTCTCCTTTTTCAGCCACCTGAGTGGCTGGGATTACAGACGCTCGCCACCATGCCCAGCTAATTTTTGTATCTTTAGTAGAGATGGGGTTTTACTGTGTTGGCCAGGCTGGTCTCGAACTCCTGATCTCCTGATCCACCCGCCTTGGCCTCCCAAAGTGCAGGGATTATAGGCGTGAGCCACCATGCCCAGCCTATTTTTTTTTTCTTAAGTCGAGAACTTTCACCTTTTTACCTAAAGGAAGCATTTTACAGCTTCTCTTATTCAAATTGTTAGCATCACGATACTGTTGCACTTTGGGGCCATTTTTTTTGTGAAAATAAGGGTTACCTGGACACAAGTGCTGCAGTACCACAAGAGTTAGTGTGACGAGGGAGGCAGCCACTAAGTGACTAATGTTAGGTCGTGTATACAGTGTGGAAAAAGGAATGATTTGTGTCCTGGGCAGGACAGAGCATGACAGCACAAGATTTCATCACACTACTCAGAATAGCATGCAGTTAAATATTTATGAATTGCTGGCCAGGCGTGGTGGCTCACGCCTGTAATCCCAGCATTTTGGGAGGCCAGGGCGGGTGGATCACGAGGTCAAGAGATCGAGACCATCCTGGCTAACACAGTGAAACCCTGTCTCTACTAAAAATACAAAAAAAATTAGCTGGGCGTGGTGGCGGGCACCTGTAGTCCCAGCTACTTGGAAGGCTGAGGCAGAAGAATGGCGTGAACCCGGGAGGCGGAGCTTGTAGTGAGCCGAGATCGCGCCACTGCACTCCAGCCTGGGTGACAGTGCGAGACTCCATCTAAAAAAAAAAAAAAAATTATGAATTGTTGACTGGGCACGGTGGCTCACACCTGTAATCCCAGCACTTTGGAAGGCTGAGGAGGGCAGATCACCTATGATCGGAAGTTCAAGACCAGCCTGGTCAACATGGTGAAACCCTGTCTCTACTAAAGTTACAAAAAAAAAAAAAAAAAAATTAGCTGGGTGTGGTGGTGGGCACCTGTAATCCCAGCTACTTGGGAGGCTGAGGAAGGAGAATTGCTTGAACCTGGGAGGTGGAGGTTGCAGTGAGCTGAGATCACACCACTATACTCCAGCCTGGGCCACAAGAGTGAAACTCCATCTGAAAAAAAGAAAAAAAAAACTTATGAATTGTTTACTTCTGGAGTTTTCCATTTAATATGTTTGGACCAACCGTTGACTTCAGGTAACTGAAACTGCAGAGTGAAACAGTGGAAAAGGGAGGCCCACCATATAGCTGTTGTAGTGCTTACCCTGGGTATTATATTTTATTTGCATGACTGATCCACGTCCACTGGTGGTGCCGTTTTGCCAGTTTGAGTGAAGTGTGGAAGCCCTACTTTCCCTCATCTCCCTTAACCTCCCCTTTTATAACCGTCTGGAATACTTCCTCTACAGAAGTTAGAACCACAACAGACACGGTTATGATTTTTACTTCAATCATCAAACATAATTTAGAAAACTGGGGAAGAGGCCGGGCGCGGTGGCTCAAGCCTGTCATCCCAGCACTTTGGGAGGCCGAGACGGGTGGATCACGAGGTCAGGAGATCGAGACCATCCTGGCTAACACGGTGAAACCCCGTCTCTACTAAAAAAATACAAAAAAACTAGCTGGGCGAGGTGGCAGGCGCCTGTAGTCCCAGCTACTCGGGAGGCTGAGGCAGGAGAATGGCGTAAACCCGGGAGACGGAGTTTGCAGTGAGCCAAGATTGCGCCACTGCATTCCAGCCTGGGCGACAGAGCGAGACTCTGTCTCAAAAAAAAAAAAAAAAAAGAAAACTGGGGAAGAGATGGAAAGTCTGGTATGTTTATCTGTGTTTTTGCTTATCTTGTTCTTTATTCCTTCCTTTTGTTCCAAGCCTTTTTCTTGTGTTTCCTTTTTGTTTGGAGAACTTTAACTACTTGTTAGGGTAAGATAAGATTGGTGGTGACATTGTTTTTCTTCATCAGAGAATGTCTTGAGCTCCCCTTTATTCCGGAAGAATAATTCACTGGATATGGGATTCTGTGCTGACAGTTCTTTCTGTTGAGCTTGAAAAATGTTATGCTTCTTCCTTATGTCCTCCATGGTGTCTGGTTAGAAATCCACTGTTGTTTGAATTTTTCCCCTGTAGGTAAAATGTGGTTTCTGTGGGGTGCCGTGACTTGTGCCTGTAATCCCAACATTTTGAGAGAACCAGGTGGGCAAATTGCTTGAGCCCAAGAGTTTGAGATTAGCCTGGTCAACATGGCAAAACCCCATCTCTTAAAAAAAAAAAAAAGTTTAGCCACACATGGTGGCATGTGCCTGTGGTTCCAGCTACTCAGGTGGCTGAGTTGGGAGGATTGCTTGAGCCCTGGAGGTTGAGGCTGCAGTGATCTATGATTGTACCACTAGGCAATAGAGTGAGACCCTGTCTCAAAAAAGCAAACATAATGTAGTTTCTCTCTGGCTGCTTTGAAGATTATTCTTTGTCTTTAACTTTCACTGTCTAACTATAGTGTATTCTGGGGTAGATGTCGTTGGTCTATCCTGTTGGAGGTTTGCTCAGCTTCCTGAATCTATAGGCTTATGTGTTTTACCAAATTGGGCAAGTTTGTATTATTTCTTTGAGTTATTTTTCCTCTGTTTCTGCATCTAGTTACATGAATGTTAGGTCTTCTGTTGTGGTCCAAAGGTCCCCAAGGCTCTGTTCATTTTTTAAACCTTATTTTCTTTCTTTTGTTCAGATGGGTTAATTTTTGTTATTCTGTCTTCCAGTTCTCTGTCTCTTCCATTCAGCTGTTGAGCCATACACTGAGTTTTTTATTTCAGTTATTGTATTTTTTAGTTCTAAAATTTTCATTTGGTTCTACTACATCTTCTTTTTCTCTATTGTTACTTTCTGTTTCTTCTTTTGTTTCCAGCATGTTTGTATTGCATGTAGAAGTGTCTTTGTGATGCTATTCTGTCTTTATGAAATAATTCTGACGCCCTGTCCGTCAGCATTGGCACTGCCCCTCTTCACCGAGCTTGGAGCCTCCCTTGTTCTTAGTGTGAGCCGCCACTTTCTGTGGGAGCCTAGTCATGCTGGCTGTTTGGTGGAGGTGCTGCCTCCTTCTTGCCATCTAGGAGTGGAAACCAGCTCCCTGCACTTGGCCTCATTGACACTGTGGAGGGTGGCGTGGAAAACAGACCTTCCATGAACCTTCCGTCCCTGCTTTGGGGGAAGGAGTTCCGCAGCACCTCTCCCACATGGCCTCCACTGACTCTGTGGGAGGAATGGAGAAGGGGTGAACGTCCTGGCTTTTCACCACCCTGGCAAGCAGGGGAAGGGTCTCCTGGCCAGGGTTGAGTCCGGGCTCCCTCCTCAGCCTTTGCTGGTCTGGCTGGTGGTGCAGTGGTTTCTGGGTGTTGGCTGAAATAGGATGGCTGTTGCCCGAGAGTTTCTGTCTTGCTGGGCTGCCCTTCGTCTGTACCTATGGGCGTTTCTGGGCTGTGGCTTCCTTGACTCTAAGTCTTGGATAGGGACAGGAAGCAGCCCAAGGGAGCCTGCCACCAATCATACCCCGATCCCTAGCCATTATCCCTCTCCACAGCCAGAGGTGACTTGGGTTTGTTACGGTGGCACTTAGTGGGAAGTACAGGGATGGTAGGATGGTACTTTGGGTCTGTCTTCCCAGCAATGCAAGGTTCTTTTTTCTTTCCTTTTTTTTCTTTTTTAGACAGAGTCTCACTCTGTCACCCAGGCTGGAGTGCAGTGGTGTGATCTCAGCTCACTGCAACCTCTGCCTCCTGGTTTCAAGCAATTCTCCCACCTCAGCCTCCTGAGTAGCTGGGATTACAGGCGTGTACCACCACGCACAGCTAATTTTTGTATTTTTAGTAGAGATGGGGTGTCACCATGTTGGCCAGGCTGGTCTCGAACTCCTGGCCTCCCAAAGTGCTGGGATTATAGGGGTGAACCACTGTGCCCGGCCTACTTCTTTTTAGTGCCAGTTTTGGCTTATTTTTCCCCAGAAATGGATCCGTTTTACTGAGTTTTTCAATGTATGGGTGTATGTCAGTGTGTCTACAGCATCCTTTGTTGCATCTAGAGTTTTTTTTTTTTTTTGAGACGGAGTCTCGCTTTGTCGCCCAGGCTGGAGTGCAGTGGCCGGATCTCAGCTCACTGCAAGTTCCGCCTCCTGGGTTCACACCATTCTTCTGCCTCAGCCTCTGGGTAGCTGGGACTACAGGCACCTGCCACTGCGCCCAGCTAGTTTTTTGTATTTTTTTTTTTTTTTAGTAGAGACAGGGTTTCACCGTGTTAGCCAGGTTGGTCTCGATCTCCTGACCTCGTGATCCACCCGTCTCGGCCTCCCAAAGGGCTGGGATTACAGGCTTGAGCCACCGCGCCCGGCGCATCTAGAGTTTTTTTCGTCTGTATTTAATCTGTGTTTTCTCATTTGTCTCTGGGAACAGTCTTGCTAGGGGCATGTCTATCTTATTGCCCTGTTCAGATGACCAGCTTCTGGTTTTGCTAGTGTTCTTTATTGCTTGTTCCTTTTCTTTTTCTTTGACTTCTGTCATTGTTCTTTATCATTTCCCTCCTGCTTTAGGTTTTCCCCGGGCTCCTTTCTTCCTTCCTGCCTTCTGCTCTGGGAGCACCTGTTCCCGTGTCCATAGGTTTTGGGTTCTGGCTGATGTGCTTTGAGCTCTTGGCCTCCCTCTCAGGAGCCCCTCCCTGCTGTCCATGTGGGCACCCGCAGTCCCCCACACCAGCCCCACAGGCCTTCTCTGGTGGTTTGTTCACTGGTCAGGGTCTGGTAGAAAGCATCCAGTCACTTACTGTGTTTAATAAACTTGTTATTATTTTAGATTTACCAAAAGGTTGCAGACATATCAGAGAGAGTTCCCATATACCCTCAGCCAGCCTCCCCTGCCAGGAGCGTCCTGCAGATCCACAGCCAGCAGTGTGATGTGGTTTGACCTATGTCCCTGCCCAAATCTCATGTCGAATTATCATCCCTGATATTGGAGTTGGGGCCTGGTGGGAGGTGATTGGATCATGGGGATGGTTTCTGACAGTTTAGCACCATCCCCCAGTGCTATTCTTGTGATGGAGTGTTCACAAGATCTGGCTGTTTGAAAGTGTGGAGCACTTCTTCCCTCTCTCGACCTCCTGCTCCAGCCCCCTCTCTCGACCTGCTCAGCCACATGAAGTGCCTCGTCTCCCCTTCGTCTTCTGCCACGATTGGCAGCTCCCTGAGGCCTCCCCAGAAGCAGATGCTGCCATGCTTCCTGTGCAGCCTGTGAACTGTGAGCCAGTTAAACCTCTTATCTTTATAAATTACCCTGTCTCGATGGGTGCAGTGGCTCACACCTGTAATCCTAGCACTTTGGAAGGCCAAGGTGGGCAGATCACTTGAGGCCAGGAGTTCAAGAGCAGCCTGGTCAACATGGCCAAACCCCATCTCTACTGAAAATAGAAAAATTAGCTGGGCACAGTGGTACATGCCTGTAATCCCAGCTACTTGGGAGGCTGAGGCATGAGAATCAGTCAAACCTGGAGGTGGAGGTTGCAGGGAGCCGAGATTGGGCTATTGCACTCCAGCCTGGGCAGTAGAGTAAGACACTGTCTCAATGAAGAAATGAATTACCCAGTCTGAGGTATTTATTTACAGCAATGCGAGAGTGGACTAATATGGAAAGTTGGTACTGAGGAGTGAGGCATTGCTATACAGATACCTGAAAATGTGGAAACAGCTTTGGAACTGGGTAACCCACAGAGGTTGGAAGAGTGTGGAGGGCTCAGAAGAAGACAGGAAGATGAAGAGAGTTTTGAACTTTCTAGAGACTTGTTAAATTGTTGTGACCAAAATGCTCAGAGTGATATGGAGAGTGAAGTCCAGGCTGAGGAGGTCTCAGATGGAGATGAGGAACTTGTTGGGAACTGGAGCAAAGGTTACTTTTGTTATGCGCTAGCAAAGAGGCTGGCTGCACTGTGTTCCTGCCATGGGGATCTGTGGAACTTTGAACTAGGGAATGATTATTTAGGCTATCTGGTGGAAATTTCGTGGGTTTTGTTTTGTTTTGTTTTTCTGAGATGGAGTCTTGCTCTGTCACCCGGGCTGGAGTGCAGTGGTGCAATCTCGGCTCACTGCAACCTCTGCCTCCCAGGTTCAACCAATTCTCCTGCCTCGAGCCTCCCAAGTAGCTGGGGTTACAGGCATGTACCACCATGCCCGGCTAATTTTTGTATTTTAGTAGAGATGGGGTTTCACCACGTTGACCAGGCTGGTCTTGAACCCCTGACCTTAGGTGATCCACCTGTTTTGGCCTCCCAAAGTGCTGAGATTACAGGCATGAGCCACCATGCACAGCCAATCTGGTAGAAGTTTCTAAGCAGCAAAGTGGTCAAGGTGTAGCCTGACTGCTTCTGACATTCTGCACTCATATGTGTGAGCAAATAAATGACCTCAAGCTGGAATTTATATTTAAAAGGGAAATAGAGTTTGGAAATTTTGCAGCCTGGCCAGGTAGTAGAAAAGAAAAGCCCATTTTCTGGGGAGGAATTCAGGCAGGCTATAGAAATTTGTGTGACTAAAAGGAAGGCAAGTGCTAATAGCCAAGACAATGGGGAGAAAGCCTCAAAGGCATTTCAGAGATCTTCATGTCAGACCCTCCCATCACTGGCGTGAGGCCCAGGAGGACTAAATGGTTTCCTGGACCTGGCCCCACTGCCCTGCACAGCCCCAGGATCTGGCTCCCTGCATCCAGCCATTCCAGTCCCAGTTGTGGCTCAAAGGGGCCAAGGTACAGCTCTGGCCACTGCTTCAGGGAGTGCAAATGAGCCTCAGTAGCTTCCACGTGGCGGTGACCCTGGTGGCTTCCACGTGGCGGTGACCCTGGTGGCTTCCACGTGGCGGTGAGCCTACAGGTACTCAGAGTGCAGGAGCTGAGGTTTGGGAGTCTCTGCATAGATTTCAGAGGATACGTGGAAAAGCCTGTATATCCAGGCAGAAGCCTGCTGCAGGGGTCGAGCCCCTCACAGAGAACCTCTGCTAGGACAGTTTGGAGGGAAATGTGGGGTTGGAGCCCCCACACAGAGTCTCCACTGGGGCACTGTTTAGTGGAGCTGTGAGAAGAGGGCCACTGTCCTCCAGACCCTGTAATGGTAGATCCACTGACAGCTTGCACCATGCACCTGGAAAAGCTGCAGGCACTCAGTGCTGGCCCTTGAAAGCAGTTGTCGGGGCTCAACCCTGCAGAGCCATGGTGGCAGGGCTGACTGAGGCCTTGGGAGCCCACCCCTTGCATCACTGTGCCCTGGATGTGGAATGTAGAGTCAAAGGAGGTGATTTTGGAGCTTTAAGATTTAACGACTGCCCTGCCGGGTTTTGGTCTTGCATAAGGCCTGTAGCCCCTTTCTTTTGGCTGATTTCTCCCTTTTGAAATGGGAGTATTTACCCAATACCTATGCCTCCATTGTATCTTGGAAGTCACTAACTTGTTTTGATTTTATGGGCGCAGAGGTAGAAAGGACTTGCCTTGTCTCTCTTTTTTTTTAGACAGAGTTTTGGTCTTGTTGCCCAGGCTGGAGTGCAGTGGCGCTATCTTGGCTCACCACAACCTCTGCCTCCCAGGTTCAAGCGATTCTCCTGCCTCAGCCTCCTTAGTAGCTGGGATTACAGGCATGCAACACCATACCTGGCTAATTTTTTTTTTTTTTTTTTAAGATGGAGTTTTGCTCTTGTTATCCAGGCTGGAGCGCAATGGCACTATCTCAGCTTACCGCAACCCCCGCCTCCAGGGTTTGAGCAATTCTCCTGCTTCAGCCTCCCAAGTAGCTAGGATTACAGGCATGCACCACCACACCCGGGTAATTTTGTAGTTTTAGTAGAGACAGGGTTTCTCCATGTTGTCCAGACTGGTTTCGAACTCCTTACCTCAGGCAGTCCACCCACCTCGGCCTCCCAAAGTGCTGGGAGGCTTGAGCCACTAATGCCCGGCCATCCCTGCCGGTTTCTAATGGCTTATCACCATCCTGCAGGTACTGTTCTTGCGATAGGGTTCTCATAACATCTGGTCAGTTAGAAGTCTGTAGCATCTCCCCGCACGCTCTCGTCTTCCTGCTCGGCCATGTGAAGTGCCTCGCTCCCACTTCGCCTTCTGCCATGACTGGAAGCTTCCTGGGGCCTCCCCAGAAGCAGATGCTGCCGTGCTTCCTGTACAGCCTGTGAACTGTGAGCCAGGAAACCTTTCTTCTTTATACATTGCCCAGTCTCGGGTGTGTCTTTATAGCAGTGTGAGAATGGACTCATGTACCATCTTGCTGTCAGAACTAAGACATCCACTTTGGTGCGGTGTAACTGTCAGCTCAACTCCAGACCTTATTTGGATTTCTTCAGTTTTCCCTGATACTGTTTTCTGTTCCAAGACACTACATTCCATGGTCACTGATTTTGGAGTGCAGGGGAGAGTGAGAAAGAAGGAGAGGGTGGATAAAAGTGTCTGTGGAATGCGTCCTCCAAGGTGGCTGGTGGTGGTAGAGGGGGCCGCTTTGATTTTGGATAATGAGAAGGAAACTGGCAACTCTTCTGGGGACAAAAGGTGTGTCGCAGCCATCAGAGGTGCTGCTGGCCTTGGGGTTAGGGCCTTGCCCCCAGGATGTTGTGGTAGGACCGGGGCCTCTCAGGCCCTGAGCTGAACCAGCACGAGTGTTGAGGGAGCTGCTGTGGCCAAGCCAGCTGGGGAAATCAGCCTGCTCTTGGCCAAGGAAGAGAGCACCTTGGAGTCTGGCCCAGTCCCTGCGCCCCTCATGTCAGCTCCGCAGGCACAGGCTGGAAGGGTCTCCCTGTGGACCATGCTCCCGGGGCCAGGCTGGCTTGGGGAGGAGGTGACCTGGTACCTGGGAGATTCACCCAAGGCTCTCCACTCTCTTGGTGCTGGTAGAAAAGGCAGATGACCAATTAGTTATCTGAAGACAGTTCTCCCATTGCAGACCCCAGTCCAGGCCCCAGAGGGCCCCCCGTGGGAAGCAGTACCTCAGTGCATGGCCAGGCAGTGTGGACATTGGCTTAGCTGGAAACATGAGCCTACCCAGGCCGCCTGGCCTGTCACACTCGGCAGCTTGGACGGGCCTCCAAGCTTTCTGTGAAGGCTGGGTTCAACCTGTTTTTACTTTCCGACCATTTGAAGTATTAAAAGCTGTCTGATATTTTAAATTGGTATTTCTCTGATGTAAACTGAGGTGGAAGACCTTGTCCTGTGTTTCTAAGGCCTGTGTGCCTTCTCTTCTGGAAAATACCTGGAGTCTTTTTGGTGAGGGTGATCACGGGTGTTTTCTGTTGGGTCGTTTGATTCTTCCTGACTCAGAGGGAATTTATAAACGTAAACATAAAAATATATATAATGTCCTGGACTTTAATCTGTTAGTCACATGTCTTCTCCATTTGTGGTTTATCTTTGCATTTCTTTGTGACGTGTTGAAAATCGGAAGTTATTGATTTGAACGGACATAGTTTTATCGCTTTCTTTACATTTTGCGCCCTTAGTGTCTTGAATAAGAAATTCTTCTCTTCACCAGATTGTGCTCAGTTGCCTCTAAATATTTTGTTGTCTTTACTTTTGACGTTGAGACTTTCATCCAGCTGGAGGTGATTTTCTTGTGTGGTGTGTGCGGTGAGGTCCACTTTCATTTTGCCACGGCGCCTGGCACGGCAGAGCCCGGTGTTTCCAGCGGGTGTGCGGTGCAGCCCTCCCTCCTGCGGTCAGGTCTGCATGGATGCGGGCTCTGCTTCTGGCTGTTTGTTCATTGGTCACTTCGTCCCTGAGCCAAACCATACTCCGAATTATTTGAGCTTCATGATAATAAAGCAAGTTCTTTCACCTTGTTCTTTTTTAGAACCAGTTTCAGCTATCCTTAACCATTATTCTCCCAGAAATACCTTTTAGATGATTATTGTCAGGTTAAAAAAAAAGTTGGAGGCCGGGGGCGGTGGCTCAAGCCTGTAATCCCAGCACTTTGGGAGGCCGAGACGGGCGGATCACGAGGTCAGGAGATCGAGACCATCCTGGCTAATACGGTGAAACCCCGTCTCTACTACAAAATACAAAAAACTAGCCGGGCGACGAGGCGGGCGCCTGTAGTCCCAGCTACTCGGGAGGCTGAGACAGGAGAATGGCGTGAACCCGGGAGGCGGAGCTTGCAGTGAGCTGAGAGCCGGCCACTGCACTCCAGCCCGGGCGGCAGAGAAAGACTCCGTCTCAAAAAAAAAAAAAAGTTGGAATTTTGATTGGGATTGTCTTGAATCTGTAGCTCAGTTTGATGGAAACGGGCATCTGTTCCCAGAGCAGTGAGCCTCCAGCCTGTGGAGATGCCGTCTGTATTTCTTCAGTTAGACCCTCCCTTTTAACGTCTTTTTTTTTTTTTTTTAAAGACTGGATGTCACCGTGTCACCCAGGCTGGGTGCACTGTTGTGATGATAGGTCACTGCAGCCTCCAACTCCTGGGCTCAAGTAATCCTCCTGCCTCAGCCTCTCAAGTAGCAGGGATTATAGGCACATGCCATGACACCTGGCTAATTTTTTTTAAAATCTTTTGTAGAAACAAGGTCTTGTTCTGTTGCCCAGGCTGATTTCGAACTCCTGGCCTCAAGCAATCCCCCCACCCTCCCACCCTGGCCTCCTACCTTTAATGTGTTTTAATAAAGTTATCATCTTTTTTTTTTTTTTAAGACAGAGTTTCACTCTTGTTGTCCAGGCTGGACTACAATGGTGCAGTCTTGGCTCACTGCAGCCTCCACCTCCCGGGTTCAAGCAGTTCTCCTGCCTCAGTCTCCTGAATAGCTGGGATTACAGGCACACGCCACTATGCCTGGCTAATTTTGTGTTTTTAGTAGAGATAGGGTTTCTCCATGTTGGTCAGGCTGGTCTCGAACTCCCGACTTCAGGTGATCTGCCTGCCTCGGCCTCCCAAAGTGTTGGGATTACAGGCGTGAGCCACTGCGCCCAGCCTTTGATTAGGTTTTGTTAGATTTATTCCTAGTACTTTTATTACTATAAATAGTGTTTTTAAAATGTTTATTTTAAAATATTCATTGGTGTGTAGAAATATAATTTTATGTGGATTTTCTCTCCAGCAACTTTGCTGAACTATATTAGTAATTAGTTTATAGATTCTCTTGCATTTTTCTGTATAAACAATTATGTCATTTGCAAATAATGACTTTTTTCTTCTTCTTCTTTTGAGTCCAAACAAGTTTTCTTTATTTTTCTTGTCTTCCTGCACTGGATAGGACCCTAGTACAATATTGACTGGTGGGCTTCCAACCTTTCCGCTTGACATGTGGTGCTTTCTGGGAGTTATCTTTTAAAAAACCCTGTATATCAGGCTAAGGAAGTTACCTTCAATCACTAATTTGCTAAATGTTTCTTTTTTAAAACTGTGAATTGATGTTGAATTTTATTACTTACTTCATATCTATGAGGTGATCATATGATTCTTCTCTTTTAACCTGTTAATGTGCTAATTTTTGTTCACTGATTTTCTAATATTAAACCAACCTTGCATTCCTGAGATGAATCCAACTTGGTCCTTGATATGTTCGTGTTTTTACACATTGCAAGACTCTTGTTTATAATTTGTGTAGGACTTTTACATTCTTTTCATGAGTGATAATGGCCTAAATGTTTTTTTCTCATAGAGTCCTGGTCAGATTTGGTTTCAAGATTATTCTGGCCCCATAAGCTGAGCAGTATTCTGTGTTTTTCTGTACGGTGGACTTGTTCATGGAAGACTGGAATTGTACATATGGAGTATTTGGTAGAACTACAAGTAAAGGCCAGGTGAGGTGGCTCACACCTGTAATCCCAGCACTTTGGGAGGCCAAGGCGGGGCAGATCACGAGGTCAGGAGATCAAGACCACCCTGGCCATCACAGTAAAACCCTATCTCTACTAAAAATACAAAAAAGTAGCCAGACGAGGTGGTGAGTGCCTGTAGTCCCAGCTACTGGGGAGGCTGAGGCAGGAGAATGGTGGGAACCCGGGAAGCAGAGGTTGCAGTGCAGTGAGCCGAGATCGCACCACTGCACTCCAGCCTGGGTGGCAGAGCGAGACTCCGTCTCAAAAAAAAAGAACTACAAGTAAAACCCTTTGGGTTGGAGCTTTACTTTTTTTTTTTTTTTTGAGACGGAGTCTCGCTCTGTTGCCTGGGCTGGAGTGCAGTGGCCGGTTCTCAGCTCACTGCAAGCTCCGCCTCCCAGGTTCACGCCATTCTCCTGCCTCAGCCTCCCGAGTAGCTGGGACTACAGGCGCCCGCCACCTCGCCCGGCTAATTTTTTTTAAAATTTATTTTAGTAGAGACGGGGTTTCACCGTGTTAGCCAGGATGGTCTCGATCTCCTGACCTCATGATCCGCCCGTCTCGGCCTCCCAAAGTGCTGGGATGACAGGCTTGAGCCACCGCGCCCGGCCTAGAGCTTTACTTTTTAACTACTGATTCCGATTTCTTCATAGTTATAGAAATACTTGGATTTATTTTTCTTATCAGTTTTTCTAGAATTTGTCAACTCACTGGTGTTTTGAAACATACTGGCGTGGCGCTTGTCATCGCAGCGTGCGGTGTCTTTCACCATCTGCAGCATCTTTAGTTCCACGCTCGGCGTCCCCAACATTGTGCACATCTTCCTGCTCTGTTTCCTGATCAATCCTGTTGGATAAACTGATGACTGTTTTCAAAGAACCAACTTCTAACTCTCTTGGTTTTAATTCCTATTTTGTTTTTCTTTCCCTCTGTGTTCAGTTTATTTGCTGTTTTCCCCCTAACTTTTAAGCTAGATCTTCTGTTGTGAGATAAGCATTTAAGGCTATGTGTTTTCCTTGAAGCCCTGCTTTTGCTGTTCCGCAGATGCTGATACATTTCCAGATCTCTGGAGAGTTTTCTGGAGGTTTTGTTTGGTTGGTTTGTGTTTTTCATTAGTGAACATTGAAGACCAAGTGAACAGGAGATGAAAGTCTCAGGCCTTTGACATTTAAGATTCATTTCATGTCCCGCGTGTTTCCTTGTATGTTTCCTTCCATCCTTTTACTTTCTTCATCGCTCCTAGGTAATTTCAAAAAGTTCTTTTTTTTTTTTGAGATGGGGTCTGGAGTGCAGTGGTGCAATCTTGGCTCACTGTAACCTCCACCACCCAGGTTCAAGCGATTCTCCTGCCTCAGCCTCCCAAGTATCTTGGACTACAGGTGCGCGCCACCACACCCAGCTAATTTTTGTATTTTTAGTAGAGACAGGGTTTCACCATGTTGGCCAGGCTGCTCTCGATTTCCTGACCTCAAGTGATCCACCTGCCTTGGCTCCCAAAGTGCTGGAATTACAGGCGTGAGCCACTGTGCCGGGCCTCAGAAAGTTCTTTTTGATCCTAGGTATTTGGTTGTGTCCTGCAGGAGGGTTGTGACCGGCGCTGTCCAGCACAAACATGTATGAGTCATATGTGAATTTCAGCTTTTCTAACAGCCACCTTTAAAAGGTTAAAAAAGCAGATGAAATCATATGTTTTATTTAACCCATCCTATCAAAAATTTCAACGTGTCATCAAGGAAAAAGAAACGTGTATTTTACATTATTTTGTTCCTACTAAGTCTGAGCCCTGGCACATGGTTCACACCAACACCCACACCTCAGCTCACACTGGCTGTGTGGCAGGTGCCCTCTGGCCATCTCAGCCGGGCACTGTGTGTCCAGTGTTGCCCACCAGCCGTTGCTGGGGCTGTAGGTACATCTGATAAAATGCACCCGCAGCCTTGGCGACGCCTGCCGTCCTGCCCCTTTGTGAACCGTGGACCTGCGTGCCCCGACGCCCGTCCCAGTGCCGCATGGGATGTCTGTGCTGCTGGCAGGGCTTTCCTTGTCAGGCACAGCCACTGCCCCCGCCCCCCAGGAGGCTTTGCTCCCCTAGGCCTCTGAAGCCTGCTCTGCTGCAGGACCGACTATCTCTCCAGCTGCAGGCCCCTGAGGAGCCCCTGGGTCTCTGGGCCCCACAGCACTGCCAGGCCCTGTGTAGAGGGACTCAGACTCCATGTCGTAGGAATGAATGAGTGAGTGAGTGAGGGTGTGAGCAGTGACCTGAGCCTGGCTTCCACCTGGGGATATGGCGGAGGCCACACCACAGGATCCAGGGAGGGTAGGGGGTACAGTGCAGGGAAGGTAGGGGGGACAGTGCAAGGAGGGTAGGGGGACAGTGCAGGAGGGTAGGGGGACAGTGCAGAGAGGGTAGGGGGACAGTGCAGGAAGGTAGGGGGATCAGTGCAGGGAAGGTAGGGGGGACAGTGCAGGGAGGTAGGGGGGACAGTGCAGGGAA
Source organism: Trachypithecus francoisi (assembly GCF_009764315.1). Classification (NCBI taxonomy): domain Eukaryota; kingdom Metazoa; phylum Chordata; class Mammalia; order Primates; family Cercopithecidae; genus Trachypithecus; species Trachypithecus francoisi. Next base: position 98,607,395 of record NW_022681472.1, on the reverse strand, counting down.
GGTAGGGGGGACAGTGCAGGGAGGTAGGGGGGACAGTGCAGGGAGGGTAGGGGGACAGTGCAGGAGGGTAGGGGGATAGTGCAGGGAAGGTAGGGGGGACAGTGCAGGGAAAGTAGGGAGGACAGTGCAGGGAAGGTAGGGGGGACAGTGCAGGGAGGGTAGGGGGATAGTGCAGGGAAGGTAGGGGGGACAGTGCAGGGAAAGTAGGGAGGACAGTGCAGGGAGGGTTGGGGGACAGTGCAGGGAGGGTTGGAGGACAGTGCAAGGAGGGTTGGGGGACAGTGCAGGGAGGTTGGGGCTGCAGTGCTGGAGGGTATGGGGTGCAGTGCAGGGAGGGGAGGGGGACAGTGTGGGGAGTGTAGGGGGTGCAGTGCGGGAAGGGTAGGGGGAGGGGAGGAGAACAGTGCGGGGAGGGAGGGATCAGTGCAGGGCCCGGTTCTGAACAGGTGCTCACGGCCAGCCCCAGGTACAGGAGCAGCACCTGGGATCCCAGATTCTTAGGTCAGGTGCCCAGCAAGGACCGTGTGGCTGGGAGGATGTGGCTCGAGGCCGTGGCCCCACGCGCTGGGAGCCTCCAGCCTCTCTGCTGCTGCCACAGGTTTGAGTTTCACTCTTGGTGGGTCAGGCAGGGAGCTTGTCACAGTTTGCATTGGGGACGCCTGTCGCCTAGTCCCATGAAGAGCAGTTTGGGTGCCCCATGCAGTAGGCTCTGCAGGGGGAGGGGGAGGGCACCCTCCCTGAAAGGCCTTGGGCATGGGAGAGGCAGGCAGCTGGGCTGCAGAGCAGAGCCTGGGAGGGGTGGGCAGAGGAAGGGCAGGCTGGGCGCCCTGCTCCACAGGCCGGGCTGGGCCACTGGGGCCTTGGGCCGCCTCTGTGTGTTTCCCTGTGGGCCTGGTAGGAGAGCTGGGGCCATGTTGCTGCCCAGGGCACCTGCTGGCTGGCACACCCCCTGCCCCGTGGGTATAATTAGCGCTGTGACAGGTGCTAGGGATCGCGTGCGCAGCCCAGCCCTGACCCAGTGTGGCCTGGCCTTGGCTGACCTGCCCCGCCCTCCCCTGGCCCAGCCCAAGACCCCAGGTCTGTAGCCACACCCACCTTCCCAGGCTCCCTCTGTGCTGCCAGGATGGGTGGGCTGGGGTCTGGCAGAGGCAGCGGGTGGGCAGAGCCCTGAGCCGTGGCCTGGCTGCAGGTTCTGGGAGTCCGCAGGCTGGCCCAGCCCTGCCCTGCTCTCAGTCTGTGCCCAGGGCTTGCAGTGGCTGAGGGCCTCCTATGGGTGGGTGAGGGCCCAGGTGGAACCTCTCTGGCCTGGTGGCCTCAGCCTTCCAAGAGGAAGCCTTTGCCCCAAGACTTGGACAGAGCCTATGGGGCCCCGTGGTCACTCAGGGGGCCTGGCCTGGCCCTCCTTGCCCTCCCCGTGCAGTGCCACAGCCTCCAGCCGGCCCACCCGCACCCCTTCTCTCTGCAGTGCAAGAAGAAACACACGCTGCTGTGCCCCGACTTTGCCCGCAGGGGGGCGTGTCCCCGCGGTGCCCAGTGCCAGCTGCTCCACCGCACCCAGAAACGCCACAGTCGGCGGGCAGCCACGTCCCCCGCCCCAGGGCCCAGCGACGCAGCTGCCAGGAGCAGGGCCTCGGCCAGCCACGGGCCCAGGTGATGGGGTAGTGGGCACTGTACATGTGAGCTGGGGTGGCCCCTCCTTGTCCAGGGAGATGCTCAGGGCCCTCTGGTTGAGCCCCCCCAACTCCAGTTCTTTGGGCCTCAGACCCAGAAATCCCAATCCAAGGCTGGGGATCACATGACCTCCAGAGATTCCCCCCTACCCCACTTTCAAGTCTGGACAGAGCCAAGGGCATCCCTGGCCGATGGAGGAAGGTGGGGCTTCACAGAGACCTGCTCACTGGGAGAGGGTGGGAGGCCCAGCCCCGGGAGGAGTCTGGGGGCCCCTCATCCAGCCCACCTGCTATGTGGGTGTGAGAGTCCCATGGAGACCAGGAAGCCAAGGCCCTGGACGTGAGGGGCAGCTTGTGGTGGAGCTGGGCCCTCTCCACACCCAGCCTGTCCTTGCAGCCAAGGACCAGGCTTGACCTGTGCCTCCAGCTCACCCTGAGACCACGGGGGGCCACGGGAGCAGGAAGCAGCCAAGAGCATGGGCAGCCTGTCGCTGGGATCCCCGCCTGTCACCCCACTTCACACGTCTGCCCCTTCCTTCCCTGCAGGAAGCCCTCGGCAGCCCAGCGCCCCACCAGGCAAACGCCCAGCTCCCCTGCCCTCACTGCAGCTGCGCTGGCTGCACCTCCCCGCTCCCCAGGGAGGTCAGCCTCTCCCTCATCCTTGAAGGCTTCCTCCTCCTCCTCTTGTTCCTCCTCCTCCTCATCCCCTCCCGCTTCCTTGGACCACGAGGCACCATCTCTCCAGAAGGCCGCCTTAGCAGCGGCACACTCCAACAGGCTCTGCAAGCTGCCTTCCTTCATCTCCCTGCAGTCCTCACCAAGCCCAGGAGCCCAACCCAGGGTCCGGGCCCCCAGGGCCCCCCTCACCAAGGACTCAGGTAGGCAGCGTGATCTGGCTCAAGCACAGGGGAGTTTTAAATGCCCACCTCAGACCATCACGTCAGAATCTCCAGGTGGGGCCTGGGTGAGTCCCGCAGGCACCAGGGGTGCACTTGCCAGCCCTGGGGCAGGGCCAGCCAAGGTGCGAGTGAAGCAGTGGCCGCTGCACAGTCTGCCCCAGCTGAGGGCTGATTTAATTAGAAAGCACCCATTTCTGTTAATTTGTTCTGGAAGATCACCACCCACTCCGGAGAGAACAGATGTTCCCTCTCCCCCAGTGAGCATTTGGGGCTTGGTAAATGGCTCCACTCAGCCTTGTTTAGGAGAGAAAAGAGGATTTTATGGCTGCAAACGACCCTTTCTGTAAACATTTTACAGCTCTCCGCGCGTTTGAGTGACGATAAACCCCACGCAGCTCGGCGGGCTGCAAATTTGCGACCATACGGCTATCATTTTATTGTCGTATTTCACGGTCGTAACGTTAATGGAAGATGCTTGCTGCAGCCTTCTCCAGCAGCTCCGCTGAGCACGCTCACACGCCTGCCTCGGAGGGGCCGCCTCCTGTTCACAGCCTTCACATCAGGGCATGGAACCGTGGCCAGACCCTGTGCCCCACGAGACCTGGGCACCCGCTCCCTCCTTCTGGGTGGGCCTCTCTGGGTTGGGGGAGCAGATGGGGCCCCGAGGCAGCCACTATTTTTTTTTTTTTTTTTTTTAAAGATCAGGAACCTAGCAGCCGGTTCCAGAGCCAGTGGAAGTGGGCAGGGTGCTGAGGGGTCCAGTGTGCAGCTTGGGTGGGGCCCGGGAAAGGCTGCAGAAACCTCCCCTGCCAGGAGCTCCGGCAGGTAGAAGTGCCTGGGACAGTCTCTGGGCAGGAAGCTGGAGCTGCTACTGGAGCGGCCACCGCAGGGGCAGGCTGACAGGGCAGAGCCTGTGTAGTCTGTAGCCTGGGCCCTGGCTGCTGGGCCCGACTCCACTGTGCGTGGGTGAGCGGGCTCATCAGCCCTGAAGAGGAGCACCTGGGCAGGGCCAGTCCTGTGGGCAGCTACACGGAGGCATCTCTATTCAGCGGGCCGCCGCAGTGCCTGTCAGGTGGTCTGGAGATCTGGGGAGGGAGGACAGGCGCTGGCACCCAGTGAGTGAACATTCATGGGGCAGGAGCCCCTGGGCTTCCCCACTGTGGGGAACTGCTCCCTCCTACACTGCCTGCCTCCAGGCCCTGCCCACCTCATGCTGGGGCCTCTGCTCTGCTCCTGCCCCTCCCCGCCACAGCTCGTGTGCACCCCGACTTTCCACATGGAAGGTGCATCGTGACCGCCTCCCGTGTCTGGCAGCCTCACTGAGCGTGCGGGGTTGTCTGGTGCTGTGTGCGCCGGTACTGATGGCTCACCCTGTAGACCTTGGGGCCGGGACTGCGGCCGCCCAAGAAGACCCTTGGACTGTAGGCAGAAGCCTCACTTGACCTTAGCATGCGGCACGGCTAGACAGCCACAGAGGCTCACCAGGACCTGTTGGCAGCAGGGGGCAGCAGCTGAAGCCTGTGGCCTGACTGTGCTCTTCTCTCTAGAACTCGGGGGGATGTGTCTGCAGACCCTGCCGTGTGTGTTTAGGCTGACAGAACTCCCCTCCTGAGCCCCTGACCAGGAGCTTTGCAGGCTGGGGAGGTTCTTCCAGGGGTTTCCTGGCCCCTAACTTCTGCCCTCTCTGCATAGGGAAGCCTCTGCACATCAAACCGCGTCTGTGAGGACCCCGGGCCCGGCCTGCACCTACCTCAGACCCTCATCCTTGGAGAGGAAAGAGGCTCTGTCTGCCACTCTGTCCCAGAGGAGGGCCGCCCGCCACCAAGCCTCCCCGGGGGCCACAGGGACACTGCTCTGCCTGCCTGGCCCTCAGCCTTCCATGACCAGCGTGTGCCCGGGGCCTGGTCTTCCTCCCCCAAGCCGGGCCCCTGTCCCCACCCCACCGCCCTCCAGGGTGCCAGGCAGGGCTGGCCTCCAGGCCTGTCCCCAACTGCCATTGGCAACAGTGGCCCTGCAGCCCCCCCAGCCCTCCCCACCCAGGTCTTCGGCCCAGTGAGGAGGCCACTGGCCGGGCCTCCCAGGCAGGTGTTTTATGTTCAGCAATAAAGGTTCTATCTGTAACTGGTTGGCTTGTCCTGACTGTTGCCACGCCACTGCCAGGTGGAAAGCACCGCCGCGCTGGGCAGGAGTATGGGGCCCCCTTCCTATCTCCCAGGAGGGTTCGGAAGTCAGAAGGAGCTTCTCCTTGGACCTGAGCAGCACCATCTGGGGTGGGGAAGGCCCAGGGGGCGCTCTGGGGCCCCAGGTGCAACAGGCCGGAGCCATGGTGGGCGGGGCAGCTCAGCCAGCTGCCAGCTCCCCCACTCTTCACGGGTGCCCGTGCTGGAGGGGCCTGGCCAGGAGGCCTGGCTGAGGTTGTGTCAGGGACCCTGGATTGGGAGAGGCAAGGCTTGGAGGGGCACAGGCTCCCCTAGGCACCCGTCCCCACCTTCCCTCACCTCCAGAGAAATGGGGGGTTGCCCCAGGGGAGGCAGGCCAGCAACGCCTTCAGGGGCCCCACAGTGCAGCCTGGAGTCAGATGCATGAGCCTTGTGCCCTCTGCCTGCCTGGGCTCCGGGTGGGTGGCAGTGCCACTGTCCAGCCCATACCCCACAGGGCCCCTTGGCCTGGTCCACACTTGGGCGGGGAGAATGCTCCGCCCCCCCGAGGTCCTGGACTCCACCCTGGAGTGGAGTGTCCTGACGTTGGCATCAGAGGGGACGAGGTGCGAGGCTGGTGAGATGGTTCTACCAGGGCGCGTGCTGGGTGACACGGCGGCAGTTTCCGGTTCTCTCCATGGTGGTCATTGCTGTGACCTCTACCCTGAGCCCCTGGGACCCAGCCTGTGGCCTTGGCCCTGTTGCAGCCAGATTGGGTGGGATGGCGAATTCTGGAAGCCAGAGCTGTGGGCGGGTTGTACCCAGCTGGCTTCTGTCCCCTCCAGCACTGGCCCAGCTCACCCAGACCCAGGTGTTCACGGGCTCGTTTCCTTGTTCGGGACCCCAGATTTGAGGGTGGGCACCGGGTGGACATGAGGCAGCCAGATCCTCTAACTTCACTTAGTGCCACCAGCAAGTGTCTGCTGCAGGCCCAGTGGGCAGCTGGACCCGCCCATGGGTGCCACTGCCTTCAGCCACGCTGGGGCTGGCACACGGCCCTGAAACGTGAAATGTCCGTGGGTGGTGGGGAATAGGCGCCCTGTCCACCCAGCACCTGTCTGGGACCGTTAGCGCTGCCATCTGACACACGGCATGGCCACTTGCAGGCCTGGGGCAATGCTCGTGGGCAAGGGGTGTGACAGCAGTTCAGCGCCAGGTCCACTGTCCCCAAATGCAGCCCCCACCCAGGAGCAGCCAGCAGGAAGGCTCAGAAAAGGCTGGCCACTGCCTTCGGAGTGCCACCATGGTGGCCCAATACCCCACCTGGGGACCTTGTGCAGCCCGGGCTCTGCCTGGTCACAAGTCCCTGCGTTTCCCCTGCATGGAGTGTGCCCATTTGGTCACATGAGGCCCCTCATGCCAAGGGGCAGCTGGCAGCAGACCAGTGACTGCTAGGGCACCTGGCCAAGGGACCCGGGAGGCTGGGACTAGGAGAGTCACTGCCCCTGCATTGACCATGGCCCCGGCTGAGGACAGCCTGGTGGAATGTCCCCTGCTGGGGTGGTCAGCACAGGGAAGGCTTCCTGAGGAGAGGGGTGCGTAGCCCTGCACCCAAGCCCGTGCGTGCAGCAGAGTGGTGTGTACTGGGGCAGCCGGAGGGAAACCCCACAGCGGAGGCACATGGCACCCTGGGGGGTCCTCAGAGCCCTGGTGGGGCATGGCCAGGTCCCAGGCAGGTGCTGCCCCCACCCAGCGCCAAGCAGACGGGTTTTAGGGCTGTTGCCTCGTCTGAGGGAGATGTGATGGCCACAGAGGTGGGAGCCGTGGGCAGAGTCCAGGGCCACTGCGGGAGCTGGATGGGCGAGCGGGCGGGGGGGCAGCAGTGACTTCAGAGTGTGGCTCTGTGCCCCGTGTGCCTGGAGGGGTGCTGGCTGGGCAATCAGATGCTGGCCTGGAGTCCCCTGGGGGCTGGGAGGTGACCGAAGGGTGAGTGTCTGGGGGTCAGCCAGGAGTGCCCTCACCTTCCTGGGCTAAGCCTGTGCCCATCCTGCCTCTGGATGACCCTGCCTCGCTTAGCACCCAGCAGCATGGGAGCTCAGAGGGCAGGGAGTTGGGCGTGTCGTGGCTGAGTGAGCGCCCTGACTGGCACCTGGCATACAGTAGGCGCACCATCTGTGCTTGAGTAGGGGCACAAGGAAGGGGCGGAGCAGCGACAGGCTGAGGAGGGACTCTCAGGAGGCCCTGGGCTTGTCTTTTGGTTGTTTTGTTCTTAAATGCAAACGAGCCCCTGCATGGAGGAGGGGCGCCCGGACAGCAGGAGCAGGGTGGGGGTGGAGGCAGCCCCAGCAGCCCCCTATCCCAGAAGACACAGAGCCTCTGTCTGCGGGACAGAGAAGGTTCTGTCTCCTGTGATCACTTCCATCCAGCAAACGCAGGCACCGGGGGTGTGGGGGTTCTCCCACCTAAATAAATGCCTCCAAAATGACACTCCAGACCCCATGCGAGGCTCGACGCAGTTCCGAGCACTTACCCTTGGGGGCGGCAGGGTGAGGTTCAGGAGGCCCACGCATGGCCTGGCAGGGTCAGCTCAGCCCTCCTGTGCCCTGTGCTATGGCAGGGGTGGAGGAGCTGTGCCGGGACAGTCCCCTCAGGCCCCTCCCTGCCGTCAAATGCATGAGCTCAGGGCCCCAGCAGACAGCAGACTGCGTGGGGTCCCATGGTTTACAGCAGAGAGGGCTGTGGGGGTCAGGTGGTGGGCACCCCAACCTCCCTGTCCCTCCTCGTACCAGGTTTCCCTCCACCCAGAGCCCTCTGGGGACCCACGATGACTTCCTGGACCCTACACCAGCCCCTATGGGCTCTGATCTTGACCCAGCCACCCTGGGCCCTTCCGGCCCCTCCCAGGCAGTGGCTCTGGGCTCCCTGCTCCCTGGCCTGAAGGGCTGGCCCCTCCATCTGCTCAGGTGTCCGTGAAGCCCCACAACCCCACTAACCCAGAACTCCCCATCTAGCCAACCTTCTACTTTCTCACAAACGTGTGGGGGACAGGCCCTGAGGAGGCCTCATGACCCCCCCGCAGTGTTCCCACCCTTGGGGGGCCCCTTTCCTCCAACAGACTCGTGGAGGGTGGCCAGGTGCTGCAGCTGTGATCACAGCACCTTACCCCCAGCTGACAGCCTCTCCCTGCTGGCCCGAGGCGTCAGGGCCTGTGCTGGGGCCACACCTGGTGAGGAGCTCAGGGTGGCTTCCAGCCTCCAGCCAGCAAGAAGCCAGTCCTCAGTTCTGCAGATTTGAGGAAATAATTCTGCCCACAGCCTGACAGTGCCTGGTAGCACAGTCCTCCTTGTCCCATGTTGAGACTGTAGCCCGGCCACCTCCTAGACTGCACCCTGGACAGGGGCCCCAGCTAAGCCCTGCCTGGATGCTTGGCCCACAGAAGCCACGAGACCATAAATGGGTGTAAAGTTACTAAACGTGTGGTAATTTGTGAGACAGCAATAGAAGGCAAATCCACTATCATTTTACTATTATTATTATTATTATTATTATTTGAGACAGAATCTTGCTCTGTTGCCAAGGCTAAAGTGCAGTGGCGTGATCTCAGCTCACTGCAACCTCCGCCTCCCGAGTTCAAGTGATTCTCCTGCCTCAGCTTCCCAAGTAGTTGGGACCACAGGTGTGCACCACCATGCCCGGCTAATTTTTTTTTTTTGAGACGGAGTCTCGCTCTGCCGCCCAGGCTGGAGTGCAATGGCCGGATCTCAGCTCACTGCAAGCCCCGCCTCCTGGGTTTACGCCATTCTCCTGCCTCAGCCTCCCGAGTAGCTGGGACTACAGGCGCCCGCCACGTTGCCCGGCTAGTTTTTTGTATTTTTTAGTAGAGACGGGGTTTCACCGTGTTCGCCAGGATGGTCTCGATCTCCTGACCTCGTGATCCGCCCGTCTCGGCCTCCCAAAGTGCTGGGATTACAGGCTTGAGCCACCGCGCCCGGCCTAATTTTTGTATTTTTTAAGTAGAGACAGGGTCTTGCCATGTTGGCCAGGCTGGTCTCGAAATCCTGACCTCGTGATCTGCCTACTTCGGCCTCCCAAAGTGCTGGGATTACAGGCGTGAGCCGCTGTGTCCGGCCTCATTTTACTTATTATTTTTATGGCTGATTTTCTGTTGTCTGAGGCCCACTTGGCAGACTGTATTTTCCAAAAACACTGCAACAGTGCATCTCAGCCCACAGGCCCCTTCCTCACATGACCTACACAGGCAGTGTCCGTGCCCCTGCCCAGGGGCACTAGGTGCTCAAGAGAAGCCTGCTGGGTGCATTGAGTTACCCAGCCACACAGATGGCCGCTGTGGAATTCTGTGAGGACCAAATGCTGAAAGTTTGGAGGGTGTGAGAAGCCCTTGGGTTGGGAGGCTGGCGGGAAGGGGGAGCGCTTCTGGGAGCCCAGGGAACAGCCATGCACGGGTGAATTCTGGGGAGCCATCCTGGCTTGGTGGTGATAGCACCGAGCCTCGAGGACGGCTTGGCAGGCTTGGGGTAGGTGGGTTAGGGCCGATCTTTGAGGCCACCCCAGCCTCCACCACCTTCTCCCACCTCTCAGAGCAAGATGAGGCACTTAGGCTTCCTATGAGTGGTGGCAGGATGGGGGTGCCACCGAGTCCAAGCATGGCTGTGGGGTCAGCGTCCCTCAGCCTGCGGTCATAGCTGTGACCCCTGGGAGGGTTCCCACTGCCACAGCCTGGGGTCAGGCACCTCCTTCATTCCCACGGGTGTGCCGGAGTCTCCTGGGCTGGCGACCAAAAACCCTCCCCTGGTTTACTTGGCCTAGCAGGAGCCACAGTGCGACGGGTGGGGGGGGGTCCAGTGGGGGCAGTGAGGACACAGCACAATGCAAACACTCTCTCTTTCTTTCTTTCTTTTTTTTTTTTTTTTGAGACAGAGTCTCGCTCTGCCCCCAGGCTGGAGTGCAGTGGCCGGATCTCAGCTCACTGCAAGCTCCGCCTCCCGAGTTCACGCCATTCTCCTGCCTCAGCCTCCCGAGTAGCTGGGACTACAGGCGCCCGCCACCTCGCCCAGCTAATTTTTTTGCATTTTTAGTAGAGATGGGGTTTCACCGTGTTAGCCAGGATGGTTTCAATCTCCTGACCTCGTGATTCGCCCGTCTCGGCCTCCCAAAGTGCTGGGATTACAGGCTTGAGCCACCGCGCCCGGCCGCAAACATTCTCTCTTTCCTCCTCAACTCCCTTTCCAGCGTGCCCCAGGGCCGCCAGGGTGTGGTGCCCAGAAATGCTGCTAAACCCTTGGAGGGGCCATGGAAGGGCCCTCTAGCCCCAAGGCGTCTTGCGGGGCTGCAGGTACAGATAACCTCGACTACCTACCACCAGCTCTACTGCTCGGTAGCATCCTCCCTTCCCGGGCCTCCCACTCCATGCAGGGAGGAGGAAACCCCACACCCTGGCTGGCTGACCACTCATGCGGTCTCAAGTCCAGGTACCTGGTGTGGGGACCTGGCTCTGCTGCCCACTTCATTTCTTCATCTATAGAAGGCTCATGAGACTGGGAGGGTGGTTGTGAGGCCACCAACCTGCAACACTGGCTGCAGCATCGAGTCCTGAATGAGCTGAAACGGGTGGGGAGCTCAGAGTCTCCTCTGGGACAGGGTCGGGGGACAGTGGTCCCTGCAGGTGGGTCCTCATGCGGTCCTTGGCCCTGCCTTGCAGGGAGGAAGGCCTGGTCTTCCCAAATCTGCAGTCCCAGCTCTGCCCAGAGGAGTGGGAGGGCCCAGGGGAGGGCCAGGGACACCCGGAGACACCTTAGGAAGCAGGTGTTCAGTCCTCACTGCACGACCCTCTTGTTACAAAACAATCGATCTTTGTAGAGGGAAGGAGGTGAGGGCCTGGCACTAAATCGGTGGCGCTGTGACCAGGCCTCCCCATGGCCTCTGCGCAACTTATTCCAGGCTTTTTTTCTCTACAAAGGTGGTTACATTTTAGACTTATTTTTTTAATTGTTGAAGTCATAGGACAGCAATGGAGAGAATTTAGAGCAAAACCAATAGGCCCACTTCGGGTCACCGGCCTTGTGATTCTTGGGGCATCCCCTCCCATCACCCGAGGCTCGCTCGCTGGCGTCGGGGACCTGGGGTCACAGGCCCATTGCCCATCGTCGCCTCCCTTGCCCCGTGAACTAGAGCTGTCTCCTCTCAACAGGTGCAGGGCCGCCAGGTGGAAATCCCTGCCTCCCCGCCTCAGTTACCCCCATCCCACTCCAAGCCCAGCAAGGCGCCTCCAGCCCCGCCGGGCGCAAAACTGGGTGGTGGGCGGCTTGGACCGGGATTCCTAACGCCCAGAGGGGCCGCCAGCCCGTGGGCCCCGCCCCCGCCGCTCGCACCCACCCGAGTCGTCCCGCGACCCCCACAGTCCTGAGCCCTCCGCGGCCCCCCATATGCCAGCCCTACGTCCCCGGCCCCTCACGCCGTCCCCCACGCGAGTGTGCCCCTCCGCCCGCCCGGTGCGTCCCGGCGCCCGGAGGTGCCGGCAACTTTGTTGATCAAATTCCTGAACGCGCCTGAGCCGCGGGCTAAATATAACCCGCTTAGCGAGCCACGCTCTGCCGGGCCGCGCGGTGTCACCCGTGTCCAGAGGCCCGGAGTTCCCGCCGCTGCCGCCGCCGCTAGCGGAGCTGCCTCCGGCCCCGAGGCCGGGCCGCGAACCCAGGGGGTCGAGGGGGCGCCCCGCCGCGTGGCCCGAAGCGGACGAGGCCCCGAGGGGATCCCCGGGAGCGGCCCCCGTCTGCTTCTCCGGACTCTCCGGGCCGTCCGGTCTGGGAGCTGAGGCCCCTGGGGATCGCAGTTGCCCCCTGCGACCGCGCGCCCTCGGCCCGTGCAGTGCCCGGTGATGGCCACCAGAGGGCCCTGCCCTCTCCTCTCGCCAGCGGCCCGTCCCCACCCCTTCCCACAGCTGTTTCCCGCAGGAGATTGACAGCTGGGCGCTGAGTTGCCATGGGGATAAGCAAATGAGGGCGGCGGGGCTGGGGCTCCGATTGGCCCGGGGGCGCGCGCCCCTCCTGGGGAGGCGGGCCCAGGCGCCCGTCTCTATAAAGGGGCGCGCGCAGCTTCGCGTTTAGCCGTGGGAGGCGGGGCCGGCCGGCGGCGCGGGTGGGGCGCGGGAGCGGGCCCGGGCCCGGAGCAGCCCGAGGCGGCGGCCGCGGGGAGAGGAGGCGGCGCGGGCCCGGGATCGACCGAGACACCCGGCCAGCGGCGCCCCTAGCGCGCCGCCCCGGAGTTGACCACGTGAAACTTTCCCTGCGCCCCTCGGCGCCGCCGCCCCGTGCCGGCGCCCCCCCGCCCCCGCCGGGACAGCCGCCCGCGGGGAGCAGGGGGGGGAGAGGCCCGCGGCTCCCCCACCTCGCGCCGCCCGTCGGGGCGCGGCCGGGCGCGGGCCCCGGGCGATGGCCGCGGAGCTGGCGATGGGCCCCGAGCTGCCCAGCAGCCCGCTGGCCATCGAGTACGTCAACGACTTCGACCTGATGAAGTTCGAGGTGAAGAAGGAGCCGCCCGAGGCCGAACGCTTCTGCCACCGCCTGCCTCCCGGCTCGCTGTCCTCGACGCCACTCAGCACGCCCTGCTCCTCCGTGCCCTCCTCGCCCAGCTTCTGTGCGCCCAGCCCGGGCACCGGCGGCGGCGGCGCCGCAGGGGGCGGTGGCGGTGCGTCTCAGGCCGGGGGCGCCCCCGGACCGCCGAGCGGGGGCCCCGGCGCCGTCGGGGGCACCTCGGGGAAGCCGGCGCTGGAGGATCTGTACTGGATGAGCGGCTACCAGCACCACCTCAACCCCGAGGCGCTCAACTTGACGCCCGAGGACGCAGTGGAGGCGCTCATCGGCAGCGGCCACCACGGCGCGCACCACGGCGCGCACCACCCGGCGGCCGCCGCGGCCTACGAGGCTTTCCGCGGCCCGGGCTTCGCGGGCGGCGGCGGCGCGGACGACATGGGCGCCGGGCACCACCACGGCGCGCACCACGCCGCTCACCACCACCATGCCGCCCACCACCACCACCACCACCACCACCACCATGGCGGCGCGGGCCACGGCGGCGGCGGCTCGGGCCACCACGTGCGCCTGGAGGAGCGCTTCTCCGACGACCAGCTGGTGTCCATGTCGGTGCGCGAGCTGAACCGGCAGCTCCGCGGCTTCAGCAAGGAGGAGGTCATTCGGCTCAAGCAGAAGCGGCGCACGCTCAAGAACCGCGGCTACGCGCAGTCCTGCCGTTTCAAGCGGGTGCAGCAGCGGCACATTCTGGAGAGCGAGAAGTGCCAACTCCAGAGCCAGGTGGAGCAGCTGAAGCTGGAGGTGGGGCGCCTGGCCAAAGAGCGGGACCTGTACAAGGAGAAATACGAGAAGCTGGCGGGCCGGGGCGGCCCCGGGGGCGCGGGCGGGGCCGGTTTCCCGCGGGAGCCTTCGCCACCGCAGGCCGGTCCCGGCGGGGCCAAGGGCGCTCCCGACTTCTTCCTGTAGGCGCCGGACCCCGAGCCCGCGCCGCTATCGCCGGGGACAAGTTCGCGCAGGTCTCGCAGGGCCTCGGCTCGGACTCCGCGGTCCAGGACGTGGACGCCAGGCCCGGCCCGGCCGTGCTGGCCCCGCTGCCAAGTCTGCGGGCGCGGGGTTGGAGGCCCCTTCGCTCCCGGCCCCCGTTCGTGCGCGTCGGCCTGAATCGCCGTCCTGACGTTGCGCGGAGAACGGTGATTTCCAAGGAAACTTGAGCCAGGTCTAACTTCTTTCCAAGCGTCCACTTGTACATATGTCGAACGTGGTTTTCCGTTCCCACCTTCGCCCTGCCAGCCGAGAGGGGCCGCGCTGCCGTCCCTTTCCGGGTAGCCCCTGCCTGCCCCCGCCCTCCTCCGTTCTCTTCTCAGCCTCCATTTCCTTGCCTTTTTTAACTTCCCCTCCCCCTTTTAAAATCGGTCTTATTTTCGAAGTATTTATCTTTATTATGCTTGGTGATTAGAAAAGAAAACCTTGGAGGAAGCCCCTTCCTTCCCCAGCCCGGGTCCGCCCTCAGTCGCGAGTCGCAGCATGAGTCGCTCGCCAGGAGGGGCCCTGCCCCTGCCTGCCCCCTCCCCGCTTGCCCCCGACCCTGCTACCGGCGTTCCCTGGAGGTCGAAACCAGGGACGTCACCTGTGCTGTGTCCAGGCCTGCTGTCCTATGCTCAACGGTGGGGGGAGGGGGGTGGGTCCTGTGCTCAGCCGGGTGGGGGCTGGCCCGGACCCCGAGCTGTTGTCTCTCTATGCACCAGAACATATCTATGACTCCTGGGGAAATATATCTTATTTTAACCTTCAAGAGAAGTGAAAGAAAAAAGTAATGCACAGTATTTCTAGCAGAAAAAAAAAAATTTTTTTTAAGAGGAGGCTTGGGCCAGAGCCTCCTGGCATGAGGCAGGTGGAGACAGTGTTTTTATTTTAATTTAAATTGTGTTTCGTTTTGTTTGTGGAATCTTTCTTTAACACTTCATCGCTTTTTGGACTAGCTGGGAGAGAGGGTGAGGAGGCGGGTGCTCCCGGCCCTGTAGGCTGGGCCAGGCGCCTGGGGGATCTGCCCGGTTTTCCGGGGCCCTCAGGGCCATCACTGGGATTCCAGCCGGTCCACACCCCTCCCCTGAGCACTCGGAGTGGAAGGTGCGCCCACTTGTTGAAAGTTTTGTTGTGTAGTTGGTTTTCGTTGAGTTCTTTTTTCATTTGCTACGAAACTGAAAAAAAGAAAAAATACACAAAATAAATCCGTTTAGATCCAAGTCACTGCAGCCTGGCTGTTTGTCGGTGGCTTTCAGTTTTGCTGTGTTTCTCCCTGAATTGAAGGAAGAGGAGGGCCCTGCATTGGACTTTGTGCTGGCCCTGGGTGACGGATGGGCCCTGGGTGACTGATGGGCCCTGGGTGACGGCAGAACCAGGGAGAAACTGAGCAGCGAGGCACTGTCAGCCAGCCCTCACCCTGCAGACCTGTGCCCTCTGCGTCTGCCCTTGGTGAGGAAAGGCCGAGGGGCTTTTGGGGAGAGTCACTGAGGCAGGCTGCGGGTGCAGGGCAGCAGGTGTCCTTGGTGGCCAGAACTGTCCCCAGCCCTCGGAGTCCGCCCGTCTCCCACCTGAAGGCGCAGCCTGCCCTCGTTCCTCTGAAGGGCTGGCTGGGCATGGGCTGGGAGCACCGGGGAGGAGGCAGCACCCCAGAAATCTCATCCCCAGGGCGGCTGCAGGACGTGTGGTTGATGGTTCCCTCCCTTCACTGCTGGAGGAGAGGCAGGCGAGGGTCCGTGGTTTGCAAATTTGGAGAGAGGGCTTCTGGCCTGCAAGGGCTCCCCAGGCTCGCCTTTCTTGGGAGGGGGCTGTGCTGCCTTTCAGTTGGGGGTAAGCAGAGGTTCTTTCTGGGGACGGGACGGAATTCTCTGTGAGTGAGTCTCCTGAGTTTGTTTTAATCGTTTCAAGCGGAGAGACCTGGAGGAAGGCGAGTCCCCGTCAGTCCCTGCCACCTCCCCCTTTGCTTTTGGGTCTCTGTGGGAGTTCAAGCAGAATCCCAGCAGGGGAGCTGGCCGTGAAGGCATCTCTGTGGAGGAATATGCTGGTGGGAATTAAAGAAGTGTGGGGCGGAAGATGGAATTGAAGAGACTACGCCGGCAGGGACAGTCGGGTTCCAGCCAGCCTTGGGTGGCTCAGCCACCCGGCCCGGGCCTTCGCTCACAGAGGCCACCTCTCCCCAAGGAGGGGCGGGGAGCCTGCCTTGGGCACATTCTCGGACGGGAATCTGCTGGCTCATTTTTCGTAGTCCGAAGTTGTAAAGAGCAGAGGACATGGGACACCTTAGTTTTCACCATCGCCACCCCCAGGAGCCCTTTGCACAGAGCCTTTCTCCTGGCCGAGAAAGTACAGGACCCAGCGACTTCTGGAAGCCCGGATCAGAGGTGGCCTTTTTGGGGTGGGAGCGGAGGGCAGGGAGCTGTGTCAGTCTCCCTGCCCCCTACCCCCACCCTAGGCGCCTGGGAGCCCCGCACTCAGGGGCCAGAACTGGGCCTCCCGGTGCACGGGGCCTGCTGGAGGCTTGCTGGGTTTGAGACTTAGAGGAACCCCGCTGCGGCGTGTGCCCGGGCTGCCACCGGATCCAGCCTTCTCCGCAGCGTGGCAGGACCTGAGCCGTGGAGCCTTAGCAGCTGCTGCTGCTGGAGTCAGTTCACTTTCCTATTTTCTATTTTCTCTCCCCTTTCTTTTTCTCCTCTCATCTGTCCCCCTCCCCGCCCCCCACCACACACAAGGTGGAGCAGGCAGGTGAGCACGGGGACTGCTTATTCCTGTGTTCCAAGACAGAGCTTTTCTGAAAACCGTTTTGGGGGACCCGTGAACCCCTTGTGGGAAGAGGACCATGTGTGGAAAGCACCTTTGGCTGCAGTTGCTTCCGTGCCCACCCACACAGCACAGGCCTGGACCAGCGGCACACACCTGACCCAGACGCTGTGCAGCTTGCAGGGCTGGCTGGAGGCCTCCGTGTGACCCTTCCATCGGTCGGGAGGGCCTGCTGCAGCCAGGCCTGGCTGGGGCTGGCAGCAGGGGAGGGTGGGCAGCTCTGGGGTTCCTGGCTGAGGGAGGTTGTGTGGCCACGAATTGGAGAATTAGATCCCTCAGCTCCTCCTCACTGGGCCTGGGGCCCTGGAGGGCAGCAGAGCTGGAGTCGCCAACGGCACTCGTGACCATGTGTGTCCCTTGTGTGCAAGGCAGCACCAAGATGCCTGGGGCGGAGGGGAGCTGGAGGGCCTCTGGAAGGAGCGACCACACCATCCTCAGCTCAGCTCCTGGGACCCTAGCCCCTGACCCATCCTGGAAGAGCAGCTGACCCCACCTCTACCTGGATGTCCCCAGAGGTCAGTGATGGTGCCTGACCTGGATGCCCCTGCACCCCCCCACTGCCATCACCAGGAGCCAGAGCAGGCAGGCAGGGATTCCTGGCACTTTGAAGGTGCCATCTCTGCCTTCCTGGAGGAGGCTGCCTGGGCCCAGAGGGTAGGGCTTATCTCCCACACACCCCGGCCACCACCCCACCCACCCCACTTGCCCACTGGGGGCCCACAGCAGGGACCCAGGTGACAGCCCTGGCCCAAGAGCTCCTGAGGGAGACACCAACCCCAGTGTCCTGTGTGTGACATTCAGCCCCCGCGTGAGCTCTAGGAGAGGGGGAGCCTGCGTGTGACACTCGGTCCCTGCGTGAGCCCTGGGAGAGGGGGAAGCTGGGGCCTGAGGCTGCCTGGAACAGGGACGGCACAGCATGAGGACCTTGTGTTCCTGGGGCAGCTCGGATATGTGGCCCCAGGAGTTGTGTCCTACCTCCCACCAGTGGGAGCTGTCTCTTCCAGACAGCGGGGAAAGGCTGAAGGGGCGGGGTTAAGGCCCTGGGCCTGGGTGGACACCCGTGAGACACGCTGGCCACACTCGCCCCCCACTCGCCTGTGCCCAGCAGCCCACCTGGATGGGCATTGGCCTCCTGCCTTAAGCCCCCCTCAACCACACGCTGGGCTTGGACTGGGGGTGCTCACAGGAGAAGGCCAGGGCCTTCACCTCCTTCCCCTGCAATTCCCAGGCGCTGGGCCAGGTGTGGCCCTGTATCCGCCCCCTACTGCCCCCCAGCACGTCACAGTGGGTGGCTGTCGGCAGGGCCCCTCCCCAGCCTCCTATAGAGCCGGCTCTGAGATGAGGGCCAGGACAAAGCTGAGGTGTCCTCTGCCGCAGCCCGAGCGCAAGGGTGGGTATGCTGTGGCACGTGAACACACGCATGCATACAGCCCAGCATGTGACAGTAGACGCACGCACACACAGACTCTACACACCCAGACACACAACAGCAGACACACCCGTGGCCCTGCGTACACGCACGTGTGCACCTGGCCAGCACACATGAGGGTGGAGTTACACCCAGATGTACGCATGTGGACCTACCAGCCCCACACGCAAACCAGCCTCTTGGTTTTGTCTGGGCGGGTCCTCCATGCTGAGTCCCACCTGGCCACAGTGGGCTCTGATATGGGCCTCTCCAATGAAGTGTGGTCCTCAGCCATTGTCTGCTCAGTTCAGCCCAGCCCAGCCCACCCTGTCCGGGAGGAGGGACCCTGGCCCTGCCCTGCCCCGGCGGCCTCGGCCTCTCCTTGCGACCTCTCTCCGAGCCCTGGTCCTTGGAGTCACCATGAGGGCCCAGATGCCCTCCAGGATGGAGGCCTCATCCTCCACTGCCAGGTGCTGAAGGCTCCTAGGGTTATGCCCTCTTCCAGGGATGGATGTGGGGTGCAAGGCCCAGCCACTCGCTGGTTGGAACCATCACTAACCAGCCCAGCCAATCGTGGGGGAGCTGAAGGCTCCATTTGCTCAGCGGGGACCTGGCTCAGCTCTGGAGGGCCCTGAAGGGGCCTGTCCAACAGATACGCCTGTGTAGGTCACGGTGTCACCAAGGGACCTGGCCCAGGGCCTGGGGACTTGGAACAGGGTGGGTGTCAGGAAGAACCTGGCCTTCCCCCCAGGGGACCTTGGTCTCCCCACCTGCCAGCCACTCTGGGAAGCAGATACTCAGGGGCTCTGAGTCAGCCACAGAGGTGATGGGCTGACATTTGGAGAACAGGAAAGAGCCACCAGCCCTGGGGGGTCCACGCGCTCCCTTGCCCAGCCCCACTCCTCCCTGCTGCCCTCACGGCTGAACCAGCCCTGTCTCTGCCATCCCCGGGCCTGGGTGCCTGGTCAGCAGTTCCCAGTCACGGAGTCCAGCCGAGGGCTGGGGAGGCCCAGCAAGGGTGTGGGGCAGGGTCTAAGTGCCCCTGCTGTCCCGATGCAAGCCCAGCCTGGCCCCGCCCTCACAGGGGCCCACCTCCCTAAGGCTGAGGGTCCTGGCAGCTTGGGGGGGGCAGCAAAGGCTGAGGCGAGGGCGAGGGCCCAGGTGCTCAGGGAGAGTGTGGATGGGATGGACCTGGGAGGGGTGTGGAAAATCAGGGCGTGAGGTGGATGCAGGTTCTGTGCTCAACCTTGATGGTGTGACCCCTGGGGGTGCGTGGGAAGGGGCAGCACTGGGTGGACTTTGGGGGTGCAGTGTGTGGGTCAGCAGGGAGAGCCCGAGGCTGTGGGATGAGCTGGAGCGGGTGGAGGCCTGTGGGGTGTAGGCTGAGCGTGGCTCCTAGCGGGTCTCGAGGTGGGGGCAGGCAGCTCCGACAGGAGTACCCTCCAGGGTCCCTGAGAGGAGGCATTCAGATCCCTGGGCTCCCCGGGAGAGGGTGGCGGCCGGGGGACCCTGAATTAGGGAGTCTGGGGCAGCAGGGGAGGCTGGCAAGGCAGGGGCAGCCAGGGCCCGGTAAACGGGACCAGCGCTCAGAGGACTCGGAAGTTGTGGAGGAGGAGGCAGGACCTGGGAAAGGGTCGAGGCAGGAGGCTGGCCCAGGAGGAGGGGAAACGGCTTCCTCACCTGGGAGGCAGAGGAGGTGGGGGATGGGGAAGGAAGTGTACCCCGAATCAGGAGATGGCAGGAAGGTGGGAGCAGCTCGGACCCCATACCCTCGACCCCCACACAGTCGGCAGTTCGCACCGGGAGCAGTGACAGAGTAATTTGCGGCTGGCGGGCTCAGCGCCTGCCTAATTTGCAGTGACACCGCTCAGCTGCCTAGGGCTCCAGCTGTCACAGCCAATTAGCCCGAGGCTGGGGAGGAGCGCTGGGCGGGGCAGGCGTGACGGGGTCAGCGAAGGAGGTTTGGGAGTCGCAGGAAGGGTAGGCATAGGAGGGGGCCTGTGGCCTTCAGGCCCGGCCCACCCCCCCAGGCACCCCAACCCGGCTGTGTAGAGCAAGAGGTGGGGCACCCTCCAACAGCAGCCCACGAGGCCTGAAGCCCCTCAGCTGCAGCCCCTGCTGCCCCTTTCAGCCCTGGCGTTCCCCTGAGCCTTGCCACCTCCTCCATGCTGGCCTCTGGAACTCCAGTGCCCTTGACGCCTGGCACCCGAGTTAGGTGTCCCAAGGGCAGCTGGGATCAGTTCTAGCCTGGAGGATAATTCCTCTCCACACTCAGGCCGCTGCCTTCCCAGACAGAGCCACCTCGGCCCCTGACTTGCATCTGTGGCCCAGCCCTTCCCTCCCATGTGGCGGGCTCCGCCCTGGGGCCTCCCTGCCTCCACTGCACCTCCCAGCACCCCCTCAGCCTGGTCTAGCTCACAGGGGACGGCCCCTTTCCCTCCCTCCCACCCAGTCCTCAGAGGCTGACACAGGAAGGTATCTGGAACATGCCAGGCACCAGCCCTGTGGGCCCTGATCGCCTCCCGGGAGCAGTCTGGGAGCAGCAGTGAGGGTGCAGGCGGGGACGCTGGCTCCTCTGTGAAGGAGGGTCCCGGCGCCCCTTCTCCTGCAGCTCCCTTGCTCCCGTCTCCTGGCTGGGACCCAGGTGTCTGGCCACTTCCCCCAGAGGGGTGGGTCTCAGGGACAAGCCGTGTCCTCCAGGAAGCCACATGCCCTGGGTGGCCCCACTCTAGCTGCAGCCTCTGCCCAGCTCTTGGTACAGATGCCCCAGGGGAGCTGATGCCCTGGGGGAGGGGCATAGCCCATGGCTCCTCTGGGACAAGGGAGTTTCCAACACAGGGACCCAGGCTGCGCCCACCCCACCCCGCCCACCCAGCCCCAGCTTCTCCCTGCAGCCTCTGGTCTCCTGTCTTCAACCCCAAGGCTGCCCCTCCACACGAGAAGCTGCCCGTGGCTGTCCCGGCCCTCCAGTCCACACTCCTGAGGGATCTGCCTGCCCCCCACCCCAGCCTCAGCACTCCTGGTGTGCTGCTCCTCAAAGAAAGCGCTCTGCCAACCCCACAGCCCGCTTCGTCCTGGAGCACGGAGCACGGCTTGTCTGTCCCAGTGTTAGGCAGCTGGCCGGCCTCGGCCCCAGCTCCACCCTCCCTACTGGGGCCCTGCCCTTTTCCCCGGCTCCCTGGCCCGGGATTTCCTGCCTATTTGCTGCAGTGCTGGGGAGGGGCTGTGCGCTGCCGGGTGGGGCACTGATGGTGCAGCAGAGGTGTCAGGAGGCGTCACTTCTAGACACGCATCGCGGTGCGTGAGATGCTCGGGCTGGGGCGCGGCAGGACACAGAGCAGCAGCCCTGGGACCGTTACCCCAGTGGGGTGGCGCGGGCGTCCCAGTCCTGGGTAGCATGAGGCTCAGGTATGGAAAGAGAGACGGGAAGATGAATTGCATGCTGCAGAGTAAGCCAGAGGGTAGCCAGGAAATCAGGAGAGGAAAAGGGCGGGAAGGGAGGGGGAAGAGCCCGCCTGGCCTCCAGGAGGCCCTGCCAGCCAGTAGGTGGCTGGGCCTGTGTGTAGAAAGTGGGGGCTGGAGCGGCTGCAGGGAAGCATCCATGAGATGGAGGCAGGGAGGGCGGTGAGGAACTGGGGACAGATCCTGGGGCCACTGTGGGGGCAGCAGGGGCCCCTGCTTCTGTATAGAGGATCGGTGGGGGACACAGGCTGGAGCTGCCACAGTCCAGGGAGGTGGCTGGCCAGGCCCACTGAGACCCTCAGTTTCTTCTTCACTTTTCTGCCCTGTAGTTTCAGACAAGCTCAGAGCCCCGTTTTCTCAACTGTGAAATGGAAATTGTAATAATAGAACCTGCCTTCCTGTGCTTTCTTGAAGATTAAATGGGCCAAGGTGGTATAGCCTTGGCAGGGGTGGGGCACATGCAGGGCCGTGGGCCCAGCCCCTCACCCTTCGGTTCCTGCTGGATGATGGTTCCCTGCAGAAATGGTTCCTCACCCACCATCTCTGCCCGCTGGGTCCTGGGGGTGTTGCATGGGGGCAGGATCCTCTGTCTGCCTCATGCCCTATCTGGGCCTGCTGCCCCTACGGAAAAGCAGGAGGCCAGCACGGGTGCCTCCGAAGGGCAGCCCCACACTGCATCTGAGGGTGCTTGGTGCACCGCCCTGGAACCACCATACCTGAGAGCTCAGGAGGTGTGGGTGGTGCAGAGGGCTTGTGTTGGGGTGGAGAGTCTGGAAAGGCCTGGTCCCCTCCCTACCTTGTCCAGGCCTCTTCTCTGGAGCAGGGTGGGGGCTGCTGTCGCCTTGGAGGCAGGTTAGGCGGTGGGGCGTAGGTGGAGACGGGGCCCTGGACCTCATCACTGGCCTTGTTAGGTCAGGTGGGCACCTTCCCAGCTTCCCTGCCCAGTCACCAGGCCATCCACGCCATGGTGGCAGAGGGGCTGGACTGGAGTAGGCCTGACCTCTGCCCCTCCCCAGCTGGAGGTAGAGTGGGGCAATCTCTTTGGTCTCAATCACCTCATCTGTAAAAAGACACTGAGTTCTCCCTACCTCCTCCCATCTGGCATCCACACAGGGGCCTCATGAGGAGTAAAGAGAGGAGTCTGTTCCGTAAGCCCTGCATCAATCTGAGAGGGCTTCTTGGAAGAGGGGACTCTGTCCAAGGGGAGGGCATGCAGTGGGATGTGCCTCTCCAGGTGCACTGGGGTGGGATTTACAGGGGTGCCCCCAATCCAAGACCAGAGATGTCTTGGCCACATCAGTGGGGCTTGCAGAGGGGCGGGGGGAACAGAGCTTGGCTCCTGGAGGGAGGGGAGCAGGGAAGGAGCAGGCATGGAAGAGGCGCCCAGAGCTGCCATCCATGGGGAGTCCCCAGCTCAGCCCAGCTCTGCTCCCAGAAGCCTTTTCTCCCACTACTCAGCAGCAGTGCGCTGCCCATCTCTGCAGTCCCCACTCCTCTCCTCCTCAAACCCCTCACCCGCTGGGTCTGTCCCCTCACCCTCCCTTCCACAGCCCTGCCCAGAAGGTAAAACCCAGCCCTGCCCAGACCTGTGCACTAGGGACAGAACAGCCCCAACTCCTCCCACTTTCTGCTGAGTTTGGGGAGCTGACTTAATCTGAGTTCAGAAACTCTGGGGCCCTGGACAGGGCGCTTAGGGCCACGTTGAGGTTACGATCAGGAAGGTATGACCTTCAGCATTCTCCAAAAGATAATTATTTCTGCAGGAATTCATGTGACAAGCCCAGACACCCTCCTGGCTCCCTCTGTCTAGCACTCTTTAGCCATTAAATCTTACCCACCCACATACACGTAAATAACATTTAAAACGCACTATATAATAATGAAAACAAAATATGTTGTCTAATCAGTCTTACCTGGAAAGACCTTTATGGAAATTTCCAGGGCCAGGCTGAGCTGCTGCCCACACCCATAGGCTAGCAGAATCCCAGAGGGACAGTGTGGGGGCGGGAGGGCCACATGGACCCCTTCCTTCCCCTGGACCTCCTTTCTTGGTGACAGGGAGAAGGAGCAAGGTGAGGAGGCTTCCCCACCATGAGTCTCAGACCGAGAGCTGTGCCCTCATTCACCGTCGGAACTTCTGACCTGAGGCACCTTTAGACGCAATAATATTAATACCTTAACTGCAAAACTCTGCAACTCACAGAGAGATGTAAGTACAGGTAACAAAGAGCTACAGGAACAGTGACTCCAGAAAATTCAATGGAAATTTAATTTCTGTGTTGTAGAAGTCCAGAATCTGATGGCCCAGGTCGGCCATAGTGACTGACTTCACAGAACGCTCTAGATTCAGGCTCTTTTCATCATGGCCTGTACTCCCAGGGTCTCCTGGCCCAAAATGTCAGCTTCCACTCCAACCGTCACATCTGCAGTTCAGGATGGAGGAAGGTGAAAGAGGTAAAAACAAAAGGAGCATATGAGGTAGTGGGTGGATGAACAGACAGACAGCTGGAGTGGTGATGAGGAAGACAGCAGGATGGGTAGGAACAGGGGAGGATAGTGGTTGGATGGAAGGATATATGGATGGTTGATGGTGGGTGAATAAATGGTGTGTAGATGGGTAAACAGGTGGCATGCACCTGTAGTCCCAGCTACACATGAGGCTGAGGTGAGAGGATTGCCTGAGCCTGGGAGGCCTGGGATGCAGTGAGCTGTGATCACACTGCTGCACTCCAGCCTGAGTGACAGAGTGAGACCTTATCTCAAAAACAAAACAAAACAAAAAAACCTCACAATACTTTTAGCTTAAAAATATTCCGTATTTACATTATCATGACTACATAAGGATTGTTCTTGTGTGAACGAAGTTATATACTATAATTAAATGCTCTTTCTTGAGCAACCTCTTTGTTTTTCCTGGAGTTAAAAATTGCCTCCTGGTTTTCCTTTGTTTGGTTTTCTATGTCAATAACAAATTCTTCCTAAATGCTCTAATCATTTTAGAAATCTCTCGTGACATGGCTTCCACACAGAAACTTGCATTGTGTAATCTAGGAAGGCCATTTTCCCTGGATACCTTTCAGCAGGAACCATCCAGTTTCCTGCTGCAGCTGGACTGGCTGCTCTCCAGGCCTGCTGGCCCCTCCTGCCTCTACTGTGTTGGCACCCCCTTCTCGTTCTTGGTTGACTACTCCTTGTAGGGAGCATCCTTCCGATACTTTTTCAGAAGAGATGCATGGGAGAGAAGTGTTTTGAGATTTAAGAAATCTAACAGTGTCATTAGTATTTCCTCACACTAGACAGATAGTTTGGCTGGGTATAGAATTTGCTGTTGGGAGTCTTCCTCAGCATCCGTAAGGTACTTTGTCTTTGAGCTTCTGTGTGGCTACTGGAAGTCCAGTTCCATCTTTATTACTAATCCGTGATATGTGTGGAGGCTAAAGTAACATACCGTGGAAGCTAATCCACCCTGCTGACTTCTGACTAACACTGGTTCCAGGAATGCTCTGAGATTTTCAGTTTATCTGTTGTTCCTTGCATAAGAGCATACACTGTAAGTCCTGCCTTTCGATCAAACACCTTCCCATTCCCTCCGAAGCACATGTACCCTTTCCCTGTGGCATGTAACCCCTGGGTCTGGGGAGTTACGGTGTGGAGATCTACATTTTTTATGGCTATCCAAGACCACTCTTCTGTTCATAAGATCCCCCATAAAACACACTAACAACAAGCTGAACTCGTCTGCCTCCTCCTTTGGTTTCTCAGTTCCTTCTGCATTTGGGGGCTGCTTTGCCTCTTTATGAGACAGTATGTGACTGGGCATGGTGGCTCATGCCTGTATTCTCAGCTTTTTTGGAGGCCAAGGTGGGAGTATCACTTGAGTCTGGGAGTTTGAGACCAGCCTGGCTGCAGCCTGAGCAACGTAGTGAGACCCTCATCCATACAAAAAATTAAAAAATTAGCTGGGCACAGTGGTGCTTGCTTGTAGTCCCAGCTACTCAGGAGGCTGAGGTGGGAGGATTGCTTGAGCCCAGGAGTTAGAGGCTGCAGTGAGCTATGATGACACCGCTGCACTGCAGCCTGGGCAACAGAGCAAGACCCTGATTCAAAAAAAAAAAAAAAAAAAGAATTCCCTTTATCCTTAAAAAAGAGAGAGAGAGAGACAGAGAGACATATGTGACTGTTTTTTTCCCTCTCTGGAAGTTTTTTGTGGTTCCTTGGCCCCAGTGGCCTACAATTCCACAGTGATGCGCCAGTGTCACTTGCATTGTGCTGGACTTGGGTGAGCCTTGCTGTAGGGCCTATGCCTTGTTATTCTGGGCGCTGGTCCCAGTTCAGTTCTTTGATCATTGATCCCCCACCTTTTTCTCTCCTTTCTCTTTCTGACTCCTTTTGGAATTTGGACCTCCTGGATCAGTTCTGCATTTTTCTAATATTTCCTTCCTGCCTTCTCTCTCTCTCTTTTTTTTCAGATAGGATCTCACTGTGTCACTTAGGCTAGAGTGCAGTGGTACAATCTGGACTCACTGCAACCTCCACTCACTGCAACCTCTGCCTCCCAGGTTCAAGCGATCCTCCAACCTCAGCCTTCCGAGTACACGCATGCCCCATGCCCCCTCATGCCCAGCTAATGTTTGTATTTTTAGTAGAGTCAGGGTTTCACCATGTTGCCCAGTCTGGTCTCGAACTCCTGAGTTCAGGTGATCTGCCTGCCTTGGCCTCCCAAAGTGCTGGGATTACAGGTGTGAGCCACTGCGCCCGGCCATCTCTCTGTATTTGTTGTTTTGTGTTTTAGTTCTGCCAGTGAATACGTTTTCCTATTGAGCTTTCTCTTGTTCTCTGATTGCATGAGTGTTACCGCTCTCACTCTCTCACTCTAACTTCATCCTGTTCTTGTTCACCTTTATTATTGGGATAAGAAGTGTGGCCTCTGAGGCCAACCTGCCTGGCAGAATCCTGGCTCCGTCACTCCTAGCTGTTGACTCTGGGGAGGTGGATGTGGCCTTCTGTGCCTCAGTTCTCTCATAAGAGTGGCACTGACCACCTGGGTTCATCATGAGTATTGAATCGGCTGGCACGTCCAAGGGTCGCGGCTGTGCTTAGCTCACTGGGAGCGTCTCTGGGCGCTGCTGCCGTTGTTACAGTTCTCACTGGACTCCATGGGTCTCCCTGGCTCTGTTGTAACTGTTCCACACTCGGGGCTCTTCTCACCTGCCTGCTGGTGCTCAGCTGATCATGAGTGAGTGAGGCCTGGCATTCTGGTGCCCTGGCAGAGGGTGGCAGAAGGTGGCAGAGGGTGGCAGAGGGAGGGTGGCGGAGGGTGGCGGTGGTCTTGTCAGCAGATGGGCCTTTCTGTAGAGGACCAGGCAATGGGGAATCTATCATTTTCAGAGGCTGGTCTTCTTCCTCTGGCCATTGAGTTTTTCAGAGAAGGCTCCTCTGCTCTCCTGCCTGGGGGGCTAATGGGCTGCTGGTGTCATTGCTAAGAGGAGGAGGGGCAGGCGGCTGAACTTGGCTTGTGATGGTCACTCACTCTCCTGTCTTCAGTGAGCGCCTCATGCCCCCCCTCCAGTGAGCCTGGTCCCAGGCGCAGTTTCCCCAGGGTCCCCCATGGCTGGAAGAGGCCACAGGGAGGGGCCTAATGGCTCTGACAGATGCCCACCCGGGCCCAGCTGAGCCTCTGGCTCACCATCCGCTCCACTCTGCCAAGATAGGCACCCCAGCCACGGAGCACTTTGCCACCTCTTCCCTCCCCGATGGCTGCTGCTCCACTCCCATTCTCTCTTTCCTGCAGACGGCACCTCCCTCTTCCTCCTCTGTCATTTTGGTGATGTTTGGGAGAGGCTTGTGCTCCAGAGGCCACGTCTAGTGGAGCCTGGTTCCCAGGATTTAAAGGGCCTCAAGCTCAGGGCAGGTTGAACCAAGACCCCTCCTACTCCAGGGCCTTTCCTTGGGGGGTTGACAGTGGAGGGGGGGCGGGGAGGGCGCAGAGGCTACCAAGCCACCCAAGCTGGACTAAAGCCAGGTTTGGGAGGGGTCAGTGGAGCCCCCAACAGTGGGCAGAGGCAGGTCCGACTCCACCCATGGCACCCGCTTCTCCTGCACTGCTGGGTTCCAGGGTCACGCCTTGGCTCCCAGCCTGCCAGGTCCTTCGTGGCCCCAGGCAGTGGGCAGGGAGGTGAGGTCAGTGAAGAGGGGCCACTGCCTCTGCACCCCTTGTCTCCATTAAGGGGAAAATGAGAGAATAAGCACTTTTCTTTCTTCGTTTCCC
This sequence comes from Trachypithecus francoisi, assembly GCF_009764315.1. Taxonomy (NCBI): domain Eukaryota; kingdom Metazoa; phylum Chordata; class Mammalia; order Primates; family Cercopithecidae; genus Trachypithecus; species Trachypithecus francoisi. The sequence continues at coordinate 98,580,166 of NW_022681472.1, read as the reverse complement.
CCGCTGTCTGCTAATATCATATTGATGATAATTTCTCTTTAATGGGCTATTTGCAGTAATTATGATACACTGAGCGAGTAATTGTATCTGACTCCAAGCACCCACCGTGGCTGGGGGGCACATGGCCTTCTGCCCTCTCAGCTGGGGCAGCTCTACCCTTTGCCTAGGACCAACCGCCTGCCCAAGGCCCCCCCCCGGTGCCAGGGTCCTCCTGGGCTTTGCCATCCAGGAAACGCAGCCTTCAGAGGCCAAGACTCCAGGCTCTCAGCCTCCCAGAGCTGATGGGGCCTCTTTCCCAGGCTGAGGGACCCCAAGCGGCACCCCATCAGAGCTAAGATAAAGCTGTATACCCCAGGACACAGCACTCCTTCCCCCTCCTGGGGGGCAGCTCCAAGCTTCCATCTGGGTCTGACTTGGGCACCCAGATTCCGCAAAGGACTTTGAGGTCCTCATCACAGCTAGCCCCCGGGGCCTGCTGGCTTCACAGGGCAAGCCCTGTGGCCTTTGTCTCTATTGGGACATGAGTGCTCCTGGGAAGGGACTTCCCTGCCTCGATCTGGCTGCATGGAGTGCCTGGCACACAACACGTGTGCCACAGATATTTGTTAAATGAAGGCAGAAATCTTGAAGAACGTTCACCCAGGCTGGCAGCTTCAGTCATAGCAGGGTTATACCGCGTGGACACCTGAGGAGCCTACTCTTCAGCCGCATTTGTTAGGGACCCACAGGGACCAGCTGTCTGTACCACTCAACACCTCGGAGGTGTGGACCCGGCAGCCCCCAGGCCCCACCCAGGGCTTGGGCCTCCTCCCAGTCCTGCCACTTTCTCTTTGCAGTGCCCACATTTGCCACCCAGGCCCCAGGCTCAGTTGGACAGAGAGCGCAGGGGTCCCCAACAATAATTGGGCCTTTCTCTGTTCCTGGGACACCCCAGCCCATGTAGAGGCCAGAGGCCATCCAGAGGGTGATGTCAGGCCCAGGTCTCAGGAGATACAGGAACTCCAGAGCCCACTGAGTCTTTGATGAGGACCCCGACCCCACTAAATGTCCTCCCAGGTCTCTGGGACCCCTGAAATCCACAGGCCTGCCCTGCCCTTGCTTAACGAGGGGACCATCCTTCAGACACTCACCAGGCTGTGTTCAGGATAGAAGCTACTAGAGCCAGGCAGGGCCCTCATGGAAGGATCAGCTATGTCTACACCACCCTCAGTCCCAGCCATATGGTCCCAAGAGCCTCTTGGCTCTATCACCACTATCATCACCATGACCACCGCCACCATGACCACCACCACCATCATCATCACCAGCATCATCATCACCAACACCACCACAACCACCACGACCATCACCACCATCACCATGACCACCACCACCATCACAACCACCACCAACACAACCACCATCATCACCAACAGCATCATCACCAACACCACCACAACCACCATGATCATCACCACCATCACCATGACCACCACCACCACCATGACCACCACCACCACCAACACCACCACCATCACCACCACCATCACCATCATCACTACCATCACCACCAACACCACCACAACCACCATGACCATCACCACCACCATCATCATGACCACCACCACCATCATCACCATCACAACCACCACCAACACAACCACCCCCACCCCCACCACCATGACCAACACCACCACCACCATTGGCATTATCATCTACCATCACCACCACTACCACGATAACCACCATCATCACCATCACCTCCACCACCACCATCACATCATTATCATAACCACCATGACCATCGTCATCATAATTACCATCACTACCACCATCATTACTACCACCAGCACTAGCATCACCACCACCACCATCACCACCATCACCATCACCAACACCATCACCATCACCATCATCATCACAATCACCAGTCATCATTATCATCACCATCACTACCACCATCATTATTACCACCAACACTATTATGATCACCACCACTGTCACCACCATTACCACCACCACCATCACACCACTACCAGCATCATCACCATCACTGCCACCATCATCATCACTATCAGCACCATTACCACTATCACCATTATCACCATCATCACCATCTCCACCACCACCATCATTACCACCACCACCACAACCATCACCATCAATACCATCATTGCCATCACCACTACTACCACCACTATCATTGTCACTATCACTACCAACATCATCACCATCACAACCATCATTTCCACCACCACCACCAACACTACCACTATCACCACCATCACCACCACCACCACCATTACCACTGACATCACTGTCACCACCACCACCATCTCTACCACCATCATCATCACTATTACTGCCATCACCATCACTACCATCACCATCATCATCACTATTACCACTACCATCACTGCCATCATCGTAACTATCACCAGCACTATCAGCAGCATCACCACTACCACCACTGCCATCACCATCATCATTATCATCGTCATCATCACCACCACCACCATCTCCACCATCATCACTGCCCAATTTACCATCAGTTCCTACTTGGAGCCTTGCTAGTTGCATGATCTGTTGGCAGATAAGACACAACCTCTTGATATTCTGAGAAAAAGTAAAGGTCAAGCCTGAGCAACATAGTTAGACCCTCTCTCTACACAAAATAAACAGTATTAGCTGGGCATGGTGGTGTGTACCTGTAGTCAGTCCTAGCTACTTGGGGGGCTGAGGGGAAGATCGCTTGAGCCCAGGGGGTCAGTCTACAGTGAACTGTGATTGCGCCACTGCACTCCAGCCTGGGGAACAGAAAGAGACACCATTTTTAAAAAAGGACTATTTTTGCCCACGAAGTGGTAAATAAGGTGGTATCTCCAGGGCTGAAGTTGTCCAAGAGGGACTTGCACCAGACCACTTGCACCTGGCCAGGGACTTGCACCTGGCCAGTGAGGAAGAACATTTGCTAAATTGAACAGCATGGCCAACAGGTCCAGAGTGCAGCAGGAGGAGAGCATTCCTGAGGTCACTGTCAGCCCAACAGAGGCTACAAAGAGAAGCTGACTTGGACACATCTGCTCCAGGCCCCAGGAGCAAAGGGCTGGGAAGCAGTGTGGCCTCCACTTGGAGGCACCAGGCCATGAACCCACCCTGCCTGGAGCCCTTCAGGTAACTGCAGTCTGAGGGCAAGAGGCAGGTACAGGTGGAAGTCAGAGGCCAGAGGTGTGGAGTGGGGAGGACTCCCTCCCAGGGACCTGGGGGAGCTGAGCACAGGATATGGGGACCCCTGTAGATGCTCAGGGTGGGGGTCTTCCCGCCTGCCTCCCTACCCCTCCGCCCACCCTGCCCCGCATCAGGAAGCAGGGCTGCGGGCCACAGTCTCCTCATATGTCTTTTCTGGTCAATAAACCCTGGCTCCTGGGGCTGGGGGAGCTGATGGCGCTGCCTGCCCCCACTGGTACACTCTGTCATAATTAAGCGCATGCAGCCTAACTAATTGAGTGGTCAGGATGCTAATTAGTGACTTTATTGAGACTGGAGGAGGGTGAAGGGCAACCTGGCACCAAGCCCCCCTCCCCAGCCTGGATGGCTCTGTTCTCTGCATTCCCAGGAACCAGCCCCCACCCCTCACCCTGGCCCCCACCCTCACCCTGGCCCTCGTCCGGCCTCTGTGCTCTCACCTCTGCCTCCTGTTACCCTCAGCCCCAGCTTCTGGCTGTGATGTCTGCACCTCTGGCCTGGGTCCCCAGGCCCTGCCCCTCCTCCCAGCCCTAACCTGACCCCCAACTTTGATGGTCCCAAATCTCCCTGGTTCTGGCCACGGCCTGTGGCCTCTCTCGTCCTTCTGTGACTCTCAGGCCTGGTCACCCCTCCCTGTGCTGGGCTCTCTCCTCTGTCACACACCCCTCAGCCTCCCTGCCCAAGGACAGCCGAGCATCCTGGGGGCTGGGCCCCAGGCCCTCTCCAGGCAGCCTGCTGGGGCAGAGTGTGTCCCGGAGCCTCCAGCCGCTGGCCCTACCCAGGCTCTGCCCCGAGCACAGCACACTCACTCCTCACCACAGTGTCCTGGCCCCATCTGTGACCCCCGGCCTCTCCAAGCAGCCACAGGTCCACGGGGACCTGAACATGGCATCAGGTGAGAGGCAGGTGAGCATGGCCAGACCCCCACATCCTGGGAGCCCTTCTCCTCTGAGCGGCCCGTCCCCAACAGGCTCCTGGGGCAAAGAGAGGGGCTGGGGGTGGGAAGGCTGATGGAGGGAAGCCTGGGGATAGGTGGGGAGCCTGGGGTTTGGGGACTGTCCTGAGAGACCTCCTACCACTCTCGTCCAGCCCACCAGCCCGGGTCTCCATCCCAGCCAGGCCCGCCGGGTCACTAGGGCGGCAGTGGGACCACACCCTTTGTTCCCTGGAGGAGAGGCGAGGGGCCCTGTAGGTTGGCCACATGCTTGCTGAGCCTCAGTGACCTTGGCTCTAAGGTGGGTGCTGATGACAGACATGTCTGCTGCGGGGTGGGAGGAGCAGGTGATGGGCTCATTCCGGTGAGGCGGGCCTGGTCCCCATCCTGGCTGCTCTGCCTGAGGCGCTCTGGGAGAGCAGAGGGGGCTCCAGAGGCCGGAACCACCTGAGGAACTTGCTGGGGCTGGAGGGATCCCAGTGCAGAGGCGGGCACGACAGGGCGGGGCAGGGGCCGGGAAGGGAAAGGGTGGGCGGGGGAGTGGGCGGGGCCTATGCGGGAGGGGCGGGACCGGGAAGGGGTGGGGCCGAGGCAGGAGGGGCGGAGCCGGAAAGGGGCGGGGCAGATGGGGCAGAGGCCGTGGCAGGGAAGGGGCCTGGCGGGGACCAGGGCTAGGCGGGATGGGCTGGTGCTTGAACCCGATCTTAGCCCTAGGAGAAGGTCCAACGGGTGGGCTCCTCGCAGAGGGCAGGACACCCACCTCCCCGTGCACCTGCTTCTTCTCCGATCTCCCGCCCCCTAGCAGCATTCCAGGACCCAAGGGTGTCACTGGGACGGGGAGGCAGGGACTGAGCCTGGGTTTGGGGACATCGGGACGGGGGAGGAGCTGGCGCTCCTGCCAGGCCGGAAGCCCGTGGCCTGGCGCGCTTCCACGACCGACAGATGGCAGCGGGCTTGGGGGGTAGGAGTGCGCAGGGCGGAGTCGTCAGATAGCGCCGCCTGGGCGCCTGGGGCTGCCCCCGCCCACCGCGAGGAAGCAAGCTGGGGCCCCGGGCTCTGCGCCTCTGGAGGGGCCACGTGTCCGCTGCGCCGCACGGATGGCAGGAGAGGTGACACACCGACTGCCACCGCCGGTGCCCGGGGCTGCCCCGACGTGGCGGATGGGGCAGGGGCACCGCGCGCGGGCACAGCTGTCTTCCCGCAGTTGCCAGGCTAGGGGGGCCCCAGGCGGCCAGTGCACATGCGCGGGATCTGCTCCTGTGGGGTACAAGGGGGACAACAGTCAGGGTGGGCGGGGGGGGGGAGGCAAGAGCAGAGGCGAGAAATGTGGGCACAGGGTGAGAAGCCTGAGACCTCCTGAGAGGGTGAGGACAAGGCCTACTCCCCAGGAACACCCTCATGTGGTCTGAGCTTCCGGTGGCCCACTGAACCATCAGCCACTGAGCTCTCCTTGTCAGGAGTCCTGGGGCCCCTTACCATGGAGACCTCAACTGAGCACCCAGGAGGACGATGCCCTGCAGGGAAAGATGGTTTGGGTTGGGCCTGGGGAGTCCCTGCCAAGAGGGTTCCCTGGGAAGGGTCAGTGGTACAGCCTGGTAGACTGGGCCCCAGCCACGCAGTCTTTCGAGGAGGACTTCTCACTCAGCGAGGGACCAGTACCCTGATTCCACCCTGTGGGCCGGGCTGGTGCCTGCCTTCCCCTCAGGCTGTGGGTGCCAGGACCCCAGGGCCCCTCTTAGTTTCTGCCAGGCCAGCAGCAGAACCTGTGATGGGGCGTGGCGGGCACAGGCAGCTAGTGCATGGCTGCAGTGGGGCCCGGCACATGGCGGGAGACCTGGGACAGTGGCTTTGCCCCTGGGGTGGTGGCCAGCCCCACTTGGGTGTGTGATCGCCCCTGAAGTCCCCTTACCAGGAAGGGGCATGGCCTGCCAGGCGGAGATTCCAGGCCCTGCCATCCTGGGCTCTGAGCTGCACCAGCGTCCAGGCCAGCCCCAGGCAGGCAGGGCAGAGCTTGGTTGAGCAGAGCAGGGGTCCCCGAGCCTCCCCTCCTACCTCTGCCTTCTCCAGGGGCTGTGGGCTGAGGAAGCTTTTGCAGGGGGGCCCAGGAGACCCTCTTGTGAAGAGCTGAGGCTGCCTGTGAGGAGGCGGCCTCCTCCACTGACCCTGAGGGCCACTGTGGGGAGCATGCCCTGGGCAGAGCTCCCTTCCACCTGGATCCTGCAGGGAAGGCCAGGCCGGCCCACCGGGTCCCCTGGCTGAAGGGGAGGGACCACAGCCCTCCCTCCTGGCTGCTGTAGGTGGCCTTGAGCCTCATGTCTCACCAGGCCCCGTGCTGTGGGTCGAGGTGGGGGCAGGGACCCCAGAGGGGCACATCCTCCCAGTCCTTAGAAGAGGAGATGGTGGCAGTGGGCAGTGTGGAGTGGAAAGCACTCAGGCTGGCCAGGGCCACGCAGGGCCAGGGAGTTGAGGGAGTGAGGGCTGGGGTGCAGCTGCCTTGGCGGCTAGCAAGCAGGACCGGTCAGGAGGCAGAGGTCCCTGGGGTGTGGCTGCAGAAAGGCCTGCAGGCCTTGGGATTTCAGCCTGCGTCTGCGCTGAGCCAGGCATCCTGCCCCCCGGGCTGTGATAGGGACACCTCAGATCTGCCTTGGGAGCCCAGGCTGGCAGAGAGAGTGAGCTGGGAGCTGGCACAGTCCTGCCTGGAGGCAAACAGTTGGAGGTGGAGGCCTGGCAGGGGCCTCCTAAGGACTGGGGGTACTAGGAGTGGGTGGCGCTTTCTAGAAACCCCTCGGGCCAATACACTTGATTAAAATAAAAATAATTTGATTCCAACCAGTGCTCGCTCAATGTGTTTTTTTAAAGCAATGAAATTATTTGCTCGTGGTTTCCCCAGTCCAGTATGTCTGAGCAAAGTGGAATGTGTTGGTCACAGATAGCTAATTTTCTCAGGGGTGGGAGGACTTGAGGCTGAGACAGGGCAGCCACGGAGGGAGGCGGGGGCAGCAGGGGCTTCTCAGCTGCAGGTTCCTGAGCCCCTTCCAAGACTTTGGTTCCATCAGGGTCCCAGTGAGGGGTCCTGGGAGGGGTCCTGGGAGGAGTCCAGGGACAGGCTCCCTCCAAGCCCCCTCCCCTGCTGTCAGGGACAGCGACACCAGGAGCTACTCCAGTGCAGACTCCCAGCCCTGCCCTGGGGATTCCCAAGGCCCAGGCCCGCCGAGGAGCTGCAATTTTTTTTTTTTTTTTTTTTTTTTTGAGATGGAGTCTCGCTGTCTCGCCGAGGCTGGAGTGCAGTGGCCGGATCGCGGCTCACTGCAAGCTCCGCCTCCCGGGTTCACACCATTCTCCTGCCTCAGCCTCCCGAGTAGCTGGGACTACAGGTGCCCGCCACCTCGCCAGGCTAGTTTTTTGTATTTTTTTTTTTTTTTTTTGAGACGGAGTCTCGCTCTGCCGCCCAGGCTGGAGTGCAGTGGCGCAATCTCGGCTCACTGCAAGTTCTGCCTCCCGGGTTCATGCCATTCTCCTGCCTCAGCCTCCCGAGTAGCTGGGACTACAGGCGCCTGCCACCGCGCCCAGCTAATTTTTTGTATTTTTAGTAGAGACGGGGTTTCACCGTGTTAGCCAGGATGGTCTCGATCTCCTGACCTCGTGATCCGCCCGTCTCGGCCTCCCAAAGTGCTGGGATTACAGGCTTGAGCCACCGCGCCCGGCCAAGCAGCTGCAATTTTACAAACACTCCGCAACACTGCCACTGGCTCCAAGGGGACACCTGGCATCAGGTCAGGCGTGCAGGTGGGACAAGAAAGGGGTGAGATCTTGCTGGGGAAGGCAGGGCTGGCCTCCCTTGCTGACAGGAGATTCCCCAGCAGGGGCAGCAGGCAGGGTGGGGGTGGAAGCCCACAGACTTCTAGGAGGGATGTGCGGGGGCCCAGCTGACCATGTGGTGAATCACCAGGGCCTGCAGGAAGTATAGGGACAGCAGCAAGAGGGAGGGCTTCCTGGTGGAGGTGGCATCTGACATGACCCTGCAGGGACCCACAGCCAGGCAGAGAGGCCAGAGACTAGCCGAGCTGGGGGACTGAATAGCAGGGACACAGGGGTTGGAGAGGTCAGGGCCGCAGCTGGGTGGCAGAGGCAATGCCACCCTTCTTTAATTGTCTCTGACTTGTACTCCCTGCCACCCACAGGGCTCCTTGGGGTTTGGGGAAGGCATCCCCAGTCAGCCCAGCCCTCCCGGCCCTGCCAGAGGGAACTGGAGCCTTGGGGTTGGGTTTCAGGCCACTCTGCCAGTCCATGAATAATGCAGCCAACCGAGATTGGAAGGTGACCTCAGCCCTGGGGGTGGGGGATAACCCCAGAGCCTCCCGCCTGCCCCAGCCTCTTCGCTGATGACCAGGGGTTCCCCCCAGGACCTGCCTGGGTATCCAGCCAGCTGCCAGCCTGGACCTGGCCTCCCGTGGCCACCAAATCAGGCTGTGACTGAGGTGGGGGATGGGCATGGGTGGGACAGCTCCGGGATGGACCGTCTGGGGATGGGGACACTGTGGCAGGACCCTCCACCAGATGAAGAGGTGGGAGCTTCCCTGGGAGGGTCCCAGGGTGCACAGGGCTGTCCTCGGAACGCCAAGTATTGCGCAGGACCAGCCAGGCCCTGCCAACGACAGTGACACATCCCTGCCTCTGGGTTGTGGGCGCCTCCTTTGACACTTGGTGACTTACATGTCAGCATGAACTTCACAGCCCTGAGGACGAAGGGGAGCACCTAAAGGCTCGGGGGCTGGGGAAGCAGGTCACACACAAAGAAGGACATCAGAAAGGCGGGGACTTCCCCAGGAGCAAGACCGCCGACGAACAGCCTCTTCACAATCAGTTTCCATGCCAGGGATTGCCTGCCACCAGGCCACCTGCTGCCATGGGGATTGGAGAAGGACGCTTCAGGGTGGGCAAAGCCTGGGAGGTCTGCCTTCCACGTTCCCTTTTTCCTTCCTTCCTTCCTTCCTTCCTTCCTTCCTTCCTTTTCTTTCTTTCTCTCTTTTTTTTATTCTTTCTTTCTTTCTCTCTCTCTTTCTTCTCTCTTTCTCTCTTTCTTTTTTGACAGAGTCTCACTCTGTCACCCAGGCTGGAGTGCAGTGGTGTGATCTCAGCTCACTGCATCCTCCGCCTTGCGGGCTCAAGCGATTCTTGTGCTTCAGCCTCTCAAGTAGCTGGGACTACATGCTCAGCTAATTTTTTGTATTTTAGTAGAGACGGGGTTTCACCATGTTGCCCAGGGTGGTCTCGAACTTCTGACCTCAGACGATCTGCCCGCCTCAACCTCCCAAAGTGCTGGGATGACAGGCGTGAGCACCCAGCTCCTCATTCCCTTTCTGAGGGAGCAAGCAGACAACGCACTCCATAAACGGGAGAGAAAACCAGGAAGGAAGAAGACAAGGGTTCCAGGAAAAGCCCAGGGAAGCCATCGCAGGGCAGTGACTGTGTCATCCCAGAATGACAGACATACTGGAGAGAGGGGGGTCCAAAGTCCACCTTGGGAGGCCGAGGTGGCAGGAGCCCTTGGGGAGTTCGAGACCAGCCTGGGCAACCTAGTGAGACTCCGCCTCTACACAAAATTTAAAAATTAGTTTGGTGTGGTGGCACCAGCCTGTAGTCCCAGCTACTCCGGAGGCTGAGGTGGGGGCTGACTGAGACTGAAAGGTGATTTCAGCCCCGGGGTGGAGAGCGGGTACCTCCAGAACCTCCCACCTGCTGGAGGATCGCTGGAGTCCCAGGAGGTCAAGGCTGCGGGGAGCTGTGATTGTGCACCATGGCAGTCCAGCCTGGGCGACAGAGTGAGACTCTGTCTCAAAAACAAACCAAAACAAAAGGTCCTGAAATCGTGCTGTTGACACTCAGTGTGGGGACAGGTCATGTGCAGGCCAGGACAGAGAGGGGTAAGTGAGCAGGAGAGAGACGGGGGTGGGGGTGGAGACAGAGATGGAGACGAGAGAGGGAGAGGAAGAGAGAGCGAGACAGAGAGAGACAGTGCACGCCTGACTTCAGGACAGTGCAGCCCGCAGGCCGCCATGGCTGTGGGTAGTATCTACACTGTATCTACGCTGTCCAGGGTGACCAACCAGACCCAGTGCTGTGACCACAGCTGGTGATGACAAGCAAGAGGCAGCTGGGGTCAGGGGCAGGAGATTCGTGTTCTGTCGAAGGAAGGCAAGGGCGAACGTCTAAAGCTGAAAGGAGGATGCTCTGTGGCTGGCTACGGAGAAGCACGGAGAGAAGGCAGGAGTGGCAAGAGGCACCGACGGCAGTGGCCAGTGGCCGTGCAGATGGGGCAGCCTCAGTAGGACACTCTGCACACTCTCACCACACACGGTCGGGGAGCGGCCTTTCAGCGTTCACCCAGATGAGCAGAAACTGACCAACTCCCATGTGGATGTCAGGGCGGCTCGGTCCTTCAGTGCCAAGCCTGGAGCGGGGGGGTGGGGGGAGATCAGCCCCAAACCTCCAGACAGGAGGATGTTACTCAGCACAAGGAAGGAGCTCTCCAGCTCTGGAAAGACCTGGAGGAGACTTCGAGGCACATTTCTAAGGGAAAGCTGCCCTCTGAAAGGGCCACATGCTGTGAGTATCACCAGAAGGCACTCTGGGAAAGGCAAAACCACCGGGAAGGGAAGAGTCTGTGGCTGCCAAAGTCAGGAGGAGGAGGGCTGGGGGCGCAGCAGGGGTGCTGAGGGTGGTGACGCCCCCCCATGCGGTGCCACGAAACAGCAGTGTGCACCAGAACCCACGTGGCACACCTGGAGTAAGCCCAGGTGTCAGTGCAGGCTTCGGGCGAGCGCTGCGGCTCGTCAGTGATGCCAAACGGAGGCTAGCGGGGGCGGGGGGCAGGGGCAGGTCCAGGGCAAGGCAGCGGCTCTGCACTTTCTGCTCGCTTTTCTGTAAATTTTAAAATGCTCAACAAAAAAGTCTATAAATTCTACATACAAATGGAAACAGGAGAAAGACTTGCAAGCCGGGATGCCCCACCCCATTGGAGGGGATGCCGGGCAAGGGGTGCTGAGGGGCTGGGATCCACCTGTCCCAAGGGTCCCCAGCCCTCCTCCCAGCACTGGGTCACAGGTGGGATAACGCTTGGGCTGTGGGCAAGACGGCGCTGGATATGCCCTTCCTTTGTCTCTGTCTCTCTTCATCTCCCTGTCTTTTCTCATCACTCTCCCCCACACCACACCACCCTCTGTTTCTCTCACCCTGCCTCCCCTCCCCTCCCCTCCCCTCCCCTCCCTTCCCCTTTCCTCCCCTCCCCTCCCCTCCCCTCCCCTCCTTACCTCTGGGCCGGCTCCCCTGACAAGCTGATCAATTGCTCATCACCGCTTGCAGGAGGTTCTAACTCAAGTGTGGCATCTTAATCAGCACCTCTGCTGTCCCAGGGCATTGACTACCTGCCCTGGCCAACAAATGAGCCCACTGACCAGGCTCCCTTGCCACCCCCCAGGCCGTGTATGCCTGCTGCTGGGCTCTGCGCGCCGTCTGGTGGCTGTGGGGTGCAGTACAGCCCAGAGCATGGAGGGAAGGCCGGGGAGGGGAGGCTAGTAAGGTGTCCCTGAGATCTGGGCGCTGGGCAGCCGGCAAGAGGCTCCAGTAGACGCCCCTATCTCAGGCCCGCTGCTCACCCTGGACCCCCTTCTCCCACCTCCCACACAACTGGCATGCCCTGTCACCCCTGCACAGCCTCCTCTCGGCCCTGTAGCCACTCACCCCTGCACAGGGGTCCACAGACCCGGCATGCGTACCATGCCCTTGCAGGTCCCCACCTTGCCTGCGAGCCCCTCCCGCCTTGCTGATGGACACTGTGGCTGGACCCGCCCTTACCCAGTTGCACACCTGGGCCCTGCAGGGCAGGGGTCTTAGTCCACTGGGTCACAGCCCTTCCTCAGGGCCCCGCGCTTGGGGGACGCTCAGCAGGGCCCGCTGCTGAATGAATGCACTGAGCTGTCGGAGAGCAGGAGAGCCCGGTGGTTCCAGACAGGAGTCCGGGCTCAGCCCGGGTGGGCACCAGCCTCTGCTTGGGGTGCCCGAGCTGCTCCTCTGAGGAGTGTTCCCAGGTGTGTCTGTTGAGGTTATGAGGGTTCGGGGGACTCCTGGGAGTTGGGGGTCAGGGTCACACCCCTGGAGAGGGGTGTGGAGTGGCACCTGAAGGCACCGCAGGACGTCGTGAGACAGAGGGAGAACAAGGCCCACATGGCCTATGCCCGGGGCTGGAGGGCACCTGGCACAGGCCCACCCCTCCCACCCTCAGCCAGCCTGTGGGGCCGGCCTGCAGCCATGGGTGTCCCAAGACCTGTGTCCACCCTCACAGGTCCCTAGTGCTCCTTTCTGCCCAGATGACAGCCTGGTGACTGGGGGTGGGGGGGGGGGCAACCAGCCTCCAGGTTTTCTGTCCCCTCCCCAGGCTTCTCTGCCCCTCCCTGCTCCAAATGTCCCCCCGTGGGGTCCAAGATGGTGTCTCCTCAGGGGCTTGGGACCCTCAGAGTCTCCTTTCCTCAGTCCATGAAACCATTTGTCTTTCCTGGGGCTATCTGGGGACGGCCTCCCCCATCAGACTGGCAGCCTGAGCCGGTCCTTAGCAGGTGCCCTGCGGGGGTGTGGCCTCGGGTTCCCAGGGGCCTCTCTTCTAGGGCTTGTACCCTCCCCCTGCCTGGGCCCGACCCTCAGCCTGTGTCAGTGCCCCCCTGGCTGTGGGGGTGAGTGTGGGCCTTGTCAAGCAGAGCAATGGGGCGGTGCAGGGGTGAACCCCACTGCCCACCCCTTCCCTGCTCCTGAAGCCTCTCCGGGTGATCCCAGTCCCCAGGAGAGACTGCAGGCCCAAGGTCAGCGGTCTGCGTATTGACGGTGGCCGATCGCCCCGGCTGGCAGGGGGAGGTGGAGGCTGCACGCGGCTCGATGCGGCCCATCTTGTGAGACAATAAATTTGGCCATTGACCCAGCAAGCAGACGTCAATAAATGAATGGTTAATATAAACATTGTCCTTCTCAAATTAATCCGGGCCTCAGGGACGGGGGCACAGGGCAAGTGGGAAGTTGAAATATGGAGGAAACCGGGCAAGGACAGTGATTACAGGTGGCCAGCCTGTCCCAGCCTCCCGGGACACACCCCTGCCAAGGCGAGATCTTTCTCTCCTCCAGGGAATCCTGGGCAGGTGTTTGCCCAGTGCCAGGAGGGCAGCCAGCTTTAGCAAACAGAAATCCAGGGGGCAGAGTTACATTTAGATTTCTGATTTAAAAAACAACAAAACCATTTTAGTGTAAGTATATCTTACATGCACTGTTTGGGATATACTTATACTTAAAAAAAATTCATTGCTTGTCAAAAATTCACAAGTACCTGGGTGTTCTGAATTTTATCTGGAGACCCTGTGTGAAGGGCACGAGGGGAGTCTGGTGGCCGCAGAGCCTGGCTGGGTTCATACCACCTCAACCCTGCCCAGCTCCGGTACCCGTGACACTCCCAACCCTCACGGAGCCACAGCCAGCAGGTCCACAGTGAGCTTGGGGGCAGCCTGGAGCCAGGGCTCGACATATGTGGTGACGTCAGACTGATGTCATCGTCGTGCCCTGTGCTGTGTCCTGGCACGCCTCCACTGATGCTCACCTCTGTGGCCTCTGCTTCCCCACGGAGGGAGAAGGTGGGTTTGGGAGGGGAGTGTGCAATTGAGCACTGCCTCCTGGAGGAGTAGTGGGCATTGGCTACGGGCCAGGGGGACGTCCTTGCTCCTCTGCGGTGGGGCTTGTGTATCTCTGGGGCGCAGGCCAGGACCCGCACCTCCCATCAAGAACCCTATAAATAGATAAGCTGGGTCATATAAATAAACCACAGCCTGCCAGGCAGTCCTGACCCCAGGGCAGCTGCAGTGCCGGGCCACACTATCTCCTGCACCCAAGGCCTGCCCACAGCCTCTGGGAAGAGTGAAGAAGCTGCCAGACCCTCCCCACAGGCCCAGAGGAGGCTCCTAGAGGCCCTGGGCCCCCAGTGCCCACAGCTGGGCCTGGGTGCTAAACCAAGGGGAACCCCGGGGAGCCGCCGGCTCTCTCCCCAGCACCTGGCACCCAGGGCCAACTGTGGCTCAGTCCCACAAGGCTGGTGGCTGGACCCTATCTGGGCTGCCTGGAGCCTGACTGGCCTCCCACGAACCCTCTCACCCAGGTGATTGGCAGCTGAGGCCCAAAGCCTCGGCTGAATGAGTTTTGTCGGGGCGGAGAGCTAACAAATCAGCTCTGGGCTCCCCCAGCTCAGGCAGGTGTCCCCGGGTTCTGGCACCCCCAGGGTTGGACTGTGGTGGTGCTAGGACCGCCCTGCGCTGCCCTTTGGTCGGGGAGCCGCCTTCTCCCACGCTTCCTCCCTGCTGTCCTTCTCGGAAGACACCCCCGGAGCCTGGGTTGGGGGAAGGCTGCCCTCAGAGGCCTCCAGCCAGACCGAGGTGGAAGAGGAAGACCCCAGGGTCCAAGATGGATGGGCCCCGGGGACCTCGGCCCGCCCCAGCCAGGCAGATGGGGAAGCAACTGTCAGCAGCTAATGGGCCCTGTGACAAATAGGGCGGGGTGCTGGCGGAGCTTCCGAGTATCCCTGCTGAGCCACCAAGGGCAGGGCAGTTCTGGCCCAGCATGGAAGGGTTGACGCCGGGGTCTGGGGACCCACAGGTCTCTGCGCCCTGCCCCTGAGTTCTTGGGTGGGTTCTGGGGGCCCTGGCAGGGAAGAGGCGGCGGTGGGAGATGTCTGAGGGGGTCCCGGACTGCCCCACACCCCTCCCAGGCTCACTGAGGGCATGCTGAGCTCAGCGCTGGCTGGCCAAGGGCTTTAGGGACCATTAAAAATGCTCTCTGCTGGCCGCTGTGAGCTGTCCATTTGCTGCTGGCCTGTAGTTACTGCAGCCCCACCCCCACACATCCGCCCTCAAACCCTCACCCTCAGGGCTTCTGGCTTCCACTGCCCTTCCTAGGTGAGGGACTCCTCCCACCTGCCCAGCCAGAAGGATGCCCACCCCTCGCCAGAGCCCCTCGGGGACACCCTGTGCTGAGCGAAGGTGGCAGACACAGGACACATGCCGTGACCCCAGTGACCTAAGGCTCTGAGGCTCCGAGTCGTAGAGTGGGGACCGGGGACCGGGGACCGGGCTGGGGAGGGAGTGCTTCATGGGAACAGTCAGTTTGGGAAGATGGAAGATTCTGGAGGCATGAGGATGTGGGCACACTTCATACCACTCAGGTACACCCTCAGAGATGGCTGAAATCATAACACATTTTACCATAATCACAATTTTTTTTTTTTTTTTGAGACGGAGTTTCGCTGTGTTGCCCAGGCTGGAGTGCAGTGGCCGGACCTCAGCTCACTGCAAGCTCCGCCTCCCGGGTTTACGCCATTCTCCTGCCTCAGCCTCCGGAGTAGCTGGGACTACAGGCGCCCGCCACCTCACCCGGCTAGTTTTTTGTATTTTGTATTTTGTATTTTTTTATTTTTTATTTTATTTTACTTTATTTTGAAACAGAGTCTCGCTCTATCACCCAGGCTGGAGTGCTGTGGCCGGATCTCGGCTCACTGCAAGCTCTGCCTCCCGGGTTTACGCCATTCTCCTGCCTCAGCCTCCGGAGTAGCTGGGACTACAGGCGCCCGCCACCTCGCCCGGCTAGTTTTTTGTATTTTTTAGTAGAGACCGGGTTTCACCGTGTTAGCCAGGATGGTCTCGATCTCCTGACCTCGTGATCCGCCTGTTTCGGCCTCCCAAAGTGCTGGGATTACAGGCCATAATCACAATTTTAAATAAGCTGTCCTGTGGGGTCCTCTATGGAGGCCCAGCTCTGTCTGAGTGGGACACTGGGCTCGGGAGGTGACCGTTTCGGGACAGTCTGTCCTGGGGCTCACGAGGCCAGCCTGACCCTTCTTCCAGGGTCAGGGTGATGGAGGGAACTGGGGGGCATATGGGTAGGTGGGCCCCTTCCATCACTGTCCCCTAGGAGGAACGGTGACAGTCCAGGAGGGGACGGTGGGAGGGGAGAGCACCCAAGGTTTGCGTAGAAGGGCATGGGCGGGGCCCTGCAGCCCAGCACCCTGTGGGAGTCCCCGGAGGGCAGGCCCAGGCCAGGAGGGCTCTGGAAAGAGCAGGGCTGGGGGCAGGCGCCACATGCAGGCAGGGTCCAGCTCCTGGAACAGAGGAGTCAGTGCTGGGGTGGGGAAGGCGTCCCCTTGCTGACAGTGGAATCTGGGACCCTCAGACCACTGGTGCTTCCCGGCCTGGCAGGCGGCCACTGCTGTCTGCACCTGCCCTGCACTCTGCACCCTCACTGGGTTGGAGTCTGGGACAGGGCAGGCTGCAGTGGGAGCATCCCCATGCCCGGGACTCTCGGGTCGGCGGGAGGTCTTCAGGCCTGGGACCCTGTCTTGGAGGTGGGGTTTGGGGCTCAACAGAAGGAGCAATTCTGCCTCGGTCCGATCACCGAGGGGCCTCAACTCCCTTCCTGGAGCCCCGGCAGGCGTCTTTGGGCTTCCCTGCCACACAGAGGTGGGGGATGTTGACCTGGCAGCAGGCAGAGTGAGGCCGCGGGAGGGCTGCCTGTAGAGACGGGGGCCACCGCCAGTCCAGGAGAGATTCAGAGGGCGGCTGGCTCAGCCCGGCCACGATCGACCCCGGGAGCCTCTTCCGAGGTGCATAAAACTGCTTGTTCTCCCAGTTAGAAAAATGGCCCTGCTCCGGGATAACGGATTGATTTTCCTCTTTAGGAATATTCACAAACGCCAATTCCAAGAACAGATCAATCCCAGCCTCCTCACAAGTCAGCCATGGGGAGGGGGAGCAGCCAAATGCGATCCCCCCACGGCAGGGCCCACCCAGCCTCCTCTCAGCCCCCCTGTGCACCCCCAGACACTGTGCCGGTGGGGGAAGGAATGCTAGGGGCAGAGGCCGGGCCTGCGCTGGGGGCTCCCCGTCAAGCCACAACAGACAGCCCTGAACAGGCCAGCAGGTGAGTGTCCAGGTCCCACCGAGCCAGGTCTCCAGTGCTACATGACCCTGGACAGGTCTCTGGACTTCTCTGGGTGCTAAAATAAGACACAAGTCCAGCCCCTGGACCGAAGGGGCTGTATCAGAGTCCCAGGAAACCTCTCAGCTGCTCTTCCAACCCACTCCCCACGGTAACCAGGTGACCAAGTTCTGGCCCTGCCAAAACCTCCTCTGCAGCCCCCAGGAGGAGCTGGCCTGCCTGACCTCCTCTCCCTCCTCCCTACCTCCCCCACACCATGCTGTTTCAAGCTTCTTCAGTCAGCCTAAAGAACTCCTATTCATTCTTCAAAACCCTCTGCAGTTGCCCCTTCCCAGGGAGGACTGCGCTTCTCCCGTTTGGGTAGCTCCATCCTGGTACCTGTGCACCAAGAACTTGCCCCTGGGCAGGTCCCCTCACTCCTCCAGCCCACAGGGATGGAGGGCTTGCCGAACAGATGGCTGGGACCGAGGCTCCTCCAGCGCAAGCAAAGACCCAGGTTCCCAGAATGGGTAGTAAACAAGTCTCAAGTGTTTTCTTCTTTGTCTATTTAAGTGCTTATCTGTTCAACTGAGCTCACATGTTATGTGCATTATAAAACCCACAACCCAGAAACACACAAACTTATTCAAGGATTTACCACAGCCTGGGCAACAGAGTGAGACCCTGTCTCTACAAAAGACAAAAATAAAGTTAAAAAATCAGGCCAGGTGTGATAGCTCACACCTATAACCCCAGCACTTTGGGAGGCCGAGGTGGGCGGATCATCTGAGGTCAGGAATTCGAGACCAGCCTGGCCAACATGGTGAAACTCTGTCTCTACTAAAAATACAAAATTAGCCAGGAGTGGTGGCGCATGGCTGTAATCTCAGCTCCTCGGGAGGCTGAGGCAGAAGAATTGCTTAAACCTGGGAGGCAGAGGCTGCAGTGAGCCAAGATCCGCCTTTGCACTCTAGCCTGGGCAATGAGTGACACTGCATCTCGAGAAAAAAGTTAAAAAAAATTTTTTAAATTAGCTGGGCACAGTGGCTCATGCCTGCAATCCCAGCACTTTAGGAGGCTGACGCAGAAGGATCACTTGAGCCCAGGATTTCAAGACCAGCCTGGCCAACATAAGCAGACCTTTTCTCAACAAAAAATTAAAAAAGCTAGCTGGGTGTGGGGGCACGCACCTGTGGTCCCAGATGCTTGGGAGGCCGAGGCGGGAGGATCGCTTGAGTCCAGGAGGTAGAGGCTTCAGTGAGCCATGATCGTGCCACTGCACTCCAACCTGGGTGACAGAACGAGACCTTGCTAAAAACAAAACAAAACAAAACAAAACAAAACAAAAAACAAAAGCCTTTCCCTGTTCAGGGGAACTCATGCGTCCATTACAAATGCACGCAGAGGAGACCCTAGCAGATGTGAACCCCGGCTCTCGCACTGTGTCCCACTCCCTCATCTGCTCTGGAGTTGCTGGGATCGCCACTGCTCAGGAAATGAAGTCAGCTGTGCACACAGAGAGGAAGGGAACCCCAGTGGAGGGGACTCTGCAGGAGTGGGAGGCAGGACGCCAGCCCAGAAGTACACTGCTAGGATCCTGCTGCAGGAGGGGCAAGCCCCAGGGTCCTTCCCGGGGAAGCTGCCTGTGACTGACTGCTCCACTGTCCTGGCCACAGCCTTCACCTGGGAGGAACAGACACTCTTTGCCCTGGATGGGCTTGGGCTTGTGGAGGCTGGGTGACTCATGTCCCCCCTCACCATAGCAGCACCTGCTGGCTGCCACGCTTCGTGGGCCAGGCCTTGACCCCAGGTGGGTACATCTCTTCTCTGTCCAATCTGTGCATCCCTGGCCTCTGTGCCTCGTGTGAACTGCCCAGCCAGGGCTGCTAAGGGCAATAATGGAGGTGGCGGGCAGGCCCAGTGAGGAGCTCTGAACCCTCTTCCTGGGGACAGTGAGCCATGGGCCCTCTAACCGGGCAGGGCCACTGGGCCTCCTTGTGGCTACCCTGCGATGGGGACCCACCCGCCCCACAGCCCCACAGCCCCACAGCCCCACAGCCCCACAGCCCCACAGCCCCACACGCTCTGGGTCCGCCCTGCCTGTTAGCAATTCTCCAAACTGAAAGCGATGTGCCCAGGAATTCCTGCAGGGTCCCCGGCTGGCCCAGTCTCAGAGTCCTGTTGAGGGTCAGTGGCCCAAATGTCTGTGCTAAAGTCCCAGGAGTGAGGCCTGGGGGAGGCCCCCAGGCAGCCTTGGGGGGGCTGCCCTGCCGGGCTTAAGAATCCGCTGGGGAGATGGGCTGAGTGTTGAAGCCCTGTGCCACCAGTTGGCTGCGCAACCTGTCTCTCAGGATGGCGCCCTGCTATGGCTCCAGGGCCAGGCCACTGTTCCTGCCCCAGCTCCCCAGGGGGCTGAAGACAGCACCAGGCCGGAAGATCTGCTATTGATGAGGTTGATGAGGTGGGGGCGGCAGGGGATAGGCCAGGTCTGGGTCAGCAGATCCGCTCCGGCATCAGATGTGCCCCGACATTGATCAGACAGACGAGGGCCTGGCTGGGCCTGGGGGTAGGGGCGTCCACCCAGCAGAGGCCACGGAGTGAGCACCGACATGGAGAAGCACCCACTGCTGTGAGTGGCACTCAGCGCTGCCCAGGCTGGGCAGGAGGACCCAATCCCTGGTCCCTGAGCTCCACCTTGGCCCCAGGCCGAACTGTGGAAGGGGCTGTGACCTCCGCACCCAGGGGCAGCTACAACCCCTTCCCAGGCACCTGGTGGCCCTGAGGGCCTGCCTGGCTTTACTGGGTGCCCAGCCCTGGGCATCCCAGATCCTCCCAGGTGTGAGAAGAGACAGCCCCAAGGGGGACCTTGAGGGGAGGACCCCCAGCAACAGAGAGGGAGAAGGCCTCTCAGAGGCTGTGGGCCCGGAGGGGAGAAGGCAGACAGACCCAGAGAGAAGGAGGGAGCAGGGACCCCAGATACCCACATGAGACTCACAGACAGACACATCGGGGGAGGATGAAGATTCCAGGACAGAGACAGAGACCAGCAAGAGAGGGTGTGTTCCACCTGCAGGGAGGGGCTGAGAAGCAGGAATGTGGCTGCTTGTGACATGGGCCCTATGCCAACCCTGGGTACCCCTCGGAGGTCACCTTGGGGTGGCCCTGCCAGCTTGAGCAATTCATGGCTGGTGCATGTCATCCACCAGATCGACCACGGGAAACAGGTGTGCTTGGTGGGCACTGGGAGCCTCTGGGGCCTTGGAGCCAGGCAACCCGGAAAACCGCAGACAGGTCCTGGGGCCCCCATACCCACCCCACCAATCCACCAGTAATGAATTGGATTGGGATTTGATCCATGAGACCACAGCTGTGGCCAGGCTGGCTCCAGCAGGGCTGAGTGAGTCGAGTGCTGGAGCCCCAGAGACAGCTACACACCGGCTGGGGCGCTGCAGAGTGGGGGCTGGCGCTGCCACTGCCCTTCAAGCTTGTGCCCTTGGGCAAAGGCACTCCCTTCTGGGCTGAGACTCCCCAACTCAATGCAAGTGGGAGCACCCTGAGTGTCCCCTCCTCCCAGCCCTGGTATTGTCCTTCCCTGGCTTTGCCTGCTAGGCTCTGCATGGGCTGCTGCCCGTGAAGACCCCAGGCCAAGCCAATGAGGGTCGGGGCAGAAGGCCTGTGAGAGCCAGGACCGAGACACTCCTGGGCGGCCAGTGTGCAGCAGGGCAGGAATCCCACAAGAATCTTAGGGACCCTTGGTGAATGGATGGATGGATGAGTGGATGGGTGGATGAGTGGATGGATGGGTGGATGAGTGGATGGATAGGTGGATGAATGGGTGGATGGGTGGATGGATGGATGGATGGATGGATGGATGGATGGGTGGATGGATGGTCGGATGGATGGGTGGATGGGTGGGTGGATGGATGGATAGATGTATGGTCGGATGGATGGGTGGATGGATGGATGGATGGGTGGATAGATGGATAGGTGGATGGATGGATGGATGAGTGGATGGGTGGATGGATGGATGGATGAATGAATGGGTGGGTGGATGGATGGGTGGGTGGATGAATGGATGGATGGGTGGGTGGATGGATGGGTGGGAGGGTGGATGGATAGATGGATGGATGCATGGATGGATGGATGGATGGATGGATGGGTGGATGGATGGGTGGATGGATGGATGGATGGATGGATGGGTGGATGGATGAGTGGATGGGTGGATGGATGAATGGATGGACAGGTGGGTGGGTGGGTGGGTGGATGGATGGATGGATGGATGGATGCAGTGAGAAGGGGATCGGGAGCTCCGGAGGGAGGGTAAACCTACTGGGAAGTGCCGTCCGGGTGCGCAGGGCCTATATGTGGAGCCAGGTGGGGCACAGGCAGGTGGGCCACGTGCCAACGTGGTCTTAGCTGGAGGAGGGTGAGGCAAGGGGGCCGGGGAGAGGAGCCCAGGTAAGGGGAGCTGCCAGATGCACATGGCCTGAGGACCCCTGGACTGCAAGGTGAGGGATGGTTTCCCTGGGAGTCCTGCCCTGCCCCATGGAGAGCCCTTCAGGGAGGTGGGGACAAGACAGCTGCTGGCCCTGCCTCTCTGTGAGGGATCAGAGGGAGCGGGTCACTGACGGAGGCAGCTGTCAGGGCCCCAGGGAGAGTTTTAAGGTGGGATTCAAGGAGAGACCAGGGCAAGAGAGACTTCTGTCAATTTAATAAAAAATCCATCTAGACTCCCAGTGCCTCGCCTGTTACATGTTGAGCACATGGAGATCTCAGGCAACCCCTCTGTCTACGGCCGCCCCACCTGGACGCGCTCCATCTCAACTCAGATGGGCAGGGGGCAGGGCGAGGTGGAGGGGAGGTCTCCCTCTTGGGGGGAAGGAAGGAATCCCCTTGGAACCCCCTGCTCCGGGCTCCATCAGGGTTGCTGCTGTCCCAAGACCTGCCTGGGGCCACAACGCTGGCTCTGCCTACCCAGCAAGTGACCTGTGTAGGGGGAAAGGGCCTCCAGGTGGGCAGGGGGACAGGATGTTCCCAGGAGGGAGCTGTCCACGTCCTACTCAGGGTGCCTGGCCACCCCAAGGTCACTGTTATGGCCGTACAAACACCTCTTTCCAACATCTCACAGCCCCTTTGGCTCAGCCTCAAGACCAGCAGCCTCCTATGTTGTCCACCCTGTCTCTACGCGGCAACACAGTTACTGACCCAGTCACTCACCCCACAGTCACTAAAATCAGGTCACTCACCCTCACAGTCACTAAAACCAGGTCACTCAACCTACAGTCACTCACCCCACGGCCACTCACTCTCACACTCACTCCACAGTCACTCACTCAAGGCCACTCACCCCACGGTCACTAAAACCTGGTCACTCACCCCAGGTCACTCAACCTACGGTCACTCACCCCGCGGTCACTCACACCAGATCACTCACCTCACGGTCACTCGCCACTGTCACTGTTAGCCACCCTCACCAACACCACACCAGGCCCTCTGCCACCCCGGCAATGCCACCCTGGCAGCTGATTACCCTGGACACCACCAAAATCAGTGGCACACTCCCTACCCCAACCACATCACTGCCCCGTCTTACACTGCTTCACCCGAGGGCTCCCCACAGCCTGTGTGTGTGGTCAGGGAGCCAGGGCAGGGGCCCCCAGGGGCTCTGGGCCCAGGGCAGGTGTCACTCTCAGGAGTAAGCACCGTGCGGTGGTGAATGGTGGGCAGGGCCCAGCGGCGAATTTAACAGCCGGCATCGGATTGTGCGGCTCAGCCTGGAACCAGCGTATTATGAAGGCTAATGGATTTTTGAGGCCACATTGATTTTTCATTAATTTGGTAAAAATCTTTTTCCTCTCCCCTATAATTCTGTCTTAAAACGCTCCCCCTGACAGCTCGATAAGTCACTCCTGCCTTAATGCATGTCTGGCGCACCGTCTAGGGGCCGAAGCGGGTGTGGGGGGAGCTGGAGCCGCCAGGGCCGCCAATCCCCACCCAGGTGAACACTGAGTTATGCCCGGGCATGCAGCCCAGCCATCCCGGGGTGGGTGCCCTGTGGGTTACCCCGCCAGGCTGCGGGCAAGGCCTCTCTGTGGCGTGGGCCTCAGTGCCTGGGCTGTTGGCTCCTGAAGACAGTACAGCCTCTGGGGCAGAGCCCCTGTGAGGAGGGCGAAGCTGGAGCCCCCACTCCCAGAAGGGGTGGACAGGGCCAGGCCAGAGCTCTGACTCCAGAGGAGACAGCCGTGAGAGGGACCTGCCCAGGACTCCTGTCCAGCCTCCCCCAGCAGCTCTCAGGCTCCCAGACCCAGGGGGGCCCACCCCATGCCCAACCTGGGCTGCTGACCCGCAGGGGCCCTGCCTATCTTCCTCCGCTGGGGCCCCACCCAAAGCCGGGCTGTACTTGCCCTTAGGGGAACAGAGCTCACCACTTCTGCTCAGTTTTGTCTCCTCCTTTCCTCTTTCCCCACTCCTCTCTCTCCACCTGCTCCTCTTCCCCTCCTCCCCGCCCACAGCACAGCCCCTGCACCCCTAGTCTCCTCAAACTCCTCTCCCAGGGGTCCCCAGGCAGTCCTCCAATCAGCTCCAGCCCCCCTCTCCCACGGCTTTGGGTGACCCCCAGGTCCCCGAGTCCCCCTCCAGCCACAGAGTGTGCACCCAGCAGCTTCTTGGAGGCCGCCCCCCTGGGCACCCACTGGCATCCGCTAACCAGCAGGCCCATCTTGGGCTGAACCCCCAACCTGCCCCTCCTCTGCCAATGCCCAGGCTGGGACATCCCCTGGCACTCCTCACACCCCACCCAGCACCCTCACAAGCCGTGCTCTGAGGTGGTGCCCCCTGGTCCTTGGATGCAGGGTGCCAGAAGCATTCACCAGGCATGGGCACAGCGCTCCAGGCAATGACCTCTTGGGGCAGCCCCTCATAGAGGCCCAGGTCCCCTTCCACAGGCGGCCTGCCCTCCCCTGCCTTCCCCTGCCAGCCCTGCCTGGCCCATCCCTGCCTCTCCTCCCTGTGCCCACACTCCTTCCACACCGTGCTCGCCTGGAGGCACAGCGGGAACCAGGCCTCTCACACCTCCGCAAGCTTCCTCCTGCCCTGAGATGCAATCTCAGCCCCCAAATGGTCAGCCCCTCAGAGCCAGGCCTGTCCTCACCGCTGAGAGCCCAGAGCCCAGCATGGCGGAGAGAAAGGGTGTCCGGTGGCTCTCCCAAGCTGGACCTAGATCAGCCTGCCATGCATCTCCCAGCTGGTGGCCTGCTCACCCCTGACCTTGACTGCATCTCCCGCCCCACTGGCTTCTCCTCCCTCCCCTATGGCTCACTGGGAGTTGTGGGCAGAACAGAGATGTGGTCAAGACTGGGCCCGGTCCTCAGGAAGCATCGGGGACCCTGTCAAGGCTCTGAATCTGCAAGACGCCCTCAAGCAGCTCTGTCTGCAGATGAGGAGCCTGGGGCCTCCGTGACAAGATATTAGGCGTCATCTTCTGACTTCCAGGCGCACCTCACGTGTCATAAGGATCACTGGGATGTGCAGGACATAAGGAGAGTGCAGAGAGAGGCCAGGGCTCCAGGGGCTCCTGGGAGGCAAAAGCGCCCAGCAGCAGGTGTTCGGTCATTGCCGACGGGCAATGAGTGGCCGTGAGGATGGACAGGAAGGCAGAAGGGCGGCACTGCAGCCTCTGCCGCCCACCCTGCCCTGGAGAAGTGGGTGCCCCTTCCTCCTGCTGACTTGGAGAGGTCAAGTCACCCCCACTGCAGATCCCCAGCCTGTCCCACCTTTCTCTCTGGAGCCAAGAAAAAAGCAGTGGAGGCTGGGCGCGGTGGCTAACGCCTGTAATGCCAGCATTTTGGCAGGCCAAGGTGGGAGGACAGCTTGAGTCCAGGAGTTCAAGACCAGCCTGGGCAACACAGTGAAACGTCTCTACAAAAATTAGCCAGGTGTGGTGGCAGGCACCTGTAGTTCCAGCGACTTGGGAAGCTGAGGTGGAAGGATTGCTCGAACCCAGGAGGCAGAGGGTGCAGTGAGCCAAGATGGCGCCACTACACTCTGGTCTGGGTGACAGAGCGAGACTCCATCTAAACAAAACAAAACAAAACAAAACAAAACAAAACAAAACAAAACAAAAACAGTGGGGACCAGGCAGAGAAGTTAATGCACTAAAGGCCGTGGTGGGGGTGAGGGGAACATGGCCACGGGGCGGCTGCCGAGAGGAGTGAGCTGGAGGTGAGGATGGCAGTGACAGGGGAACTGCTATCACCGGTGATGGCCTCATGGGGACCAGAGATTGGTGTGGGGAGGGTGAGGTATGTGCTGTCCACACTATGACAGAGGCAGACGACGTGATGTCAGCAGTGGGGGGGACAGTGATATGCCATGTGACCTCGGGTTGGGGAGAGTGGTAGGGGGTGTGGCCTCAGCAGTTGGGGAGGGAATGGTGGTATGTATGTGACCTCAGGGGTGGTGGAAGGGGAGGGGGGTTGGGCAGTGACCCCAGTGATGGTGGGGAGGGTGGTGGGGTTGTGGCTTTGGAGTCCCATCTCTTCCTCTCACCCTGGGAGGGTTAGAGTGGCCACAGGCAGGCGTGAGTGCCCTGGAGGTGGCTAAGGACGCGGCCACAGGCTGTCAGCCTCTCTCCTTGTGCTGAGAAGCTGAGGCTAAACTCAGCCCTCTAAGCCTGTCTGCTACCCGTGGCCTGACCTGGCCCGTCACCTCTCCCATGCACAGCAGCACCACCTAGGTGACCCAGAGCCCCCACTGCCACCTCCGCCACCCTGGCTTGAGGCCTCACTGGGTCTGTGCCCCATGCCCTCTTCTCCTCAGGGCCCCTTCCGGCTGCCCACTCAGCACCCCCGTCCTGGGAGTCTGAAGCCCGTAGAGCTGGTTTCTCTCTGGAGCTTTGCAGAGTGCCCCCAGTCCCCGCCTTCCTCGGCTCCCCTCCAGGATCAACCCCCGGGCTCTCTGGACCTCCATGCCACGTCTGCAGAAGGTCTGCGGGTGCTGTCTGCGCTTGAGGACAGCTGTAGCCTCGCCAGCCCACTGGCCACTGTGGCCCACCTCATACAGGCACAGATCCTGACCATGGCCATTGGGAACAGGGAAAACACTGCTCCGGGGACGGTGGGAGGATGCGGTGGGACGAGGGTGTTGGACAGGGCCTGACCCCCAACACCTGCAGGCAGTATGCATTCACTAGTCTTCTGGAACTGCTGGCTTGAGGTGGCAGGAGGGGCTGGGAGGGGGTGAGGAGGAGAGTGAAGTAGGGGACCCTGCCCTTGGCTCACCTCGGTCTGTCCCCAGCCCCCACAACCCATCCATCCTCGTGCCCCCCAATCCATCCCCAACCCCACTCCCAGACCTGTCCATCCCCAGGCCCCCGCCCCCACCCCTCCCCACTCCCTCTCCCTGCGTTAATCCTGCTCACTGCTGACCCAAGCAAAACGGAGTCCGCCTTCTCCCTTCTCGGCAGTTTTCTGTTGGCAAAGCAGAAAGGATGGCAACTCAGGCTCAGCCCAGCCTCCTGCCTGGGGAGCACTCTGAAAATGGAGCATCACCCCGTGGGCCCCGCACCTGGGGGGGGTGCACACATGGTCCCGGTGCGCCCTCGGCCCCTGCGCTGCTCAACATCCATCGTCGGCCCTGGGTCTGCGTGGGCATGGGGAGTGGGGTCTGGACCATATCGTGGCCCCAGCAGTTTCTGGGCTCCGGCCCCTCCCTCCCAGGCAACATATGCCCGACACACTCAGGCACTCATGGACATGCTGGTGCCGTCCCTGCCCTCGGCCCGTCTGTGACACCGTGACCAAAGTGATAAAGCTGGGCCAGAAAGTGGGGGTTAAGGCCCATGCATGGGGTGTGGCCAGGCCACGCCGAGGAAGTGACACTAACCCATCCCTAAAAGCCAAAAAGGTGCTAGCCAGAAACGCCCAGGAGTGTGCAAGCAGGACTTCAAGGAAAGAGAGTGGGCTCTGCAGATGGTGCAGTGTGGCGCTTTAGGGGGTGAGGCAAGCACCAACACGTGCTGCTGCAGGGACAGCCTCGAGCCGGCCCCTCGGGCCAGCTGTGCCCCCTGGGAAGCCTCAGCTGGTGGCTCTCACCGCACAGCCTCCAGACAGAGCGCTCCCCAGCGGCTAGCCCTGCTTTCCCCCAGCCTCGCCCCGATCCTGCTTTGCTCCCCAGCCTGGGCAGGTGGGACAGGACCCTGAGCTGCCACCTCCTGCTAGGGCAGGCTCAGCACAGGTGCCGCCCTGTGTGCTGGCCCCAGGGGCTGCACTGCCCTCTGGCAGGGCACAGGCCACAACTGGCCCCGGGGGTGGAGCTGCAGGTCCTGCCAGGCCTGGCATCACACCCTTGACCAGTCCCTGAGGCCTCCTAGAGCCTCCTGGAGCCATGGTGATGCCTCCCCAACTCCGCCCACCACTGCTGACTCAGCTGCCTGTGTGGACGTGGAGTCCCTGGGGGGGCTGGACAGGGTAGTCCCCTGTCCAGCAGGCCTCTGTGCCCAGCAGGCAGCCACCAGCTGCTGCAGGGGTGAGGATGGGATGGGGCGCGGTCCCTTCCCGCAGCCCAGGGGCTGTCTGGCAGGACTCCCACCGAGGCCAGAGGGACGTGGTCCAAGCCTGAGGGGCTGGGCTGGTAGGCATCCGCTTTCTCTTCTGAAGAGGGGCTCACTGCTGCCCCAGGAGCAGCCCCAAGTGGCAGATGGGGAGGGGGACCCCCCTCCTGCCCAGCCCTGCCTTGATTAGAACTCAGGACTCCAGATCCCAGGACCTCCGCCCCCCTCCCCCTGGCTGGCAGCAGGACCTCAGGGCCTCCCACATCGCCACAGCACCCCTGTGCACCAGGCTTCCTCCACTTCACAGGATGGAGGCAGTGACAGGAGCCAGGTCCCAGCCACGTGTGACTCCCCACTCTGTGGCAGAGGGAGAGGATGGCGGGGAGGCAGCCCCAAAGGAGACCCCTGAGGGGGCAGCAGGGGACAAGATGGCCTGGGGCAGAGAGCAGGGCCAGGATCACAGGCCCAGGCTTGGTGGCAGCCAGGGGAGAGGTGTGTGTGGGCAGGGGTGGGATGGGGTGGGCGTACCCCAGGGGTCTGCGGTGGGGAGAAGCATGCTCTCTGGGCAAAAGCCCCCTCCCCCAGCCTATGGTGGCCTGGTGCCAACCGTGCAGGAGGCAGGTGGCAGCTCTGTCCCCACCTTGGGTCTAGACAGGCCATAGGAGGTGGGGAGTCCCTGCACTTCCCAGACAGGGCCGCCACCCTGTCATCCCCAATTAGCGCCTAATGGCCTCCCTGATGAACAGTTTTATTAACCAAATTAATATGTGCTGGGGAGACCTGCATGACCTTGGCCCATTCTGCTGAGACAGGGATTTTCCCAGGAGGGCAAATGGGGGACCTGGACGCCACCCCTGCTCAGGAAGGCTGGGGAGCCCCACCCTTCCGCCCAGGAAGATGGCACCACGGTGCCTGCATCTCTGGGACTCCAAACACCCCACTCGCACCCCCATTTTCCCGGTTGAAGCACGAGGGAGGTGGCAGCGCAGGGTCCTGGACCCTGGAACTGGAGCTTGTGATGCAGGGCGGGTTGCTCCCACCTGGGGACCCTTGGAAGGGACTGGACGAGAGGGCGGGGTCTCGCAGAGCTGGGGGCCGCCTTGCTACCCGGGGTCTGTGCCTCAGCCCTCCCAAGGCGCACCTGCCTGTGCCGCCTCCCAGGGCTGCTGAGCGGGTGGCGGCTGCCCCCTGGTGGCTGCAGGGAATGACTCCCGCCAGCCCTGTCCCTTCCGGAACCTGCTGGGCCCTGGGGCCCTTGGTGAGGACCCCCACTCTGGTTCCGAGGCTCCTCTCGGGTGCAGCTCGGGCTTGCCCTGCTCTGCAGCCCTTCCCACTCCCTGCCCTTGGTGCCCAGGTCCTGAGCCCACTGCTGTGGGGGTCCTGGGGACGGTGCTCCTGCTGACAGCCTTTGGGGGCCATTGTCCACCCAGTATACGGAGGCCTGGAGGCAGCCCCCACTTCCCCTGCTTGAGACACTGAGAGCTCATGGCCTGTGGAGGCCAGCAGGAGCGGCGCAAGCAGGCTGGGGAGGGCTGGGGGCCTGTGCAGGCCCCAGGCTCAGGGAGAGGTGACATACCCAGGAGCTGGAGGGTGGCACCTATGCTCGGAGCAGGACAGCAAGGTGGGCAGCAGGGCTGGCAGGCTTAGGGCCACCATGAGACCTGGGCCATGACACTGGGGACTCCTGGGCAAAGGGGACACTTGCTGGGTTGACCAGCACAGAGCCTGGGATGACCAGCACAGGGTGCAGAGGTGGGGAGTCCCTTGCTCTATCCACAGACAGAACAACAGGGGGTATTTTCGGGGAAGGCCGTGTCTGGGACCCGGCCTAGAGGTCTGTGGATGCTGTGGGTGTGCCTGGCTGCTGCATGGCAGAGGGGCAGTGAGTGAAGGGGTGTCCGGCAGCGCGTGAAAGGATGCCCAGCAGGAGTCACTGGGCACCAGGCAGAAACTTGGCTGGAGGCAGGACTGAGACCTCAGGGTCTGTGCCCAGGGCAGCAGCAGGGTGGACAGAGCCCGGGGGACAGATGTGATGGCTGTGAGGAGCACCTCCTGTGAGGAGCCCTCAGGGTGGGGGAGCCCCAGGAAGCTGACCTCAGACCAGCAGAGGGACTGGCACCCTTCCTGTGTGTGGGTGAAGAGGCCATAGCTGCCATCACTGGGCTCAGACAGGTCTGACCATAGTCTTTAATGGGCAGGCAGGTGCCCGAGGCAGCCTCTGGCATGAGGTGGGGCAGGCATTGCCTGGAGGTCCTCTGGGTGGGGAGGGCATGCTTGGTGCTTCCCGCCAGCTGGAGCCAGGGCTGAGGTGTGCAGGGAGCCTGGCCCTCACAGCCACCCTGGACGCTTCGAGGATGAGGGCAGAGCCGGCTTCACTGGGGCACGGGGCTGGGGGCAGCCTCCAGGCTTGCCCTGCTGGCCTTTTCGGCTCCAGCTGAGGAGGGGCCGGGGGCTGGCCCACGTGGATGCTGGGGTCGTGCAGCTATGCTCCCTCTGGCTGCTTAGAAGCCCCATGGGGCCCAGCAGGGCGGGTCGGCGGTCCCCCTGTAGCAGGGACAAAGAGACTGTGGTCAGCCACTGCTGGCCTGTCCCCACCTGCAGCCAGTCTGGGAGGGGCGAGAACCACCTGGGAGGGGCTGGCACGTGGGGGGTTTGTTTGGGGGCTCCCATCGGGGTGGCCACATAGTAGGGGCCCCACGGGTTTCACCCAACCCTGGGTCAACCATGCTGGGTAGATGAAACTTCTGGGATGGAGCACCTGGCCCAGAAGCCTCCAGTCTGAGGATACAGAGGCCCAGTGAGGGGTGGGCTGCAGGATCTTCGGGGTCAGGGCAGGAGCTGTCAGATGGAGGCCACAGCACAGGTGGCCCCTGCCCAGGAGGCGGCCCGGGGAGGGTTCCCTGCAGCCCCACCTCCCCTTCACAATGCTGCTCAAGCATCCAGGGCACGCCCAGGGCCAGGGTAGGGACAGCAGGCTGGGGACCACCCCTCCGGGGCCCCAAGGGCTCACCAAGCTGGGCAGCCTAGAGCTGGGCAGCACTGACACCACCTGCAGGCTGGCACCCGCCTCTCCTGCAGCCTTCAGCTCCGCCACCACCTCTGCGTGTCTCCACCACCTGCACGGCTGCCCGTTCACTGACACAATGTAGTCGCCCTCCTTCAGGCCGGCCGCCTGTGGGGAGACTTGGATGGTGAGGTGGGGACAGGACACCCTGGCTGGCACTGGGGACTCAGCCTCAGGGGGCCGGTGGGGCCCTTACCGCGGCCTGGCTCCCTGGAATGACAGCAGCGATGAGGACAGGCGAGTCTCCCCGAAGCGTGAGGCCGAAGCCACCCTCTCCTCGGGTCAGGTGGATGGGCCCCACCAGCCGCCACCGGTTCTTGGCTGAGAACACAGACAGGGGCCCCTGGCGGGGGCTCAGAGGTCAGAGGCTCAGCTGGGCCACACACTGAGGAGATCCCGCCTAACCAGTACGTCCATCCAACCTGTGCACTGAGGGACACCGTGGGGTTCCACAAGGTGGGTGGGCAGGGCTGGACCGCCATCAACGGCCTGAGGCCACGTGCTGGTCAGAGCCACGCAGCCCAAGCTGCCCGTGCTGGGGGTGCCTGGCGACAGGTGTGCTCACCAGCCGATGGAAGATGTCAGGCCCCTTCCCCTGGGACAGGCGTGGCGTCCTGGCCTCTGGCTTCTGATGGGTCTTAGCTGAGAGGGTGGAAGAGCAGAGCTAAGCTGGGAGCCTGTGGAGACCTGACCCAGGGATTTTCCAGGGTGCAGGGCATGCCCCCTAGCGCACACAGGCCCTGCCCCTGACCTCCTGGCCTGGCCGCACTGCAATGGTGGGGGGAGCTGCCCCAGGTGCCCTGAACACATGGCCTCCTCTGCCCCAAGTGGCTCCCAGACTCCCTCCCTGAAGTCCCAGGCAGGCCTGTCCCGGGTCTGTGGGCTTCCCCTCAGGGTAGGCCAGTGCAGGGAGCGAGGGGCTGAGAGGCATGGTCATCCCCCAGGCCCCTGAAGGGCGCGGCAGCTCTGTGGGCCTGAGATTGCGGCCTGGAAAGTGCTACTGCTGTCGAATTCATCGTGGCGATTGCATCTTTAATAAAATCAGCCTCCCTTTCTCCAGGACGAAGGCCCCCACCCTGGCTGGGGATGCAGCCACCCACACAGGCCCTGGCTGCTCACGCTGGATGTCTGGGGCCTCGGCAGTCTCACAGAAGTCATCCTCACGGTCCAGCTCTGCATACTTGGCCAGTGAGCGCTGCAGCGTCTGGGCGACCACAGCCCGCAGCAGGTCCACCTCGCGCAGGACGCGGCACAGGGCGTGCAGCCGCAGCGCCTCCTCCTGCCCCAGGATGGCGCGCTTCAGGTGTGCCTTGCCTGTACGCGGGGCACTGAGACGTCACACACCATGTGGGCCCGTGGGCCCTGGGACGTGGCAGAAGGAGTGGGCAAAGCCAGGGCTGTGGGGCTCATCACAGTCACTTTTGTTGTAGGCGCGTGCCACAGGGGTGAGGAGCTGGCTGCGCAGGAGGGCTCTGCCTCATACAAAGCAGGGGCCAGGGACAAGCTGCTCCCAGGGGTCTCCCACCTGCTCAGAGGCTGCCAGCGCTCCTGGGGCCCCTGTGCTGGACCGTCACCCATCAGGCACAGGGCATCCAGGGATAGGTAGGTGGCCCAACTCGTTAGCATGGGGACACCAGGTGGCAAACAGTGTGAGGGTGGTGGGGGACACCCTGCCACTGTTGGTGACCACCTAAGCCCCCAGGGCCCTCCATCCATGGGCGCCTTACCAAGCTGCCTGCGCTCCTCCAGCTCCTGCGGCAGCACGGGGCCTTGGGGCTTGCAGGAGGTGGGGGGCTGGAGGAAGACCTGCTCGTGTGTGGGGAGCTCTCCCTCGGTCGCTGCTGGGGGACAGAGAGGCCGTGAGCCCTGAGCGGGGGGCCTTTGCAGCATCATGGGCAAGTGCAGTGGGCACTCACGGGAGCCGTCGCAGAGGGCCATGGCTACGTAGTAGTGGGCCAGGGAGCGGAAGTACTCGGCCTTGACATGCACCAGGGCAGTCCAGGAGACAGGCATGTAGTCGTGGACGGGTGGCTGGGCCATGGTCTGGTGCACTAGTCTGTACTCGGCTGCCACCTGCCGGTGGACATGGCAGGCACGCGAGGGCCTCCCGCTCTCCGGGTGGTGACTGCCTCTCCCTACCCAGCCTCCACCTGCTCCGACCACCATCCCAGCAGCCTCCCTGGCACCCCAGTTCCTGCTGCTTCATGCTATTCCCTGGAGGCAGAGGCTTGGGCCCCCAGGTTCCTGACCAGCCCCCCAGGGAGCAGGACAACAGCCGGCTTGGGGCTGACACACAAGGAAGGAGGTGGGAGAGCTCACGCTTGCCGGGACCTGGGCTCTGGCCCCAGCTCGGGCCCACCCCTTGCACCCTGACACGGGTGCCCGAGCTCACCTGGGCAGCCTCCTGCGCCAGGCGCAGCTGGGCCAGGCAGTCTTGGGGGGCCGTGGAGGCAGGTGGTGAGAGGCCCTCAAACACACATTCCTGGGCCTGGGCCATCATGAGCTGCTCCAGTGCGCAGAGGGACGCAGGGCTCATGTCTGGGCTCGGCGCATGGGAGAAGTTCTCCCTCAGGAGGCTAAAGGTCCCTGCGGAGGGAGGGGTGCTCACACAGCCAGGGCCCTGACCTGCCCATCTCTGCCCCATGCAGCACTCAGGGCGGCCAGCTAGGGCTGCTCCTGGGATACGCATGGGCCTGATGTGCCCAGCCCCCCTACCTGAGGGACTGACGTCCTAACCACCCCCAGCTCCTGCCCTGTAGAAGGGGCTCTGCAACACCCTGGCACCGCACCCTTCCCCACCGCGGCCCGGGCCGCCCTCACCAGCGGCCCTCTGGAAGGCCTCCACAGCGCGGTGGGCACCCTCGGTGCAGGAGCGGTTCTGGCGCGCCCCAATCTGCGTGTGGAGGGCGCCGATGTTGAAGAGAACGCTGCCCTTCTCGAAGGCCAGGGCGCGCTGCTGGGCCGGGACCCCAGTAAGCGAGTCGTACCTGCAGAGTCGGGTCAGGCTGGGCGGAGTTCCCACAGTTCCCGCAGCCAGGCCTCCCCTCCCCAGGGTGCCCCCGCCCGCAGAGCCCCTACCAGTGGAAGAAGAGCCCGAGGCTCCTGGCAGGGGTGAGGAAGCGCGCGTCCAGGAAGCACAGCTGGTTATAGTAGGCTGTGAGCAGCTCCAGGCCTGCCTCGTTCCGGCTGGGGGTCCGCATGGCCTGCAGGGCAGGAGCCGCTGGGCCCCACCGCCCTGGCCCATCCCACTCACACACACTGCCCTGGGAAGTCCCGTGGCATCAGCACCATGGGGGGCGGGGAGGCAAAGCCAGCGGGGCCCTGGGCAGCCGCGACTCCCGAAGGCCAGCAGCGTGCGGCACTGGAGCCACCTGCCAGCCCCTCCACGCCCCTTGGCTGGGTCTCCACACACAAGGTCCCTGGTGCGCCCGTCTCCCCACATCCTCGAGACGTCCACACTGAGCTCTGCCGTCTGTTCCTGACTTAAGCCTCAGCCTCTGCATGTGTCTCCCGGGGCTGCAGGAGGGTGGGCGGGTGGGGGAACCACACACCTGCCGCAGGGCCTCCAGCTCTCTGATTTCTGCCTCATAGGAAGCGCCGTCCTCTCCAAAGTGCACCGAGATCAGCTCCTGATGGGGGGCAGGTGTTGGCATCCACAGTACCTCTGTACCTGGCCTCCTTCCCTGAGGTCTCCCAACCCACCTTGGGGAAAGACTCATGGTGGAAGGCGGGTCCGTGCCGCAGAGCAGGCTGGCTGCCGTGCAGGGTGGGGGCCGTGGGCCCCTCAGGAGAAGCCCCAGAGAAGGGCTGGGGCCAACTGTACGGAGGGACCTGGTGGGTTGATGCAGCTTGGAGCCCCTCTGGCCCTGGGTTTCCCATCACAGAGGGGGCGCCTGGAGACTCAGCGCTACTTTTATGTGCGTTTCCTTATTCATCCCCATGGCAGGGAGGCAGGTGCCATCTGCCACTCAGTGACTCAGACACTGAACACAGTCAGTGGCTCCTGCAGGGCCCTGCCAGGCAGTGCCAGTCTGTTCTGGGGTCTGAGCCCTCTCCAGGACCCTCGTGAGTCAGTGCCGGGTGTGTGGTCCCAAGCTGGTGGTGCCCTCCGTGGGCGAAACTGGACCCTGTGCCCCAGCTGGGGCTTCCAGGCCCCATCCTCCTAGGGCATTGCCCGTCCGAGGGCAGGCCATGTATTCATACCCACTCTATGGGATCAGCCCCAGCCTGGGGCGCAGGGTCCAGTGCGGGCCCTGAACGCAGCAGAGGCTGGGTCTCTGTGGCCACTTCTGCCAGGTCCCTGGTGTCCCTTTCAGCCCTCCCTCCCTCTGGGCCTCAGTTTCCCTATCTGTTCAATGAGACAGGTGGACCAGGAAGCCTCCAAGATCCCCTTGGTCCCAGGCCAGGGCTGTGTCTCTCAGAGCTCGTAGGCCAGTGCCTACCTTCAGCGGTGTAGACCAGTCCAGCTCCTTGGTCTCCTTCAGGCCCAGGGGGATCATGGGGACAGTGACAGCTTCACTACAACCAGAAGCATCGACTTCAGACCGTAAGGCCAAACCCTGGTGCACACAGCAGCCAGGGGCCCACTCCTAGGGCTCTGTGGCACAGGGTGCCTCCCTCCCTCATGAGTGTACATGTGCGCCTGTGTCCTGGGGGGTGCCCTTGCACCTGCGAACCCCCCCACCATCCTAAACTGCTCCAGAAGCACGTGCACACACACAGACACACATGCATACACACACACGCGCACACACAGACACACACGCACGCATGCGCGCTGTCCCAGCCCCCATCCGTACCTCCCATGCCGGCCAGGGTCCATGGCACTGCTAAGCTCCTCTAGCTCCTCCTTCAGCAGCTGCAGGTTGGAGTTGACGTAGCTCAGCTCCAGGGCGACCGTCTCTCTCACCTGGTTGTTCCTGGTGGCTCTGAGGGAGGCCGTGGCAGCTGAAAGTCCAGCTCCAAGGTAGAGCCAAAGGCCCCGTGCCCACTGCAGCCCTCCTGCCAGCTGACCTCTCGGAGTCCGAGCCCACCCTGCAGAGGATGTCGCTGACGGGGTCTGCCCCCCATGGGTGGGGCAGGTGCAGCAGTGGCATCCGGGGGCTCACAGGTGATACCCCCTACAGTTCATCACCCCTGACCCCAGCACCTGCATGTTCTGACTCTGGCCTGCGGGCACCTCTCTCAGCGCCATGGCTTTCTTTGGGGCTCATACAGCCCTTGACAGCATTCAACCACCACTTCCTTGGATGGTGGGTGAGAGCCACACCCCTCTCTGTGCCTGCATCAGGGCCCAGCAAAGGGACCAGGGGTCCCCAAGGAAGGCCAGGATGGGGGCAGGGAGGCAGCAGGTGCTAAGGGTACCGAAGGGCACTCACACACACACGTGCAGCTCACAGGCGGCGTGCTCTGAGGAAGAGGCAGCTCGGGTCTTCCACCCCTCTCCCAGGTCCCCAACCTTGGGATGCACCGTCACCTGCCACAGCTCAGCCTCAACCATGGCTCTTCTAAGAAGCCCCCACGTGCACTGCTGGGGCTTCCCAAGCTGCACACCCGGCAGGGACACTGGTTTCCTGGCACCTCTGGCCCAGCACAGAGGTCCGTGAAGGCAGGTCTGTGAGGGTCATGGCTGCGCATCACGTGTACTGTGTGCCCCCCAGGACCCATCTGCTCATGCACTTGTCTCCCTGACCCGGCCATGGGGCAGACACCTGCCTGGGTGGCTGTCCTGCCCCCCTCACCCAGGTCAGGCCTGCTCCTGGGGCTGGCGGCCTCAGGCACTCACCTGTAGAGGTTCTCAGCGCCCGTCCGCATCTGCAGCTCCTTGTCAATCTGCTGGTGAATCCGGGCCCTGCGGCTCTGCAGCTGGCTGCACCGCATCTGCATCGGGGAGTCACAGCCCTGCAGGGAGGCCACAGGTGATCACGGCCCGACCCTGTGGAGCCTGCACCAGGCTGTGCCTTGCCAGCCACTGAGAGGAGTGCAGCCTGCCCAAGGGTAATGGGGTGGCCACCATGGGCTGGGGCTGGAGCTGACCTCACAGGGAGGGGCTGGACAAAGCCAGTGTGAACATGGGCCCAGCCAGAGCAGGACAAGAGGCAGTCAGTGCAGAAGGATGTGGTGCGGGGGGATGCTGCTGATTCGTGATGGGGGTCGGGAGGGGAGGCTGCCACCTGCCAAGGACACCAGGAGCCAGGGCCTCACCAGGCAGCCTGGACAAGTAGGGCTCCAGGAGCCCTGCAGGGGGCGGCCTGCGGCTCCTCACAGTAGGATGCTTCTGGATCTCCTTCTGCACTTCCGGATTTCATTCTGGATCCCCCCCTTGCCCCTCCCAATTTTTTTCCATCCAATTCACCCACGCCTCCCAATCATTCCCGTGTGGGTTTAGGTGTGGGCTCCAAGGACAGCGTCCCGAGGCTCTGGGGGCAGCCACTGGCACCCGATGGTTGGTGCAGAGGCTGCGGTCTGACTTTGGGAATGGTTCTCGAAGTGAACGCACACCTGTGCACTCCCCATCCGCAGAGAAGAGACTCTGAGCCTTGCACCCACAGACTGCACCCCCACGGCCCTGCCCAGCACCAGCCATGGCGCAAGAGCAGGGCATGCCTGGCAGGACCCCTTCTAGACTTCCATGGCTCCTGTGTCTTCTTAAGTGGTGCGAATCTGCTGGGGCTTAAATTTCACTCCAGGGTGATCCAGTTTCATGCCTCAGCCCACCCCACCCTTGTGGTGTTGGGGTCCTGCCCGTGCGATCCTCATGTGTCCCTCCCTCTCACCACAGCCCTCGCCACCACTCTTCCCCATGGCCGCGTGGGAATGCCTGGGTCTCCACCCCGACAAGATTCTTTGCAGCTACCTGTGGCTGTCCTCTAGGTGGGCTTCCAGGCGTGGGCCGGCTGGCTTGCCTCTCCAGCACCCACTCCTTCCATGCTTTGAGACCCACAGTGCTGCTCAGGGCTCGCTGCTCAGGGACACTGACTCCCACCCAGCCCTGGGGTGAGCCTGGTCTGTGTCAGGTGTGGCCATCTGGCCATTTCTGCCAGTCAGCAGCAAGACAAGGCCTCTGGTGGCTCCTGGGACTGCTTCCTGCCCTTGTCGGGAGACAGGACCTCTTTTGTCCCAGGACCTTGTCATGTCTGAAGATGAATCCTGCCACCATGAAACTGACCCGACACTGCATGAAGCTGCGGATTCATGGGGCCAATGTGCACATGGCACTGGGTCTTCCCCTCTGCAGACCTGGCACCCTCTCCACGCACACACGTCTCTCAGGCCTTTCCGTCTTCCCCGTAAAGAGCTCACGTGTGTTTTCCTGGGTGTCCCCCTAGATATCTACAGAGAGTTATTTTTGCTAATGTGAATGAGACCTTTGTCTGCATTGTAATTAGTTTATTCCCATTATACAGGGATGATCTGATTTCCTAGACAGAAGGCCTGCCCGTCCTGTCCCCCAAGTTCACAGCAGCCAGCTGAGCGGGTGACCATCTATTATGGGTGAATAGTGTCCCCACAAAAGACAGGTTCAAGTCCTAACTCCCAGTACATGCGAGTGCAATTTTTCTAGAAATAGGGTCTTTGCAGATATAATGAGTTCAGATGAGGCCACCCTGGAGTAGCGGGGTCCTCAATCGCAGTGACAAGGGTCCTTATAAGAGACGGGAAATGTGAGCACAGCCACATGGAAGTGCCCATGGGAGGGCAGGGACAGAGACTGGAGAATAAGGCACTGTCCCCTGGAACCCACACCATCCCCAAACCCCTGTCCCGTCCCCTAGAACCCACACTATCCCCAAAATCCTCACACCATCCTCTGGAACCCACACCATCCCCCAAAACCCCTGCCCCGTCCCCTGGAACCCACACCATCCCCCAAAACCCCTGCCCCGTCCCCTGGAACCCACACCATCCCCTAAAACCCCCACGCCATCCCCTGGAACCCACACCATCCCCCAAACTCCTGCGCCATCCCCTGGACACCCGCGCCGTCCACCAGACACCTGTGCCATCCTCCAAACCCCTGCGCTATCTGCTGGACACCTGTGCCATCCCCTGGACACTCTGCCATCCCCTGGACACCCACACCAGCAGCCTCCTGCTGAGTGCTGGGGTGAGGGAGCCTGATGGAGGTCCCTGAACTGAAGATGAGCCGGTGCTTAGCGGCTGGGGGGAGGGACACAGGCGCTAAAGGGCCAAAGCAGAGAGGCCATGGAGGCTGGGAGGAGGGTGTGCTGGCCCAGGACCCTGGCCTCCCCCAGCCCAGCCCTGTCCCCGTGGAAACCACCCAGCAGGGGACGGGCCAATGTGCACTTGGGAATCCCCATCCTGCTCCCGTTTCCCACTCCCGCCTCCTCCAGAAAAGAAATTCCCTCCAGAGCTGCTTCAGGGGCTCAGGCTGGAGAGGCCCACAGGTGGGAGAGGCACGGGCGCCTCAGATCTGAGAAGCTCCCTGAACTTGAGGCCTGCCCACCCCCGCCTCCCATCCCTATGTTTCCCACCCGCACTACCACCTTGAGGGCCTCTGCCCAGTACCTAGGAGACCCCTGTGCCACCCACTGCAGCTACATCCCCTCCCTGCAAAGGCCCCACTGCAAGGCTCCAGTGGCTTTAAGGGCTCTGGCTGTGCAACGGGCATCAGACACCCAGACAGGTCCCTGCTCCCCTCCTGGCCCCAGGAAAGCTGTGGGGAGCCTGGCCCCTCAGAGCCCCACAGGCACCTGCCGTGGCCTTGGGCCATTCCTCGGCCTCCCCACCTGCAGTGCTCCCTGCTGGCCAAGTGACTTCCTGGCCTACATGGGGATGAGCAGACCTGAGCTGGACCTTTGAGGCTGGGTAGACCTTGGAGGGGGAGGCCCATGCCCCACTTTCCACACTGGGCTGAAGGTTGTGCCCAGCAAAAGGGGCGTGGATACAGGTGTTCAGCCCCCTGCTCCTGCAACGACCTCCCCATCCTCTGGAGACAAAGGTGACCTGGAGCCCCCCCACCACCACCCCCACAGTGCCCTGACACCCTACTGTGACCATTTCTACCTTGCATTAGGAAAGAACAGAGAGGCTATGGTTTGCGGGGGTCCTGAGAGGCAGCCACACATGAAGGGCCTGGCCGTGCCTCGATGGAGAGGGACAGAGAACAGAGAAACAGCCCCCCAACCCTGACAGGGGGCTCCTCTACCCGTGAGGAAACAGTGTGGCCGTGGCCAGAATGGGGCTGACCTGGGGATTGGCATAATATGGAGACAGTTATCCCAGCCCAGATCTGGGAACAGCAAAACATCAGAGCAGGGCCAGGCCTCCACCCTCCCCCAGGATCCCCTGGCCCTGGGCCAGGCAGTCCCCATGCAGAGGCCACCCACCTGGAGCAAACCAGCTTCTTCCCCTCAGAGCCCTGGCCCTAGGCACCCTGTCTCAGGGATCCCTCTCCTCTGCCCCCACTGGAGTCTCACCTGAATGCAAGAGCTGGAAGCCTGAGGAGGGTGGACGCGCAGCACCTACCCGACCCACTATCTCTGCCCCCCCCAGTGATGACGGAGCAGAATTCAATGGGCATTGGTGCACCGGGGTCTCCTGGGACGCGGGGCTACAAGCAGCACGCACACCAGAGGGATCATAGACTGGCCACTCACGCCAGGGACCCCTACTTTCTCTGATGCTCCCTGGGGCACCCAGGCACTGGTGGTTCCTGAGCACCCCTCTTCCTGGAGCCCAATCTACCTGGGCAGGGGCCTGGGAATCCATTTGTAACCAGCACCCAGAGGGTGCTCCTGTTCAGCCAGGCCAGGGAACCTCAGGCTGATCCACTCGGCATGCTGGAGACCAGGTGAGGGGGGCACAGTCACCTTGCCCGCCTGCTGCTCCAACAGTCTCCCTCCTCAGCCCACTCCCCCTTCTCTCACTGGCCTCCCTTGACCTCCCGAGGAAACCACAGGACCTGCATACAGCCAGGCTGTATTCCCTGTGGTCCTCCCCGGGAGCCCCTGCAGCCCCTGTGGGAGGGACAGCAGCTGGGGTGGCCGCCCTGGGCCGTGCAGGGCTTCTCCCCTTCCCAGCTTAGCAGTCTTGGCCACTTACTCACCCTGTTCCTCAGACGGGCTGAGGCCCAGGGCTTGGGAGGCATCGATGGCAGGACTCCAGCTGCGGCTCTGGCCCTGGCACCAGGTAAGCGCTCGCGGAAAGCACACTCATCACACCCGGGGGCAAATCCAAGTCACCCAGACCTGTCCACAGGGCCTCAGGCCCAGGCGTGGTCTCTAAGTGGAGAAATGACCGACCCCTGACCCACTGAACTCTGAGCATTAGGGCCAGTTTGGGGGCCAGCCTGATGGGGGTGGAACAGGCCTCACTCCAGCCTGGCTGCAGGCATCAGGGAAGACCTTCCAGATGGCAGGACGGCCTGAGTGGTGTG
The DNA here is from genome assembly GCF_009764315.1 of Trachypithecus francoisi. Lineage (NCBI taxonomy): Eukaryota > Metazoa > Chordata > Mammalia > Primates > Cercopithecidae > Trachypithecus > Trachypithecus francoisi. Next base: position 98,539,002 of record NW_022681472.1, on the reverse strand, counting down.
TGTGTGACACAGGGCCTGCCTCTGTTCCCCGGCCACCTCCCACAGACCCCTCCCCAGTACCCTGACTGCGGGGTCATTTCTGGACACTGCGAGAGATGCAGCAGCCTGGAAACAGCTTCTCCCCGACTTTCCAAGGTGACAGCCCAGGGAGGGCCAGGACAGAGAGCCAGGCACAGCCCCCAGCCTGAAAAGCATCACCTCCAGAGCCCTCTGGGACATCTTGTTTGTACAGCCTCCCAAACATTCCACCCAAAACAACTTTGCTGTCCCAGGCCACCTGCAGGCATGGCCGCCCTGCCAGAGCGAGCTCACAGGGGTCAGGCAAAGGCTGCCTCTCTCCCTCCAGTGCCCAGGAGGTGCTGCAGCCTCTTGCATGCCTAAGGCTGGGCAGGAAGGGAGTCTTTGAGGGCTGTGGTCAGCACCGGCAGCCCAGTGACCTGAAGCCAAGCCCTGGCTGATAGCACCGCCTCCTCCTCTAAGAGACCTGAGCCCAGACACGGAAGCTGAGTAGAACCAGGGACAGCCGGGCGCGGTGGCTCAAGCCTGTAATCCCAGCACTTTGGGAGGCCGAGACGGGCGGATCACGAGGTCAGGAGATCGAGACCATCCTGGCTAACACGGTGAAACCCCGTCTCTACTAAAAATACAAAAAACTAGCTGGACGAGGTGGCGGGCGCCTGTAGTCCCAGCTGCTCGGGAGGCTGAGGCAGGAGAATGGCGTGAACCCGGGAAGCGGAGCTTGCAGTGAGCTGAGATCCGGCCACTGCACTCCAGTCCGGGCGACAGAGCGAGACACTGCCTCAAAAAAAAAAAAAAAACCAGGGACAATGCAGTCCCATGTCCCAGAGGGGAGGAGGGCCCGGCGCTATCAAAGGCTCACCTGGGGCGAGGAGCAGGAGCAGCCCCCGCTGAAAGCCCGTGATGGGCTTGGGCGCCCAGGGCCTGGCAGGAACACTGGGACAGCCTCAAGCTGGTCCGCAGGGAACACGCAGGCTCTGGACTGCAGAGCAAGGCCCACAGACGTCCCCTCCTTCCCGGGCACAGACTCAGCAGGTCTCCATAGCCCTGCCCATCCCTCCCACTTGCCCAGTCAGCGCCCCGGGTTAGGGACTTCAGAAGGGGAGGAGGTTTGGGAAGTGAGGAGAGGCCAGCCGGGAAGACTTCTCTCGATTTCCCATACCCAGGAGGCTTCGCTGCCTGCTGCTACCAGCGCACCCAATGGGCACGCAGTTCCTGAGAGGTGCAGAGGGAGGATCGAGCTAGGGAAGGAGGCTATAGAGGTGCCGCAAAGGAACACGACGGCGGGTGTGGGGAGGGCGCTCACAGAGCCCAGCCCCACACCCGCCCAGAAGGGGGCCACGAGGGGGGCATCCCCCGACCCGCTTCAGAGGTTTGGATGATCCAGACTGGCTCCCCGCATTTCCCGGCTCACATGAGTGGCCTGCAAGCACCTCCACCGAGCTCAGAGGAAGAGGGACGCAGGATCTGGCCTCAGTTTCCCTGCCTGCGTCCGGGCCGAGTGAGACGTGGGAGGGGGGTGCCTGGAACGCGCTTCGAGTGGGGGCAGGAAAGGGCCGGGATTCCGGGCCCCTCCTCCCGCCACCGCGCCAGTGCTGCGCACCTGCAGCCGCGGACCCTCTTTGCCGGCGCCCGCGCCGTCCGGCCTCTCCTCCAGGATCATCGCCGCGCCCGCTGTGCTGGGGGTCCTTCGGGGTCAGCCTCTCGCGCAGCGCTCCGCAGCCGGGCCAGGGCCTCCCGCACCACCCGGGCCGCGGGCTACTCAGTGCCTGCGCCGGTCCCCGACTGTCCCTCCTGGGTGGGGGTGGCCCGCGGCGCGGCTGGGCGTGGCACGGGTCCGGCGTGCCAAGCAGGCCGTTGCCCAATAGGCGGCAATGCCGCTTCGACGGACAGCTATGTCAGCCAACCAGAGCTCTAGGAAGGCGGGCTCTGGACGGCCAGCCCCGCCCGCCCGAGGGACGGTAACCCCTGGCAACCGAGCCCTGAACGCCCGCGGCCGGCTGGCAGGTTGTACTGCGCGTGCGCCGCAGCGGCCGCCGAGCTTGCGTGAGAAGTTCGGGAAACGGAGGAAAAACTCTACGGAACGTCCCAAGCTGAGAGTCAGGGCGGACCTGGCCTCGGCGGGCTCGGCTCCTCGGCTCCCTTTGCGGGGACTCCAGGAGTCTGCCAGGCCGCGCCGTTTCGTCCCGTCACCCCGGCAACGGGACCCTCTAAGAGGCTTGTTCCAAAAATGTTCACAATGGGGTTTTTAAAAACGGTTTTGTTAGGGACAAGTGCTTGTGTGAGTTCGCCGACAATGCCTGCTTTCTTCTCTCTGTCCGCGGAGCGGAGGCTCCAGGCCTGGCCCCAGTCCGAGATGCGTCTGTCGGTGGCGTCCTGCTTCCAAAACCGGCCTCCAGAACCTGCCTCCTTCCAGAACCCGCCTCCTTCCAGAACCTCCTTCCAGAACCCGCCTCCTTCCAGAACCTCCTTCCAGAATCCGCCTCCTTCCAGAACCTCGGTACAGAACCCACCTCCTTCTAGCACCTACCTCTGGAACCCACGTGCTTTCAGAGCACCTGGGTATTCTACCTGTTGGTAGAGCTTGTTCCCAGAAGGAACCTGCTTTCTGAATCTCATTACTTCCAGAGCTTGCTTCCTGCACTGATCTGTTTTCAGAACCTACTTTCAGAACCAGCTTGCCTCCAGGACCACCTGCTTGGAGAACTGGCCTGCAACCCCAGGACCGGAAGCCTTGAGCCTGCACTGCTCCCTGCGGGGCTCACCGGCTGTGTGTGTCTTTCCGGGCCTTCCATACATACTTCCCTAGGTGTCTGGTGACTTCGGAGCCCGCTCAGATTTCATGTGGGTCTTCTTAGCTCAGAACACACCCTTTGAAGGGAAGGAAGGCCAGGGCACAGATGGTAACTACGGCTCCTGTTCATCAAGTTCCTCTGAAGCCCAGGCCTTGTCCCTGTTCACTGCCCCACCACAGGCCCTGCTGAGCCTGGGAGCTGAGTCCTGGGCTCATTCTCCTGCCTGTGCTCCCCGCCCGGCAACAGGCACACATGAGCCTGTCATCCTCAGATCTCAATCCTGAAGGCTAAGCTGCGTGGTCTGCCGCAGCCATCTGCAGCAGGCTCCTCCCACCAACAGTCTTCTTATGAGGCCCCTGCCAGCCATGCCAAACCTCCTGGCCAGGGCTCGTCCTCCACTCCTGGCCTTTTGAGACAGGGTCTCACTCTGTTGCCCAGGCTGGAGTGCAGTGGTACCATCACAGCTCACTGCAGCCTCCACCTCCCGGGCTCATGTGATGGGACTACAGGCTTGCACCACCACACCTGGCTAAGTTTTGTATATTTTGTAGAGACAGGGTTTCGCCACGTTGCCCAGCAATTCGTCTGCCTTGACCTCACAAAGGTGCTGGGATTACAGGGATGAGCCACCACACCCGGCCTTTTTTTTTTTTTTTCTTTCTCCTGGCCTTTTGGGGCCCTTGAAGCGTCTGCTCCCTGGGAGTCCTTCAGCTTGTCGTCCGCCTGGTGGGTTCCCACCTGTCCTTCTCACTTCTGCCTGAATCACACAGGCTACGTGAGACCTTCACCTGCCCCCTTCACCAGCAGCTCTGTGGCCCAAGTTTCCTCAAGGGCAGGGGCACCTGGCCATCTTACCCGTGGACCGGAGCATGGGCCGATGCTTCCACAGTTCACACGGGGTGCACTTGTGTGGGGACTTCCACGGGAGTCGTCTCCCTGCAGGCTGCCGAGGTCCTGTACCAGTGGAGACCCAAACTCTCTTAGCAGTCTTCAGAGTCTGCTATGTGTACAGGAGGCATTACCGTATCAGCGACCTTCAGCAAGCATGTGTGACTGAAATGGTATCCAGTTCTTACATATTTGTTTACTCAGCAGTTTTGCAGGTTTCTTGGTTCAGCAGACAGAGGCCATTGGGAGGTTAAGAGCAGCTCTCAAATTTTGAGGGTCATAACTTCCCCTCCCTGCAGGGTGCTGTTTCCTGAAGGAAAATATTCAATTATTTTATTTATTTATTTATTCATTCATTTATTTATTTATTGAGATGGAGTCGTGCTCTTGTCACCTAGGCTGGAGTGCAGTGGTGTAATCTCAGCTCACTGCAATCTCCACCTCTGGGGTTCAGTCAATTCTCATACTTCTGCCTCCTGAGTAGCTGGGATTACAGGTGCGCGCCACCACACCTGGCTAATTTTTGTATTTTTGGTAGAGACGGGGTTTCATCATGTTGACCAGGCTGGTCTTGAACTCCTGAACTCAAGTGATCCGCCTGCCTTGGCCTCCTAAAGTGCTGGGATTATAGGCATGAGCCACCGTGCCTGGCCACTGAAGGAAAATATTCTAAATGTGAATTTTATGCTCAGCTAAAATCAGGTTGGGGAGTACAGTAAGGATATGTTCAGCTGTGGAATATATTCACAGATTTTTCTTGCCCATTCAACCTCTTTCTCAGGAAGCCACTGGAAGATAAGCGCCAACAAAATGTGGGATTAAAGCAGCTCTCGTGTGGGGAGGAGCCCTGATTTTAGCATTTGCTGATTTCCTTGGTGTAATTATGCCCACCAAGGCCGGTTTCACGCTGATGAAGTGAAGTTAGTGGACAGAGTTGGGAAGAGGCGGTGTGCCAGCCGGCGCCGGCACACTGCTGGATTAAAGCAAGGACGGATAAGACCCGGATACAGGAACCAGGGATCCTACCCAGCAGTGGGCTGCAGGAAATTTTTGCAGTGAAGGAAGTTCCCAGGAGTTGGGAGCAGCCAGGCTGGTGGGCAGCAGGTCAGAAGCCTATTCTCCAAGAAGATGAAATGGAGGGACTCCCTGATTATCTGAGCACACTGACAGGAGACTTGGTCAGCTGCCAGCAAGCTTGGGTGGAACTAGTGAACAGCACTGTGAGATGAAGATTATATAGATATAGGTTTTAGTCCAGGGCTCTTGACTCCTAACTCCCATAACCTTCATTACGGTCATGTGTTACAATGCTGGGGCCCTTTAGACCTCAGGAAACAGAATCTCTTTCTCTGACCTTCTGTCCTCCTTTCACCTGTCCAAGGCAGGACTGTCATCTGTGGGTCAGAAGACCCTCATTCCATAGAAGGTTCTGCCTCGTACCTTGGAGGAAAGAATGCTACACAAAGAGGCCAAGAAAGTCTGAAAATACAGGCCTTGCTGGGTTTAGATAACGCACTTTTTGTTCATTTATGTTAATAAATAGTTGTCAGGCATGCCTATGTAATGAACCCTCCACAAAACCCCAAAAGGACAGAGTTCCGGGCTTCTGGAGAGCTGAGCGTGTGGATGCTCCTGGAGGGTGGTAGACCCAGGGAGGGCATGGAGCTCCACGCCCCTTGCTCCATATCTGGAATCCCAGCACTTTGGGAGGCCGAGGCAGGAGGGTTGTTTGAGGTCAGGAGTTGGAGGCTGCTGTGAGCTGTGATCATTCCACTGCACCCTCAGCCTGGGACATGAACGAGACCCTGTCTCAAAAAACAAAAGTTGCATATTACCTAAAATGTAACTAGAAAGTAAATTAAATAAAATTTATAGAATATAACCAAAGGAAATGCTGTAACCTTAAGTGATTTTACTGTATATATACACACAAAAATTAACCAAATCAGAAGAAAGTAGGAGGAGTTGGCCGGGCGCGGTGGCTCATGCCTGTAATCCCAGCACTTGGGGAGGCCGAGGCTGGCGGATCATGACATCAGGAGATCGAGACCATCCTGGCTAACATGGTGAAACCCCATCTCTACTAAGAATACAAAAATTAGTCGGATATGGTGGCGGGCACCTGTAGTCCCAGTTACTCTGGAGGCAGAGGCAGGAGAATGGCGTGAACCCGGGAGGTGGAGCTTGCAGTGAGCCGAGATCGCGCCACTGCACTCCAGCCTGAGTGACAGAGCGAGGCTCTGTCTCAAAAATTAAAAAAAAAAAAAAAAAAGAAAGTAGGAGGAGTAAATGACTAAAGATTAAACATTGTTATCACTCACAAAGCAAAAAGGCTGATGGTTTGGGAAAAACAAAGTTGATAAATCCCTGGGACGGAAGTAAGAGATTATGTCTGCTAGGGTTCGCCTCTGAGAGTTGTTTTTTTCCCTAGAGGCTGGTCGCAGCCACAGGGGCCACGCCAGGCTCCTGCCACGCTGTCTCCCCAGCGTGTGCCTTCAGCCTCTCAGTGGAGGTGAGGCCGCTCCTCCTGTGGGCTCCTTTCTGTGTTTCAGAAAGGAAAGAAAGAAGAGAAAAGTTAATCGGAGAAGCAAGACGTCCCAGAAATCCCCCAGAATGTGGACATGCAGCCAAGCCAGGGGGTGCCACTCCAACTGGGCACGTTGCTGTCCCATACACAGTCAAGGTTTTGTTGATTAGGTAGAGAACAAGAACAGACTGGGGTTGGCCATGAGTAGTGGCTGGGCCGTGGGGGAAGGCTCCAGTGCACCTCGGGAGGAATAACTAAGCTACAGGAACGATGTTACAGGCTTTAAGAGAGCATTATGAAAACCAACTTGATCTAAAGAAAATGGATGATTTTCTACCAAAACATAAATGATCAAAGTTGACCTGAGAAAAGGGAGAAAACATAAGTAGACCAATAACAGTAGAATGAACTGTTGAAGGGCCCTAGGCTTGAGACGTTACTCCAACTCGTAAAGGGATGGAAATTTTCCTGTATTTTTTGAGACGGAGTCTGGCTCTGTCGCCCAGGTTGGAGTGCAGTGGCCGGATCAGCTTACTGCAAGCTCCACCTCTTGGGTTCACGCCATTCTCTGCCTCAGCCTCCTGAGTAGCTGGGACTACAGGTGCCCACCACCACGCCTGGCTAGTTTTTTGTATTTTTTAGTAGAGGCGGGGTTTCACCGTGTTAGCCAGGATGGTCTCAATCTCCTGACCTCGTGATCCTCCCGTCTCGGCCTCCCAAAGTGCTGGGATTACAGGCTTGAGCCACTGCGCCTGGCCTAATTTTTTTGTCTTTTTAGTAGAGATGGGGTTTCACTGTGTTAGCCAGGATGGTCTTGATCTCCTGACCTCGTGATCTGCCCGTCTCAGCCTCCCAAAGTGCTGGAAGTACAGGCATGAGCCACCGTGCCTGGCCTCTTTTTTTTTTTTTTTTTTTTTTTAAGACAGAGTCTCTCTCCGTTGCCCAGGCTGAAGTGCAGTGGCACGATCATAGCTCACTGCAACCTCTGCCTCCTGGGCTCAAGCAGTTCTCCCACCAAATAGCTGGGACTACAGGAGCACACTACCATGCCTGGCTAATTTTTTTTTTTTTTTAGATGGAGTCTTGCTCTGTTGCCCAAGCTGGACTGCAATGGTGCAATCTCGGCTCACGGCAACCTCCGCCTCCCAAGTTTAAGCAATTCTCCTGCCTCAGCCTCCTGAGTAGCTGGGATTACAGGTGCCTGCCACCACGCCTGGCTAATTTTTGTATTTTTAGTAGAGATGGTTTCACCGTGTTGGCCAGGCTGGTCTCGAACTTCTGACCTCAGGTGATCCACCCCCCCTCGGCCTCCCAAAGTGCTGAGATTACAGGCGTGAGTCACTGTGCCCTGCTAAGTCTTTTATTTTTAGTAGAGACGAGGTTTTGCCATGTTACCCAGTCTGGTCTTGAACTCCTGGACTTAAGGGGTCTTCCCACCTCAGCCTCCCAAAGTGATGGGATTACAGTTGTGAGCCACCACACCCGGTCTCCCATGCATCTTAGAAGCTAGAATGTGCCAAAATCTAATAAAGACAGGGTATAGAAAATGATTTGATTACTGGATGCGGTGCCTCATGCCTGTAATCCCAATGCAATCCTGTCTCTTCTAATAATAAGAAAAAAATTAGCTGGGTGTGGTGGTGTGTGCTTGCGGTCCCAGCTCCTCGGGAGGCTGAGGCAGAAGGATCACTTGAGGCTGGGAGATCAAGGCTGCAATGAGCTATAACTGTGCCACTGCACTCCACCCTGGGTGACCGAGAGAGATCCTGTCTCAAAAAAAAAATAGTTTTTTTTTTTTTTGGACAGAGTTTTGCTCTTGTTGCCCAGACTGGAGTGCAATGGCGCAATCTTGGCTCACTGCAACCTCTGCCTCCCGGGTGCAAGTGATTCTTGTGCCTCTGCCTCTCTAGTAGCTGGGATTACAGGCGTGGGCCACCACACCTGGTTAATTTTTGTATTTTTAGTAGAGACGTGGTTTCACCATGTTGGCCAGGCTGGTCTCAAACTCCTGACCTCAGGTGATCCGCCCTTCTCAGCCTCCCAAAGTGTTGGGATTACAGGCGTGAGCCACTGAACCCGGCCTGATTTTCTCCATGAACAGATGTTGCAGACCACGTTGGTGGCCCAGCCCATCCACCTCACCTCTCTGTCCTTACAGAGTCCCCTTTGGCTCATGTGGTCGTCTCCTCAGTGAAGCCACATGCTCCAGGGGAGGCTGGCTAATCCTGGTCCGAGAAGGTATAGACCGGGATGCCTGGCCAGAGGGTGTTAGAGCCACGTGGGCGCCCTCACGTGTCGGAGCCTGGGTTTGCAAAATGTCCCGCAATGGCGGGCACACCTGCACCGTCACCATTCTGCTCCAAGGTGAGCAGGACACAGGCAGCTCCTGCGGTCGTGTTGGTCCTGCTCCCCTGGCAGTGACCAATCTACACCCATGGGCTGGTGACACCGGTGGCAGGTGGGGCAGGCAGGGGTCTTCGAGGGGCTTCAGGGAGAAGTTTCTCTGCCTTCGGAGGGTCCACAGAGGGGAGGCCATGTCTTCCTCTCCGGGCACTCCTGGGGCTGAGTGTGACACCAAGAACCATGCAGGCATCTTGTGACAGTGGGGGAAGCCGCAGACGCCCTGAAGGCGGCAGAGAGGAAAGCACCGGGCAGCACCCCGCCCGGCCGGCCCCCCACCACCACCCCGGACTTGCTCCTCTTCCTCTTCGCTTGCTGCGATAACAGATCTCCTTCCCACTTAAGTCACTTTGAGTTGGGTTTTCTGATATTTGAAGCCAAAATCACCCGGACACAATATACATTAAAATTTTGATAAAATATTAGCAAATAAAATCCAGCAGTGTGTTAAAGCATAGACCCAGCCTGACCAAACAGTTTCCACATCAGGAAATTGTTCAACAAGGAGATCTCATCCGTCTATTAAGAAAAGAAAAATCGTGCACTGATATTCATGTGGGCCCAAAAATTTGATAAAATCAACACTTCCTAATTTTAAAAACTCCTCATAAAGACAAAGGATCAAACACAGATAAAGACTAACTACATGGTAAAATCTTTTTTTTTTTTTGAGGCGGAGTCTCGCTCTGTCGCCCGGGCTGGAGTGCAGTGGCCGGATCTCAGCTCACTGCAAGCTCCGCCTCCCGGGTTCACGCCATTCTCCTGCCTCAGCCTCCCGAGTAGCTGGGACTACAGGCGCCCGCCAACTCACCCGGCTAGTTTTTTGTATTTTTTAGTAGAGATGGGGTTTCACCGTGTTAGCCAGGATGGTCTCGATCTCCTGACCTTGTGACCCACCCGTCTCGGCCTCCCGACCTCGTGATCCACCCCTCTTGGCCTCCCAAAGTGCTGGGATTACAGGCTTGAGCCACCGCGCCCGGCCCACATGGTAAAATCTTAAAATCATTGTCATTGAGATCTAGATTGAGATATGTATGACTGCTACCACCTCTATTCTTCAGAAGGGTTTTGTAGCTCCTGATTAAAGAAATAACACAGAAAACCAAGGATTGGAAGAAAGGAAGCAACATTATTTTTATATTCAGGTGACATGATTGTGTAATCTGAAATCCCAAGAAATTTAACCAAAAAACTATTAGAACTAATTTAAAAACTTGGCTTGCCGGGTGCGGTGACTCACGCCTGTAATCCCAGCACTTTGGGAGGCCGAGGTGGGTGGATCACCTGAGGTCAGGCATGCAAGACCAGCCTGGCCAACATGGTGAGACCCTGTCTCTACTAAAATTACAAAAATTAGCCGGGCGTGGTGGCGGACGCCTGTAATCCCAGCTACTCGGGAGGCTGAGGCAGGAGAATGACTTGAACTCAGGTGGCGGAGGTTCCAGTGAGCTGAGATCTCACCACTGCACTCCAGCCTGGGCCATAGGGTGAGACTCCATCCCCCCCAAAAAAAAAAAAAAGAATTCAGTAAGGTAGCTGGTTTTAAGCTAACTGCGTGTTCCAGACTGAACGTCTGTGTCCCCTAAATTCGTATGTTGATGTCCTCACCCCCAATGTGATGCTACCCGGAGATGGGGCCTTTCGGAGGCATTAGGGCCCTCGATGTGGCCATGAGGGGGGAGCTCAGCTTCAGGAAGGTTAGTGCCCTCATGGGAAGAAACAACTGGCAGGTGCGGCACTCATGCCTGTCATCCTAGGGCTTTAGGAGGCCAAGGCAGGAGGACAGCTTGAGGCCAGGAGTTCAAGACCAGCCTGGGCAACACAGTGAGACCCCATCTCTACAAAAATATTCAAAAAATTAGCCAGGTGTGGTGGTGCATGCCTGTAGTCCTAGCTACTCGGGAGGCTGAGGCAGGAGGATGACTTCAGCCCAGGAGTTTGAGGCTGCAGTGAGCTGTGATTGCACCACTGCACTCCAGCCTGGGCGACAAAGCAAGCCTCTGTCAAAGAGGAAGGAGAAGGAGCAGGAGAAGGAGCAAAGAAGAAAGAAGAAGAAGGAAGAGTTTGGGTTTGGGGTCTTTTGGTTCAACCCTAAAGGCTGGACTTGATGCAGAGTCATCCAACCTTCCTTTCTTCTCCCCTAAACTCATGTGTTGATGCCGTAGAGGAAGAAAGAGGGAGGGTGAAAAAGAAGGGAGGGAGCAGAAGAGGAAGGAGGAGGAAGAAGAAGATGATGGTGACCACAGCAAAGTGACAGATCACTTTCTCCCCGACCACCACAGGAGGACATGTCTGCAAGGCAGTGGGGGCCCTCACCAGGAACTGCATTGTCTGGCACCTTGATCTTGAACTTCTCAGCCTCCAGAACTCTGAGAAAATGTATTTCTGTTGTTTAAGCCACTCAATCTGTGGTATTTTATTATGGCAGCCCAAGCAGACTAAGACCCTATATAAAGATCACTTGCTTTAAACAAAACAAAACAAAACAAAAAAACCAAAAGGCCGGGCACGGTGGCTCACGCCTGTAATCCCAGCACTTTGGGAGGCTGAGGCGGGTGGATCACGAGGTCAGGAGATCGAGACCATCCTGGCTAACATGGTGAAACCTTGTCTCTATAAAAATACAAAAAATTAGCCGGACGTGGTGGTGGGCGCCTGTAGTCCCAGCTGCTCGGGAGGCTGAGGCAGGAGAATGGTGTGAACCTGGGAGGCGGAGCTTGCAGTGAACTGAGACCGCACCACTGCACTCCAGCCTGGGCAACGAGCAAGACTCCGTCTCAAACGAAAACAAACAAACAAACAAACAAAAAAACAGAAATAGAAATTGAGACATTTTCTTTCACAAATGTGACAAAGCTACAGGCTATCTAAAAAGACATTACATAAGATATGTACATTTTGGCCGGGCGCGGTGGCTCAAGCCTGTAATCCCAGCACTTTGGGAGGCCGAGACGGGCGGATCACGAGGTCAGGAGATCGAGACCATCCTGGCTAACACGGTGAAACCCCGTCTCTACTAAAAATACAAAAACTAGCCGGGCGAGGTGGCGGGCGCCTGTAGTCCCAGCTACTCGGGAGGCTGAGGCAGGAGAATGGCGTAAACCTGGGAGACGGAGCTTGCAGTGAGCTGAGATCCGGCCACTGCACTCCAGTTCAGGCGACAGAGCGAGAGTCCGCCTCAAAAAAAAAAAAAAAAGATATGTACATTTTAAGCTCATTCTTGTTGATCAAGGCCAAGGTGGGAGGATCACTCGAGACCAGCCTGGGCAACATAGCAAGATCCCCCATCTCTAAAAAGATAAAAGAACTTAGTTGGATGTAATGGTGTACACCAATGAATTCCAGCTACTCAAGAGGCTGAGGTGAGAGGATCCCTTGAGTCCAGGAGTTTGAGACAGCAGAGAACTACGATTGTGCCACTGCACTCCAGCCTGGGTGACAAAGCAAGATCCCATCTCTAAGAAAAAAAAAAGGAAGATGCAAGTTGCCAGTGCCCATGGACCCATATTCTCTTGCATCGGTATTCAGAGAAAGGCAAACCAAGTAACCATGAGATACCCGTTTTAAGTCATTAGATTGTCAAAAATTTGAAAGATTGATAACATGCAGTGCTGATAAGGATGAATAAAAGCAGACATTTCCAAGACCTGCTCGGATGGTGTGAAGCGATCAAGCCTTTTAGGAAACCAGGAAGAAGCTATTAAAATTTAAAATAAGTATGCTCGGCCGGGCGCGGTGGCTCAAGCCTGTAATCCCAGCACTTTGGGAGGCCGAGACGGGCGGATCACGAGGTCAGGAGATCGAGACCATCCTGGCTAACACAGTGAAACCCCGTCTCTACTAAAAAATACAAAAAAAACTAGCCGGGCATGGTGGCGGGCGCCTGTAGTCCCAGCTACTCGGGAGGCTGAGGCAGGAGAATGGCGTAAACCCGGGAGGCGGAGCTTGCAGTGAGCTGAGGTCTGGCCACTGCACTCCAGCCTGGGCGACACAGTGAGACTCCGTCTCAAAAATAAATAAATAAATAAATAAAATAAAATAAGTATGCTCTTTGCTTCAGTGGCCCCACTTTTTGAAATTAAGCCTTCTAACATAAAAATGTCAGAATTCATAGCAAACAAAATAAAAACCTGAATATAACCCCAATGCTCTTTAACAGAGGCAGGGACAAATATATACTGGCATTTCCATGCTGTGGATATACGCAGTTATTATATATAAAAGACATACGTGCTGGCCGGGTACAGTGGCTCATGCCTGTAATCCTGCCACTTTGGAAGACCAAGGCAGGTGGATCACTTGAGCTCAGGAGTTTGAGACTAGCCCAGGCAACATGGTAAAACCCTGTCTTTACAAAAACATACAAAAATTAGCTGGGCGTGGTGGCTGGTGCCTGTAGTCCCAGCTACTCAGGAGGCTGAGGTGGAAGAATTTCTTGGGCCCGGGAGGTGGAGGTTGCGGTGAGCTGAGATTGTGCCACTGCACTCCAGCCTGGGTGACAGAGCCAGACTCTGTCTCCACAACAAACAAACAAACAATCAAAACAAAACAAAACAAAAAACCCCCGCTATATTGAATAAAACAAACTGCAGAAAAATGTGTGTGGACAAAATTCCACGTTGGTATTTTCTAAAAAAGGAAAGACACAGAAGCAAACTCACTTCTGTGTGTGTTTGCGGGAGCCTAGACTGAGCACGTCAGTTCCATCCCGCTGTTCCACCATTTCTGGCTTCCTCAGTTCAGTGTGTGTGTGTGCGTGTGTGTGTGTGTGTGTTGGAGGGGGGTGGTGCTGCCTTTTTCTTTGCATGCTTCTGTATTACTGGACTTGGCACAGCAAGAATGTATCACTGCACTTAAAAAAATGTAGAGTTTCCTTTTCGTTTTTTAAAATTATTTTAGATTTGGAGGTACATGTGTGGGTTTGTTACATGTGTATTGTGCACTTCTGAAGTTAAAAAATTTAGGGGGAAAAATGAGAGGGTGGGAGGGTGAGAAAGTAGAGGAGAATCTTGGTGTAATAGGCAGGGAAACGGACAGCGGTGGGAGGGGCACGGCAGTGAGCACAGGGACCTTTTGCAGATGAGATGATAATTGCTGACGGGGCTGCTTTATGCTTCTTTTTTCTTTTTTAATTTATAAAAAAGAAAAATTGAGACAGGGTTTCACCCTGTTGTCCAGGCTGGTCTTGAACTTCTGAGCTCCAGTGATCTGCCTGCCTTAGCCTCCCAAAGTGTTGGGATTATAGGTATAAGTCACTGTGACTGGCCTTTTTTTTTTTTTTTTGAGACAGGGTCGCCCTCTGTCACCCAGGCTGGAGTGTAGTGGTGTGATCACGGCTCACTTCACTGCAGCCTCAGCCTCCCAGGCTTAGGCAATCCTCCCATCTCAGTCTCCCAAGTAGCAGGTGCCGCTTGCATGCGCCACCACATCCAGCTAGTTTTTGTATTTTTTGTAGAGATGGGGTCTTGCTATGTTGCCCAGGCTGGACTCAAACTCTGGGCTCAAGCAATTGGCCCACCTTGGCCTCCCAAAGCGCTAGGATTACAGGTGTGAGCTGCTGTGCCCAGCCTGCTTTATGCTTTTATATGGACCAGTACTTTGCAAGTGTGAGCCTGGCAGGCTCTTGCTGCAACCAGGAACATGCAGATTTTCCAGATGGGCAGGAACCTGGGTTCCTTTCTGAGCCTCCACATGTCCTGGGTGAAGACCCCAAGGTCTGGAGTGACTGACGGACTCACCCAAGGCACAATGGCTGTGAGCTGGAAGCCAGGACTCCTCACAGCACAAGCTTCTTCCATGTATGCCAGCCCGTCTGCAGAGCCTGGTCAAGCTCAGGGGAATGCCACCACTGAACCAGAGAGGCAGCCAGGAGGAGGGAGTCTAGAGAGAGAAATCTGGAAAAAGCAGCTGATTCCAGAAATTTCCTGCTTGGCCTGGATTAGGCCATGTTGGGGACTGGCTGCCCCTTGCCCAGTGGATGCTGGGACATTCAGGCTTGGGGTCTTCTAGGTCAGTCCTAAAAGTTGATGATTTGATGCAGATTGCTGGTACTTACTTCAACTTTCCTTCTGGTTGGAAACCTTAATTAGTTGAGATTGCTGACACTGTTTATGCACATCAGTATTTTTTTAGAATGTGGAGCAGAAGAGGTAGGCTTTGGAGGATTGGCTAAACCCAAAGAATTTAACTGGCCGTGTATTTTGGCCACTGTTGCAGCCTATTAAGATCTTGGAGATTGGGTTTGCACCTGTATTTAGAAGGTGCACAAACCTACACAAATTCAAGGATGAATAACTGCAAGGCCCGAAGAGAACACGCTCTCCTGCTGCTCGTCTGTGATGAATGGAGTAACAGGTACCACGGGGCGACCAGGAAGCCCTCATCGATGGTGGTAATAGCCACCGATGCATCATCCATGGAGGCGTCATGAGGGACGGCTGGGGCAGAATCAACAGGACGTGAAAATGAATTGTTTGTAACTACAATCAACAATTTTGTGTTCGTGAGAAAGTCATTCATCATTCAGAAACCACCTTTAGTAAAAGATGCACCTGGCTTCCCGGTGAGACGGAGCCATCAATCCCTCCCCAGTCACAGGGTCAGCTCGGGGCTGCCTAAAGCCCCAGAGAACAGACACACATATTTATTCTTATTTGAAAATAAGAGTTGTTAAAAAAAAAAAAAAGCCACTGAGAACACTAGCTTGCCAGGAGCATGGTAGGAGGAGCCACGTGGGGACAGAGAGAGCTCTTTAAAGTCCTCATCTTCTGGGTGCCCTGTCAGGCCCTGGTGGTGGGGCCTCCGTAATTAAGGAGCACCCAACCTGCTCTGGGCCCTTCCCGGGCTGTGTGTGTTCATGTTCCTCCCAGGCACTGAGGGGCTGTATGCGCTTGGGGAGGGAGGGAGATGGACACGGTTGGCCTGCTGGGGAACTGCACTTTTCTGGCAAATAAAAGGAAAAAGATATGGGGAAGGGGAACACATGATTGTCCTCTGAATGTGGCAGAGTGGCCTGGTGTGGGCTTTATTCTGGTTGCCAGTTTCATCCTTAGGACAGCGCCTTGGTGAGGGTGGCCCGGGTACAGTGCGCTGGGTCTCTGTAGTGGGCACTTACCGGCACTGATCCCGGCAGCTGGATGCACCTGTGGCATGTTTTATACAACTGAAGCCACCCATGGCCTTCTGTGGTCCAGCCTGGTGCAGAGCCCACTGCCATAGAGCAGTGAAACTGGAACGTGTGTGAGGGTTCCTGGTGGATTCCACGTCGCAGTGGGAGGAAGAGGTGTGGAGGACTCAGACATGATTTTGGCCTTGGTAGCTCAGAGACGGCTGGTGTGACCAACAGACGGGGGCGGTTTGGGAGGAGGAGGTTTTGGCAGAGCCTTGGGTTTGGGATGCTGGAGCTTCTGTCACACAACTCAGGGGAGACGTCCTGAAGGCTGCCGAGTCTCGAGCTCAGGGGCCAGCCTAGAGGCCAAGGTCCACATTGTAGACGTCTTTGCTATACAGTTGCTGGGGATAGAGTGCCAGGATAGTTCACGACAGTGGGCCCGAGGAGGAGGGCAGCAGAAACAGGGCCAGGTGGCCCCCAGGAGCCCAGGGAGGAGCCAGTTCCAAGGGAAGCCGTGACCAACACATGTGCCATCCTGTGCCATTGACAGCAAGACCAGGCTGCCAAGAGTGGAGGAGGCTGGTGGAGACCCTGTTGGAAGTGGTCTCAAGGGGCTTTGAGAGTGAGACCTTTTCTTTTTGAGACAGGCTGTGTCACTCTGTTGCCCAGGCTGGAGTGCGGTGGTGTGATCACAGCTCACTGCAGTCTTGAACTCCTGGGCTCAATCCTCCTTCTTCAGCCTGCCAAGCAGCTGGGATTACAGGTGTGTGCCACCATGCCTGGCTCATTTTCGTATTTTTTGTAGGACAGGGTCTCCCCATGTTGCCCAGGCTGGTCTCAAACTCCTGGGCTCAAGTGATCCACCTGCCTCGTCAAAGTGTTGAGATTACAGGCGTGAGCCACTGTGCCCAGCCAGAGAATGAGAATTGCTTTAATGGGGATCAAAGTGAGCCAGAGGAGCAGAGACGGACATAGGGAGTGGGCACACCTGAATTCTGAGGACAGGTGCAGTACTGTTTGCAGGGTCAGGGGAGGGCTGACAGGTGGCTGGCCTTTAACAGGGGGCGTGAAGAGTTCAACCACAGTAACAGGGGAGAAGATGGAGGGGAGCAGAGGTTTGGTGGGTGGGGGGCACAGGCGGGACAGACACCGTGTTGCGAGTGTGGGGTACCTCTGTGAATTGTCCCCAGGTGTCAGTGGCACAGAAAGCAAGGCCTCTGCCCAGAGTGGCCAGGGAGTTGGGAAGCGGACAGGACGGGCTGAGGACGGGGCCCGGGGCCCAGTCGAGGTACATGGAGGCTCAGAAGACCGAAGGCTGGGCTGGACCAGGGCTTAAAGGGAAGGAGGGGGCAACGGCCAACCCCATGGTGGCTCGGATGAGGACTGTGTCTCGCTGAAGTATTGTGATGCACACAAGAAGAAAGTGCTTTTTTTAAAATATTTTATTTTGAGACAGAGTCTTGCAGCCGGGCATGGTTGCTCATGCCTGTAATCCCAGCACTTTGGGAGGCTGAGGCAGCAGATCACGAGGTCAGGAGATCGAGACCATCCTGGCCAGCATGGTGAAACTGTGTCTCTACTAAAATACAAAAAATTAGCTGGGTGTGGTGGTGTGTACCTGTAGTCTCAGCTACTTGGGAGGCTGAGGCAGGGGAATAGCTTGAACCCAGAAGGCAGAGATTGCAGTGAGCCGAGATCGCGCCACTGCCCTCCAGCCTGGTGACAGAATGAGACTCCGCCTTAATAAAAGAAAAAAAAAAAAAGAGAGGGAGACAGAGTCTTGTTCTGTCAGCCAGACTAGAGTGCAGTGTTGTGAGCTTGGCTCATAGCAACCTCCGCGTTCTGGGCTCAAGAGATTCTCCTGCTTCAGCCTCCCGAGTAGCTGGGACCACAGGCACCCGCCACCACACCTGGCTAATTTTTGTATTTTTAGTAGAGACAGGGTTTCACCATGTTGCCCAGGCTGGTCTCAAACTCCTGGCCTCTAGTGATCCACCTGCCTCCGCCTTCCAAAGTGCTGGGGTTACAGGCAAGAGCCACCACACCCGGCCAAGATAAAAGTTCTTAATTACAAGGACTGTTAATAATTTGTGACCTAATCTAGATTCAGTCTGGAGGGAATCTCTGATGTCATTACTGAATACCTTGTTGTGACCTGATCTGGATTCAGTCTGGAGGGAATCTCTGATGTCATTACTGAATACCTTGTTGTGACCTGATCTGGATTCAGTCTGGAGGGAATCTCTGATGTCATTACTGAATACCTTGTTGTAACCTGATCTGGATTCAGTCTGGAGGGAATCTCTGATGTCATTACTGAATACCTTGTTGTGACCTGATCTGGATTCAGTCTGGAGGGAATCTCTGATGTCATTACTGAATACCTTGTTGTGACCTGATCTGGATTCAGTCTGGAGGGAATCTCTGATGTCATTAGTGAATACCTTGTTGTGACCTGATCTGGATTCAGTCTGGAGGGAATCTCTGATGTCATTACTGAATACCTTGTTGTCAGACATTTTCGGATACAATTTATAGTTTTTGAACCCTACCCAGACAGTCAACTGATGCCAAGGCTTTAACCCCAAATCTGAGACCACCTAGGCAGAGCTGCCCTCGAAAATGTAGAGCATCAGGAAATAAGGATCATCTATTTACCAAGCAAAAGAGGGGGCATTATTCAGTGGAAACAAAGCCTTCTTCTCCCTGAAAACCTGTTTCTATTTTCCATGTATGACTAATTTTTAATCTCGGCGACTGAGTGGTAACGGTGTTGTCACTTACGCTGACGATGGGTTTTTTAAAAAGCATGTGATCTATGTTGCCTTCATGGTGTCCTTCTTTGGCTATCGTTTCTGTGGCGTTCCTGAGTAAAATGAGTTCAGTGTCTGTGTGGCTCTAGCAGCCCTGGCGCCATTGTAGAGGAGATGCCATCTGCATGCAAAGGTTCTGCAGTGCCTGCTCCACAGAAGGCTGCCTCGCCTGGCCATTACTCACCACAACAGGAAAACAGTTATCTGCCTAAGTCCATTTGTTAAGAAGGCAGTAAAATGGCATCTTTAATAACCTCAAACAAATGCACTAAAACTTATCATAAAATAGCCAAGTTGTAAAGTGAAGGCGTGTTTGTAATAACCTCCTCTGTCTTCCCCAAGTGTACATTTTCCAGGCAGTTCGCCTTCCCGTGACTGGGCTTTAGGGCCAGAAGACAGCGCCACTCACCCGACCACCCAAACTGGAAGCCCTGGGCATCATACTCAATTTGCTCATTCTCATTTCCACACCCTACTAATTCTCAGACACTTCCCCTCAACCTCTGCAGGCCTGTGGTTTAGGCGCCTACTGTCTCTGGCCTGACCAAGCCCTGTTTCCTCCTGCCCTGCGAGCAGTGTGCCCACTGGTGCCATCATCTCTCTGCAACGTAGAGGGGATCATGTGGGGGTGGTGCCCCCGGTGCCCGCACCATCGTGTCCACACGCACCGGCCCTTCCCCAGCCCCAACACGCACACACATGCAGTGCGGCTGACGCTCTCAGCACCCTGCCTTTCCCATGCATCCCAATGTACCCCCCGCCCCGCACCTGCAACTTCCTGACTGAGGGCTTTTCTCAGTGCCTAGGGTTGCTGACCTGTGCCCAGGGTCTGCTGGAAGTGTAGTTGGCAGAGGTGGGGGCGGGGAGGATGGCCCCTGGAAACCAGAGCAAACCCACTCGGAACTGTGTCCTGTGCTCTCCCAGAGGCCTCCAGGAGGACTAGTCCAGGGGCCCCGCTCTCACCTGCTCCCCAACACGTGTACTTCCCTACTCCCTTACCCGTGCTTCCTGACTCCACCTCCCGGATAAAATACCTGCAGGAAGGGCCTGCTTTGGAGGGAGCTGTACTCCACGCTGGCCACCCGTGGCTGCTCGCCGTGCCCTTGTCCACACAGCTCCCCCTTGGCCTGGTGGTCTTTCCATTCTGCTACTGTGGCCACATATGCTCAGTTTTCCAGACTCAGTCTCTGGGATCTCACGTCACCCCAGACCCACGGACCCCGACGTGGCGCGTCCTGCACCCCACAGGTGTGGCCTGGCGGCCCTCCTCCTCCCAAGCACTATGTTCAGGCTGACTGGAGACTCTCGCTAGCAATGTGCAGGCTGCTAAGCAGATGCGACCCAGTGACAGCTTGCACCTCAGGCCTTGCTCCTTGAGCTCCTTGCTCCGTGCGCCTTTCTCAAAATACGATCCTCTTTATCTTCAGAATCGCAAAAGCGCCGCAGGGACTGGCGAGGCTCCACCACCTCGTGGAAGCCAACAGCACGGGCGGCCCAGGAACGCCCTCCCACCCACTTCCTGAGTGACCGTCAGCACCGTGGCCCGCGGAGCGCGCGAGCCCAGGGGCCCAACTGAGCCCAGTCACCAGATAGGATCCCGCTGTGCCTCGCGTGGCCACCGCGTGGGCCTCTCCCGCGCCTGCGCAGCCCGCCCCCTTCCCCGCGGCGGCTGCGGCGTCAAGGCCCGGCACGTGGCGTCGGCTGCGCATGCGCGGGCTCGGGGCTTTGCCGGCATCGCCGCGCACACCCGGGAAGCAGGTCGGGTGGAGCAGTGGCGAAGTGGCACCGCTTGGATCCCGGAAGCGCTGCGGTGGAGGTGGGACTCGGCCTGAGGGCGCGGGGCCGCCAGGAGGGAGGGGTCAGGAGGTGCCCTCAGTGGCCCTCTACCTGTGGGTGACCCAGGTCGCGCTCTTGGTGACGACCCCCCATATCCCTCCCGCTCCGCGACTCCTCCGTGTACCTCCCTTCCGCGCACTACGCCACCAACGTGTGCCCTCCTCCTCCTCCACGCGCCCCTCCTCCGTGTGCTTCACCCCTCAGTGTTTCCTCCACCTCCGTGGGCCCTCCTTAGGTGTCCCCCTCCAGGCCCCCTTGTCCTCTTCCCCCTTCGTTACCCCTCCCCCTCCACAGCCCCTCCCCCTCAGTGTCCTCTTCCCTCGCTGCCCCACCCCCCCCATCGCTCCCTTGGCTCCTGACTTTCTGCTTGGGCCCTGCACCTGAGCAGAGGTGCTGCTCTGGCTGCCTAGGAAGAGGGTCTGGAAACAGCCCTCGCTGATGGGATCCCGCTCTGCCTTCTGCCCCAGAGTGACGACTTTGGATGCGCTTTGCCCCAGGGCCTTTCCTCATGGAGCTGGCCTTTTCCCTGCCCTTCTCTTCTGGCACGGTGAACTGCCTTCCTTCTCCTGGATCATTTTGCTGGCGGCCACCTTGTAACACCTCAGGTTTGCGGCTGTTTTTCTTTTTCTTTTGGTCTGACGCATTTAAAGCCATAGGTTCCCAACTAAAACCTACGAACTGGCTATTTTCAGGGGAGTCTCTATGCAGCATTCAAAATAGTCTACTTAAGGGCCAGTGCGGTGGCTCACACCTGTAATCCCAGCACTTTGGGAGCCTGAGGCAGGAGGATCGTTTGAGCTCAGGGTTTGAGACCAGCCTGGGCAACATAGTGAGACCCTGTCTCTAAAAAAAAAAAAAAAAACCCTTTACTTAGCAGCGATTTAAAAAACGTGAACAGGATGGCATATTACACCCAGGAAGATGCTCAGGACTAGCTAATGGAAACTTTCTAGAGAGCCTGGTTGCATAGTAATGGGGTCAGGAATAAGCACCATCCATTGGTGGTTGGAGCCAATAGAGGCTCGTGGCCGGTCACCTCTCCTGCCCTCTCGGCTGCTGCTGTGTTTTCGGTGTCACTCCAGCCACAGGTGCAGCAGTGTCCTGGGTCCAGGCTCACATCTGTGGAACCATCCTGCTGCTCACCCCAGGGCCCCGGGGACATGTGTGTTTTCTTGCAGGTGAGGACACTCAGGTGCAGTTAGAGAGGCGATGGGAAACGGTCAGGGGCCCAATTTGAAGCAGTTGCCAATAAAGTTGTTCTCAGGAAGTAGCAATACTTTTGGAAAGCAGCGGCCTTTGCATGTTTGTGATGTTGGATTTTGTTGCGGGGGCTGCTTCACCTGCTTACCCGGCTTTGTAACATTGGGGTCGAACCTCATCACTACACCAGTAAAGAATGGCATGGGAGGAGCTCTCTGGGCTGTAGGTGGTGTCTGAACCACAGCCCAGGACAGAACAGGGGAGGAATGGGAGGGGTGTGATGTCACTGTTTTTCTGTGAAGTTTATGTTTCTTCCTGTCAAAAACATCATTTTGGCATTGGTGTTGCCGTTTCTTCTTTGCAGTTACAGGAGCATATACTTCTTTGATTAAAGGAAGAGAGAGAGTACTGGGCAGATAAAGCTGGAAAACGCAAAGAAGCTCAAAGTGAGGAAGCCAAAGCAGAAAAATCAGGGAAGATGGGGTGAAGACCAGGTTCAAACCTTTTATTTACTGCTAATGTTCCATTTTTGTTTATTTATATTATTCGTTTTTTTAGAGATAGAGTCTTGCTGTGGTGATCATAGTTTACTATAACCTCAAACCCTTGGGCTCAAGTGATCCTCTGCCTTAGCTCTCCAGTAGCTGAGACCACAGGTGGGTGCTACCATACCAGCTAATTTTTTTTTTTTTTTTTGAGACGGAGTTTCGCTCCTGTCACCCAGGATGGAGTGCAGTGGTGCAATCTTGGCTAATTGCATCCTCTGCCTCCCGATTTCTAGCGATTCTCCTGCCTCAGCTTCCTGAGTAGCCAGGACTACAGTCGTGCGCCACCACACCTGGCTGATTTTGTATTTTTAGTAGATATGGGATTTCACCACGTTGGCCAGGCTGGTCTAGAACTCCTGATCTCAGGTGATCTGCCTGCCTCAGCCTGCTAAAGTGCTGGGATTAGAGACATGAACCACTGCTCTTGGCTTTATGTTTTTATTTTTAGTTTTGAAGAAACAAGGCCTCATTATGTTGCTCTGGCTGATCTTGAACCCCTTGCCCCAAGCAGTCCCTGCCTCAGCCTCCCAAAGTGCTGGGATTACAGGTATGAATCACCACACCTGGCCTTACTGTTTCATTTTTAAACTCACAATCTTCAATATGTTCAAATGTTGTATTCTTAATTTTTGTGTTTACTTATGAACTTTTTTTTTTTTGAGACAAGGTTTCACTTTATTGCCCAGGCTGGAGTGCAGTGGTGATCATAGCTCACTGCAGCCTCAACCTCTTGGGCCCAAGTGATCCTCACACCTCAGCGTCCTGAGTAGTCAGACTACTGGTGTGCACCATCACGCTGGCTAATTCTCTTTTTTAATTTTTTTTTTTTGAGACGGAGTCTCGCTCTGTCGCCCAGGCTAGAGTGCAGTGGCCGGATCTCAGCTCACTACAAGCTCCGCCTCCCGGGTTTATGCCATTCTCCTGCCTCAGCCTCCCGAGTAGCTGGGACTACAGGCGCCCAGCACCTCGCCCAGCTAGTTTTTTTGTATTTTTTGGTAGAGACGGGGTTTCACCGCATTAGCCAGGATGGTCTCGATCTCCTGACCTCGTGATCCACCCGTCTCGGCCTCCCAAAGTGCTGGGATTACAGGCTTGAGCCACCGCACGCAGCCCTCTTTAAATTTTTGTAGAGATGGGATCTCCCTATCTCCCTATGTTGCCCACACTAGTCTAGAACTCCTAGACTCAAGAGATCCTCCTGCCTTATCCTCCTAAAGTGCTGAAATTGCAAGTGTATGCCACTGCACTCAGCCTGTTGCCCAGGCTGGAGTGCAGTGGCATGATCTTAGCTCACTGCAAGCTCCGCCTCCCCGGTGTACACCATTCTCCTGCCTCAGTCTCCCGAGTAGCTGGGACTACAGGCACCTGCCACCACACCCGGCTAATTTTTTCTATTTTTGTAGTAGAGACGGGGTTTCACCATGTTAGCCAGGATGGTCTCGATCTCCTGACCTCATGATCCACCCTCCTCAGCTCCTGAAGTGCTGGTATTACAGGCATGAGCCACCACGCCCGGCCTTTTTTTTTTTTTTTTTTTTTTTTGAGATGGAGTCTCACTCTGTTGCCCAGGCTGGAGTTCAGTGGCACAATCTCAGCTCACCACAACTTCTGCCTCCTGGGTTCAATCTATTCTCCTGCCTCAGCCTCCCGAGTATCTGGGACTACAGGTGCACGCCACCATGACTGGCTAGTTTTAGTATTTTAGTAGAGATGGGGTTTCACTATGTTGGCCAGGCTGGTCTTGAACTCCTGACCTTGTGATCCACCCGCCTCGGCCTCCCATAGTGCAGGATGCCGTGGTGGGGTTCATCCTAGCGTTTTCACAGAAGTTCTGTTTATTATGATATGGAAATGTCCTCAGTGTAACCCTGTTCTCTTGTGACTTATAGCAGTGCTTGAGAGAAGAAAATAAATTCTCCATTTCTTTTTTTTTTGAGACGGAGTCTCGCTCTGTCGCCCAGGCTGGAGTGCAGTGGCCGGATCTCAGCTCACTGCAAGCTCCGCCTCCCGGGTTCACGCCATTCTCCTGCCTCAGCCTCCCGAGTAGCTGGGACTACAGGCGCCGCCACCTCGCCCGGCTAGTTTTTTGTATTTTTAGTAGAGACGGGGTTTCACCGTGTTAGCCAGGATGGTCTCGATCTCCTGACCTCGTGATCCGCCTGTCTCGGCCTCCCAAAGTGCTGGGATGACAGGCGTGAGCCACCGCGCCCGGCAAATTCTCCATTTCAAAAGAAAATCCAGGGCGGGACAATCTTATTGTCGGGTGAGATTTGTTCTCTTTATCCCTTTTCTTTGTAGAGTGAGGTGAAATGGGGGAGTGAGAGGATGTGGGGAGCAAGGGCATAGGGTGAGATCAGCTTTCGTCCTGGGAGCCTGGCCTTTGCAGTGGATTTGGGACCTGCCTCCTGTTCTTTTTCCAGTCTTTGTTTCCGCTTGAGCGGAGTTAGGAATCCACAGGACTGCGGAGCCGGTTGGTAACGCGAGCCGCCTCTGACAGGTACAGAAATCTGGCTCTTGCACATTCGTGTCGGGGCCCAGGTGTAACAAGGGGGTCTGACATCTCCCTCATGTGCCAGGGGCCCTTCCTGTTTGTTTGTTTTTGTTTTAGATAAATGATCTTGTCAGATGGTTAGTGTGGTAACAATCAGTGTGACCACATCTTTTTCAAAGATTAGAGCCAAAAGAAGGTTGAAAAGCATTAGGCCTGCAGTCCTCACTCACCTCTCTCTCCCTCTGCTCTCTTCTCTGCTGCTTTCTTGTGTCCGATAATTATGTAAATAGCTTTCTGTGTCCAGCAGAACAAAGAAAAAAGCCTGATGGAAAAATGATTAGGTTTTGCTTTTGAGAAATGTGGTACATGCATGGCTTGATGGCAGGCTGTGTGCATCCATTCACAGCGAGTAGAATCTAAGGTAGGATGAGTCAGTTTGAGCTAATTGTGTCGTTTTAAATAAGGTTTCCATAGATGAACTAAGCACCTGGCCTTGGAACGCAGAAGCTGTTTAATGTGGTGTTTGCTCTGTGTCGTGTCAGATTGTGTTTGCTGATTTCCAGTACCTGCCCTCTGCTGAGGAGCTGGGCTGTCCCCGGTTGCGTCTGCCACGTGCCGCTTCGGCGCTCTCCTGCCATCCCGGCCGTGAGCTGGGAATGGAATCATGACTAGGCAGGTGGTGCACAGGCCACGTCTCCCAGGTTGCTGAGTCTGTTCAAATGAAGGCAGAAATGGAGACTTTTATGGTGAAATATGCCAAGCGTTCAATGTTGCCGCAACTTCACAAAATTGCATGGCTGTTTCCTGTGCGTCACTTTCCTTTTTTTCTTCTCTCTCTTTTTTTTGTCTTTTTCATTTTTTGTCACTTTTTATTTTTCTGTCCATAAGTGTGGTCTGACCACACAGCAGCCCTGGACTCGCTCTGGACCCGTTCTGGTTCTGGGAACTGCCCAATTCTCAGATGATTCTTTGCTCAGCTAAACTTTGTTAAATGTAATTTGTCTGAAGTTTTTATTGTTTTTATTTATTTTAATTTTTTATTTTTATTATTTTTTTTTTGAGACAGAGTCTCGCTGTATGGCCCGGGCTGGAGTGCAGTGGCCGGATCTCAGCTCACTGCAACCTCCGTCTCCTGGGTTGACGCCATTCTCCTGCCTCAGCCTCCCGAGTAGCTGGGACTACAGGCGCCTGCCACCTCGCCCGGCTAGTTTTTTGTATTTTTTAGTAGAGAAGGGGTTTCACCATGTTAGCCAGGATGGTCTCGATCTCCTGACCTCGTGATCCGCCTGCCTCGGCCTCCCAAAGTGCTGGGATTACAGACTTGAGCCACCGCGCCCGGCCTGAAGTTTTTATTTTAATGTTCCCATTCTCCGTTCCCCCAGCCCCTGGCAACCACTAATCTACTTTCTATTTCCATGGATTTGCTTATTCTGGACATTTCCTGTAAACAGAATCCTACAGTATTTTTCCTTTTGTGCCTGGCTTCTTTTATGTCAAGTGTTTTCAACATCCATCCACACTGTGCTGTGTTAACACTTCATTCCCCTTCACAGCTGGAAACGCCCTGCTGCGTGTCTATCTGGGGTTCGTTGATCCGTTTGTCTGTTGATGTACATTTGGGTTGTTCCTACTGTTGGGCTATTGTGAATGATGCTGCTATGAGTATTTCTTTATAAGTATTTGTCTGAATACCTCTTTGCAGTGCTTTCGGGTACATAAGTAGAAGTGGAATTTCTGGCTCCTGTGATCATTTCATGTTGAATTTATTGAAGAACCAACAGACTGTTTTTTTTGAGATGGAGTCTCTCTCTGTCGCCCAGGCTGGAGTGCAGTGGTGCGATCTCAGCTCACTGCAACCTCTGCCTCCTGGGTTCAA
Organism: Trachypithecus francoisi; assembly: GCF_009764315.1. NCBI lineage: Eukaryota > Metazoa > Chordata > Mammalia > Primates > Cercopithecidae > Trachypithecus > Trachypithecus francoisi. The sequence continues at coordinate 98,512,499 of NW_022681472.1, read as the reverse complement.
ACGATCCTCCTGCCTCAGACTCCCAAGTAACTGGGATTACAGGCACCTGCCACCATGCCTGGCTAATTTTTGTATTTTTAGTAGAGACAGGGTTTCACCATGTTGGCCAGGCTGGTCTCGAACTCCTGACCTCAAGTGATCCCAAAGTGTTGGAACAGGCATGAGCCACCGTGCCTGGCCCCAACAACCTTTCTTAAAGCAGCATTACCATTTTACATTCCCAGCAGCGTTGTACAAGGAGTCCAGTTTCTACACATTCTTGCCAACGCTTATTTTCTGTCTTTTTCATTATGGCCATTCTGGTGGATGTAAAGTGGTAACTCACTGTAACTCCCTGTGGATTTGATTTGCATTTCCCTAGTGATTAGTGATACTAAGCATCTTTTCATGTGTTTATTGGCCATTTGTATCTCATCTTTGGAGAAATGTTTATTTACACTCTTTACCTTTTTTTTTTCTTTTTTTTTTAAGAGACAGGGTCTCGCTTTGTTGCCCAGGCTGGAGTGCAGTGACACCATCATAGCTTGCTGCAGCCTCGACTTCCTGGGCTCAAGCCACCCTCCCACTTCAGCCTCCTGAGTAGCTAGGAATACAGGTGTGCGTCACCACGCCTAGCTAATTTTTAAATTTTTTTGTAGAGATGGGGTCTCCCCATCTTGCCCAGGCTCATCTCAAACTTGTGGGCTCAAGTGATCTTCCCACTTTGGCTTCTCGAAGTACTGAGATTACATATGCAGGCCACCCTACCTAGCCCTTTACCTGGTTTTGGTTGGATTATTTATTTTTTATTGTTGAGTTGTAGGAGTTTTTTTTGTATATTCCAGACACCAGACCCTTATCTGTGGATTGTCTTTTTGCTTTCTTGATGGTGTCTTTAGAAGCACAAAAGTTTTCGGTTGATCTCTTTTACCTGAGTTCAATGTATGTGTTTTATCTTGGGTTGTTTGTGCTTTGTGTGTGGGTGTTTTTAAAAACCATTATCTGCCTATGATCCCAGCACTTTGGGAGGCTGAGGCAGGAGGATCACTTGAGGCTGGGAGATTGAGAGCAGGCTGGGCATTGACGTGAAACTGCGACTTGACGAAAAATTTAAAAATCAGCTGGGCACTGTGGTGATCATATGTAGTCCCAGCTGTGGTAAGCTGAGGTGGAAGGATTGCTGGAGCCCAGGAGTTCAAGACGGCAGTGAACTGTGATTGTGCCACTTTATTGCAGCCTGTGTGACAGAGTGAGACCCAGCCTAAACGAACCAACTAACCCAAAAACCATGATCGAATTCAGGGTCATAAAGATTTGTACCTGTGTGTTTTTCTAAGAGTTTTATAGCTTTGACTCTTACATTTAGGTCTTTGATCCACTTTGAGTTAATGTTTGCATTCGATGTGAGGAAGAGGTCTAACTTCATTCTATGCATGTGGATAGTCAGCACCCCTTGTTGAAAAGACTGTTCTTTCCCTGTTGAGTGGTCTGACATCCTTGTTGAAATCAGTTGACCACAGGTGTGTGGGTTTATTTCCAGACTCTGAGTGGACCCACCGGTCTCTGTGCGCGTCCTTCTGACAGTGCCCCTCAGAAGTCAGTGCCTGACTGTCTTCATCTCTGTAGCCCTGAAGTTTTGAAATCAGGAAGTATGATTCCTCTAACTTTGTTCTTTGTGTTTCCCTGTGAATTTTGGGATCAGGCTGTCAATTTCTGCAAAAACACCAGCTGGAATTTTGATGGGGATTGCATTGAGTTTTTCGATCCGTTTGAAGAGTATTGCTGTTATTTATTTATTTATTTATTTAGAGACGGCGTTTCACTCTTGTTGCCCAGGCTGGAGTGCAGTGGCACAATCTCGGCTCACCACAACCTCCACCTCCTGGGTTCAAGCGATTCTCTTGCCTCAGCCTCCTGAGTAGCTGGGATTACAGCATGTGCCCCCATACGCAGCTAATTTTGTATTTTTAGTAGAGAGGGTGTTTCTCCATGTTGGTCAGGCTGGTCTTGAACTCCCAACCTCAGGTGATCCACCTGCCTTGGCCTCCCAGAGTGCTGGGATCACAGGCATGAGCCACTACACCTGGCCGAGTATTGCTGTCTTAACCATATGAAGTCATCCAGTCCATGAATACAGGATAGCTGTTCACTTATTTAGGATGTCTTTAATTTCTTCTGGCAATGTTTTATAGTTTTCAGAGTATAAGCTTTATATTTCTTTTGTTAAATTTATTGCTCAGTATTTTTTTTGATGCTATTGTAAATGGAATTGTTTTCCTTTTCTTTTCTTTTCTTTCACTTTTTTTTAGACAGGGTCTCACTCTCACTCTGTCCCCCAGATTGGAGTACAGTGGCACGATCTCGGCTCACCACAAGCTCTGCTTTCCAGGCTCAAGTGATTCTCCTGCCTTTGTCTCAGCCTCCTGAGTAGCTGGGATTACAGGCACGCGCCACTACTGTCTGGCCAATCTTTATATTTTTAGTAGAGACGGGGTTTCGCCATGTTGGGTGGGCAGGTCTCGAATTCCTGACCTCAAGGGATCCACCCACCTTGGCCTCCCAAAGTGCTGGGATTACAGGCCTGAGCCACCGTGCTCGGCCAAGAAAAAGTTTTTATGATGCTTGTTAAAGATGGTAAGGCAGACTTTTCCAGGAGAGGCCGCTGTAATGGGGTTTTGCAGTAGGGGAGAGAGATTGAGCTCAACTCCAAATACAACAAAGACGTGTGGGGATGTTTAGCCAAGAAGCAGAGTTGGAAAGTTACCATCAGGAGATATCAGGGGTAGGGGTTCTTTGGCAGGCCAGGTGATGAGCTGTAGAGGCTGAGGGAGGAGGAGTTTGACCCGATGTTGAAGATCAGATACCAAGGGTGGGGGTTTTCACTGAAGCGACCAGCAGGAGTCTTGCTGAAACTGGACTAAGTAGGTCAAGGACTAAGCCAAGGTCAGGGCCTGGTCGAAGAGGAGGACCCAGGGGCCAGACTCAAGTGTGGTCGAGGACAGTCTCTGTCAGTGGGGAGTGCTTATAATTCTACTGCATATGCTTGAAATTTTCCAGAATAGTATAGTAAGTTTTCTAAAAATTTAAATTGAAGTAGAATACATTAAAAATAAAAAGAGAACCAAAAAGTCTATTCAAACGCATTGGACTTTGTTTCAATTCTGATTTACAGAAAGATTTTTTAAATGATGAGACAATTAGGGAATTGGAGCACTCCGTGGATATCTGGTAATAAGGAATTTGTTTTTTAAAGTGTAATAGTGGACCAGGTGCAGTGGCTCACACCTGTAATTCCAGCACTTTGGGAGGCCGAGGCGGGCAGATCACTTGAGGTCAGGAGTTCGAGACCAGCCTGGCCAACATGGCGAAAACCCATCTCTACTAAGAATACAAAAATTAGCCGGGCACAGTGGCGGGTGCCTATAATCCCAGCTACTCAGGAGTCTGAGGCAGGAGAATCGGTTGAACCCGGGAGACGGAGGTTGCAGTGAGCCAAGATCGTGCCACTGAACTCCAGCCTGTGTGACAGAATGAGACTCCGTCTTAAAATAATAAAAGAAAAGAAAGAAAGAGTGATGGTATATAGTGGTTGTGCTCTTTAATTGTTTTTGTGGAGAGCGTAATGAATTTGCCTGTCATCCTTGCACAGGGGCCATGCGAAACTTCTCTGTATTGTTCCACTTTTAGCGTATGTGCTGCCCAGGTGGGCACGTGATTGTGGTCTTTAAAAGAAGAGTTTGCATCTTTGGACATAACTGGAAATGTCTGTGGGTGAAGCGATGTGCTGTCTTGGAGTTGCTTCAGAATAACCCACTGGGGAGAGAAGAGGGTGGGCACTCAGTGGAAGGAGATGGGATGTGAGCTGATAAGCTTTGAGTTGGTGTAATGGGGTTGTGGGAGTTTATTAATACTTGTCAAACTCAAACGAAAACACACAGAAGAGGCCCAGCGTGGCGGCTCCCGCCTGTCATCCCAGCACTGTGGGAGGCCAAGGCGGGCAGATCACTTGAGGTCAGCAGTTTGAGACCAGCCTGGCCAACATGGTGAAACCCTGTCTCTACTAAAAATACAAAAATTAGCTGGGCGTGATGGTGGGCGCCTGTAATCCCAGCTACTCGGGAGGCTGAGGCAGGAGAATTACTTGAACCCATGAGGCAGAGGTTGCAGTGAGCTGAGATCGCGCCACTGCACTCCAACCTGGGTGACAGAGCAAGACTCCATCTCAAAAAAAAGAAAAGGTGTACAGAGTGGTCTTTGGCCCCAAGAACAAAGAGCATGCTGGGGGTTTACTGGAAAGAGAAATGTTACCTGTTGTTTTGAAAGAAAACACATTGGCACGGGTGAAGTTTTGGGGAGCTGGCACGCTCAGATTGGTGAAAGACACAATAGGTAAACCTAGTCTTTGGGTCAGGTAGGTTGTTCCAGCAGCCATTAGGTGCACCTGGTCGTAAGGTTGCAGCAGGTCATTTCAGCAGCTAGACTTGCGGTGGAGGCGGGGCGGGGAGCGGAGGCGGGGCGGGGAGCGGAGGCGGGGCGGGGAGCGGAGAGGGGGCGGGGAGCGGAGGAGGCGGGGGGCGGGGAGCGGAGGAGGCGGGGGCGGGGAGCGGAGGAGGCGGGGGGCGGGGAGCGGAGGAGGCGGGGGCGGGGCGCGGAGGGGGGCGGGGCGCGGGGGCGGGGCGCGGGGGCGGGGCGGGGCGCGGTGGCGGGGCTCTGGGAGCAGGTGCCGTGTGCCTGAGAGCTTTTCCTGGGTCCCTGGAGTCTGATTTGGTTGGGTGTGGTAGGAAAAGTTCAGTTGGTATAATGGGTTTTCATAGGCCGCTCTCTGTGTGTGTGTGTGCTTGAGATTTTCCCTGATGAAACATTAAACAGAAGAGGCTCCTGGCCCGCCTGTTGGCCTCTGGTGGGTAGTTCTGTGGTGAGGAGCTGAGAACCTGCCTCCTGAGGAAAGGCTCCTCCGGTGATTTGGCTGCTGCCCCGGAGACCGCGGTTCTGCCCTCTAAGCCAGCCACAGCGTTGTGTGCAGGCGTGAAGCAGCGCCTGGTCGTAGCTCACAGTTCCGTAGGTCAGATGGTCTCGTGGGTTGGGCAGGATTCTCAGCTTAGGGTGAGTTGGGGTGCGCTGGCCAGGCTGGCCTCCCGCCTCGAGGCACCAGGCTCCTGGGGGTTGGGTCAGTCCCTGCCGCGGTGGGACCGAGGGCCATTTTCTTGCTGGCTGTCAGCTAGGGTCCCTTCTCCGCGCCCCGCCATTTGGCCCTTCATCCTCACGGCCAGCAGCGGCACCCAGATCCCGTCGCTGACTCTCCCTCTGTCCCCACCTGGGGGAAACTGCTTTTCAGCGGCGCATGGGGTTAGATCAGGCCCCCTGGAGGGCCCCAGCCGCACCCCCCAGCTGTCAGTGAGTACAGGAGTGACACAGGCTGAATGTGCCGGTCTTCTTAGGACCCTCCTGCCACACCCCTGCAGGGCACCCCTTTACATGGCGGGATTAACAGGCTACAGAGTTGGGGAGGTCGGCGGGGGGTGTCTGTCAGTAGTGTGGGACAGAAGGTCACGTGGAGTCCTGAGCTGAAGCTGCGGCTCAGGACATGAGGTCCTGGGCCCTCTCAAAGCCACGACTGGGTCTTCTGTCAGTTCTCTTGTTGCCCCGAGTGGTCTCATGGCCTTACCACCCCTCGTGCCATCCTCTGTGTGGACATTTTCTTGTGATTTTCTCACATGTCTGCTGCTCACTACTTGTGACAAGGACTGAGGGACTTTGGAGCAGGGAGCTGGTGGGAGTGTCTCTGGATGGGGTGGGCCTGGGTTTACCAGTGGGGTTTGTCCTGACTGGGGCCTCTCCAGGGTGGTAGGGTTTAGGGGGCAGGACTTTCCAACTCCAGGAACTCCACTCTTAGCACAGACGGAGGCCCTGGGTGGAGGTCCCCACTGGCTTGCAAGGCTGCTGTGGGATGCAGAGGCCCTGGCCAGGCTCCATGTCTCCTGGGCACCCTCCATAGCAGCCATCCCTCCTCACCCTCCTCAGCGTGGGGGGACCCCTGGCTGCTGTGGCTGCATCACAGAGGAGCCTGCTGAGCTCCGGGCACCCGTCCTCACCTTGGTGCCTGAGCTTCGAGGCCTGGCCTGCTGCGGGGCTGGAAGCGGTGGTCCTGCACAGCCCACCTCCGACTGAGGGTGGCTCTGCCCTCTCTCCCATTGTGCTTTATGAACTTCCTGGATTGTTTGAATTCTTCCCTGCTGGCTGGCTGCCTGATGTGGTTTCAGTGTTCCTTCTAAAACTCATGTTGCAATTTAGTTGCCATTTGTAGTACTTAATATTAAATAGTACCTACTTTTTTTTTTTTGAGACGGAGTCTGGAGTCTCGCTCTGTAGCCCAGGCTGGAGTGCAGTGGGCGGATCTCAGCTCACTATAAGCTCCGCCTCCCGGGTTTACGCCATTCTCCTGCCTCAGCCTCCCCAGTAGCTGGGGCTACAGGCACCCGCCACCTCGCCCGGCTAGTTTTTTGTATTTTTTAGTAGAGACGGGGTTTCACCGTGTTAGCCAGGATGGTCTCGATCTCCTGACCTTGTGATCTGCCCGGCCTCCCCAAGTGCTGGGATTACAGGCTTGAGCCACCGCGCCCAGCCAAATTTGTGTTCTTTATAAATTGCCCAGTCTGTGCTATTTGTTACAGCAGCAGAAAATGGACTAAAATACTCCCCCTTCCTTCTCTTTTTCTTTTCTTTTTTTTTTTTTTTTTTTTTTGAGATGGAGTCTTGCTCTGTCGCCCGGGCTGGAGTGCAGTGGCTGGATCTCAGCTCACTGCAAGCTACGCCTCCCGGGTTCCCGCCATTTTCCTGCCTTGGCCTCCCGAGTAGCTGGGACTACAGGCACCCGCCACCTCGCCCGGCTAGTTTTTTGTATTTTTAGTAGAGACGGGGTTTCACCGTGTTAGGCAGGATAGTCTTGATCTCCTGACCTCGTGATCCGCCCGTCTCGGCCTCCCAAAGTGCTGGGATGACAGGCTTGAGCCACCGCGCCCGGCCCTCTTTTTCTCTTTTTTAGAGATGTCTTGCCGTGTTGCCCAGGCTGGCTTCCAATTCCTGGGCTCTGGTGATCCTCCCGCTTCAGCCTCCCGAGTAGCTGGGACTACAAGCGTGCTGCCACACCCAGCACAGCCTCCTTTCTTTTTCTCTGGTGCTGCTTTGTTGTTTAAAATAAATCTTTGCCGGGCGCGGTGGCTCAAGCCTGTAATCCCAGCACTTTGGGAGGCGAGACGGGCGGATCACGAGGTCAGGAGATCGAGACCATCCTGGCTATACGGTGAAACCCCGTCTCTACTAAAAAAAATACAAAAACTACCGGGCGACGAGGCGGGCGCCTGTAGTCCCAGCTACTCGGAGGCTGAGGCAGGAGAATGGCGTGAACCCGGAGGCGGAGCTTGCAGTGAGCTGAGAGCCGGCCACTGCACTCCAGCCCGGGCGGCAGAGCAAGACTCCGTCTCAAAAAAAAAATAAAATAAAATAAAATAAAATAAATCTTTTTTAAAAGATCATTTTGTGGGATTTTGGCAAGGGAAAGCAAATTTGAGGGGCAGTACCTGGTCCAAGAACCAAGTTTCTGGGTGTCTCCGTATCCCATTAGCTGGGTGGTGAAGGTGCTCCATGAGGATAGCCCCTCTGGGGTTTCTGTTCCTGCATTGCCTGTGAGGAATTGGGAGCAGCCTCATATTTAGGAACCTGGCATTTCCCCCTCACTCCGGAGCTTAGGAGGCCTGGCATTGCCTTCGAAGCTGTTCTGGAGGCAAAACAAAGCCTTGGCTGAGAGCCTGAAGAGCTGCCCATTCTCCTGGGCTCTCGAGTAATAACGCGGGAGCACTTTGTAAGAAGTGAACTTTACAGACACGCTATCTCCACGTGATAAGTTGTACTCATTGACAGTGACCATTGGATGAGTTTTGGCAGAATTGTCCCTCTGCAAAGCCACTGCCACCCTCAGAAGACAGATCAGATGTGTCCACACCCACTTGACCATCACCCCTGCCCCCAGCATCTCCCTGGTTATGACTTTCTGCAGATGTTTCCTGCTGACATGCTGACTGGGCAGAATCAGACCCCCCCCCCGAGTCTACCTCATTACCAATGGGTTGTTAGATAACGGTTTGTTTGAAAAGCAATGCAATAATAAATGCTTTGTGGGACTTTAATTTAGAAAAACTGTTGATGATTTGGATTTTGCTATTTTACTGATGACTGACTTTATCAGTATAGTTTAGGTGTGAATTACTTTATCTCTTCTCTGTGTTCTGGTACTATGTAATGTATTCTTATATATTTTATGAAAGCCCTGAGTTGGTGCTAAACTTTGCTACTAAATTAATGCAAGCTTTATCTGTATTTTAATTTAAAACAGTGAAAAACTCTGCTGAAGTGCCAGCCAGAGGTGTGGGAGTATAGCCCGAGAGGCCCTGTTCCACGTGGGGTGTGAGTGACACCTCCCAGCCGCGCATGGCAGCAGGAGCTGGAGGGGCCAGCCTGCTTCTCTCTGTCTGTGTAGAGTTTGCAACTGTGTCCTCCAGGGACCAGCAGACACCTCGGGCTGGCATTGCTGGGCTCCTGTGCCCAGTGCTGGTTCAGACCTTTCCGCCACCAGGGATGCCCTGTGGACCTGCCTCCAGCAGGGCTCTGCCAGGTCAGGCATGCGGGTGACCTTGGCTGCCAGTGGGCTTGTGGGCTCTGCCTCTCAGTGCGTGGCTCTGCCCAGTAAGGGCAAGCTCCTCGGGAAGGACTGGCTGGTGCCTGCAGTGTGGTGCGTGTCTGTGTTTGGGAATCGGGACCTGTCTATGGGGAGTCTCCCACGGGTACCTTTTTTTTTTTTTTTTTTTTTTGAGACGGAGTCTCGCTCTGTCGCCCAGGCTGGAGTGCAGTGGCCGGATCTCAGCTCACTGCAAGCTCCGCCTCCCGGGTTTACGCCATTCTCCTGCCTCAGGCTCCCGAGTAGCTGGGACTACAGGCGCCCGCCAACTCACCCGGCTAGTTTTTTGTATTTTTTAGTAGAGACGAGGTTTCACCGTGTTAGCCAGGATGGTCTCGATCTCCTGACCTTGTGATCCGCCCGTCTCGGCCTCCCAAAGTGCTGGGATGACAGGCTTGAGCCACCGCGCCCGGCCCCTTTTTTTTTTTTTTTGAGACGGAGTCTCGCTCTGTCACCCAGGCCGGAGTGCAGTGGTGCAATCTTGGCTCACTGCAAGCTCCGCCTCCCGGGCTCACGCCATTCTCCCGCCTCAGCCTCCCGAATAGCTGGGACTACAGGCACCGCCACCACGCCTGGCTAATTTTTTGTATTTTTAGTAGAGATGGGGTTTCACCGTGTTAGCCAGGATGGTCTCGATCTCCTGACCTCGTGATCCGCCCACCTCGGCCTCCCAAAGTGCTGGGATTACAGGCGTGAGCGGCCGCGCCCGGCCATAACAGGTACCCTTTTTACAAGCCCCTGTGCTGTCCCAGTTGGAGCCAAAATCGTGTCATTGAGTTGGGATGAGGTAGAGAATGAGTTACCTTTTAACATGGCCCTGGGTCTCTCATTACTTAAAGCTTTAACGTTTCCTTCTTTCCGATTTTTCCACCCCAGACTGGAGCCTGTGCTGATGACTGTGGCTGTGATGAAATCATGCCTGTGACCACAGCAGCTCTCCAGGTGCTGGGCATGCTCCTCACGTGGTGCCCATCCATTCTGTCTCCTGCTTGGCCTCGTTCACTGTTGCTCACCTTGCTCAGCTGAGGTTGCGGCTCCTCCTCCCCTCCCCCTCCTCCCCTCGCCTTCCCCATCCCTTCCTCCTCCTCCCCTCGCCTTCCCCATCCCCTGCCCCTCCTCCCCTCGCCTTCCCCATCCCCTGCCCCTCCTCCCCTCGCCTTCCCCAGCCCCTCCCACTCCTCCCTTCCCCTCCCCTCACCCCTCCCCCTCCCCTCGCCTTCCCCATCCCCTCCCCCTCCTCCCCTACCCTCCCCCTTCCCTTCCCCATCCCCTCCCCCTTCCCTTCCCCCTCCTTCCTCTACAGTCAGAGCATCCGAGAGGAGCGTGGGTGTCTGCCGCCCTTCCCTCCCTAGTCCTCTCGTTTCAGTGAAGCGGCTCCTTCTGTCTTCTCAGGCACAGACCTTGGTGTCATCTTTGAGGGCCCCATCCTTGAGGGCCTGGATTCCACGTGGAATCCATCTATTAATCCTGTTTTCCAGCTGTGTTATGACGGCCTCCTCTCACCCTTCTCTACTGGCCCAGGCCTCTGCCTCAGTAGGGCTCTAACATGATTTTCAGAAATCTCACAGGTTTTTCCTTGCAAGACGCGCATTTCACTGTGTCTCCAGTCTGCACTGATGTGGGTGTGTGTGGTGATGGTCAGATGTTGGAGTGACAGCAGCTGTAGTGTGAGGTGCGGGCAAGGTGGGCAGTCAGCCGATGAGTGGGCAGGTTCAGAGCGGGGTGCCTGGTGCCCCCATAACCTCCTTGGGGTTCCTGGGGACAGCACCCCTGACCCAGCGTGCAGCCTGAGGTGGGTCCCGTGCCGTTCCCACTTCAGCGGAGTGTGTCTTCCTCTCTCAACATGTTCAGTGTGAGTTTTGTTTCTGAATATATTTTTTCACACTTCTTCAAAAGTTACTTTTGAAGGACGGTTTTTCCAAATTGATGATTTCTGAACTGCTGTGGTGTTGGTGGGGACAGAGATGGGCCTGGAGGGGACCCAGGAGCTGCCTTTTCCTGCCCGCCCACTCTTCCCTGGGGCCGGGAAGTGCCTGAGATGTGCTCGCAGCGTCTGGCCTGGGGTGGGGACTTCTGCCACCAGCCAGCAGTGTGCTCAGAGGCCCCTCGATGTCCCAGCATGTAGGTTACCAGGAGCTTTGCGAGGTGGACTTTTTAAAAATGAGAAAAGGGTCATTAAAAGCATGGGAGGCTTCCATGAGGTTGTTTGACTCTCTGTTGTTAAAATGGCAACCCTAAATGAGCTGCAGAGTTGCATATTTATGTATACATTTGTATTCTAGATTTGCACAGATCACCAAGCCAGTGAAGACTAATAACCATGAAAAGCCACCCCCAAAAAAAGGCCAAGTAGGCGTCCTCAATAGAAAATAACAGTGAACGTGATTCTGATGGGCAGCTTCACAGGCAGTCACGCCTGGCGATGCTGATTCTTGCAGATATGAGAAAACAATGAATGAACTTAGTGTCTGATTTTCTTCTAAGATTTTATTGTGAAATAAGTTAGCAGGCCGGGCGCGGTGGCTCACGCCTGTAATCCTAGCACTTTGGGAGGCGGAGGTGGGTGGATCACCAGGTCAGGAGTTTGAGACCAGCCTGTCCAAAACGGTGAAATCTCGTCTCAACTAAAAATACAAAATTAGCCGGGTGTGGTGGTCAGGAGACTGAGGCGGGAGAATCGCTTAAACCTGGGAGGCAGAGGTTGTGGTGAGCCGAGATCGCGTCACTGCACTCCAGCCTGGGTCACAGAGCGAGACTCTGTCTCTAATGATGATGATGATGATGATGATAATAGTAATACTACTACTAATAATAATAATAAAAGAAGAAGAAGAAGAAAGAAAAAGAAGTTAGCAGTGGATGAGGCAGTGGGGTCGGGACCTTCCGCGGTGGCTCTGTGACCTTCCCTTTTTGGTGTTTTGTGCCTGGGCCAGGGTGGACGCTGGCAGCGTGGTCTGGTGTGGCCTGCCCCTGTTCTGGAGTTGGGAGCATCCCCAAGCTCACCCCGACCCCTTTGTTCACTGCCCTTGGTTTCTGCTCCTGCCGGAGGCCACAAAGGCTGAGAGAAAGAAGCCGTTTCCCAAAGCTCAGTTAAAAGCATCTGTTAGGCCCATAGAGAGCAGTCGTTGCTGGGTGGGGCAGGTGAACCTTCCCTCCTCCTCTGGCATCTCTGGGCAGGTGTGTTTGTGGCCCTGTGGCCTCTCTCATGGTGTGTGCTCTCTGTTCTGGGCAAGGTCCCAAGGCCACACGGAGGTCCTGCAGACGAGATGAAGATGGCCCCCGGTGGACGTGCCCGGGGGTCCTGACACCCAGGAGAAGGGACAGACGGACACGGCCCTGCAGGCGGTGCCCAGCCGGAAGGGGGCCCTGGAAGAGGACCTGGACTGTGAGCTCGCAGATACTGGCTGAGGCAAGGGCTGTGCAGAAGAGAGGCACAAACCGAGAAAAAATAAAGAATATGTGAAGAGAAAGGGGAGAAAGAGTTTCAGGACAAACGTGTCGGGAGATGCACTGGGGCGGCAGCACGAGAAGGGGGTGGTGGGGATGGGAGAGGCAAGCCTGAGACCCTCAGCTGTGAAGAGCAGAAGAGGGCAGGGGCCGAAGCGGGAGCTGGGGAGGAGCGTGCTCTGGGCGGTGGGGATGGACAGAGCGGCCCCCACGGGAGAGGTGGGGAGCATGGCTAGGAGCAGGTGCACAGCGAGGGCGCGGTGCTCACCCTAGCACGGAGGATGAGGCGGGGCCACACTGAGGAGAAAGGAGAGTTATGGGCCGGGAGACAAGCACAGAACGAGGACGAGGAGAGAAAAGAAGTGTGGGTGGGAAAAACAAAGAAGAAAGGGACAAATTAGGTACAAAAGTGGGACAAGAGGCCTTGGTTTCCAGAAAAGAAAAGAAGAGGAAGACAGACAAAGCTGGGGAAGAAGGGACTCAAAAACCAAATAAACGAAAGTTAAAAGCTCAGGACCTGGGGGAAGACAGACAGGTGCAGTGTGGGAGTGAGCTGGACGGGGTGCCACAGCCAGCGGCGGGACCTCGCCATTGCCCTGGGGCGAAGGGCGACTGGGAGGTGGGGGGCCTGGTGAAGAAGCCCCAAGAAGAGAAAGCTCAGGGCGGCTGGAAGCAGAGAGAAGTGGAAGGAGGAGCCAGTGGAAGGAGGATGCTGGGGTGTCCAGGGGGAAAGAGAAGAACAGCCAGGAGGCAGCTAAGCCACAGGAGAGCCAGAAGGGGCAGGAGAAGGCCGAAGGCAGCAGGTGGAAAGGGTATGTACCTCACCCCGCTCCTTCTCTCCCTCCATGTCCTAGCGGGGAGGTGGGAATGCTGTGTAGACCAGTGCTGGGAGGGGGGGAATGCTGTGTAGACCAGTGCCAGCCTGCCTCCCCTCCCTGTCCCCGGCGGGGGAGGGTGGAGATGCTGTTGTTGACCAGTGCTGGGAGTGGGGGAACGCGGAATGCTGTGTAGACCAGCGCTGGGAGTGGGGGAATGCTGTGTAGACCAGGGCATTCCCCCACTCCCCTGTCCCCGGCAGGGGAGGGTGGGAATGCTGTGTAGACCAGTGCTGGCCTTTGCCTGCCCGCTGTAGGTTGCCAGGGAGCCTGGGTGCCCCCCAGAGTGCCCTCTTGCATCGGCAGCTTTGAGCTGTGGGTTGTAGGGTACTGGGAGCAAGCAGCCAGCAGTGAGCGAGTGTTTGCTGTGTGTCCAGCATTGCTTTTGGTCAGTCCTCTATGAAGTAGGTGCTGCTACGTCCATTTTTCAGATGAGGAAACTGAGGCACAAAAAGGTTAGGTAGTATCCTGTCTGAGGGTCTTCAGGGTTCTTTGGGGCCCGAGGATTCCTGAAATCATGGATCACCCACCTATGCTTTGAGACATGCTTTAATTTTTTTTTTTCTGGAAGCCCTGCGACTTCCCTAAAAATGGAATGAATTATAGAACAGACCTATGGTGCCAATGGGTCATGTTTGGTTAGAAGGTGATAATCTACAGAATTCCACAGATTCTAGATACTATGGACCTATTCCATGTGGACTAATAAGAGGACGAATCTTCTTTAAGATTTGGCCTCTGAATGGTTTTGGATTTTTACGTGCCAGCCCTCATGGCCACAGATTTTCTGATGATTAGTAAGCATTTATTCTTTTGACTGGATTATTGTCTCCTTTACATGTGAATTTATTACTCCTGTGGAAACCACGTACTAATAAACTATTTGCTATTCAAAAAAAAAAAAAAAAGGTTGAGTAACCGGCCCAAGGTCACATGGCCACAAGTGGGCCGCACTGCTGTTGTAGCCATCACCCCTGCTCTGTCCTGTACGCAGCCACAAGCTGGGCAGCTCTCCCAGTGGAGACGTGCTGGGGATGTGACACACATACCTGCTATGAGAAGAGCGATGTGTACTGTCTCATTAGCATATTATGTTGACAGTATTTTGGGTGAAATAGTTGGAATTAAGTATATCATTAAGGTCCAAGTCACTTTCTTTTGCAGTGTGGCTTCTGGATGGGGTAAACCCCACCACTGCTTGCAGCTGTGTCTGCTGGGTGGTGCTGCCTCCCACCTGGGCAGTCCCTGCATAGCCTTGGAGCTCGGGCTTCGGGCTTCCCAGTGGGAAAGGTCTTTATGGATATCCGGCTCCTGCATTTAGCACCTGTTTGATTCTGGGAAAATTCTTTAAATTTTCTTTCTTTTTTTTTTTTTTGAGACAGAGTCTCGCTCTGTCACCCAGGCTGGAGTGCAGTGGCCGGATCTCAGCTCACTGCAACTCCGCCTCCCGGGTTCCCGCCATTCTCCTGCCTCAGCCTCCCGAGTAGCTGGAACTACAGGCGCCCGCCAAATCGCCCGGCTAGTTTTTTGTATTTTTTAGTAGAGACGGGGTTTCACAGTGTTAGCCAGGATGGTCTCGATCTCCTGACCTCGTGATCCGCTTGTCTCGGCCTCCCAAAGTGCTGGGATTACAGGCTGAGCCACCGCGCCCGGCCTTTGAGCATCTTTTTACAGGATTGTTGGCCTTTTGTATCTCATCTTTGGAGAAATGTCTATTTAGATTATCCACCTTTTTAAAAATAATATATATGTATATATATATTTTGAGACGGAGTCTCACTCTGTTGCCCAGGCTGGAGTGCAGTGATGCGATCTCAGCTCACCACAACCTCTGCCTCCCGTTGGGTTCAAGTGATTCTCCTGCTTCAGCCTCCCAAGAAGCTGGGATTACAGGCATGTGCCACCATGCCTGGCTAATTTTGAATTTTTGGTAGAGACGGGGTTTTCTCCATGTTGGTCAGGCTGGTCCTGAACTCCCGACCTCAGGTGATCCACCCGCCTTGGCCTCCCAAAGTGCTGAGATTACAGGCATGAGCCACCAAGCCGGCCAAAAAACATTTGTTTTAAGAGATGGAGCCTGTTGTTCAGGCTGGAGTGCAGTAGCCTGATCATAGCTCACGGCAGTCTTGAACTCTTGGGTTCAAGCAATCCTCTCGCTCAGCCCCCCGAGTAGCTAGGACTACTGTAGCAGGACAGGTCGCAGACAGAACCTCTCGGACACCAGTTTTAGGAAGGAAGAGGCTTTAATCAGCTAGGAACATCGGTAGAATCGTGTCTCAAGATCCGAGCTCCCCAAAGTCAAGATTGCTGTGCCTTTTAAGGACTTACAACTGTAAGGTGTCCACATGAAAGGGCCGTGATACGTTGTGCAAGCAGGGGCTGCGTGCCTGGGCTGCATGCACTGGTGATCAAAACCGAACCGAACAGGAAGTTACACAATGCCTCCTCATACAGTGTCTGGGATGGATAGATAACTTAAGTGATTAGGTCGGGGTCGATCTTTTTAACTACCAGGCCTGGGGCGTGGCACCGGGCTGACTATTGAATTTCACTTCTGCCGTTTCTTTAACTCCTACTTTTTCTTTTCTTTGAGGCAAAAATTAGGCAGAAGACAATATGAGAGGTGGTCTCCTCCCTTTCTACAGGTACACACCATCATGCCTGGCTAATTTAACAATCTTTAGTACAGATGGGGTCTTGCTGTGTTGCCTGGGCCAGTTTTGAAGTTTTGAGATCTGCAACTTTGTTATTCTTTTTCAAATATTGTTTTGGCCATTCTGGATCCCTTGTATTTCCCTGTGAAGTTTAGGATCAGGTTGTCCATTTCTGCAAAAACGCCAGCTGGAATTTTGATGGGGATTGTATTGAGTTTTTGGATCTGTTCGGCGAGTATTGCTGTCTTAACCTTATGAAATCATCCGGTCCGAGAACATGGGATGGCTGCTCATTTATTTAGGCTGTCTTTAATTTCTTTGGCCAATGTTTTACAGTTTTCAGAGTATAAGCTTGATACTTCCTTTGTTAAATTTATTGTGCAATATTTTATTTTTTGATGCTATTGTAAATTATTTTCTTAATTTCATTTTCAGTTTGCACATGGCTCCTGGTTAGAAATACAACTGATGTTTGCATATTGATCTTGGACCCTACAGTTGTGCTGAATTCATCTATTAGCTCTAATAGTTTTTGTGGATTCTTTTTTAAAATTTTATTTTCTATAGAGATAGGGTCTCACTGTGTTGCCCAGGCTGGTCTTGAACTCCTGGATTCAAGTGATCCACTTGCTTCGACCTCCCAAAGTGCTTGGATTACAGGCATGAGCTATGGTGCTCAGCCAATTTTTGTGGATTCTGTGGGATTTTCTTTTTTTTTTTTTTTTTTTTTTTTTTTTTTTTTGAGGCGGAGTCTCGCTCTGTCGCCCGGACTGGAGTGCAGTGGCCGGATCTCAGCTCACTGCAAGCTCCGCCTCCCGGTTTACGCCATTCTCCTGCCTCAGCCTCCCGAGTAGCTGGGACTACAGGCGCCCGCCACCTCGCCCGGCTAGTTTTTGTATTTTTAGTAGAGACGGGTTTCACTGTGTTGCCAGGATGGTCTCGATCTCCTGACCTCGTGATCCGCCCGTCTCGGCCTCCCAAAGTGCTGGGATTACAGGCTTGAGCCACCGCGCCCGGCCGGGATTTTCTATATACAAGATTATGACACCTGCAAATAGAGATAATTTACTTCTCTCTTTCTGATCTGGGTGTCTTACTTCATCTGCTTGCTTGTCTGCTCGGTGAGAGCCTCTGGTACCATGTTGAGTGGCAGTGGTGAGAGTGGACATCCTCATCTTATTCTTGATTTCAGGGGGAGCATCCAGTCTTTCTTCTTGCATATGAAGTTAGCTGCGGGGTTTTGTAGATGCTGCTTTTCAGGTTAAGTTTCCTTCTGTTCTGTTCTTGAGTGAGTTTTCCATTCTATTTATCATGAAATGGTGCTGGATTTGTCTGGTGCTTTTTCTGCATCTATTGAGAAATTTTAGGGTTTTTGTCCTGCCATACTCCCTCTTACAAAACCTGAGGAATCAGCTGGGCATGGTGGCTCACACCTGAAATCCCAGCACTTTGGGAGGCCAAGGTACTTAAGCCCAAGAGTTCAAGACCAGCCGGGGCAACATAGGGAGACCCCATCTCCACAAAAAGTAAAAAACAATAAACCAAAAACCCTTAGAAACCTGAATTGGCAAACACATTGACTTCAGGATTTTGTTGAAGGAATGGTGGGCCTGGGCTAAGGCCCTGTTCTGGTTTGTAGAAAGGGTTGTCTGAAAAAATAATGCATTGCTGTTCCGCAGCCCCTGGGAGGAGGTGGTCCACCCGGAGAGCCAGCTGCTGTGTCCTGGTGTGTGTGTACCTTCAGCTGCTGAGCTGCTCATTCTGAAATGATGGGACACCTACCAGGTCTGCCTGGGCCCTGAGAGCCAGCGAGTGCAGCCCTCGGCCTCTGCCCGTGGCTTCCAGCAGCTAGATGACATGGACACTGAGTCAGCTGATGGCAGGGGAGGGTCGCTGAGGGCGTGCGGTGGCAGCCCAGGCTCCTTTCCTGCCTGTGTCCACTGCATTCCCAACGGTCACAGCGAAAGTGCGGGATGCATGTGAATTCATCTGCTTCCCACAGTCCTGCGTTTTACCGGAGAAGAACAAGGCTGCAGTGCTGCCAGAGGTGAGCGGTGTGGCCTGTTGTGGCTCAGGGCCCGCTGCCAAGTGCTAGTCTAGAGGTTTCGCCCCTTGGCCATGCTCCCCAGTGAAGACACTGGGGTTAAACCCTGGCCAGGGTCAGTGGTCGTGCTGAGGACTGAGTGCAGGAAGGAGGCTCCAGCTGTGCCCGGTCTCTGGTCTCTTTGGGAATGAGAGGCTGGTTGGCAGTGATGATTTCGCAGGACTTCCAGTGACCTTTGTCCAGAGGCACCACCTCTGAGGGGCTGCTGTGGGCTGGATAGCAGGTGCTTCTGCCAGTTTCTGCATCCTGGAAGTGCTGCTGTTTGTAGGGGATGAGGTAGGGGGCCATCTGAGCCTGTGAGGTCCCCTTCTCCCGAGCAGCGGAGCATGTGCTTAGGAAGGACCTGCCAGGTGCCCCTGCCCTCGGAGGCTCTGGGAGAGAACTGTGTGCCGGCCCTGGGCAGGAGCTCACTGGCCTGCTCGTGTGACCTGTGGGGCACCCTGACAGCCAGCCCTGTGCTGCAGAGGTCAGTGGGACTGGGTTTGGATCTAGGGCCCCGCCCCAGTGTGAAGGGGGGCTGGACCACGAAGGCAGGGAAACCAGGGGGAGGCCGGCAGGACAGTCGGTGGCCCCGCTGCCGCAGCCCGGTGCAGGCTTAGACCGCACAGCCTCGGAAAGAGCGCCGCTGGGGGCGGAGCGGGGCGGGCCGCTGGGGCGGGGCCCAGCTTGTCTCCCTTTCCCCGAAGCCGGCAGATGCGCGTGGTGCGGCTGCTGCGGCTCCGGGCGGCTCTGACGCTGCTCGGGGAGGTCCCCCGCCGCCCGGCCTCCCGGGGCGTCCCGGGCTCGCGCAGGACGCAGAAGGGCAGCGGAGCCAGGTAAGGGGGCCCACTGGGCAGGCGGCGAGGGTCCTGAGCACCGGGCTGGGTTAGGTCCAGAAAGGGGAGTGACAGGCCTCGTGGGACTGCCTTGCCCTGCTTCCGGTTTCCCCAAAAGTCGGGCCAGGAGAGCACGCGTGCCGCGGTGTGACCGGCGTGACCGGCCCGCCTCCTGCCCGGGGTGTACAGGCCCCCCGTGACGTCACCCCTCCTTCCCCAGGCACCACCCCACCAACCCTGTTTGGGGAAATCTCCCCCCTTTTTTTGGCTTGCGGTTTCATCATTTGTGTGTGTAGCTGTGCCTGGGCCTCAACACTGTAGGGTTTGGTTAGGTACTTTATAAAAAGCTTATGTTGCTGTGCGTGGTCTTCTGAGACCCGTCCTTTCCTGGAGTCGGTTCCCGGGTTGTCTCCAGGACCGATTCTGCATGACCGCGGGCACTCACTGTCATATCGACATCACCAGGCACACGCCGCATGGATCCAGTGGCCCTGGTGGCCGCTCGTGGTCCCAGGCGCTTTCCTGGGGGCATGTGAGAAGCCCTGCCGGCACATACTGGGCCTGGGGTAGCCGCATGGGGTTGGGTCTCTGCGCACGAAATGCTGGAGGTTTCTGAAGAGCTGGAGAGTTGACAGCCTCACTGGTGTGTGGGAGATCCTGCAGGAGTTTCCGTCTGTCGGTTTGCCATAATTCACTGGGTGCTTCCAGCTTGGTGTGTCTCTGTGGCCTGGTGGTGCGCTATCACCATATCCATTCACAGCTGAGGGCCTGCACAGCTGCCCAACGCCATGCCGCAGAAATGTCCTGTCTGCCTCCAGGATCTTGGGACCCAAGAGAGCCCAGATGGGGGAGGGTGTCTTGGGAGGAGGGAGTTCTGGCCTGCGCGTGGAGCTGGGGCTGGCTGTGGGCCCTGCACTGAGGCACATCTCTCCGAGGGTGCATGGGCAGGTAGGTGCTTTCCAGAAAGTGCTGCTGGGCTGCAGTCGCCCAGGTGGAAAGGTGGGTTTGGAGCAAGGTCTCCCTGTGAAAGCCAGCTTGCGTCTGATGGTGGTGCTTGGTACCTGGGTCTCTGCAGGGGTGAAAGAATGTCACCACAACGTGCACAACGTGCAGTCCTCAGTTGGGCTTGAGCGCACCCAGCACTGCAGCCCTGCCTGGCTGCTGCCTTGCAAGTTGTTTCAACTCAGTGTCTTCATCTGTGAAATGAGACTGATGGTGTGATTACCCTAGAGGCTTTGTGTTACTGTCAGTTCTTTATTTTTATTATTATTATTATTATTATTATTATTTCTTGAGACAAAGTCTTGCCCTGTTGCCCAGGCTGGAGTGCAGTGGTGCAATTTCAGCTCACTGCAACCTCTGCCTCCTGGGTTCAAGTGATTCTCCTGCCTCAAGCCTCCTGAGTAGCTAGGATTACAGGCGCCAGCCACCACACCTAGCTAATTTTTGTATTTTTAGTAGAGCTGGGGTTTTGCCATGTTAGCCATGCAGATCTCGGAACTCCTAGCCTCCCAAAGTGCTGGGATCACAGGCTTGAGCCACCGCGCCCAGCTCCTTATCAGTCAGTTCTGAGATACGTGTGGTTTCACATTGTCTCACACCCTGATTCTCTAAGAAGGCGTTGTCTAGGTTAAGAGGGCGTGGTCTAGGTTTCATTCTTCAGGGTACTTAGTGATGCAGCCCTCCTATCAGCCCCACCCTAGACATGCTGTATTAGGGTTGCTGGGCTCTCTTGAACTCCTAAAACCTGTAAGAAAGGTGAGGCTGGTCTCACCTGACATGGAAAAGCTCTGCAGAGTCAGCAGAACCCCCCTTCCCCTGACTCTCCCTCCAGACTCCAGCTGCCTGCAGTATCTGCCAGCTAACTTTTTGTACTTTCACCATGTTGGCCAGGCTGGCCTCGAGCTCCTGAGCCTGCCTCAGCCTCCCAAAGTGCTGGGATTACAGGCGTGAGCCACCGTGCCTGGCTCCACCCTGGAAAGTTCTTGAGCCGGTTAACTTCTCCCTACTTTATCACCTCTGCCTCTGCCTCTTCTAACCCTGCTCATTCCCTCGGCCCTTTCAGAAATGTCAGTGGCACACGCTTTCCTCTCTCAGACCCTTCAGAGACTTCCTGTTGCTCTGAGGACACTCATCCCAGCCAAGCAGGCCCACCAGGCCCCCGACAGCACTACCTGGCTGGGTCACGTGTGGGTCTCCTGGCTCTGGCAGGTGGGGGTGTGATCTGGAACCTTCTGTCCTTGTGCGTCTGGGGGAGGCTCAGAAGGTGTGTCCATCTCACTCTCCCCCATCCTGATGGCGCTCCCACCCTCCTACCAAAGCCTCTCCCACTGAGGACTTTGCACTGGCCATCCTAGGTGCTGGGCTCGTTTTTTCCTCAGCCCTGCTGACCGAGCCTGCCCACTGCCCGCCAGCCATGCCCCGTCTCGCTCCTCTCCTCACAGGCCCATCTCAGTGTCTGGGTTCAGTTGAGCCCTTTCTACGGGGCAGCGCTGGCTCAGGGCGGGCTTGGGCTTGGCTGGAGCCTCAATGGATAGACGATGACTGGCCTGGAGAGTTAGGATGGGCTGTAGCCACCATGCTGGCTGTGTCTCCGCCCTCCGCCCCCAACCTCCAGAGCTGGGCTTGCCAGGAGGGGATGCCCTGGGGAGGGGGACCTTGACAGGGAGCCCTGTGGAGCCTCATTGTGTTAGTGCGTTGCAAGCCCTCACCCACGCCCAACAGGAACCCTTCCCTGAAAACCCCTGAGGCTTCTGGCTTCAGGGCCTCCCCTCCCTGCCTGGCCTCCCCTCCCTGCCCGGCCTCCTCCACCCTGCCCGGCCTCCTCCACCCTGCCCAGCCTCTGTGGGCGGCGGTCCTGCCCCCTGCTGTGGTGCCTCTCCACTGGCTGCACTGCTGGCCCCCCTCCACCCAGCTCCTGGGAGGCAAGGCTGTCTCGTCAGCAGCCAGGTCCTTTATTTAGCAAATGAAACGGTCTCATGGAGAGGTTCCGGAGGATTCTAGACTGGCTCTGAAGGGACCCATCTGGGGAGAGGCCCTAGAGCCTGGGAGAGGCACGTTGCCTTGCCCTTTCCCGCTTAGCCGGGCTTGGCGGGATCCGTGACTCAGCAGCACACGGGCCGCTGCGGGTGGGGGGCATGGGTGGGTGCATAGGCACGAGGCTGAGGTCAGGTGGGGTTGCCTCCCTCTGCAGGCCTTGTTTTCTTCCCCCGTGAGGTGGAGGCTACACTGCCCACCTGCTAGGAGCCACAGGGAGGAGCCACCGTGGGAGGGGGGAAGAGGCTCACGCAGGGGCTGGCCCAGGAGAGTGACACGTCCTGTCTCCATCTTCAGGTGGGAGGAGGAGAAGCGCGAAGACAGGGTGAAGTGGAGACAGCTGGAGCACAAGGGCCCGTGCTTCGCAGCCCCATACGAGCCCCTTCCCAATGGAGTGTGCTTCTTCTATGACGGTGAGGATGCAGGGAGCGGCTCCTCCCCGGCCTGCGCTGGGCTCCCTGGGCGTGGTCTCCCAGTGGGCGTCCGGCTCTGTCCCTCAGCCCCGCTGCAGGCTTCTGGCTATGAGCGCTCCGTGCCCTCTACTTGCAGGTGATGCGTGGGGGCTGCTGACCAACTGACCCATGCTTGGAGGGCAGCAGCTCAGGGGCTCCTGTCCCTGCCTTTCCTGCTGAGCCTGCACTGGCTGTGCCTATTGTGTCCAGGACCCACTGGGCAAGGCCCACCCTCCCTCCCTCCCCTGCACCACCGTGTTCCTTCCCTGTGTGTTCTGAGTATCCACAGTACCTACACTGCATGTTCCCCCGTACCACTGTGTTCCCTGTGTGTTCTGAGTATCCACAGTACCTACACTGCGTGTTCCCCCGTACCACTGTGTTCCCTGTGTGTTCTGAGTATCCACAGTACCTACACTGCATGTTCCCCCGTACCACTGTGTTCCCTGTGTGTTCTGAGTATCCACAGTACCTACACTGCGTGTACACACGTGGATCACAGAACGGTCACTTGATCCCAGCTTGTGATTCTCAGCAAGAAGCGGAGCTCATGATTGACGTGAGCGCTGAGCCACCCTCAGAGGCAGGACCTCGGGGGCTGTGGGTCAGCAGGGCCCAGGGCAGGACCCACCCCTCCTGCCCTTGAGCCCTGCTGTCTGCCCCAGGGCAAGGAGCTTCAGCTTGGCTTTTGTGCTGCTGATTTTAGCTGCTTCAGCCCATTTTCTTCATCTCTGCTAGATGGCATCCTTCTAAGAAAAGCAAACCTCTTCTCCCCCAGGGCGGGCCCCCACGCCATGCTGTGCCCCTCCCGCCAGCCTTCCCATGGGCCCCCTGCCAGGTCACATGCACACCTGAGTTCACTGAGCTCCTTTGATGCAATTTTTTGTTCCAAGCCTGTTTCTCCGAAGCTGGACTGGAGATTCCACAGGGACAGAGGTTCTAGCTGTGTCTGTGGGGGCTGCCCACAGGAGGCCACGGGGCCTTACTGAGCGTCTTGCGCTGTGCCCCTGGCCCAGCATAGCGGCCGCCTTGCCCACCCCACAGCGGCCCTGCAGGACCTCCCTGGCCAGGAGGGATGTGGCGGATGAGGACTGCCCCTGCAGGGCCATGGCAGGCAGTCCAGGGAGCAGTGGTGTCACGTGGGGCCCAGTGGGGCCGAGCTTCCACAGAGGGGCAGCAGGAACTGAGCCCCTTGGGCCTATGCTGCTGGCCTCTGGGCCTCTCGTCCTCTGTCCTGAGAGGCTAGTTATCAGGAATACCTTCTTCCTTGTTACCAAATGATTATGCCTTTATTTCTCTAAAATTTTCTTATGAACACTTTTCAGACATGCAGTTGGAAGAATTCCTGGTGAACACCCTCATTCCCACCACGAGCCTCTCGCTCTGCTCACCTGGCCCCAGCTCGCCCCCTGCATCTCTAAACCATACCGATCTTAGAAGAAAACGCAGGGAATGGTGGGACAGAGGCTGGCAGAGTTTTACAAGGTTACACCTACAGTTATTCAGTTTCCTGCTTTGAAGCATTCACTTTTATTTTGCTTCTGTAATTTTGTAGAAATTGGTGTGTTTTAAAATTGTACATGTTCCATTTTCATGTAATATAAATGTAGTAGCAAAGTAAAGTGCTAAAGGAGAAGAAATCAGTAGCACCTGAAATCTGCAGCGTTTTCACCACCCACTCCAAGATCACTGTGGTCGTCACCTCCACACAGGGTGATTGCCGTTTGTCATGTAGAACATGCTTCTGAACTTAACGGAATAAGGCCTAGCTTCTTGCTCTTGGCATAGTACGCACGAAAGCGTAGTTTAAAGCAATGAAGTCACGTCAGCTGGAGGCCAAGCCTGTGGCCGCTCTCTCATGTGATGTGTCTTTTGATGCCTGCAGGAAAGCCCATGAGATTGAGCGTGAAAGCGGAGGAGGTTGCCACTTTTTATGGGAGGATGTTGGATCATGAATACACAACAAAGGAGGTGTTCCGGAAGAACTTCTTTAATGATTGGCGAAAGGTAGGTACCCTGGCCAGGCCCCTGCGGTTCTGCAATGCTGCCTCTAGACGCTCCTTGCAAGTTCTCGGTGGCCCCTGTGTGGCCACTCACAGGTGCGATCATGGCTCTTCGCAGCTTTGAGCTCCTGGGCTCAAGCCATCCTCTTGCCTCAGCCTCCTGAGTAGCTGGGACCATAGGCGGTGCCAGCGTGCCCGGCCTAGTGCACCTCAGACCTTTCCCTTCTCAGGCAGGCCGTAGGTGTGGAGCCAGATTTGTGGCAGCCTTACTCCATGGACCACGGAAAGGACAGGGGTCTGGCATGTAAGAGGGAGAGTGGAGGAGGCCACATGCCATTTCCCAGCCCCCAGCAAGACAGGTTTGGTGAGAAGCTCTTTGGAGGGGAGGGCGCTGCCTCAGGGTTTTTTCCTTGCTCGTTTTCAAGGTGACTGCCCTTCGCCCATGGCCTGACTGGTTTTATGTGTGTGCCGTGGGCTCTGTGCCCTCCGGGGTTTCTGTCGGCACCACACCTGCAAGACTCGCCCCTGACTTGCTTGTCCCACAGCTTCTGCCTGGCTCTGGCCGGGTCCCGTTTCCTGCGTCGTGTGACTCATGCTAGTCCATTTCCCTGTTCGTGGGTGTTTGATTAATTCCTGTTTTTGGCCTTTGCATGTGTAAAGCTGCCATGAACATTCCCACATGACTTAGGGGTGAAATTGTTGGGTCGCGGGCTACATGTGTGTCCAGCTTACTGGAAACGCCAGGCTGAACTGTCCACACGCCTGCCGCGGGTGTGAGGCACCTTTCTTTTTTTTTTTTCAGACGGAGTCTCACTCTGTCGCCCGGGCTGGAGTGCAGTGGCCAGATCTCAGCTCACTGCAAGCTCCGCCTCCCGGGTTCACGCCATTCTCCTGCCTCAGCCTCCCGAGTAGCTGGGACTACAGGCGCCGCCACCTCGCCCGGCTAGTTTGAGGCACCTTTCTAGTGGGCACGAGGTGACACCTCACCGTGGGTATGGTTTGCGAAAGTTTCCCTAATGAGAAGTGATATTAAGCATCTTTTGTGTACCGATGTGTCATTTCAGTATTTTTGTTTGTGACCTTTTGTCGGTTTAAAAAATTGAGTTGCTTGCATATTCCTCGCTGATTTATCGGAGTTCTGAAAATGCATTCTGGATACAGCTTCTTTGCCAGTTGCACATGCTGTGATGTCATCTCCCACGCTTTGCCTTTTCGCTTCTCAGTGAGGTCTCCAAGCAGAAAATGTTAACTTAGTTATTGAGTTTATCAGTCTCTTTTATGGTGAGTACTTTTGTGTCCTGTTTTAAGTCCATTATCAGAAATAGGATTTGCAAAACTTTTTCATGGTGTTTGTAGTTTATATTTGCATTCTCTTAACAATGTCTTTGGAAGGTCAGGAGTTTGGAATACTGACTGGGTCCCATGTATCATGTTTTGTCACAGGTTGTGCTTTTGTTGTTTTGTCTAAGAAATATGCTTAATTCAGCAGCACAGATTGCCTCCTATGTTTTTCCTAGAAGTCTTGGTTTTAGGTTTCCATTGAGGCTTGGTTTAGGTGGAACTCTGAGTTAATTTTGGTTACGGTGTGGGGTAGAGGCTGAGGGTCGTGCTTTGCATGTGGGTGTCTGACTGCCCCGAGCCAGCTGCTGGAGCCTGTGCTTCCTTGTCCCCTGTGTGGGCTCTGCTTCTGAACCCTGTTACTCTGTCCTGATGCCACCCCTCTGCCTGTCACCACAGCTTGGTGAGGTGGCGCCAGCTGCCCGGTGTCCTCACTCCCCCCCGGTCAGCACTTCTTCTAGTCACTAGCAGAACTAGGAAGGGAGGCAGTGTCGCAAGGCAGCAGAACGGGAACGGGTGGTAGATCCGAGGGCCCCAGGAGACGCAGGGACAGACCTTGAGCCCGCGGTTGTGGCCGAGCCGGGCTCCGTCCGGGCACAGATGGTGTCGCACCTGAGCTCCTTGGCAGAGGCGGGACATCCCCATCCCACAGTGAGACACGGTTTAGCAGCAGCTCCTGAGGTCTCACACACCTGAGTGGCCGAGCCTGGACTGGGACTGTGAGCTGGTGCCCGCAAGCCTGGGCTTTTGGCCATAGGCTGTACAGAGTTTTTGTTGTGTAGGAAATGAGAGGAGAAACAGTTGCCTGTGACCCGCGGCTCTCCCTCAGGTCAGCGTCTCCTGTTCCCGTGTCCTGGCTTTTCCTGGGCAGCAGTATTCGTGTGAGTGTGATCAGTGTGCATGTAATGTTTTCCCCACTCGGTATTTTATCCTGCTTAGTCTCCACACGGGTAGATCATCATCAAACTGTTACCTGCTGTGGTTTCCAAAATTCACCATGAAACTGAATCCCCAGCGCCACAGGACAGAGGTAGGGCCTTCAGGAGCTGGTTGGGCTGTGAGGACACTGCCTTGCTGCAGCCCTTAGGATTAATTTAGGGCCTTAGGGCAGGGCTGGGTGGAATTAGCTGGGCCCCTTCTGTCCTTCTGTCCCCCCTTCACTGCGTGAGGACAGCCTTCAGGGCACCCTCTCAGAAGCAGGGACTGGGTCCTCCACAGACATCAAATGCCGGGACCCTGATCCCAGCCTTCCAGCCCCCAGAGCTGTGACTGTGATTTATAGCTGACCCGTCCCTGGGGTTTTGTTGCATTGCAGCGGCACATATGGACTGAGACTTTGGGCTCCTGAATCCCATCACGTTCACCAAATGAGCTCCCCATCATTTATCCCGCTCTGTCCGGTCATGGCGTTTCTGCTGTTGCCCTTAGTGCCGTCATCATCCTCGTTTTCATACTGGAGAGTTTATTTTGGATGGATCTCAAAGTGGAATTACTGAGTCAAAGGTTTTAGCCAGTTTTACTACTGACTTGTTGTGAAGTTGCTTTTGGAGAACTGTGCCCTCGGCTACTCCACCCCACTCCACTCCTGCAACAACAGACCCAGCTCTAACTGTGGGGTCTGCGGGGAGAGGCTCTGTTCATGGGACCGCAGGACTGCGCAGGTTCTGCCCGTCGCCCGCACGCCTCTGTCAGACATGGTGAGAGTGCGTGTCTGTGGTTTGTGCAGGAAATGACGGTGGAAGAGAGAGAAGTCATCAAGAGCCTGGACAAGTGTGACTTCACGGAGATCCACAGATACTTTGTGGACAAGGCCGCAGCCCGGAAAGCCCTGACCAGGGAGGAGAAGCAGGTTGGGCTGACTCGAGCGTCGTGTGACCCGAAGTGGTCCCTAGGAGTGAGAGGCCAGCCTGGCCCGAAGGCTGAGAAAGGCCTGTGGCCTTAGAGAAGCCCCTTCTCACAAAGCTGCTCTTGGCTCGGCAGCCTTCGTGCCCCTGCGTGTGCTTAAGTGTCGTTCCGCTTCCCCAGAGCACATTTGACAGTAAACCCAGTGTGAAATGGATGAGTGATTTACCACCATTGCTAAGGGTGGGTTCCCAGACGGGTTGTGGGCTGAGGGCGGGGCTTGTGCAGGCCAGTCGGCTTCTCGCTGTTCTGTGCCATGCGTCTCCCTACATCTAACAGGAACCTGCCGTGCTGTGATCTCCATGTGGCCTTCTCAGGGATTCCCTTAGCCCTCCTCCTCCATGGCGGGCAGCCACACTCCCTCCACCTGTCTTTACTGCTCAGGCCTAAAACAGCCGAAGCCTGTGCAGGGGCCGGGGAGTCCAGACCATGGGGTGGTTGGGCCGTGGCTCCTGGTGCCCCCTGCGTGCCCACCTGCACTATCCCTTGCCCCTGTGACCTCCATGGTTTGTGAAGGGCTTTGAGGGCCCAGCTGAGTTAGCCAGAGCAGGGTGGTCCCGGGTGAGCAACAAGGGACTGAGGCCTGTCCTCTTCTCTTCACTGCTCATGTCTACTGACTGTTTTATTAACTCAGAAGCTAAAAGAAGAGGCAGAAACACTTCAGCAAGAGTTCGGCTACTGTATTTTAGATGGTCACCGAGAAAAAATAGGCAATTTCAAGACTGAGCCGCCTGGCTTATTCCGTGGCCGTGGCGACCATCCCAAGATGGGGATGTTGAAGAGGAGGGTCATGCCGGAGGATGTGGTCATCAACTGCAGCAGGTACGTGGCTGGGCGGGCAGCAGGCAGGTGCTGGATCCCTGCCACCTGGGTGAGTCTGGCTGTTCTTCACCTCCTGGGAGAGGGAGGCACACCGAGAAACGTGTGGTTGGTGACCCCCACACCATTCCTGTGGAGCTCAGCCCGCGGGTGTGGCCGGGCAAGGGCGGCCCTCCCAGGGTGCTTCCCACGGGGTCAGAAGTCCTTGCCTTGCTGTGGCTGAGACTTTCTCCCGCCAAGGACACCCCCGTGTGGTTTTCATATCGCACACCATCTGGATGGCCCAGTAGCATTAGGTGTTTTGAACTTGTTGGAGGGACATTCCAAGTGGTGGAGAGGGGACTGCTGGGCCGCGTGTTGTACCGTGTGACCCCAGTGTGGAGTAGGGACCCTGCCTGCAGGACCTCCAGTGGCCAGGCTGTGTGGAGCAGGGCACTCTTCGTCCCAGTTGGTGCTGAGAGGTTCGAACAGAGCGATCCCTTGCTTGGGTGGCCGCCCAGCCTCCTGGTGCACCGTGGCCTTCCTGTGTGTGCAGAGGGCAGATTGAGCAGCTGCTTTTGTCTGAGCTGCCAGGCAGGCCACCTCTGATGCCAGGCTCAGTCAGGAGCCATGCCACTACCATGGCCACCAAGTGGGATGGTTGACCAGAGCAGCTCCATTTGCTTGCATTCCAGAGAACAAGGTCTCCAAGTTATGTTTGTGTCATTGTTCTGCTGCAGGGACTCGAAGATCCCTGAGCCACCAGCGGGGCACCAGTGGAAGGAGGTGCGCTCCGATAACACTGTCATGTGGCTGGCAGCGTGGACCGAGAGCATTCAGAACTCCATCAAGTACATCATGCTGAACCCTTGCTCGAAGCTGAAGGTGAGCGCGGGGCTTAGCAGGGTGTTTTCTCCCCGGGAGCTCTCCCTTAGGACGCTGGCAGGGAGGTGTGTAAGCCAGGCACCGGCAGAGGCTTCTGAGGTGGGCTGGGAGTCGGCCAGCCCGCGCTGAGGTCATGCTGTGCCAGCAGCCACAAGCCCCAAAGCCAGGTGCTCACTGCCAGCATCACCCAGCTGGATTTGCTGCCCCAGCCCCTGACCACTCCACCATCGAGTAGAGAAGCACGAGGTTTGGGGCAGGGAGAGTTGACAGCCTACTCCATTATTTAACAGGAATACGAATGTTTTCTTTCCTGTTATTTTTTTCATTTAGGGGGAGAAAGCTTGGCAGAAGTTTGAAACGGCTCGACGCCTGCGGGGATTTGTGGACGAGATCCGCTCCCAGTACCGGGCTGATTGGAAGTCTCAGGAAATGAAGACAAGACAGCGGGCGGTGGCCCTGTATTTCATCGATAAGGTACGCGGCCTCTCGCCTCCTGGGGCTCTTGATCCTGGCTCTCCTGGTGAGGACACCCAGTCGGATGGCGCAGTGTGGCGATGTGGGCCTGTGTGTGGGGTGGAACCGCAGTCTGATGGGGGTGTGTGTGCGTGTGCACATGTGTGTGGGTGTGAATGTGTGTAGGGTGTGCATGTGCATTGTGTGGTGTGTGTGCATGTGTGTGTGGCGTGCCTGTATGTGGTGCGCACCTGTGTGGTGCGCACCTGTGTGTGTGGTGTGCATGTGTGTGGTGTGCCTGTGTGTGCTGTGCCTGTGTGTGGTGTGCCTGTGTGTGGTGTGCATGTGTGTGGTGTGCACCTGTGTGTGGTGTGCCTGTGTGTGGTGTGCCTGTGTGTGGTGTGCACCTGTGTGTGGTGTGCACGTGTGTGTGGTGTGCCTGTGTGTGCTGTGCCTGTGTGTGGTGTGCCTGTGTGTGCTGTGCCTGTGTGTGGTGTGCACCTGTGTGTGGTATGCACGTGTGTGTGGTGTGCCTGTGTGTGGTGTGCCTGTGTGTGGTGTGCCTGTGTGTGCTGTGCCTGTGTGTGGTGTGCGTGTGTGTGGTGTGCCTGTGTGTGGTGTGCCTGTGTGTGGTGTGCACCTGTGTGTGGTATGCACGTGTGTGTGGTGTGCCTGTGTGTGCTGTGCATGTGTGTGGTGTGCATGTGTGTGGTGTGCCTGTGTGTGGTGTGCATGTGCATGCACCACCCACTTTGTTCTCTACCAAATAGCTGGCGCTGAGAGCGGGAAATGAGAAGGAGGACGGTGAGGCGGCTGACACCGTGGGCTGCTGTTCCCTCCGCGTGGAGCACGTCCAGCTGCACCTGGAGGCTGACGGCTGCCAACACGTGGTGGAATTTGACTTCCTGGGGAAGGACTCCATCCGCTACTACAACAGAGTGCTGGTGGAGAAGCCTGTGAGTGCCCTCGCGGCCGGCTGCTCCTTCCTATGTGACACGTGTTTGCTCTGGATGTCTTTGGGGTGGTGCCAGAGCTGCCGTGGGGTCTGTGGCCCATTTGCCACGTCCTGTCTGCTGGGTGAGGCCCCCTGTGCTGGGGCTGATGAGGGTGAGGGTGAAGGAGAGGCTATGCCCCATGGTAGACCCAAGGGGTCACAAGGAGCTGGTCGGGGGCTGAGCAGGGTGCCTCTGTCACACCAGCTTTGTCTCCTGCACCCCGGCCGGAGCATCTCCCAGGGCTGCTGGAGGAAGGCACTGCAGACCCAGTGGTTTAACAGCAGACATTTATTGTCGCTCAGTCCTGGGGGCCAGAGTCCGAGTCAAGGTGCTGGCAGAGCCGCACTCTCCCCACACTCGGGGAGGATCCTCCTGCCTTCCCAGCCTCTGGTGGGACCGCAGAGCCTGGGTGTCCTTGGTCTGAGGCTGCCTCTCGCTGCGTCTCTGCCTCTGTGTCTTCTCACAAGGACGTGTCGTATTAGAGTTAGGGACCACCCCACTCTTTCTATGCATTCGTCTCAACAGTCTCTAAAGACCCTATTTTTAAATAAGGTCACGTTCTGGCCTGGCATGGTGGTGCACTCCTGTAATTCCAGTGCTTTGGGAGGCTGAAGTGGGAGGATCACTTGAGCCCAGGAGTTTGAGACCACCTGGGCAACATAATGAGACCCTGTCTCTAAAATAATAATTAAAAAAACAGCCGGGCACGGTGGCTCACGCCTGTAATCCCAGCACTTTGGGAGGCCGAGGTGGGCAGATCACAAGGTCAGGAGATCAAGACCATCCTAGTCAACATGGTGAAACCCCGTCTCTACTAAAAATACAATAAAGTAGCCGGGCGTGGTGCTGGGCGCCTGTAGTCCCAGCTGCTCAGGAGGCTGAGGCAGGAGAATGGCGTGAACACAGGAGGCAGAGCTTGCAGTGAACCGAGATCGCGCCACTGCACTCCAGCCTGGGCGACAGCAAGACTCTGTCTCAAAATAAATAAATAAAAATTAGCTGTGCGTGATGGTGCATGCTTGTGGTCCCAGTTACTCCAGAGGCTGAGGTGGGAGGATTGCTTGAGCCTGGGAGGTTGAGGCTGTGGTGAGCCTTGATTGCTCCACTGCACTCCTGCCTGGGTGACAAAATGAGACCCTGTCTTTTTTTTGTTTTTTGAGACAGAGTCTCATGCTGTTACCCAGGCTGGAGTGCAGTGGTGCGATCTCGGCTCACTGCAACCTCCGCCTCCTGGTAAAGCGATTCTTCTGCCCGAGTAGCTGGGACTAAAGGCGCCACCACCACGCTCGGCTAATTTTTGTATTCTTAGTAGAGACAGGATTTCACCATGTTGGCCAGGCTGGTGTTGAACTCTTGACCTTGTGATCCACCTGCCTTAACCTCCCAAAGTGCTGGGATTACAGGCATGAGCCACTGCGGCTGGCTGAGACCCTGTCTTAAAAAAATAAAAATAAAAGGTACATTCTGAGGTTCTGGTGAGGACTCGAATTTGGGGGACACTTTTCACCCCAGTACACCTGGGAGGGGCTGCCACCATGCCCGCTTTCCTCTGCTGCAGGGGCTATGGGCAGGACTTACGCCTGTGGCTGCCCACCACCCCCACAGCCCCTCGCTCCACTAGCATCGATGCCCAGAGGAATGAGTGCGGTCGGGAAGGGCTGGGTAAATCTCTGGTCTCCAGACTGGCTTGAAGGAAGATTGGAATTTGGGGAGCATCCTCACCTTTGAATGGCTGTCCTGAAGAGTGATGGTATCCCCTCTCTGGGTGGGCACCACATCGCAGTGACGTTGGACAGATCCATGCACGACCTCCTTGCACCTCAAAAGCACAAATGTGACTCAGGCTGAGCGCAAGGCCCATGCCTGTAGTCCAGACACCTTGGGAGGACTAGGTGAGAGGATCGCTGGAGCCCAGGAGTGTGAGACTGCAAGTAAGCTGTGATCGTGCCACTGCACTCCAGCCCAGGTGACAGAGCCAGACCTAGTCTCCAAAAATTAAACAACAACAACAAAAAAGTAATGTGACCACACTGTGGGATGGAGCGGAGCCGTTCAGAAACAGAACTGGAAGTTTGGGGACAGGTGTTGAGGGCAGCAGAGAAACAGGAGTCCCTGGCAGGGCCAGGCCTCAGGCAGTCTGGTCGTGAAGTCAATCGTAAGGAATGAGTTAATCGGAGGTAGGAGACAAAAGCCAACACACAAAAGGAAGAGGCGAGGGCGCGCTCACTGCAGCGCCCCTGCCATGGTGAAGCGTTGGCTGCGGTGCAGGCCTGGACGGGGAGTCGCACTCCGTCCAGACAGAGGACTAGCCAGCCATTTACAGTGCTGTTGAGGGGACCGCTTGGTAATGAAATGCGTGTGGACATAAAGCCTCGTCAGGATCAGCGGTATGAAACCAAACGTGTGGAGGAGGATGAGGGAAGAAGCCGGAAGTCGGGAGCTGTGGGCCGGGGCTTCCCGCCGTGTCCCAGTGCCTGTGGGTTTGTAGAATGGGGTTCATCAGCTGTGGTACAAGGATGGTAAGGGGGTCAGCTGGGGGTGTGGGGCCTCCTGCCTGTGTCTGGTGAGGGAGGGCTGCCATGCCGGTGCTGGAGAGAGCAGTGCAGAGGCCACAGCAACCTCCGCCCTGGAGCGGATGCCCAGCGCTCAGGGAGGAGGACCAGCAGGTGAAACCAAGGGGAGGGCAGGCACGGGTGCAGGCGCAGGCTGGTGTTTGCTCGGAGCAGAGTTGGTCTCGTCAGAAGGGAATGAGTGTCCTCTCCCCAAAGGGCCTGGTGGAGGGAGGTTGGACACGGGCACCCCAAAGGTTCAGATGAGTGTCCCACATTACAAGGGTGTGGGGTCACCTGGTGGAAATCCGGCATGGATGGAAGAAGGAGCTGGGGACTCCGGGCCACCTGCCGCGGTCACCCAGGGGAACTAACTGCGGGGCAGGAGTTGCACCCACCTCCTGAGCACGCTGCCCGTACACGTGTTAGCGGTGACTGCCGCATCGGAGGGCAGGGGCCGTGTCGGGGGAGGATGCCGGCCGGTGACAGCGATGCTGCTCGGGCCACCTTCGTCAGGGAAGCCTCCCGTGGGCTTCCAGGCTCTGCGTAGATGCCCTTCATGCCCTCCCTTGATTCGGGTTTCTTCTGTCCTCTGAAATTCCTTCTTTCTCCTTCAGGTGTACAAGAACTTACAGCTCTTTATGAAGAACAAGGCCCCCCGGGACGACCTCTTCGACAGGCTGACCGTAAGCCAGCCCGTGTTTCCTCCGCAGTGGGCGGTGGCAGGACCCGGCAAGAGGGTGTGGCTGCTGCGTCTGGCTCCGTCTCTCATAGCAAGGCCCTGGGTTTGGCCTGACCCGACGGCTGAAATGCCCTTTCCTTTCTGTGGGAGGCTGGGATGGACCCACAAAACCACGTAAGTATAGAGACCCTTTTCTCCCCAGACGACCAGCCTGAACAAACACCTCCAGGAGCTGATGGACGGGCTGACGGCCAAGGTGTTCCGGACCTACAATGCCTCCATCACTCTGCAGGAGCAGCTGCGGGCCCTGACACGTGGTGAGCAGGCCCCGCACCCACACTCACGCCGGGGAGCATGGCCCCTGCCCAGGCAGGGCTCCCCTGCTGGCCCTTGTTGAGTGAGCCTCGGGGTGAGGCCACCTCTTTGGGAAATGGGCTAAGGCTGTGGGCTGGCTGCTTGGCGGCCTGGGTGGCCGGAGTCCTGGGGAGGAGGAGGGAAGTGCTGGCCCTCGGGACCCCAGGCATCCCAGCCATGTGCTCCCTGCGGGGAGCCCCTGCTGCTGAGCCCTACTCTGGCCCCCGTGGCCAGGCCTGGCGTCGTTCCTCAGCTCCTCCTCAGGGTTCTTTCTTTTTTTTTTTTTTTTTTTTTTTTTGAGACGGAGTCTCGCTCTGCCGCCCAGGCTGGAGTGCAGTGGCCGGGTCTCAGCTCACTGCAAGCTCCGCCTCCTGGGTTTACGCCATTCTCCTGCCTCAGCCTCCCAAGCAGCTGGGACTACAGGCGCCCGCCATGTCGCCCGCTAGTTTTTTGTATTTTTTAGTAGAGACGGGTTTCACCATGTTAGCCAGGATGGTCTCGATCTCCTGACCTCGTGATCCGCCCGTCTCGGCCTCCCAAAGTGCTGGGATTACAGGCTTGAGCCACCGCACCCGGCCGGCAAGGGTTCTTTCTTGAAGGCCCAGGAGGCCTCTGCACTTGCCGGTGGTTCTGCCCCTCCCGCCCTCAGCTGTCTGAGCACTCTGACCTCTGGGCCTCTGTCCGCAGCCCCTGACTCAGCTTCTGCTCTTAGAGCTTAGAGCTTCTGCTCTTAGTCCCCTGCCATCAACCTGGGGATGCCATCTAAGCTCAGCGAGGGCCTCGCCTCTCTCTGCCCTTGGCGCTGCCCCTGCTCCGTGATGTCCGGGCTGCTCCGTGGTGTCCGGGCTGCTCCGTGGTGTCTGGGCTGCTCCGTGGTGATGTCCGGGCTGCTCCGTGGTGATGTCTGGGCTGCTCCGTGGTGATGTCTGGGCTGCTCCGTGGTGTCCGGGCTGCTCCGTGGTGTCCGGGCTGCTCCGTGGTGTCTGGGCTGCTCCGTGGTGATGTCCGGGCTGCTCCGTGGTGATGTCCGGGCTGCTCCGTGATGTCCGGGCTGCTCCGTGGTGTCTGGGCTGCTCCGTGGTGATGTCCGGGCTGCTCCGTGGTGTCTGGGCTGCTCCGTGGTGATGTCCGGGCTGCTCCGTGGTGTCTGGGCTGCTCCGTGGTGATGTCCGGGCTGCTCCGTGGTGACGTCTGGGCTGCTCCGTGATGTCCGGGCAGATCAGACGCACGGACTCGTCCAGAGGGTGCCTCCCACCCCGGTGCCCTCCGCACTCCCCAAGCAGGGCTTCCTGGAGGCGGCACCGAGTCCGGGCACTCAGGGGCACTGATGCTCGGCATGTGTTTTGTGTGCGCCCGTGGGCCTCAGAGGCCGGTGCTGTGCTGCCCTGGGGACACCCTTGGGAGCTGGGGCAGCGCTGGGCTGTGGGATGTGAAGGAGCTAGCTGGCATCCAGGTGACAGCCCCAGCAGAGATGCTCGCTCCACCGAGGGAGGCAGGAGATTCTGGGTGAGGACGTAGGGGCCAAGGCTGGGCCTGGGAGAGGAAACGAAGGTGCTGGGCCCCCTGGGGACGCACTTCCAGAGCTGGGTGGGCTGCGCAGGAGGGGCGTGAAGGAGTGGCCGCTCCAGCAGGTGCCTGGGGCCAATGCTTACGTTCTCTGAATCTCGTTCCTGACTGGAAAATGGAGACAACATGGTACCTTGAGGGGATGTTGCCAGGGAAAGCCAGGTGCTGGGGACTTGTGACAGGCAGGGCCCTGCAGACTCACCTGTCCAGGTGGCTGGGCCTCCTCCTTGCTACAGGGCTTTGGAAGGCCTGGGTGGTGCTACCTGTGCTGTGGCCACACCTGGGCCCTGCTCCCGGGGCCACCTCGGAGGGTCACTGACTCTTGGCCCTCGCTCTCCCCATCCCAGTGGGTGCCTGTGTGAGTGGCAGGGGCTGTGCTGTGTGGCGCGTTAAGTCCGACTCAGGGCAGACAGGGAGGGCGCGGCCAGCCCGTGGGTGCTGCTTCTGACAGCCCGTGCCTCTCAGCCGAGGACAGCATAGCAGCCAAGATCTTATCCTACAACCGAGCCAACCGAGCCGTGGCCATTCTCTGCAACCATCAGCGAGCGACCTCCAGCACGTTTGAGAAGTCGATGCAGAGTCTCCAGACCAAGGTAGCAGCTCCCAGGAGAGCCCCCAGCCCAGCCTTTGAGGGACCCTTCCCCGCTTCCCGGAGCTTCGGCACAGGCCGGGGAGCCAGCCGTGGTGGGCATGGAGGGTGTGGGAGGGTGTGGGTGCAGCGGCTGGTGTGGGATGGGGAGGGGCAGCCCTGTCTGGACCCTTTCCCTGCAGATCCAGGCGAAGAAGGAGCAGGTGGCTGAGGCCAGGGCAGAGCTGAGGAAGGCAAGGGCCGAGCACAAAGCCCAAGGGGATGGCAAGTCCAGGAGGTGAGTACCCGTGACCTCAGACGCCTTCTCCTGGAGCTCTGTCCCAACCCAGATGTGTGGCAGCTTCGGAGCCGCCTTCCCAAGGCCAGTTTTGTTTTCCTCTTCAATTGTTATTTTGTGATTTTTTATTTTTATAAAAACCTCCCAGGTTCAAGTGATTCTCCTACCTCAGCCTCCCAAGTAGCTGGGATTACAGGCGTGCACCACCATGCCCGGTTAATTCATTTATTTAGTAGAAACGGGGTTTCTCCATGTTGGCCAGGCTGGTCAAACTCCTGGCCTCAAGTGATCCTCCTGACTCGGCATCTCAAATGCTGGGATTACAGGCCTGAGCCACCGCGCCTGGCCAATTTTGTGATTTTTCAAAATACAAACTCTATGCCTTGTGGACAAGAGTGGGACATACGGAGCCGTGGGAGGAGGAGACCCTGGCCGCCGAGGAGGTTTGTGATTGTCTTTGTGGGGTCAGGAAATGAGAAGAAGGTGCCAGACTCTTCTCCAGGGCGGCGGCACCATCCCCTCCTCACCAGCAGCACGTGAGGGCCCGGACTCCTCTGTCCCGGCGCCACTGTAGGGTCAGTTTTCCGTGTGTGGATCAGAGCCCAGTGGGTGTGAAGTGCGTCGGATCGTGGGTGCTCTCGGCAGGTGCTTGTTCCCCGTTTCCGTATTGTCTCTGGACAATGACTGCTCAGACCCTCTGTCCGTGTGTTGGTCGGGTGGTCGCTTTATTACCGACTTGGCGGAGCTTGCCGATGTTCCTCCCACTCTTGGGTTGTCTTTGTTCTTTCTTTCTTTTTTTTCTTTTCCTTTGGAGACAGAGTGTTGCTCTGTCGCCCAGGCTGGAGTGCAATGGCGTGATCTCAGCTCGCTGCAATCTCTGCCTCCTGGGTTCAAGCAATTCTCCTGCCTCAGGCTCCTGAGTAGCTGGGATTATAGGCGCCACCACCATGCCCAGCTAATTATTTGTATTTTAGTAGAGACGGGCTTTCACCATGTTTCCCAGGCTGGTCTTGAACTCCTGAGCTCAGGCAGTACACCCGCCTCGGCCTCCCAAAGTGCTGGGATTACAGGCATGAGCCACCGTGCCCAGCACCACCCCCCTCTTTTTTTTTTGAGATGGAGTCTTGTTCTGTCGCCGAGGCTAGAGTGCAGTGGCGTGATCTTGCCTCACTGCAACCTCTGCCTCCTGGGTTCAAGTAATTCTCCTGCCTCAGCCTCCCGAGTAGCTGGGACTACAGACACACACCACTACACCTGGCTAATTTTTGTAATTCAGTAGAGACGGGGTTTCACCATGTCGGTCAGGCTGGTCTTGAACTCCTTACCTCAGGTGATCCACCCACCTCGGCCTCCCAAAGTGCTGGGATTACAGGCTTGAGCCACCACGCCTGGCAGTGTCTTTGTTCTTTCTTGTTGGTGTCCTGTGACATATTTTAAGATTTGAATGAGTCCAGTTTATCTGTTTTTTTTTTTTCTTTTGTAGCTTATTTTTGCGTCACGTCTGAGAAGGCTTTGCTTAACCCAAGGCCATGAAGATAGATTTCTCTGTTTTCTCCTAAGAGGTTTATAGGTTTACTCTTACATTTAGGTCATTGGTTCTGAGTTAATTTTTATGTGTGATCTGAGGGAAGGGCCCAGGGTCATCCTCTTGTATGTGGACAGCCAGATGTCTCAGCCTCCTGAGTAGCTGGGACCACAGGTGTGAACCACCACACCTGGCTAATTTTTACACTAAGAAAATTTTTGTATGTTGCCCAAGCTACTCTTGAACTCCTGGCTTTAAGCAATCCTGCCTTGG
This sequence comes from Trachypithecus francoisi, assembly GCF_009764315.1. Taxonomy (NCBI): domain Eukaryota; kingdom Metazoa; phylum Chordata; class Mammalia; order Primates; family Cercopithecidae; genus Trachypithecus; species Trachypithecus francoisi. Next base: position 98,474,217 of record NW_022681472.1, on the reverse strand, counting down.
CCTCCCAGAGCTCTGAGATTACAAGTATGAGCCACCGTGCCTGGCCCTTAGGACTGTATCTATAAAGGCCATATTGTATGCAAACAGAGATAGTTTTACTTCTTTTCCAATCATATGCCTTTTATTTCATATTTTTGCATTATGGACCTGGCAGGAATCTCCAGTACACTGGACATGAGTGGGCATCCTTGCCTTATTCCTGATACTGGGGGCAAAATTCTCATGCTTTTATCACGGAATATGATGTTAACTGTAGGTTTTTCACAGAAGTTGTTTGTCAAGTTAACAAAATTTACTTCTATTCCTAGTTTGTTGAGGTCTTTTTTAATCATGAAGAGCATTGGATTTTGTCAAATGGTTTTTCTGCACCTGTTGAGATCTTGTTTTTGTCCCTTCCTTATATTAATAGGATGTATTATCCTAATTGATTATCAGATGTGAAACCATCCTTGCATTCCTGGGATAAATCCTACTTGATCCTGTTGTGTAATCATTTTTGTCCATTGCTGGATTCAGTTTGCTGATACTTTGTTGAGGTTTTTGCTTCTGTATTCATGAGCATGTTGTTAGCCAGGATGGTCTCAATCTCCTGACCTCGTGATCCGCCTGCCTCGACCTCCCAAAGTGCTGGGATCACAGGTGTGAGCCACTGCTCCTGGCATGGCTGTGGTTCTTAAAGGGTAAAACTTTTCTCTTCAGGACGAGCATCCTGAGATGCAGGGGTCTGTTTTTAATAGTGGCATGTGTGAAGGAAATGTCCATTGGACCAAAGGGTATTCGGTGAAAAATAAGGCTGTAACCCACCCCTGACCTCCTGTCCCCAGAGGCAACTGCTGTGAAATTTCTTTAGCATTTCCTGGCCAGGCACGGTGGCTCCCGCCTGTAATCCCAACACTCTGGGAGGCCGAGGCAGGCAGATCACTTGAGGTTGGGAGTTTGAGACCATCATGGCCAACATGGTGAAATCCCATCTCTACTAAAAATACCAAAAAAAAAAAACCACAAAAAAACGTAGCCGGGTGTAGTGGCACATGCCTGTAGTCCCAGCTACTCAGGAGGCAGGAGAATCACTTGAACCTGGGAGACAGAGGTTCCAGTGAGCTGAGATTGTGCCACTGCACTCCAGCCTGGGTGACAAAGTAAGACTCTGTCTCAAAAAAAAAAAAAAAAAGACAAAAGAAATTTCGTAGGCATTTCCAGAAGGACTGTGTGTGCATGCTGGCTCTCCCTCTGTTTCCCTCCTTTTTTTCACATAAGCAGCAGCCCCTCATGTGCCCCTCTGCCCTTGGGGATGTGGCTCATGCTGGGAAGGCACTTCCCAGGGCCTGTGCTGCCAGCTCGGCGGGCTGCCCCCTTTTCGGCTGTATTTCTGCAGGTGCAAGTGTCTTTCCACGCATGTTTGAGTGTGTGTGTGGCAAAAATTCCTGGAAGAGTTGGGGTCAAAGGTTGCGTGCATGGGTGATGTTGTGGCATTGGAGGGTACGAGTAATGTGGAAGGGGCATCTCTGTGTTGAAATTTGCTTTCCCTAAGGGGTCAGGAAGGAAGGCTGAGCGGCTTCCCGGAAGTGAAAGGGCATTTGTGTTTGCTTTCTTGGGCCTAGTCTCGCTGCCCTCGTCCTGTTTGGGCCGGCCTCAGTCTGTTGTGTCGAGCATCTCACCCTCCTTTGAGTCAGGTGCTGACGGGCTGCTCACCCTCCTGCGAGTCAGGTCCTAATGGGCTGCTCACCCTCTGTCCAGGGTGCTCCTCCGTATCTGACTTGGCAGCTGGGGTGGGGCTGGGCTTCAGCCTTTGATCCTGGCTGGTCTTTTGCTGTGATGACTAACGACAGTGCTAAGGACGGGGCTGCACGGGGAGGGAAGGCGGCAGGGCGGGAGAAGTGCAGGTCTCCTCAGGTGGCACTAGTCCGGCGCGGGGCCTTGCAGCCTCTTCTCTTGCCAGTGTCCTGGAGAAGAAGAGGCAGCTCCTGGAGAAGCTGCAGGAGCAGCTGGCGTGGCTGAGTGTGCAGGCCACGGACAAGGAGGAGAACAAGCAGGTGGCTCTGGGCACGTCCAAGCTCAACTACCTGGACCCCAGGATCAGCATTGCCTGGTACGTGTGCCCGGGGTCTTAGTTCCCACCTGTGGCCTCTGGGGGGCCTGGGTTTTCCAGGAGGCCTCTGTTCAGTCCCAGCATTGCTCCTGTCCCCTGTGTCTCCTGGGGTCAGCACAGGCCCTCCCTGTGACAGGGACCCTGATGCTGCGTCCTGTGTCATCAGTTCTCCCTGACCTGAACGTTGGGATGGACAGGGTGAGGTGGGGGTGCTGCCAGTGTTGGAATGGACAGGGTGAGGTGGGGGTGCTGCCAGCGTTGGAATGGACAGGGTGAGGTGGGGGTGCTGCCAGCGGCCTGGGACTCGGAGTCATCAGCAGGGCCTGTGGAGCTCAGCCTGCCCAGTGGAGTGGAAGGTGGCTGGGCACCCTGCTCAGTGGACACCTGGGCCACAGCAGGTTGTCTCTGACACCTCGCTGATGCTCCAGAGTGGCGGTATGCGTGGGGTGGGGCAGGCCTAGAGGAGCAGGCCCCAGCTACCGCAGCCGGCTCTGGTGTCCCTGCTGCACGGAGGACGCTCACCCTTCCCCAGTGCCCTGACCTGGCCTTCAAGGTGGGTGAGTTGCCCGCCTGCCTGGGCTGACACTGCCTCCCGCAGGTGCAAGCGGTTCAGGGTGCCAGTGGAGAGGATCTACAGCAAAACACAGCGGGAGAGGTTCGCCTGGGCTCTCGCCATGGCAGGAGAAGACTTTGAATTCTAATGACGAGCTGTGTCTCTGTTGAAACTTCTTTTGTGGTTTTTTTTTTCTTTTTTTTTCACTATTAAAGCAGTATTGGGGAATTTTGTACAATAAAATGTTGTGTGAAGTGTTTGTGCGTCACTGTAGAAAACGTCCCCAAGCCAGGCACAGTGGCTCACACCTGGGATCTTGGCATTTTAGAGGCCTGAGGCCAGAGGATCGCTTGAGCAGAAGTTGAGGCTGCAGTGAGCTGTGATTGTGCCCCTGCACTCCAGCCTGGGCAACAGAGCAAGACCCCATCTCAAAGAAAAAGAAAAGTCCCTGACGCCTGCCCTGTCCTTTGAAGCACGGCCTCCGCCCCCGAGCACGGAGTCCGCTGGGCTGTCACATCCAGTCAGCGTCTGAGCCTGGATCCCCGGTTCCTGCTCGACGGGGGAGGAGAAACCTTCGTGTGCTGTGAGGCTGAGCACCTTCGGCAAGGATTCCACATTTGCGCACGCGCCACCCTCTCAGCAGGGGCCTGGACTCTTCACCAAGTTCTTCAGTGCCTGGAACTCAGGAAGGGCAAGTTACTGCCTGGTCACTAAGCCCAATGGCCCCTGTTTAGTTTTCATCACATCCACACTCTCTGTACGTAGCTCTTATGATGGCCTCCTGCCTCGGTTTCCGAACCCTGTATCCTCCCAGAGCTGCCTGTCGGCTGCCCTCTCCTCTGCCACGCAGGACCCTCTGTGGCCCCCTCCTCTGCCACGCTGGACCTTCTGCAGCCCCCTCCTCTGCCACGCAGCACCCTCTGCCACCCTCTCCTCTGCCACGCAGCACCCTCTGCCACCCTCTCGTCTGCCACGTGGGAGCCTCTGCCGCCCTCTCCTCTGCCACGCGGGACCCTCTGTGGCCCCCTCCTCTGCCACGCGGGACCCTCTTGGCCCCCTCCTCTGCCACGCAGCACCCTCTGCCACCCTCTGCCATGTGGGAGCCTCTGCCGCCCTCTCCTCTGCCACGCGGGACCCTCTGTGGCCCCCTCCTCTGCCACGCTGGACCTTCTGCGGCCCCCTCCTCTGCCACGCAGCACCCTCTGCCACGCGGGACCCTCTGCCGCGCTCTCCTCTGCCAGGCGGTGTAGGGACCAGCCCTACAGGGTCTGTGGGTTTTTCTTCCCGTGTGCGGAGACGAGAGATCGTAGAAATAAAGACACAACAAAGAAAAGACAGCTGGCCTGGGGGACCACTACCACCAAGACGCGGAGACCGGTAGTGGCCCCGAATGCCTGGCTGCGCTGTCATTTATTGGATACAAGGCAAGGGCAGGGTCAGGAATGTGAGTCGTCTCCAGTGATAGGTAAGGTCATGCAAGTCACGTGTCCACCAGACAGGGCCCTTCCCTACTTGGCAGCTGGGGCAGAGAGAGAGAGGACAGCTTATGCCATTATTTCTATGCATTTCAAAGATTTTTAGTACTTTCACTAATTCTGCTACTGCTATCTAGAAGGCAGACCAGGTGTACAGAGGGGAACATGAAAGTGAAACAGGAGCGTGACCGCTGAAGCACAGCATCACAGGGCGACGGTGAGGCCTCCAGAGGCTGCGGCTTCCACAAGAGGTGGAGGAGTAGAGTCTTTTCTAACTCCCCCGGGGAAAGGGAGACTCCCTTTCCCGGTCTGCTAAGTAATGGGCGCCTTCCCAGGCACTGATGCTACCGCTAGACCAAGGTCGGCTAAGTAACGGGCGCCTGCCCAGGCACTGGCGTTACCGCTAGACCGAGGAGCCCTCTAGTGGCCCTGTCCGGGCATGACAGGGCTCACACACTTCCGGTCACTGCTCACTGTGCCCCTTCAGCTCCTGTCTCTGTATGGCCTGGTTTTTCCCAGGTTATAATTGTAGAGCAAGGATTATTATATTGGAATAAAGAGTAATGCTACAAATTGATTAATAATATTCATATATCTATAATCTATTTCTAATATATTTTTTAAAAAAAATTTTAAATTATACTTTAAGTTCTAGGGTACATATGCACAACGTGCAGGTTTGTTACATAGGTATACATGTGCCATGTTGATGTTCTGCACCCATTAACTCGTCATTTACATTAGGTATATCTTCTAATGCTATCCCTCCCCCTCCCCCCTCCCCATGACAGGCCCCGGTGATGTTCCCCTTCCTGTGTCCAAGTGATCTCGTTGTTCAGTTCCCACCCATGAGTGAGAACATGTGGTGTTTGGCTTTTTGTCCTTGCAATAGTTTGCTGAGAATGATGGTTTCCAGCTTCATCCATGTCCCTACAAAGGACATGAACTCATCCTTTTTTATGGCTGCATAGTATTTCATGGTGTATATGTGCCACATTTTCTTAATCCAGTCTATCATTGATGGACATTTGGGTTGGTTCCAAGTCTTTGCTATCGTGAAGAGTGCCACAACAAACATACATGTGCATGTGTCTTTATAGCAGCATGATTTATAATCCTTTGGGTATATACCCAGTAATGGGATGGCTGGGTCAAATGGTATTTCTAGTTCTAGATCCTTGAGGAATCGCTACGCTGTCTTCCACGATGGTTGAACTAGTTTACAATCCCACCAACAGTGTAAAAGTGTTCCTATTTCTCCACATCCTCTCCAGCACCTGTTGTCTCCTTACTTTTTAATGATCGGCATTCTAACTGGTGTGAGATGGTATCTCATTGTGGTTTTCATTTGCATTTCTCTGATAGCCAGTGATGATGAGTATGTTTTCATGTGTCTGTTGGCTGCATAAATGTCTTCTTTTGAGAAGTGTCTGTTCATATTCTTCGCCCACTTTTTGATAGGGTTGTTTGTTTTTTTCTTGTAAATTTGTTTGAGTTCTTTGTAGGTTCTGGATATTAGCCCTTTGTCAGATGAATAGATTGCAAAAATTTTCTCTCATTCTGTAGGTTGCCTTTTCACTCTGATGGTAGTTTCTTTTGCTGTGCAGAAGCTCGTTAGTTTAATTAGATCCCATTTGTCAATTTTGGCTTTTGTTGCCTTTGCTTTTGGTGTTTTAGACATGAAGTCCTTGCCCATGCCTATGTCCTGAATGGTATTGCCTAGGTTTTCTTCTAGGGTTTTCACAGTTTTAGGTCTAACATTTAAGTCTTTAATCCATCTTGAATTAATTTTTGTATAAGGTGTATGGAAGGGATCCAGTTTCAGTTCTCTACATATGGCTAGCCAGTTTTCCCAGCACCATTTATTAAATAGGGAATCCTTTCCCCATTTCTTGTTTTTGTCAGGTTTGTCAAAGATCAGATGGCTGTAGATGTGTGGTATTATTTCTGAGGGCTCTGTTCTGTTCCATTGGTCTATATCTCTGTTTTGGTACCAGTACCATGCTGTTTTGGTTACTGCAGCCTTGTAGTATAGTTTGAAGTCAGGTAGCGTGATGCCTCCAGCTTCGTTCTTTTGGCTTATGATTGACTTGGCAATGTGGGCTCTTTTTGGTTCCATATAAACTTTAGTTTTTTTTTTTTTTTTTTTTTTGAGACGGAGTCTCGCTCTGTCTCCCAGGCTGGAGTGCAGTGGCCGGATCTCAGCTCACTGCAAGCTCCGCCTCCTGGGTTCACGCCATTCTCCTGCCTCAGCCTCCGGAGTAGCTGGGACTACAGGCGCCCGCCACCTCGCCCGGCTAGCTTTTTGTATTTTTTAGTAGAGACGGGGTTTCACAGTGTTAGCCAGGATGGTCTCGATCTCCTGACCTCATGATCCGCCCGTCTCGGCCTCCCAAAGTGCTGGGATTACAGGCTTGAGCCACCGCGCCCGGCCAAACTTTAGTTTTTTTCCAATTCTGTGAAGAAAGTCATTGGTAGCTTGATGGGGGTGGCACTGAATCTATAAATTACCTTGGGCAGTATGGCTATTTTCACGATATTGATTCTTCCTATCCGTGAACATGGAATGTTTTTCCATTTGTTTGTGTCCTCTTTTATTTCATTGAGCAGTGGTTTGTAGTTCTCCTTGAAGAGGTCCTTCACATCCCTTGTAAGTAGGTATTTTATTCTCTTTGAAGCAACTGTGAATGGGAATTCACTCATGATTTGGCTCTCTGTTTGTCTGTTACTGGTGTATAAGAATGCTTGTGATTTTTGCACATTGATTTTTGTATCCTGAGACTTTGCTGAAGTTGTTTATCAGCCTAAGGAGATTTTGAGCTGAGATGATGGCGTTTTCTAGATATACAATCATGTCATCTGCAAACAGGGACACTTTGACTTCTTCTTTTCCAAATTGAATACCCTTTATTTCTTTCTCCTGCCTGATTGCCCTGGCCAGAACTTCCAATATTGTGTTGAATAGGAGTGGTGAGAGACGGCATCCCTGTCTTGTGCTAGTTTTCAAAGGGAATGCTTCCAGTTTTTGCCCATTCAGTATGATATTGGCTGTGGGTTTGTCATAAATATCTTTTATTATTTTGAGATCCATCCCATCAATACCTAACATATTGAGAGTTTTTAGCATGAAGAGCTGGTGAATTTTGTCAAAGGCCTTTTCTGCATCTATTGAGATAATCATGTGGTTTTTGTCTTTGGTTCTGTTTATATGATGGATTAGGTTTATTGATTTGCGTATGTTGAACCAGACTTGCATCCCAGGAATGAAGCCCACTTGATCATGGTGGATAAGCTTTTTGATGTGCTGCTGAATCCGGTTTGCCAGTATTTTATTGAGGATTTTTGCATCGATGCTCCTCAGGGATACTGGTCTAAAATTCTCTTTTTTGTGTGTGTGTCTCTGCCAGGCTTTGTTATCAGGATGATGCTGGCCTCATAAAATGAGTTAGGGAGGATTCCCTCTTTTTCTATTGATTGGAATAGTTTCAGAAGGAATGGTATCAGCTCCTCCTTGTACCTCTGGTAGAATTTGGCTGTGAATCCGTCTGGTCCTGGATTTTTTTTGGTGGGTAGACTATTAATTATTGCCTCAATTTCAGAGCCTGTTATTGGTCTATTCAGAGATTCAACTTCTTCCTGGTTTAGTGTTGGGAGGGTGTATGTGTCCAGGAATTTATCCATTTCTTCTAGATTTTCTAGTTTATTTGCGTAGAGGTGTTTATAGTATTCTCTGATGGTTGTTTGTATTTCTGTGGGGTCGGTGGTGATATCCCCTTTATCATTTTTTATTGCGTCTATTTGATTCTTCTCTCTTTTCTTCTTTATTAGTCTTGCTACCGGTCTATCAATGTTGTTGATCTTTTCAAAAAACCAGCTCCTGGATTCACTGATTTTTTTGAAGGGTTTTTTTTGTGTCTCTATCTCCTTCAGTTCTGCTCTGATCTTAGTTATTTCTTGCCTTCTGCTAGCTTTTGAATGTGTTTGCTCTTGCTTCTCTAGTTCTTTTAATTGTGATGTAGAGTGTCAATTTTAGATCTTTCCAGCTTTCTCTTGTGGGCATTTAGTGCTATAAATTTCCCTCTACACACTGCTTTAAATGTGTCCCAGAGATTCTGGTATGTTGTGTCTTGGTTCTCATTGGTTTCAAAGAACATCTTTATTTCTGCCTTCATTTCATTATGTACCCAGTAGTCATTCAGGAGCAGGTTGTTCAGTTTCCATGTGGTTGAGCGGTTTTGATTTGAGTTTCCTAATCCTGGGTTTTAATTTGATTGCACTGTGGTCTACAGTTTGTTGTGATTTCTGTTCTTTTACATTTGCTGAGGAGTGCTTTACTTCCAACTATGTGGTCAATTTTAGAATAAGTGCAATGTGGTGCTGAGAAGAATGTATATTCTGTTGATACGGGGTGGAGAGTTCTGCAGATGTCTATTAGGTTCGCTTGGTGCAGAGCTGAGTTCAATTCCTGGATATCCTTGTTAACTTCCTGTCTTGTTGATCTGTCTAATGTTGACAGTGGGGTGTTAAAGTCTCCCACTATTATTGTGTGGGACTCTAAGTCTCGTTGTAGGTCTCTAAGGACTTGCTTTATGAATCTGGGTGCTCCTGTATTGGGTGCATATATATTTAGGATAGTTAGCTCTTCTTGTTGAGTTGATCCCTTTACTATTATGTAATGACGTTCTTTGTCTCTCTTGATCTTTGATGGTTTAAAGTCTGTTTTGTCAGAGACTAGGATTGCAACCCCTGGTTTTTTTTTGTTTTCCATTTGCTTGGTTGATCTTCCTCCATCCCTTTATTTTGAGCCTATGTATGTCTCTGCACATGAGATGGGTCTCCTGAATACAGCACACTGATGGTCTTGACTCTTTATCTAATTTGCCAGTCTGTGTCTTTTAATTGGAGCATTTAGCCCACTTACATTTAAGGTTAATATTGTTATGTGTGAACTTGATCCTGTCATTATGATATTAGCTGGTTATTTTGCTCATTAGTTGATGCAGTTTCTTCCTAGCATGGATGGTCTTTACAATTTGGCATGATTTTGCAGTGGCTGGTACTGGTTGTTCCTTTCCATGTTTAGTGCTTCCTTCAGGAGCTCTTGTAAGGCAGGCCTGGTGGTGACAAAATCTCTCAGCATTTGCTTGTCTGTAAAGGATTTTATTTCTCCTTCACTTATGAAGCTTAGTTTGGCTGGATATGAAATTCTGGGTTGAAAATTCTTTTCTTTAAGAATGTTGAATATTGGCCCCCACTCTCTTCTGGCTTGTAGATTTTCTGCCAAGAGATCTGCTGTTAGTCCGATGGGCTTCCCTTTGTGGGTAACCCGACCTTCCTCTCTGGCTGACCTTAACATTTTTTCCTTCATTTCAACTTTGGTGAATCTGACAATTATGTGTCTTGGGCTTGCTCTTCTCGAGGAGTATCTTTGTGGCGTTCTCTGTATTTCCTGAATTTGAGTGTTGGCCTGCCTTGCTAGGTTGGGGAAGTTCTCCTGGATAATATCCTGCAGAGTGTCCTCCAACTTGGTTCCATTCTCCCCATCACTTTCAGGTACACCAGTGAGATGTAGATTTGATCTTTTCACATAGTCCCATATTTCTTGGAGGCTTTGTTCATTTCTTTTTACTCTTTTTTTCTCTAAACTTCTTACTTCATTTCCTTCATCTGATCTTCAATCACTGATACCCTTTCTTCCAGTTGATCAAATCGGCTACTAAAACTTGTGCATTCGTCACATAGTTATTGTGCCATGGTTTTCAGCTCCATCAGGTCTTTTTTTTTTTTTTTTGAGACGGAGTCTCGCTCTGTCGCCCAGGCTGGAGTGCAGTGGCGCGATCTCGGCTCACTGCAAGCTCCGCCTCCTGGGTTTACACCATTCTCCTGCCTCAGCCTCCCGAGTAGCTGGGACTACAGGCGCCCGCCACCTTGCCTGGCTAGTTTTTTGTATTTTTTAGTAGAGACGGGGTTTCACCAGGGTAGCCAGGATGGTCTCGATCTCCTGACCTCGTGATCCGCCCGTCTCGGCCTCCCAAAGTGCTGGGATTACAGGCTTGAGCCACTGCGCCCGGCCTCCATCAGGTCATTTAAGGACTTCTCTACACTGGTTATTCTAGTTAGACATTCGTCTAATCTTTTTTCAATGATTTTAGCTTCTTTGCGATGGGTTCAAACTTCCTCCTTTAGCTCAGAGAAGTTTGATCATCTGAAGTCTTCTTTCAACTTGTTAAAGTCATTCTCTGTCTAGCTTTGTTCTGCTGCTGGCGAGGAGCTGTGTTCCTTTTGAGGGGGAGAGGTGCTCTGAGTTTTAGAATTTTCAGCTTTTCTGCTCTGTTTTTTCCCCATCTTTGTGGTTTTATCTACCTTTGGTCTTTGATGATGGTGATGTACAGATGGGGTTTTGGTGTGGGTGTCCTTTCTGTTTGTTAGTTTTCGTTCTAACAGTCAGGACCCTCAGCTGCAGGTCTGTTGGAGTTTGCTGGAGGCCCACTCCAGACCCTGTTTGCCTGGGTATCAGCAGCGGAGGCTGCAGAACAGCGAATATTGCTGAACAGCAAATGTTGCTGCCTGATCGTTCCTCTCGACGTTTCATCTCAGAGGGGTACCCGGCCGTGTGGGGTGTCAGTCTGCCTCTACTCGGGGGGCCTCCCAGTTAGGCTACTCGGGGGCCAGGGACCCACTTGAGGAGGCAGTCTGTCCGTTCTCAGATCTCAAACTCTGTGCTGGGAGAACCACTGCTTTCTTCAAAGCTGTCAGACAGGGACATTTAAGTCTGCAGAAGTTTCTGCTGCCTTTTGTCTGGCTATGTCCTGTCCCCCGAGGTGGAGTCTACAGAGGCAGGCAGGCCTCCTTGAGCTGCGGTGGGCTCCGCCCAGTTCGAGCTTCCCTATATTTCCTTTTTTTTTTTTTTTTTTTTTTTTTTTTTTTTTTTTTGAGGCGGAGTCTCGCTCTGTCGCCCGGACTGGAGTGCAGTGGCCAGATCTCAGCTCACTGCAAGCTCCGCCTCCCGGGTTTACGCCATTCTCCTGCCTCAGCCTCCCGAGTAGCTGGGACTACAGGCGCCCGCCACCTCGCCCAGCTAGTTTTTGTATTTTTAGTAGAGACGGGGTTTCACCGTGTTAGCCAGGATGGTCTCGATCTCCTGACCTCGTGATCCACCCGTCTCGGCCTCCCAAAGTGCTGGGATTACAGGCTTGAGCCACCGCGCCCGGCCATATTTTCTTTATTATACTGGAACAGCTTGTGCCCTTGGTCTCTTGCCTCGGCACCTGGGCAGCTTGCCACCCACAACGCGGGACCCTCTGCTGCCCTCTCCTCTGCCAAGCAGGACCCTCTGCCATCTGCTCCATGCTTTGCTTTCGGGGCTGCCTCTGCAGCTGTCTCCCTCACACCGGGGCTCCCACCCACCCCATGAGGCAGCTGGCAGCCCCCTGTGTGAGGCCCCTGGTCAGCCGAGAGGACCCCAACGCCCTGGAGGCTGCACCCCCACCCCTCCTGCTGTGGGGCCCTCGGTGCTCCAGGCCCGAGTCTCTCGCACTGCGGCTTACTGGCTGGGAGGCCGCTGCCCCACGGGGCTCAGGCAGCTGGTCCAGCTCCTCCTGGGACCTGTGACAGAACAACTCCAGGGGCCCTGAGGCTCTCGTGTCCCCACCTGTGCTCCCAGAGAGGCGCGTCTGTGCCCAGACATTGAACAGCTCCACAGAAAATGAGGGCACTGGCCGTGGAGGCCCAGACTCCAGAAAGGAAGCCATGGAGGGTGCAGGCCCGACTCACGTCACCTCAGAGTCTGTCCTCGCAGAAGACGGTGGAGATGGGCCCTTCCCTCACTGTACAGAGGACACACAAGGAGCTGACTTCATGCCTGGACTTATAAGCCCAGGAATTCCGAGCCCAGAGCTGGCTCTCCAGGTTGCGGGGTCTGGTCCCAGTCCAGAAACATCTCCCAACCCACAGCTCAGGACAGAGCAGGGTGAGGGGCGAGGGGGCGAGTGGGAGCTCCAGGGAGAGGCCCCTAAGGTGGTCCCCGTCATCAGAACTTGCAGGCCAGTGGCCTCGAAAGGTACTCATTAGAGGGCTGTGGACCTCACTTGCCCAAAACCCTGGGCCTGCTCAGTGCATCCTTCTGAGACATGAGACTGTGACCACCTGCTGCCTCACTGTCCCCTTCTCACCCCGAACAGCCTGCCTTTAACCCAGCTCTCTTCAGACTGACACGGTCTCTGCAGACTGTCAGAGCCTCGTTTGGATAGTCACAGACTACCTGGATAAAAGATAAAACATGGCTCACACCTGTAATTCCAGCACTTTGGGAGTCTGAGGCAAGTGGATCACTTAAGGTCAGGGGTTCAAGACCAGCCTGGCCAACGTGGTGAATCCCTGTCTCTACTCAAAATACAGAAATAAGCCAGGCGTGGTGGCATGCGCCTGTAATCCCAGCTGCTCAGGAGGCTGAGGCAGGGGAATCATTTGAACCTGGGAGGCGGAGGTTGCAGTGAGCTGAGATGATGGCATTATCCTCCAGCCTGGGCAATGCGTGAAACTCCATCTCAAGAAAAGGATAAAACATGCAGAGTAGAAACCCCAGGTGGACAGATACCAACCTCAGGCAGAGAAAAGCTGGGTGGCGCCATCGACAGGCAACAGCAGTGGGAAAGCCAGCTGTGTGTGCTGGTGCGAGACGCGTTTCTGTGATGGAGGATGCCGCACACTCAGCCTCTCCTGTTACCCTGTGGCCTGGTGAGCCCGCTCTGAAGTGCACCAAGAGCAGGGAGGGACTTAGAGCAACTTCATTCACTGCTGCCCAGACGGAAAAGGGCGCATAGGCCCTGCAGCTGGAGCTGGCTAACGCGCCGGGTGGAGACTCACACTGTGGATCCCACTCAGCCATGATCACAAGAACAGAGTGGCTGCTGCTCGGGCCTCGCGGGCGACTGACAGTAACCAGGAGCCCCGACGCCTTCCTGACACCCCTGCTCCATCCACGGATGGGCACACCCGCCGTTGTTTGAGTTTTTACATGTCTGCGAGTAATGCTTCATCTCACCAGCCTGGGCAACATAGTGAGACCCTGTCTCTACCAAAACAATCAAAACAAAAACAAAAACAAAAACAAATTAGCTGGGCATGGTGGTGCACACCGGTAGTCCCCCGGGGGCTAAGGCTGGAGGATGAGCCTGGGAGGTTGAGGCTGCAGTGAGCTGTGATTGTACCACTGCCCTCCAGCATGGGTGACCCTGGCTTAGAAAAATTTGTAATAATATACTACACATCTTTCCTAAATATCACCTAAGTCCGCCCCAGGTATGTTATGTCCTTTGAGTCTATTCTAAATGGTTTCTTTTGGATGTTTTTTCCTTTTCTGTCAGATGCTTTAGGTACTGATTTTCTCCTCTCTGCCTGCATCAGACGAGCTTCCTTCTGCAACTGTGACCTCAGAAGGGCTCTCCTGGGGGATGCAGGACCGCAGCAGCCCCGAGCAACCGAGCACAGCCAAGGAACAGGTCCCAGGGAGGCCAGGACCCGGGCCCTCGCACCTGCAGCCACAGGAGCACCGTGTCCCTGCGGTTCTGAGCCACCAGGTGTTTGGGTGGGCCATTTACCCAGCAAGTTCTAATAGAGAAACTGGGTCCCAAAGTGGGGGCTGCTATGGACTGAATATTTGCCCCTCACCTCCAGTTCACATGTGAAAGTCCTAACCCCCAGTAAGACGGTGTTGGAGGTGGGGCCTTTGGGAGGGGAGCAGGTTAGAGAAGATCCTGGGTGATCGTCAAGATGAGATGAGCGCCCTCATGGGAGATGTCAGAGCCTCCTCTCCAGGAGCAGGCACGGGGATGGCCACGTGAGCAAGAGGCTGCTGTCCGTAAGCCAGGGCTGTGCCTCCCCAGGAACTGGGTCTGTGGCACCTGGAGGCTGGACTCCCAGCCTGCAGAGCTGGGAGAAATAAATGTCTGCTATAAAGCCAGTTGGTCTGTGGAATTTTGACACAGCAGCCTCATCTAAGACAGGTGCTGGCAGAACCAACACCTAAGATGCAGTGCACTGATAGTGCAGTCTGGGGCTGGAGGCCGGAAACTCAGGAGGAGACTGTTAGCAGAGCCTGGGGGAAACCATGATTAGGTAGTAGTGAAAAAATTGGGTGAAAAAAAATTGCCTTTGGGTGGGCGCTGTGGCCCGTGCCTCTAATCCCAGCACTTTGAAAGGCCAAGGTGGGTGGTTCACCTGAGGTCAGGAGTTCAAGACCAGCCTGGCCAACATGGCAAAACCCTGTCTCTACTAAAAATACAAAGATTAGCCAGGCATGGTGGTGTGCACCTGTAATCCCAGCTGCTTAGGAGGCTGAGGCAGGAGAATCACTTGAACCCGGGAGGTGGAGGCTACAGTGAGCCGAGATCGCGCCACTGCACTCCAGCCTGGGAAACAGAACCAGACTCTGTCTCAAAAAAAAAAAAGGCTGGGTGCGGTGGCTCATGCCTGTAATCCCAGCACTTTGGGAGGCCGAGGCAGGTGGATCACGAGGCCAGGAGATCGAGACCACCCTGGCTAACATGGTAAAACCCCATCTCTACTAAAAAACAAAAAATTAGCCAGGCATGGTGGCGGGCACCTGTAGTCCCAGCTACTCGGGAGGCTGAGGCAGGAGAATGGTGTGAGCCCGGGAGGCGGAGCTTGCAGTGAGCCGAGATCATGCCACTGCACTCCAGCCTGGGCGGCAGAGTGAGACTTTGTCTCAAAAAAAAAAAAAAAAAAAAAAATTGCCTTCAGTAACTTGGAAATTAGAAAACAGATCCGGCTAAGCAGAGCTCCAGACAGAGTGGCAAAAATTTCAGCGGAATGCTCCTCGTGGTACTGGTGAGGCCCGTGAGGGTGAAATGTGCGAAAGGAGGGATCGTCTAGTCTGCAGGCGGAATCTGGAGGAAATACTGCCGGGGCCTGAACTGGTTTGGGAAACAAAACCATCTCACATGTTGTTGTCTCTGCAGTCAGCAAAGCATTGTCTTTTAAAAATTGTTTTAAATTTGCTTATTGTTTTTTGGGGACAAGGTTCTCCCTGTATCGCTCAAGGGATCCTCCTGCCTCAGCATCCTGACCAGCTGGGGCTATAGGGTGCATCACCACTGCCCGCAAAATACTCAAGTCATAAGTGGCCTCAGGATAAAGAGAAAATCAAGGTTGTGGCCACATCCATTGTTAAGTCCCCAGAAAGGTTTACTATCTTGGGGCTGGGTGTGGTGGCTCACACCTGTCATCCCTGCCCTTTGGGAGGCTGAGGTGGGAGGCCAGGAGTTCAAGGCTGCTGTGAACTGGCTGCACCACTGCACTCTAGCCTGAGTAACAGAGCAAGACCCTGTCTCTAAAAAAATAATAATAATAAAAAGATAGAAGATAGTATATAGTACAAACCCTCTCAGCTAGACAAAAGCGTTTCTAAGACGCTAAAGGATGTTTTCCCACAACATGCTAACACATCATACAAAACAGACAAAACACTGACAAATGTTTAAGTCTATTTTTTGTCTAGCGGAGAACATAATCTAAGAATCCCACAAGATTTTTTTTTTTTTTTGAGATGGAGTCTCGCTCTTTCGCCAGGCTAGAGGGCAACGGCGCGATCTTGGCGCACTGCAGACTCTGCCTCCTGGGTTCAAGCAATTCTCCTGCCTCAGCCTCCTGAGTAGCTGGGACTACAGGTGCCCACCACCACACCCAGCTACATTTTGTAATTTTAATAGACAGGGTTTCACCATGTTGGCCAGGATGGTCTCAATCTCTTGACCTCGTGATCCGCCCGCCTCAGCCTCACAAAGTGCTGGGATACGGGCGTGAGCCACCGCGCCTGGCCAGAAACCCACAAGATTTTTAAGGGCGCTGTATCAGTTTAAATGAAAAGAGACGGAGACAGTTGAAAATGAAGCCTTTGGGTTCCCTCCTTCTACAGGCAGTGAGCAACTGAGAAAGTGGTTTAGCCTCAAATACAGGCTATCAGACATCTCAAAACACAGAGGAGAGATACCAAGGGCAGAGCCAAAATCTGAGGGGGGAAAAAAAGGATAATGTCACTCCCAGGGAAAATGGGGCCCTAAAAAAGACACAGACTCTGCCCCCTAAACGAGGTCCCTTGGCAACATGCTGTTGACTGTGTCACAGAAGTGCTACAGAGTGGGGTCTGCAGTAAATGAGCCCCCACCTCTCTCTTTTTCAAACGGGAGCGTTATTGTGCTTATCCTGGCCCTGTCTCAAAATCCTTGCTGGGGTAGAGGCAGGTGATTCTTTTCTTTAGTTTACAGCCTCCAGAGGCATCTCACATATATCCGGACCAGAGAATCATGAGCTGACAGCCTCTGAGCTGAGACAGCAGCAGGAACAGACCTCTGGGTGGCTTGAGTGGGGAGTGGCGAGCATATTTTACTTGTGGAAGGAAAGTAAGTCACTGTGGCTCCAGAGTGGACTGTGGGAAATTTCAGACGGTCCCAGGACACGCGGCTCTCTCTGCCCAGCCCTGGGGCTCCGCTGTCACCTGGGGATGCCTCACCACTAACCCCGTTTACAAGATTCCACTTCTTCTTTTTTTTTTCAGATGGATTCTTGCTCTGTCGCCAGGCTGGAGTGCAGTGGTGTAATCTCGGCTCACTGCAACTCCCGCCTCCCAGGTTCCAGCGATTCTCCTGCCTCAGCCTCCTGAGTAGCTGGGACTATAGGCGCGCACCATCACGCCCAACTAATTTTTGTATTTTTAGTAGAGACAGGGTTTCACCATATTGGCCAGGCTGGTCTTGAACTCCTGACCTAGTGATCCGCCCGCCCAGCCTTCCAAAGTGCTAGGATTACAGCACAGTGGCCGGCCCCACTTCTTCCTCTTTCTTGGTTTACTCCCTTGATTTGGAGCTCCTCCTTTAGTAGGCTCCTGAAAACATGTATTATGAAAATGAATTTTTAAAACTTAGAGTTTCCATATCTGAAAATGCTGTGGTACGGTCACACTTGACTGACCACTTGGGTAGGTATAAAATCCAAGGTTGCAAATTATTTTCACTTGTAATTTTCGAAGCATTGTTCTGATGTTTTCTAACTTCCAATTTGCCCTTGGGAAGGGATTTATTTCTCAGCCTCTGTGTGAGCTGCGCTCTGGGACCAGACTGTATGTCCCAGACTGTCCGATGTTTCACGTCATGCCTGGATGTAGGCCGTTTCTTTCATCTTTGTGCGGGATACCGGTAGGTGCTTTTACTCTGGAGATTCATGTTTCTCGGTTCTGGGGAAAAATTATTTCTCTAAACTTCATTCCCACCATCTTCTGTTTTTGCTTTTCCCCCCTTGGAATTCCTGTTGGTCTTAATCTATCCTGTCACCCACCTTCTTATCTTTTCATTCTTTCAAACAGATTTTCTCCACATTCTACCTTCTTGCTAATTTAATTTTGCCTATCACATTTCCATTTCTAAGACATCATTTTAATTATTTTTTTTATGTTTTTTGAAGTGGAGTCTCACTGAGTCTGAGTGATACCCAGGCTGGAGTCACTGGCGGGATCTCGGCTCACTGTAGCCTCCACCTCCCAAGGTCAAGCGATTCTCGTGCCTCAACCTCGCAAGTAGTTGGGATTACAGGCGCACACCACCACACTTGGCTAATTTTTGTATAATTAATAGAAATGGAGTTTTGTCATGTTGGCCAGGCTGGTCTCGAATTCCTGATTTCAAGTGATCGCCCGCCTGGGCCTCCCAAAGTGTTGGGATTACAGGCGTGAGCCACTGCACCTGGCCCATCGTTATTTTTGAGTTTCCTTTTTAAAACAATGTTCTGGGCTTCACATGGCACATGACTGCCTCTCACCTCTGAGGCACCTGAGCTTGCCTTTCCTCCCCTTGGTTGACTCACGCCTCCCTCCTGTGTGTGTTCATGTGTGTGACTCTGGGTCATGGATTTTCCTCCTAGCCTTTACCTATGTGTGTGTGTGTGAGACAGTCTCGCTCTGTCACCCAGGCTGGAGTGCAGTGGCGTGATCTCGGCTCACTGCAACCTCCACCTCCCAGGTTCAAGCCATTCTCCTGTCTCAGCCTCCCGAGTAGCTGGGATTACAGGTATGCACCACCACAACCGGCTAATTTTTGTATTTTTAGTAGAGATGGAGTTTCACCATGTTGGCCAGGCTGGTCTCGAACCTCTGACCTCAGGTGATCCACCCACCTCAGAGTGCTGGGATCACAGGCATGAGCCACTGCGCCTGGCCCTAACCTTTTTACCTGTTAACCGGAAATTCCATACAGCTTACTGTGGTTAGGGACATACTTAGTTTTGTTTCCATCATCTTAATTTGCCCAGTTTGTTTCTGATTTTTTTATTTTTTTGAGAGAGGGTCTCACTCTGTTGCCCAGGCTGGAGTGTAGTGGCGTGACTACAACTCACTGCAGTCTTGAGCTTCCAGGTTCAGGTGATCCTCCCACCTCAGTCTCCTGGGTGGTTGGAACTACAGGCATGCTTCACCATGCCCAGCTTACTTTTTGTATTTTTTTGTAGAGACAGGTTCTCCCTATGTTGCCCAGGCTGGTTTCGAACTCCTAGGCTTAAGCAATCCACCCACCTTGGCCTCCAACGTGCTGGGATTACAGGTGTGAGCCACAGTGCTCAGGCCCAGCCTGATTTTTCTTTTCTTATTTTTTAATTGACAGAAGTTTGTGTTCGTTTCATTTATTTATTTTATGGGATCTCACTGTGTTGTCCAGTCTGGAGTACAGCAGCACAATCATAGCTCACTGCTGCCTCAAACTCCTGGTCTGAGGATCCAAACTGAGATCCTCCTGCCTCAGTCTCCCAAGTAGCTGAGACTACATTTTAAATTAATTTTAAATTATTCTTTTTATTGGATTAGAGATATATAGACTGGTTACACTCTTTTAGTAATTAACATTAAATTACACTATGCACATTTAACTTATCAAAGTCAAATTAAACACTATCTTACACCTGCTTCCCAACAATAGGAGGGTCTTAGAACATTTCTGTCCCTTCTAATTTGCATGCTGTTGTTGTCCAGAATTTTAGTTGACATTATTCTTTTATACATACATATATATTCATAATTTTGCTTGCCATTCCATCTTATATCTAAGACCATCACTCAGATCATTTTCCTTTTTTAAGATGGAGTTTTGCTCTTTTTGCCCAGGCTGGAGTGCAATGGCGTGATCTCGGCTCACTGCAGCTTCTGCCTCCCAGGTTCAAGGGATTCTCCTGCCTCAGCCTCCTGAGTAGCTGGGATTACAGGTATGGGCCACCAGGCCCAGCTAATTTTGTATTTTTAGTAGAAATGGGGTTTTGCCATGTTGGCTGGTGGCCCAGCTAATTTTGTATTTTTAGTAGAAATGGGGTTTTGCCAGGATAGTCTCAAACTCCTGACCTCAGGTGATCTACTGCCTCAGCCTGCCAAAGTGCTGGGCTTACAGGCGTGAGCCACCGTGCCTAGCACTACGTTGCCTAGGCTGGTGTTGAACTCCTGGGCTCAAGTGATCCTCCCTCTTAGGCCTCCCAAAGTGTTGGGATTCTAGGCATGAGCCACTGGGTCTAGCCTATTTTTCATTTCCAAAAGTTCTTCAAGAAGTCCTGCCTATTCACGGGTGACAGTATGTATCCTACAGCTTTCTCATCACTGTCACTGCGCCTCACACATAACTATCCTCTCACCTGTATGATGACAGTTTCAGGATCTGCATTTCTTTGTGGCTGAGAGCAGCTGCCTGCTGTTTCTGTTGGCTCTCAGTCAGCTGACTCTCCTTGTGTGCTTGGGGATCTTTGACTGCAAGCTGAATGCCTGACTTACGAGCAGGGATGAGGCTAAGCTGGGTAAACTTCCTTCGGAGAGCAGGTGCTTTGACCTCTACTGGTACCTGGAAGGTCACCTTCAGCTGGCCTGAGGGTCTTGGCTCCGCACGGGAGACACAGGCTCATCTT
Source organism: Trachypithecus francoisi (assembly GCF_009764315.1). NCBI lineage: Eukaryota > Metazoa > Chordata > Mammalia > Primates > Cercopithecidae > Trachypithecus > Trachypithecus francoisi. The sequence goes on along the minus strand of NW_022681472.1, from coordinate 98,454,155 downwards.
CCCACCTCACCACTGGCCCTAGGAGTCAGGAGCTTAATGAACTGTGGGGCCACCAAATCCATTCTGAGAGCACCCCTGCCCCTACAGGCTGCACAACCCTAAGCTCATGCATTTTAACGAAACGGGTGCCAACAAGAGCCCTCAAAGCGACTGTCTTGGAAGTGGCAGCCAGCTCAGGACCCAGAATTATTCCCAATCAGTCCTTACCTGGGGCAGAGAACTGCAGGAGGTGGTCCCAAGCCACAGCCAGACCAGGATGGGCGAATCCTGCAACCACGCCCCAGGGCTCACGGCCAGTGGGCGGCTCATATTTCCCTCAGTCATCCCAAGAAACTCAAAGCCCACCTGACTTAATTCATGACAGTGCTTTACTATACACATCCAAAAACGTTCCCCAAAGAGACACTTCTACTTTTCTATCTCGGAAATAACATTTTAAAGAATGAAAATATTTTACAGGAAATAACATTTGTACATACTCATAACAGTCTCAAAGACAAAACGATTCCTCTACCCACAGAACGCTTCTGAAATCACGTGGCTGTGAGCCTTTCCCTCCATACCAACCAGCTGTCCAACTCTCAGACACCAAGGAGATGTCCTTCAATTTAACTCGATTCTGCCACCAACTGCCCGGAGTTAGTGCAGAACCCACAGAGTAAGGGGTCAGTCCCACAAGACCACCCCCACTTCAGATGCCAAGTGCAGACAGTGGGCCCTGGGGTCCCCACGACCCCCTTCTCAGGTTCCATAATGGTTTGTTTGTTTTTTGAGATGGAGTCTCGCTCTGTCGCCCAGGCTGGAGTGCAGTGGCGAAATCTCGGCTCACTGCAACCTCCGCCTCCCGGGATCAAGCGATTCTTCTGCCCCAGGCTCCCGAGTAGCTGGGATTACAGGCGCGTGCCACCACACCCGGCTGAGTTTTGTATTTTTAGTAGAGACGGGGTTTCACCATGTTGGTCAGGATGGTCTGGATCTCTTGACTGCGTGATCCGCCCGCCTTGGCCTCCCCAAGTGCTGGGATTACAAGCAGGAGCCACCGCGCCCGGCCAAGTTCCATTGTTTTCTAAGCACACAGAACTCGGGACCATAGCAACCAGCTGTGAAAAGGCGTTGAAAGACATGGATGAACTGCTCCCCGGCCAGGTACGGGCGGAGGGCGCGAGGCCCCCTTCCTAACTGCCCCCCACCCCGCCTTCACCAACCTGAAGCTCGAGACCTTCAGCCCCTCGTCTCATGCAGGGTTTTGATGGAGGCCTGGCTGCGTTGGAATGACCCATTCAATCACCGGCCACTGCACCCCAGCAGGAGAGGAGACCTTCGCTGCCGCTGACCGTGGGAGGGGAGGCGTCTCAGCAGCGGGCGGCCGGCCGGGACAGACCCCTGAGACCTCCGCGCCTCTGGGAATCGCCTCCCATGGGCAGCGCTCACCTTTGCCGAGCCCTGTCTCTCCTGACTGCTCCCAAGCCAAGGCAGATGCAGGCTGCGCGAGGCTTCTGCAGCCCGAGAACCAGGCGAGTGGCCGGTTGTTACTTCCTCACCGCGCATGGTGCGGACAGGACTCAGCCGGCCTCGGCCTTACGCCCACCAGGCCGCCGGCATCTCCTCAGCGGCAGCCCCGGCTCACTCGGCGCCGTGCACCCGCTGGTGCTGGATGAGGTGGAAGCTCAGGCGAAAGGCGCGGCCACACTCGGTGCAGCGGAACGGCTTCTCGCCCGTGTGGAGCCGCTGGTGCCGGAAGAAGCCCGACAGCGCCCGGAACGCGCGCCCGCAGTGGCCGCACTCGTGGGGCTTCTCCCCGGTGTGGATGCGGCGGTGCTCGCGGAGGAAGGAGCTGCGGCTGAAGGCGCGGCCGCAGTCCTGGCAGGCGAAGGGCCGCTCCCCCGTGTGCACGCGCTGGTGCTGGAGGAGGTTGGAGCTCTGGCTGAAGGCCTGGCCGCACTCCCGGCACTCGTACGGGTTCTCCCCGTGGTGGGTCCGCCGGTGCCGGACCACGTTCGAGCTGTGCAGGAAGCGCTTCCCGCACTCGCCGCACGCGTACAGCCTCTCCCCGGTGTGCGTGCGGCGGTGCTTGGCGGCGTCCGACCTCTGGCCGAAAGCCTTGCCGCAGTCGGCGCACGCGTAGGGCTTCTCGCCCGTGTGCACGCGCTGGTGCCGCAGCAGGTTGAAGCTCTGGCCGAAGGCCTTGCCGCACTCGGCGCACGCATAGGGCCTGTCCCCGCTGTGCGCCCGCTGGTGGCGGACCACGTGCGAGCTGTGGATGAAGGCCTTCCCGCAGTCGCTGCACTCGTACGGCTTCTCCCCGGAGTGGATGCTCCGGTGCTTCGCCGCGTCCGAGGAGCACTTGAAGCGGCGGCCACAGGCGCTGCACGGGAAAGGCCGCCCCTTCCAGCCGCCCCTGCCCTCTGCTCCCGGGCCTAAGTTTGGAGGGACGTCTGACTCGCGGCCACTCTGTTCTCCAGTTTTCTCAGAAATGACAGGACCTCGAGGGGAACTTCTGGGCCTCTCTCTGGCTTCCTCGTTTTCACAAAGGCCAAGAGACCCCAGCGCCTGGGGAGGCCCCCCTCTGTGGCCCTCTCCTTCGGGAGCGCCTGGCTCTGGTGCAGGCTCCGTACTCTGAGCTGCCTGCACCTCGGCTGATCCGCTGCCACTTGGGGCCTGCGCCAGGAAAGCAGCCTTCACAACTGAAAAACAAGCCAGACAGGAACGATTTTAGATGCAAGAGAATGTGAGTCGAGGGTGGCTCTGGCAATCGTGGTGACGATAGGACAATGACGGTGATGGTGACATCAGTGTGCCAAAGACACCTTTGATTTTGCCCGCCTAGTTTTTTCTCCTCCCCACCTTCTTAACCCTTGTGGTTATGAGGTGCATGAGAGTCCTGCACTGCCATTCTAGAAACGGGGCTGTGGGGCTGGGCATGGTGACTCACACCTGTAATCCCCACACTTTGGGAGGCTGAGGCAGGAGGACCACTTGAGACTTGGAATTCGAGACCAGCCTGGCCAACACAGTGAGATCCTGTCTCTTAAAAAAAAATAGAATTTTAAAAATATACAAACAGAAGGCTGGGCGCGGTGGCTCATGCCTGTAATCTCAGCACTTTGGGAGGCCGAGGCAGGTGAATCACGCGGTCAGGAGATCGAGACCATCCTAACACGGTGAAACCCTGTCTCTACTAAACATATAAAAAATTAGCCGGGCGAGGTGGCGGGCGCCTGTAGTCCCAGCTACTCAGGAGGCTGAGGCAGGAGAATGGCGTGAACCCGGGAGGCGGAGCTTGCAGTGAGCTGAGATTGCGCCACTGCACTCCAGCCTGGGTGATAGAGTGAGACTCCATCTCAAAATAAATAAACAAATAAATAAATACACACATACAGAAACGAGGCTAAACGGGGCTAGAAATGGGGCTAAACCTCCAGTCTCAGCCCACCCAGTCCTGGGGACAGAAACGCAGGCTCTGGGCACTGCCTTACTCTGCAGGGCAGCTGGGAAAGCAAAAGAGGCCAGAGACTGCTGGCAGCAAGCCAGGACAGGAGCGAGGCAGATGCAGCAGGAGGCGTGGGGATGGTGGCACCCAACAGAGCCCACAGCCCAGCTCTGCCTTCTGTCTGTCCTTCCTTCCTTCCTTTGTTGTGAGCCAGGGTCTTGCTCTATCACCCAGGCTGGAGAGCAGTGGTGCCATCATGGCTCACTGCAGCCTCAGGGCTCAAGTGATCTTCCCTCTGCCTCCCAAGTAGGTGGGACTCCAGGCAAGCACCACCACACCAGGCTATTTTTAAAATATTTTGTAGAGACAGTGTGTCAATGTGTTGCCCAGGCTGCTCTTGAACTCCTGGGTTCAACCCTCCTCCCACCTCGGTCTCCTAAAGTGCTAGGATTACAGGTGTGAGCCACCACACCCAGCCATGGCCCCAGCTTTCCTTTTACCTTGGACTCCCTGAGACGACGTGGCCTCCTTAACAACTCCCCCAAACACCAAACCCTAAGGGCTTCTGTTACATGCAAACAGGAGTGTCCTCACTCAGAAATCCGGACCAAGAGGCCGGTCACGGTGGCTCATGCCTGTAATCCCAGCACTTTGGGAGGCCAAGGCGGGCAGATCACGACGTCAAGAGATGAAGACCATCCTGGCTAACGTGGTGAAACCCCGTCTCTACTAAAAATACAAAAATTATCCGGGCATGCTGGCGCACACCTGTAGTCCCAGCTACTTGAGAGGCTGAGGCAGAAGAATCGCTTGAACCCAGGAGGTGGAGGCTGCAGTGAGCTTGTGTCACTGCACTCCAGCCTGGTGACAGAGCAAAACTTTGTCTAAAAAAAAAAAAAAAAAAAAAGAAATCCGGACTACGAGCTGGAAGCAGCAACCCAGGCGGCTGCGCGGTGGCACCGGCCGGGCTGAGCAGCCGGGACCAGGCTGCGTTATCAGTGGCCCTTGTCTGGCAGTGAAGCCACTGGTGAGATTTGGTTCCTCCGGCTCACAGGGACAGACCATGTGGCCATTTAGAAAAAAGGCTTAAGGGTAGGGACAAAACCCTGGGACGTGAGAAAGCTGGCTACTGACCTCAGCCTGCATAGGAGGCAGGAGGGCTCAGCCAGGAGCGGCAGTGGGAGGACAGGGGCCCCCGAGGCCAGCACAGCAACTGAGCGGGACTTCTCTGCCTGCAGGCAGTCTGCTGTGGCAGCGGAAGAGAAGTGGCTGAGTCCCAGCTGCACCTTTCAAGAATGTGGAGGGTGCAGATGTGATGGAAACTCCTGTGGAGGTGGGGGTGGGGCAGGGATGTTCCAGGGCAGATGAGAGCAGGCTGCTGTCAACAGTCCCCACCTCTCTCTGCCCTTGCAGACCCATGACACTGAGCAGCCAGGGGGTGGGAGAGGCTCAGGGTGGTGCGCAGAACAGAAGCCCTCGGCAGAGGCCAGCCCTGGTCTTGTGTGGTTTGCAGACTTGGAAGTTCAAGAACTGACTCAAAGGTATTGCTTATGAGGCAAAAACCAAAACTACAATGAGAAGGGGCCACATACACAGTGGAGCTCTACTGGATCCAGCTTGCAGGCCCTGAGGATGCCTTTCCAAGGGAGGCAATCCCAGACCCCATAGCAGGGCCTGCACTACCCACCCCACCTCCCGCCTGTCGCTGTGACACACTCTTAGGGTGGCCCCAAAACATAAAACAGCGTTCTCGTGTGGGCGATTCTGTCCCAAGGGCATATTTGACAATGTGTGGAGATGTTTACGGTTGTCACAACTGGGAGGGGGCGCTACTGACAGCAAGTGGGCAGAGGCGAGGGTGCTGCCGAACCTCCCACAATGCACAGGATGGCCCCTCAACAAGGACTCATCCATTCCAAAACAGCCACAGTGCCAAGTCTGAGAAGCACTGAGCGAGGCCTTCCCAGAGGCAGAGCCTGGGGCTGCCAGACTTTCTAACCAAAAGCTCTCAGTTCATTGGCAAAGACAGTCACCAAACATGCCCAGGAGATCTGATGGGCCTGTGTTTACCTCCCTCCCTCACCCTGCGCCCGAGGACACAGTATATGCTCTGCGCCAGTGACCGAGACATGGTGTTTTTCCTATATTCCTGTTCAATTCCTGCCCTGGAACTCTGGGCCTGACTGTGGACGTGTTCCCTCACCTGCAAGGGCCTCCATCAGGGTACTGCTCTCCTTGGCCACTGGGGGCTCTCCTCCTGGCTCCACCTTGCAGAACACCAGCAGTCAGAACAATTTCTGCTGAGGTAAAAGAAAATAAATCGCAGCCAGGGCTAGGTACAGGGGCTGGGGCAGTTGAGGTCAGAATGCCTTCAGGGGAGACGATCAGAATAGGCCCTGCGGGAGCTGCAACACCCAGCTGGGCCCACCCCTGTCACTGGCAATCAAGGTCCTGGCTCAACAGTCACTCCCAGAAGCGGTGTTCTGCGGGATGCCCGGGAACTCTGGTCCAGGCTCTGCCGGTTCCCCTCGACCCGGGGGGCTGACACAGCGCACAGGTGGGCATGGCCACAGCTTCCTACCTCCATGCTGAGCAAGCTCACGCCCTCCAGCAGTCTTCAAATAGCTAAAGAAATTCCCATGGATTTTAAAATTTTCTTGATAGTTATAAGGATTTGAATATAAAAATGTTAAACCAGAAAAAAAGAACAAATTATTTGAATGGTAAAGTTTTGGACTGAGGAATGATTTTTCTAAGCCTGACATCAGATGTCTGACAAATTTAACTACATAAAAAAATTTAATGTAAAAAAACAAAAACCAAAAAGGGGGAAATATGTGCAATGCAAAGATTCATCCCTATCTGATAAAGATCTCTATAAATAAGAAAGGAAGGAAAATTGGCAAAGATCATGAATATGTAATTCACCAAGAAGAAAAACCAGTAAGCAATACATTTTTTGGGAGAGTCTCACCTCAAGTGAAACTAAGAAATGTAATTTGGCTGGGTGCTGTGGCTCACACTTGCAATCCTAGCACTTCAAGAGGCTCGGGATGGAGGACTGAGTACAGGAGTTCCTGACCAGCCTGGGCAACATAGTGAGACCCGTCTACAAAAAACCGAAAAATTAAGCCAGGTGTGACGGTAGGTGTCTGCAGTCCCAGCTACTAGGGAGGCTGAGGTGGGAGGATTGCCTGAGCCCAGATCTAGGCTGGGGTGAACTGAGATTTCGCCACTGCACTCCAGCTGGGCGTTAGAATGAGACCCTGTCTTAAGTAAATAAAAAGTAATTAATTAGTAAATTTAATTTAAGCCGCCTGTAATCCCGCCTGCCAGAGAGGCTGAGCGGGAGGATCGCTTGAGCCCAGGAGTAGGTGGCCAGCCTGGGAAACAGCGAGACCCCGCCTATTTTGCAAAAAGGTATTTAAAGTGCAATTATTTAGTCTGGAAGCAGATTTTTGAAAGTACCTTACCGGCAAGAATTAGGTAACAGGCTCTCCTGTTCACAGCTGGGAAGAGGCTCGATGAGCTGGGCCGGTGGGAAATTTGACAACTTACAAAGGCCTGAGGACTTGCGGGGGGAACTCAGCTCACAGGAAGCCCCGCATGCGTCGGCACCCCGGGAATGCACCTGCAGGGCCGCCGCCTCCACGCCGCGCCCGAGAGCGGCTGGGGCCTGAGCTGCAAGGGGGGTGCCGGACGCGCCGGCCAGGACGGCGGTGTCAACCACGTTCCCTCGGCCGCTCCCTGACCCTTCCGAATCGACGCCAGAGCAAGAATATCCGGGGCCGCAGCATCCAGACCAGCTGGACTGCACCGCAACGGTCCCTGCCCCGCCGCGCGCCGGAAGCGCCGCAGTCCCCACTTCTGGCCCGCCCCCAGGCACTTCCGGTGGCGCTCTGGGCCGCGGGAGGACAGTGCGCTCGGCGGCCCCGGAGAGCGGGACAGCCCGGCTGCGGCGCCTTCAGTTCTACGGTTGCCCGCAGGCGCCAGCCGAGTCCTTCCTGCCGGGCAAGAAGCCCCGCCTCGTGGCGGGCAAGATCGAGCCGTTGGCGCGCCGGGATTCGGCTCGAGCCAACTGAGGACCGGACCCGGGCGCCCGCAGTACGTGTCAGGAGGCGTCGAAGGCCAGCGGTGGGGAGACCACGCGCGTTCCCTTCCGTTCCCCGCAGCGCCCCGCGCTTGTCCCGAGTCCTCCGCTCGGCGCACGGGCCCCTCCAGGCCCCCGGGGCTGTGGCAGCACGCGGGTCCCGAGCGTGGGCTTCCTTGGGGTCGAGAGCTTGGAGCGTCCCAGGCGCTGTCCCCGCCTCCCTGCAGGTCGCCGCCCTCGCGTCTCCGCTGCAGAGAAGCCTTTGCTGCCCGCCTCTCGCATGCTCTGGGCTCTTTCTCACCAGGGACCGAGCTCTCATTCGTTCAGCCTTCCCTGGGCAAGATGCACCTCCTGTCCAAGTCTCTCGCCCTGCCGCCCGCCGCAGACTGAAGGTCACGCATCTCCAGCTGGAATGCTGCAAAAGTGACGCTTTTCATCATGTGTGCAAAGTGTACAGCTGCGGTGTGGACTCTTCCTTCTTACAACAAGTAGACCCTCTCTGGGGAGAAAAGAAAGAATTCAGAACCGACCCTCATGAAAGAACCCTAGTAAGACAGCAACAAAGGGCCAGACGCGCCCCTGGAACTGGACCTGGGGCAGGGGGGCCACAGCCCTGGGAGCCCAGGTCCCCTGCGTGCGCTGCCGCCACGGGGCTTCTGCCTCTGGGCCTCCACATCTCGCGCCTGGAACCGCATTCCCTGCGCACTGCACCAGTAAACACCTGAACACTCCCACCACATGCTGCACGTTTATTTGTAACAAATTAGAAGCTGTTGTAAAACATAAAAAGTAAAACACTTGACCCGGCGCGGTGGCTCACTCCTGTAATCCCAGCACTTTGGGAGGCCGAGGCGGGCAGATCACGAGGTCAGGAGATCGAGACCATCCTGGCTAACACGGTGAAACCCTGTCTGTACTAAAAATACAAAAAAATTAGCCGGGCGTGGTGGCGGCGCCCGTAGTCTCAGCTGCTCGGGAGGCTGAGGCAGGAGAATGGCGTGAACCCTGGAGGCGGAGCTTGCAGTCAGCTGAGATTGCGCCACTGCACTCCCGTCTGGGCGACAGAACAAGACTCTGTCTCAAAAAAAATAAATAAATAAAAACAAATAAATAAAACACTTAGACCGGGTGGGCGCTGTGGCTCATGAATGTAATCCCAGCACTTCGGAAGGCCGAGGCGGCAGGATGGTTTGAGTCCAGGAGTTTCAGACCACCCTGAGCAACACAGACCTCTGTGTCGACTAAAAAAAATTTTTTTTAATTAGCCGGGCGTGGTGGCAGGCGCCTGTGGTCCCAGGTACTCGGGAGGCTGAGGCGGGGGATCACTTGAGCCCAGGAGGCAGAGGCTGCAGTGAGCCGAGATCAGCACTGCACTCCAGCCTGGGTGATAGAGATTCTGTCGCAAAACAACAACACACACACACACATCCAAAAGAGATGATGTAGAAGTACAAATAACCGTTCCCCTCCGCATCCCGGTGGAACGTCGTGGGTCTTCTGAAGACCCTCTCTTGTTCTGCAGTCTCCGGTACTCCAAGCACGCGAGCCTGGGCGGGAGGCGCTTGGCTCTCCACTGCCTCCTAGACAGTCCCGGCTCCTTACGCCGGGCGGAGGCTCTTCGCGACGGGGCCCGACTGCCTCTCCAGGCCCACTGCCGCCGTGCCAGAGGCCACTGTCCTCTCCTCGCCCCTTTCCAAATGCGCCCTGCCCCCGGCCCATGTCATGCTATTCCCTGTGCCGCTTTTGTCCTTCCCCTCACTCCCCATCCACCAGAACCGGGAGGGCGGTGCCCCCTTTCCAGGCCCAACTTGGGGCTCGCGCACTGAACCTCTAGGAGTCGTCAGCTTCCTCCGCCGGGAGCCCGGCTCAGACCTCAGAGCCGGCAGCCCCGCCCATCCAGAAGCCCCGCCCACCAAACAGATCCCGCCCCTCCTTCCCCGCCCCCCGCCTCGGCCCCGCCCTCGCCTCGGCCCCGCCTCCTCGCCGGCAGCCGCCGGGCGCAGTCAGGGTCCCGGGACCCAGGCGGAGCCTCCAGCAGGTGCCTTAGCGAAGATCCTGGACTGTATCACAGCCCAGGGTAGCCGTCCCGTGGCCCGGCCTTGGAGCTTCCCACGGACACCCGGGACTCTGCCTCCTCTGGAATCGCCCCTCACGGCTTCCCTCCTGCTCTCCCACAGAGAAGCCCCACGCTAGGGCCCCTGACAAACAGAATCGAAAACACAAGGCAGGACTCAGGCAGGGACACAGGGGTCGGGGAGTGAACCCAAGCAACTCAGGACGCCGGCGAATAGCTCAGATCCCGCGAAGAGCCCGCGCCCTGGAATTCTGTTTGGTAAGGGGGTCCTCACAGTGTGGGGCGAGACAGAGAACCCCTGGGAAGTTGCAGGTGGTGAATGTCCATAGTAAAGAGCAAGTTCACAGTCTAGAAACTTCTGGATTTCTTGATTCAAAAGTAGCCGAGTCTAGGCCGGCGAGGGAGCTCACGCCTGTAATCACAGAACTCCGCGAGGTCGAGGCAAGAGGATCACTCCAGGTCAGGAGTTCGAGACCAGCCTGGCAAACATCGTGAAACCCAGTCTCCGCCAAAAAAAAAAAAAAAAAAAAAAAATACAAAAAATTGGCCAGGCGTGGTGGTGATTGCGTTAGTCCCAGCTACTCGGGAGGCTGGGGCAGGAGAATCGCTTGAACCCAGGAGGTGGAGGATGCAGTAAGATTTCGCCACTGCACTCCAGAGCGAGACTCCGTCTCAAAAAATAAATAAATAAAATAAAGTAGCCGAGTCTTAGAATACCAGACCTTCAAGGACTGTCTCCATGAGCCTATCCACTGAGTCCCTTACCTGCTACCCTGAAAAAAAAAGTATGATGAAGAAATTACCAAGGCACCCCTTAAAAACAAAGAGAGCTTGGCCAGGCACAGTGGCTCATGCCTGTAATCCCAGCACTTTGGGAGGCCGAGGCAGGTGGATCACTTGAGGTCAGGCGTTTGAGACCAGCCTGGCCAACATGGTGAAATCTCGTCTCTACTAAAAATACAAAAATTAGCCGGGTGTGGTGGTGTCCACCTGTAATCCCAGGTACTTGGGAGGCTGAGGCAGGAGAATCGCTTGACCCCGGGAGGTGGAGATTGCGGTGAACCGAGATCACGCCATTGCACTCCAGCTTAGGTGACAGAGTGAGACCCTGTCTCAAAACAAACCAACCAAACCAAACAAAAAGAGCTCAGAGAAAGAGGACCATTGTTCAGAGAAGAGGCCGTGGGTCAACTGAAGCAAGGGGACACGGAGCCAGGACACAGGTGACACGGAAAGGAAGGACTCCCAGTCTCCTGGCAGAAGGAGCAGGAGAGGCACAGGCCTCTGAGTTACCCCTGGAGGCTGAGGGCCTGACCCCCACAGCCGCAGGATGGAAATCCTTCCACAGCCCGAATGGTCAGGGAAGGACCTCAAACTCCACAGGAGATTGGAGCCCAGGACAGCTGAATGGCAGCCCCAGGAGACCCTGGCAGAGACCTCAGCCAAGCTGTGCACGGCTCCTGTGTGGCAGGATCTGTGAAGTAACAGGCGGGCTGTTGGTGAGAAGGTTCCAGGTGAGACACACCAGTGGCCCTAAGAGGAGAAAATGCAAGGGCGGCAGGAAGTGGCGGGCACAACAAGACCCAGCGGCCGGCCTGACCAGCGCTGACTGGCACCTCCGTGCTCTGCAGTCAGGCAGAACTGGCTCAGGACATTCACTCCTGCTGTGCTGGGCACCAGGGACACCCCCGAAGATGGACAGAGTGCCACAGGGGCTGCCCTGGGAGTTCATGAAAGAGAAGGGAGAAACAGAGGCACAGCGGGCACCGCCTGCCAGGTGCTGGAAAGCAGCACATGCCGGCCTCATTAGAAGCAGAGACCAGGGAGCAGTGACTCGAACAGCACTGCCAGTGGGTCCTGAAGTGTGAGCAGGAGTTTGGGAAGGGCGCTGAGGTGGGGAGGCCGCTTGGCTCTTAGGGAACCCAACCTTGCCACACGAATGCTGGGCTTCCTACTCTGGGGCTCTTGTAGCCACAAGGGTGTTCTAACTCAGAAAAGACACCACAGGTTTGGGATGGGAAAACGGCATGAGAAGTACACAACCCCAACCATAAAAATGGGGTCAAAGCAAACACTCAGAATGGGAAACCACACACCTGCCCGGAAGGGGCCTACAGACATCTGGAACCATAGGGGGTGACCTCTAGCACATCGCGCGGAGCAAAAGGAGTGTCAGGAAGGCGGGCGGATGAATCCACTCCTGAGAGGCCCAATGGCACACAGGGCCCTCCAGAAGCTAGAATACCCATCAGCTTAGGGAGGGGAAAGGAAGTGTAAGAGAAGCTCTGGAAAGTTCTATGCTGTGACCTGGGTGGATTAGCAAGAGTGTAAACAGTCAAGCCATGTGCTTAAGATTTGGGCATTTTAGCTATGTAAATTATACCCTAATTCAAAAAAATCAAGAGCACCATATCCCAGGAAAAATTAATATAAAATATTGACACCAGCATGGATCTTGGTGAAGCTATTCAAGGTTATGGATGAGGAAAGAATGACCAAGGCATCCAGGCAGAAGAGGCACGTTTCAGAGAAAGGGCAGAGGCCAAGGGCTTCCCAATGCTGCAGGTTCAGCACAGTCCTGCAAGGAAAACCCAAAACCCAACCACATGCCCCAAGCTTGCTATTCACCACGCCCTCCGTCAAGTGTAATGGCTACAGACGGCATTCCAGAGCTTTCAGAAGCTCATTATGCAGCCCCTCCTGCCTGCCGCTGCGGAGCCCTCTCCCCAGATGGGAGCTGGGCTCAGGGTCCTGCTGGATGGGCACATGGACCGAGGTCCGGGGAAGCCGCCTGCCCCCACTTGCATCCTGCCTGTTACTCTCGTCACCCAGACGCTGTTCACCCAGGCTCTGCAGCAGGCGCTAGGCTGAATACTCTGCCGTGTGAACGAGGGGGCTTCCCATCGCAAGGGCTGCTTGAGGGGCAACAGCCTCACAGAAGAGCCACACACAGAGTGCAGGGCGGCAGGACGGGAAGGCCCTGCCTGGAGTCAGGCACACGAGTGCCACAGTGGCGGCATGATTTTGCCCACCTGAGGCTCAAGGACTGGGAGTTGCCGGCCCATGTACACACACGTCTGGACACCTGTCCCCCCCTCCTCCACCCACGCTGCGGGGAACTGCATGGCTCCTCCAGGCGGGGACCGTAGCTTTCCGCCTCAACATACCTGGGGCCTGGCATGCTGGTTGAATTTTGGAGTGGATAAGGAGTGAGGGTGTGACAGGGCGGCTGGAGCTATCCAACTGCTGAAACTGCTGCAGGTGCCACAGCAGCCGGCTCCCGGAAAGCTACCTCCTGCTTCTGAGACCGTGGCGCAGGACGGTGCGAGTGCACCTCCGCAAGGCCTGACGCCGCTAATCCACTTCCTCTCTTCCTCTCCCCACGATGGGGACACACTTGGCGACAGTTCCAACCGGGGTAAGAGACCCACCAAAAGGTCGCTGGCATGGGCACTCCAGGCACACCAAAGTGGAGTCTGGGATAACCTGCAAACACCTCGGCTTGTGCGGGGAGCATTCCTCCCCGAAATGCTCATCCACTTCTGGTTACAGCAATCTTTGAGGGCAGGGAAGGTGGCCGGCAGAAGTCACTGTGGAGCAAGCACGTGGGCCTCGGAATCCAAGCCGGGGTTCAAATCCGGGCTGTGGGACGTCCTCACCAAGTCTCGATTTCCTCCTGTAAATGAGGGATGCTGGCGCCCCTCTCGCTGTGGGGAAATAGGACTTCCAGCACTGCTCCCAGCAGATCTCAGACCTCAGGACGTGAAGGTTATTTTAGGGACAAGTTAACCATGGAGTCTATTTAGTGTAACAGCAACAGCTGCTAAAAACGTGCACAGACGTTCCTTGTACAGCCTGAGTATCCCTTATCCAAAATGCCTGGGACCAGAAGTGTTTTGGCGGCCGGGCGCGGTGGCTCAAGCCTGTAATCCCAGCACTTTGGGAGGCTGAGGTGGGCGGATCATGAGGTCGGGAGATCGAGACCATCCTGGCTAACACGGTGAAACGCCATCTCTACTAAAAGTACAGAAAGCTAGCCAGGCGAGGTGGCGGGCGCCTGTAGTCCCAGCTACTCGGGAGCCTGAGGCAGGAGAATGGCGGGAACCCGGGAGGCGGAGCTTGCAGTGAGCCGAGATCTTGCCACTGCACTCCAGCCTGGGCGACAGAGCGAGACTCCGTCTCAAAAAAAAAAAAAAAAAAAAAAAAGTGGGGGGGAGCTTTGGCCTGTTTTTGGATTTGGGAATATTTGTACCACAGTTAGCAGGTGAGCTTCCCAAATTCCCACATCCGAAGTCTGAGGTGTTCCAATGACTATTTCCTGTGCGAGGCATGTCGGCTGCTCAAAAGGCTTGAATTTAAGGTGTTTGGATCTGGGATCCCCAGCCGGTAGTGCTGAGGAGAAAATTTCTGTCTCTTCTATTTTTCTTGCACTTCCCAAAATTTTTTAAAGAGTATGAATAAATGCTATTGGGGAAAAAGAAACCTGTTTAACACTGTGATCTTTAAAGGCTTGACCGGGGGCTCCCGCGCTTGGGGCACTGCCTAGGCCCAGCCAGCCGAGCGCAGCCCGAGTCGGAAGCCCGGCCCCGCCCCCGCAAGCCCCGCCCCGTGCCGAGGGCATTTCCGGGCGCTCTAGGCAGCTCGGAGGACCCGTTCGGAGGACCGACGGGGGGACCCGGGCCGAACCCAAGGGTGGCGGGTCGGGGGCGGGCGCGTGCCTGGTGTTGCTCGCGCGGCTGGGGGCCGGAGGGGTCGTGAGGCTGTGATCCAGCATGGGGCCGCGTTGTGGAGCGAGAGAGGGGGCGTCACGGAGGCAGGGGGCGCCTGGCAGAGCGCGTCTGCCAGAGGCCCAGAGGGCCCAGAGGCCGAGCTGGGCTCTGCAGGTCGGAGGTGCAGGACCCAATTCTGGCCCAAGCAGGGGCGTCCCACGGCTCAAGCTGCCCGTCCGGGTGGTGTCTGAGGAGGGCCTGGGCCGCGGCCGGTGCAGAGGGCCGGCCAGCAGCTCCTGCTTTGAGGGCTTGGAGGAGAACAGATTCCCGAATCTGGCCCATGATCAATGCATTTGGGTATCTGAACTAAATCCAGATTCCCTGACTTCCCCTGAGGCCTGCTGAATCCCTTGGGGTGGGGCCTGGGAATCCGCGTTTTCCAGCGGGCTTCTCAGGTAGTTGGGGGGGTCCCTGAGTGAGTTCCCATGACCCCATGAAACAAGACCCTAGAAAACGCAAGGCAAAGCGGCCTGGTGAGTGGCCAGTGGTCCACAGGAACTGGATGTGATCAGACCGAGACCTCCATTAACTAGGCAGGCGAGGCATGGAGCCATTCTGAGGAAGAGACCCAGCCGGAACCCAGGGAGGAGTGGGCTGTGAAAACTGGGCAGAAACGTGCGGCGACTCCAAAGACACTGCCAGGAAACCCTCCCCGGGTGGGGAGGCCCCTGATGGAGCCTGTAGCAGCCGCAGGGGTCGGTTCTCACCCTCTGGTCCCAGCCAGGTTCTCCTGGACTCAGCTAATGGGAAAGGCCTTACCCCTCTTAGGATCTGAGGATGGGAGGGGCTGCGTTTTCCCAGCGGACCCGCACATGTGCGGGCTGAGTGTTGAGATCCCTTGATTGGTGTCAACTGGCACTGCCTGCCCCTGATGCACAGAAGCTGCTGTAAGAAACAGGGTCCATGTCTCCAGGGAGCAGGTCCCCGTTCTGAGGCCACAGCCCCGAGGGCAGTCTCCGCCTGCAGAGTCCTCCCTCTCGCATCGGTCTCACCTCGTGGTGAATCCCTTGGCTATGGTTTGGTGTGAGACAAGAGACGGGTGTTTCACTTCCTGCTGCATCCCTGGTAACGGCCCTGGCATTTCGGGGCATGAGATCTTTGCTTAAAGGTTTTGTTGCGGTCACCGCACAGGGGGTGGGGGTGGGGCCCCTTGGTGCCATTTATCGGATTCTGCTGCGTGGATGACATCCGCAGGGTTCCTCTTCACTGGGGATTATCTGAGACCTCTCCACATGCCCGCACCCACAGTCCGCTACCTCACGGCAGCATGAACTCAGGAGGTGGGCGTTCCCACAGTCATTACATTTGCAGGGCCTCTGAATGTCCATTTTGATGCCTGAGGACCAGTGTTTCCACGAAGGTGTGGCCACGTCCATTGCCGCTCATTGGCTTCTCTCCTGTGAGAATGTTCTGATCCCCAACGGAGCCTGAGCATGTGTGAAGCCCTTCCCACGTTCACAAGGTGCTTCTCTAGTGTTCCATTACATCTCACCTATGCACACTACGTGCATACGGTTTCCACCGGCTGTGCGTGTCCCTGGAAGTCACGTTCACGGCGTATCTCTCTGGGAGGAATTCCCCCGTGCATGGCTGCTCTGAGCTCTGGGACAGTTTGCACCTGCGGTCACGCGTGGGCTCCTGGAGACTTACAAACCAGGCTGGACTCCTGAAGCCCTGGCTGCACTTGACCACTGAGAGGTTTTTCTACAAAATCTCATCTCAGCCATCTGAGCCCTTTAGCATTTATCTTATGAATCCGCTCGAAAGTACAAGACCTCTCGGCCCTCCTGCTCCAGGGAGGAGGTTTTGACCCTCAGCTCCACCTCTGTGGCTGGCCTGGTCTCCGCAAACCTTTTTCTGCTTGGCCAGCTGGAGCCATGCTAGGCTTTCCCACGAGGGGCGCCAGAGAAAGCGCTCGAGGCTGGGGAGGAGGGGGGGCACACTCCTTCCGGTTTGCTTCCGGTTTTTTCCTCAGGCTTCCGGTCTGTTTGCTTCCCTGGTCGCTTGTCTTCCGAACTTGGCTGCTTCGCCCTGGCGGGAGCATTTCCCTCCGCGGCTGCTAAAACCGGGGAGCGGGTTCCCAACTTCGCAGAAGCAACTTCATCACCCCCCCGCTGGACACTTCAGACCGCAGCCAGCGACGCCCCGCCTCTGGGGTCTGGCCCCACTCTCGGGGCCAGGTCAGGGACCAGAGACCTGCGAAGCCCTCTCCTTAGGGGTTTAGTTCCCAGGCTTTCTGACCCCAATAATTCCAAAGTCTTCTTTTTGTGTCCACAACCCTAGTGTAGCAGCTGCTCTCTGCAGTTTTTGCTTCTGAGATACTTAAGAGTTCTCTTTTCAGCTCCTTCGGTAGCCACTTCATACATAGTAATTCATGATGCGAAATCCTCTCTGTTGAGATAACTGGCGAGGCCTCTGTCTTCTGACTGAACCCTGACTTCCATGCTCTTTCCACCCTCACCCGAGTACATGCCCAATCCCCAATCTGTGGTGCTCCAGGCATTGCCTCTGTGGCGCTGTGTCCCCTCCTTTGAACTCTGATCCTTCTGCTCAGGCCCTTTTTCCCAGTCTGAAATAAGGAGCGAAAAAATGTGAGTTGCTCTAGACATCTGGAAAAGAGAACCCTGAGGCAGCAACAAGTCGTTAATTGCGTGCACATTTGTCCACAGCTCACCATGAGTCAGACCCTGTGCTAGGTGCTGGGATGAAGCAGTGACTGACACAGGTCTGGACCTGTCCTTGTGAAGAGTGCATCTGTGACACACACTGTGCCATGTGGCAAAGTAAGCACGTGGGACAGCAAGAGCCTTGTTTGCGATTAAAGTAATATCACAAGTCTGTTAAGCTTGGAAAATCGAGTGAACATGCTGAAAAGTTTTGGGGAAGGTAGTCTCTTAGCTGGGGGAGCTGGGGGCCTTGTCAGTTGGTTCCCCCAGTCTGGAGAGCAATCTGAGAGCAAGTAGTGGCACTGTGTGTGCTGAGTGTGTCTATGAGGGTGTTTTTGGATAAAATTAACATTTGAATTTGTGAACTGAGTGACGCAGAGTGCCCTTCATAATGTGGGTGGGCCTCATTCAATGAGTTCAAGGCCCACATGGGAATCTCCTCCTGCCTGACTGAACTGGGACCTAGGTCTTTTCCTGCCTTCAGACTTCAATGGAAACATCAGCTCTTTGTGCATCTCAAGCCTGCTGGCTTTCAGACGGGAACTCACACCATCAGCTCCTCTGCTTGACGGCTGCAGGTCTGGGGACTGCAACTGCCCAGCCCCCCTAACCCTGTGAGTGCATTCCTGATAATAACCCTCTTTCTCTTGCCCTCCCCCACCCCACACCATTGGTTCTGTTTCTCTGGAGAACCCTGACGCGTCATTTACTAATCAGGAAACAGATTCAGAGATTAATAACTCATCCAACCTCACAGTTAACTGTAGAATTGGGCTGAAATTCCAAGGTCGACTTCCTTAGCCAATACACCATGCTGCATCTATGTATGTAAAAATAAAAACCCTTGTGAACTGAAAAGGGTCCAAACTTAAGCTCATTTTGGTCCTTTATTTGCTAATCCATAGACATGCACACCTGCCCCCAAGGCCATGATTAGGTCAGCACTTGGCTCTCCCCTTTTCTGGGGCTGCAGGAAGCTGCCTCAGAAGACCTCTCTCTGCAGGTCCAGTGCTTTAGGGTTCAGAGCCTCTCCAGAGCCTTTATTTCCTTCTGGGCTCAAAAACAGATACTGTGCCAGATACAGATGATCATTTCCTGGGTTCCAAAACTCACATGCACCCCTTTTCCTGGTCCCTCACATTTGCTGTGACCAACCCAGGCCTCAGATGGTCCTCTGCTAAGACTATCCACTCACACTGTCGGCAGAGCCCTTCCAGGAGCTCTTTTTATGGGGATTTGCTGTGTGCCTGGCACTGTGCAGAGAACCCCACCCATGCCGTCCTTGCAACCACCATGTGCGGTGCCGACCCGGCTGCGCTACCTCCATTGTCAGAGGCAGAAACGGGCTCCGTGAGGAAGGATAAGTGTGGGGTATGGAATCAGGGCTGGCGGATCCCAAACCTGGGCTTCCAGATACCATCGGGTCTTTAAGAAGATTCCTGGTCACTTCGGGGAGGAGGGAGAGGGCGAAGGCTGAGAATCGACGTCCTGGGTCGGAGGAGGGAGAGGAGTGGTGGTGTGGGTTTGGAGGTGGTGTGGGTTGGAGATTGGCCGTTGAGCTGGAGATGCTCCCGGTGGTCTGCGTCCAAGTTCCTCTCGGGGCAGAGCTGGTAGGGGTGGGAAAGGGCTCCGAACCAGCCCTGGGGGCGGCCGCCCGGACAAGCGGCTCGAGTGATGCAAATCGGAGGATGGGGACGGCCGTGACCAAGAGGCCGAGCACAGCTCAGGGTCGCAGGCGTCCCAGGAGGGCTCAGGAATATTATGTCCTGTTCAACTACACGCTGATACACCCGGTAGCCACCACAAGGTAGAAAAATGCCCTTAGAAGTCCACACCTGGGTCCTGCCGGGCCGCTCTGGGGTTCCCGGGAAATGCTGAGTGGATCAGATGGCACGTTCGAGAATCAGCCCCGTGCCCGCGGGCTTGGAGAAGGAGCTGAGGACACTGGGAAAGACGCAAATGCCATTTCAGCCCATCTCGCGGGCCCTGCCCAGCGAGGGGGTACACAGAGACCTTGCAGAGGGTTTACGACTCGGCGCGGAGGAGCAGCCCTGCCGGACTCGCCGCGCCGCACTCCCTCCCCCGGGAAGCCTCCCGTGAGCTGGCGCTGCTCGAGTCTCGTGCGGGCTGCGGAGAGTGCGCCTGGCCCCGCCCCTCCCGGCGCCGCGGCCACTTCCGGGACTGTCTAGGACGGCGTGGAGGACCGCCGGGCTCTCTCCGGTCGCAGCGAGTGGGAGTCCAGCCGGGGAGTCGGGGGCGCGCGGGGCGGTCCCTGCAGAGCCAGTCCCTCGGCCTGGCTGCCCACGCGTGTTACTGAACAAGGAGAATGCTGAACCCAAGGGCCACCGCACACCAGCACGGACGCCTCAAGTAGGCGCCTGCCTCCCAGTGACTTCGGACAGACACACTGACCTCCAGCCTGCACCCCTAAACTCGTTCTCACCTGGCGGAGTGGGGCGTCCATAGGGCCCCCAGGGCATGGCCTGGAGAGGGAGGCGGGGGCTGGCGGAGCCTGGGACCGCCTTCCCCAAGGGGTTGCACAGGGCCCTGTGCCGCGGGCTCCCAGTCCGGGCAGCCACGTTCCCGGGCTTCCGAGTTGGAAACGAGGTCCCGTTGTCTCAGCAGGGGTCTGGGTGGATGGCTGGTCAGAGAGCTCGGGGATTCATCTGGTGCCGTCACTGATCGTGTGACCTCGAGCAAGCCACGGGTCACTTCGAAGCCTCCGGGTTCTTCTCTGGAAAACTGGCTTGCTGGGGGCTGACATCAGATGCGCGCTGCGCAGGCCTCCGCAGGCACCGCCAAAAAGCGAGGACGGTAGCCTTCGTCTTGGACAGGACAGTGACCTCACAGGCCGCCACAGGCACATCTGGGGACCAGGCCCAGGGTTCTGGACGAGTCACAGCAGGAGGGGAGGTGAGATCTGGAGAGGGGAAGCCTCGGAGGAGCCATGCTGGAGTCCGGGGTCTGCCAGCTGTACCGGAGGGCAAAGAAAGGGCAGGGAGAAGGCGCTGGCAGAATCACTGGCACTCAGCACTTGGGGCCACCCCCAGCTGACCTCTCCCAGAGCTTCGTGGCCCAGATTCCCCTGCCCAGAAGCAGTGTCCCAGCAGCTCTGAAAAGGGCCTGGCAGGCCCAGCTGTACCAGCCCACACCTGTCAAGACCCTAACACCCTGGGCCCCCACATCCCAGGGCAAGGGGCTGGTGCAGAGGAGGCCCGGGCCACTGCTGCCCAGCAGGCTCCCCGCTGAATGGAGGCAGGGGGAGGAGGCAGCAGAGCTGAGAGGGCACGTGGGGAAAAGCCTGCTGCATTTGACAGAAGCACAGTCTTCCCAAATACATAAGGGAACCGAATTGCTGGAGACCCCTCGCCCAGGTGGCAGACAGGCAGCCTGGCCAGGCCTGTGGGCACTTCTAGACCGGCCCTGTCCTCACCCCCTGCTCTGGGCGCGCCCCCCGTGTTGTGGGGGTATCAGCGTCAGGTAGTCCTGACTACTTCGCGGCTCCGGGCAAGTCAGGACACCTCCAGGCCTCAGACCCTCCCCTAGGACACTCGGGCCGCCCGCCAGACCCCAGGGACCCCGTGGCCCTGCGTGGCAGGTCTTGGTGAAGCAGCCCCGTCAACCCCATCCTGCAGCGGGTCCTCGGGGATGGGAAGCCGCCCCAAGGCCTCACCCAGGCAGGTGCCGGCTCCCACTTCCAACAATCAAAAAGCATTTATTCCGGACACATGGCATGCGGTGCTGGGCAATGCCCACCGTGGGCGCAGGCAGGAGGCCTCGCCCCGAGCCCCCGCCGGGCTACTCGCGGTAGTGCACCCGCTGGTGCTGGATGAGCTGGGAGCTCTGGCCGAAGGCCTTGCCGCAGGCGCCGCACGCGAAGGGCTTCTCGCCTGTGTGGGTCCGCAGGTGCCGAAAGAAGTGCGAGCGGCCGCGGAAGGCCTTGCCGCAGTCGGCGCACTCGTAGGGCTTCTCGCCAGTGTGGATGCGCTGGTGCTCGATGAGCACGGAGCTCCAGATGAAGGCCTTGCCGCACTGGCTGCAGGCGTAGGGCTTCTCGCCCGTGTGCAGCCGCTGGTGGCGCACCAGGTTGGAGCTCTGGCTGAAGGCCTGGCCGCACTCGCCGCACTTGTAGGGCTTCTCGCCGTTGTGGATGCGCAGGTGCTGCGTGAAGTGCGAGCTGTGGCTGAAGGCGCGGCCGCACTGGCCGCACTCGTAGGGCTTCTCGCCCGTGTGGATGCGGTGGTGCTGGATGAAGCCCGACCAGCCGCGGAAGCGCTTGCCGCACTCGTGGCAGGCGTAGGGCTTCTCGCCCGTGTGGATGCGCTGGTGCTTCAGCAGCAGCGAGTTGTACTTGAAGCCCTTGCCGCAGGACTCGCACCTGTGCGGCTTGGCCCCCCGTGCGCTGCCCTGCCGGCTCCGACCGAAGTTGACTCCCAGCTCGGCGGCTCGCTCGGGAGCGCCCTCGGGCCCGGCCGCTGCTTGCGGCACGAGCGTCACGCGCCAGGCGCCCCGCGGCTGGGTGCAGGGAACGGCCCCAGGAGGCTGGCCTGCCGGCCGCTCCGTGCTGGACTCGGGCCCGAAGCCAGCGCCGCACCGGGCCCTGCGGGGACGGCTCCTCAGGAGGCTGCGCAGCGCCCCGCCCGCCCCCTCGTCAGGGGCCTGAGAGCCGGGAGAGCGTGGAGCCTGCTCCGGCTCGGGCTCGGAGTCTGAAATGAGAAACGGCAGAGGCGGATAGTACCCGCGTGCCCCCACCGTGACACGGAGGGACGGGGATGAGAGCACAGCTGGACAGCGGTGCTCAGAGGGGCCAGGCACCCACTGGATGGGAGACAAGCGGCCAGGGGCTCGGGGTGC
The DNA here is from genome assembly GCF_009764315.1 of Trachypithecus francoisi. Taxonomy (NCBI): domain Eukaryota; kingdom Metazoa; phylum Chordata; class Mammalia; order Primates; family Cercopithecidae; genus Trachypithecus; species Trachypithecus francoisi. Next base: position 98,432,272 of record NW_022681472.1, on the reverse strand, counting down.
CGTGCCCGGAAGGGCTGTCATAGACACGGGTGGGGGCGTTGCAGGGTGACCCCGAGCTGCTGGGACCATCCACAGTCACCACGGCAGCTGTGCCAGTGCACGGAGCCACGGTGGCAGGACAGACCGTAGCCAGGAGAAAGCACTCAGTGCTGGTGAGGACCCAGAACCTGGGGGACTCCAAAGCTCCAGAGGGCGCTCTCAAGCCCTGGCCGAGGATGTGGTCTGTATGGGCACAGCTCCTCATGGCGCCGCATCAGGCCTCAGTGGCAAGTGCCCTGCCGCCCAGCTCCCATGCCCACCCCAGGAGCTTCCCACGCAAATCTCTGGCCCAGGGTCTCCTTCCAGGGACCTGACCTCAGACACCTGCTCCCCACCCCAGGGCCACCCAGGTGTGCGCCAGGGCTCTGCACTGTTAAATCCAGCTGTATCACTAACATCGCCTGGAAGGAACCCAGGCGGCTTCTCACGGGGGAGGTGCAGGGGACCTGGATTGACACAGCTCCAGTCAGGCTGAGGGGAGGCCATCTAGGGGATGCAGTAGGAGGGGACCCAGGAAAACTCTGGTGGATCTGGGGGGACAGTGGTGCTCTGAGCCAGAGGCCCCAGCCTGAGGCAGGTGGAGGGGAGGGAGGAGTTCCTGCTTCACTATGTCCGGCTGGGGCTGGCAGGAGTCCACATGGTGCCACTGGGGCAGGTGGCAATGGGCTGCAGTCACCACCTCGGGAAGCATCAGTGACTGGACTGGCATTAGAATGGGGGAGGGGCCACAGGGCAGAGCTGAGCTGGTGCCAGGGAAGAGAAGGGGCCCCAGGAAGGGGGTGGTGCCAGCACTGGGGGAGCCACAGCAGTGGGCATTGAGGAGCCTGGCACACGCAGAGCTCTGGTCACCCAGTAACCCAGTTCTGCTCACTCACCGGGCCAGAAGGTGTCTTTGCCGATCTCCACCTCCTCTATGTCTTGGAGATCCAGGTCAGACGGCTGGGACAGCACCTCAGGGCTGGAGCTCGGGGAGCCTGGGGGGCAGGGAGGCTGGGGCTCACCTCCACCCTCTGGACCGCTGCCCCTGCTCCTCTCTGACTGCACGTGCTCCTGGGCTGTGGCCCTGACACAGGATACCTCCTGGCCCTCCCAATCCCAGTAGCAGGCCTGCTGCTCGGGCTTCTCTAGCCACGAACGCCCTTTACCTTCCTTCCCAGCTGGGTTCAAGAGCCTCCTCCTCCAGGGGCCAGCATTGGGAGCTCATCCCCTTCAGCCCAGTAAGCACAGCCAAAACCTGGGGTAGCTTCGAAGTGGCCCTCCTGCTGCTGAAGGCGGCTTTGTCACCTTGGCTGGCTGTGGCCAGCCCTCCTCCCTGCCCCGCTGTCCTGCAGTGCTGCTCTGAAGTGGCCTCTCAAAGTGCTGGCCCTGCAGGCTCCCACACAGGTACCTCACAAAGCCTCCCTCCCTTGGCCCCAGGCCTTTCTGTCCCTCCAGGGCTCTCCGCTTTCCCTGATGAGCACCCAGAAATAGCAGAGGTAGCTGTTCCCAGCAGGCCCAATGTACTGCCCCCTGCTTCCTCAGGCGGAGACTGGGGAATGGGCTGCGCCCACCCATGAGTCCCTTGCCCCTGGGCACACCAGGCTTGGGCACCCAGGACCAAGACCCCCCCCCCTTCCACCCAAGACTTGGTGGGGGCAGGGCGGGGGGATGGCCTTAACACTCAGGGAGCACAGATGCAAGAGGGAGGGGCGCGGGCTCCGCTGCCCAAGGCCAGTGGTCAGCTCTTCTCACACCAGCAGAGGCACCAGGCCCCTTTGGGGATCTCACCTGCCCTCTGCCCACAGCAAGGAGGGTGGCTGGGGGCTGTACTCAAGGACAGGGGTGTCTCTTTGCCCCGCGAGGCCGAGTCTGGGTGCCCCCAGCGATGACAATGCAGCGATGGGCACAGAAAGATGCAGGGCTGGGGTGGGCAGAGGCTCCTGTCTGTGAGCCTTTCATGGGACTTCCCAGCCTCAGGCAGGCCTGCCCCGGCTGCAGTGAGGTGACCAGCTTGGCCCACCATGGAGGGCGGACCTCCCCAGCCTGGCCAGCCGCTCAATCACCCGACATGCCCACCCGCCCTCACATCGGCCCCTCGGAGACCTTCTGAGCCCAGGCTGAGGAGTGAGGAAGACCTGACATGAAGGGCTGGGAGGTTCAGCAGGTGGGGGCGGCTGTGCGACGTCCCTTCCTCGAGAGCCGAGGGTCCAACTGCTTGGCTGTCCCAAAGCAGGATGTGGGGGGGTCCCAAACCACCTCTAGGCCTTTCAGATACACTCCCCAACGTGGGGACAGGCCTGGGGGCACTGGCCTCTCTGGGCTGTGACCCTCACTCCCAGCTCGTGGCCACCATGTCACCATCCCCTGGCAGCCAGGGGAGCTGGCTTGTTCTACAGATGGCCAAATGCAGGGCAGGCTCCAGCGCTGTGCTCCTGCGGAGGGGTGGTGAGGGCATCACCTCTCAAGACAGCCTTGCCACCTTTGCCCTGCACTGGGATGCCACTGGAGGGGACCTGCAGCACTTTGAGAAAGAAAGTGACTCTGATTCCAGCTTTGTTTCTGGGGCCACGCCCCGGCACTGACAGGCGGGATGTTCCCCGGGCTGTCACTTTAAGAGGACCAGTGACATTACCAAGATGGGAAGCATGCCAAAGCTGCTGCCAGCTGTACGGGTGCTCGGAGACACCCTCAGAGTCAAACGATGCCAGGTGGTGTGCACTGTCGCCACCCTGCTGCGGAACAAGCGGATTCAGGATGGCCCCCAGCTGCCTGGGAACCCGTCCCATTCATGTGGCAAAGCACTTCCTAGGACCTTCTCTAGAGGAGGATGGGTGTGGCCTAGGGTCAGGTGCGGGCCGCACACAGTATGGGTCACTGTCACTCCACTGCCTAACCCTGGCTCCTGACACTTGCCCACATTCGGGCCATTTCTGCAAAGCTTAGTCACTTGCCACCTGCTGGCTGTGCCCGGGCCGTGCCAGGTCTCTGCAGGGTGGACACCCAGACCCTGCTCCCCATCCCACTGGCTCTGTGCAGAAGTACCCCTGCCTCAGTTTCACTGACCCCTCCCCCAGCCAGTGCCCTCCCACTGCTGTGCTGGGACACAGGGACAGTATGGCCCAAAGTGGAGAAACAGCAGGGCTGCCCACCTGCTGGGGCTGGTCTTCCAGCGGGAGGCAAGGTGGCTGTGCACGGCTGGGGACAGGCAGGAGGTGGGTGCTTTCCTTGCCGGAAGGGCCTTTCTTTGTGTGTAAAATGGCACAGCAAGTGCTGTGTGCCTGGGCCCGGACCAGGTGAGTTAGGTGCTGGGGGGTGGTCAGTGGGCACCTAGAGTCCAGATCTCAGGTGCCAGGGCCAGGCACTCCATGTGGAAAGATGCTGTGCCTGTCGCGGGGTGCCGTTGCCCTGCCCATGGGGTCCTCCCCACCAGCCTGGGCACTTAGTAACCCCCACAGGACTGCAAGCCCCCAAGGGTCCCAGGCCTCCCCTCCCTCACTTCCTCCTGCCCACAGACTTCCCCTCCACCGGCAGAACCCCTGGGCAAACCTTCCAGAACCGGTGCAGGCAGTGCTGGCTCTGGTGGGCGTGGCCTTGGGGCACAACACAATCCCTGAGGAGCTGCGTGGGGACCCTCAGTCCCCCAGGCCCACGGAAATGAGGAACTGTGTCCTGTTCCCACCTGCCTGGTCTCCCTGCTCTGCAAGGCCTGGGCTAGGCCATGGCCCCAAGCCCTTTGCTGTGCCCCAGCTTCACGTCTGCAGGAACCACCGCGGAGAGCCTTCCCCGGCCGCTCCCCATGCCCCTCACTACCCTCCCCACTGATAAACAGCTCCTCCTCGGGATCGCCTCTGCTCCCGGACACCTCACAGCCCAGGGCTCAGCATGCCCAGCACGGCACCCACCAGAGGCCCCGGAGGTGACCACGTGTGCCTGGGGTGGGCCCCGGGAACCTTGGTCTGGCCCATTGCAGTCTGGGAGTTGGGAGGCTGTGGCTCCAAGTCCTGGCTTGGCCTAACTGGCAGGACAGTCCTGGACAAGTTCCAGAAACACCTCGGCCGCCTCTGCTTAGGAATCTGCGGCCCCAGGGCATTCCCAAGGAGCAGAGGAAGCTGGAAACGCCGGAAGCAGCCCCGTCTTCACCCAGTGCCCGGAAGTTGTGACAGACGCCGCCCGTGGCTGCGGCCTGGCCCTGTTTGCTCTACACCGGGCCTATCAGCATGAAGAGGGGATGAAGGCCACCCCCTTATCTGGCTCTGGCTACCTGCCCCCAGGCCCCACTGTGCCTCAGCCACAATCTCCTCCTGCCACAATCTCTTGCTGGGGGAAAGCAGCCACACCTGCCGTTCTCAGGGCCGAGCTCGTCTGTCCTCCCTGGATGCTGTTTCTGGTACAGCAGGGAGAGGGCAGAAGCTGCTGGTGCAGCCCCCACTTCCTCCCATGGGGCAGAACCTCTGCAGATTTCAGGGCACTGGGACATGGCTTCAGTGCCCAGGGGGCTTCCAGGCCTGTGGGGCTGGGGACTCATGCCTGGTTTTCTGGGCCTGACTGCCCACGGCTGGTGGAGACAGGGCTGGGGGTAGTGCAACCCTGCAGGCTCAGGGGGCCTGGCCTGAGGCCCCTCCATGCTCCCCAGGCCCACCCTCTGCCTGGGCATCAGCTTCTTATCCTGCAGAACCTGGCCTGCAGCCCCCTCAGCCTGTGTCCTGTGCTAAGATGATCTGCTGGGCTGTGCCCTCCCCCAAAAAGACTATCCCTCTGGAGAAGTCACACCTCACCAGGCCCGGGGAGGGGGGTGGCGGGGGGGGAGTGCCAGGGCGTGCCCTGAGTCTGCTGGCCTCCTGGCCTTGTCTCTGGGCTTCCATGTCCCCAATGGTAACAGGACAGGAGGACTTACCTCAGCCATTGTACAGGTGACATGAGAGGGCAAGGGCGGGCCCTGAGATTTTGACTGACTAAGGGGTGAGGAGCACAGCCCTTGGGACATCGACTGGAAGCCCAGCCACAGTGTGTGCTGTGGGGGCTTGGGATCCTTCCAGGCAGCCCCTGGCCAGGCCCACCAGGACAGGCAGCCCACAGGCCCCCCTTCCCAGCCTCCTCACAGTCCCTGGGGAGTTGCTTGGGACACAGCAGTGGAGATGGCAGGGCTGCAGGCTCCCTGCTCCTCTAACTCACCCTGGTCCTGGCTCGTTGGGGAAGCCCCTGGCCTCTCTGTCCCCATCTGAGTGCCCACCTGAGGGCCCCATGCAGTGCAGCTGCTCACCACAAGCCTCAGTGGTCCCTTCAGCCACCAGGATGCTGACTCCCCAAGAGGGAGAACCCTGTGCCAGGTCGCGCCATTCCTGGGCCAGACACAGGCTCTCCAGGCTTGACCTATGTGGGGCCTTGCCCCTGCTGTCAGCAGCTCATGTGCTGGGTTGGGCCGCGAGGGCCGTGAGGCCAGGCCTCCTGTGAACACCCAGCAGAGATGGAGCCTCAGGATCCCTGACCTCCGAGAGGGAGCAGAGCCTGGGGCACCACGGGGCTGGGACCCCCCCACACCTCAACTCCCAGGGCCTGCCATGTGACCACGAGGCCATACCATTGGGGTGGAGCAAGGCCGGCCCTCTGTCCCTGTGGGTCTGGGGACCACACCCAAACCAGCGTGGCAAGGACTCTGGCTGCTGCACTTCCTGAATGGCAAACACTCAGAGGGGCCACGCCTTGCTCCTGGTCTTCCTGAATGACAAACACCCAGAGGGGCCACGCCTTGCTCCTGGTCACGCTGGACGCAGATTTTGAGGCCACTTTCCCTCCTATACCACAACTCAGGAAAGAAACAATGTGGGGAACCGTCCCCAGGGAGCCAGAGCTCAGGCTTGGCCCCAGCCTCAACCACTGCTCTCCCAACCCAACCCGCGCCCAGCCCCTGGCCTGAGGGTGCGGGAACCCCAGCTGCTGAAGGAGCTGCACACAGGTGTCTGGAGGTGCCTCAGTCAGCCAGGGTGGCAGGTCAGGAGGAGACGGGGCAGGGGACGTGGGGGCAGGGGATGCTGGGTGGAGGGTGCACAGCGGGCTGGGTGAGTACCATGTTGATGCCCATGGAGGTGAAGCTGAGGCTCGTGGTGCTGGGCTCCAGGTGTCCCCGGTGATGAGAGACTGACAGGGGACGGGGCAGAAGGGGACTTCTGAACGTCCCCTAGGGCTGCCATCTTCCCTGAGACCTGCTGAAGGTGTCACACCTGGGACCTGGGGAAAATGAAAACCATGGCAGATGAGGCGATTGAGAGGAATGTGGGGGGGACGGTGCAGGAGGAGGCCACATGCCAGCTCCCCAAGGGGAGACGGAGATTTATCCACTCCAGGAGGAGCAAGGATGGAGGGTGAACCCACAGGGACACATAAGGCCTGGGGTGAAGCAGTCAGGGGACCTGGCACGTTTATTCAGTAAGGATTAACGCTTTGAGTGGCCGGGCGCGGTGGCTCACGCCTGTCATCCCAGCACTTTGGGAGGCCGAGGCGGGTAGATCACCAGGTCAGGAGTTTGAGACCAGCCTGGCCAATATGGTAAAACCCCATCTCTACTAAAAATACAAAAACTAGCTGGGTGCAGTGGTGGGCGCCTGTAATCCCAGCTACTTGGGAGGCTGAGGCGGGAGAATCACTTGAACCCGGGAGGCAGAGTGAGCTGAGGTCAGCCTCTGCACTCCAGCCTGGGTGAGAGAGCAGGACTGTCTCCAACAACAAAAGGAGTAATGCTTCGGAAGGAGCGCTTAGGAAGTAGCGACCACCTGGCCAGCACAGCAGACACCTGTGGAGGCTGAAGCAAAGCTCCTGTCCCAGCGGAGGCTCTGGCATCTCCCTCCAACCCGTGGCATCATCCCTCCCCCAGAGAAAAGCATAGAGAGTCTTCCAGAAAAACCTCAGCTGCTGGCCCTGTGGGAAGGCTGAAAACCGAACCATGCCTGCTGGCGCACGAGTGTTTTGGAGAAAATCTTAACAAGGCTTTTCCTGAACAGCAAAAGAGAGGCATTTCCAGAGAGGGGAACCCTCTTCCTCAGACCCTACAGAACCGTCAGAGGCTGCAGGCTGGAATCCCCTAGTCCAGCCCTGCCGCAGCGCTGGGAGACTCACTCAGGGCTCCAAGATACTTCTTAGTTTGCTTTGCAAAAATGGTGTGAGTCCAATGTGAGAAGTGACTTTTCTTTCATACTGTGATAGAGTAGGAACTCCTAATCTGGGGCAGGGAGTGAAGATAGGAACGGGAAGAATAGACAAAAGTTAACGGAGATTCAGATATAAGGACAGCAGTGCCTACTTCGAGAAAGTGGGAGAGGCAGCTCCCACACGGCCACCACCCCAGTGCCCGGCCTTCTGGGCCAGCCTCCGTCCACTAATGATGGGAAAGGTCAGGTCGCCAGGTAAGTGGCCACTGGGTGCAGGTCCTCCACCTCGGAGTCACATCTCAAGTTAGTCAACTTACTGGGGACATCTGGTAAAATGGCTACTAGATCACCCCGACCCTGGCGTGACCCCCAGGATTGAGTGGAGGCGGCCGTCACAGAGTGGACGCCCCTTCACCCTCAGGGAAACACAAACTCTTGAGCGCCAGGCTGAAGGGGGAGGGGCACTCCTGCCAGTGGCTCGGGGGAAGCATCCTCTGCCCCTCTGTTACCAGCCCGTGGGAGCGGACCCGATCGCCGGGAGCTCGGCACAGAGAGCGTCTGCCCGGCGGTGCGGCGCTGGGGTCCGGCGGCTCCACGCTCCCGAGCGGCGGGACCTCCGGGCCTCAGTTTCCCATCTGCAGAGTGGGGGTGAGCGGCCGTCACCGGGTGCTTGGGAAAGGCGCCCTGCTAACGGACACCCGCGATCGCCAGGGCCACTGGGCGGGGCGGTCCGCTGCGGCCCCGCGACCCCCAGGAGCCCACCCTGCTCCCCGGACCTGGCCCGAGGCCAAGGTCACGGCGAGCGGCGGCTGCAGGGGCCGCACGGCCCGGCTGGGCAGGGCTGCACCGCGGAGGACGGCGCACGAGCTCGGACTGGGCTGGTCCCAGGCGCCAGGAGCCGCCGCCACCACCGCCGCCGCCCGCACCCACTCACCTTCCGAGCGGGAGGAGGCCGCCGCGCGCCGGACGGAAGTGCCCAGCCCGCCCCACTCCGCCCAGCCGGCCGCACTTCCGGGACGCTCTGGGCCTCGGGAGGACTGCACGCCTCGGTGGCCAAGTGGGGGCGGGGCCGGGATGCAAGAGGAGGCCTTTCCCCGCCCTGCTCCTCCCCTCGTGGGCTGCGCCCGCGCGTGGCTTTCGCGTTCACGCTGGCCCGGATCCCGCCCGCGCCTGCAAAGTGCCCGGGCGCTGGGAGCGGCGCTGCGTGGGGCGCAGAAGCCGGCGCCTCGGAGCTTCCTTCCCGACGGGGGCCAGGCCTTCGCCCGCGCGCCCACGGCCGGGCTTCGGGAGCTGACGGCGCCGTCCCCACGCTCCCCGCCGCCTCCGTGCACTCCAGGCCCCGGGGTTCTCGGCTGGAGTCGCTTCCACGTTCAGCTTGCGAGTCCACCCCGCCGCCCTCTTGGGTTCTCTCCTCGGGATGTGTCCGCAGCGATGGCCACCGGCCGCCGGGAACCGCTGCAAGACGCCCGACCTCCCGCTCCCCTCGCGGGGGTCCCAGCGCCCTCGATTCTGCCTGATTTCCAGGGGCCTCCCCGGAGCCCAAGGAGGATAATACAGGTTCCCCAAAGCCCCTTCATGGACTCCTTCCTCATTTTCCTCTTGTTCAGCCAGTTTCTCCCTCAGTTCTGTTTACGACCCGAAAATATAAAACTGTCACTCTCTGGGATAAACAAACGGCCGGGGGAGGGTTCTTTGACCCTTTTGAGCAGGGGTGCAGAGAGCCGAGGCGAGGGGACCCCCGAGCTGGAGGGGCGCGCGGAACAGAGGGCGGGGAGCCAGATGGGCAGCAGCTGCCTGGTGCCAGAGTGGACGTTCAGGGTTGTGTGGGTGGAGAAGGAGCTCCCAGGCCGATAATATATAAAAATCTCTAAACTCCACCGTAAAAAAACAAACATTCCAGTTAGAAAATTGGCAAGAGCCACAACAGACATTTGACCGAAGAGGGCACAGGGATGGCAATAGGCTCGGAAAGGGATGGCTGTCAAGGAAGGGCTGGCCAGCATCGCGGTGGGTGCCACTGCACACTTGCCAGGTGGCTCAGGTAAAAACTACTAACAAGTGCCAAGTATCACTGAGGCCGCGGAGCAGCTTGGGACATCGCCAGTGGTAAGGCAAAGTGGTGCTGCCATTCTGGAAATGGGCTTGGCAGTTTTTAAAAAAGTTGTAAGTAGGGCTGGGCGCGGTAGATCACGCCTGTAATCCCAGCACTTTGGGAGACTGAGGCGGGCGGATGACCAGAGGTCGGGACCAGCCTAACCAACAGGGAGAAACCCCGTCTCTCCCCCACCTCTGGCTAATACAAAATTAGCCAGGTGTGGTGGCGGGCGCCTGTAATCCCAGCTATTCGGGAGACTGAGGCAAGAGAATCGCTTGAACCTGGGAGGCGGAGGTTGCAGTGAGCCAAGATCACGCCATTGCACTCCAGCCTGGGCAACAAGAGCAAAAACTCTATCTCGGAAAAAAAAAAAAAGTTATAAGTAAATCTACCATGTGACTGAGCGTGTCACTCTTGGGTGAAAACTAATGTTCATGCAAAAATCTGTGCCCCAACCTGGACCATCCTATAGAACTAGTATATCTGGCTGGGTGCAGTGGCTCACACCTGTAATCCCAGCACTTTGGGAGGCTGAGGTGGGTGGATCACTCCAGGTCAGGAGTTGAAAACCAGCCTGGTCAACATGGTAAAACCCCGTCTCTACTAAAAATACAAAAAACTACCCGGACACGGTGGCGGGCACCTGTAATCCTAGCTACTTGGCAGGCTGAGGCAGGAGAATTGCTTGAACCCAGGAGGCGGAGGTTGCAGTGAGCTGAGACCGCACTCCAGCCTGGTCGACAGAGCAAGACTGTCTCAAAAAAAAAAATAAAGAAAAGAAAAGAAAAAGAAGAACTAGTACTATATCTGATACTGTTTGGAGGTGAGCCCCCTGCACATCTCGTGGAAATGTAGCCCGATGGTGGCGGTGGGACCTGGGAGGTGTCTGGGTCATGCGGGGGATTACTCATGAGTGGCTTGGTGCCCTCCCCTTGGTGATGAGTGAGTTCTGGGTCCATTAGTTCACAGGAGAGTTGGCTGTTAAAAAGAGCCTGGCGCCTCCGCCCCTCTCTTGCTCAGGCTCTTAGCATGTGACAGATGCGCCGGCTCCCACTTTGCCTTCTGCTGTGAGTAAAAGCTTCCTAAGCCCTCCCCAGAAGCCTCTTCTTTATAGTATGACCAGGGACAGCAGCACCCTCCGAACCGTGATCTGAACCGTGAGTCAAACAAACCTCTTTTCTTTCTTATTTACTTTTGAGATGGAGTTTCCGCTCTTGTCGCCCAGGCTGGAGGGCAATTGGCGCAATCTCAGCTCATCGCAATCTCTGCCTCCCAGGTTTAAGCGATTCTCCTGCCTCAGCCTCCCAGGTAGGTGGGATCACAGGCGTGCACCCCACAGCCAGCTAATTTTGTATTTTTAGTAGAGACGGGGTTTCGCCATATTGGCCAGGCTGGTCTTGAACTCCTGACCTCAGGTGATCCACCCGCCTCAGCTTCCCAAAGTGCTGGGATTACAGGCATGAGTCATCGCACCCAGCACCTTTTCTTTCTTTTTTTTTTTTTTTGAGATGGAGTTTCACTCTGTCGCCCAGGCTGGATTGCAGTGGTGCGATCTCGGCTCACTGCAAGCTCTGCCTCCCTGGTTCATGCCATTCTCCTGCCTCGGCCTCCCAAGTAGCTGCAACTACAGGCACCTGCCAACTTACCCAGCCTCAGGTATTCCTTTATAGCAGTGCAAAATGGACAAACACAGAACCTACATCAGGAGAGCGGCAGATGACCATGCAATCGACTCGATGACAGGCTGCAGCCGCATTGCACCGGGCTGTGCAGACTCATTTTGGGGGACAGCTGTGTCTTTGTATGTAGTTCTTGACGTTGTCACACACACAGGCTGTTGTCACCAGCTCCCCATGCATCCAGCGCATCACGGGAGGCTGAGTCACCGAAGCTACCGTCCATGTCGGCTGACCTTTGAGAAGCCGTGGAGCGTCTTACTTCCCAGGCTCCTTGGACCGGTCCTCAGCCTGGCCAGCTCACAGGAGTGAAGGGAGAAGGGAACGGGTGTAATCAGAGTGGAAGAATCCCCTTCCCCCACCAGGGCTTTGCAGGCAGTACAAGGGTTGCTGATTTAATGAGCTGGGAGCCAGCAGCCAGCCTGGTCTGTTGGAGCAGCAGGTCCCCACTCCTTGCCTCGAGCAGGGTTTTGCTGGGTATTCACTGTAAACAATGAGCTGGTGTTCCTTATGCTGGGAGGCGGAGTTTGGGGTTCGAGCCCAAACAGCCCCAGAGCCCCTGGTCCTAAGGCGTGGGAGTCGGCCCACAGCCCCCCAGGCCTGTTGTCTTGATTTGTCCCCTTGGGCTGTGGATTAGAAAAGGCCTCCATGGGCTTCCTTTGTTGAGATCAGGAAATTCAGTGCCCATTCAGATACCCACACAGGCCTGGCCTGCTCCAGCCAGTGCTGCTGGGGTTGGGGTGAGGGTGCCATCTGGACAGGCAGTGCCCTTGTCTCTAGGGGTCCCTGTGGGAAAGTTCAAAGCTTCCTGGGCAGGAGGGCTGGTCAGAGCCCCCGAGCCACTGGAGTAGAGGGGCTGAGAGCACTTCTTAGACCACACCTGGAGACGAGGGGCTTAAAGGAGTGACCAGGCTTAAGGTCCAAGAGGCTTCTCTAAGGGGCAGCATCAGAGAGAGATGGGGGTGGGAGCAGGAAGGAAGGGAGGGGAGGCAGCAGAAGGGAGGGGCCAGCCCATAACAGAGAGGTGGGAGGGGTGCAGGGGCAGAGGTCTGATGCTTGAAGGAGTCGCCTGGGGTTCGAGTTTGGAAGACCAGGCAGGGGAGTGTGGTGAGCAAGGGGAGGACAGAACAGGACGGGGAGGGACAGACTGAACAGCCTTGACACCTCCACTGGGGGCTTGGACGTCATTCTCAGGGCACTGGGGGGCACAGGCATCTGCAGGGAGGGAGGCAGGAGAGCTGACACACACTGAAGGTCTCCCTGGGGCTGTGGGGTAGAGCAGAGCAGCACAGAAGGGAGAGGGGGTCAGTGGCTGCAGTCCCTGCACGCAGCACAGCTGGCAGAAGGCTGCCTGAGTCCCAAGCCGGGATGCGGATGATGAGGAAGCTTTAGGCCTGGGCTGGTGGGACAGAGACGGGGCCACTCTGGGTGTTGTCCTCAAGAGTGCAGAAAGGCAGTCGAGTACACTTGCCTCTCGCTAGCACCAGCCACCGTGTCGCCTTGCTGGCTTGTTTGCGGGGGAGGGACAGCTGGGAGGGTTCTGGTCAAGTATGTGAAGACATGACCCGTCCCCACATCTCCAGCCACCGCAGAGGCTTGTTCCTGCAGGAGTGACCGCTCCATGCCTTTCTAGTTTCTGGAACCCCAGGCATCTCTGGGCTGTTCCCTGGGGCCTTGAGAGCCACCTTTTCTGTCCTTTCCGTCGTCGTCACAGGGTCTAAATCTGTATCTCTCACCTGCAGCATCTCTGGTATCTGGGCAGGACCCCCACACATCCCGGCCTCTGCACACCAGATTCCGGTGGTACCCCCACCCAGCTGTGACTGCCAACACCGTCCCGGACATTGCTGAGTGGTCCCCGGGGGCAGAAGTGCCCCGGTTGAGAGCAACTGCCCTACCGAAGGAGGTGCAAGCCAGGGAACAGAGGACTGGGCAAAAGCGAGTGCTGTTTGGAACTCAGAGGGCCTGGAGAAGGTGTTCAGGACTCCCGGGGCCTCCTCTGGGGCATCCTGAGTACAGGCACTAGGCCACCGAATGAACCCTCAGCTTCCCAGGTATCCGGGCCCAGAAAGGTGTGAGGACATTTCCGCGCTGCAAAGGGTTGCTCCCATCATGAGTTAGTGAACACCTTTCTCATTTATGTGTCAGTCTCCTGTTGAGTCTGGCTAATGGGGAGTGGTCTTGGGGAGACCCATTAGAGGCAGCGACCAGCCAGGCTCCTGCGGTCCTGGGAAGCGGTGCCTGCACTGTTCCCTGGGAGGCAGCTGGTAGCCTTCGTGGGGGGCACTGACTGCATCCCAGAGTGCAGAGAGATCAATGAAGACAGCACTCGAGTCAGAAATCAATGTTTACTGCAGAGAACACAGAAGCCAGCAAGCAGCAGGGAAGGGAGGCGTCGCAGCGAGCATGTCGGGCAGGCTGGGAACCAGCGCAGCGGCCCACGCGGACCGAGGAAGACACACGCAGAGCAAGTCACAGGAAGCGCAGCTGAAAACAGACGCTTATCCCAGATGCACAGGACACTTACCAAGGATGGATGGTCTCAGAGTCATGCTCAACAGCTTTGGCTGGCAGGACAGTTAAAGTTTTGGACAACAGAAAGTAAGAGTGGGAAAGGGGACATCTGCCCCAACACGACAGGCCAAGACCACAGCTATTACAGGAGGGGTCAGCGCCGTAGTACACGGGTGGCGGCGGCTGCACATGCGTGCCCGGGGAATGAGAGTGTTCGGACATGCCAGGTGCCCAGCCTGGGGAATGAGAGTGTTCGGACATGCCAGGTGCCCAGCCTGGGGAATGAGAGTGTTCGGACATGCCAGGTGCCCAGCCTGGGGAATGAGAGTGTTCGGACATGCCAGGTGCCCAGCCTGGGGAATGAGAGTGTTCGGACATGCCAGGTGCCCAGCCTGGGGAATGAGAGTGTTCGGACATGCCAGGTGTCCAGCCTCACCAGGAAACAGGCACACGGGGACAGAGGTGCAAACACTGAAAACCCTGGCTGAATCCACTCGCCTGAGCGGTGGCCATGGGAGCACGGTGCTGCACTCCCCATAAACCTGAACCTGGGCCCCAGGGCGAGAGGCATGGAAGATGCAGGGGTGCAGGGGTGTGGGTAGGGGCTGCCAGGTCAGAGGCGTGTCCAGGAACCCCCATCAGGCCGGAGCCCTGCCCTGAGCCGCCTGCAGGGGTGACTGTGGGACAGCAGCGTTAGACCCGGTCTTGGCTGTGAGGTCGCTCCCACTGCCACGCATGACCCTGCGATTCTGTCAAGGTGGGGGCCGTCTGCTTGGCCCGAGCTCCCTGACCGTGTGGCTGGGTTCGCGGAGGAAACCAACACCAGGCTCTGTAAGCACGAGGCTCCCTGCCGGCCCCATCCCAGCGTGTACCCCATCCTTCCCACATCCCTGGGCTCAGCTGTTCCTCACTGACCTCAGAGACACCCTGCCCTGCCCCAGCTCCACAGGAGCCCTGCCCGCCACCACCTCAGCTCTGAGTCTCCCCTGGGGACACGGTCTTTCTCCTGGTGCAGAGGCGCAGGACGCTGCCCCCAAGGCCTATCTTCCTCTGCAGCATGTTTTGATGTCAGCTCATTCACAGGAAAGAAACGGTCACATCTCAGTGCCTCAAATGGGGACCAATAGGAGAGGTCACTGGGAATGAAGTCCGGGTACACTCCGGGGTCCATGGGCTCTCCAGAAACGCAGGCGGACCCCACCCCCCACCAGAGCCAACAAGCCTCAGTCACTGATCGGCCCCTCCCTGCTTCCCCGTGTCGAAGAGGAAACAGAGGCCCAGATGAGGAGGGCTGGCTGGCTGCATGCCCAGACCTCTGGTCCCAGGGCTGGCTGGCAGCGTCCCTCCCCTGCTCACTTCCTGCTCTCCTGAGAAATGGCTCAGGGACACGGCCTGTGGGGACAGATGCTGGCATAGCTCACAAAATGCTTGCACAAGCGACACTCCATGGCACGTCCCTGCAGCAGAGCAAAGTCACAGCATTTGAGGTCCTCTGCACTCTGAGGCCCACAGAGCTCGGCTGGCCAAGTGAGGCTGGTGCCCGCTGGTCAGGGCAGGTGAGTGGGGTTGGGAGGATGGTGCCTGCTGGTCAGGGCTACCCTCTGGTCTGGGAGGCCGAGCAAGGCTGAAAGGATGGTGCCTGCTGGTCGGGGTGGCCGCGTGAGGCTGGGAGGGTGGTGCCCGCTGGTCAGGGTGGCCAAGAGAGGCTGGGAGGATGGTGTCTGCCGGTCAGGGCGGCCCAGGAGGTGCTGTCCAGGTGGAGCCCGGGGCTGGTGTGGGTGCGCCATGCTCCTGAGAAGTTTCTGGGTTGTGGCTTTGATGTTCTCCTGCAATGAGAACGCTGACACTTGGCTGAAGGGTCCTCATGTCTCCCCCAGTACACTTCTGAGATGCCAGGAAGGTTCTGAACATTAGGCTGATTCCTGGGACTCCCCTCGTGGCCTCACTGGAGTCAGGAGCCCGTGCCCCGCACCCACTGCCCCACTAGGATGGCTCTGCAGTGGCCTGAGGACAGTGAACACTGGGGTCACTGGTGTCAAGTTGCCCACTGTGATGGTTTTGACCTCTGAAGATGTTTGGGAGCCAAGTGAAAGCCTGGGAGCTAGGCCGGGCGCGGTGGCTCACGCCTGTAATCCCAGCACTTTGGGAGGCTGAGACGGGCGGATCGCGAGGTCAGGAGATCAAGACCATCCTGGCTAACACGGTGAAACCCCGTCTCTACTAAAAATACATTAAAAAAATTAGCCGGGCGTGGTGGCGGGCACCTGTGGTCCCAGCTACATGGGAGGCTGAGGCAGGAGAATGGTGTGAACCCGGGAGGCGGAGCTTGCAGTGAGCTGAGATCCGGCCACTGCACTACAGCCTGGGTGACAGAGCGAGACTCTGTCTCAAAAAAAACAACAACAAAAAAGAAAGCCTGGGAGCTATTTCTAGGCATTTCAGAGGGTGCTTCCCTGCACATACCCTGCTGCACACTGCCCTCCCTGGGCCACGAGCCTGCTGCACAGAAGGAGGTTCCTTTTCTTCTCTTCCGAGCACTTTTCTTTTCCTTTTCTTAATCTCTGCTCCTCCTCTGAACTGAGGAATGTGCGAATCTTTTTTGTTAGTTTTGAGGTTGCTGCTTATGCATTCTGATCTGGAACTTCCTGCTTTGGGGGTGATCTGCTCTACCAGCCTGAAAAGGACAAGAAATATCTTCTGGGTACATAGGAAGTGCGGTTATTACCTGGTTCCTCTGTTGGTAAAGACCACACTATGAAAGCAAGAGAATGGCTTGGGTTGAGTGGAAACAGGCACCTGTGGGCGATGGAGGCCAGGGCTGGGGGCGGGGGGCCTCGAGATCAGTGGGGGGTGTGGAAGTGGGTGTTAACCCGTGCACCCCAGGGCTGGATGGCACCAGGTTCATGAGGAAGTGCCGCCTGTTTTCTAAAAACGTTAAGGAAGGTGGGAGGGTGTCAGATGTGTAAGCTGAGTGTATATGACATGATCCTTTAAACCGTGCTAGAGCAAATACCCACTCACCCTCCATCCGGTTTCAGAGTGAGATGCCACCCAGGGACCCATGCCCTGTGCCTGCCCCTCTCTCCTGAGTTCCCTGTGAACCATGCTTTTGCTTTTCTCTGCAGTTCGACCACCTGTGTCCCCAAACAACACAGTTTAGTTTTGCTTGGTTTTGAACTTCGCGGTAGTTAAAATAGAACCGTGTGTCTTCTGTGCCTTACATTCTCTGCTCAGCGTTGTATCTGACACGCACAGGTGCTGACGTGGTCCTGGCTGGCTGTGCAGTCACTGCGCTAACAGCTTCCCTTGACCAACAGACCATGATTTACCCGCTTTGCTACCGACAGGCATTTGGGTTCTTTCCGGCTTTCCTGACAGTGCACGCTGTGAATGTTGTTGTCTCTGGCTGCGCACACACGTTTCTCACGGGGAAGTAAACAGTGGCTCCTGGGGCAGCAGGAACGCACATCTTCGCCTTTGCCAGAAAACGCCAGGCTGCTTGCTCTCCAGACTGTGCTGCCGCCCAGTGCCACAGCAGCAGAGGACTCCCGCCCGTCCCGTGCAAGGATCAGAATCAGACGTGGCCGTCTTTCCCACGCTGTGGGGCACAAAATTGCATCTCTTTGTTGTTTTAACTTGTGTTCCCTGATTTTCAATGAGATTGAGCATGTTTTCAGGTATTTATGAGCCATGGATGTTTTTTCTTCTGTGACTTTTGCCCATTTTTCTTTTTTCTTTTCTTTTTTTTTTGAGACAGACTCTTGCTCTGTCGCCCAGGCTGGAGTCCAGTGGCGCGATGTCGGCTCACTGCAAGCTCCGCCTCCCGGGTTTACACCATTCTCCTGCCTCAGCCTCCCGAGTAACTGGGAGTACAGGGGCCCGCCACATCGCCCGGCTAGTTTTTTTGTATTTTTTTAGTAGAAACGGGGTTTCACCATGTTAGCCAGGATGGTCTCGATCTCTTGACCTCGTGATCCGCCCATCTCGGCCTCCCAAAGTGCTGGGATTACAGGCTTGAGCCACCACACCCGGCCAATTTTTCTTTTTTCTAGAGATGGAGTCTCGCTGCATTATTCAGGCTGGTCTTGAGCTCCTGTTTTAGGCCATTTTTCTATTTAGATATTTGTCTTTAAAAATCCTGGTTCCTATGACTGCTACACATATTCTGAACGTTTGTCATTTGTTGCTACAGTGGTCAGGGTAAGTAACGGTGGCTGGGATAATGAAGAACCTCCGAATCTCAGCGTCTCACTTGGGAGGCCTCCCCTTCTTGCTCACACCACAACAGGGTCTTGAGGCTCTCCCGAGGGCGACTCCAGGACACGGCTCCTTCCCTTGGTGTGTGGCTCTGCCATCTCTGAGTCCTTCTCTTTCAGTCACAAGAAGGGAGGACAGTGGATGGTCACAGGGAAGATTTCAGGAGGCCAGGCCTAGAAGAGGCGCCCATCACTCCTGCTCACATCTGCAGAACAGAATGCAGTGGTGCAATCCCAGTTCACTGAAGTGTCAACCTCCCGGGCTCAACTGATCCTCCTGCCTCAGCCTCCCGAGCACATGGGACCAAAATGAAATCTCACTATGTTGCCCAGGCTGTCTTAAACTCCTGAGCTCAATCGATCCTCCCACCTTGGCCTCCCAGTGTGCTGGGATGACAGGCGTGAGCCACCGCGCCTGGCCTGCAAGTGCTTAGTACCTTTTTTCATGTATATGTGTATGAGTGGCACTGAACTGTAATTTTGATATCCAGATTATACTCGCTTCAGAAAATAACATACGGTGTGTTTCCTGTTTGTCTCCAAGTCTGGGTAAAACTGGAGCTGTTTCTTGAAGTCACGTGCAAAGCACCTGGACTTGGCGTTCTTTGGCAAGACTGAGAATCATCCACACAATCTCTGTCATGGCTACGGACTCTGTGTGCGTGTCTCCTCGAGCTGGGCTGCCGCGTGACTTTCCTCTTGACGGTCGAGCCGTTTCGGTGGAGTTCTTTTTGTGAGCACGGGCTTTTCTCACCTTTCCAGCATTGGATGTGGCTGCACTGTCTTCCCTTCTTGTTCCTAATGGTTGATTTGCTCCTTTTTTCTTAGTTATTCTGCCAGAGAATGTCAATTTTAATAGTCCTTTCAAAGAACCCATTCTTTTTTTTTTATTTTTATTTTTTTGAGGTGGAGTCTCGCTCTGTCGCCCAGGCTGGAGTGAGTGGTGCGATCTCAGCTCACTGCAAGCTCCGCCTCCCAGGTTCCCACCATTCTCCTGCCTCAGCCTCCCAAGTAGCTGGGACTACAGGCGCCCGCCATCAAGCCCGGCTAGTTTTTTTGTATTTTCAGTAGAGACGGGGTTTCACCATGTTGGTCAGGATGGTCTTGAACTCCTGACCTCGTGATCCACCTGCCTCGGCCTCCCACAGTGCTGGGATGACAGGCTGAGCCGCCGCGCCCGGCCTTTCAAAGATTCACCTCTTAGCTCTTTTGTCCTCTCGATGGTGTCTCTTTCCATTAGTTGTATTAATAAGTGGCTTTATTTACTTATTTATTTTTTTGAGACAGAGTTTCACTCTTGTTGCCCAGGCTGGAGTGCAATGGCGCCCTCTTGGCTCACTGCGACCTCTGCCTCCCAGGTTCAAGCAATTCTCCTGCCTCAGCCTCCCAAGTAGCTATGAATACAGGCGCACGCCACCACACCTGGCTAATTTTTTTTGTATTTTCAGTAGAAACGGGGTTCCACCATGTTAGCCATGGCTTGTCTTGAACTCCTGTCCTCAGGTGATCTGCCTGTCTTGGCCTCCCAAAGTGCTGGGATTACAGGCATGAGCCACTGCACCCGGCCTGGGCCTTTGTTTTTCTAACTGTTACACTGGGTGCTTCCCTCCTGACTTCCAGCTCCTCTCCTAACAGCAACAGAAGCACACAGGGTTGGACACTGCCCTTGGATTCTGCTGCCCCCAGGTGCTCTGTTAAGTTGTATGATCATTGAGTTTTAAGTGTCTTATAACTTTCATTATGTTTTTCTTTGACCTGGGTCATGTAGGTTTTCTCTTCCTGGAATATGAGCTTCATTTAAACAAGACACCAAAGCAGAGGACAGCCTAGATAGCCTCTGGCTTCAGTTCTTGGTCTTGCGGTGATGTCATGAGTTCATCTGTCTGTGCCAAATGATGGGGGCAAAAAAGATGGCAGACTGGTTTTGGTTTGGTTGTGCGATTTTTCTCATAACCATAAACGTTAAAAAAAATTTCCAAGTGGATTTAAAAAATGTATCTTTTATTTTGAGACAGGGTCTTGCTCTGTCACCCAAACAGGTCTTGAACTCCTGGCCTCAAGTGATCCTCCTGCCTCGGCCTCCCAAAGCACTGGGATTACAGGTGTGAGTCACTGCATCTGGCCCAGCAAACGTATTTTTTCTTGTTGTTTTCCATGCTGATTTTGTTGAAGCCAGCTCTCTCATCTTTTCCTTGGAGAGGTATCCGAGGCCGTCAGCTTGCATGGCCCCCATTACATGTGTGAACCAATATCTGATCTCGCTAAGAAAACCAGCACGCGGGGCAAGCCTTGATCCCACTAACACCAGCACGCGGGGCGAGCTCTGATCCCACTAACACGAGCACGCGGGGCGAGCTCTGATCCCACTATCACCAGCACGCGGGGCGAGCTCTGATCCCACTAACACCAGCACGCGGGGCGAGCTCTGATCCCACTATCACCAGCACGCGGGGCGAGCTCTGATCCCACTATCACCAGCACGCGGGGCGAGCTCTGATCCCACTAACACCACCACGCGGGGCGAGCTCTGATCCCACTAACACCAGCACGCGGGGCGAGCTCTGATCCCACTAACACCAGCACGCGGGGCGAGCTCTGATCCCACTAACACCAGCACGTGGGGCGAGCTCTGATCCCACTAACACCAGCATGCGGGGCGAGCTCTGATCTCACTAACACCAGATGTGGGGTGAGCTCTGCTCTCACCAATCTCACTAAGATTAGCAGCACGCGGGGCAAGTCCTCATCTCACTAACACCAGACGTGGGGCGAGCTCTGATCTCACTAACACCAGACACGGGGCGAGCTGACATGGCCACACAGTAGGATCCAGCACTGTGCTTACGACGTCACGTATTAAGGCTCTGGTTCTTGGCAACCCTGTGGGGTAAGCCCTGTCAGCATCACCATTTCACACCTGGGAAAACTGAGGCAAAGGTCCCAGAGTTCCAGAGTGAGGGGTCAAGTCCACAGCCCCTGACTTGAGAGCTATGCTCTTGACCACCTACCTCCATGCTAGAAATCAAAGATGTCGGATTAAAGTGTGAGTTTAGGATCAGGAACCCACCTGCCCGCTCCTACAGAGGCCGAGGTGGTCCTGCCATCTGTGCGCTGCTGCAGGTGTCTCTGTGGGCATGACCTGGGGCCGGCATTTGGTGAGACGTCATTCCACATCTGGGGGTCTCTCCTGTCGGCCCTAAATATGGAAAAGATATTTATTGTGGCATGATTCATAATAACCTAGTTTGGAAACAGCCCACATACCCATGTTGGGAAGTGGATAAGTCACCTGTGCCTTTTCGATTCAACTGGTCATTGCGTAGGCATTAAAAGTAACGCTTCCTTCCTGGCCAACATGGTGAAACCCCGTCCTGACTAAAAATACAAAAATTCGCCGGGCGTGGTGGCGCATGCCTGTAGTTCCAGCTACTCAGCACGCTGAAGCAGGGGAATTGCTTGACCGTGGGAGGTGGAGGTTGCAGTGAGCTGAGATCACGCCACTGCACTCCAGCCTGACGACAGAATGAGACTCTGTCTCAGAAAAAAAAAAAAAAAAAAAAAAAAGGTAATGCTTCCCGCTGTCAGTAACAGGGAAAAGCAATGATCATATTATCGTTAAGTAAAATCAAACCTAATGCAGACACCACCAGGGCATGCGTGCCAGTCTCCTGGGCCGTCCTAGACAGCTGTGTCCACGCTCACCACCCTCCCTGGCACATCCTGACAGCAGAGGATGCCTGCCGTGAGCAGCTCCCTGCCCCGCCCCCTGGTTTCTTTCTTGCGTCCGAGTTCCTGACTTCTGACGCCATCTCTTCCCTGCCAATAGCTCATTCTGAAGAACGCTAAGACACAGAGAAAGTGTGCCAGGATTAGGAGTTGTGTTAGTTCATTTTGTGTTACTATAAAGGAATACCCGAGGCTGGGTACGTTTTTATGAAGGGGTTGACTTGGCTCGCGGTTCTGCAGGCTGTGTAGCTATCCGCTTGGCTTCTGGTGAGGCTGCAGGGAGGGATCAAGAGAGACGGAAGAAGGCGCCAGGCTCTTTAATCCAGGAGTCCCCAACCTCAAGATGGGTCCATGGCCTGTTAGAAACGGACCACACAGCAGGAGGTGGGCGGCAGGCGAGCGAGCCTTATCGTCTGAGCTCCGCCTCCTGTGAGATCAGCGGTGGCATGAGATTCTCACTGGACTGCGAACCCTACTGTGAACTGCGTGCGAGGGATCTAGGTTGCGCGCTCCTCATGAGAATCAAATGCCTAATGATCTGAAGTGGGCCAGTTTCATCCTGAAACCATCCACATCACTCCCTGTCCATGGAAAAACTGGTCCCAGGTGCCAGGAAGGTTGCAGACCACGGCTTTAAACAACTAGCTCTCCCGTGAACCTACAAAGTGAGAACTCACTCATTACTGTGAGGAGGGCACCAAGCCATTCCCGAGGGATCTGCCCCCATGACCCCAATGCCTCCCGCCAGGCCTCCTTCCAGCACTGGGGATCACATTTCCACATAAGATCTGGAGGGGACAGACGTCCAAACTACACCAGGAGCTCTAATGCACCTTCACCTAGGACAGGATTAGCAAGCAATGGCCCACAGGCCACATCCAGCCCACCTCCTATGTTGGTAAATAAACTGTTTTTTTTTTTTTTTTTTTGAGATGGAGTCTCGCTCTGTCACCCAGGCTGGAGTGCAGTGGTGCGATCTCGGCTCACTGCCAGCTTCACCTCCCAGGTTCCTGCCATTCTCCTGCCTCAGCCTCCCAAGTAGCTGGGACTACAGGCGCCCACCACCGTACCCAGCTAATTGTTTGTATTTTTAGTAGAGACAGGGTTTCACCGTGTTAGCCAGGATGGTCTCGATCTTCTGACCTCGTGATCCGCCCACCTCAGCCTCCCAAAGTGCTGGGATTACAGGCGTGAGCCAGCGCGCCCAGCCTGTAAGTAAAGTTTTCTTGGCACAGCCGTGCCCGTTCATTCGTATGCCACTGACAGCTGCTGTTGCCCTACACAGCAGGGTGGGGACCTGCTCTTCATGGGAGAGCTAGTTGTTTCAAGCAGTGGTCCCCAACCTTCTGTGGCCCCCGTGGGTGCTAAGGCATAGGCCGTGTGGCTGCAGTGCCAAGGATACTTCCTGTCTGCCCTTCATCGGAAAAGTGTGCCAACCTGTGTTCTAGATTCCCCATGACTGACATTGAACCAGTCTCCTGTCACTCTCCAGTGATGTGCACACACCACTGGCATGAACTGCAGACGTCACACTCTGTGGCTGAAGCCTTGGTGTGCATCCACAGTAGGAGGGCGTCAGTGAGGACTGCCCTGTCCCTGCTGCGCTGGTGCTGGCTGTGTCTACAGTTGACTGTGCCTGGAGTCTACACTCCAGGTCAGCCAAACGTCCCAGCAAGTCCTTCAAAGCAACTCTTCCGATCCAGGACCACATGTCGCATATGCTCTGACGCCTGCTTCTGAACAATTTCACCTCCTGAGATGTCCATTTCTGGGAGTGCAAGTCTTCCTCTCCTGGTGACAGCTGGCTGAGGCGGTCCAGCCTCCGGACGTACCGGGAACGGCTGCATAAGGAGATCCAGGCCAGGGGGCCCACCAAGATGTTCTGCCCTGTGGGGGTCAACACTGGCCGTGGTCTGCCGGTGGCATCCAGGGATGGTCTATCTAGGTGAGGCTGAGGCTGCCCGCCCCTCGCTCCCTCACCCCCTCACCCCCTTGCTGACAGCAGTGGGCTGATCACAGCCCCAGGGAGCCCCACAGGAAGACTGGCCTCCCCAGCACATGCCCAACAGTGTGAGACACAGTCATCACCGAGGCAGGTACACAGTACCACGGGACTTGCCACCTACCTACCCCCACTGGGACCATGGGCCACTAAGAAGCCACGAAGGCCACGCTTCCAGCAGTGACCGCGGCGGCAGGACCATCAGGAGGCCACAGGTGCCACGACTCCTCTCTGGTGGCTCACCTGCTAACCTGCGCCCAGGGAGACCCTTCCAGTGCGGTCCCGAGAGCAGACCCCCACCAGGCAACACGTCTGATGAAGGCCAACACAGCCTCAACCCAGACAACGCAGGGCCCGCAGGCGAGCACAGCCACACCAGCAATGCCATGGGGGCGTGGCGGTGGTGGGGCCTTCTGGGTAGACCAGCCTGCCTGGGTCCATAGCCAGCTCACGCACTGAGTGTCACCCGACCTCAGAGAGCCCTGCAGCCATCTGGGAGATGGTGCCTGCAGGTCAGGACTCAGTGCGAGCAGGTGACGGGCTGGGCTCTCAGACCTGCTATATAGAACGTTAACCAGGCCAGAGGCAAAGCTAGTGTGGGTGACCGTGTGGTCAGTTCTAGGCTATTTCTATTTCTGCGGGGAAGGGGAAGTGAGGAGATGCATCTGTCAGTGCAGCCCACGGGCAGTGGGCATGAGAGAGGCCGGGAGCCGGGCAACCTCCTCACGATACTACAAGTGGAGGCACTCAGGACTCCCTGCCATGGAACAGGCTCCTCTGGCCAGGCCAGCAGCGGGAGCAGCTGGGAGAAGAGACACACTTTGCATGTGGAATGTGCTTCCAACACGTCTGAGTGCAGGGATTGAAGCATCCTTCTAGTGGGAGGGGAGGCCTGCCAAGAGGCTCTCTTTCCAAGTGACCCCACGGTGGCCTAGCTGGTACAGGGCCTACACAGACAAGCAGGAATATTACAGCCCTCAGAAAGACAGCGGCAGGAAAAACATGTTAACCCAGTAAACGTTTCCACCCAGACGTGACTGCTCTCCATCATCCGGGCAGTGTCTCCCACTCCGTGTCTGAGACTGCTCAATGGACAAGGCCAAGGCCGTCTCCAGCTCGAATCCGGACCCTCCTTCCAGGACAGAATCCCCAAAGACTAGGGCCATGATTAGTTTCATGTCTAAACAGCTGAGAACATAGGCGCCAACATTTCCCAATAAAAAACCGTATTACCGGCCGGGCGCGGTGGCTCAAGCCTGTCATCCCGGCACTTTGGGAGGCCGAGACGGGCGGATCACGAGGTCAGGAGCTTGAGACCATCCTGGCTAACACGGTGAAACCCCGTCTCTACTAAAAAATACAAAAAAAAAAAAAAAAAAAAAAAAAAAAACTAGCCGGGCGAGGTGGCGGGCGCCTGTAGTCCCAGCTACTCGGGAGGCTGAGGCAGGAGAATGGCGGGAACCCGGGAGGCGGAGCTTGCAGTGAGCTGAGATCCGGCCACTGCACTCCAGCCCGGGCAACAGAGCAAGACTCCATCTCAGAAAAACAAACAAACAAACAAACAAAAAAAACCATATTACCTCCTGGTTGACAAAGTCATTTTCTACCCTCTTATCAACCACAGTCCCTAGAGAGCACAGGGTCCTGTCCACAGTGCTCCTGGATGGACACAAAGGTGGCACAGGCCTGTGGACCTGCCATGGGGTGGGACAGGACTGGTACGGGCATGAAGAAATGGAACTAACCTGAATACTGGGCTGGTCCGTGGGGCTGGGGCCCACCACCACCGTCGGAAGGCCAACGGGCAGATGCAGGCTGGACTGAAGCTGCTGAGGGCACCCCAGGGGCCCCACCGCGTGGCTGGGGCAGGAAGCGCAGCAGGTGCTGGTGTCCAAGGTCCCGAGGAACCTTTGTCCCAAGTCCATCCGGGTAAGTCAGGCCGCCTCTCTGGGAGCAAGGCTGGGCCAAGAGGGCGCGGGGTGTGGCCCAGTTCCGGGGACGGGGTCTGAGCTCAGGGACTGGTGCTCCAGCAGGAGGATAGAAGCCAGAGAACCAAGCACAGTTCGGGCACAGAGGCCGGGAAGGGACGAGTGGTCCTGGGGCTCGCTGCAGAGCTCGGGGACCCAGAGGGCAGAGTGTCCAGACTGGGGCGTTCAGCGGCAGATGAAAGGCTTAAGCGGAGAGGACATCACAGGCAGGTGGCAGCGGGAAGTGCTCGGCCGCCTGCCACACCAGGAGCCTCTCCTGTTGGGTGCTCTGAGGTGACCCAAACCCCTCCCATGGATGGCAGTGAACACACCCTGCTCTCTGGTGCTGAGCCCCGTGAGCCATCGAGGAACTTGGAAAATGGTCTGTGGCTGCAAGGAGCCTCTGGTGGCTTCTACATGACTGCAGTGTCTTGATCCAAAGAGATTCTCTGCAGTGGAAAGGTCGCTCGCTCGTTTGCACGTTCCCACATCTGTCCGGGCTGATTTTCCGGGGGTCCCCAGGGCACGGAACACAGTGCACATGGCCCTGCGCCCCCACCAGACGCTGAACAAGAGGGAGCCATGGAGCAGGCGGCCGGCGAGGCTCGCACTGTAGGGCCTGAGTCCACAGACGGCCCCAGCTCAGGGCTTCTTCCGAGGGTGGCGTTTCCGATGGCGGATGAGACAGGAGCTGTAGGCAAAGGCTTTCCCACAGTCCGTGCATTCGTAGGGCTTCTCCCCGGTGTGCGTCTTCTGATGTTTCAGGAGATTGGAGCCGCAGTTAAAGGCTTTCCCGCACTCCCCGCATTTGAAGGGCTTCTCTCCCGTGTGAGTCCTCTGGTGTTTGGTGACGTCGGAGCTGTGCCGGAAGGCTTTCCCGCACTGCACACACTGGAAGGGCTTCTCTCCTGTGTGGACCCTCTGATGGCGAATGTGGTCTGTCTTGTGCTTAAACATCCGCCCACACTCACTGCATTCATAGGGTTTCTTTCTCTGAAAAGGAATGAACACGGGAACCCCCTCAAAGTCATCTTTAAATGAAGCATCGAAGGCATCAAAGATGTGCTCTTCGTCTTCAGGACTCAGGCGGGGCTCGGTGCGGGGTTTCCTGGGCACAGTGGGCCTCTCGGGTGGCTTTCTGTCCCCGGACGCCTTCTCCTCTCGGAGTATGCCCTTCTGCACATCTGCTTCCTCCCTCGGGGCCGGTGTCTTCTTTTTTCTGCCTGCAGGTTTCTCCATCGTTCTGTTCCTTGGAAGCGTGAGGGCTAAGGGGCTGCTGACTTCTCTGTTGGCCCCACTTCCTCAAGAACGGCTTGCTTCCCACACATCTCTCCACACTCCCAGCACAGGACTGATGCTCTGCACCAGGAGGCCAAGGGCCACCATCCTCTTGGTGCTGGGGAAAAGCAAAAACATGAACCTCAGATTAAAGGTTCGCCTTTCAGGGGCTGTGGGGTTCGGGTGCGGCCCCTCCCTTCCCCCCACTTGTGTGTTCCCCCACAAGTGTCTCAAACGGAATTGCTGATCTCCCCAGAGCTCCACCTGACTCACTCTCCCAGCCTTCCCTTGTCTTGGTGAAGGGATCAGTTGCTCACCAAAGAATCCTTGCTCCTCTGCCAGGGTTCGGGGTCTGCACACCGTGTCCGCAGGATCTGATGTGCCCACCAACTGCCCTGTGGCTTCCCTCCTCCACTCCCGAATCCTCCTGGTTCCTGCCCTAATCTCCGTCTCCACCACGCTGGGCTTGGGACCAGTCACCGTGCTTTGGAGCTACCGGCTGCAGGGGCCACATGTGCCCAGCAGAGGGCGCTTCCACTCCGAGGCTGGGTTCTGAGCTCATGAAACCAGGGCTGCCCCCCTGCCATGGACCACAGCAGCCAGCAGACCCCTCATGTCACAGCCTTCCCACCTCAGCTTCCTGAGTAGCTGGGACTACAGGTGTGAGCCACCATGCCCAGTCATATTCTAAGAAATAATATTCCGTACCCTTTGTATTAGTTCTTGGTCAACCAGGCTGGAGTTTGAGGCCAGGGTTGAGCCTAGGTAGAAAGTGGAGCTGAGATGCATGTCGTAAGCGACATATCTCAACACATAAATACCTCGAATTCTCGTTAAGAGGAGGTTCGTGGTCTTCCCTCCTCTCCCCGACGCGTGCAGGTAACACATAAACTGACTACAGATTTCCTATCTCAACAAGGACAGGATCTGGTCTTTTCTATAGGAAAATGTTTATATGACTCAGTTTCAGGCCAACATCACTTTCTAGGGCTCTATCTAGAGGTGGCGTGTAGGACGAAGCAGATTAGGAGAGTGCCAGAACTGAAGATGAAGGCCACGTGTGCTGAGGGAGGATGTAGGCATAAAGCAGCATCTCTGCTGGGGTGGGCAGTGGGAGCCCTGGTGCCCAGGACAGAGGATCACGGCCTAAGCTGGCTGGAGTTTGAGGCCAGGATCCAGCTCTGGTAGGAAACAAAGGTGAGAACCAAGAACCAACACTAAAAACCAGTCGACCAGCTGTTTGCCTCAAGGGCAGGGCGGAGCTGGAGAAGCAGCAGCTCTCCAGGGCACAGTTAGAAATCTATTTGGCTCTCTGCACACTCCACTCCATGGCAGGGGTAGGGGTTTGCGAACCTGCTGAGCCTGACACCTGCTGCCCGGGGCCTGTGTGGGGGTCCTCCGTGCTGTATAGCACCTGACGCCTGCTGCCCGGGGCCTGTGTGGGGGTCCTCCGTGCTGTATAGCACCTGAGGCCTGCTGCCCGGGGCCTGTGTGGGGGTCCTCCGTGCTGTATAGCACCTGAGGCCTGCTGCCCGGGGCCTGTGTGGGGGTCCTCCGTGCTGTATAGCACTTGAGGCCTGCTGCCCGGGGCCTGTGTGGGGGTCCTCCGTGCTGTATAGCACCTGAGGCCTGCTGCCCGGGGCCTGTGTGGGGGTCCTCTGTGCTGTATAACACTGTTCCCTCTTGCAGACACCTGTCGCTGCACGTGTGGCTGGTCACTGACATGGCAGTCTCCTTACGCGGCAGGGGCTCCTGAAGGTGAGGATCATGTCTTTTTTATCTCCAGATCCTGGTCACATACTGTGCTCAGGGAACATTCTCCATAATGGTCCTGTCGACTCAACTCAGGCTGGCAGGTGCTAACCGGCAGAGACCGGAATGACTCACTTCTCTACACGCTGCCCACCCTGAGAAATAAAATACTTGTTAAGAACAGAGTGGACTGGCCGGGCTCAGTGGTTCACGCCTGTAATCCCAGCACTTTGGGAGGCCGAGGCGGGCGGATCACAGGTCAGGAGATAGAGACCATCCTGGCCAACATGGTGAAACTCCATCCCTACTAAAATACAAAAAATGAGCTGGGCGTGGTGGTGCGTGCCTGTAGTCCCAGCTACTGGGGAGGCTAAGGGAGGTGAATTGCTTGAACCCAGGAGACAGAAGTTGCAGTGAGCAAAGATCGCGCCTGTGCATTCCCGCCTGGCGACAGAGCAAGACTCCGTCTCAAAACAAACAAAACCCAACCTCTACCCCCCCGCCCACACACAAAACAAAAACGGAATGGACTGCAGCGATTGTCTTGGCCTCACCTCACAGGCCTGTAGACAGGAGTGATTAGCTAGTTACAGACGGCGCAACCCACGCTTGCTACAGCCCTAAAGGCTGGGGTTCTGGTTCTGTCGTGCAACTCCAGCAGAGCCCCGTCGCCTCTCTGGGCGGAGGACCGTTTCACCTAAAATATGAAGCTCTGGGTATCCGCAGGCGGTAGGGGCTACCTAGGAAGCCTCACTCACCCTGGCGCCTCCCTCCACTACTTTCAGGGATCTGGGTCTCACAGAGAGACTGGAACATTAGTGGGCTTGAGATTCAAGGGCAATCTGCACTAAAACAGCCTGCTGGGTCCACGGCCTGCCAGGGGCCAGCTAGCTGTGCCAAGGCCTGAGATGCCAGGCATCTGAGCCAGGCGGAGGGACCCGCCAGGGTCTCGTGCGTGCTCCTAGTTACAGGTTCCCCTTTCAACACCACAGCCCCGCGGCCCGCGTGCGGAGCTAGGTCGGCCTCGGGGCCAGCACCCGGGAGGCGCTCAGAGCCGGGTCTCGCCACATCCCTGGAGCGCTGGGGTGCGGGGAGGCGGCGGGGCCCATACTAACCCTGCGCGTCCTGGGCCGGAGGCGGCGGGCAGGAGCCCAGTGAGTACCTGCTGGAGACGAGGGACGACGAGGACCTCCCGCTGCAGAACGCGGACTCGCCCGGGCCCTGCTAAGACTGCTGGAGGATGGGGAGAGGCGCGTGCCCCTCGCGGGGTCCGGAGGCAGGAAAGAAAAGGCCTCGATGCGGGACCGCCCCGCTGCTCCCCGCCCCTGCCCGCGTCCAGGTCCCCGTCCGGACCCCGTCGGCCCTAGGCACCCCCAGGAAATGCCCGCCCGCTGACCCGCCCCTTCCGGCGGCCGCGCTAGGAGCCGGGGCTGGACTCGGTGGTGGTGAGCTGTGGTGGGCTCGGCCCGAGCGGCTCCACCCCCAGCCGACTCCGCCCCGAAGACCCCGCCCCGATCATGCCCCGCCCACTCAGACTCCACCCCTAACCGCCGTCTCGTCCGCAGGTTCCTCCCCGAACTGACCCCGCCCCTTCACAGTCCTCTATGGCAGGGGCCCTACCGAAGGCTCCGCCCTGATCAGGTCCCGCCCCGAGCGGGCCCCGCCTCCGGAAGCTCCTCGAGCTGGCTTCCCCCATGCCCCGCCCCCTCATGCTCCGCGCTCGCGTCCAGTCCCCGAAAGGCCCACCCCCGAAAGCTCCTCCCGTAGCCGGCTCCCCTCATGCCCCGCCCCAGGCTCCGCCCCATGTCCCGCCCCTGAAAGCCCCGCCCCGAACCATCACCCTCATGCCCCGCCCCCACCGACCCCGCCCCGCGAGGCCCCGCCCCCACAGCTCGTCCCCGAGCCGACCCAGTCACTTAGGCTGAGCCCACCAGGCTTTCCGGGTCCGACCCGCGTGGGCTCCTGGCTCCCGGCCCCCAGCGGGGAGGTCGCGGCCGCGCGCCGGGAGACTTGTCGCTGAGGCCGCTCCCTGCCCACCCCCAGCCCCAGCCCCAGCCTCCGTGGCGTACACCGCGTGCCTCCACAGGAAGTCGCTGCCTCCGCCTTCAGCGCGGAAGGAGAACCGACGCCTCTCTTAGCTGGGCGGGCACCGCCTCCATTACCGCCGCTGCCGCGTGCACGCCCGGGCCAGCCGTCCCCTATCCCGCGGCCCTTGCGGCTCCTCCCGCCGTAGGCAGCGCTCCGGGATATGCTCCCAGCCGCTGGCTGCGCTCACTCCACTTCCTGCCCGTCTAGATCGCACTGCGCCGCCAGGATCGCCAGAGCCCCGCGTATTAGTTCCCTATGTACCGCAAACTGGGTGTCCTAAAACGACATCCGCCTGTTATCTCAAGGCTTCTGTGGGCGAGAAGGCCAGGCTTAGCTGGGTCCTCAGCTCAGGTCAGCCGCTGTGTTCTCATCTGGGGGCTGGACTAGGGAAGGATTGCTTTCCACCTCATGCGATTGCTAGCAGAAGTCATGTCCTGGTGCTTGTAGGACCGAGGGCCAGCAGGAGCCATTCTCAGCTCCCGGGGGCTGCCTACTGGCCCCTGCTGTGTGGCCACCTGCGAGGGTGGGCAGTTCACAGGGTGGTCACTTCCCCAGGGTCTGAGGGAGAGCCCCACCTCCAGATGAAGTCCTGTGGAACAGAACCTAATTGTGGGTGACATGCCACCCCCTCTGCCCAGTTCTACTCAGATTCAAGTCACAGGTGCCACCTGTAGCCAAGGGAACTATGGGCATGGGGCTGGCTCTGGGGGATCTCCTTAGGATATCCGCAGCATTCTGCCCCCTCCACCCACAACCCTTCCCATTTTCACTTTCTATATGATTTTATTATATTTATTATTAATTATCCCACACTCCCATGCAAATCAGCTCTTTGAAGGCAGCCACCTGTGCTTGTTCTGGGTGCCTGGTGTGTGCTGGGCCTCGTGTTGTGTGGACTGAGTGAACGTGGGTGGAGATCTTAGGTGCTGCTCGTGCCGTGGCACCCTAGGAACTGCCTGCCCCCACCCAGCACTCTCTCCAGCTGCCTCCTGGACTTAGCAAGGTGTTGAAAACCAGGCAGTTCTGTTCCCTCCTCGTCCCACCTCCCTCTCCCATCCTGTTGCTTTTACCTCCCAATGTTTTTGTTTTTGTTTTTGTTTTTGAGCAGCAGCAAGATTTATTGTAAAGAGTGAAAGAACAAAGCTTCCACGGTGTGGAAGGGGAGCCGAGCGGGTTGCCCTACCTGCCAGTGTTTTCAACCAGCCCCTCTTGTACAGCCTGCTTCCTCTGTCCCGGCTGGAGCCCCATCTCCTCTCACCAGTACTACTTCTGTGCCCTGCCCTGGGGTCTCCCTGCCTTCATTTGGGCTCCCCTGTCCACCCCTCCTACAGCAGCTGGAGGGGCTGACTTACAGGGCAAACCCGCAGTGGCCCTCCCAGCTTCATGCCTGTCCTTCAGGATGAGGTCTGGGTCCCTTAGCAGCTGCAAAGGGGCCTGCACATACTTGCAGGCTGCCCCTCTCACCACCCTTTCCCCTCCCAGGAAACTCAGCAGCAAATGCTTGCCCTGCCGTACACCATCAGCTGCGTGCCTCAGCCCTGGCCTTGAACACCCCTGCTCCGCCTCCACTGGAAGGACTCTTTCCTGTTTTTTAAGACTCCACCTGTTTAAGCTCCTCTGTGCCAGCCCCAGCCTCACCCCTGCCATCCTCAGGCCAAGGCTGCCTGGGTAGCTGTTCACACAGGTTACATGCTGCACATGACCCTTGGTCAGGGCTTGTCTTTTTCATCTTTGTATTACCAGGGGCCAACACATAGCCCATAGCAGGTGCCTGATCCATATTTATTGAGCAATTGATGACTGATGGGGCTGAGAGAATAAGACTGACAAGAATGGCAGGCTGGGCGCGGTGGCTCATGCCTGTAACCCCGCACTTCGGGAGGCCAAGGTGGGTGGATTGCTTGAGGTCACAAGTTCGAGACCAGCCTGGCCAACACGGTGAAAACCCGTCTCTACTAAAAATACAAAAATTAGCTGGGTGTGGTGGTGTATGCCTATAGTTTCAGCTACCTGGGAGGCTGAGGCAGAAAGAATTGCTTAAACCTGGGAGGCAGAGGTTGCAGTGATGCTGAGATCATGGCACCACACTCCAGCTGGGTGACAAAGCGAGACTCCGTCTCAAAAAAAAAAAAAAAAAAAAAAAACAGAGGAAGGAGAAAGGTGTCCTCAAAAGAAACAGTCCCTTGCCTTCTAAATGAGCCTGGTGCCCCTCCAGTCCCTTTAGGGGCATGGTGGTGGCTGGGCAAGCCCACCAGAGACTCCGTGTGGTGCCAACAGCATTGTATATGATATGTGGGCAGAGGCCATTTCCCTGACCCGGAATCTCCCACTGTCACCAGACCTCCTTCTCCAGCTGCCCTATAAATATGGAAAGAAGCTCCAAGGGCTGAGGACCCCTTTCCTGCAGGCAGAGCTTCCCACAGAGGCAGCCTCTCTGAGGAGGGGCTGGGGGCCACAGGCTTTGCCGTGTCTGTGCTCCTCATTTCTTTTGCACATCTCTGTTTTGTGCCCTGCCTGCGTGCTGCAAAGGCCGGAGCTGCCTGGAAGCCCGGGCCTCTTGTTCTGGGTGGCGGGCTGCCTCCCACGGCTGCATGGGCACCTCTGGGTCACCATCCTGTGTTCTGATGTGGGAGTCCTATTGCTAGTGGGTGGGGTCCCCAGTCTGCTCTGCAGGGACAGCCACCAGAGAAGAGAACTGAGGACAGGAGACAGGCACTTCAGTCTCTTAGCTTAGAGAGGGACAGACAACTGCTTTCCTCCTGAGTGGCTTACTGTCTGGCTTGTTGGATTGAATGGTGCCCTTTCACTTTTCCCTACTGCCTGTGCAATGGCCCGGGAGCTTTTCTCTTTTCCTTCTCCTCCTCCTCCCCCTCCTTCTCTGCCTCCCTCTCGTCCTCGCCTCCCCCTCCTCCTCTGCCTCCTCCCCCTCCTCCTCCTCCGCCTCCTCTTCCTCCTCTGCCTCCCCCTCCTTCTCCTCCTCTTCCTCCTCCTCCTCCTCTTCCTCCTCCTCCTCCTCTGCCTCCCCCTCCTTCTCCTCCTCTTCCTCCCTCCTCCTCTTCCTCCTCCCCCTCCTCCGCCTCCTCCTCCTCCTCTGCCTCCCCCTCCTTCTCCTTCTCTTCCTCCTCCTCCTCCTCTGCCTCCCCCTCCTTCTCTTCCTCTTCCTCCTCCTCCTCTTTCTCTTCCCCCTCCTCCTCTGCCGCCTCCTCCTCTCCCTCCTCCTCCTCCTCCCGTTGTTTTGAACTCATGCTATTTCAACTTTGTCAGAGCACACACAGCACATATGGTTCTTCCCCTCTCGCCTGCACTTCTCTTTCCATGTTGGGTCTGCCATTCAATGTATCACCCTCGTGGGTCTTACGGCTGAGGTTCTCCCAGCAGCTTGTAGTTGGAGGAAGCCCATTTAGGAGCTTCCTCCTGATGGGCCTATAGTTGCAGGACCCCTGAGCTCTGGCAAGTTTAAAACTGCTCTCCTGGCACTGGAATTCCTTGAAGGAAAGCTTGAACGGCTGCATAGTTCATGGCTTTCTTCCTTCTCTTGAGACTTCTGAAAATGCTGCTTGGTTGTTGCCCTCAGCGTCCCCTCCTGCATGACGTTCAGTGCCCTCAGCATCCCCTCCTGTGCGACGTTCAGTGCCCTCAGCGTCCCCTCCTGCGCGACGTTCACGTGCCCTCAGCGTCCCCTCCTGCGCGACGTTCAGTGCCCTCAGCGTTCCCTCCTGCATGATGGGGTAGGAACTGGATCTCATGGGATCTTTAGTGAAGACCAAAGGGTGTGAGGATGGAGGATGCCCAGGATGGTGTGGGACATGGCAGGGCCTAGGGAGCGCCCAGGTCTTCTCTGCCTGTTGGGAGAGCTGCCACCTTGGTTTTCACACCCTTTATGGCACTGATTCCTAAACCTGCTCATAATCAGAATTAGTTTGGAATCCTTTTAAGAAAAAAAAAAAGGCCGGGCGCTGTGGCTTAAGCCTGTAATCCCAGCACTTTGGGAGGCTGAGACGGGCAGATCACGAGGTCAGGAGATCGAGACCATCCTGGCTAACACGGTGAAACCCCGTCTCTACTAAAAAAAACAAAAAACTAGCCGGGCGAGGTGGCGGGCGCCTGTAGTCCCAGCTACTCGGGAGGCTGAGGCAGGAGAATGGTGTGAACCCGGGAGGCGGAGCTTGCAGTGAGCTGAGATCCGGCCACTGCACTCCAGCCCGGGCGACAGAGCGAGACTCTGTCTCAAAAAAAAAGAAAAAAGAAAAAAAAAAGGGATTTCCAGACATCGTCCAAGAGCTGGTCGAACAGAATGCCTTTGGGGTTAAGCCTGATAACCTCTAATTTTAGAAGCTTCCCAGTGACTCTGATGATCGGGCCAGACCTGGGAAGCAGGCACATGGCCTGGCCTAGAGAGTGGCAGCAGATGGCACAAGCTCCCTGGTGCAGCAGGGCACAGCTCGGGCTGTTTATTTGAAACTCCTAAGAGCTTGGAGAAATGCTGACCAGGCCCCCACCTCTAAGAGATTCCACCGCCACTGGGGTAGGGGCAGAGGGGCCGGCATCCAACATCAGTGTTTTGAAAACTCCCAGATGATTCTTGTGTGCGGCCGGGGTTCGGAACCTCTGTTTTGGAGCATAGGCAAGGCAACTGCGTGAACAAGTAAACCAGTGAGGCTTCTGGATGCAGAACAAGCAAGAGACACAAAAATGTCAGGCCACTAAGCAGAATCATTCTTGCAAGAACTCTCAGCTCCTTACCTGTGGGCACATTCCTTAATTATATGTCACACCAATTTAATTGGAAGAATTAACACCTGCTCCTCGGGCTTATAATCTGTGACAAGACATTGGTGATAATCCATTTATTCTCCAATTACATAATCTTTCCCTTGTTCACCCACTGACGGACTCACTCGGAGGTAACTGATCCGGTGTGGTACAGGCTGGGCAGTAGAGGAAGCTCCCTTCCAGCGTAAACCCACTCTCTGTGCAGAGAGGCTGTAGTTTGTCCAGCTCATCCAAGCTACATTTAAAAGTCCATTCTCAGGATCATTGCAAGGCTTCTTTTTTCTTTCTCTTTTTGAGACAGGGTCTTGCTCTGTCGCCTAGGGTGGAGTGCAGTCGCTCCATCTCTGCTTGCTGCAGCTTCGACCTCCCTGGCTCAAGCGATCCTCCTGCCCCAGCCTCCTGAGTCGCT
This sequence comes from Trachypithecus francoisi, assembly GCF_009764315.1. Classification (NCBI taxonomy): domain Eukaryota; kingdom Metazoa; phylum Chordata; class Mammalia; order Primates; family Cercopithecidae; genus Trachypithecus; species Trachypithecus francoisi. The sequence continues at coordinate 98,396,576 of NW_022681472.1, read as the reverse complement.
GGGACCACAGGTGTGCACCACCATGCCTGGCTAATTTTTTCGGTTTTTTTTTTTTTTTTTTTGGTAGAGATGGGGCCTTGCTATGTTGCCCAGGCTGATCTTGAACCCCTGGGCTCAAGCCATTTGCCTGTCTCGGCCTCCCAAAGCAGGGAATTACAGGCGTGAGCCACATACCCGGCCAGGGCTTCTTCCTATGCAGATTCTCTGTGTGGATTCTCTGGTGTTGGTAACAGGTTACCTAGACCTGAAGGTTTCCGTGAGTTCATTGCACTCACAGGGCGAATGTTCTCCCCTTGGGATTTCACAGGGTTTCTCTGCAGGATGAATCTCCTCGCGTGGACTGGGGTCTGAGCCCCTCCCAGGGCATTGCCCACCCACCACATCAGGGCTCTTTACAGGGTGAAGTTTATGATGTTAAGTAAGGCAGGGCAGGCAGGAGGAGCAGGCCCCAGGCAGGGCATGAGGGCCCCCGCCGGCCCGGGGCTAGCCCTGGGAAGCAGGCTGGCTTGGAGAGTCCCCACTTCTCACTGCCCATTCAGTTGAGCTCCTAGAAGGGGAGGCTGAGGAGCTGGAGCCGGGTGGGCAGAGTCCTCTCGCCCCACCGCTGGTCCACCTAGAGCTGGGGGGCCAAGGAGGCCTCTATCAAGCTGGTCTGGGAAGCCAGAGAGGAGGATGTGAGGGCTCTGGAGCCTGTGGGTCTTGACTAGGAGTGAGGATTCTACTTTAGGGTCATCAGAAGCCAGTTCTGAGGGTCAAATGAAAATGAAAATGGAAAGACACCATTTACAACATCAAAGGCATAAAGTAACTTGGAATCAATCCAACGAAGCGTGTGGAGGATCTTCATGGGGAAAATTATACAGTGTTTTTGGGAGACATTAAACAAGAGCCAAATAAATGGTGATGAAGCCCAAGCTCATGAGCTGCCTGACTTCGTATTTTTAAAATGTCAGCTCTCAATTTCACCTCACAGACGCAATGCAATTCCCGTCAAAATCCTAGCAAGACTTTTGTAAACTTGAAAAGCTAGGCCAGGCGTGGTGGCTCATGTCTGTAATCACAACACTTCGGGAGGCCAAGGCAGGAGGATCACTTGAATCCAGAATTTTGAGATAGCCTGGGAACACAATGAGATCCTGTCTCTACAAAAAAAAAAAAAAAAAAAAATTCGCTGAGCATAGTGGCATGTGCTGTAGTCCCAGCTCCTCGGGAGGCTGAGGCAGGAGGATCGCTTGGGCCTGGGAGGCTGAGGCTGCAGTGACCCATGATTGTGCTGGTGCACTCCAGCCTGGAAGACAGAGTGAGACCTTGTCTTTAAAAAAAAAAAAAAGAAAAAGAAAAAGGAAAGCTAATTCTAGAACTTACGTGGAAATACCAATGGTAAGACACAGCTGAGGAACCAATGGAGAACACTGGAAGAAAGTTTTTTCAAGCAGACACAGCCCTTTGGAAGCAACAGTAACTGGGACAGCATGGTTTCAGCACAGGAGCAGCCCAGCAGCCCAGAGGAAGAGTGGGCTGCACGCCTGGGCAGACACCTGACGTGCAGCGGTGGGGAAGTGGGGAAGAACAGGTTTCTCCATTCGAGGTGCTGGAGCAAAGGGCACCTGTCCACGCTTCGCTTCACACCAGCAGCCTCCGTCATTCCCGGTTTTGCTTCCTGCAACCCTCAAGCACTGCGGCATGGCCTCAGGGAAGCCTCCTCAGAGACTGAAAGAGGGATGGTGGGTGTGCCATGCTGTCTGCAGCAGAGGGACTGTCCTGACAGGGGGACAGACAGCAAGTACCACGGCCCATGGCCGTGTTCTCATGCATACAGACATGGCCATGGAGCATCTGTCTGTGAGGACACATAGTCAGGAATGTATTTTGGGAGCGTGTTTCTTTACAGCCTTCTGTTTCCCATCTCTCTGTCATGTGGCAGCAGCCAGGACCTGGGACACAGAGGCAATTTTTCTTACAGAGCTGTAATGAGCAGCGAATGGAAGTGGTCAGTGAAAATGAAATGGTTCTATTTTAAAACCTGAGGCAAAACTCTTGGCCACTCCTCCTATCCAGAGATAGAACCTCACTCGCCTCTTTGAGTATGGCCTGGGCTGAGTGACTCACTTCCACAGACGGAATAAAGTGAGGTCCCGACAGAGTGACTTCAGACACAGATCCCGGGGGGCTCCATGGCGTCCGACTGCACTCACCCTCTGGTCACTTACTCTGGGAGAAGCTGGCTGCCATGTTGTGAGGAAACCCAGAGCCTATGGAGACGCTCATGTCGTGAGAAACAGCTGCCTGGGGAGCCAGCCCCAGGTGACACAGCTCCAGCCAACAGCACAGCTGCAACCCCACAAGGGACCCTGAGCCCGAGGGACCTGCTGAGCTGCTCCTGTGAGCCAGACCCACAGAAGCTTGAGAGAAGCGTTTGCTGTTCCAACCAGTACATGTTGGGGGAATGGGTTATGTAGCAACAGATAACAAGTGCAAGCTCTGTGGCTGTTTTGCAGTCACACTGGCTTTGGTGAATTGGCCATTTGCATAACTGCCAGGAGTATGTTAGTCTTGCACCACGTGCCTCATAAGCAGGTGCTGTGTGTGTAATCCTCCCAGCTCAACGTTGTAGGAACCATGGACATCATCATTTTATAGATGAAGAACCATGGCTCAGAGAGGGCAGGGGACCAGGCTGATTTGCACAGCAAGTAAGCTGTGGAGCCAGCACTTGACATCAGCCCACCTGGCCCTGGAGACCAGTGCTGTTTCATGATTCTCCAAGGCAGAGACCGTCCTGTGTATGGTGCATGGCCAAGGCCTTATCCACACCTGTTCTGTGCAGCTGGCAGAGGTTGGAAGGCCACGGTGCATGACAAAGCACAGGTCGTCCCACCATGTTAGAGAGCTGTGGGTAGGGATGAGTGTGTGGACCCAGGAGCCAGGCTGCCTGTGCTCAGATCCCAGCACTGCCTCAGAATTGCCGTCTGGTCCTGGGCAAGGCACTTAGCCTTCCCGTGCCTCAGTTTCCTCATCTGTAGGATGGGAGTGATGAAGGTCACAGTCATCTCCTCCCAGGGCTATGAAGAGGTCTGTTCTAAGATTATTTTTGTCATAGCTGTTAAGCTCCTTGGAATCCTCAGCGGGGGTGAGCTGTGGTCTTAAGCCAACCGAGCTGCACGGCCCTGGGTCCAGGGAGCCAGCGGGGAAGATACAAGAGTCCTGTGTCTGTGGGGAAAGCAGACACCTGGCCTCATAGTGCTGAGGCCACCCACATCATAGTCCAGGGGAGACGGGATCCTGGGTAGAAGAGACCTGGGCCCAGGAAGAGATAGGTGCGCACCACGGTCCCTGGGGGAGGGTGATATGAGTCCACCAGAGATATAAGCAGTGGGGTGCATTGCTGTGGAGTGTGGGCAATGGGCAGGGGGTGGCTGGACCAGGGCCCCCAGCACCTGAGGGAGATCTCTGTGATCCTGGGGTTTGTGGCCTTGGGACTGATTTACAGGACAACCCAGCACATGGTTACGACAGAGCTGCTATGACCCCGGTGGTCGTGCAGCACTGGCTGGGGGTCCCTCGGGAGTGTATGACAGTGGACCTCATGGATGCTTGACCTTCACTGCACACTCGTGTGCACCCAGAGCCCTCAGTTGTAACTGCTGTCATGGCACAGAGGGAGAACTGGAGCAACGTGCCCGCCTAAAGTGCACGCCAGGAATGTGGCAGATGGAAGCCCAGTCTGTCTGGCCTCATGGCCCCAGGGTGCGAGGGCAGAGCGTGAAGGTGGGTGGCCACTGGGAGGAGAACCCAGCAGCCGGCGCATGAGATCCACACTGGCTGGGGTCAGTCTCGGCCTTTCGTCCGTCCTCCTTGTGTCCAGAGCTGGCCCTCCCACGGTGGTACCAGGCATATCGTATCCGCTGGGTGCTCATGAAGCTGATGGCCTGGGCGCCTCTAGGGAAACACAGGAGAGGGTACCCAGGTTTTCCCACGCCACTTGAAACCAGTCAGTTTTCTGTTTTCTGCAGGGTTTGACCAAGAGCTGTGCCAAAACACAATAAAACCAAACCAAACCCAAACTATGGCAACGTGGCTGGGCACCGTGGTTCATGCCTGTGATGCCAGCACTTTAGGAGGCCGAGGCGGGAGGATCACTTGCGCTCAGCAGTTTGAGACCATTCTGGGCAACACAGCGAGACTCTGTCTCTACAAAAAACACCAAAAAAGTAGCCAGGTGTGGTGGTGCGTGCCTGTGGTCCTAGCCACTTGGGAGGCTGAGGTGGGAGGATGGCTTGAGCCTGAGAGGTCGAGGCGGCAGTGAGTCGAGATCACACCACTGCACTCCCACCTGGGTGGGAAGGTGAGTCCCTGTCTCTGAAAAAAAAAAAAAAAAAAAGCAAAACAGCACACAACCAGCTTTGTTTGCACGGAGCTCAATCACCTTGACTTTTCTTCCAAGCCGACTCAGCCTTGAGCTCTCAGTCTCTCGCATTCTGCCCACCCCTGGGTCTCCTGGGCCTAAATCCTGACATGTGAGCAGGGGCCTCCTTCCTTTTTTTTTTTTTTTGTGAGATAGAGGCTCGCTCTGTCGCCCAGGCGGGAGTGCAGTGGTGTGATCTCAGTTCACTGCAGCCTCTGCCTCCCAGGTTCAAGCGATCGTCCTGCCTCAGCCTCCCAAGTAGATGGGATTACAGGTGCCCGCCACCATGCCTGGCTAATTTTTTTTTTTTTTTTTTTTGTATTTTTAGTAGAGATGGGGTTTCACCACATTGGCCAGGCTGGTCTCGAACTCCTGACCTCAGGTGATCCGCTGGCCTCGGCTTCCCAAAGTGCTGGGATTACGGGCCTGAGCCACGCACCCGGCCCAAGACTATCATTTTGCGTAACTGGGTGCAGTATCACACCCTCCTCCGTGGGGAGGCGCATCTGGGAGCCTCTGTGGCCACTCATGGGTTCTCTCTGTTTCCAGAATTGTCACTTCAGAGAGCTGTGGGGAGGAAGTCGTCCTGGAGGTGACCTGTTGAGAGGCCACTTTCACTCCGGAGAGTCTCTGTAGCTCCCCCTGGTGGCTGTACCGTTCAGCGGCGCCTCCTTCCTGTGGCTGGGCTGTGTGCCCTGGTGCCCATGGACCCAGCTGAACCCTTTGCCATTGAAGGACATCTGGGCTGCTTCCCAGGTTTTGGCTAAAACAAGTAAAGCTGCTATGAGCACTCATGAGCAGGTTTTTGTATGAACGTGACTGTCATTTCTCTGGGGCGCATCATGGGGTCGTGGGAGCTGGACGTCTACTTTGATAAGAAACCACCCAGCTGTCTTCCAGAGCGGCTGCTCCATCGTCCACTCCCAGCAGCAGCATGTAGGTGGCCCAGCTTCTCTGCCTCGCCATCAGCATGTGGGGTGGCCATGGTTAATTAATTAATTTATTTGATTTATTTTTATTTTTTCAGACGGAGTCTCGCTCTGTCGCTCAGGCTGGAGTGCAATGGTGGGATCTCGGCTTACTGCAGCCTCTGCCTTCTGGGTTCAGGCGATTCTCCTGCTTCAGCCTCCTGAGTAGCTGGGATTACAGGCACGCACCACCACACCTGGCTGATTTTTGTATTTTTAGTGGAAACGGGGTTTCACCATGCTAGCCAGGCTGGTCTCGAACTCCTGACCTCAAGTGATCCTCCTGCTTTGGCCTCCCAAAGTGCTGGGATTACAGGCGTGAGCCACCACAGCCAGCAATGGTTTATTTTTTATTTTAGCCATTCTAATAGGTGTATAATGAGATCTCACTGGGAATTTTTTGTTTGTTTGTTTGTTGTTTGTTTAGAAACAGGGTTGCTTCATGAAAAAAAAAATTTCGCCGGGCGCGGTGGCTCAAGCCTGTAATCCCAGCACTTTGGGAGGCCAAGACGGGCGGATCACGAGGTCAGGAGATCGAGACCATCCTGGCTAACACAGTGAAACCCCGTCTCTACTAAAAATACAAAAACTAGCCGGGAGAGGTGGCGGGCACCTGTAGTCCCAGCTACTCGGGAGGCTGAGGCAGGAGAATGCCGTAAACCTGGGAGGCGGAGCTTGCAGTGAGCTGAGATCTGGCCACTGCACTCCAGCCTGAGCGACAGAGTGAGACTCCGTCTCAAAAAAAAAAAAAAAAAAAAAAGAACGTGAATTTTTAAAGGTAGCATAATTAAGGTTGGAACATTAAAGAAAAAGAAAAGAAAAGAAGAAACAGGGTTGCTATGTTGCCCAGTCTGATCTTGAACTTTGAGGCTCAAGTGATCCAACCCCTCGGCCTCCCAAAGTCCTGGGATTACCTGCGTGGGCCTCGCCGTGGTTTAGTGCCAGAACGCTGAGGGTGCATGGTGTTGGACACCTGTTCCTGTGCGCGTTTGCCTTCTGCCTGTCCTCCTCAGGGAAGTAGCTCTTTATGTCGTTTGTCCATGTTGTAAGTGGGTTGTTTTTGTGCTGTTGAATTTTGAGATACATTGTGAATAGATTGTAGATTCCAGTCCATTGTCTGCTATACAATTTGCAAACATTTTCTCCCAATCTGTGGTTTGTTTTTCCTTCCTCTTCCCTGGGTCTTTTGTGGAGCAGTTTTTATGTCAAGGAGGTCGTCCTCTGCTGGGTTCCTATCCTCCTCCCGTTCATGGGACAGGCTTCCTGTACCACCGCAGCAGCAGTGAAAGGCTCACCCCTGCCCGGTGAGGTCTCTGCTGCTGGAAGTCTGAGTGTCAGGCAGTGCTCCCACCTCCTAACATCTGGAAGCCCCCTGCACTCCATGGTATCCAGTGTAGCATTAGCTGAACCCCCTTCCCCTCCCATCTGTGGACCCTAGAGGGCAGGGGGCCTTGTCCGTGCACTGGTCTGAGGCCAGCCTGAAGGTGCATGACCTGCTTCCATGACAGGAGCTAGGGACGCCTCCCTCCTCTGGAAAGGTCCCCACACAAGCATCTCCTATCAGGGACCTGGGTGCAGGAGCCATGGCCTCTTCCTGCTTCCTGCAGAGCTGACCCATCCCGGTGACCGTCAGCTTCTGCAGATCTCAGTGGTTTCAGGAAAGTGTCCCTAGGGTCTGTCTGGAGCCAAAGACAGAGGTTCCTTCCTCAGGAACTTCCTGCTTTGGGGACACTGCCTCCTTCTTAGGCGAGTTCCCACAGACTAGAACAAGGAGCCGGACCCCCAGCTATGGATGCCACTTCCTGTCCTGGGGGACAGGAAATCCCCAGGAAGACATCAGATTACATCAGATCCCCATGTTTCGTCACCTTCCTCTGGGTGAGTGGAGAAGGAGCAGGTGACCTGGGGGATGGTGCGTGGGCACAGGACGTACTTGATCTGAGCAGTTGACCCGGGAAATGGTGCATGGGCACGGGACACACTCGGTCTGGGCAGGCGACCCAGGGGGACAGGGCGTGGGCACGGGACACACTCGGTCTGGGCAGGCGACCCAGGGGGACGGGGCATGGGCACAGGACACACTCGGTCTGGAGGCTACCATGCTGGAGAGGAGGAGCCCTCAGGGTCTGTGTGGAGGAGGGAGGCAGGCCTTCCCAGACCCGTCCAACAGACTCGAGCAGGGTCAGCATGCTGGGCAGGTCCCCCTCCTCTACCCCTGGAGCCAGGCCCAAGTGCCCCTCACTCCAGCTGCAGGTCATGGCTGCCCTGAGCTAGGAGGAAACAGGGTGTTCTCACTGCACTTGCTCCTGGGGCAGGGGCTGGGGCAGGGTCACAGGTGCTGGATGGTGGCCCCAGGGCTGGGTTCTGGGTGGGTAGTGAGCCAGCTGCAGGTAGGGCTTGGTCCCTGTGTGTTTGCTGGCCCCTCCCTATTAAGGGTGCGTGGGTGTGGCAGGGGTGTGTGAGGAGCCCGGCCTCGGACAGACCCCTGTGGGCAAAAGATTACGTAGGTGCCGAGGCAAGAGACTGAAGGCACAAGCTGTTTCAGTATAATAAAGAAAATAGTTAGAATAAGAATAGTCATAATACAAATTAGATATAGAGATGATCATGAGCAATTATCAATCATTATTATAAACATTATTAATCATGAGCTTTCAGTATTACTCTTTGTTGCATTACTAACATAACCTAGGAATAACTGGCGGGTATAGGGTCAGGTGTTGAAGGGACATTGTGAGAAGTGACCTAGAAGGCAAGAGGTGAACCGTCTGTCACGCCCGCATAAGGGCCGCTTGAGGGCTCCTTGGTCAAGCGGTAACGCCAGTGTCTGGGAAGGCACGCGTTACTTAGCAGACCGTGAAAGGGAGTCTCCTTTCCTTGGAGGAGTCAGGGAACGCTCTGCTCCACCAGCTTCTTGTGGGAGGCTGGATATTACCCAGGCCTGCGTGCAGTCATCTGGAGGCCTAAACCCCTCCCTGCGGTGCTGTGCTTCAGTGGTTACTCTCCTTGTCCACTTTCATGTTCCTCCTGTACTCCTGGTTCCTCTTTGAAGTTCTTAGAAGATAGCAGTAGAAGAAATAGTGGAAGTCTTAAAGTCTTTGGTCTTATAAGTGCATAGAAGAAAATGCTGACATATGCCGCCTTCTCTCTCTGCTTTGGCTACCTAAGAGGGAGGAGCCCCCTATCCTGTAATCACGTGACTTGCTTCACCTTGTCAATCACTTAGAAGATCCACCCTCCTTACCCTGCCCCCTTGTCTTGTATGCGATAAATATTAGCGCGCCCAGCCGCTCCGCTCGGGGCCACTAATGGTCTCCGCGTCTTGATGGCAGCGTTCCTTCCCTCGGGCCTGACTGCTTTCTCTTTATCTCTTTGTCTTGTGTCTTTATTTATTATAATCTCTAGTCTCCGCATATGGGGAGAACACCCGTGAAGCCCAGTAGGGCTGGACCCTACAGACCCCATGCTGGAGGGTCAGAATCACTGTCGGGGGTAGGGACGAGCAAGGAACCAGAACCCTGCTTGGGAAACAGGCTGCAGTGAGGCAGGGCAGGGGTCGCCACCAAATACCCAGGACACGCCAGGGTGTGGCGGCCGAAGGTCAGAAAGTCTCCACACCAGTCCTGTGAGATGGGCTTGGTTTTTCCCAGTGTTGTGGATGAGAGACCGGAACACAGAGCCACTAAATGGCCAGCCCGAGACAGCACAGCTGGCAGGCAGCAGGTCCACGCTCCAGTCCCAGTGGGATCTCATTCCCGACCACACGGGTCCCTTTCTCACCTCGGGACCCACAGAGGCCTTGCCCCAGGCTCCAGGCCCCGGAAGTTTCCAGAGAGGGGTGCTCTCTGGGCAGGCCCAAGCCCCTGCAGGTGTCGGGGCTGAGAGGTGTGGCCTGGAAGGTCACCAAGGCCTGACCGCCAGGCTGCCAAGTCGGGTCAGCAGCAGAGCCCAGCGAGAGCCCTGCTCACCGGGGCCCGTGCCTGGACAGCGTTCAGAGCCACAGGGAACAGGAGGCACGAGGCCTTGGGAGTAAGCCAGAGCAGGGTCGGTCGGCAGGAGGGGTGCGCGTCCACTGAGCACCAGCTCCGGGCTCCGAATGCCTTCGAGGGCTCCCTCCGTGATCCCACCCAGGGCCCGCTGGGAAAGGAAGCACCTTCTTCATCCACCTGTGCAGGGCGCCACGGCCACCAGGACAGAAAGGGAAGCAGCGGGATCTGAACTCGCCCTCACCCCTCCCTCTCCCACAGGCACCAACGCTGGGCACAGGCTGCCACGCTCCGGAGGGGCAGGGAACACACCGCAGCCCCTGGGGCCCTGAGTGCTCCATGTGGAAGGGGAGGCAGGTTATGATGGAGCAGGAGTAGAGAGAAGAGCCCAGCCCATGGGGACCCAGGTGGTCATGTAGCAGGACGAGCCGCAGACAAAACTCCTCAGACACCGGATTAAAGAAGGAAGAGGCTTTTTATTTGGCCAGGAGCGTCGGCAGACCAGCGTCTTAAGAGCCGAGCTCACCTAAAAAGAAATTCTTGGTCTTTTTAAAGGCTTACAACTTTAAGGAGTCCACGTGAAAGGGTCGTGATAAATCGAGCAAGCGTGGGAAACGTGACTGGGGCCTACATGCATCAGCTAACAGAAGAAAAAGTTTTACAATGCTTTTTTTTTTCATACAGTGTCTGGGATTTACAGATAACACAAGTAGTTTAGGTCAGGGGTTGATGTTATTCTTGTTACTTTTTTTAACTCCTAGGGCCGGTTGGTGGTGCCAATGCTGTCTGGCTGTTTATCTTACATTTGTTTCTTTCTAACTTTTTGTTTTCTCTCTTTTGTCTTGTGAACTAGGCAAGGTGGGGGGAGGAGGGCAGCAGGAGTAGTAGTGGTCTCCTTCCTTAGTCAGGCCTGCAGAACAAGGTGATATTTGGATTTAAACGACAAAGGAGGCTGGGTGTGGTGGCTCACGCCTATAATCCCAGCTACTTGGGAGGCTGAGGTGGGAGGATCGTTTGAGCTCGGGAGTTCCTAATGAGCCTAGGAAACAGTGAGACCCCATATCTACCAAAAATAAATAAATTAGCCAGGCATGGTGGCACATGCCTGTGGGCCCAGCTACTCAGGAGGCTGAGGTGGGAGGATCACTTGAGCCCCGGAGGTTGAAGCTGCAGTGAGCTGTGATGACTCCACCGCACTCCAGCTGGGGTGACAGAGTGAGACCCTGTTTCATAAATAAATAAATAAATAAATAAATGGGAGTTTGCTGGGAAGGCAGCCTGGAAGGAAACAGCAAGTGCTGGGAAAACAGCAGCGCATGGCAGGGGCGGGACCCAGGTATACCGGTGCCACTGGGCCAGGTCCTGTGGGTCTGGCAGGGGATGGAGCCCGAGGTCAGACCTGGGTGCCGGTGGTCCTGCTGCTGGCCGGGTCGTGGTGAGAGCTGAGTCTGGAGGAGGCAGAGGCACCATACGGAATTAACTAGAAGCTCAGGTCAGTGGCGTGGCAGCGCTTGCCGGCACTGTCCGTGGTTCTGAAGGAGACTGAGTGGGTAGGTGCGTCTTGCCTGGGGTGCGGAGGGTTCTGGAGTCTTGTGGGGCTCACAGACACAAAGGTGAGAGCCCAGGTGCCAGCAGGCAGCCTCTGGCCTGGCAGTTAGGAGGCCTGGGGCTGACCCCACACGCATTCCTGTCACATCGCTCATCTTCACACCCTCCCAGGCATGACAGCGCTTCTCTCATGGCACTGGCCTCTCTGTGCCAGCACTGTCACCTCCATAAATTAAAATCCTGTGGGTGCAAAGTCACACACAGCCCCTTCCTATTCGCAGATTCTCTTTCACTGCAGTCTCTCTGTCTCTTTCTTTTATTCTTTTTTTTTTTGAGAGGGTCTCGGTCTGTTGCCCAGGCTGGAGTGCAGTGGTGCGATCCTCACTCACTGTAGCTTCGACCTCCTGGGCTCAAGCGATCCTCCCACTTCAGCCTCCTGAGTGGCTGGAACTACAGGCCTGCACCACTATGCCCGGCTAATTTTTTTTTTTTTTTTTTTGGTAGAAATGGTGTCTCACTATGTTGCCCAGACTGGTCTGGAACTCCCAGGCTCAAGTGGTCTTCCTGTCTTGGCCTCTCAAAGTGCTGGGAGTACAGGCATGAGTCACCGCGCCTGGCCCCTGCAGTCTTAACCACAACTTCAGAACCTTCCTCCGAGAGCTGTCCCTGCACCGACCTGCCCTTCAGGAGCTTCCCACCAACTGGGGCACTGGGCAGGACCCCAGGTGGCAACAACATAAAACTGCGAGCTGATGGGTGCAGGACAGAAGGAGCCTGGGGTCAGAGAAGGATGCAGAGGGCAGGGCAGTCAGGATGCTCACTGGAGGACAGAGGAAGCAGGCAGAGCCCAGAATGTGGAAAACTCCAGGAGAGGTGGCCCTGTGCTCTGGAGCCGAGAAAGCGCCTTGAATCCTGGCTCCATCAGGTCTCCTCACAGCCTCTGCATTTTGCAGAATGGGGCGTGACAGCAACCTCACAAGCTGTGTGGGATTGCACGAGACCTTCATGAAGACCCAGCCTGGACCCAGGCTGTGGGGAGGCAAGGTTGGGGGTGCTAAGACCACACAATGGCTGGGGGCAGGAGTGCGCCACGGGGCGGGGCACGGGCTTGCGAGTCGGGGCCCACATCGTGCTGTGAGGAAAGCTGCATCACTTGCAGCCTTTGTCAGAACAAGAAGCTGAGTCCTTTCCTCTGCTGGGGCCTCAAGTTTCCTCGTTCAGAACAGGAGGGGCTTTTGGGTCAGGAAGGTCTAACGCATGGGGCTTGCGCTGGGGAGAGACATCCAGGGCAGAGGTGGGGCTGGAGTGTGGAAAGGCCCTCAGGGCACTTCCCAGAGCACCCGGAAGGACTTCACAGGGACCAGCTGCCTGCCAGGAGGCGCAGGATGCACGGCCCAGGCAGCTGGGCGCCCCCCTCCTCCAGGCAGGCCTCCCTGTACTCCGTGTCCCTGAGAAATCTACCTCTGACTCCACACAGATGCCCCACACCACATGGCTGTCTCCACTTGTGCCCGTGTTCACCAGCCCGGGCTCTGTGGGGTCTGGGATGTTCTCACTCAGATGTGTGTCTCCCCCAGCCCCAGCTCACTTCCCATATAGCGCCTGGCACAGAGTTCCGGGAAGGTTTTCGGAATGAACCCAGGAATGACTCACAGGCACCCGCAGGGAGGGGATGCTGGGGGCAAGGGGAGGCTCCCTGAGGGCAATGCTCTCTCCCACCACCACCTCCTTGTTCCTGTGGCTGACATCTGGGTCCCCGCTCACCTTGGTCCAGCACGGAGCACCCTGCCCAGCACCCCAAGGCCTGCTGGGCTGCCGGGGACTCCCAGTCTCTCTTGGAAGCCTCACCCCTGCCCAGTTGCTCCTGGGTTGCCTTCCCGCCCTTCTTTCCCTGATTTCAGTGCTCAGTGGAGCATCACCTCCCTGGAGTCCTCCTGCAAACCCCAGACAGGATAGCAGGGCCTAGTTGCCGTGGGGATTCGGCCACATACAGCTTTTATTTCATTGACATTGACTTTTCATTACAAAATTAGCATGCCTACCCAGAAGATCCAAATGAAAGAGCAGTTTCTCAAGTAAGAAGCAGCACCCTCCCCACTGCTGTCCCTGAAAGCAACTCCCAGGAGTTTGTTCCCGCTTCCAGACGGTTTTCTCTGCCTACGCAAAAGCACACATTGAAAACAACAATTTGTTAAAAAAGAAAAAAAAAAAGGCTGAGCATGGTCGCTCATGCCTGTAATCCCAGCACTTTGGGAAGCTGAGGCAGAAGGATCACCTGAGGTCAGGAGTTTGAGACCAGTCTGGCCAACAGAGTGAAACCCCAGCTCTACCAAAAAATTAAAAAAAATGAAAATTAGCCGAGTGTGTTGGTGCATGCCTGTAGTCCCAGCTACTTGGGAGGCTGAGGCAGAATTGTTTGAACCCAGAAGGTGGAGGTTGCAGTCAGCCTGGGTAATAGGGAGAGACTCTGTCTCAAAAAAAAGAAAAGAAAAAGAAAAAAACAAAATACTAACTTGTAACCAGCAGGGTTGCTGTGTGAGTTTCTTCCCCTCTGAGAGGCTGTTCTTGGTTTCAGTGAACCAGTGTGGCCAGGAGGGTGACAAGAAGCAGTGTGCACCTTACTGTCAGCTGGGCTCAGAGATTCTGGACGGCTCAGAGATTCTGCGCCAGGGCTGGTGGGAAATGATACTGAGGCAGCAATAAGTGGTCCTTAAGATCTGCTAAAATCTCTGCAGGACATCACTGTTCCCTGTACAGCCGGGAGGCTGCGGCCTGGAGCTAGGAACCCTCTCCCTTCTCAGGAGACTTACCACAAAGGCAGTGCTTCCTCACGTCACTCCACCAACGCAAGGATATGGAAGCCAGGCTCCTTCTACAGAGCAGAAATGAGGACTGTCACTACTGATAAGTGCCGGAGCCACTGCGTTTTGAAAGGACCCTAGCTGGTGTCCGTCACAGACCATCCAAGCTGCTGAAATGCACACTGCTCCAGATGGCCATGACCTGATCCCAGCAAAAACGCAGGAGACAAAGCTGTGTGCAGAGTTTGTCCAGAATGAAACAGTCATTAGATAAACTACATAAAAGGCTCCAAAACATGGACCAGGAAAAAAAACCTGGCCTACATCAGTTGGTTGGTGGTGTGTAGGTCACTGTCATTACTTTCTAAGTTTGCTACAAGATTTACCTGAAGGCTTCATCTACATGATAGTGTAATCGGCAGTAGGGTCTGGCCACTCACCGCTTGGAGAAAGAAGCCAAAATAGTAATGAGGTGTGATAGAGAATGAGGCTTTATTATCCGTGCCAGCAGAAAGCAATTCCACTCTTCTATTTGTGGAGGGAACGCAGGGGGATTTTCTTCTCTTTTTTTCTTTTTCTTTTTTTTTTTGAGACAGGCTTTTGCTTTTGTCGCCCAGGCTGGAGTACAGTGATGCAATCTCAGCTCACTGCAACCTCCACCTCCCAGGTTCAAGCGATTCTCCCGCCTCAGCCTCCCAAGCAGCTGGGATTACAGGCGTGCACCACCATGCCCAGCTAAATTTTTTTTTTTTTTTTTTTTTTTTTTGAAGAACAGGGTCACCAGTTTATTTCTTGGTGCCTCCAGAGCTCATGGAAAAGCAGCACAGTGAGCAACAAGCAACAGTGGTCAGTAAATGGATACCACTCAACACGTTACCACAGTCTCAGCTTGGCTGTGTGGTACATGCTGCCAAGGGTTGGGTGCCAAGAGAGAGCAGAATGAAGCCAGGTCCCCAGGGAAGTGAGGGCTCAAAATATGGACTGAGGGTGATGAGGGTGGTGTTCAAATCCAGATGTCAGAGCTACAATCGCCCCCAGGGTAGCGGAGTTCATGGGCGAGGGCTGGGCCTAGAGGCTCCTTTCCGAAGTCCACCAGGAAGTTGGGGTTCAACTTCAGCCCTCCTTTTACTGTGTCTACATCAACCTGCAGCATCACAGAGCCTTCCCTGATGAGATCAGGGTAAAACTGCTTGTCCCAGGCGCTGTACAGCGATGTGGTCACGTAGAGGCGCTTCCCGTCCAGGCTGAGCTGGATCATCTGAGGGCCTCCAGCCACCCATTTTCCCTTGACCACCAGGGGCTCTGGCTGGGACTTTAGTTCCTGGTCCTCCAGCACTTGCACGGGGCCTCCCTTAACGATGCTGCCCCCGAGGAAGAGCTGTCCTGTGAGGCGCGGCCTCTGTGGGTCAGAGATGTCATACTGCCTCAGGTCCCCATGGAGCCAGTTGCTGAAGTAGAGGAAGCGGTCATCCAGGGACAGCAGGATGTCGGTGATCAGGCCTGGCATTTCGGGCAGCAGCCAGCCCTTCACTTTCTTGGGGGGCACCTGGATCACCTTCTCCACTGACCAAGTACCTCCCTCGTTCTTGTAGAAGCGCTGGATGGTGGAGCTGAGTGCGCAGCCCACAAAGCCTTGGGCAGCATCTGGGTTGTGCAGGAAGCGGATCTCCAATGGAATAAGCCCATCTTTTAGAGACAGGGTGTGCACGATCTCATGGCGCTGCCAGTCCCATACATATAAGTGGCTCCCGTACAGCCCAGCCTCCACATCAGCGGGGTTGAAGCCATCTCGTAAGACATTGGGAGCTGCCCACTCAGTGCTGATCATGACATTGTGTCGAGGCTGGTACCAGAAGTCATAGCCCAATGGCGCAGCGCCCCCAGGTCGCTCCCATGTCCCCTTCACCTCGAATGTCTCCCCATCCAGCAGCACAAAACCCCCTTTGCCATTGCCCTTGAGGTCTCCCAGGGAGCTGATCATCACCTCCCCGCTGGCCAGGCAGTGACTGGTGTGGAGAAAGGCCAGTTCGCACTTGGCATGGATGTCCTTGGGCTCAATGACCTTGTGCAGCTTTGGGGCCCGGGGCTCAGAGCCCACGTCTACCACATAGATGTGAGAGGAGATGAGACTGGGCAGCACCAGCTTGGTGCGCGACTTGGTGCTATCACTGAAGCAGCTGCTGCAGGTGTTCCATCCTGAGTGATGCAGCTCATCCTTCAGGTTGGGCATGGGCAGCCGGTGGATGACCTGGCAGTACTGGGGAGACTTGGGGTCAACATCCACAGTGGCCAGGTAATCTGGGGCCTCAGTGCCGGTGTTTCGGTAAATGCAGGGCAGGTAGACGATCTCTTCTCTGGGTCCTTTCATGGCCTCCAGAGGGGTGGAGTAGCTGGGTCCACAATTCCCACATTTTGCAGCCATGCTGCCAACTGGTACACTTTGATCCTGGCAGGTTTGCTGTGCTGGTGTTAGAGGCCGCTGTTCCCCCAGCTAAATTTTGTATTTTTAGTAGAGACAGGGTTTCACCATGTTGGTCAGGCTGATCTTGAACTCCTGGCCTCAGACGATCTGCCTGCCTCGGGCTCCCAAAGTGCTGGGATTATAGACGTGAGCCACCGTACCCTGCCACAGAGGGTTTGCAGAAAAGGCTGGGGGTGAGGAGGTGCCAGGAGCATGACCCACTTCCACGCTCGTCTCGAATTATTGCTCCATCTGGTGCAGGGGCCAGCGCCAGCGTGGCTTCTGCCAGGTTATAAACTAATTGTTGTCAATCTTGTCATCAATCTCTAGCCAGGAGTGGGTTCCCGCCTCGAAGTAACCTTTTGCTGGAGAGAGAATTCCAGAGGTGTCTGGTCTGTAACAGGATCTGACCCTTGAAGGTTTTAAGGAAAGAGGTGACCAGATTGGTGAGCAGGGTGTATGCCTAACAACCTTCCGGGTAAAAAAGTGTGCATAAGGCCTGGAGAAGAGAATGGGAAAAGAGAGCGGAGGTCATAGCACATTCCGAGGCTGTAAAGTTTATCTCAGAGCTATGGCTTGAAAGTGAGGAGAAAGGAGAAAAGGGGAAAGAAAAAGAAGTTTTAAAACGCGGTTTGAGGTGAAGCTGCTAAGTGACTCGGTTACAAGAACCTTGGCTTCCACACCCTCCTGCACCCCTCTTAGCTTGACTTTAGCTGATTTCAACTCTTTAGGCAGAGCTTGACCCCTCCAGCCAATGGCCAATCAGGGAAGCTTTTCACCTGTGGCCTGGAAGCCCCTGCTTCCAAATGTCCTGTCTTTCTGGGCCAAACCAGGGTATACATTACATGCACTGATTTCTGGCCTTGCCTGTAACTTCTGTCTCCTTAAAATGTATAAAATCAGGCTGTTCCCCAACCACCTTGAGCACATGCTCTTAGGATGTCCTAAGGCTGTGTCATGGGTCACAATCCTTAACCTTAGCAAAATAAACCTCTAAATTGATTGAGACTCATCTCAGACACTTTTTGGCTTACAAGAGGCAGCTCCAGCTCAGGGTAGGGGATTTCTGGTCACAGTCTAGTTACTGGAACAAATATGGGACAAGTTCCAGGGAAAGCGACTCCGTGGATCCTGAAGGAGTGAGGATGCTGGCACCTGCCCTGGGGTGTACCCCTAGAGCCTCAAGGAAAAGGAAGGGCCAGACCACTGGGGCTCCTGGGTCCCCGGGTTCCCAGGTTCTAGGCTGGTTTGCCAGTTACCTTAGTTACCAGAAAGGGGTCCCAATCTAGACCCTAAGAGGGGTTCTTGGATCTTGTGCAAGAAAGAATTCAGGTCGAATCCACAGAAAGCAAGTTTATTAAGGAAGTAAAGGAATAAAACAATGACCACTCTGTAGACAGGGAGGGTGTTCCTGAAAGCAAGAGGAGGAAGCTGCTCACCTCAGGCCTAGTGAGAGTTTATATATGAGACGAGAAACCCAAAAAACCACGGGGGAGATTGCTCCGCTGCCAGCGCTCCTGACAAAGGATTGTTTATCTTTGTGTAACTCCTGTCTAGCAAGAATCTATATTATTATCTTCAAAGTGAAACTCATTCTTAAACTAAGAATGCTTCTGTTCCTAAGATATTGGACATCAGGACATTATTTCCTGGGTCTTGTCGCTAAACATTATTCCCTTGCTCCCTTCACTGTAATATCTGGTGACCGAACACCTAAGGTCCCAGAACCCAGCTGGTCTCAGCCTCACTTCACCCAGCCCCTCTTCAAGACGGAGTCGCTCTGGTTGGAAGGCCTGTGAAACCTTCATGTGGCCAGAAACACCAGAGACTTGCTGAGTAGATGGTGACGCGCACACAGAGCACGGCAGAGAGCTGCGGGACCTTCTCAGGCAGGACCTGGAAGGCGTGGCTGCCACTGGGAGCTGCCAAAGTGCTCAGGCAATGGCCGCTGGGGATCCCCCATGGATGCTGCACAGAGAACACGACAGAGGCCCCATGGGGACCCAGGCCAGGGGCAGGGGACAGAGGCTGAAGGGGGGCACAGAGGCGCGGCGTTGCGGGGAAGAGGTCCAGGGTGGGGGTCGGGGCTGGGGACGGGGGAAACAGGAGAGGGGCTTGGAGCAGAGGGCAGAGCCCAGGGTTGGGGAGAGGTGGGGGCAGGGAACAGAGGCTGGGTGCAGAGGTCGGCAGCTTCTCGGGTCGCCCTAGGCTCGGGAGGACTGGCTCTTGGTGGCCCTCGGTGGCTCGAGGCCAGGGCAGGGCCGGTGGAGGGGGCGGGGCGCTAGCACCGGGCCTCACTCCTGCCCTGGGTGGTTCGGGGCCGCGACCCACGCTCCGCAGACGCATGCGCCGGGTGACCAGGCTGGAGGCTGTGTTCTGGCCGCATCTCTGCATCCCCTTCTCTGCACGGTCTCCCTCAGGCTGACCAGGTTCCCTCGGGAGCGACTGGAAGCTGGAGGACAAGGCCTGGAGGGGCAGGAGCAGGTCTCCAGGCCCAGGACCGCCTGGGCAGGACCCCTCCGCACAGGCCTGGAGGCCTGGCCGCGCCCCCGGCCCTCCCCAGGGGCATCCGGGGAGCCTAAGGCACTGGCGGCCTCCCCCGGTGCCCCGTACCTGTCTGAGCTGTGGCCTGCAGTGTGGTCTGATTGCGGAGACCCCCAGGCCCTTTTGCCAGAAGCAGACTCTGGAGGGCCACCACGGGTGAACATGAAGGGCGGTGCTCCCGGATTCCCCGCGGGTTAAGCAGGGTCTCCCTGATAGGCACAGCCAGGCCCTGCTCACTCATCCCTGGCTGGTTCAGGGGTGCCCGCAGCCACCCACCTCCACAGTTCTCTTTATGGGAGCAAAAAAGTTGCAATGCCACGATTTTCGGTTCCTGTTCCTTGCTGCTGAAAGCACCGGGACCCGATCCAGACCTCGGGCTGACCGGCCGGGGCGCGGAGAGGCTTCCCCTCCCCCTCGGAGTGCTGGAGGCCCCTGCTGGCCCCGGAGCTCCAGGAAGGGCTGAGGGCCAGGGAGGGAGGATGCCGCCTCGCATATGGGAGGATGACATCCAGCCGAGGTTTCGCCCCCTTCCCCTTCATCTTGTTTCTCAAATGCTGGGTTTCTTCACGTGGAGGTGGAGTTTGTGTCTCAGGGAGCAGTGGTCTGGAGCCAAGGCCCCGGGAGTTAGAAGCTGTGAGAGCTTTCCGGGAGGGGCGTGGCGGGGTGGCAGGGTTCCCTTTCCCTGGGTTCCTGGGCTCCCTAGCCTGAGGCAGGGGGCAGGAGCGCTGCAGGGTCAAGGCAGGGCAGTGGCTGCGCAACTCAGGGCTCCAGGGGAGGCTGGCCTGGCCTTCAGAGCCCAGAGGGGAGAGAAGGGGAAGGGGGAGCTGGCTTTTGCCCAGGGTGTGGTGTGACTTGCAGTGCATTTCAGAGCCTGCTGGGGACACCACTGAGCCACCGGATCCTGGGCTCAGAGGATCGCCAGGGGCAGAGGCAGGGCTGAGGGAGGGTTGGCCTCCGAGGGGAGCTTCTTCAGCCGCCTCCTCACCTGCTCCTCCCCTGCAGAGACGCCACTATTAAGTCCAATGAATTAAGAGACAAAAAGCTGAGCGTGTTAGGAAGGAACTCCACTCCTAGATGCCCGTTTCCAAGGCAACGCTGGCTCCATCCCTCAAAGAGTGGGTGCTGGAGCAGTGCCTGCAAGCCCCAGTCCCTAAGGAGGAGGAAAGGGATGGATCCGGTGGGTTCTGGGGAGGATCCCCAGGGTGCTAGGCAGAGTCCTGCTCTCACGGTCTCTCCTGCACTCCCTCAGCTCTGCCACACCCGGGTCTCCCCTACCCACGTATCTGAGTCCACCTGTCCCCGAACAGCTGGCAGAGGCTGGGGGCCCAGTCCCGGGTGTCAGACGCCCCTTGTGTTCTTGTGTGTCCTCCTGTGGGAGTGGCCAGAGCTCCTGGGAGAGGGAGGCGTGGTTAGGGCTTGTCCCATGAGTTGAGTCAGGCACTGCACCCTGGTCTTGGTCAGTTTTGATGGTGAGGAGACCTGGGTGGGGGCAGACCCAAGGGGTGCGGGAGAGACAGAGTGAGAACAAGCCTCTGCCCGGCTTCTTGTGATGAGCACGGGCAAAGGGTCCTGAATTCTTCTGGGGCAGGAAGAGACCGCTGTGGTGTGGACTTCTGGACTGTGGATGAGGAAGGAGACCACTACTGCTCCTGCTGCCCTCCTCCCCCCACCTTGCCTGGTTCACAAGACAGGAGGAAAGAGAGAAAGCAAAAAGTTAAAAAGAAACAAAAGTAAAATAAATAGCCAGACAACCTTGGCACCACCGCCCGGCCCTAGGAGTTGAAAAAAGTAATATTAATAACATCAATCCCTGACCAAAACTACTTGTGTTATCTGTAAATTCCAGATACTGTATGAAAAAAGCATTGTAAAACTTTTTGTTCTGTTAGCTGATGCATGTAGCCCCCAGTCACGTTTCCCACGCTTGCTCGATTTATCACGACCCTGTCACGTGAACCCCTTAAAGTTGTAAGCCTTTAAAAAGGCCAAGTATTTCTTTTTCAGGGAGCTCAGCTCTTAAGACGCGAGTCTGCCGACGCTCCCTGCCGAATAAAAAACCTCTTGCTTCTTTAATCCGGTGTCTGAGGAGTTTTGTCTGCGGCTCGTCCTGCTACATGGTCACCAGGGTCCTGGCAAGGCCCCCTTCCTGGGACTGTGGCCCCGTCGAGCCAGGGAGTCTGGCTTTCTCCTCCCCAGGACCATGGCTTCCAGAGCACAGCCAGTCTTGGGGCAGGTGTCCAGGGAGGGGCTGATGTGGACTCAGGAAAGGTCCCTGACACTCCCACGTTCAAATCCTCAAGCCTGTGAATGTGCCTTCTATGGTAAAAGGGACTTTGCAGCCGTGAGGAAGCGGAGGATCTGAGATAGGAGATGGCTCCGGATTCTCCAGGCGAGTCCTAACTGTGGTCACAGGATCCCTGTAGGAAGGAGGCCGAGGCAGAGCTGACTTGAGAAGGGAGCCATGTTTGGAGAGGCTTCAAAGGTGGAGAAAGGGCCATGAGCCAAGGAGAGCAGGCGGCCTCTTGAAGCTGCGAGGGTGGAGGGTGGGTTCTCTCCAGAGAAAACACAGCCCAGCCAGATCCCTGACTTGAACTTCTGACCTCCAGAGCCGCAGTATGAACTTGTGTTAAGTCACTAGGTTTGTGGCAATTTGTTACGGCAGCCTTGGGAAACTGGTACGGAGGGACGTGGGTTCTTGGGTCAGGGCCCTGCCCCCTCCCTGCCCAGCGCCCCCAGCCCCCAGTCTCCCTGCTGCCCGGGCTGGATGAGAAAGGAAGGTCCCTCTATGTTCACTCTTGAGACTGACAGCATGCGTTGGGCTCTGAGACAGGGCCCAGGATGTCTTGGCTGTGGCCATCCGCCCGTTGGTACTGCTGACCCGCCTGGCTCAGACTCAACTTGGCCTGGGAATCTGGCTGGCTCTTGGCTGACATCCAGCTCCTCCCCAGCTCAGGCGTCCTGGAGCCTGGGACACCCCTGGGAAGCTGGGTGCGGTTGGCAGGAAGCCCAGGGACTGGACCTTGGATCTGCATGGCCGAGCTGTGTGACCTTGAGCTCGAGCCTCATGTCGTTCCTACCTCAGCGGGCTGTGACAGGGCCCACCCTAGACAGCTAAGCACAGCACCCTCTGCTCCTGCTCAGAGCCGGATTGGGCGCCAGGAGAAAGCCCTCTGTGGGCTGCTGGGGATGGTGCTGGGGGTGGTGCTGGGGATGGTCTTGGGGTGGTGTTGGGGGTGGTGTTGGGGGTGGTGCTGGGGGTGGTGTTGGGGGTGGTGCTGGGGGTGGTGTTGGGGGTGGTGCTGGGGGTGGTGCTGGGGATGGTGTTGGGGGTGGTGCTGGGGGTGGTGCTGGGGGTGGTGCTGGGGGTGGTGCTGGGGGTGGTGTTGGGGGTGGTGCTGGGGGTGGTGCTGGGGATGGTGCTGGGGGTGGTGTGGGGGTGGTGTGGGGGTGGTGTGGGGGTGGTGTGGGGGTGGTGCTGGGGGTGGTGTGGGGGTGGTCTGGGGGTGGTGTTGGGGGTGGTGCTGGGGGTGGTGTGGGGGTGGTGTGGGGGTGGTGTGGGGGTGGTGTGGGGGTGGTGTTGGGGGTGGTGTGGGGGTGGTGTTGGGGGTGGTGTTGGGGGTGGTGTGGGGGTGGTGTTGGGGGTGGTGTTGGGGGTGGTGTGGGGGTGGTTTTGGAAGTGGTGTAGGCGGTGGTGTGGGGGTGGTGTTGGTGGTGGTGTTAGGGGTGGTGTTTGGGTGGTATTGAATGTGGTGGTGGTGGGGGTGGTGTTGCAGGTGGTGCTAGGGGTGCTGTTAGGTCTTTAGATCATGAGGGTCTGGGGCTGGCTCAGGTGAAGAGTGGGGTCATGAGAAGTGTCCTGATGACCACAACTCCCATTTACTGAGCACTTGCTCTCTGCCAGGCACGGGGCTGTAAGCCCTGACACATGGCATTCCAGCACTCTGGAGAATCCTCACTGTAGCCCACAAGGAGGGCTCTCCTAGGATTCCTGCTGAACAGAGCCAAGTGGGAGGTGAAGGCGTTCCCAGGGTTGTGGAGCTGGGGAGGGCTGGGCCTTAGATTCGAAGCAGGCAGCCTGACCCCTGCACTGTGCTCTAGTGGGCTGTAGGCATGAGTGTTCGTGTGCACACGTGTGCATGTGTGAGTGTGAAAATGCAAGTAACAGATGGCCCAAATAAATAGCTTCAACACAGCAGACATTTATTTCCCTCCCAGGTAAGGGCACCCCGAGGTAGGCAGTGCCTTCTGTCAGCAGCAAGCCAGGCCCCTCTCATTGTGCTGCCCTGCCATGCTCAGTGCTGCCTCATGGTGCAAAGTGGTTGCTGAGCTCCAGTCATCACTTCAGCCAGCAGGAAGGAGGAAGGGGAAGGAGAAAGACGTGACCTCACCGTCTAGGGCATTTACCTTCTGACCCCCAGCTAGGCATTGTGGGTTTTATTACTAAGGAAAAGGAGAGAACAGTTAGCGGAGGCCTCCCACTGCCCGCCGGGATGAGCTTGGCAGGCAGGACAGGACTCTGGGCTTCCCAGTTCATGGAGTGTTGAACTGGCGGGATTAGGGGTTCTTTAAGTATCACTCTGTACTTCTCAGAAGGGGAAACTGATACCCAAGTCAGTGGCTGAGCTGTGGCCCAGGCTGGGCCTCTGCCTGCTGTCCCAGAGCTCTGTCCTGACACCAGCTGCTGGTGAAGGCAGGGCTTAGAGCAGTCACCAGCCCTGCCAGAGGACCCTGGGGACCCCTCCCCATAATGGGCTGCCCACCTTCCCTCTGTTACCCAGTCCTGCTTCCTCTGCAGGAAGCTGAAGGCCCATTTTGCCCCCTCCCTAGCACAGGGTAGCCTATCTGACACCCCCAGACTCCTCCATGACACCCACCAGGCTGAGGGCCTGGGGGGCTGCAGTCTAGAGGGCAGGCAAGGATGAGGCTGGAAAAATTTAATCTACTCCTCTCCTTTCATCAACTTCACTCCTCCACTGCTCTAGGCTGCTCTAGCCTCTGCTAGAGCAGAGACAGCTATTCCCAGCCTCACGTGCTGTCCTAAGCCCAGTAGGTACTGACCCTTGATGGTCACTTCAAGGTGACAGGCACCCACTCAGCATCCAGCCCTTCCCCATCCAAGGCTGCAAGGTAACTTTCCAAGCCAGGGTCTCCCATGGCAGTGCTCACACCATAGCCAGACAGGCCCCGCTGGCCCCATCCTCTCCATACTTGGTGCCTGTCCCCCCAGCCCCGCCCTGCTCCTCTGCATATGGCCTCACCCCGACCCGCCTCCCTGTGCCCTCTCATCCTCAGCCTGCTTCCCCCACTATCCCACCTCCCCGAGGCCCGTCTTTCCTAGGGGTGACTATAGCCTCCCTCCAAGGCCTCTTCCCTCCAGACAGCCGGGGGCTGACGTGGGGAAGGGCAGGGCGGGCCGGTGTGACCGCTGCAGGTGGAGGAATTCCTGTGGCAGAAGTTAAGGGTGAGGATTGGGTGTGGGGGCCCCGGGCATGTGGTGGGTGTCATCTCTGCCTGGCTGTGCTGGTGGGGATCCCCAGCCCCCATGAGGGTTGCAGGTCCTGGGGCGTGGTGGCCAAGGTCTGGACCCAGCGCCCACGTGCTGCAGTCCTGCCACTCACAGGCGGTGGGGAGAGGAAACCAAGGGCAAAGCCGGGAACTGAGGAAGCAACCGGGCCGGTGGGCCTGTGCTGGCTGCATCGCCCCAGACACTCCAAATTCATTCTCCAAAGCTGGTGCAGGGGCAGGAGGGGAAGGTACCAGACAGAGTGCTGGCAGGGCGGGGGCGTGAGTCGGGTGGGGGTGGGGAGGGGCCGTGGGTCAGGCTCTCCCGACCCACGTTGCTCCAAGGCCAGCGAGGAGGTTGAGCAGGAGGGCTGTGCCCGCAGTTTCGCAGCTGCCCCGGGGGCCACCTGCCCCCTTGCCTGGTGGGTCCTGGACTCGGGAGCTCTGCCAGGGTGGGACATTGCACAGGCTGAACTGGCAGCAGGTTGTGGTCACCTGGGTCCCCTCGACCGTCTTGGTGATGGGCTGGCAGCTGTCTGTACACCACGCAGAGTGGGTGGTCAGGAGGCCTGACTCTGGGGAGGGGAGTGGGGAACAGATGCTGAGGATGGGTGGGGCCTCCGAGGTGGCTCTGCAGGGCTCTGTTCAGGGCCCCTGGCTTTCCCGCCGCCCGGGGGTGCGTGTGCTGCGGCCCCACACCCACTTACCGGTGTTCCCGTGGGCGATGAGGGTTGTGCAGGCCTGGCCATGTGAGCAGCTCTGCGTCAGGTTGCAGCGCTCATCCCTGGACAGGGACTGGCAGGCATAGCACCACAGCAGCACTGTGGACAAGGCGGGCTCAGGCCCAGGCCAGGTCCACGTCCCTGTCCACCTCCCCGTTCTCAGCTGTGCTCCCAAAGCCTAGCCTGGTGAGCCTCCAGCACCCACTGCTCAGACGGGCGGGCCACCCCTGACTCGGCCCTGTAAGCCGTGCTGTGTGCGTGAGTCTGTGTGTTTAGGGGCAAGGGATTGCGGCCCAGGCAGGGTGAACTTCCCATCACGGCTCACACCTCCTGCGACCGTGCTGCCCAGGCTCCTGCTGTGGGCATGGAAACCTGGAGGCGAATCTGACTCAGTCCTGCCTCTGGGAGCACCGGGCCTCACAGAGGAGGGCCTCACAGGGGACACCTTGTGGGTGTGTGGGGCAGGGCTTGTGTTGAGGGCAGGCCTGGGGGCCCTGGGATTGGGGGTGGGCTGTGTGTGGTGGGCACGCTGGAGGCCCTGGCTAAGCAGCCGGCTCGCAGGTTGGATGCGGCGATTTGCTCTGCTTTGTTCTGGGGATGGGAGAGAGCAGAGGGTGGCCCAGCGTGTAGGGGTGTGTCGGACAGGGAGGGTGGGCTCTTATTGGCCCCACTCTGCTCTGCTCTAAGCGCTTCCCTGGCTCCCTTGCCTGCAGCAGCCAATCCATCTCTCCCCTGCATAGGACCGGCCCACCCTGCTGCTCTCTCTGCCCCACAAAACTGAACCCTACCCTGGGGCCTCTGTTCTTGCTGTCTCCACCCTGGGCCCCCACTGAGCCCTTCTCTGCCTGGTGAACTCCTGTTTAACCTCTATATCCTGGCACCACTGACCCTCCCAGCTGCTGGCTTCTTCCCCTGTTCCCTACTCTGGAAGGCAACTGAGTGTCATGGTGAGTGGAAGAAGTCAGGGGTACACTGAGTGTACCCCACTCTGCTGGAGGCAAGCTCACAGCGGGACTGTGGCCTGCTGGCTTCCATCACACAGCCCTGCCCAGAGTGCTCCAGGCAGAGCAGGCAGCGGGGCCCTGGGGTTGAGGCGGCCGTACCTCTGCCCCTGCCACCAGGGAGCCTGTTGGTCTCCTCCTCTTCCACCTCATCCTCATCTTCCTCATCGTAGTCATCTGGCCTGTGGTCCTCGTCCTCGTCCTCGTCCTCCTGCTGTGCCTGTCCTCTTCCTGGCCATGCAGGGATGCTTGTAAGCCTCAGCTACCCGGGTATGGAGGACACCTGCTCTGGGCAAGCATTGCGCCCCCAACTCCTTGGCCCTCCCCCGCCACCCTCAGGCCCCAGGGCAGCATACCTGGTGTGGCCTCCGGCCCCTGCACACCCTGCTCACTGTCCTGCAGCCGAGTGTGCCCTGGCACAGTAGTTACAACAGCAGCTGCTGTGGGCTGGCCCTTTATGGTAGCCCCTCCCCGCACCCCACATAAACAGGAGCACAGATGTTTGGGGACTCTCGGGGTCCCAGACCAGCTTCCATCCACACCGCTCTGGGCTGGGGACTCCAGCCTCATCCCCTCCTTCTTCCTAAGCCCCTGCTGGGGTTCCCTGGAGGTCCCTGTGCTCCAGGACTGCACTCGCTGCCCCCTCACCGCAGGGTCACCCTTTGCCCCGCACCTGGCTGTCCGCACAGCAAAAGGGCAAGCAGGAGAGCCCTGAGCGCCTTCATCTCGCCGATGCTGTGTCCCCGACTCCCCGAGCAGCACTCTGGAGCTGCGATAAGTGGGATGAAGGGCATTGCCGTGGGCTTCCCAGTGGCCCCCACCAGCTCCAGTCTCAAACAATGGGCTTCACACGGGTCCCCAGCTCCAGGCGCCAGGCCAGGGACTGTTGTTTCCCTCCAGGACCTCTGGGGCTGGAGGGGAAGGAGAAGTCATTGTGGTTGGCCTTGGAGCGTCCCGTGCACCTGTGCCGGCGGTTGGAAGGCGGTGCTGGCCACAGGAGCTGCTGGCCCTGGCCTGCCTTGCTGCTCAGTGTGCCTCAGCCCTGTAGTGCAGGGCAGGGAGCCTTGCCTCGGATTGGGCCATGCCTGACACCCCCTAACCCCATGTCTGGGCTCCATAGTCACAGGAGCTTGGGGTCACAGACCCTCTTATTTGCTGATCACTGGCCAAGCATCTTCATTCCAGAGTCAGCATCACACCCAGGCCCCTTTAAGAGCATTTGAATAAAAACACAGTCAATGCCCTCAAGCTAAGGCTGCCCGCTCACCTCCTCTGCACCCACACTCAGCAGTGCACTTGCTGGGCCCAAGGCCTCCTTCACTATCACCTCGGGTCTTTGCCCCTGCTGTTCCGTCTGTAGTGCTGTTCCTGCTGGTGTCCGGTGGAGAGCTTTCCGGAGCTGTTGGGGGCCCGACCCTTGGCCTTCTGCTGGGAAAGCCATCAGCCCCCACCTGCCTTCTGGCCTTGTGTGAGAGAGAGGCTGCTCTGGGAGAGGCTTGGAAAGCCCAGGTCGCTCCCTGAGGCCACCTCCTCCTCCCAAGCCCCTGCCCAAACCCCTGGCGGTGGGATGCAGAGGGCAGGGTCTCCCGAGGGTAGCAGAAGGGTGGGGCAGCGGCAGGGGCTGGATGGGAGTCTGCAGCCAGGGTCAAGCCTAGGCGTCTGTGTGCCTTGGCGCTTGGGCCAGGCCCTTCACCTACTGACGCCTCAGTTTTCCAAACTGTCAATGGGTGGGGTGGGGCATTTTCTGGCCGGGCACCTGTAACAGAGGTTGAGTTGGTTCTGGAGTGAGCTGCCTGGGTTTAAGACCCGGTTCCTCCTTCCCCTGCCTCTGGGTCTTGGACAAGCTCCTTGGGTTCCCCAGGCCTCAGCTCCCTCATAGGGTGAGGTGACCATCAAGGGTCAGTAACTGCTGGGCTTAGGACAGCGCCTGAGGCTGGGAATACCTGTCTCTGAAGTCTCAGCCACTGAGTCAACCATCCCTCCTTAATTCACCTGAACCTGTCATTCTTCTCTGTCAGCATCCAGCCCTGCCCCGTCCAAGGCTGCAAAGTCACCTTCCAAGCCAGGGTCTCCCATAGCGGTGCTCACGCCACAGCCGGACACGCCCCGCCAACCCCAAACTCTTCATACCTGGTGCTTGTCCCCCCAGCCTGCCCCTCCCTGCCCCTCCCGGTGTGGCCCCACCCCCACCCGCCTCCCTGCGCCCTCGCCCCGCCTCCCCCACGCCCCGCCTCCCCCTGCCCTGCCTTCCCATCGCCCCGCCTCTCCCACACCCCGCCTCCCATCGCCCCGCTTCCCCGGTGCCCCGCCTCCTCCACACCCTGTTTACCCCACGCCCCGCCTCCCACACTGCCCCACCTGCCCCACGCCCCGCCTCCCACACTGCCCCACCTGCCCCACGGCCCCGCCTCCCACACTGCCCCACCTCCTCCACACCCCACCTCTCCATCGCCCCGCCTCCCATTCGCCCCCTCCCCAGCGTCTCACCTCCCTGTCGACCCGCCTCTCCTGTGCCCCGCCTCCTCCTTGCACTGCCTCTCGTCACCCCTTCACCCCTCCTCCCCCAAGCCCCGCCTACCGTCGACCCGCTTCCCTGGCGCCCTACCTCCCCCGCGCCCCGCCCTGGCTGCCGCTACAGGCTCTTGAATCTAGTGCTGCAGGAGCTGCTCCTAGGAAGGGCGCTACCGGAGTTCTCTGGGGGGTCTCCACCTGCCGCCTCCCCTCCGCAGGGCCCCAGGCCCTTGCACGTGGCCTACCTCTGGGCCCAGTGCCTCTTCAGCCCTGGTGCAAACTGCCCAGCCCAGGCCAGTGCTTATTGCGAGAATCACCTAGGGACAATCAGAGCGTATTTGATTCGCAGATTGAGTTAAATTTAGTGCTGGCAGCTGAGAGGCTGTTCCCTCTGTCCCGCCCCAGAAAGGCTAGTGGGTCTGGTCCAGCCCCTACAGAAGGTGCCCCCCGGGATGGCGCGCAGGTGTGAAGGGGGCCCGCAGTGGCAGACACCTGGTTCCCCAGCACTGCCCACAGTCGCAGGTGGGAGTGGCGGGCTCTGTATGTGAAGCCCACCCCCTCATCCCACCCAGGCACCGCACAGCCTCCCTCAAGCCCCCAGGACAGCGTCATGACCTCTCAGATGCTCCAGGGTGAAAATATGACCCCTAAGACCTTCAGGGCAGTGCTGTGGTCCCCCAGTGCCAGGGCTAAGGGCTGCTGGTCCTGATGGCAGCTGCCATGGGTCATTTTAGAGCCTGCACCTGTGCCCCTGGGCTCTACCGCCTTTCCAGGTCCTGAGCCATGCCCACACCCCAAGGTACCCTTGAAGGGCAGCCTGGTCACCCCAGCTCCCTGCCCATAGACCTCTATGCCTTGGGGCCTGGACCTGCCTGCTCTGTTGGCTCATGGGGCTGGCCCTTCTGACACAGCGGCTATCTGGGCCTCCTCCCAGGGTGGGGCCTCCTCCCAGGGTGGGGCCTCTTCCCAGGGTGGGGCCTCCTCCCAGGGTGGGGCCTGCATGAGTCACATGGCTCTTTTTGGCAGCAGCAGCCTTGGGCTCAGAGCTTGGTGCTGGTTGTGGACAGGGACTGCCCAGCCATCCACACTCCCTCCTGCCTGGGTGACATGTGGGGCTTGGCGGGCAGGGTCTGTGCTGGCATCATGCCCAGGTGGGGCCATGGGCTCTGCTGTCCTGGGGGAGCTGTGCGGCTCTGTCCTGGGCCTGCGCTCCTACTCTGTACCCCCTCCCCCGTGTTGACACCAGCTGGAGTCAGATCCAGACCTGTGTACTGCCGTCTCCAGGAGGCCACCTTCTGTGAGATTGGGTTTGGAATGAGGGAGGCGTTGGGAGGAGGGCACCTTGGGGCTGGGCCTGAGGGGTGAGCAGAGTTTTTCTATAAGGAAGGGTGGGCAAATGTTTCTGACTGACGGGCAAGTGTGCGGTGTCCATACCGGGAAAGTAGGGCCTTATGGGGCAGATGCGGCTGCAGATGTGCTGGCCCTTGCTGCACTTTCCCTGCTCTGAGCTCCTTCCCACCCTCTCTGCAGCCAACCTACTCCTGTCTCACTGAACCGGAGTCTGGCAGAGGAAGGGGCTTGTTTTGAGAGCAGAGTCCAGACTCTCCTCCCCTGAGGTTACTCTCTGCTTATTTTTATTTATTTATTTCTTTTGTTGAGACAGAGTCTTACTCTGTCACCCAGGCTGGAGTGCAATGGCGCGATCTTGGCTCACTGTAACTTCCACGTCCCAGGTTCCAGCGATTCTCCTGCTTCAGCCTCCCGAGTAGCTGGGATTACATGCTCGCATCACCATGCCCAGCTAATGTTTGTATTTTTAGTAGAGACAGGGGTTCACCATGTTGGCCAGGCTGGTCTCGAACTCCTGACCTCAGGTGCTCCACCCACCTCAGCCTCCCAAAGTGCTGGGATTACAGGCGTGAGTCACTGTGCCCGACACTCTCTGATTCTGATGACCCCTCAGTGCCTGGCGGAGCAGGCTGCCCATTATGTGCACTGAGGTACAAGCCCTTTTCCTTCCCGGAATCCAGCACTCAGAGGTAGCTGTGGGTGGGTGGGCTGGCCAGGGGGAGCAGCTCCCATGGGTCCTGCAGCTCCCAGGCACCCCTAGAACCCAAGAGGCAAACACACCCTGTTCACATGTGGTTCACTCAGGTACCCTCCCTGGCCTCCCAGCTCTCCTCCACGCTGCTCTGCACCTGGAACCCTCTGTGCTCAATTTCGTAGTCGTTAGACACCCTCAGCTCCACCACCATAACCCTGGAGAGTCTCCCTTCCCTTGGTCTTCCAAGGGGATCCCTTTTGTCCCCCACTTGTGAGGGCGACTGATCTCTGTCTAGCTCCACTTGGCAGAGCTTCAGACGGTTCTTCAAGCTCCCACCCCTACTGCCTCCTGCCGCTGCCCATCTTCAATTTCCAGAGGCAGGGCCCAGGCACCGTCCTCTCCAGAGACCTTTCCCCATGACTGCACTTCTGTACCCACCTCTAGCTCGGTGCCCTCAGAAAGATTCAAGGCTTGGCTTCAACATCCCCCCGTGGCCGTACTGGGTCCCCGTCTTGGAAAAATGCAAGAGCAAGGAATACATTGTTCCTATCATTTATTTTATCCATTTAGAAATCAATTTCCTTCACACTGAGATTGTTAAAAATGTTAAAAACAATGTAGCAATTTCACAATATTAAAAGAGACTAAAAATAACGATGCAGGGATACTTTGCAGCTGTATGACAGTGAAGAAGCTCTTTACATCCTGATCAGAAAACAGGAAGCGGAGGAAGCGGAGGACAGAGTGTCCCGGCACGCTGCTTTCTGCAGGAACAGGAGAAGGCAGGATCTGTGCCCGCTGCTGTGTGTTCATGTGGAGACTGCCCGCTGGGCTCGCCTTCTGTCAAGGTCCACGTTTGGCCACTGATGTGCAGGGCCCTGTCTTCTGCTCAAGCTGACCCCCGCCGGCCCTACCACCCAGCAGAGGCCTGCGAATGAGAGGCCTGGGGCCCTGCAGTCCCTGGAAGGCAGGAAGCTGATGGCTGAGCTCAGGGTGGGATCTGTGTGTGGGTGAGTGAACGGCAGGCACTCACCCACAGTGGCAGGGAGGGGGTGTGTGGAGGGAGAGCAGCTACCAGAGAAGCCAGACAGGTGCAGCCCAGGGCAGGCAGGAGCCCCTCCCAGGCTATAGCGTGAACCCCCAGCCTTGGGGGTGGCACAGGGCCTCCTGGCAGCCTCTGCACGTCAGGACCACGCCACTGGGATGTCCCGCTCGGACTCCTGGCAGGCAGAACTTACAGTGTCTTCCACAGTGGCCCCACCGGAGGGGCAGGGGAGAGGAGAGGAGGTTAGGCGGGGGAAGTAGGGAGAAGGGGAGGGAGGAGGCCACGGGAGGTGGTCTTGGGTGGGGCCTCCCTCTGCCCACAGGCGGTGATGGGCAGCTGACCACCTGCACCAAGTGTTGAGGTGGCTCTGGTTACCGTGGGGACGCGGGGCCTCCCGGGCCACCGCGATGGCTTCTCATGGTCAATCCTTTGGATCCAACTGAATCTGGGGTGTGAGGTGGGTGAGAAGAGGCGCCAAGCTCGAGGGCCAGGATGCAGAGAGCCTCAGGGTGGGATGCCTATTTGTGCGGGGTTGCCTGGCAAGCCACCTGCTGGAAATGGCAGCTAACCTCAGAGCCTCGGCCTTCCAGGGAGACACGGTGGGTCCCGGACAGCCACACTGCAGAGCCAGCCTGGGGGCCCAGGACAAGAGTGTGCACATCAGCCCTTTGTACCCCCAGCCTGGGAGAGATGCTGCCCCTGTGCCACAGGACACCCCTCCTGACTGCCCACAGCCGTCATCTGATGCCTGTTCTATTCTGGCTCACAATGACCCGGAGGGAATGGGGGTCTGGGAGTCAAAGCCGGGGCTGCTCCACTTGAGGCTTGAACACTCCTGTGTACTGCTCTGTCCTGCGTGCTTTAGGATGGGCCCCCGGAGGGGGAAGTAAGGAGCAGAGATGAGGGCCCAGCAGGGGTGGCAGGGTCACCTGAG
Organism: Trachypithecus francoisi; assembly: GCF_009764315.1. Taxonomy (NCBI): domain Eukaryota; kingdom Metazoa; phylum Chordata; class Mammalia; order Primates; family Cercopithecidae; genus Trachypithecus; species Trachypithecus francoisi. The sequence goes on along the minus strand of NW_022681472.1, from coordinate 98,364,104 downwards.
CTCCTGTTTGTGAGTGGGCTTGGGTGGAGGGTGGATGGAGAGCCCTAGCCCCCAGCCTCACCCAGCCCTCCAGGAATGGCAGTGACCACCAGCAGCCTCCTGTTCCTCCCCACTGTCGGGCTCAGCCTAAGCCCCTCCCCGACCTGCCCAGCCCCCGCCCCTCTTCGCAAGCCTGACTTAGGAAGCTCTGTGTTTAGCCCCCCAGATGCAGCCCTCATGTCGCAGCCAGAGTCTGTGGCTGCAGAAGCCCGGGCTGTAAGCCCTTCTTGAGCTCTCACAGCAGTGCGGGGTGGGATCTCACAGGGAGAGGTGCTGGGAGGCAAATCACACAGAGCGGGATGGGGCTGCCGCAACCCTGTGTCCTGGACACACTTCCTGTCATCTCTGTCCCCACGACAGAGGCTTCACCTTCTCTGCTGTATCAGCCAGGGACCCCAACTGTGGGGAACTGCAATGGACTCTGGCTAGTTGGAGCAGAAGAGGAGTTTGTTGAAAGGTTCCTCGGAGCTCATAGGTTGAGAGGGAGGGCTTAGGTGCAGAAGACCCTAGGGCCACTCCTGTCCCGCCCCCTCCCCAGGGAAGTGGGCTGTGGTGGCCACCTTTACTGTAAGACTCCATGGATCAGACAACACCTGTTCGTGGTGGGCTGCCCAGTGGCACGGCCTCTTGGAGCCCAGTACCAGGCACAGGCTCACCATCTGGGCCACTAACCAGTCAGAGGCTGTTTTGTGGAAAGAGTCATGATGTGGGTCAAACAGTCCCATCAAAAGACAAGTCCAAGCCCCAGGGGCCATGTAGTAGTCCGTTCTCATGGTGCTAATAAAGACTTACCTGAGACTGGGTAATTTGTAGAGAAAAAGAGGTTTAATGCACTCACAGCTCCGCATGGCCGGGGAGGCCTCATAATCATCGTGGAAGGTGAACGAGGAGCAAAGACACGTCTTACATGGCGGCAGGCAAGAGGGTGTGTGCAGGGGAGCTGCCCTCTGTAAAACCATCAGTTCTCCTGAGACTTATTCACTATCACGAGAACGGCACGGGAAAACCTGCCCCCACGATTCAATTCCCTCCCACCGGGTCCCTCCCACGACACACGGGGATTATAGGGACTGCTGTTGAAGATGAGATTTGGGTGGGGACACAGCCACACCATGTCACCTGAATGCATGAATGTGGCTTTGTTTGGACAAATGGTATTTGCAGATGTAATTAAAAATCTTGGGAAGACATCATCTGGAATTAGGGTAACAGACGTCCTTACAAAAGAAAGCAGGGGAGATGCGAAGTGTGGAGACAGAGGAGACTGGAGTGATGTGGCCACAAGCTCAGGAAGGCGGGAGCTGGAAGAGGCCAGGAGGGACCTTCCCCTAGAGTCTCTGGAGGAAACGTGGCCCTGCCAGCTCCTTGACTGCTGCGAAGAGCTCCTTGCTGAGGGGCCGTACCTTGCTCAGACCCCGGGGTCGGCTGTGGCTCTCCTCCTGCCAGGGTTGCCACAGGCTCTGTCCAGGACTTGGTCTGGCACAGCTGGGGGACATCATTGGGTCCACTGGACCAGGGCAGGGGCAACGCCATTCCTGCTGCAGCCCTTGAACCACTGCTGACTCTGTGGGGACAGCAGAGCCATCTGCAGGTGTCTTTCCTACATGAGGAACTGAGCTCCATCTTGGTGGGAGCACTGGTCCTGCAGTTTTGTGGGCGAAACCCACCCTGGCCCCGACCACTGGGCCCTGGGAATGCACTGAGCGGCGGGTCCCACCTTTCTCCAGCTCCGCTTTTGGAGGTGAGTTTGCACTAGGACATCTGAAGTTTCAGCAGCTTTCGGCTCTCCCAGGGCTCAGGGCTGCTGGTGCCGGGGCCGCATGAGGCCATCGAGGCTCCTCGGTCTAAACCGAGGCACAGAGCTGGCCAGAGAAACCCGGCCGCAAGATGGGAAGGGAGTGCTGCACCCCTGGCAGACGAGGGAACCCATTTGTGTGTTTTCTGCTTATTGGCAGGGAGAAAAACATATTTTCCCAATCACTAGCCCTGTGTTCCAAGAGCCAGCGTAGACCTGTGGGTAAATTGCCACCTGAGCATCTGATGGTTGCTGTTTACCACCCACCAGCCGGGTGGTGAGTCGGGAGCGAGGGAATGGGCCCTGTGCCTCTCATGTCCCTGGTTGTGGTGCTGATGGTTGGACCCCCAGGTGTGGCCTCACTAGTGGTCACGTCCTGCAGAGCCTTCCTCCAAGGTGGGAGAGCCTTTAAGATGAGCCTGCATGCTGCAGGAGTAGCCGTTGCACCTCGGGATTGGGAAAGTCACCAAGGGGGAGGTTCTAGTCCCACTGAGCTTGAGGGCAGAACTGGGCCACAACTCGGTCAGCTCACCCTCATATGTCCCCACCACAGTGCAAAATCCCTGGGCAGCCAGGGTGCCCAGAAAAAGAAGTGATGGCCGGGAGCCCGTGCCAGACTCTCCCGAGAGATCAGGGCACTTTCCTTTCTCAGTTGCCGGCTCCTCTGACAAATGGCAGCAGCCCCGTGCAGGAGGCTGGGAAGACAGCAGGGCCTGTGAACTGGCCCCGGCCCAAGGACTGCTGCAGAGACGCTGGCTGGGCCTCCGTCCCCAGCCGGGGGGCTTCTGTGCACTGCACCTAGCTTAAGGCCTCTTTCCTTATCAGCTGCGCCTCTCGGCTCCACGTGGCCATTGTGAATTCCAGGTTTTTGTCACCAAGGTAAGCAAATTGTTTGAACTCCTGCCAGATGCTAGAGCTATCCCTTCAAATATGAAATCTCTGCTGAGGGTGTCCAGACCAACACATTGAGCTCAAACTAAAATGATGCCCTCCCTAGTCCCACTTGTATTCACCAGATGTTCGCTGATGTAAAATAACAAACTCTTATGGATCTTTTGCCAGGTAGCCTCCTCCTTTCATGTTTGAATATGCTTTGTCCCCTGGGGCATGACGTTCTGACTGTAGCAGGGAGCTGGGAGGGTCGTGGGCACAACCGGCTTCTTCCTGCCCTGTCTCAGAGGTGGAGTGAGTGCAGGGTCCTCAGACAGGGCGGGTGCAGCCTTGTCAGATGCGGAAGCATTGGCTGAAGGCAGGCTGGGGTTCAGGAGACTCCTGGTCCTCCACTCCTCTCCCCCAGCTCCAGGCCAATGCTCTGACTTTCACACTGAGCTCCTGCTGGGGTGGAGCTCGGCTGATCTGAACAGAGCATCCTGGGGGATCACACTCGGCGTCGGCTCTGGCTCTCTCAGCCATATCGGCAAGAGCAGAAGGTCCTTTAGCTACAGGACAGGAGTCTCGGCTCTCAGGCTGCATCTTGAGCCAGATTTAGGACTTCAGGTTCCTTATTCTCTTTCTTTAAGTTCCCAGTGCTGTTGGGAATGGCTGCCTCATCCATGGATTTAGGGTCCCACTCAGAGCTCGGTCTTTCTTTTCTTTCTTTCTTTTCTTTTCCTTCCTTCCTTCCTTCCTTCTTTTCTTTTCTTTTCTTTTTTTTTTTGAGACAGAGTCTCGCTTTGTTGCCCAGGCTGGAGTGCAGTGGTGTGATCTCGGCTCACTGCAAGCTCCAACTCCCAGGTTCACACCATTCTCCTGCCTCAGCCTCCCAAGTAGCTGGGACTACAGGCACCTGCCACCATGCCCGGTTAATTTTTTGTATTTTTAGTAGAGACGGGGTTTCACCGTGTTAGCCAGGATGGTCTCGATCTCCTGACCTCGTGATCCGCCCGCCTTGGCCTCCCAAGGTGCTGGGATTACAGGCGTGAGCCACTGCGCCCGGCCAGAGCTTGGACTTTCATGAGCACTCTTGAGCCAGCTTTTTAAGCCCCCATGTCCCACGGGCAGCCACAGTCCCCTCCGCCAGTGCTGGCTGCATTTCCCCGGCCCTTGGCCCCAGCCAGAGCCAGAGGTTGAGGTCGGGAGCCCTCGTGCTCCTGCGAGCATGGCCATGGCCTCCTAGTCGGCTCCTCAGAGTGCCGGGACCCCACCCAAGTGTCTCGAGGGGCCACAGGGGCTGCAGCGGAGGGCACAGGGGCTCGGACTTCCCAAATCTGACTTAAAAAGGACTAGCTGTGCTTTTGTCTATGTATAGGTTGAGCTTTCATGTAAAGTTTTCTTTGAGAAAAGAGTCCTGTGGGTAGCAAAATGTCTGAAATAAGATGGAAGGAAAACTTAAATTGGATAATGATATGGCTTTTTCTCACTAAGCATGTCCCATGTTCCATGTTACTTTTGCTATTGATGATGGAGTGTATTTGGTTGTTTTGGTTTTAGGGTTTCTTAAAGTCTCCCTCTGTCTAAGGCAGTCACCCTAGCCTGCTTTTTTGTGATACTGGCCTCTAAGGAGAGCAGTCAGTTCCACACAGATATTTCCATGTAGGAATTTGCTGTCCTTGGACTTGCTTCTCCAGCCTCTGTGTTTCCTGTGTGGCTTGATGAGACTCATGTTCAATTGTCTGGGGAGAATATTTTACAGGAAGGCTTTCTCTTTTTTTTGAGACAGTGTCTTGCCCTCACTCAGATTGGAGTGCAGTGGTGCGATCCCAACTCATTGAAGCCTTTACTTCCCAGGTTTAAGCAGTCCTCCTGCCTCAGCCTCCCAAGTAGCTGGGACCACAGGTGTCACCACCCTGCCCAGCTAATTTTTTGACTTTTTGTAAGGATGGGGTCATGCTATCTTGCCCAGGCTCAGAAGTGCTTTCTGCCTCCCTTTGCACCATGTCATGAGGCATATAAGGTGTGGTTGTCTCTGTCGGAGTGAGCTGGGCTGGGCCAGCAGGTGCAGGTGGTGATGTTGCTCCTGATACTTTTCCATCCACGGATAGGCAATATCTGACCGATCCCAGCGGCTGAGAAGGCCTGTCCCATCATCTCAGCTCAGAGCCACCTGGAAGGGTACTCCCCACCCCTGCAGAGTCTCTGTGAGGTCCCCCGAGCCTGACCTTGAGGCTCAGTGTCTCCCCGGTCCAGTCCTTCCCACCCCTTCCTACATTCCCTGATCCACCTCCAGCACGGGCCTCCCTGTCTCAGGTTCCACTCCTGGGAGACCCAAGCTGCTGTCCCGTGCCCAGGTGACGTAGTTTGGGTTTGTGTCCCTGCCCAGATCTCCTGTTGAATTGTAATCCCCAGTGTTGGTGGAGGAGCCTGTGGGAGGTGACTGGATCACGGAGGCAGAGCTCCTCCCTGCTGTTCCCGTGGATCACGGAGGCAGAGCTCCTCCCTGCTGTTCCCGTGGTAGTGAGCGAGTGCTCCCCAGAGCTGGTTGTTTGAAAGTGTGTGGCACCTTCCCCTTCGTTCTGTCCTCCTCCTCCTCTCTCTCTTCCTCCCTCTGGCCACGTAAGCTGTGCCTGCTTCCCCTTCACCTTCTGCCATGATCGTAAGTTTCCTGAGGCCTCCCTGGTCCTGCTTCCTGTGCAGTCTGTGGAAATGTGAGTCAATTAAACTTCTTTTCTTTATAAATTACCCAGTCTTGTGAGTTTTTTCTTTTAAGACAGTTTTACTTTGTTGCCTAGACTGTGGGGTGCAGTGGCATGATCTCAGCTCCCTGCAACCTCTGCCTCCTGTGTTCAAGTGATTCTCGTGCCTCAGCCTCCTGAGTTGCTGGGACTACAGCCGCCCATCACCATGGCTGGCTTTTTTTTTTTTTTTTTTTTTGTATGTTTTAGTAGAGACAGGGTTTCACCATGTTGCCCAGGCTGGTCTTGAACTCCTGAGCTCAGGCAGTCTGTCTGCCTCGGCCTCCCAAAGTGCTAGGATTACAGGTGTGAACCACCGTGCCAGCCTCAGGTAATTCTTTATAGCTCTGCACGAATGGATGAATATACCAGGTTTTTCTAACTTCCTTCTAGAGTCATTATGAACTCATGACTCACCTATGTTTAGTATGGTGTAATAAACTGCAGTCATTATTTTTTCTAAGACATTTTATTTATTTAGACAAATAAAAATGGTATATATTGTGAACAAGTGGCTTTGAAATATGTGTACATTGGGTAATGGTAAATTGAGTGAATAAACATATGCATTACCTCATATAGTTAGCATCTGAAGCGAGAATATTTACAACTACTCCCAGCAATTTTCAAGAATACGGACTGTTTTTATTAATGGTAGTCACCATGTGGGACAATAGAGCGCTTGAACTTGCTATACTGACTTTCGATGCTCAAATGCTCACATCTGCAATGGGCTGAGTGGTGCCCACAAGGTATGTCCGAGTCCGGGCCCTGGGCACCTGTGACTGAGTTCATTTGGAAAAAGGCCTTTGTGCTTAAGTTAAGGGTCTGGGGGTGAGGTCATCCTAGATTTGGGGTGGTCCTAAATCCAAGGGCAAGTGTCGGTAGAAGAGAAAGGACGAGGAGGCCACATGAAGACACAGGAAGGATCGGAGGATGCGGCCACGGCCACAGCGGCCCACTGCCTAAGAGCCACACGATGCTGGGAGAGGCCAGGAAGGATTTCCCCACAGAGACTTTTGGTTGTTTGAAGCTGGGCACTGGTGATACGTTTGTGATGATCGGTTACCGCAGCGGCAGGAAATAAATGCACGACGACACTCACTATGAGAGGAGGGAGGCGGGGACCTGGGGGGCTCCTGCACTCCCCGCCCTGGATAGGCACCCGAGTGCTGTCCCACTCACATCCAGACCTGGTGAGGCGGTGGCGGCCCAGGGACAGCCGCAGGTGGCAGGTGTGACAGGGAGAGGAGAACAGCCACACTGCCAGCCTCCCAGGAGGGTTTTCTTACCTCCTTACAGAAACATTTCCAAAATAAGGGGTGCACTGCCCCCAAGCTGGAGAGGAGCAGAGCTGGGCTGGGCGGGGAGGAAGGGGAGAGACTCACCCAGGCCCATCAGGACCCGCACAGGGATGGAGGGCTCCGTGCTCGGGGGCCGGCCACACGTCCCCTTTATGCAGGGCATCCCCCAAGGCCAAGGCCTGAATACATCTGTTCTGCAGCAGCCAGTACAGCCTCCAGTTCTGCACAGGCCTCGTCATCAACCATAACTAGGAAGCCAGTGGGAGAGGGTCGGGTGGCTCCAGACCCCTGCCAGCCCTGGCACTACCACCTCCTCCCTCAGCCACACTCAAAGGCTCAGGATGCACCTCCCCCACTGGGCCCACCTTTCTGTGCCTTCCCACCCCCCAGGAGGAGCTGCAGGGCTGGGGTCCACACCCTACCCTCCTGCCCCGGGCAGCCATGCACAAGAGAGAAGGTGGTGGGGACAAACCCTGAAGTCTGTCCAGAGGTGGGTGTGGGTGGGAGCGCTCTCCAAAGGCCCTGACTGGGGAGCTTAGGGAAGACAGCCCTCCCCTTCTCCTCTGCTCTCCTCCCCCAGTGCCAGGGACCTGGCACCAGGACAAGGGTTATGAGGCCTGAGGCCCCCACTGAAGTGGTGTGCCTAGCGTGGGCAGACAGTGGACAGGTGAGGGTGCCCGCTCCCCGAGGCAGCTGGCCAATGATATCGTCCCTGTGGGGCCTGAGATGCCTGGAGACCCTCAGCAGACACCGACAAGCACCCGGGGCCAAACATGCGGCACCCAGCAGAGACGGGGAGAGGTGGCACCTGTGGGGAGAGTCCACGGGGGTGGGGGGTGGGGGGTGGGAATGGGGAGAGCCCACGGGGGTGTAGGGTTGGTTGGGAGTGGGGAGAGCCCATGGCAGGGAGGGGTGGGAGTGGGGAGAGCCCATGGGGAGAGGGGTGGGAGTGGTGAGAGCCCATGGGGGTGGGGGGTGGGGGGTGGGAATGGGGAGAACCCATGGGGGGAGTGGTGGGAGTGGTGAGAGCCCACGGGGGTGGGGGGTGGGGGTGGGAGTGGGGAGAACCCATGGGGGGAGGGGTGGGAGTGGTGAGAGCCCATGGGGGTGGGGGGTGGGAGTGGGGAGAGCCCATGGCAGGGAGGGGTGGGAGTGAGGAGAGCCCAGGGGGTGGGGGGTGGGGTTGGGAGTGGGGAGAACCATGGGGGGAGGGGTGGGAGTGGTGAGAGCCCATGGGGGTGGGGGGTGGGGGGTGGGAGTGGGGAGAACCCATGGGGGGAGGGGTGGGAGTGGTGAGAGCCCATGGGGGTGGGGGGTGGGAGTGGGGAGAGCCCATGGAGGGCAGGGGTGGGAGTGGGGAGAGCCCACGGGGGTGGGGGGTGGGGGGTGGGAGTGGGGAGAACCCATGGGGGGAGGGGTGGGAGTGGTGAGAGCCCATGGGGGTGGGGGGTGGGGGGTGGGGGTGGGAATGGGGAGAGCCCACGGGGGTGTGGGGTTGGATGGGAGTGGGGAGAGCCCATGGAGGGCAGGGGTGGGAGTGGGGAGAACCCACGGGGGTAGGGGGTGGGAGTGGGGACAGCCCAGGGGGTGGGTGTGGGGAGGAGTCCTCCGCTGAGGTTGTGGGGAGAGCCCAGAGGAATGGGGATGGCCTGAGGGTGGTCCTAGCCCGAGGGTCACATCTTAGCCTATTTGGGTGCTATAACAAAACCCCCCTAGACTGAGGAATTTATAGACAGCAGATTATTTAGTACTCACGGTTCTGGAGGCCAGAAAATCCAAGATCACGGCACTGGAAGTTCAAGAGCAAAAGGCCCGGCAGCTGCAGTGTCTGGTGAGGGCCTGTTCCTGATTGACTGATGGGCTGTTCCTGATTGACCGATGCACTGTTCCTGATTGACCGATGGGCTGTTTCTAATTGACTGATGGGCTGTTCCTGATTGACTGATGGGCTGTTCCTGATTGACTGATGGGCTGTTCCTGATTGACCGATGGGCTGTTTCTAATTGACTGATGGGCTGTTCCTGATTGACTGATGGGCTGTTCCTGATTGACCGATGCACTGTTCCTGATTGACCGATGGGCTGTTTCTGATTGACTGATGGGCTGTTCCTGATTGACTGATGGGCTGTTCCTGATTGACCGATAGGCTGTTTCTGATTGACTGATGGGCTGTTCCTGATTGACTGATGTCCTGATCCCATGGTGGGGCAGAACCTTCCTGGCTAACCACCTCCTGAAGGCCCACTCTTGATACTTTCACACGGGGGATTAAGTTTCAACTTGAATTTTGGGTGGGAACCAATTTTCAGACCACAGCAGGGAGAGGCAGGAAGGCAGGGCTCGACTTCTGGAGAGGAGACCAGGCCAGGCCCAGCCACCTGTGGGAGCCATCAGGGCTCCAGGAGGCCTGTCTGTCTCTCCTCCTCCCCAGGGCCACCACCTGGTCCCGGCCTAACAGCCTCTCACCTGGACCTCGGCCAGGGTGCCCCTCCCTGCGCTGGGCTCCTGTCCACCCCCACCCATTCTCCTGCAGCAGTGGAATGGCCTCAGCAGCTGTGCGGGTGGCCTGGCCACTTCCCTGTTTAAACCCTTTGGGGGCTTCCCACTGTGTTCTCAAAGCCCAGAGTCCTTCATGGCCCCGCCCCAGCCCCGCCCTCCTTGCAGGTCTCCAGCTCAGGCCCCCTTCCTGCCCCAGGGTCCTTGCTGCTCCATGCGGCCGGACTGTCTCCCCTCTATCTGCACCTGGCCCACTCCCACCCACCCTGAGCGCCCGCCTTAGCTGAGGATTTCCTAGGAAAGCCATCCTGCCCTGCACCCCGGGCTTTCTGCTCACAGCACCTGTGCTGTCTCCAGAGCAGCCACGCCAGTGTGGGGAAGCAGTGAGCGGCATGGGCGCTTAGTGCCGGCTCCGGAGCCCTGGGGTCCCAGGCCAGGTCTGAGTCTGCCCCGGGGGGCTTGGCAGCTGGTGCTGTCTGCCTTCGTTCACCCTGAGTGGAGGCAGGGGTGAGCCTGAGCGTATCTCCAGGCACCACAGCCAATGTGCCTGAGCATGGGTGCAGGGGATGTCCTGGGGTTCATAATTTTGGGGGTTTGATAAACATTTAAACCCATGTTTGAACATTTACACCAACGGCACTGAGTTATGTACACTGACCCTCCACTCGCTGCCCCCAGCGGTTCTGTCACATCAGCACAGTCACAAGGTCTCCCACACAGAGGGGCATCCAGGACCCCCTCCCCAAACCTCTTCCTGGTGCCCAACAGAAGCCCAGTGGGCCGAGTGTCCTCCTGAGACTTGGAACAGCAAGATTCCCCGCAGGACAGAGGACGTGGACTTCAGCAAGCTGGGCCACTTGAGGCCTGGGGGCTTGGGGTCCTGGCTCTGGGGTCGAATTGGGGGGATCTCATCTGTCCATCCCCCCATGACCCAGCCTACCCCCTCTCCTCCACTCTGTACCAGAGACCACATCTCTCATCTTAGAGCCACCCTCCACCTCTCGCCACCCTCGAAGCCGCCTCGTCTCCCACCTTCCCTCACCGCAGGCAGCCCCTCTCCCCAAAGGGCTCACTTCCCTGCCAACCCAGTGCCCACCGGGCCTGCATCCTCCATCTCCCATTCACTCTGTGAATAGCTTCCGAGGGTCTCCTCTTGGCCAGCACTGCAGCTGGGCGAAGGGTGGGGTGGGGCTGAGGTGTCATTACTGAAGACCCAGGGCAGGTGCTACCTCCAGCAGGATAGGCTTCTGGGCGGATCCCGAGGAACCGCTCCGTTCCCTTGGGGAGCCCCTAACACCGTATCTCTTGTCCCAGCATCTCCACCCGCTCTTCATTCCTCTGTCCCCAGTTTTCAGCTCAAGGTCCAGCACAGCAGGTGACAGAGACTATTTGTGGGTGTACCTACCACCATCTTCCCAAACTACACCTGGGCTTCAGGGTTCAGAGCTCCCCTGAATGCAGTCTTCGTCCAGGGCCAAAATCTCAGATTTTGGGGTCGCCTATGGGACATCAGTGCTTCCCAAACACAGGTCTGTCCCAGGCCCAGAAAAGGAAGAAGTAGTGGTGCATTGGCTCTGGGATGGGGCTCCACCCTCCACGGGGCTCCCACCCGGGCTCTGCGGGGATCTGACAAGTGCCAGGGAGGGTGGGTCCCTTGGCCTCATCTTTCTCTCCAGGCCCTCACATGGCTACTCATGGGTGTCCCCCATTCCCATGTTCTCATTAGGGTATCTGTTCTCACGTATGCACTCAGGTGGCATTGCCTGTGATCAGCCCGGGGCATCTGAGACCACTTCCCTGTGGACAGTATGGCCAGGCACGTGCCTCCTGCATCAGAGCCGGAAAAGCTGAACCCTGAGAGGAAAGACGGACGGGGACGTCCTGCGGAGGACTGGAGTCCCAGACAGATGATGGTGCAACACAGCCAGACCCCAGCCAGGGCTGACACTGTGACACACATACACACACGCAAACACACACAGAAACATACACGCAAACAGAAACATGCACAGAAACACACATATGCAAACAAACATACATGCACACACATACAGAAACACACACAAACATACACAGAAACACACAAACACAGAAACACACATGCAAACATACATGCACACTCAAACATACACAGAAACACACACACAAACACAGAAACACACATGCAAACATACATGCACACTCAAACACACACAGAAACACACACACAAGCAAACATACACTCACAAACGCCGAAACACACACATGCAAACAAACATACACAGAAACACACACAAACACAGAAACACACATGCAAACATACACTCACACAGAAACACACACAGAAACACACACACAAGCAAACATACACTCACAAACGCCGAAACACACACATGCAAACAAACATACACAGAAACACACACGCAAACATATACGCACACACACAAACACACATGCTGCACACACACATACACACACATGCTGCACACACACATACACACACATGCTGCACACACACACACATGCTGCACACACATACACACACATGCTGCACACACACACATACACACACATGCTGCACACACACACACACATGCTGCACACACACACACATGCTGCACACACACAAACACACATGCTGCACACACACACACGCTGCACACACACACACATGCTGCACACACACATACACACACATGCTGCACACACACATACACACGAACATACATGCACACACAAGCAGCTTAGGACTTTGTGGTTTGATGTCTGCGCTATGTGAAACTCCTTGCCAGGGGGTGACTAGTGGGCAGTGGGAGGGCACAGACCAGCTGGGACCCCTGGGTTGGCCCTTCAGTGCCCACTGCACCCTTTAGCCTCCGTGCTCAGGCTCAGGGGCCAGGCTCCCTTGCCAGTAGCTGCAGGGTTAGGGTTAGGGTCGGGGTTAAGGTTAGGGTACAAATCCTTTCTTACTGCTCTCAGTTGGTTCCCAGTCCTCTGTTCCAGGGTAGAGATGCTGAGGTAGGGAAGGGTGGGGTGAGGTTTGGGGTGGAGTGGGTGCGACCTGCTGGTCAGTTGCATAAGAGGGGGGAAGACAGGACAGGGCAAGGGGGGGCAGGGTTTGGAGGAGGACCAGGTGTTGGGGCGGGACAGGCAGGTGTGGGCACAGAGCAGGCTCTCCATGGAGTGCAGGAGGTGGCGCCTGCGAGGTCGCCAGGCGTGTCCAGAGCGGAGAAGTCCCCGGGTGTAAGCGATCCTTTCAGCGCGGGCAGAGGAGGCATGGCCGGGCCGCTGGACCAGCCGTGCGGCAGGGAGGAGAGGGTCTTCCGACGGAGAAGCGAGCCCTGGCTCGTGCTGGAGGAGGGAGGACCGGGCGGGAGCAGCGGGAGCCGGACCGCGGTGGGAGGTGCGGGCAGGGAGGGCTCCCGACGCCCAGGCCGGAGCCAGGGAGGAAGCCTCGGAGAAGACCGGCGAGCAGGGACCGAGGGGAGTCGGCTTCCTGACGGGTCAGTCCTGGTCCCCGCGAGCTGGAGAGGAGGTGTCCCCCCAGGCAGGGGTTAGAGCAGGTGAGAAGAGGCCGCCCCTCTGCCCCGCAGTGGGGAGCGCGCCCCCAAGGGCCTCCACCGTAATTTCCCTTCCTGGGGCGCCTGGGAGAGGCGGGCGGGTTTTGCTCAGGGCTGGATATGCAGGTTCACGAGGAAAAAGAAAATCCAGGCAGCAAAGGGCTGAGGCTTGATACGGAAGAGGAAAGGAGGCAGGAAGGAGTGGACAGGGGAGGGCAGGGGTCTCCTGAGCACCGAGTGGGCGCTGGGTGGGCCTCTTCTCTCTGTTCTGAAACTTCCCACTTCCGGCCAGGTCCTTTCTCCAGACTCACCCTCACCTCCCGACTCACTGAGAGCACAAGCATAGCTCAGGGCTCCTGGGCCTACTCCGGCTCAGCCGCAGGGGACAGGCTTGGAGGCAGAGATGTGGGGGCCACGGGAGCACCGACAGGTGGGGGAAAGGGCCTGGAGGGGAGAGGTCAACAATCAGAGGGAGATGTTGGCTGGGTCCACACCCACCGTGGGGCGTCTACATGCACTGTGTGGCAGGCTGTCTACACTGGTGGGAGCAGTTGGAACAGATGCCCCTGTCCTCAGTGTGAGGGGCGTGGGCAGGATGTCAGGGCACAAGGATGAACAGGGAGAGGTGCTGGCCTTAAACGAGCAGGCACAGGAGCCAGGAGGACCTGGGATTCTGAGCAATGGGAGGGAGGTGATCGGAATTATTGAAAGGGCATCCTGGAGCCCAGACAGGCAGAAAGCATCTAAAGATTTAAACCCCACTCCAGCAGCAGCTACATCATATATAAAAGGATGAATAAAGCCAAGTGTATACAGCTTACAAGAAACACACCTACCACATTACCCAGAGAGACAGTTAAGCACCCAGTGCCAACCAGATAGCTGATGTGGCTGCATTTCCAGCAGGCAAAGCACTTTGGAGGTAAATGTAATTACTGGAGATGAAGAAGGGAATTTCACAGTAAGTCCAATTCAGCAGGAAGATGCTGGCCTTAAATGCATACATTGGAGAAGAAGGCTGAAAATTAATTAGCTATGCATCCACCTCAGAAAGTTAGAGAAAGAGCAATATAAATCTGAAGAAAGAATGAAACACAGATAATCACAGAACTTAATGAAATGGAAAACAAACTTAGAATGCACAGCAGCTTGACCGAGGCTGCAGCTGGTTCTTTGCACAGCCCAGGGACCCCCTGGTTGGAGGAGCGGAGGTCAGGAGAGAGTGGGCTTGGGTGAGCTTGGTTCAGCTGGTTGCTGATGGCACTGTGGCCTCAGGATCTTTCCATTTCTCTGCTCTCTCTCCTGTCATATCGGCTTCATCTCAAACCTGGATCCTAAAGGGCTGCCAAGGGCAGCTCTGCTTCTCTGTGGGTGTGTGTGGGCCGCTTCCCAGAGATCCTTTACGCCCCATGCGAGGGCTGCTCACCCCTCATTGGGCCGAGGGTGTATGAACCCACCGAACCATAAGCCAAGGCCAGGGAGAGGCCCTCGATGATCTCAGACCTGAGCCCACTTCCCCCACAGCCCAGGCGCCCATGGGGATAGTGGGTCCTCAAGAGGAGGGAGATGGATGTGTGGGGGGACAACCTCGGTATTTCTAAATATTAGTACTTCTCAGTGATTCGGCCTAATTTCGAGTCAGCCTCTGTCGTGCCGGGTGACAAACTTAACCACAGTCAATTCCCTGGGACGCACATGTGATTCTGGGGTGGCCCGCCCAGACCTTGACACACCTGCCTGGTCAGTCTCCAGTGAGGTCCAGGTGGCCTCGGCCCAGACCCCTCTGCAGTGCAACAGGTCACAGCCAGACCACTGCTCTGTCCATGGAGCCCGCCTCAGGCTGGGCTGCTGCCATCCTCCCACGTCCTCGGATGGAGCAACCTGGCTGGACAGAATAGTGGGCAGTGAGACCGGGGGACACGGGTACTACACAGCATGAAGGCTTGCCGTGCGCAGCGGCTCCATGCCTCGACTCCCGGGAAACTCCTGTCCCCTTCTCATCCAGTACCTCTCCATCCCAGCCAGGAGTGTGGGGACTGAGCCCTAGCACTGAATTGGGGGTTCCAGGGTAGGGACCCTCACCTGCAAAGCAGCCCGTGGCTGAGGGGTTGCAGGTGAGGTGGGACCTGGGTCCAGTGCCCATGCCCCTCTGCACAGGGCACCTGCACCCCTAAGTATGGCCCCCGCCACCCCAGGTATCTGGGATGGGCCATGGTTGATCTGTCCACCCCACTGAGCACCTACCCTTGCAGAAGACAATGTGAGCGTGGCCCAAGCCGCCCGTCACACCCCCTCCTGCTCCAAAGGTGGGTCCAGGCTCTCTTCGTGCCTGGGCCTCGGCCGGCCGCAGGGCTGTCCCACCTGCCAGGGATGTGTGGGGGAGCCCCGTGGGTCCGGCCCCGCTCCTGACCCGGAAGCTCACATACGGGGCTGGCTTCTGCTCATGGGGCGCCAGCTCAGGTGACAGGCGATGTCACCTCCCAAGCCCCAGGTGAGCCCTCGGGGGCTTTCCTCCACCGCCCACCCACAGGCCCCGCTGGGAGGCGAGGCTTAGCGTCACCTCCCACCTGGCCCTCTCGGCCAGCTCACTCAGCCTCTGGGTATGGCGGGGCTGCCAGTCCCTGCAGGAAGTCTGACCTCTGGAAGAACAGAAGACCACAGGGAGACCCAGACCAGACCCCCCAACACCTGCTCCCAGGGCTCCCTCACTAGCTCAGCCCTCCCCACACCGTTTCTCCTTGGAAGAGTCCTAGTGCCCTGGACCTGGCACCTGCAGTGTCTGTCAGGGAGCCCCCGAGTCCAGCCCCCTCCTCCACAGACACCGACTGAGCTCAGCTGTGCGCAGGCCGCTACTGAACACGCATACCCGGGGAGGTGGAGCTGGGGGTGGAGTGTGATGTCACAGGAGCAAATGCAGAGCCTGGGGCCAGGAGGTGGGAGATGGGGAGGGGACTCAGGGAACTAGGGACGCTTTGCTTCCGGGGAAGAAACCGCAGACTGCAGACCCAGGCCAAGGTTGTCCAGGCTCCCAGGCCCGACTAAGGCTGGAGAGGCAGGGCTGAGGAGGGGCGGGAACTTGAGGGTTTGGGGGCCCCCACAGCTCAGCGGGTGAACAGGAGCCCCCAGGGCAGTCCCTGAAACTTCACCAGCCACCCTTCCTCATCGGCAGAGGAGCCTTTGACCCAAGAGTCTGCAGACCGTACACACATGCACACACTCACACACTCATGTGCACATACACGCACACTCGTGCACACACGCACACACACGCTCACATGCACACACTCACGCACACACGTGCACACACACGCACACACTCACATGCACACATGCACACACACTTGCACACACAGGCACACACTCACATGCACATGCACACAGAGAGACACATGCACACACACGCACACACACATACACGCACACACGCACACACACACAGACGCTCCCTTTGGTAGTAGTGAGATGGAGAGGTGACCCAGTCCAAACATGTCACAGAGCCTGCAGCACTTCTGGGAAGAGGATCAGAGGCCAAGGACGCCACACAAGGGGAAGAGCCTCAGTCCCCAGGGTGTCCCCAACCCGCAGCATGTACACCTGCAGCGAGCTGTGCCCTCCACAGGAAGGGAGCCCTGTGTGACTGATGCGAGTGGGAGGGGAGACATGCATGCCGAGGGTAACAGCAACAAAGGAGGAAAGGGGGAGACAGAGACACACACAGACACACACACACAGAGACACACACACAAACATAGAGACACGCACAGAGACACAGAGACAGACACACACAGGGACATACACACACAGAGACACACAGACACAGAGAGACACACACAGAGAGACACAGAGAGAGACATACACACAGAGACACACAATGAGAGAGACACACAGAGACACACACACAGAGACACACACACAGAGACACACACACAGACACACAGACACACACAGAGACACACACACAGAGACACACACACAGAGACACAGAGAGAGACATACACACAGAGACACACAATGAGAGAGACACACAGAGACACACACAGAGACACAGAGAGAGAGACACACACACAGACACACACAGACGCACACACAGACGCACACAGACACACAGAGAGAGACACAGACACACACAGAGACACACACACAGAGACACACACACAGAGACACACACACAGACACACACACAGAGACACACACACAGAGACACACACACAGACACACAGACACACACAGAGACACACACACAGAGACACACACACAGAGACACACAGAGAGACATACACACAGACACACACAGAGACAGAGAGAGACACACAGAGACACAGTGAGACACAGTGAGACACACACACAGACACACACAGAGACACACGCAGAGACACACACAGAGAGACACATGCAGACAGAGAGACACACAGAGAGAGACAGACAGAGACACACACATAGACAGATACACAGAGACAGAGAGACACACAGACACAGAGAGAGACACAGAGACACAGAGAGAGAGACACACACAGACACACAGACACACACAGAGAGAGACATAGAGAGAGAGTCACACACAGACAGAGAGAGACACACACAGACACACACACAGAGACACACGGAGACATACACAGAGACACAGAGAGACACACACACACAAAGACACACACAGAGAGAGACACACACAGAGAAAGACAGAGAAAGGAGGGAGGGAAAAAGAAAAGAAGGAAGAAAGAAGGTCAAAAGACAAATGACAAGCTGGGAGGGAAATGGAAGCTTACGAGCCAAAGGGCTGATTTCTGTGCATACAAGAGTTCCTAAAAATCTAAGGGAAAATTAGAAAAGTTTAGAAAACTTATGAACAGTTTACAGAAAAATCCTTACAAATGTCTCTTTAACTCCACGAAAAGAGGCTCAACGACCTTCATAGTCAGAAAAATGCCAATTAAAATTGCACTGAGATGTCTTTTCTCATCCCTCATATTGGCAAAATCCAGCAGTCTCGGCGGGTCAACAGGCCTGCCCTGGGGTGAGGCTGTGAAGAAATGTCCACGCAGGCATGGCTGCAGGAATGGAGAAGAATCTATCAGTGCCCTGCAAGACTGTGTCTGAGTTAGCCTTCCACCCACTCCCAGGATTCCATCCCAGAGGCGTAGCCCCAACACACAAAATGAGGCAGTGCGGAGCTTCTCGATGGGGCGCTATTTGAAATAGCTGGGGTTGGGAGCCTCCCCACTGCCCATCACTGCATGGCCGTCCCAGTGCACGGGTGCACATCCCCCAGACCACGTGGCTGTGGGAAAGAGTGAGCACGGTCCCTAAGCACTGATAGGAAGCCTTCTCCAGGCTGCATGAATCCACGTGAAAATCTAGGGAAGAACGGTGCTGTGGGTATCCGTGGGGATCTGTGGGTATCCGTGAGTATCCGTGGAGATCTGTGGGGATCCGTGGGGATCCGTGGGGATGCCATCTTTTGTGTAAGGGGAAGAATGTAAATACAAACAACTCTTCTATATATTTGCAAAAAAGAAACAATGACAAGATTAACTTTATAGGTGAAAGGAGAGAACAGGGTGGGGGTAGGAGGACAGGAAAAAACAGAGAGACTTCTCAGAATGCACTTTCTCAAAAAGTCAACATCAAAGTCTTGGTTTCGTAATGGTGTGTATGTAGTTTTCTGCATGCAATAAAAATACTAAATAAAAATCCCCAGAAACTGAGAACAAATGGAAACAAAGGAACCTCAAACTGTACATCAAGTTGGTAAATTAATTTTACAGACAAGATAATTATTCCAGCAGCCTCAGAACACTGCACTTTGAAGATACATCCTGGTGGGACACACTCCAAGGACGAAAGGAACTGCAAAGAAGTCTTGTTCTTAGTTCATTGCCTTCTTCTTTGTAACAATGCTAGCCTTTTTATTTTGAAACTATTATGTCATAGAATAAAGCGAGTATGTGAATATTCTTAAAAACAAAGTTTTTTCAGCATAAAAATGAAGAGATACAGGTTTAAAAAATCAAGTTAAATAAAAGCCCTGAAATCCTAGTTTTGAATTGGAAAGAGGGCGAGCATGTGATTTGTTTCCTTTTTTAGAAAGGAAACTCAGCCTGGGCAACATGGTGAGACACCATGTCTACTAAAAAAAGCCAGTGTGGTGGCACACCTGTAGTTCCAGCTACTGCTGCTGCTGCTGGGGCAGGGTTGTGGGAGCTGAGGTGGGAGAATCACTTGAGCATGGGAAGTCAAGGATGCAGTGAACTGTGATGGTGCCACTGCACTCCGGTTTGGGTGATAGAGGGAGACCCTGATTCAAAAAATAATAAAGAAAAGGATACTTATGTCCTAACTTCACTAACTGCAGAGACATGGAGGCAACGCAAACCCCATAGCAGTGAGCACACCTGTGTCTACATTATGGGATCTAAGTACCATCACCACTGAAAGAACAGAGCTGCAGAGGAATTGAGGGAGGACAGTAGGGAATTAGGGCAACCAAGGGCTAAGGCAGAAGCAAGGAAACAGCAGGTGCGGCCAGTTCTAGGCAGGACGAGGCAGCATACAGGCCACATCCTCACTCCTGTGATGACAAGACGGAAGTTTCCACCTCAGCCTCTGATTGACTGTGGGCCAAGTCTCCACTTCAGCCTCTGACTGGTCACAGGCCAATCCTTCATACGTTGTAACCCACTGGAGGCCTCTAAAGGGCACCTAACGGTGTTACTGTAGTAGGACGAGCCGCAGACAAAACCTCTCAGACACTGAGCTGTAGAAAGAAGGGCTTTATTCAGCTGGGAGCATCGGCAAGCTACTGCCTTAAAATCCGAGCTCCCCGAGTACACAATTTCTGTCCCTTTTAAGGGCTCACAACACTAAAGATTTCACCTGAAAGGGTCGTGATTGATTGAGCCATCTAGGGGATATGTGACAGGGGATTCCTGCAGTGGTAATCAGAGAGAAACAGAACAGGGCAGGGAGTTTCACAATGTCCTTCTATACAATGTCAGGAACATTGGTTTCTAAGTCATGGGTTGATTTTTAACTACTGGGTTTAGGCCAGGCAGACCCAGGCCGGGTTCTGGGCCTGGCGCCGGGTTGCCTGTCTTTGGTTTTACTTCATTGCTTTTTTTCTTAAAACAGGTACTGAGTATAAAACAATATAAAACAATATGAGAGGGTCTCTCTCTTTCCTCATTACGAAATTCTTTCAGCTTCCTAAGAACCCTAAAGGACATTGCAGTCAGGGCTCTTGAGCCGCTTGCCCGAGCCGCTCCTGCTCTGTGGAGTGCACTTTCGTTTCAGTGAATCTGCACTTTTCGTTGTTGTTGTTGTTTTTTCTTTTTTTTTGATGCTTCATTCTTTTGCTGCTTTGTTTGTGCCTTTTGTTTAATTCTTTGTACAAAGAACCTGGACAGCATACAGTCAAGAGTTTCTATCTGGTGACGTATTTTGGAGAGCCAGCCAGGAGGTAAGCCCCATTGTCTGGGGTTTAGATTTCCTTTCCTTCTTCTTGTTTATCTTTCTTTCGTCAAAGCCGCCATTTGCGGGAATGGGTTAGGCAGTTAAAAGCCACTAGGGTGCCGCTTGAAGTCTCTAGTAACCGGATAACTTGGTCGTGGAACAGGACACCTAGGTCTTGCTGAGAGCAAGACAAATCCACGCAACGGTCAGGTTTGTGTATGTGCAGCAATAATGTCTTTGAGATGATTTAATTCTTCATCTTCTACTTTCTGCCCTTGCCTTGCTAATGCTTTGTGGGCACCAGGGACTGCAAAACTGTTGCATTTGAGCCCCCGTTAGCATCTGCATGCCCCTTTTGTTCATGCACAGAAAGTGCAGAAAAGGACGAGCTTAGGGAAAACCCCACGTCTTGGTGGTTCCTACTTAAACATTATTTCTCCTGTTCAGACCGCAAAGTCAATTACCAGCCACAGGGATTCACATACCACTCTCTGGTGTCACTGGCTATAAGAAACACCCCACCAGCCTTAATGTTATTAATCATAGGATTTTTGAGTTTCATCCTGGAACAAATGAAGAGCTGGAAGTAAAGGGCTCTACCATAACCCTATGAAGCATGCAGGAAGATACGGTCCTTCTAAATTGGTGGGACACGAAAAGCCAGGGATTACATCCAGGAACAAAGGGAATCACAGTGGGCCACTGGCTATGGAGAGAAAATATCCAAAGCAGCACTGGTGCACACCTGAGGTCAGAGACGTCTGACACTGTAAGACTGGACCCTGGAGCAGGGGCCCCTAGATCCAAGGCTAAACCTGAGACTTCCCCAGGGGGACGCCCCAGGCAGAAATTTCGGGTCCACAGATAAACCCTCCTTAGGGTCTCTTTTCTCTTCCAGACCACTGTGGGACCCACCCCACCTATTCCACCTGATTCCCTGCCTGGCTGCACCCTCAACCATTGGAATCAATTTGACCCTGACAATCTGAGAAGAAAATGCTTGAGGTTTTTATTGTAATACTGTTTGGCCACAATGTCGGCTAGACAGGCAGGCGCAATGGCCAGAACATCGAAGGCTTCATCGTAATACTAACCTACAGTGATACTTATTTTGCAAAAGGCAGGGTAAATGGTCAGAAATGCCATACAGTGAAGCCTTTGTGGCTTTGCATCAGAATCCTTCAATCTGTAAAGCTCCTAACACTGGCCCTCGGAAAGAAAGTCCTAAGACTGAGCCAGACCTTGGCGATGACCCCCTCCTACAAGGCCCCTTGTCTCTCAGAGGGAATGATGGCCACCCCCAGATGACCCTTTGCCACATGCTCCAACTACGCCAGGCCAGCCAGAGGAACAAACTACACCAAGTCCCTAACGCACCAGCAGTGGGACCCCCGACTCAGCAGCTCCCCAGCACTGTCACCTCCCAGGGAAGCCGCGGGGGCGGGAGGGCCACAGCTTGAGGGCAATCCCATTTCCCATGACTGATAGGCAGCAATGTAAAGAAAAGCTGGGAAGGGACTCTGAGGACCCTGGCAGCTTTGCAGGCGGTTTCCAAACGCTGGCTCTGGCTTTTGATCGATCATGGAGAAAGGTCCGATTCGTTCTGGCAACCGGCTGCACCCCTATGGAAAAGGAAAGGGTTTCGGGGCTGCCCGCCGCGAGGCAGACGATATGCTGGCCTGAAGTCCCCAGGGCAATCACCTAGGCCCAGATGTGGTGCCCACCACCAGCCCTAATTGGAATCCAGCAAAATTTCGTGACGCACTCCTTGGAGGAATGAAAAAGGAGATAACCAAGACTGTTGATTCCTATGAGATTATAAAGTGTCTCTTAAAGGAAATAGTCCCCTGGTTCCGGTCACCCCAGAGCCTCCAAAGTGATAAATAACCCAGGGGGTTGCTAAGGCTCTTGGAATCAAATACTATTTACATTCAGCATGGAGGCCTCAATCCTTCAGGAAAGTAGAAAGAGCTAACCAAACTCTAAAACAGGCGTTAGCTTAGCTACGTCAGGAAATATCAGAAATGGGTCAGCTTACTGCCTGTAGCCCTCTTAAGACTCTGTAACTCCCTGAAAGCAAAAAAAAAATGAGCCCATATGAAATGCTGTATGGGAGGCTGTTTCTAACTCATAATCTAATTAATGATCCAGAACTGCTGGGTTAATATACTAC
Organism: Trachypithecus francoisi; assembly: GCF_009764315.1. Classification (NCBI taxonomy): domain Eukaryota; kingdom Metazoa; phylum Chordata; class Mammalia; order Primates; family Cercopithecidae; genus Trachypithecus; species Trachypithecus francoisi. The sequence continues at coordinate 98,341,701 of NW_022681472.1, read as the reverse complement.
ATCGTTACCCTCGGGAGATTTCAGCAGGGATTATGAAAGTTTCGATTTCAAAGGCTCCCCATGCCAGGAACTAACCAGCAACCCAAAATCAGGCCGGGAGATACGATACCTGTTAAAACATGGAAACAGCCAGGTGTAGTGGCTTACGCCTGTAATTCCATCACTTTGGAGGTTGAAGCAGGCAGATCACCTGATGTCAGAAGTTTGAGACCAGCCTGGCCAACATGGCAAACCCCGTCTCTACTAAAAATACAAAAATGAGCTGGGCATGGTGGTGCCCACCTGTAATCCCAACTATTTGGGAGGCTGAAACAGGAGAATTGCTTAAACCCGGGAGATGGAGGTTGTGGTGAGCTGAGATTGCTCCACTGCACTCCAGCCTGGGCGAGAGCGAGACTCTGTCTCAAAACAAACAAACAAACAAACAGAAAAAAAACCCAAAAACAATCAATCAAACAAAAAAACAAGGAAAGACAGGTCATCCGCTCAACAACTACAACCCAAATGGAAGGGACTGTTTTCGGTGGTGTTGGCCATGCCTTTGGAGGTCAAAGTACTAGGATTAAGTAGCTGGATCCATCTTTCCAAGGTCAAGCCTGCAACACCTGGAGCTCTGGACCTGGAACCTGAGGCTCCCACCAGCCACTGCCCCCGTGAACCTGTGGAAGACGTGCAGTACCTGTTTAAAAGACAGACAGAAGATAAGTAAATGCCCACCAACACTCCCTGGTGCCTTTGTTGCACAGTTACTGTAAGCTGGATACTTGTAGTCACTTTTATGATTTTACAACTTAATTGCCTTCATCTGAATGGATGGAATCACTTCCTTTGTAATAATAAAACAAATGGTTTTTCTGTTTAAAAAAAGCCACAAAAGACCCCAAATGAAGCCAGTCTGGGAAATCAGCATCATTTTAACTTTTTGGCATTTGCCTGCCATACCTTAATGGCTCTCAAGGACACTGGCCTGTCAGCAAGTGTAGAAAAATAATGTATACGGTGGTCCATTTTCAAAATAAAATGCCCCAGATAGGCTTGGGTCTGCAAACTACAGAAGAACAAGGTACACTATGCCCCTGACTCAATAGCCAGCAGCTGCTGGTCGGGGACCCTTAGCTGCCCTCACCCGAACCAAAGAGCTGAGTTTAGACTAGCTTGCAAAATAACTAAGTTTATTCTCTTCAGCTTGCCTGACTACCTGGGTCATCATTCAGATACTTGAAGAGCCCCCCAGATGACTGTAATGCATTGTGGGCTGTAACAAAACGCAGCAACACAACCTTAAAGAAAACACCTAAAACCCCAACCGGACGACTAATAGGCAACGTCCAGGGAGATCGTGACCCCATAGTACTCAGCCAATGAGGAACCGGGGGAGGGACCTGAGCACTAGGGACAAATTGCTTGTTGTAACTGTGCTGAGTGTGCCTGTCTACCAGACACCCAATCTTGCAAGTCTGCTTTTTTTTTTTTTTTTTTTGAGACGGAGTCTCGCTCTGTCACCCAGGTTGGAGTGAGTGGCATGATCACTGCTCACTGCAAGCTCCGCCTCCCAGGTTCACGCCATTTTCCTGCCTCAGCCTCCCAAGTAGCTGGGACTACAGGCGCCGCCACCTCGCCCGGCTAATTTTTTGTATTTTTAGTAGAGACGGGGTTTCACCGTGTTAGCCAGGATGGTCTTGATCTCCTGACCTTGTGATTCGCCCGCCTCAGCCTCCCAAAGTGCTGGGATGACAGGCGTGAGCCACTCTCACTTTCACTGTTCTTCGTGCCTCTAAGTCCATTCTTTGGATTTTGACAGGTAAGCATGTTTCTTGCAGCAAGGGAAATACTGTTGGTTTATTAAACATAACCTTGTTGGCTTTGCATGACTACCAAAAGCCTGGGATATGCCAGACCTGTGTCCTCCTTGTTGGGTTTAGCGGGATCAGCTGCAGGAGCAGGAGCCTTGGAATCCCGCATAAGGGGCCTCAGGAGACTGTGATATCCCGCGGACAGCAGAGGGCCTCACTAGACTTCAGCAACAGCTGGACCCCTGGCTGCTGTCGTCTGACAAAATCAAAGAGCCTTAGATGGAGGAACTTGCTTGTATTGGCAAGGAGGAAATTGCTTATATTTAAAGGAAGAATGTTGTTTTTGCATCAGCCAATTTGGTTTAGTATAAGAAAATAACTAAAAATGTAATTTCCTAGGCAAATGAAATGGAGTCTTTGGGAACTCCCACAGAACCTTCGCAACACTGGTTGCTATCTGCATTACTTCCTTGGGTAGTACCAGTTATTGCCAAATTTTTGGCCTTAAGTTCTGGTCTAACTTTGTTTAAATTGTTAACTGATTTTTTTTTGCTCTCTCGTTTTCAGCAATTCCATGTTTGTATGATACTTGTGCAAGGGTTTCAGCCAGTTTGGGAACAAAATCCAAAATTGGGCCAAAATACCCAACCATTGTGACCGGGTCAAGTCAGCTACACCCTTTACAAGCAAGTACAAGGCTGCTGCGTCCACGGAGACCCACCTAATTACCTAGGGACAGACAGCCAGGACCCCAGTAGGCAAGGACAGGAAAAAAAAAAAAAGATTTCTGGGGATGATGTCTCTCGGTGGGAAGGGAGGCAGGAGAATAGGGACTTAGGGTCACCATGGGTTAAGGCAGAAGTGAAAGAGCAGCAGGTGCAGCCAGTTCCAGGCGAGACGCGAGGCAGCACACGGGCCACATCTGCTCCTGGGATGACGCGACAGAAATCTCCACTTCAACCTCTGACCGACCGACAGCAGCGCAGGCCAATCCTTCGTGAGATGTAACCTGCTAGAGGCCTCTAAAGGGCACCTAGGGGTGTTACCAAATTCTTTTAGCCTCATAAGAACCCTAAAGAACACTGCAGTCGGGCTCCTGAGCCGCTCGCCTGAGCCCCGAGCTCTCATCTGTGGAGTGCACTTTCACCTCAATGAATCTGCGCTTTCGTTGCTTCTTTTGATGCTTCGTTCTTTCATTGTTTTGTTTGCGTATTTTGTTCAATTCTTTGTTCCACATGCCAAGAACCTGGACAACTCACAGTCAAGACCTCCCATCCAATAACAGAATGTCAGGCTCCAGAGCAGGAAGTGTGTGGGACGGCCTGGGAGTGCTCAGGGCCGTTCAGCTCGGCACCACGTGTCTGTGTGACGTGCAGCAGCTGGTCTGTGCATGCGCTGTGGGAGTATGAGGTGGGACAGCTGCTCTGGAAAAAGTCTCGCAATTTCTTTCTTTCTTTCTTTTTTTGAGATAGAGTTTCACTCTCATCACCCAGGCTGGAGTGCAGTGGCGCAATCTCTGCTCACTGCAACCTCCGCCTCCCAGGTTCAAGCGATTCTCCTGTCCCAGTTGCCTGAGTAGTTGGGATTACAGATGTGCCTCCACACCTGGCTAATTTTTGTATTTTTAGTAGAGGTGAGGGTTCACCATGTTGGCCAGGCTGGTCTCGAACTCCTGACCTCAGGTGATCTGTCCACCTCGGCCTCCCAAAGTGCTGGGGTTACAGATGTGAGCCGCTACACCTGGCCTGGCAATTTCTTAAGGAACGATTTACTTGACCTTTGGACACAGCAACTCTGGACACAGCAACTCTGTACCGTGCTATTTACCCAAGAGAATGGAGGACTCAGGAATGCACCCGTGCCAAACATGGCACACAGGCCAGGGTCCACCAACAAAGAAGTGAATAAGCAAATGTTGTAACGCTCACGCGTGGGATGCCACTCAGCCACGCAAAGGAACAAACTGCCAGGACCCTGGCGGCACACATCACATAGAGCCCGCAGGAAAGAATACAGACCCCATGGTGTGACTTACGTGACGTTCTAGAGCAGGACAAAGTAACCTATATGGTTTTCAAGTGTCAGAACAGTTGCTGCCTTTGTAGAAGGGAGAAGATGAGGTTTACTGGAGCTGGGCAGGGGAGGATGTGGGTGGGTGGGGGGGTTAGTAATGTCTACATTTTGTTAGGGGTTTGGGTTACAGGGGTGTATGCATTTGTCAAAACTATGCAATGGCACCCTCGAGGTGCATGCATTTCACTGAATGTGGTTTCACCTCTGAACATAATTGGTGATATGTTAAGTAGTTGTGAAGTGTAAGCTAGAGTCTCTGTGGGAAGCATGCAGGTGGCTACAGCTTACTTTGAAGTCCATCAAGAACAGGAGATGGGTTGGGATGAATATATGATAAAGCAAATGTGACAACAGATGAATTGTAGGATCCAGGTGCCAGGTATATGGGTGTTCATTGTAAACTTCTTTCCATTTGTCCTGTGCTCTTGAAATTGTTTATAATGTGTTGGGGGAAGCCACGAGGTCATGTCAGAGGACACAGGAGTCAGCCTGAAGAGGACCCAGTGCCAGAGGTGATGGCTCGGGCCCCTGGGGCTGCCCTGAGAGCTCTCCACAAACCTCATGGCTTAAAACATGAGAAATGTATTCTTTTGTGGTTCTGGAGGCCAGAAGTTTGAAGTCAAGGTTTCAGCAGGACCTCATTTCCTCTGAAGGGTCTTGGGCAGGATCCTCCCCGACTTCCAGCTTCTGTGGCTTGAAGGGTTCCTTGGCCTGTGGCCATGACTCCAATTTGCTCTGGGGTCACATGGCCTCCTCCTCTGTGCTCCTCTCCTCTTCTGTCTCTTGTAACGACCCTTGTCACTGGATTTAGGACCCAGCCCAAATGCAGGATGATCTTGAGATCCTTAATTATATCTGCAAAGACCCCTTTTTCCATAAGGCCGCATTCACGGGTACTGGGAGCTGGGCCGTGGACATCTCTGTGAGGCCCCAGACTGCACACTGCCTCCCCCACTGTCCTGGAAGCCCTTGGGGATCAGGGGCTTTTCTCCTATCTGAGCACTGCAGCTCCTCAGGAAACGCTTACCGTGTGCATGAGAGTGTCTCTCTGTCCTACTCCAGCAGGCTGTCTTGGAGGGTAGGGCCTGTCTTTTGGGAAACTCCGTCTTCTCTTACTGTAACTCAGGTGTAAGCCCTTGGGACAGGTGCGTCTTCTCTGAGACTCGCCCAGGTCCCACCTCCAGCAGCACGGAGGGTGCTGACAGTGCTGTGCAGCACCTCTCCTGTGGGCCCGCCCCCACGCCTCCTCCACGGCCAGTCCCCTCTGTCGGCCTCAGCACTCCCAGATGCCCGAAGCCAAATAGCCCAAGAGCAGCGGCCTCCGACACTGCCCTTGGTTCTGGCCCTGCCTCGCCTCTGGGAGGTGGTTCTGGGGTGTGAACAGCTGGCGTGCCAATCACTGCCAGACCTTGAGCATAGAAAGGAGGCTTGGGCCACGGTTGGAGGGTGCTTGTTGGAGTGTCCCCAGACAGGGTGTCCAGGCAGCCCCGTCACCCTGTCGCTGCCCCACAGCCCTGGAAACAGGGATCCGGGCCAGGTTAGGCTGCCAGGAGGAAGGTGTGGCTCCTGTCCCCAGCTCCGTGCAGGGCTGTGCAGACTGAAAGGGCCAGGGCCACACCTTGACAGTGGTTTGCTCTGTGTCATTAAAGACCTTTCTTCTGCTAATCATGACCACGGTTGTTATTCTTGTTTGCAAAAATCCTGATAGGGTGAAGCCGACCCACGTGCATGGGGAGGACGGCAGAGTAGCCTGGAAACCGGGTTAGGAATCTCCGTCTCCCTGGCAACCGAGCCCAGTGTGGGGAGAGCCGGGTCTCTGCTCCAAGAGCAGCCCAGAGCCAGGTCTCAGCCTCTGGCATTCGTAGGGGCTGCCCCCTCTTAGACATGATTCTTTGGGTGTCCTGGCACCCCCTGCCCCACCCCAGGTCATGCACAAGCCAGGTCCTACCCACCTGTGCTGTCTTTTGCTGTGTGACAAATTGCCCCAAAACACAGGGACTTAAAACCACACAGTTGATTCTCTCAGCGTCTGTGGGGCGGGAATCCAGGCTCTGTGGTGGCTCTGGCCTGCCAGCTCTCGTGGGTTGGGGCTGCAGGCTCATCTGAAGGCTCAGCTTGGGGGATCTGCTCCCCAGCTCACTTGCACGGCTGTTGACTCAGCCCCTCATCACTGTCACCTGGGCTTGTCCACAGGGCTTCCTCCCAGCACAGCAACCAGCACCCCCAGGATGCAAGAGAGAGCCAGAGACACAGCCAAGACAGAGCCACAGGCTTTGTAACCGGATCTCGGGAACCACATCCCGTCACTCTGCTGTGCTAGCTTCATCAGAAGCATGTTGGCAGGTGCAGCCTGTGTGTAAGGGGAGGGGAGTCCCTGAGGGTGAGAGCTGCAGGGGCGTGGAGCACTGGGGGCCCCCTGGAGCCTGTCCACCGTCCCGCAGGCCTAGACACTGGAAGGTGGGGCCTGCCTTGCTCTAGGCCTGGCCAGGGACCTTTCAAGTCTCTGAAGAGAAATTTGGCAGAGATTCCTATTCTAGCAGTGGACTGGCTGTGGTCAGCAGGGACCACCACTGAGTGCCACCCACAGGCCCCCACTCTTACACAGGGACTCTGGGTCCAGCTCAGAGAGGCAGAGGCCAGCCTTGTGCCAGGGCACTGGGGACAGACTGTGCTTGTCCGCTGCCCCATGGCAAAGGCAGTGTGAAATTTGAAACGGACACGTCAAACACAGGCAAATGTGGCTGGACCTGAATACCACCCTGCCTCAAACACGTCCCTGGTCCCTGTGGCCTTTAGTATAAAATCCTGCCCCTTTCCCAGCACACAGCCTGAGCCATCCCTGCCACTGCTGTGACCTCGGCTGGACCCCGTCCTCTGTCCCCCTTACCCTGCCCTCACTTGGCTCCATCTCCTGCTCTCTCCTCCCTCCAGGACCCACAGACTCCTCAGGCCTGGCTCAGTGTCTCCCAGGAGGGGCCTTCTTTGACCGCCCAGGTCTCTCACTGCCTCACCCATCCCCGCAGCCCCTTTCCAGCAGATGGAGCCAGGTGCCTGGTGCTGGCTCACGGTCAGGTGGCAGGGAGAGGTCCAAGGTTAGGCTGACTGTCCATGTGTGAGAGGTTCTGAGAGGGATGGGACATTCGGGGAGGATGCAGGGACCTGAGATCTGATGCTCACTGTGTGCCCAGGCCACCAGGGGGTGTGCTCGGGACTGTTCAGTGCGGAAGGAAAGGACAGGCTGGGAGGAGTTCCCTGTGTCCTGACTCTGGAGGGAAGGATGTTGTGGAGGGAGGAACTGCATGAGCCAGGGCTGAGAGGGAGGAAGGCGTGGGGTAGGGGGTGGTGGAGATACAGGAGGCAGTGGCAGTTGTGGGAGCAGGTGTGAGACTGTGGCTGGTCCTGGTAAAACTTACTCTTCAGGCCTCTTCTTTTATGGCCTTCACCCTGCACCCAGTGAGGGTGAGCAGGAGGATGGCAGGCGGGAATGGAACCGGGAGAGGTGTCAGTGCAGCCAGGGGCTCTGCGTCAGGACCTGCTCTGGATGTCGATGGCAGCAACGTCCACAAGATACCCACCTGCAAGGAACTGACGGTCCCCGGCGGGACAAGATCCACATAAAGGGGCTGCACCCCTGCAGCCTCCCAGAGCCCCTGTGTCCCCCCCATGCCCCTGTGCTCCCCAGAGCCCCTGTGCCCTCCACACACCCGATCCAGGGGTCAGAGGGAACATTCAGGCTGACAGGAGAAGCTGAGAAGGAGTTAGAGGGGTACAGGGTGAGGTGGGGTTGGGGAAGGGAAGAGGGAGTACTTTGGAAGCAGGAGGCTCAGCAGGGCTTTGCTGGAGGACACCTGTGGGCCCTGCCTGGGAAGATGTGGCTCTGGGACCCTCGGGAGTGGCTGGACTAAAGGGGAGGGAGGTAGCTTGGCAGGAACAAGAGGAGTGGAGATGGGAAGGGCCCAGAGTGTGAACCCTTGCTAGGATTCCAGCCAAACTCTGTGGATGACAGAGAGCACCCCAGCCTGAGAGCAGCCCTGAGACTCAGCCCTGCGTGGTCGGCGTCACACGGGGCAGGCTCACAGCTGTGGTAGGTGTCAGGTGCCCATATCAGGGCCTGGGTTGTGCTGTGCTCTTGGCAAGAAGTGCCCACGCCGTCTGCTACTCAAGGCAGGACCCCATGGCCAGTGCCTCCAGGAGTGCGCCTGGGGACCCCTTTCTTCCCCTCTCCACTTCCTCCCTAGACGATCTTCCTTCCCCTCTCCACTTCCTCCCTAGACAACCGTGTCTGCTCTCTTCCTTGTGCTAGCCATGCCCACGTCTTTTTCACCAGCCAAGACTTCTCTTCTGCAACCCTGATGTCCTTGATTTCTTTTGCTGGAGACCTCCTAGGCATCTCACCTCTCTAGTGACCATTCCTCCCGGCCCTACACCCTCGGCCCATCTGCAACCCCAGCTCCCGGCCGGGCTCCTGCAGAGACATTGCAAAGCCTTGCAAACCCACCCACTCACTCCATTTCCACAGCCATTGCCCTGATCTGAGCCATGTCCTCCTCACCAGCTTCCCTGTTCTGTTCTAGAACCTGCCAGTCCATTCTCCATAAGGCAGTCAGAGGATCTTCTGAGATGTCGATCAACAGCGTCTGTCCCTCTCTTCAATCCTTTGCGTTCCCCATTTCTGCAGACTTCTTTGATCGTGTACCTCAAAGCCATTCCAAAGCTTTTCTCTCTGGTCCGTCGTCTTTTGATGTGGAGGGCAGGACGAGGAGGATGGAAGGAAAGGGGCCCCGAGCCGCGACTGCCTGAGTGACTGGCAAGCCCTCTGCTGCGGGACCCTCCTTGCATTGGTCAGAGAATAGAACCAACGGGACGCACATGTGCAGAGAGGTTTCTGAAAATCAGCTTCCAGGATGAAGGAGGCTGGCAAGTCTAAAACCTGCAGGGCTGGCAGGCTGCAGACCCGGGAAGAGCCGACGTGCCGTGTGAGTCCAAGGACTCTGCCGCAGGGGGTCAGTCTTTCGTTCTATCCAGGCCTTCTGCTGAACGGATGAAGCCCACCGTGACGGAAAGCAGCCTGCCTTCTCCAAAGTCCACCCATGTAATTTTTTTTTGTGTGTGTGAGATGGAGTCTCACTCTGTCACCCAGGCTGGAGGGCAATGGTGCAATCTCGGCTCACTGCAGCCTCCGCCTCCCGGGTTCAAGCGATTCTCCTGCCTCAGCCTCCTGAGTAGCTGGGCTTACAGGCGCGTGCCACCACGCCCGGGGAATTTTTGTATTTTTAGTAGAGATGGGATTTCACCATGTTGGCCAGGCTGGTCTCAAACTCCTGACCTCAAGTGATCCGCCCACCTCGGCCTCCCAAAGTGCTGGGATTACAGGTGTGAGCCACTGTGCCCGGCCAGGTACTTTTTTTTGAGACAGGGTCTTGCTCTGTTCTTCAGGCTGGAGTGCAGTGGTGGCGATCACAGCTCACTGCATCCTCAACCTTCTAGGCTCAAGCAGTCTTCCCACCTCAACCTCCTGAGTAGCTGAGACTACAGGTGTGCACCACCACACCAGCTAATTTTTAAATTTTTAGTAGAGATGGAGTCTCCCTATGTTTCCCAGGCTGGTCTCAAACTCCTGGCCTCAAGTGATCCTTTCACCTAGGCCTCCCAAAGTGCTGGGATTACAGGTGTAAGCCACCACATATGGTCCTAACTTTCTCTCTGTGACAAATTTTCTTCTTGAAGTACATCCTTTAGAAATGTCTTTAGGGAAGGGCTGTTAGTGGTAAACTCTCTAAATGTCTCTGATTTTTATTCATCTGAAAAAATTTATCTAAAGTTAAAAAAGGTGTGACATATAATACTTATACATATTTATAGGGTACACCGTGATGTTTTGATATATGTATACATTATATAATGATTAAATTAAGCTAATTAACATATTCGTCACCTCGCACACATATCATTTTTTTGTGGCCAGTGGTTGTTTAGCTGCTAGACAAAAAGAAAAATCCTTGTGGTTAGAAGATAGATTATTCTTTAAGTTTATGCGTGTGTGATATTATTGCCACAAAGAGTGCATCCTGTCAGTTTCATAATCTTTATTTTAACACTTTATAGATCTACATCTCTCTAATATTTTTATTTATTTATTTATTTATTTATTTATTTATTTATTTTTGAGATAGTCTCACTCTGTCGCCCAGGCTGGAGTGCAGTGGCGTGATCTTGGCTCACCACAACCTCTGCCTCCCGGGTTCAAGCGATTCTTCTACCTTAGCCTCCCCAGTAGCTGGGATTACAGGTGCACATGCCACCACACCTGGCTAATTTTTGTATTTTTAGTAGAGATAGGGTTTCGCCATGTTGGCCAGGCTGGTCTTGAACTCCTGACCTCAGGTGATCCCCCCGCCTCAGCCCCACAAAGTGCTGGGATTACAGGTGTGAGCCACTGAGCCCGGCTGATATCTATCTAATCTATCTCTCTTTCTCTCCCTCACTTTTTCTTTTTTCCATTCATCTGCTGATGGGCCCAAGTGGATTCCATGTCTTGGCTGTTAAGAACAATGCTGCAATGGACATGGCAGTGCAGGCCTCTCTTCAAGATACTGATTTCTATTTCTCTGGCTATATATCCAGAACTGGAAGTGCTGGGTGGTAAGGTAGCTCAATGTTTAATTGTTTCAGGAACTTCCATACTGCTTTCCCTAACGGCTGTACTAATTTACCTTTCCCCTAACAGTGCACAAGGATTCCCCTTTCTCCACATCCTCACCAAAAATTGTTATCCCTGTATTTTTGATGACAGGTATTCTAACAGGCAGGAGGTGACCTCTCCTTGTGATTTTATTTTGCATTTCCCTGACGATTATAAAGCTGAAGATTTTTTTCATACACCTGATGGCATTGTATGTCCTCTCTTGAAAAAGGTTTATTCCACTTCTGGCTCATTTTTTTTTTTTTTTTGAGACGGAGTCTCGCTCTGTCGCCCAGGCTGGAGTGCAGTGGCCGGATCTCAGCTCACTGCAAGCTCCACCTCCCGGGTTCACGCCATTCTCCTGCCTCAGCCTCCTGAGTAGCTGGGACTACAGGCGCCCGCCACCGCGTCTGGCTAGTTTTTTGTATTTTTACTAGAGATGGGGTTTCACCGTGGTCTCGATCTCCTGACCTTGTGATCCACCCGCCTTGGCCTCCCAAAGTGCTGGGATTACAGGCGTGAGCCACCGCGCCCGGCCTTCTGGCTCATTTTTAAATTGGCCTATTTGTTTTCTTGCTATTGAGTTGTTTTCTAAACTTTTAATTTTCTGAAAATTCTATTTTACACTTATTTTTGGAAGATCCGTCAAGTTCTTAGTGACAGTTATTTCCCTCTGAGCCCTTTACAGCTCTGATTTTCCTCTGCTTTGGCTGTCACTGGAGCTGCTGGAATTCTGCTGTCAATCTTATTGCTATTTCCTGGGAGCTGGTCTTCCTTTTCTTTTTGGCTTAAAGATCTTCTGCAATTTCACTATGTCATCTAAACTTTATTTTTCTTTATTCTATTTAGTCCATGTTGTGCCTCTCTGTGCATTCTTATTTTTTATCAGTTCTGAAATATTCTCAGGCATAACTTCTTCAATGATTGACTCTCTTTCCTTTGAGATTTCAACCACACTTCCACAAGCTCTCTGCACACCATCTTTTTGTTTTGTTTTAGTTTTTTCTTTTCTTCTTTTCTTGCTCAGACTTAAGTGGCCATCAGAAAAACATCATCTTTTATGTTTCTTATTTTTCCTATTTTCTATTTCCTTATCCTTGGTGCTATATTCTTGGTAATTGTTTAAAGATTTATCTTCTAGTTTATGAATTCCCTCTTCAATTGTGTCTAATTTGCTGTATAATCTGTTTGCTGAGTATTTTTTAAAGCATCTTTATTGAGATATCATTCACATACCATAACATTTACCCTTTTATATATACAAGCCAGGGGTTTGTAGTATATTCATAGAGTTGCGTGACCATAATCACTATTTTTAGAATATTTTCATCACTCCCAAATGAGTGATTTTATCACTTTATTTATTAGTAGTGCCCATTACCAGTTCCTGAGGAGGAACTGATTCCCCTATCCCACCCTTCTAGCACCAGGCAACCACTAAGCTACCTCTGTCTCTCTTGAATTGTTTATTCTGGACATTTCATAAAAAGAAAACCACACAGTGTGTTTTCTTGTTACCATAATTCTTTCAAGGTTTCTGCTGACCTTTTCATTTCAATGAAAAGTTTTTCATTTCTAGAGGTTCTTTTTTTTTTTTCTGATAAGCATGGTGATCGGTTTCATAGTGCTTTGTTCCTTATTTTATCTTAAGCATAACAAATAGGTTAATTTTATATCCTATATTTGATATTTTCCATTTAGAAAGTTTGTGGTGATTTAAATCTGTTGCTTGTCACTGTCAGCTGAGTCTCACTTGGAGGCTTGTTTTCTTTAGATATGTGCTGATTTTTCATTTTGAACTTATATTTGATTCAGTTAAATCTGTGGGAACCCCATTCCCTAAGTTGGGGCTTGCTTTCTCTGGAGAGGATTCATTGTTGGTTTTGCTTTTGCAAGCAGGGATGCTGTTGACCTGGGACTACCCTGGCTCCCCGGAGGGCTCTGTGTGGGTGCCAAGTGGAGGGTGTAGGAGAAGGCACCCCTCGGGGCAGCCCTCAATCAATGACTCTTGGGCATCACTGTGAAAATACCTGTTCCCTCATCCCTTGGGTGAGCTCACCCGAGGCTCACAGTTTGCACCACTTCCCAGAGTCCCTCTCTGGGGTCAGGCTCCAGTTCCCCACCACGGGGTTCACTGAGTGCCACATGCTTGCCAGCCTCCTTCCCCACCTGGACCACTTCCCCACGCCCCAGGGCTGCTACCTGCACCTCCAGCGAAATGGTAAAATAGCTTGCTCTGGAATCCCTGCCTCAGGCTCTGCTTCCAGGACCTCAGACCCAGTGGGGGTCCAGGTCTGCCCAGGACCATTGTGGCTTTCACATCTGCCTTCTGTTCAGTGGGCAGACTTTGGGGGTCCATTATTCTATTTACTTCTTTCTTTATGGACTCAGATTTCTTTGACTTTCTTGAGAGCTCTGTATGTTTTGAAAAGAACTGTGTTTGAGCCTTGATCTAGCTCTTGCCCTCCGCACCTTATGAATCTCAACTCCTCATTCAGGTCTCGGTTAAAATGTTAGGTCCTGGGAGACGCTTTCCCTAACTCTGAGGCAAAGCGCGCTCCTGTGGTGGTCTCTTGTCTATCTCGTCCTTGCCCCCACCCCTCTACAGCCACACACGGAGAGGAGGTGTGCAGTCCCTGTAGCCCAAGTTGCTTGGGTTCCCAGCTCAGCTGTGTCACCTGTCACCTGCGTCACCGTACGACCCTGAGCAGGGAGCTCCGCTTTTCCGTGCGAGTCTCCTCATCTGTGAGATGTAAACGATACTATCTGCACATCAGGGCTGTGGTGAGACTGTAACGAGATAATAAATACGAAGTGTCTCGAACAGGTGGAATCCATAGTACATGCTCAATAAATGTTAGCTCTGACTGTCACATCCTGCAAAGATATGCTGCAGTAGGGATCACCATTTATCGAAGGTGAGAGTCAGGAGGGCAGAAACTAGGTCTCTCTCTTCATGCCCTTTCCCAGGGCCCAAGGCAGGGCTAGGCCAGCAGGGAGCACGCAGTAAATATTTTCAGGTCAAATGAAAGGGAGCAGGACCAAAGATCCGGGCTTCCCCAGTGCCCTGGGGAGGCGGATTTCAGGCACAGGGACACGTGCAAAAGCACAGCTTTTCGGGAGCTGGAGGGCAGGGTGGGAAGGCCAAGGAAGCCGAGAAACAGGTCCAAGGCTCGGATCCTCTGGCCAGGATTTATGCCTCCGGGTGTGGGAGTGTTTGGTGACAGAAGCCCCTGGGGCTGCGGCTTCTGGTGGGGGTCTTCATGGATGCTCAGGGGAGGAGAGCGGCCTGGAGCCACTGGAAAACGGGGAAACGGGGATGAGGTTGGGGAGGTGGGGAAGAGTGGGGAGCAGTGGGGAGGGGCAGGGAGGAGGGGGAGGGCGGGGCCTCAGGGAGGGAGTCTGACCCCGGGGGTCTGCGAACCGGGACCTGCGCGAGGCGCCGCGCCGGGTACCTCCCCCTCTCTGCGTCTTTGTGCATTTTGCTTCCTTTCGCAGTAAACGTTCTTCCGAGAAATTCCAAGGGGATCTTAGCCAAGCAGAGGGGGAAGGGATCCTGCCCACGCCTGGGTAGGGGGCCGCGGAGGCGGGGGAGAGGCAGGGGGCGCCGCGAGGGAGGGAGCGGGAACCGGAGGGAGCGAGCGCGCGCGAGCAAGGGGGCGCGGAGGGCCCGGGCCAGCTACCTGCGTGGGGGCCGCGAGCCCCGGGCGCCCCCCGCCCCGCGCGTCTCCCAGCCGCCCCCGCCCCCCGCGCGGCCCCCGCCCCGGCTCCGCCCCGCCCCTCGCGCGGGGTCCGCGTCTGCGGCTGCGTTCCCCGAAAGACGAGGCTGCGCCCGGATTCCGGTCCGCAGGGAGACCGAAGGGCACAGCTCCCCGCGCCGCGCACGCCGCCCGAGCCCGGAGTGCGGACACCCCCGGGATGTGAGTGCGCCCCCCGACCCCGAGGCCCGCGCTCCACGCCCCATCCGCGGTGAGCGCTGAGGCGCTCGCGGAAGGCCAGGGGAGGGGACTCGGCCCGGGGTTCCCGGCCCCCCAGCCCAGGGGTGGGGGTGGGGACCTGGCACTCGCCCCTCCCCCCAGTGGCAGGTCCCACCCGTTCCAGCCCCTGCCGTTCATTCCTGTCCGGACGCACCTGCAGCTCCCCGGGGAGAAGAGGACGCCCCCCCTCCCTCCCCCACACAGGTGCCGGCGCGGGGCGGGGGCGTCTCCAGCTGTCACCTCGCCCCAGAGGCCAGACCTCTCCCGGCGGGGATGCTGTGACGGCGGACACTCTGGAAAGGGGCTGGGGGTGGGGCTCTGCGAGCTCCGAGCGGACTCCGGCCTTGGATTCCGGGGAGAAGGTTGCATCCAGAGGCTGGGAAAGGGGAAGGTCCTTGGGTCTCCTGACCGATGCTTCTCCCCTTCAGGTTTGCGCCCCAAAGGACCCGTGCCCCAAGCCCCCGCGCCGCCCCTAGGCCCGCCCGGAGCATGCTGCCTGCAGCCATGAAGGGCCTCGGTCTGGCGCTGCTGGCCGTCCTGCTGTGCTCCGCGCCCGGTGAGTAGGGGGCCCGCGGGCTGGGTCAGGTGCGTGGGAGAGCCCGAGGCGCCGCGGGAGAGCCGGGTGTGGGGCTGCCACCCTGTGACGGTTCCCACCGCACTTCCCATAGAGCCCACGCCCCCTCCCGCACCCCAGCGACCCCAGCCGGCCCTCGGCCCCTCTGTCCTGGCACTGGGCTCTCTCCAGTGCTCTTCCTCCAGGGCCTGGAACTGGTGGGCGGCTGGCCCCGCACGGAAGCCCCTGGTCATCCATCACCTCTGAGAGCCTCCCGGACCTCCTTTCAAATCCAGTTTGGTCCTTCACAGCTTGGAACCCGCAGAACTCCTGGGGGATATGTGAAGCGGGGTGGGAGTGTGAGGGTGGCACTGTCGGTGTGGGGTCTGTATAGCCCGTGTGTGTGGGGGGTTGTGTGGGTGTGTGTGTGCACGCACGTGCATGAGGGCCAGGGAGGGGCCATAGGGTCTCCCCTCAAACTGCCAGGATAGGGCACAGTTGTTCCAGGGCCTCTGCTCCCCCTCCAGGGGTCATGAGGGCCTGCTCATTCCTGTGGGGTAGGGCTCTCCCAGGAGTGCCTGCAGCAGGGGGATGGGTGAGGGAGGCAGGGGGTTGCCTGGGTTTGGGCCCAGTGCCTCTGGTCACCCTCCTTCCCATGCCCTGCCCAGCTCATGGCCTGTGGTGCCAGGACTGCACCCTGACCACCAACTCCAGCCATTGCACCCCAAAGCAGTGCCAGCCGTCCGACACGGTGTGTGCCAGTGTCCGAATCACGGATCCCAGCAGCAGTAAGTTGGGACTTAGGGTAGTGGGGAATGTGCTGAAAGCCAGGCTCTTGAGAGAGTCAGAGGTGTCCTCTGAGCCCTTTTGGCTTGGGACAAGAGCGAGAGAGTGGGGCTACAGGCAGGATACTGCCCTGCTGTCCCTCCCTGGCTCCTTGGTGACCTTTTCCATCTAGTTGGGGCCAGCGTGGGAGGGTGGAGGGACTCGGCTCTGCCTACCTGGGGCCCCGAGCTGATCCGAGGGGCCTGGGCTGGGTCCTTGGGACGAGGCAGAGACGGCCCAGGAGGAGCCCCGGTCGCAGGCCATGCTTTCTCTTCCCAGGCAGGAAGGATCACTCGGTGAACAAGATGTGTGCCTCCTCCTGCGACTTCGTTAAGCGACACTTTTTCTCAGACTATCTGATGGGGTTTATTAACTCTGGGATCTTAAAAGTCGACGTGGACTGCTGCGAGAAGGATTTGTGCAATGGGGTGGCCGGGACAGGGCACAGCCCCTGGGCCCTGGCCGGGGGACTCCTGCTCAGCCTGGGGCCCGCCCTCCTCTGGGCTGGGCCCTGAGGTCTCCTCCTTCCCACGGGGCTTCTGAGCTTGCTCCCCTGAGCCTGTGGCTGCCCCCTCCTCAGCCTGGCATGGCTGGGGCTGGGGGCAGCCTTGGCCCAGCTCCGTGGCTGTGGCCTGTGGCTCTCACTCTTCCCCCAACATGAAGCCTCCCTGTCTCTCCGCCAGCTCTGAGTCCCGGGCAGCTGGACATCTCCAGGAAACCAGGCCATCTGGGCAGGAGGCCTGGGGATGAGGGTGGGGGGGACCCCCAGGTCCCAGAGGGGAAGTGAAGCAACAGCCCAGCTGGAAGGGCATCTTCTACAGAGAAATAAAGTCACTTTTGCGTCCTGAGACCCGGGTCTGAGCCTGGGTGTCGGGGGCGGGAAAGGGGTCCTGACAGAGAGCTGGGAATGAGGCGCTGAGGGATCTGAGGGGCTGAGGACAGGGCAGGCGCTCAGCCACGCTCTCGGACTCTAGGGCTCAGGGCACTGGGGTGCTGGGTGCTTGTGCTGGGGCTGCTTGGTCCTGGTGAGGTTTAGGAGCCCTTGGGGTGATGGGGTGAGAGCTGAGATGAGCAAGATCACAGGGTGGGCTTGGGGGAAGGTGCCGGAATCCTGTGAGCACACCACAGATGCCAGACATGCCCACAAACGGTGGTGCCCACGCAGCCAGCATGTGCACACACACTCGTGCCCAGACACGCACACAAACAGTGGGGCCTCACGCAGCCAGCATGTGCACACACACCTGTGCCTGCCCTGCTCGCTCCTTCACACACGCAAACCCGAGGCGCCCCGCGCACATGTGCTGGGGCATGCACAAAACTGGCACAAATTGGCGTGTCCCGGTGCACGTGTGTACACCCACATGCGAATGCCCATGTCTGTGTACACCCACCCTTGTACACTCAGCGTACAGTGCAAGATGTGTGCCTCCTCCTGCGACGGGGCCCTTGCAGACTCACGGATGAGACCATGCATACTGGCCTTCTCTTGCCCCCCACCTCAGCTGTCTCTGCCCCTGGGGGCTGCTTCAGGCAGAGTGGAGCCCTCCTGTTCCATCACCCTGCCTCTTTGCTGTACATCACTGTGGCCACTCCTGGCTCTGAGTTGGGCTCCTGAGGTCAGTGCCTGTGGCCAGGGATTGAGGAAGCCCGCCCATCTCTCTGTGCTGGTCCAGAGGGACTGGGTGCCGTTGGGTGAGGGGCAGGGAAGACTCGGCCTGGGGAATGTTGGAGTGATGTCCTGATCCTTCCCGCTCCAGTTTCAGCCCTGCACCCCTGCATCCAGCCCAGCCTCCCACACCCACCGGCCCCCACGCTGGATGCTCCACCGGCCGCTCATCTCACGGCCCAGGCTCACCACACAGCGCTTGGCAGAGGCAGCACAGGGTTTCTCTGAGGCCTGGGCTCTGGCCACGGCTGCTTCATGCCACCTGTGGCTGACCCAGTCTCGTGGCCACGGATGGGTCCTGAACTCCTTCAGGAAAGCGGTGGTTCCTATAAGGGCTAGACTTGCATGAGGGATGACGAGGAATTGGGTCCAGGGCTGGTGAGCCAGAAAGAGAGAGGAGGCCTGCGGTCCTGGGCATTGGCACCGATTCCCTGCTGGACACAGCCAACGGGCTTTTCCGTAGAAGGCTGTCTGCTCTGTGAGGCACCCTCGCCCCCGCCCCACCCTTCAGTAAAGTGTGCTGCTCTTGCTTGTGCCTGGTGTTTTGGGGGCTGGGGGACTGCAGAGAAGCTGAGAATTCCCAGCAGGCAGGAAGCCCTGAAGCGATGGAACCCCCCCAGGGAAGCCTTAGCCAGCTAGGGAGGCCGAGGACAGGCCTCCCACAGGGGTGAGGCTTGAGCCAGTTTGAGCCATTAAATCATCATATACAATCAGAAGGGCACGCCCTCACCTCTCCCTCGCCTCCCGCCCTGAGGGGCTGCCAGAGGGGGACAGGCAGGAAGCTGGCCGGCTCCCAAACGGCCGCCGGCACTGGCTAAGTCGGTCTCCCCATCTTGGAAGGAGTTTAAGTGTGTGGTCCCCACCTGCCGAGCTGTCTTCGAAGGGCTGAACTTCACTGTCCGCGTGAAGCCCTTGGTCTAGCGGGGCACGTGGACGGTGCTGAGACATTGATCTGCTCCCAGCCCTTTCTACTGAGCAATTCACCAGCGATGTCCTCCCAGGGCCCCGTGTCCAGGTCGACAGGCTTTAACGTCCGCTTGGGTTCCCCCAGATGAGGGAGCCGTGCATTTGTAACCGTCCCTTATCGGTGGGTGTAGGGGCTTGTTCTCAAATGTCTACTGTCAGCAACACTGAAGTGACCCCCTTTGTCCTCATACCTCTGTGGGCTCAAGTGGTGACGGGTGTGGGATGGATGCCGAGAAGTGAGCAGAAATCTGATGAAGTCGCTGCGTCTGAAGGTTCCAGACACACTTACTAGCAATGAACGTTCAAACCTTCAGGAACGTTTTGCCCACCTCGTGGACAAAGAGAATCTCCTCGTCCTCTGTGGCAGCCACGTGTGCTTCTCCTCTCTTGCCTGGTCACACCCTTTGCCCATGCTCCTTGTCTTTGTTGCTTGTCTTTGTCCTACTGACTCTCACTGCCCTTTTGTATATTCCGGGGACACGAATCTTCCCTGCGTTATACGTCCTGTGGATATTTCCTTGCTGTCTGTTGCTTGTGTCTCGTATGTGGTGTTTTCAGTGTGCCTTTATGGATGTTTTAACGTTGGATGCAGTCAAATCTGTCTAATTGTTCTTTTGTGGTGTGGAGGCTTCATGTCTTAGGATAATTTCCTCTACCTTTATCTTACGAAAAGAGTTCCTTATTTTCTTCTAATATGTTTACAGATTTGGTTACTGTGCGCAGACAGCCTGTGCATCTGGAGTTCATGACAGTGTGGCAGGAGGTAGGAGGTTCTTCCAAATGGCCACTTTTCCTCCATGTCATTTATTAAATAACCCGCCTTTCGCCTGTTGATCTGAGATACCGCCTTTATAATAGAATGCCTTCCCACATGTGGCAGGCTGTTTCTGAGCCGCTGCCCACTGGGATTGCACTGGTTGGTTCGTCACAGGTCATTTTGATGCGATGCCGTTTCAATGCTGGCAGCCGGGTGGCATGTTTGACACTTGCTAAGGCAAGGGTCCCACGTTATTCTTTTTAAACACTTACTGCTACTTCTCACAATGTATTCTTACAGATGGGTTTTGGGATCCATTTTTCCGGTTGCAGAAAATGCTAACACTGTTAGCACTTCAGCGGGACTGTCTCTTGCATGCGTGGCTCGGGGAGCTGTGGTCTTGGCTGCTTCAAGTCTCCCGCTCGGCAGCGCGGTGTCTGGCGTCTTCACTCGGCCTCCTGAGCAATGCCCCACTGAGTAGGACTGAGTGATGGATGGGCTGTCCTCCTTCCTTGATGTACTTATTGCTGGGTCATTTATGGTTTTTTGGTGTTGCAAATGGGATTTCCCTTCTTACCTTTACATTGAACCTGCCATTGTTGGTGCGATGAGTGGATGCTTTTTATTTTCTCGTGATTTCTCTTTGAAAGTCACCCACTCTGTTGAAGCAGGTGAACTGGGCCTGCTTGCTGCCTGAGGGGGGAGCTGATAGGACAGAACACCGAGGTCCCCCGTACCCCTGGCCTGGTACTTCCAGAAGCCTGACCCACCTGGCTGTGGGCCCCTCGGAGACAGACAGTGAGACAGAGGGAGGAGTCTGAGGAGGAACCTTTCAGAACATCTCAAGACTCTCCCAAATCAAGAAAAATCACGCTTTAAAGGATGGAAGTTAGTTTTATTCAGAAGCCTTGCTGAGGATTGCAACTCGGGGGTCTTTCCTAGAGTTTCTAGTAGGCTGCTCCAGAGCTGTTCCAGCCCACAGTCTGTGTGTGGGCAGCGGCTCTGCACGTGCCCAGGCGTGACAGTGGGGCAGAGCCTCAGGGCTGGGTGTGAGGCTGCATCTGGCCACAGATCCTAGGGGCATAAGAGAAAATCCTGTCAACATTGTATTTCATGCGGGAAGAAGCAAGAGTCAGGATCATTGAACTCGTCTTTCTAAAAACGCCGTGACTCAGGCAGGAGAATAGGGACCCGGTCCGCAGCCCGCTCACGGCCTCCAGGGCACCCTTCCACAAGCTGCACCCAGTCGCGAGTCAGGGGCTCAGGAAATCCTGCCTACAGGCGGGATGTACACACAGCTTCCTACATTTCCTACTTTGTCTCACAACACAGAGCGGGAGGGAGGCACTACCCTCCAACCAGGATGAGAGACCCCCGGCCCAAGCAGGGGAAGGGGAGCTGCTGAGGGCTGAGGCTGGGATGAGTCCCAGAGAGGTGGCACCCCGCATCCTGGGCAGCAATCCCAGAGCACCAAGACCTCAGAGTGGCCGCGGGTGAAGGTGGTCAGGGCAGGTGGGTCCCTGGCAGCTGCAGAACCAACAGAGGATGGGGTTAGGATGCAGACAAAGGAGAAGCCATTTGGTGGCAGACGGTGTGCACCCGGCATTAGCCAAGGGCTGAAGGCCCAGGGCCCAGGGGTGTCTCCACAAACACCCTGTGTGGACAGATTTGCCATCCTGCTGCCCACAGCCCTGCACAGACGCAGCCCTGGGCAAGAAGGCATGGAGGGTCTCAGTCACTACAACTACGTCCCTGCCAGCCGGTAGGGTGGAGAGGTCTAGGAATAGAAATTGTAGGAATGTGCTCCACCACCCAAGTGTCCCCTGGGGGCCAGCATCCACCAGAGTGAGTTTAAGCAGAGGGCTTCACAGGGGGTTTGCAGGGAGGGCTGGGGCCTCTGGCTGCAGGCATGGTCTCCGGGAAAGACCCAGAGCTGGCCTGGCTGGCACGGCCACTGGCCCTGGAGCAGCATGCTGCCCCTGCCCCTGTCCAGGGAAGGAGGGCTGCCCCCCACCTCCGTAGCTCTCCTTAGGACTTCTGCCTGGATGTGTCTCCCCGGCAGAGATGAAGTCGCATAGCTACACCCTAGGGCCTGGGAGGTGGCACGATGTAGTTCCTGAATTCTGCAACGGGAAAGTGAGATTGATGATGCAGAACTTTCAGGATGTTCAGAGCATGTTCAGGTGACTTGAGGCAGCCACAGATGACACCACAGGTGCAGTAAGTGAGGGCTGCTTACTTCTGCATGCATATCTTCCTGAATTCCATGATGAGCAGAATCTCTCAGATCTTCAAGGGATATAACCATATAATCGGCAAATAAAGGTAATTTGGTTGCTTCTTTCCCGGGACTTACATTGCCTGTTCAGCTTTTGTTTCTATTGCCTGAGCTGAGCCCTCCAAAGCATGGCTGAAGAATAACGGTGACCAGGGTGTCTGTGCTAACGGGAGGTCTTTCATGTTACGCCACAAATTAGTGTTTGCTGTTGGATTTCAAAACCAGTCTTTATTCAGTCTAGACTCTTTACTTATTCATATTTCATTTAGCTTTTTCTTAGGAATGGCTGATGAACTTAAAAGAAATGCCCTTTCATTATCTATGGCTCTAAGTCCATATTTTCCTATTTAATGAATAGTTAGTGCGGCGAGCTCCATTGCTAGATTTCCTTGTGGTGAGCTGCCCTGGCATTTGTGATGTGTTACTCATTTAAACCACCGCCAGATTCAGATAGCCAGTATTTGGTTAGGATGTTTGCATCGCAGACACCTGCATCACAGTCAGGCTGAGATGTGTCTGTAGCTTTTCTTTTGATATCTTTTTTTTTTTTTTTTTTTTGAGACGGAGTCTTGCTCTATTGCCCAGGCTGGAGTGCAGTGGCCGGATCTCAGCTCACTGCAAGCTCCGCCTCCCGAGTTTACGCCATTCTCCTGCCTCAGCCTCCCGAGTAGCTGGGACTACAGGCGCCCGCCACCTTGCCCGGCTAGTTTTTTGTATTTTTTAAAGTAGAGACGGGGTTTCACGGTGTTAGCCAGGATGATCTCGATTTCCTGACCTCGTGATCCACCCGTCTCGGCCTCCCAAATCTTTTGATATCTTTATCAGAGCACAGCCAGCCATTTCCCACCTCCCGTGCTCTGGAGCAGTCTTGCTGCCTGGGGGTCTGTGGGGTTCACCTTCCCCAGTGGGGCCTCTGAAGACCTCCTGCCTCCCCTCTTCGGGGACTGGGGAGGTAGCTGGGCCAGGGAAGCTGCTATATCAGTGGGTGCTGGGCCCCCGTGTGTGGGGCCAGGGCCTGTCTAGGCCATCTCCTCCTTCCCTTGTGTTGGACCTCCAGCTGGATGGAGGCCTAACTGTGCCCACTTTATCTTGGGAAACAGATAAGAGGTCAGACACTGACATTCCAAAACCTTCAGTGGATTCGCAGAGGACATCAGGCTACCTGGATTCCAATTTCTCTTCTAGCACCTTCTGGCCGTGTGACCCTGGCCAAGTCCTGCAGCCTCTCTGGGCCTGGTCCTGTGTCTGTGAGGCAGGGCACACCCAGCTCATGGGGGTGCTGTCGGTGTGGGGGCGGGGCTGATCCTGGAGCCCACCTCTGGTCTCTGTTCCAGGCTGGTCCAGGCAGGGTGGACGGAAGGTGGCGGGGAGTGGGAGAATGAACACTCCTCCCTCCTCAGCTTTATTCCTGGGGCCTGTAGCTTTCTCCAAACTCCCCCAGCAACTTCGTGCTGTATAAGACAGACGTTTACGTGTGTGGTTTTCAGACATCCCCATGCCTCCCCGTGACATCCGCACACTGGAGACTGGAAATTCCCTGAGTTTTGCGAAGTGGGGGAGGAAAGCGGCCCTTCCCCTTGAGGGAGACAGGGAAGCAGGGTGGGTGCAGGAAAGCCTCCTCCTCCCTGCACGCTGCCCTCGGGCTGTCCGCTCCCAAACTCTGGGGCATCAGGGTCTCCTCCCTGCACGCTCCCCTTGGGCCGTCCACTCCCAGACTCCAGGGCATCAGGCTGTCCTCGGAGGCGGGTTCAAAGGCAGATGCACAGGGCTTGCGCCTAGAAGCCCTGATGTAAAGGGCCCAGCATTGGCTCCAGGAGTCAGTGCCAGCCTTGCCCCTAAGAAGCAGAGGGTGCCAGCGTCGGAATGGGGGGAGCACAGTTTTATATGTGTACAGGCTCGGTTTTCTGCTTTCTAGGGGCTGAGTGCTGGGCTCTGTGTCCTGGGGACAGAGCAGTGGATGAGTCAGAGGAGATGGCTGTCCTCTAGGGAGCACGCATGTGCGTGCGCAGGCCTGTGCTGGGAGGGGCGGTGCAGATGGTAAACAGGCACACGACTGCTTCGATGGGAGAATTTGGGAAAGCGATGGCTGCTGAGAAGGGCCCCGTCCAGGGAAGGGGAGAAGGCGAAGGGCAGAGCCCACGAGCTGCACAGGCAGCCTGAGCTGCTATTCATGGCTCACAGGGAATTGAGCCCGTGGGCCTCATGGGGCTGAAGCAGTGGGTCTTTCAGGTCAGGCTGGGGCCCACTGCAGGGCCAGCTCCAGCACTTGCTGCGAGGCCACCTGGGAGGGAGGCTGCTGGGGACGGGCGTGGAGCAGGAATGGGCAAGGAGGTTCAAGGGCTCCTCTGTCGGAGTTCTTTTCAAAAAACAGGTAAGAATGCTTGCATCGATTAAAAAAATAAGTCTATCTTGAGAGGTGTGTCTCCTGCCCTGTCATTATCTACCCAGTTTCCTGTGTATCCATTCAGGATGTCTTTATATAAGTACAAGACAGTGCGAATCGCTAGTCCTTTACAGCTGAGGTTGTTGACTCTTCTGCCTCTCCATGAGCCTGGAGATCCTTCTGTGACGGTGCGGAGCCAGCTCCCCGCTCGTTCTTACAGCAGCATCGCGCGGCACACGCACCCCTGCCCGGCAGCATCTCGCGGCACACGCACTCCTGTGCCTGCTTGTCTATTTAGAGACAGGGTCTTACTCTGTTGCCCAGGCTGGAGTGCAGTGGCGCGATCTCGGCTCTCTGCAACCTCCGCCTCCCGGGTTCAAGTGATTCTTGTACTTCAGCCTCCCAAGTAGCTGGGATTACAGGTGCGTGCCACCACGCCTGGCTAATTTTTGTATCTTCAGTAAAGACAGGGTTTCACCATGTTGGCCAGGCTGATCTCCAACTCCAGACCTCAAGTGATCTGCCAGCCTCGGCCTCCCAAAGTGCTGGGATTACATGCGTGAGCCACTACGCCTGGCCTGGTTCTGCATATTTAGATGGTCTCACTCATGCTCCTGTTACAAGGCTGTAATGCATAGCCTCAGACAGGTCAGCTAGCAGCTGTGTGTGGGGACACATCCCCAGAGTCAGCCTTGCTGGGCCTGTAACTGATGAGTGAGCGTGGTTGCCCTGGGCTGCACACTTTCACACTTCCAGTAGCGATGCCTGAGGCCACAGCGTCTCTGTAGCCGTGGGACTTCCGCGGATCTGGTCAGCACTGAAAGACGGCATTGCAGCCGTGTTCTGAATTTTGGAAGTTGGACCACAGGTGTGGGGACCTGGAGGTGCCGTCAGCCTTGGCTCCTGGCACGTGCCCTTATTGGTTTGTGGCACTGCCGTCTTTTCTTTCCGGGCATTTTGATTTCTTTGTCTTTTGTTGGGGGCTGGGGATGGTTTCCATTTCTCTGGCCTCTCTGCTCATAACCTTGGTCCCTTTGCTGTGGGATGGTTGGCCTCCATACTCTTTTCCGGGAACTTTCTGCATAGCTGGGAAATAAGCCCTTCATTTATAATGTGAGTGGCACACATTTCCCCCTTTATTTTGCTTATGGTGTTTTGTGGGGTTTTTTTGTTTGTTTGTTTGTTTTTGCCACATGGAACCTTCTTTTCCTTGAATTTTTATGGAGACCCTATTACCATTATTTCTTATAGCTTCAGGATTTGAGTCAGAAAAATCTTCCCTCCTCCAGTGCTTAAAGGGAACCTCTCGTGCTTTCTTCTTGGGCAGGGCAGGGCTGGCGATTACCTGGCGCCCGACGGAGAAGCCCAGTTGGAAGCTGCGTGGTGCCCAGGCCTGGGGCTCAGCCCTGCACTTCGGGGCCCGTGTGCCCTGGAGCTGTGTTGGTGCTGTGGGCTGGGGGATTCAGGACCCCGCAGGATAGGGGTGCTATGTTCCCACACCCAGCCTCCAGTGAGTCCTCCCTCCACTGAGGGCAGGAACCTGTGGCCCCTGCAGCCTACGGGCCTGTGAACCACGCCTTGCCCCCAGGGGGTCCCAGGCCCCCCAACCCTGCTCCCTGTGTTTCCTGAAGGGACACAGAACATGCTGACCCAGACCTTAGCTCACAGCTGTGGGGGACGTCTCCCATCCCCGGAAGGGCACACACGAGGGTGGTTCCAGGGATCGCCCCTCCCTGGCATTTGTCCCTCAGCCCTGAAGCATTTCTGAGGCCCTCCCTGTGCTGTTCCATCCTGGGTGCCTGGGAGACCCAGGCCTGGTCTTCTGTCCCCTCGCTGGCCAGGGAAGACCTGCACACATGTGTGGTCAGTGGCCCCTGCTCCTCCTGGGCTCTGCGGTCCACCCTGATGCTCCAGCCCCGAGCCCCTTTCCACTGTAAGGCTTTAGCCCCGCCTGGCGGGTGTGGGTGAATTGGAGGGGAGGGGGCTAAACTTGTTCATTGATTCACTCCACTCAGTGGCTCATTCTGTGTTTTGTTGATTTCTGCACCTGTCCATGCTTGCTGACATGAGTTTGAAATGCATCTGTCTGTGTCCCCTCAGCACAGCTAAGACACACGGGGGAGTAGGTCAGAACCAAGAGGCCCTGAGCAGGAGAGAGGGGCTGCAGACTGGGATGGGGGCTCCTGCTGCTCCCTGCAGTCTTGGCGCCTGAGCTGCGGGGCTCATTCCCCTCCCATGTAGGCTCTTATGGGCGAGGCCTGTGCCCCGGGTCTGAAGCATGGAGAGGGCGCGTCCGTTGGTCATTTCTAGCAGTGAACGTTATTAGGGGACAGAGAGGACAGTGATGAACAAAACCTGGTGGCCCAAGAAGCTTGAGTCCAGGAGGACCAGGCCAGCCTTAATGCCTTTGAGCCCTAGCTCTGGGCTCAGGTCTGGGATCTTAGAAAGGCCGGCCAGCTGTAGTCTGCAGTCCATGATGGAGGTGGGTGCCCATCTGGGAGGCCCTGGTGGGATGCAGGAGGTGAGGTCTGACAGGCATGGGGTGGATGGAGGCGCCCAGGAGGCCCAGGACCTGGCCTGGGGAAGGTGGGCCTGGGCCACCCAGCGAGGGCATAGGTGAGATATGGATGGGGCAGGGCCCCCTGAGGCTGACTGGGCTAAGACGGGCACCGCAGGGGTGTCCTGGAGAACTGGAAGGTGGGAGTGGCTGAGAGTCAGGCCCTCAAGGACTGGGAGAGTCTGGGGCTGGGGGCCTCCCCATGGCCCCTCCCCTGACAGCGGCCCTCCTGGCTGAAGCTTCAGACTCCCCAGGCTATAGCAGAGCTTCTCTGCCCTCCCCATCACTGTTCCCAGGTTCCCCTAATGTCATGCGGGCTCCTTCTCTCGGCATTGGGGGCTGGCTGGGGGCAGCCATGTGTCACTGGCTCAGCAATGGAGAATGAGATGCTCTGGGAAAACGGCTGAGTGTCCAGCTGGGAACTCTCCGGGTGGGTGAGGGAGGGTTTTGAGGCAGTAGTGAGGCCAGGCCCCAGACTTCTCTAGCCCACGGCTCGGAGGTAGATGGCTTGGCTGTGGATGCTGGGGCCAGGCTCGCACCCTTCCTCCCCAGGCGGCTGACTCTGGCCTTCTCTCCCCGTCCCCACACTCCCAGGTGAGATGGTTCTCTGGAGCAGGGATCCCTGGAATTCAGGTCTGTCCAGCCAGTACCTCAGCAGACGATCTGTAATTTTGTTGAATGAATGAATAAAGTTAAAATAAATGGTGGAGATAAAGAATGATTATTGAATCCGCCATAAATCGTGAATTCATGTGTTTGATGAGCGGGACTGGATAGCAGGGGGCACGTGCCCAGTGGGTGGTCCATGAGCGGTGGATGGTGATGGCGGAACAACCCCTCTCCCTTGCTGGACCCCCTCCCTGTGTCAGCAGGTCCTGTCTATCCCCCTTCTCTCCAAACACCCACCTCCCCCAAGTCTACCTGGGTCCCTGCTCCAATCCCTCCTGGGTGCTGGGCCTCGTCTGCTACCTGAGGGGCTGAGCACATGTGGCCACTGGGGGCACTGGAACCTCCACACCGGGCCCCCCAGCACCACAGGACTAGTGACCTTGATCTGGGGGAGGTCTTAGAAGGGGTGGGCCATTCATCGGAGGGTACGACTGGGAAGCAGAGCTAAAATCAGAAAACCAAGTCGTCTTTTGTTAAATGTCCCCGGTGCTCCCACAGTAGTCGCCATGGTTACCACGGCTTCAAGCCCCTGTGTCTTCCGGAGCTCTCCGGAGGGGCCGCTCGCTGCTCTAGCTGGGCCTCCATCTCGGCCTGATGGAGGTGGGGGGTCGTGCAGGTTTCACGGGGCCAGGGTGCGTCCTCAGCCCCTCAACCCCTGCCATGTCTCCAGAACTGTGGTCCAGGGCTCAGGCTGAAGGGGCTGCCATCGCCTGCCTCTCCCTGGGGCCCTGGGCAGGCACCTTTCCCCGGGTGGCCCTCCGAGCTGTGTGTGGGGGCCGGGCTTACACCCTGGCCCCTGCTCTGCCTGCAGGTTCCTTCCCTCACTCCTGGGGGGCGGGGCCTCGTTGCGAGGCATCCCAGAGTTTGAGGATGCTGGAGACAGCTTCCCTGCAGGCTGTCAGCCGCCGGCCTCTGTGCCTCAGTGTGTTTCTGGCAATGGAGACCTGCTGCTTTCAGACACTGGGCCTTCAGGGAGCTTGGTGTTTACCCCAGATGGCCAAGCACTCTTGTGAGAGAGGGAATATTTAGGGACTGAACACACCAGAGGCATTTGCGGGGCCGTCACCACGCATGCGTTTTCTCTCCAGCTGCAGATCTACCCTGGGTGGAGGCTGCCACGTGGTCCCTGTTTCACAGGGAGAAATGGGCTGGGGGAGAGGGCTGACTTGCTCCAGGTTCTGCAGCTGGAAAGGGGAGGGGACTGAGAATCAAAGCCAGGCAAAAGCTCATGGAGGAGGCAGACCTGGGCCAGCAGACACCACACGTCCTGCTGAAGCTGTGGCAGTTAAGAGAGTGCAGCGTCCTTACCGGGATCCACAGTTGCCTGGTGAGGCAGAACCACGCACCCAGAAATAGTCCTGCTCACCAATGCGGGGGGACGGGCCAGATCAGGGTTGCGAGGGCCTCTTCAATACACAGAGCTGAGAGGGGAGCTGTCTGCATGGGAAGTCCCACTGGGTACCCACCGCACACCAGCCATGAAATAAATCCAGGATCAATCAAGAGCATGAACGTCAAGAGCAAAACTTGAAAATCTTTTTTCGTTTTTTGGTTTTGAGCTAGGGTCTTGCTCTGTTGCCTAGGCTGGAGTGCAGTGGCACAACCACGACTCACTGCAGCCTTGATCTCCCAGGTTCAAGTAATCTTCCTGCCTCAGCCTCCTGAGTAGCTGGGACCATAGGTACACACCACTGTGTCCAGCCAATTAAAAAAAACATTTTTTTTTTTGGTAGATAGAGAATCCCTATGTTGCCCAGGCTAGTCTTGAACTCCTGGGCTCAAGTGATCCTCCCGCCTCTCAGCCTTCCAAGGTGCTGAGATTACAAATGTGAGCCACCTTGTCCAGCTAATTGAAAAAAAAATCTTTCTGTAGAGACGGGGTCTGAATAGGTTGCCCAGGCTGGTCTCAAACTCTTGGCCTCAAGGGATCCTCCCATCTTGGCCTCCCAAAGTGCTGGGATTATAGGCGTGAGCCACCTCACCAGGTCCCTGAAAAACTTTTACAAGAAAATAAAAATGAATTTCTGTGTGATTTGGAGAATTTCTTTTCTTTTTTTTTTTTTGAGACGGTGTCTCGCTGTCACCCAGGCTGGAGTGCAGTGGCCGGATCTCAGCTCACTGCAAGCTCCACCTCCTGGGTTTATGCCATTCTCCTGCCTCAGCCTCCCGAGTAGCTGGGACTACAGGCGCCCGCCACGTCGCTCGGCTAGTTTTTTTTTTTTTGTATTTTTTAGTAGAGACGGGGTTTCACCGTGTTAGCCAGGATGGTCTCGATCTCCTGACCTTGTGATCCGCCCGTCTCGGCCTCCCAAAGTGCTGGGATTACAGGTTTGAGCCACCGCGCCTGGCCTGGAGAATTTCTTAAGACACAAATAGAAAATCTCATAACAAAAAAATTGATAAATTTGACAAGGAAATTAAAAATTTTTGTTTGTTAAAATGTATCTTAAAACAAAAGGTTGAGTTACAGACCGGAAAAAGAGACGTGCAACAAACATACCTGATGAAGGGTTGGTACCAGAGTAGATTAATGACATCCAGAGTCACAAAGAGGACAGGCAGTGTCAGGGCCGAGAGCACGGACCTGCGCACAGGAGAAATGCTCTGTGTCAGTAGCTCCCAGGGAGCGACAGCCACAGATGCAGATGAGCAAACGTTTAGAGTCTGGTGATGCCACGTGCGGCGGCAGAGACTGTTCTCTGCTGGGATCTCGTGGACTCCGCAAGTTGGAGATAAATTGGCACAGCCATGTGGGGAGACAGCGGGGCGGATTCTGTGGAGGTGAATGTTTATGTCCCTCATACCCGAGCAATTGCCTTCTGGCACATCACCCAGAAAAACGTCTTACATGTGAATATCAGGAGACGTGGGTGTGAATGTTACTGTGAACAGTGCAACTGTTCACAAGACCAAAAGTCTTGAAACAGCCAAAATGGTCTTCAGCAGAGAATGGGTTAAGGAAGTGCTGTGGTCATGCAAAGGAACATTGCACACAGGAGCAGTGTGGCCGCATGCTGGCAGCGCTAAGCCAAGTAGACAAGGGGGTCCCAGAAGACCACATCAAGCCAATGCTCTGAAGTAAGTCACTTTACCATGCTTTATAGAAATGCAACAGGAAAACCACAGCTTTATAGGCTTAAAGAAACTCTTTAGTGATCTACTTAGCTATCTCTCCATCATCTGTCCACATCTCCATCTTTCTGTCTCTTTTTCCCTCTTATTTATCTCTTCTATCTCTCTGTCATCTATGTATGTATGTCTCTATCTGTCTGTCTATCTATCTATCTATCTATCTATCTATCTATCTATCTATCTGTTATCTATCATCTATCCGTCTATTATCTATCTATCTTTCTATCTATCATCTTGTGAGACACAAACTTACCCATCCCAACCCAAAGAATGGACTTAGAAACTTGGAGAACAGTGAAAGTGAGACTTTTAATGATGATCTTGCAAGGTCGAGTGTCTGATGCACAGGCACACCTAGCATGATTTCAACAAGCAATTTATCCCCTAGTGCACAGGTCCCTCCCCCAGTTCCTCATAGGCTGAGTATGATGGGGGTCACAGTCTTCCTGGACGTCACCTATTGGTTGTTGGGCAGGGGCTGTAGGTGTTTTCTTTAGGGTTATCTTGTTGCATTTTGTTGCAGCCCACAATGCACTGCAATCCTAGTCAGCTCGGGGGCTTTTCAAGTATTTGACTTATGACCTAAGTAGCTGGGCAGGCTGATAAGAACAGAAAAACCGAGCTATTTTGCAGGCTAGTAAACTTTCATCTTAGACTAAACTTATTTGGTTTGGGTGAGGGCAACTAAGTGGGGGTGGGGGCAACACGTAAGTGCTCGCTGTCCAAGCAGGGGCCCAGTGTGTCCTGTTTCTTCTGTAGTCTGCTGACCTAAGCCAATTTAAGGCATATTGTCTTGGAAATGGACCACTGTATGCATTATTTCCTTCAATCTCTATCCAGCTATCATCTATCTATCTATCTATCTATCTATCTGTCTGTCTGTCTGTCCGCCCATCCATCCATCCATCCATCCATCCGTCTGCCTGCCCACCCACCCACCCGCCTGCCTCCCTGCCTACCTACCTACCCGCCTGCCTACCTACCTACCTACCTACCTACCTACCTGCCTACTTACCTATGAGAGGAGACCAAGAACGATCAACTCAAGATTCCAGAGTCTGGTGTTTGGACCCTAAGAGGGGAGGCTAGAGGCTTGGGGTCTGACACCCCACAGGCAGCAGCATGTTCTAGTAAAAGCCTAGGGTTTACGTTGGTGAGAGTTCATGGATGGTTGTTACACGTTCTTCCAAGAAGGAAGAAACCCAGTGATGAGGGTGTCCCAGACCAAAGATCATGACCTGAGCTGTGAGAAATGCCCTCGCATGAAGACAAAACAAAGCCGAGGCCCCAGTGCTGTGTTCGTGTCAGGCCTCAGCATTGTGGAAAACTGGGGCCTGGGAACAGAAGCTGACAGGCCCCTTCTCTGGCTCTGGGCACCGCTGCAGGACGGTCCTCAGGAGGCCCCTTTGTGGAGAGTTCCTTCCCTGAGGCCTGTCCTCCCCACACACACGAGTCATCGTCCTGGGGGACCAGTGCTGTGTGCAGTGCGGAAAGTGCTGTCTGTGGGGAGACGTGCCCCACGTCCTAAGTGGCATGGCGACCTCCCACTGGGGCCCGTCAGTGTTGGCAGGATTAATGTATTTCTGCAAGGGGGAGATTTGAAATGTGAGAAGAAAGAACATTTCCCCAGGGAGGAGGGGAGCAGGGATTTGAGGGCCCCTGGACCTGCAGAGCTGGAGATGGGAGAAGGGGCCCTTGGCAGCAGTGTGAGGTGTGAGGGCCTTCCGGGGAGGGAGGGACAGGGTCTCAGGTGTCCTGTGTGAGAACCTCCTTGAGAGGGAGGAGGAATTGGGTCTCAGGTCCCCCATGCGAGGGTGAGCTGGCCTCCCGGGGAGGGAGGGACAGGGACTGAGATCCAGTGGCAGGTGCTGCCCATTGTGTGGGTCCTCCATGTAAGCTGCGGCACGTCACCATCTGCCAGTGGCATTAAACAACAGAAACGTATTCTCCCACAGCCCTGGAGGCCAGCAGTGTGGAATCAAAGTGTGAGGGGTGGGAGGGTCAGGCTTCCTGTGAGGGCTCCAGGGGAGGCTTCTGCCACCTCTTCCAGCCTCAGGGGTCCGGGCGTTCCTGTGGCCATGTCACTGCAGTCTCTACCTCTGTCTCCACATGCCTTCCTCTTCTCCTCTTCTGCCTCTCATAATGACATGTCATTGCATTTAGGGGCCCCTGGACCATCTGGCACGGTCTTACGTCAATTCTTACCTTAGTGGTCTCCTTCTGAGGCTCTGGGTAGATGTGAGCTTTGGGGACCCTGCTCACCCCAGTGCCGTGTCCCCCTCACGCCTGCCTTCCCTTCACCCTGGCCCCTCCCTGCTCAGTCTCCTGCAGAGCTTTACTCACCTTTGCACTGAGAATCAGGCAGCCCTAAGCCTGACCCCGACCCTGACCCTGACCCTGACCCTGAGAATTGGCCACACCACGTGCTCTGCCCAGTGGGTCAAGGGAAGGCTGTGTGTTGTGTGGGGACCAGAGGGCGGGGCAGCAGGCAGAGGGCGGTGAGGACTGGGGCAGGCATTTGGAGCCCATGTGGACAGGTGGCCACTGGGAGAAGCGAAGGTCCGTGGGAAGCCTCGGGAGCACTGGAGGTTTCTGTAGCTGCAGAAGACGGGGCTCGAGTTCCTTTCTTTGGTCACGTGAACATTGTCAGTTTCAAAATGGAGTGGGGCGCAGTGCTTCACGCCTGGAATCCCAGCACTTTGGGAGCCTGAGGTGGGTGGATTGCCTGAGGTCAGGAGTTCCAGACCAGCCTGGCCAATATGGAGAAATCCCCGTCTCTACTAAAAATACAAAAATTAGCTGGGTGTGGTGGCGGGCGCCTGTAGTCCCAGCTACTAGGGAGGCTGAGGCAGGAGAATGGCATGAACCCGGGAGGCGGAGCTTGCAGTGAGCCAAGGCCGGGCCACTGCACTCTAGCCTGGGCGACAGAGCGAGACTCCATCTCAAGGAAAAAAAAAAAAAAGCAGTCACTTGTGTCAAACCCTGGCAAAGCCGGGAAGGCCATGAAGGGGGAGCTCTCTCACCCACGATTTGGCCGATAACAGGAACTATCTTAAGAAAAGTTCCCACATGCAGCTCACTCCACGAGTCACACAGGACAGCCAGTGGCAGAACAGCCAGTCACTTCCCCCTGGTCTCACGGCCTCGGGTGCACCTGTCAAGGCAATGCATTCCAGGATCACAAGTCGCACTCAGTAACTCTGGACGCTCGCCAGTCCGCTCCTGTAAGTCACTGCCGGTGCCAGTGAGCTTCCTTTTAAAACGACTTGCATAGCCTCCTCTTTCCTTCATAAAACCCGAAACTTCTCCTTTGTTCTCCGTCCACACCGGAGGGCACCCCCCGACCTGTATGTATGTCCCGAATGGCAACCCTACTTGTATATTACTCTCAAAGAAAACCGTTTTTCACTTAGATGTTTTGCTGTATGTTTTTATGTCGACAGTCACTAAAGGGGAAGGTGTTGCGGAGGCTGGAGACTGTGGACCTGCTGTGTAGGAACTGGAAGGCGGCATTGCTGACTGTTGCTATGCTTCTGCTGTGCGGACAAAGCAGTTTCCCTACAATGTGTGTGGAGCGGGGAACGGGTGCACCTTCCCCGCCGAGTTGGGGAAAGTGTTACTTGAATGGTGTGTTCGTTTTAGAGCAGGCCGGGAACGCTTGCCCCATCCTGGCCTCTGTGCCTCCCCGTGAGGTGCCATGTGAGCAAGCTCATCAACGTTACTCATTGGTGAGAGTTAAGCAATAAACAGCCAGTTTTAAAAAAATCTGGATAATTGATTTTGAAGTCGAATTTTCGTGGCCTACAGAGGAAGTCCATAATGTGAATTACAGGCTTTCAAATCAAGGGACGCTGACGGGCACAGGCTGGCATCACATAAATAAAACCAAATCACTTACAATTGCGTTGTGTATGCTTTCCAGTGTTTTAACCCTATTAGCCAAATCAAAGCTGCAGCTCCGACTAAAACGTGTGCTGTGAAATCACAAGTTTATCCTATAAGGAAGCTGAAAAACACTCAATGCCCATCTGGAGCCTGGCTTGCGGTCACCATGGGAGAGGCTCTGCTCTTCTCTCTCAACGCTGCAACAACAAAGAGAAGAAATGGGCAACCAGAGGCTCAGGAGACATCAGGAAAATTCAGGAAAGTAGCCCTCAGGACCTGTGAGCCCTGCCCTGCCAGCTGCACTTCCCCTGGCACCTGGGGAGTGATGGTGATGGTGTTGCGTCTCTGTCTGCTGTGAACTTGTTCCATCCCAGGGATGGGGAAGGTCACTCCAAGGCCAGTGTCTCGAGATAGCACCTTCCCATAAGAAGCTTTTGAAATCCTCAGAGGCTGTTGATGATCAACCCTGGTTTCTGTGGCACGAGAATTAAGTGAGCAGAACCAGGTTTAGTTTTAGGGGTTTTGCAATGTTTTTGGCTTAGGTAAAACACGGATATGGATCAAGATTTTAGGGCCGGGTGTGGTGGCTCATGCCTACAATCCCAGCACTCTAAGAGGCTGAGGAAGGAGGATCACGTGAGCCCCAGAGTTTGAGACTAGCCTGGGCAACATAGTGAGATCCCTGTCTCTATAAAAAAATAAATAAGTAAATTATCTGGGTGCGGTGATGGGCTCCTGTGGTCCCAGCTACTTGGGAGGCCAAGGCAGGAGGATCTCTTAAGCCCAGAAGTTTGAGACTAGCCTGGACAACATGGTGAGGCCCACTTCTATGATAAATAAATAAATAAACAAGCCGGGCATGGTGGTGTGCGCCTGTGGTCATAGCACATGGGAGGCTGAGGTGGGAGGATTGCTTGAGCCCTGGAGGTCGGGGCTGCAATGAGCTATGATTGTACCACCACACCCAGCCTGAGCAATAGAGCGAGACTCTGTCTCAAAAAAGAAAAAATTAAAAAATGTTTTTGTGAACCTGACTTCCCCGAGGCTGTGGGCGAGGCTTCCACTTGCCCGTTTCGGCTTCAGTTCAGTGGAACCAAAGGACGGTTCCGAATTAGCGACTGCAGGAGGGTTATGTTTATTCAACGGATATTTATTGATTGCTGTTTCAGATACGTATTGCTCGGTAACTAACCACTCTAAAGCTTGGTAACTTTAAAATGACTGTCTGACCATTTCTCACGATTCTGCAGGTTGATTGAGCTGGGTTCAGCCAGGCAGGCTCATTTCTGCTGCAGGTGGTGCTAGCCAGGGTCACAGCGGGGAGGCTGAGGTGGGAGGATCGCGGGAGCTGGGGAGATAAAGGCTGCAGTGAGTCGATATCGCGCTGCGGTCTGGAAAGCAGAGTGAGACCCTGTCTTAAAAAAATAAAGTAATACATGCTTTTTGTACCTCCATGGTCATAGCAGCATTATTCATAACAGCCAAGAGCTGGAAGGAAGCGACCCAGTGCCCACTGACAGATGAATACACGAAACGTGGAATATACATTCAATGGGACACTGTTTAGCCTTAACAAGGAAGGACATTCTGACACCTGCTACAGCAGGGATGCAGCTTGTGGAGCCTCTAGAGTAGTCAGATCTTTTTTTTTTTGAGACAAGGTCTTGCTCAGTTGCCCAGGCTGGAGAGCAGTGGTGCAATCACGGCTCACTCCAGCCTCAACCTCCCGGGCTCAGGTGATCCTCCCACCTCAGCCACCTGAGTAGCTGGGACTACAGGCAGTTACTACCACACCCGGATACTTTTTGTAGTTTTTGTAGGGATGGGGTCTGGTCATGTTGCCCAGGCTGGTCTGGGACTCCTGGACTCATGCGATCCTCCAGCCTTGGCCTCCCGAAGTGCTGGGATTACAAGCATGAGCCACTGCACCCCAGCGAAGTAGTCAAATCCATAGAGACGGAGAGTAGAATGGTGTCTGCTGGGGCTGGGGGAGGGAGGCGTGGGGATGAGTGTTTGATGGGGACGGTTTCAGTGTGGGAAGATGAAGAGAGCCGGAGATGATGGTGGTGATGGTCGTGCAACAGCGTGAAGATGCTTAAGGCCACTGAACTGTACACTTAACAAATGGTTCAAATGGTAAATTCTATGTTATGTGTATTTTACCACAATTTAAAAAATTAACACATGCTATAAAAGAAAGAATAGGCCGGGAGCGGTGGCTCACACCTGTAATCCCAGCACTTTGGGAGACCGAGGCAGGTGAATCACCTGAGGTCAGGAGTTCGAGATCAGCCTGGCAAACATGGTGAATCCCCGTCTCTACTAAAAATAATAATTAAAAAAATTAGCTCGCTGTGGTGGCGGGCGCCTAAAATCCCAGCTACTTGGGAGGCTGAGGCACAAGAATTGCTTGAACCTGGGAGACAGAGGTTGCAGTGAGCTGAGATCGCACCACTACACTCCGGCCTAGGCAACAAGAGTGAAACTCCATCTCAAAAAAAAAAAAAAGAAAAGGACAGAAAAAATAGCCTTCAGGGTAAGGACTGAGGCTACCCCTCTGGTGTGGTCAGTGACAGCCTCTCTGAGGGGCGCCATGTGACTTTATGGATGAAGGCTAACGGAGCTGGGGGGTCAGAGGTAACCGCAGGGCAGGAAGCAGCAGTGCAGGGGCCGGTGGGTGGTGTAGAGCTGGGGGTGTCAGGCCCGGGCACCCGCTAGGGCCAGCCCAGCTTGGTGGGCGGTCCAGGGCCAGGGGTGTCAGGCCAGTGCACACCCACCAGGGTGAACCCAGATGGCCACAGGGGATGAGCCACCGTCAGCAAAGCAGGCAACAACCACACATGTTTATTACAATCACACTTTCAAAAGACATTCTGTAATTTCAGTTTGGACTTCTCCTTTCACCCAAGAGTTGTTTTTAAACCTCCAGGTGGAAGGGCCCTTTACAATAATACTGTTGACAAATTCTCATTATCTTTTCATTGTGACCAGAGTGTGTGGTTTCCAGTTTCTCGCTTATGGGGTTTCCTGGTGTCTTTTTTGTGACCTTCTGTGCTGATGCCGCCTGTGGGTGGCCGGGTCAGGTTCCCGACTTTGCTGCACAAAAGAATTTGAGATCGAGTCCACAGAAAGAGTGGGCAAAGGAGTTTTTTTTTTCTTTCTTTTTATTTTTTATTTTGATTTTTTGAGACGGAGCTTTGTTCTAGTTGCCAAGGCTGGAGTGCAATGGCACAATCTTGGCTCACCACAACCTCCGCCTCCCAGGTTCAAGTGATTCTCCTGCCTCAGCCTCCCGAGTAGCTGGGATTACAGGCACGCCCGGCTAATTTTGTATTTTTAATAGAGATGGGCTTTCTCCATGTTGGTCAGGCTGGTTTCGAACTCCCGACGCAGGTGATCCGCCCGCCTCGTCCTTCCATAGTGCTGGGATTACAGGCGTGAGCCACCACGCCCAGCCAAGAGTTTATTGCAGAATCCACCCTGAGAGACAGAGTGGCTGTTTGGCGGGAGAGCAGTCCCTGGTGCCTTGAGGGGAAGTTCCCTTTGTGGGAGCCGTACCTGCATCTTCATACAATCCTGGTGAGTCAGGTGTGCAAAGGTGGACCTGCAGCTGGTGAACGCATTGCATGGATCACTAGCATTTAATGTCTCCATCCAGGGTGTGCTTTTACTGCAAAAACGAGAGAAACATTACTATGAGGTTGGTGCAAAAGTAATTGCTGTTTTGGCTGTTTCTCTTTCTCCCTCTCCCTCTCCCTCTCCCTCTCCCTCTCCCTCTCCCTCTCCCTCTCCCTCCTTTCTTTCTTTCTTCTTTTTTTTTTTTTAAGGCTGTTGTCCCAGATTTATTGAAAATAATATAGCACTGCAGAAAAAATTCAAACAGGTCCCCGAGGCGTTTTGAAATTCATCCCAACTGTAGGCTGCGTGACCTGCAGGTTGGACAGACTGCCAAAGTCCAAAAGCTTCAGCATTTCCTTAGTGTCAGGATCTACTTCAATTATCTCCTGATCCAGGGCTGAGACCTCAGGAACGTAATTGTCTCTCCTTTCTCTCTCCTCCTCCTGCAGCTTGATGGAGATACCTCTTACAGGGCCTCTCTGAATCCGCTTCATCAGATGGGTGACATAGCCTGCTATCTTGTTGCGGAGCTTCTTGCTGGGGATAATGGCGATCTCCTCGCACACGCGCTTGTTCGTGTGGAAGTCGTTGCCCAGGCGCGTGTAGTACTTCTCTATGATGACCCGGGCCGCCTTCTTCACGGTTTTGGTGCGAACGCGACCCATGTTGGCGGGTCCTTGGTAAAAGAGGAAAAGCCTCTCTTTCTTTCTTGACAGAGTCTCGCTCTGTCCCCAGGCTGGAGTGCAGCGGTGTGATCTCAGCTCACTGCAAGCTCCGCCTCCAGGGTTCATACCATTCTTCTGCCTCAGCCTCCTGAGTAGCTGGGACTACAGGCGCCCACCACCACGCCCAGCTAATTTTTTGTATTTTTAGTAGAGACGGGGTTTCACCGTGTTAGCCAGGATGGTCTTGATCTCCTGACCTTGTGATTTGTCTGCCTCGGCCTCCCAAAGTGCTGGGATTACAGGCGTGAGCCACCGCGCCCAGCCTGTTTTGGCTATTACTTTCAATGGCAAAACCCACAATTACTTTTGCGTCAACCGAATACGAGGTACACCTTGAGCGTAGCTGTGCGTGTGGGACCCCCGAGGCAGGACTGTGTCGCTGACGGCTTCATGAGCTTTTGGTGCTGATCAGCTGGAGACTGGCGAAGCTACATCGGGAATAAGGGGCTTTTGTTCTCTTTCCCGCCGTATCAGGTATCAGGAACTTGTAAGCACCTGGTCGTCTGCTGGTGTCCGGCAGGGCTCTTGACCTTGCAAAAGAGCTGGGTGCTGAGCACAAGGGGTGAGGGACCGGGAGCCCAAGGGGCTTCACACAAGGGACAAGTCAGTGTGGCCTCCTGACCTCACCTGTCCCGTATCAGTGAGAGTCTGTGCACGTGAGAAAGTGTGGTTTTGATGCATTTATCTTTTTTTTTTTTTGAGACTGAGTCTCAGTCTATCACCCAGGGTGGAGTACAGCGACACGATCTCGGCTCGCTGCAATCTCTGCCTCCCAGGTTCAAGTGATTCTCGTGCCTCAGGCCTCCCGAGTAGCTGGGAATACAGGTGTGTGCCATCATACCCAGCTAATGTTTGTATTTTTATTTTAGTAGAGACGGAGTTTCACCATGTTTACCAGGCTGGTCTTGAACTCCCGACCTCAAGTGATCCACCCACCTCGGCCTCCCAAAGTGTTGGGATTACAGGCGTGAGCTACCGTGCCCAGCCTAGGATTGCATTTATTTTTAATGTCTGTATGATATGCAGGTCTTCTAAGCTCTCACCTACTCTTCGTCCACTTGGCCTCACTGGTATAATGCTGACAGTGCTATGTTAAAGTCTCTCATGACTAGTGTTTTTGTATCTATTTCTCCTTCTGCCTCTGGAGTTTCTGCTTTATAAAAGTGGCTGCTTTATTATTTGGTGCACAGACAGTCATAACTGTTATTTTTACATTATGAATTGCAGATTTTTGCATTAAAATATGTATTGTCCCATTTAATGTTTTATTTGTCATGACTCTGGCTTTCTTATCGTCCATTTGCCCACATTTTTAGTTTTGACCTGTCAGAATCATTTTTTAGGTGTATATCTTTTATTTGGCATATAGTTGGTCTTGTTTTATGACCCAAACTATGTATGTAGTATGTAAATTTGCCAATATTCATTGAGCTGACCACTTAAAATGGGTGCTTTTTGTTGTGTGTAAATCACACCAGTAAAATTGATCCAACTGGCACAAGAAGCCTGGTTGGGTGGTGCATGTCTGTGGTCTCAGCTACTGGGGAGGCTGAGGCAGGAGGACTGCTTCAGCCCAGGAGGTAAAGGCTGGGGGTGGGGGGGGTGGGGGGTGGTGGGGGGGGTGGGGGGGGTGGGGGGGTGGGGGGGTGGGGGGGTGGGGGGGTGGGGGGGTGGGGGGGGGGGGGGGTGGGGGGGGTTGGGGGGGTGGGGGGGGTGGGGGGGTGGGGGGGGTGGGGGGGTGGGGGGGGTGGGGGGGTGGGGGGGGTGGGGGGGGGTGGGGGGGTGGGGGGGGGGGGGGGTGGGGGGGGTGGGGGGGTGGGGGGGGGGGGGGGTGGGGGGGTGGGGGGTGGGGGGGGGTGGGAGGGCTGCACAGGTGTGTTTTGTAAAATTGTAATGGACACGAGATAGACGCCCGGCATTCTGATCCAGGAGAAGTCTCAACAAGAGACAGCTGGTGTGGCTGAGCGTGTCCGGAAAGAAGGGATATGGGTTAAATAGTAAAAAATATTGAGACTTTAATTTGGTAAATACTCCTAATCATTTTCTAGATATTATTATTCCAAATGTTAATTGTCTTCGTGACCTTGGTGTGCAAGGCCTAGCTGGTGTCCTGGAAAGCACTCGTAGGTGCCAGGGTGCCGCTGTGCTGTGCCCCACCGAGATTTCCTTAACAGTCCGTCCTCAACATTCCCGGAGTCTGTATGCGGTTCTCCTACTTGCTAAAATGGAGCTGTAAGGCCAGGTGCAGTAACCCAGCATTCTGGAAGTCTGAGGCGGGCTGATCACGAGGTCAGGAGTTCAAGACCAGCCTGACCATATGGTGAAACCCCGTCACTATTAAAAATACAAAATTAGCTGGGCATGGTGGCGGGCGCCTGTAATCCCAGCTACTTGGGAGGCTGAGGCAGGAGAATCGCTTGAACACGGGAGGTGGAGGTTGCAGTGAGCCAAGATCACACCACTGCACTCCAGCCTGGGCGACAGAGAGAGACTCCGTCTCAAAAAAAAAAAAAAAAGTAGCTGTACTCCCCAAATCACCGCTTAGTACTTGTTTGCACAGAGTGGCAACAATTCTGAGTCACCAAGTGCATTCTTGGCTGGGGTTGGGCAGGGCAGCCTTCTTGCTCCACCTTGTGCTACAATCAAGAGCCCTCCCTCTTCATGGTCTATCTGGTGCCAATTTTTTTTTTTTTGCATTTTTGTGCTTTTTGTGGGTGACTTTGCTGTTTGCAATGTCCCTGAGCATTGTCCCGAGATGCTGCCTC
This sequence comes from Trachypithecus francoisi, assembly GCF_009764315.1. Taxonomy (NCBI): domain Eukaryota; kingdom Metazoa; phylum Chordata; class Mammalia; order Primates; family Cercopithecidae; genus Trachypithecus; species Trachypithecus francoisi. The sequence goes on along the minus strand of NW_022681472.1, from coordinate 98,300,394 downwards.
ATGTCCTAGGCAAGGAATGCCTGGGCCAGGGAGGCTTCGCCCAGGCTTACGGGGCTTGGCAGCAATTGCAATGTTAATGAAACCACCACGTGCATTCAGTAAGGTATCTTCAAATAGAAACATGAAGAATGAGGCAATGTATTGATCGGCTGATGGAAATGGAGCCAGAGCTCTCGGGACCCTAACCCCGTGTGTCTGCCAGCAGCAGGGGCTCCGTGTTCTCTGACTCAGCCTTCACAGAGGCTCTGCAGCCTGGAGCTAAGGTGGGTGATGAGAAGTGGCGGCAGGTGCAGCCCAGGAGAGCCCTTGCAAACACCTGCCTTAAATGGACGGGGCTTGAGAGCTGTGGCAGACAGCGTGGGGTTGGTTTTCTGGGCCTCCATTGCCTGCTCTTTGGGACATGAAGAAGTTAAACGGTGGTTTCTTCCTTGGCCATGAGAGGAGGACGCACCGTTAGGTTTTTCAGTTTTCTAACAGTTGTCCGAAGAGAATCAGAACTGCCAGTGGGAAGAGGAATATTTAGGGGGAATAATCCCGGCTCTGATTATCCACACGTAATAAGGATAATCCAGTTCGGCCAGCTCAGGGGCTCAGGTGGGTTCTATCACAGTCTTTGTTTGCCAATGAGAACGCGGCTGAGGGAGCAGGGGGGGCCTCACTCCGGGCACACGTGGCACACACAGCTGTCCTTTTACATGGGCGGCACTCAGGCCGCAGGAGAACAGCGATGGGATGGGGGCCGTTGTCAGCGCTGCTCCCCCAGGACTCAGGCTACTGCCTGGCCCTGACCTGGCCTCTGACCTCTAAAGCATCAGATGCCAGGGATGACAGTGTCCAGTAGCCCCTCCTCGGTGAGGAAGGATGCACACTGGCCCAGGTCTGTTGGACGGGTGTCCGATTTCCATTGGCTCCCAAGAGTGGCCTTTTCAGCCTTCCGGGCCTGTGTCCGGATCCTGGAAGAGGTCGCCCTCTGCTGTCCCTACTCGGGATAGCGAGCCTGCTCTTCATGAGCGTGCAGGGACACCTTTTCTGCCGCACTCAGGGCCCAAAGACCCAATTCTAAAATCTCCCCAAACCTTCAGCAGGGTGGAGCCAACCCTCATGAGGCCAGTGCATCTGCTTCTGCCTGGAGATGGCTGGAGCTGGTTCACACTTGGAGCATTTGGACTCGCAAATCAAGCTCTGAGGCTGGGGGGAGGCGGCAATGCCCCCTCCACATGCAGGCAGCGCCTGGCAGGTCCAGGGCCACCCCAGAGCAGAGGCCAGGCTCCTGGGCGTTCCCCACCCTGGGCTCCCTGCACTGTTCTCATGGGTCCTCCAAGAGGGGCAGACGGCAGTGACAGCTGGAGGCCGAACTCATGGGCACTGCAGACTTAGAGAAGCCAAAGTGCGTTTTGTTTTGAGCCAAGAGTGAGTGGCAACCCGGAAACACAGATTCCATCAGCTGAGGAGGCAGGAGGGGCGGTTCTGCAGCCTGAGACGGGCAGTGTGCACGGGGGACCATTGCAGGCCTGCCTGGCCTCGGTGCCTTGTGCACAGGCAGAGTGGACACGCGGCTGGTGCACAGGGTGGAAAGCAGCACCCATGTGGGGCCCCGGGGTCTGCAGGGGCGACTGTTCTGTCCTGCCTCATCTGACAGGCACGGCAGTGACCGGGACATGTCAGTGAGATAATGCAGAGATTCCAGCCTCGTAGGCCAGGCCTGCCTCCTACTACCCATGTGGCCAAACTGCAGCCATCTTGGGCTGCTTTTGAAAATGTTTCTTTCGAATCTTTCTGACTGGCGCCTGTGTTGCGGAATAGCAGCTCCAGTGGGTTACCCATCAGGAGTGCCCCTGGAGGTGCAGTTTCCCTTGTGCTCTGAATTACTCAGGTGAAGTCAGCAGGAATCCAATTCCCATCGGGAAAAGCACCTCTGGCTTCTTTATTGTCAGCCGTTACTTGGCTCCAGGTCTGGGAGAGGTGGCAAGAATATTACCCTCTTGCTCTAGGGCCATGATGGAAGGAGCCACTTGCACCAGTGCAGGATCATGGGCCCCTGTGGGTGTCCCCCTGCCTGCAGGAGCCCCCCATTTCCATGGTTCCCCTTCTAGCTCTGCCTTCAAGCAGGCACCCGGCACAGCCCTGTTGTGCTCCTTCTCAGCCTGCTGCTGCTATAGGACTCGCCGGTGAGGAGCCACGGGGCAGCCCTCCTGCTGGCCACATTTGCAGGAAGTCCCGCCATGGGGTCCAGTCATGACCAGTCTAAGGTCCCTTCTGGAGCCTGTGCCACCCACTTTAGTGCTTGGGCATGAGGTCCTGGGACCACTGGCTCAGGCAGAAGAAGAGAAACATTCGGGAGGTGGGGAAGGTACAGAGGGTCCAGTTGCACGCCCCTCCTCCTTCCCCCAGCCCGGAAGTCTGTGAGTGGCCTGTCTTCCTTCCCCTCAGGCTCAGTCTGAGGACACCCCAGTTCAGTGACTCCACTAACAGGTCACGTTTCTCACACCTGCCTGAATAACCTGTCTTCCAGTGGCCCATTGCAATTTTCAGCATGTCCACAGCTGGACAGCGACGAGCAGTGTGGCGCACACGTATGCGTGCCGTGTTTCCTGGACCATCTCAGTGTTCTGGTGCCAGCAAGAGTGGGTACCTGGATCAGAAGAAGTAGGTCCAAGTTGGCTGAAATTGATAGAGGACTCACCGTTCCAAACACCTCACGCCGTTCCCAAGGTTGCTTCTGTTACGGATAAGCCAAGTCCAGAACAGAGTGTCGTGGGAGTGTGAGATACAGCTTTGCTCCTTCCTGGAATCTCTGGAGTGACAAGAGTCTCTTTTGTAGCGAGTGTGATGAAGGTTGGGTTGATCATCAATAGCCAACGATGTAATCAATCATGTATATGTAATGAAGCTTCCATAAAAACCCGAAAGGAGCTTTCAATAGCTGGATACATGCAGATGCCTGGAGGATGGCGCCCGGGAGGGCACAGGAGCTCTGCCCTTCTCCCCTGTGCCTTGCAAAACCCAAGGAACTTCCCATCTCCAATGTGCAGATGTTGAGTGGAGGCCTGGGGCTGTCTGGAAGCTGTACATGTACATGCCTGTCTCCTCTACCTCCTGTGCATCCTCACCTTCGTCACAGCCTGTGTCATAAATGGGTAAACGCAGGTCAGCGTGTCACTGAGTCCTGTGAGCCACTCCAGCAATTCATCAAACCTGAGGCAGGGGTCGTGGGAACCCTGATTCATGGCAGTTGGGTCAGAAGCCACACCAGGGGCTTGCGACTGGCATCAGAAGTGGGGCCCCTCGTGTGGGACTGAGCCCTCGACCTGTGGGATCTGACGTGACCTCCAGGCGGACGGGGTGGGAATTGACTTAAACTGTAGGATGCTCAGACAGGGTCCCGCAGCACTGCTTGGTGTGCAGGAAACATGGCCCCGGCACACCTGGTGCAGGAGTGCCTGTGGCTGTGTTGGGTGGGGGGAGGAGCTCCTTGGTGTTTCCTGTATTGCTGGTGCTACTTCCTGGGAGTGCTCCCTGGATTCTGGGCCTCCTGATAGACCATAGGCACCCAGAGACCCCTTTGTCTGCTGTGGCCAGGCCTTGTCCTTGGGGAGCGCCACCCAAAGCTATTTGTAAACGCTTTCTGGTCAGCGGTGGATGTGGTTTCTTCTCATGTTAGCTGTTGCGCTGGGCACAAGGGGACCCCATGCTCCCTCCTGCCGGATCCCTCCCTAACCTGCTGGGCGCATGTCGGAATCTCACCAAGGCGCCACCCACATATTCAACCCCTTCTGAGCTGGCAACCGGAGGTTTTGGCAGGAATTCCCATTCCTGAGGGCGCCGTGGGGGTTTTCCAATTGTCCAGTTCCCTGGGCATGCATCTACTTGGCGTCCTGCGGGGCCGTTGTCCAGCCCGAGTTGGCAAATCCCTAAATGCCCCCGGAGCAGGCGCCTGGCTCCTTTTTCACTCCTTTCAGCTCCCGCATTAGGGAGGTTGTCTGTCCTGCCTCCACCTGATCCAGCACCTGTGTGGCCTGGGGAGGCTGATTTACAAACAGCAGAAGGGCCCCTGGCATGGGAAGTGTCCGGCTCTGCCGGCCGGGAGACCACCTGGATGCAGGGCCAGGAGCTCCGCGGGGACTGCTCTTCAGACCTCTGGGCAGCAAAGCAACCTGGTCTCTTGTGCAGCCCAAGCCCCGCCATTCCCCACCATGCTCCTCCTATGTCCCTCCCATTCCCCGCCATGCCCCTCCCATTCCCCCGCCATTCTCCTCCATTCTCCGCGATTCCCCGCCATGTCCCTCCCATACCCCACCATGCCCCTCCTATGCCCCTCCCATTCCCCACATTCTCCGCGATTCCCCACCATTCTCCGCCATGTCCCTCCCATACCCCACCATGCCCCTCCCATTCCCCTGCCATTCCCCACCATTCTCCGCCATTGCCCGCCATACCCTGCCATTCTCTGCCATGTCCCCACCATGTCCCTCCCATTCCCCACCATGCCCCTCCTATGACCCTCCCATTCCCCGCCATACCCCTCCTATTCCCTGCGACTCCCCGCCCTGCCCCTCTGTAATGTGGTCCCTGTGCAGCCCATGCCCCACCGGGCCCCTCACTGTCGCCGTTGGACATTGCACCAGCTGAGGGGCTTTCCTGGGCAGCCCCTCTCTCTCCGGTGCTTCTTCCCGCCACCTGGGACGTGGCCAGCTTTTCTGGTGTCGGGATCATCTAATGCTCTTCCATGCACAAAGAGTTCTAATGACCCCCCAAGATTCCTCCCCTATCCCCTACCACTCCTTGAATACCCGTGGGTGCTGCTGGGAAGGGGCCTTGCAGATGTGCTGTGTGTCCCAGGTCAGCCGACCTTAGGGTGCATGGATGCAGGTGGGCCTGGTCGAATCACACCAGCCCTTTAAAGGCAGAAGAAGAGTCAGAGGCCAGGGAAGAGTGCTGTGGGGCCGTTCGAGACGGCAGCCTCCATGGTGGAGACCAGGTCCTGCTGACTGCCAGCAAGGACACAGAGAACGCAGCTCTATAGCCGGGAAGAGTCTGCCATTCATCTGAACAGCCCTGGGCCTCCACCCAGGAGCTCAGCTGCCGCACCTCGACTGCAGTCTGTGAGACCCCAGCCCAGCCCAGCCCTTGCACTCCCACCCCTGTGGAGCTGCCAGGCAGTCACCAGGCACTGACCCACACTGCAGAGTTGTGGTGGCTTTCAGGGCAGTGAGGGCCCCAGCAGGGGCGTCTCCCCAGCACAGCTGCCAGCTCACAGTGGTCTCCCAGACAACATGAAAGAAATGCATCAGGTAGCCCCTGGGTCCCAAATCTGATTTGCATTTCTGCCAAAAGCCCGTCTTTTCTGACCAAGACCTGGGCCCTCCCAATAGCGCCTGAGTGGCCCCGTGGGCTGCCTGGGCCCCATCCCAGCTCGTTTCTGGGCAGGGCCCTTTCACATCGAGGTGACATTGTGACGAGAATCGCAGGATTTCTGGATGAGGAATTTAATTTTGCAAAAACCCATACAGTTTCCGTCTTGGGGGCTTCTGTTTAGTGGCAACGTTGGTGTGGATGGCATTAAATTAGGTGCCCCTTGTCCACCATAAAGCCGGCCTAGGGTCACCTGAACCTGTAACTTCCCAACCGCCTTGGAAACAAGATGCCATTTGTGGGTTGGTAGGGGGCAGTCACTTCTCTCAGGATAAAACCCCACCTTTGCCCACCGCAGCAAGTGCAGCGTGGACCCGCCCGAAAGCGTTTGCTCACAAGAGTGCAGCCTCTTGGGGACAGGTTCTTGGCCCTGACCATCACTTCCATTCAGCGGTATCTAGAATCAGTGGTGTGCCCTCCCCTCCCACTGATAATTTAGGAACCTGTGCCCATCGTGAGCCATCGGGCTTCGCCTGCCACTCTCCCCGAATATCCTGGCTCTTCTCAGAGGACCCTCGGGTTTGCGCGGCCGCTTGCCATGCCCTTCCACCAGCAGCATGGGTTTGCAGCATGGGTCAGGTTTCTCAGCTGAGTCACTTTTTGGATGAATGTCACATCTGTTTAATTGGCCACTGGAGAGAGGAGACTGCACTGACCCGAGGGCTGGGTCTGGTTTCTTTCTTGTTCCCCAGCTGCTGCTTCCAGTGGCCTTGCTTCTGACTGGGTGTCAGTGGCACCTGCCACAGAAGAGCTGTTTCTCTTGCCTCCCTTGTGCCAGTCCTTGGCCAGCTCTCCGCCCCAGGTCAGCCTCCTCTCCGTCCCCTCGGTAAGGCGCGTTCCCTGTGCCCAGCCTCAAGGCTGTCAGTGTTTGGTATCAGGGACAGGTTGACAGCCAGCTGGAGCCTGGTCCTCAGCAAGCTTCTTCCCCGCCCCCTTGTCTTGCCTCGGAGAACCTCAGCTTTGATCATAAACAGCCATGCTGCTCGTGGCGCCCACCGGAGACAGCACTTAGAGTGGGATGGTCTCGTTTGCCTGGGAGCCAGGGGAAGCCAGGGGACCACAGGGACTGCCCACTCGCCCACCTGCACCCTCCTGCCCCTGTCCCTGACACAGAGAGGTACCCTGCATCAAGGTTTAGGGTAGAAAGCTCCCCATGGTGCACGAGGGGCAGTTCTCACTCAAAGGGGCTCTTTCCGTTATGAAACTTTTTCCCTTTAAACTCCAGAAATTGCCAGAGGCACTGAGATTTTCCAGTGGGCCGTGTGCCATAAGCCCAGATGTGTTTAATCCTGAACAGAAGGCTCTTCTGTGCTCACAGTCGACACCTTCAACAGTTCTCATTAGCGTGTTTACAAGGACATTCTTTTCTTTTGTCTTATTTCTTTCTCCAAGAGCATCCTCAGGGAAGAATGGATGGGTTGCAAATGGTAACACGTTCCTTTCCATATGTGTGTGTACACGTGTGTGTACACGTGTGTGCATGTGTGAGGGTGAGAGGCGTGTGTGTACATTTATCAGGGTGAGGGTGTATGTACATGTGTGAGGGTGCATGTGTGTACATGTGTGAAGGTGTGTGTACGTTTGAGGGTGTAGATGTGTGAGGGTGTGTACGTGTGTGTGGGGGTGTGTACATGTGTGAGGGTGGGTACGTGTGTGTGTGAGGGTGGGTGTCTACATGTGTGTGTACTGTGTAAGGGTGTGTACATGTGTGGGGGTGTGCACACGTGTGGGGGTGTGCATGTGTGAGGGTGTGCGCACATGTGTGAGAGTGTGCATATGTGTGAGGGTGTGTGTATATGTGTGAGGGTGTGTGGGCATGTGAACATATGTGAGAGTTACGTGTGTGTGGGTGTGTACGTGTGTGAGGGTGTGTACATGTGTGAGGGTGTGTGTACATGTAAGGGTGTACGTGTGAGGGTGTGTATACGTGTGTGAGGGTGTGTACGTGTGAGGGTGTGTACATGTGTGAGGGTGTAAGTGTGAGGGTGTGTGTACGTGTGAGGGTGTGTGCATGTGTGGGGGTGTGTGTGGTTGTGACATGTGCACGTGTGTGACGTGCGAGGGTGTGTACATGTGCGAGGGTGTGTACATGTGCGAGGGCGTGCATGTGCCCCTGTGTGAGGGTGCATTTGTGTGCATGTTTGTGCACATGCATCCGCTCATGTACCATATTGTGTTTGCTGATATGGGCCATGATCAGAAAAGCTGAATGGCCACTGGCTGAAAGGGCTGAGCTCAGTCTGATTTCCCAGTGTTACGTCTGGCGGAACCCAGTCATCAGCAAGGTGTGTGCCGTGACTTCACTACTGTCAGCTGCAATAGAATCATGTGAGAAAATGCCGTGGAGCTCCTTTCGCTGAGCTGGACTAGGGTGTGGTGTCCAGAGGCCTATCCGAGTATAGTCACAGGAGCCCATCTCTCTGTGGACCGCATCTTGACATCCAGGGCACGTGCTCTGCTGGGCTTATGGGCAGGAGCAGGGGTTTCCTCTCGGCTGGGCTCCGCTGCTGGGAGCTCAGATTCCCGTCCCACTCCCGCCCCATAACCCCCACTCCGCCCCCACGGGGCTGCGGGACTCAGCCTTGCATCGGCTCCTTCCCGACTCTTCTCCTGGTCACACATTTGATTTCTTTCTTTCCCTCACCCTTTTCCTGGACTCTTGGAGCGTTTGTTGATGGGCTCTGTGGGCCTTGATTCTTTGGCTATAGAAAGGGGTCGGTGCCTGGCACCCTGGCTTTCCGGTTCGATGACTTGTGTACAGGACCACGCTCGCCCTCGGTTCTGACCGTGTGGACAGAGCTGTCTGGTCCAGACTCCTTCCAGCTGTGCGATGACACAACCAGGGAGAGAGTTGGACGCAGCCGGGTCTCGGGGTGTGCAAGGCACCCTGGGCCGATGCAAGGCGGGGCACAGCTGCCTGAGTGTGGCAGCCATACCCCAGGCCCTGCGCCAGGTTCCGGGGCTCTGGGACTCTCGGCTGGCTCCACTTGGCTCTTGATGAACACAACTGAGTGTTTCAACTTCACATCTGGCAAAAGGGAGAGGATCCAGTGGTTCCAGGGGTGGCTCTCAGGCGGGTTTTTCTCCCCCTCCCCACCCATCTGCAACATTAATCTCACACCAAGCACAGGCAGGTGCTTGCTGCAGAAGCTTGAGTTGTGCGTTCAGCACTTTCATCTCATTCTAATGGCCCAGATTCCTCTGAAATGCCATGTTTATCACATGACACACTGTAGTCACCACCCCCAGTCAAACATTAAGAAAAGCAGATAAGACGGGCACGCTGGCTGATGCCTGTAGTCCCAGCACTTTGGGAGGCTGAGGCGGGTGGATCACGAGGTCAGGAGATCAAGACCATCCTGGCTAACACGGTGAAACCCCATCTCTACTAAAAATACAAAAATTAGCCCGGTGTGGTGGCACACACCTGTATTCCCAGTTGTGCGGGAGGCTGAGGCAGGAGAATCATTTGAACCCAGGAAGTGGAGGTTGCAGTGAGCCAAGATCGTGCCACTGCACTCCTGCCTGGGTGACAGAGCGAGACTCCATGTCAACAACAACAACAACAAGTAACGATGTGTTTGTACCAGTAAATTATAAATATACTTCTGCTGTACTGTGGATTAAAAGTGTAATCCCAGTGAGTTAGGCATTGCATGCTGTATCCCCCCATTCCCCATGTTGAAATCCCAATGTGGTGATGTTCGGACCTGGGTCTTTGGGAGGTGATGAGGTCAGGAGGATGAAGCTCTCATTGATGGGACTGGCACTTTATTAAGAGAGACTTGAGAGGTCTGCTTCCCCTTTCTGTTCTCTGCCACGTGAGGCCGCAAGAAGGTGGCCGTTTGCAAACCAGGAAGGGGACCCTCACCAGACATGGGATCTGCCTGCACTGTGATCTTGGACTTCCAGCCCCCAGAACTGTGAAAAATAAATGTCTGTTGTTTAAGCTGCCCAGTCCATGGTATTTTTTGTCATAGCAGCCTGAGCTGCCTAAGGAACAGTGGAAATGTCACACTCTTTCTAACTGAACAACAATGAAAACATGCACCAAAAGCACTGGGAGGCCTGTGGATGGTGATTTTTATGCTTAATTACTTACAGTAGAAAAGAAGAGAAGCTGAAAGTGTCCAACTTTAATTTAGAACCTAAGTAGCAGATTAAATGCAAGGAAAGAGATAATAAAGTAAAAGTAGAAATGGAGGCAAGGCACTCATAGGTAACGTAACAGAAGAGCATATCAGGACATAAAGCATACATGATACGGCAAGCAAGCTGAGAAATTAGATGAAGTGGAAAATTCATAGAAAAGAGTAACTTGAGAAATGGCCTTAATTAGATAACATAAATAGCTTTATGATTAATATAATGAGGCAGTTGTTAAAGGTCTCCCTAAAAGGAAGATATCAGGCCCAGGTGATTGTACAGTTGGGTTTTAGTAGCCTTTCGTATCATTCTGACCTTACGCATTTTCCCAAGAATAGGAAGAGGGGATGCCCCAGCACCTCAAGAGGCCACTACAACAGTGATGTAAACACCAGACAAAGTCATCACAGGAAACACGACTGGCCCGTTCACTCAAAAATATGTTTAATAGCAAGATTACAAACAAAATTTTAGCAAACCAAATAAGTAATGTATAGAAAGATAACACAAGATGACCAAAGCAGGCTTAACCCAGGAGTGCAAGGAAGGCTTGAAATCTATAGATGAATGTCACCTTGAAAGCAGATTAAAAGAGAAAAGTCACCAGTTCAATTCAATGAAATCCCTTTTGAAAAAAACACATTTATGAAAAACTTCCTATAAATTAGGACTGGAAGGACTTTACCTTAATAAAGGCTAGCTGTAAAAAACTTACCACCGATTATAGACAGGGAAACAGCGGAAGCATTCCCTCTTGCAATAGGAATGACACATTAGATATTTATGTTTACCATTTCTATTCAACAACAGAATAAGACAGTATGATAAAGTAAGAAAACAAAAAAGACACAAAGATTGGAAAGGAGGAAATTAAAATGTCATTATTTGTCAGTTATAGAAGGGGTTGGCAAACTGCCCACTGTAGGCAAAATCTGACCCATCATGGATGGAAATCTGGCTCCACCTACTTGTTTTCATCTTCTCTCTGGCTGCTTTCATGTTACCAGGACAGAGCTGAGTTCTTGCAACAGCAAGTGTATGGCTGGGAAAGTGGAAAACTTTTGCAGAAAAAGTTTGCTAACTTCTGGATTATGGGATCATCTATATTGAAAAGATAAAACTACAGAGACATTATTAGAAATAACAGTAGAGAAGAGTAAATTATAGAAGTCATTTGTATTTCATATACTAGAGAAAAATCATTAAAATATATAATTTTTAGGCTGGGTGCAGTGGCTCACATCTGTAATCCCAGCACTTTGGGAGGCTGAGGCAGGTGGATCACTTAAGGTCAGGAGTTCGAGACCAGCCTGGTGAACATGGTGAAACCCCATCTCTACTAAAAAATACAAAAATTAGCCAGGCATGGTGGCAGGCGTCTGTAATCCCAGTTACTCTGGAGTCCGAGGCAGGAGAATCGCTTGAACCCGAGAGGCAGAGGTTGCAGTGAGCCAAGATCGTACCACTGCACTCCAGCCTGGCAACAGAGTGAGACTCCATCTAAACAATATATATAGGCCGGGCATGGTGGCTCACGCCTGTAACCCCAGCACTTTGGGAGGCCAGGGCAGGCGGATCACGAGGTCAGGAGATTGAGACCATCCTGGCTAACAAGGTGAAACCCTGTCTCTACTAAAAATACAAAACAAAATTAGCCGGCGTGGTGGCGGGCACCTGTAGTCCCAGCTACTCTGGAGTCTGAGGCAGGAGAATCGCTTGAACCCGAGAGGCAGAGCTTGCAGTGAGCCAAGATCGCGCCACTGCACTCCAGCCTGGGCGACAGAGCGAGACTCCCTCTCAATAACAACAACAACAAAATAAATATATATATTTATTTTAATATATATTACATATTTTAAAATATATATATGCACATTTTTTAAAAGGCTCCTTTATTATAACTTTAGAGAATATTAGCTAGAAAAAAATAGAATAGAGACTGCACCAGTTTTCTTTGTGATAAGAACGTCCTGTGTGTGGTGTGAGTGGAGCCATGCTAGTTTTTTCTTGGTTTACATGGTTTGCTTTTCTCTGGGGTTTTACTCTTGCTCTTTCTTGAGTTCTTACATTTTCTCATAAGCAGTTTTGAAAATCTTATTCTTCTGCTTCCAGTACTTAATTTGTTTAGCTGTAATGAAATCGCTGATGGTAGGTAATGAAATCGCTGACGGTAGCAGCCACCTTTGCTGTTGTTGTTGGTTTCTTTGGTATTTGTTTCATCTGTTTTATGTTTCTTTTCTCATCTTTCTTTTTTTAGATTAATCAAATATTTTTATTCCACTTTTTTCTGTTACTCAGTCACATGGCTTTTACTTTTAACTAGTTGCCCTAGAAATTACAGCATAAAATTTGACTTACTGGAAGTAGATGCGATTACTTTTTCATATTTCTAGTACTTCTAGAATCTTAGAACTTTAGGCTGTATTTACTGGAACTTACATCTGATAATGGCTGAAAAGCTCCTATTATACCAACGTTCCCTTAGAGAACAACTCTAAATTCTAGACAAAAGATTAACAACTATCTGAGGGTCATCACTGGAGCGTGACAGAAGCGGGCCAGGCCTGGGGGATAGTCAACACCTGGGCCAGGAGAATCCCGGGGGTGGGGGGAGCGGGTTCCTGTTGTCATGGATTTTAGCCTGAGGAAGGATTCCAGTCTGGCTGTTTTAGGGCAATCGAGTTATCTTGCATATAATTAAAATTAACAAAGTGTTACTGTATCAAACAAACATTTAAAAACAACAAATGTGTGGCAAGCAGGGATGCCACACCACATCACACCACACCACATCACACCATGCCACACCACACCACATCACACCACACACCACACCACATCACACCACACACCACACCACGCCACATCACACCACACATCACACCACACCACGCCACACACCACATCACACCACGCCACATCACACCACGCCACGCCACATCACGCCACACCTCGCCACATCACGCCACACCACACCACGCCACATCACATCTCGCCACACCACATCACGCCACACCACACCACGCCACATCACGCCACACCACACCACACCACGCCACATCACACCACACCACGCCATGCCATGCCACGCCATGCCACACCACACCACCCATGGCGTCTGTGCCCAGGCCCAGGTGGAGAGGCTAAAACTCAGGTGGAAAACCCACAGCCTGATTGACTTGGAGAACCAGATAGCAGAGTTCAAGGCAACAGCAGCAGCTGGAAAGTGAGGGAGAAAATCCAAGACAGAGACAGAGAGGGAGAGCCAACATCCTATGCACACAACGTCCTCCTATTTCTGACTAACCTCTTGGAACCTAGTATCCCCATATTTCTAAGAAATAAACTTTTAAAAATTGTTTTTTTCTGTTCTTCTCCTCCCCCGCTCCTTGTTTCCTACTTAGCCCTTTAGAAAGGCAAACAAAACCACATATTCCCTACAGAGCAAGTTAATCTACCTGTGTGTTCCAGGACGGAACTCTCACCTCCAGAGGTTGCCTTGAAACTGGAACTCATGCCCACTAAGATGGCATGTCGAAAACATGCCCACTTGGCCACTTTTATAACCTACTCTGCCCAGGAAGACTCCGACTCTAGATAACAACTGCCTGGTAGATACCAACTTCCCAGTAGCAGGGCACCCCTGCCCTTGCTCATTTCCTCCCTACCTTATAAAAATACCTACATTCGGCTCCAAAGGAGAAGCAGCACATTTAAGGGCAGGATGCTGTGTGCTCCTTCTCCCGAGCTAGCTTCAGCATAAGCTTGCTTCGCTGGTACCAGAACTTGCTCTTGTTAATTGGATTCTGCATGCAGTGAGCAACGAACCTGCTTTTCAGTTACTGTCTGAACAATATTCAGCAAGGGTGGACTCCGAGTAGCCCAGCTAAGGGTGAGTTGAACCAAGTAGAACTGAAATTTCAGCTACCATCCATGTTTGGATGACAAAGTGTACAGGCTGAGTTCAGCCAAGTTGAAAAGCCTGGTTAAGAAAGGAATGTCCAGCCGGGCGCGATGGCTCATTCCTGGAATCCCAGCACTTTGGGAGGCCAAGGCAGGCGGATCACCTGAGGTTGAGAGTGCGAGACCAGCCTGACCAACATGGAGAAACCCCGTCTCTACTGAAAATACCAAAAATTAGCCAGGCGTGGTGGCACATGCCTGTAGTCCAGCTACTCAGGAGGCTGAGACAGGAGAATCGCTTGAACCCAGGAGGCGGAGGTTACAGTAAGCTGAGATCACTCCGTTGCCTTCTAGCCTGGGCAATGAGAGTAAAACTCGGTCTCAAAAAAAAAAAAAAAGGAATGCCCTTCAGAGGAACATGCACATCACTGTCAATGTCCAGAAGCGATCTAAAATTACCCGTCCGGGCATGGTGGCTCACACCTGTAATCCTAGCACTCTGGGATGCCAAGGCAGGTGAATCACCTGAGGTTAGGACTTCCAGACCTGCCTGGCCAACATGGTGAAACCCCGTCTCCACTAAAACAAAACAAAACAAAACACAAAAAAATTAGCCAGGCATAGTGGCACGCACCTGTAATCCCAGCTACCTGGGAGACTGAAGCAGGAGAATCACTTAAACCTCGGAGGCAGAGGTTGCAGTGAGCTGAGATCATGCCACTGCACTCCAGCCTGGGTGACAGGGTGAGATTCTGTTTCAAAAAAATAAAATTACTTGACACAAGAAGAAACAGTAAACTATGACCCATCCATTAGAAAAAAGATAATGAATGGGACAATCTCTGAGATAACTCAGATTTTGTAACGATCACATCAAGGCTTTAAGCAGGAATTATATCTATGTTCAAGGACGTAAAGGAAAATAAGCTTTTAGTGAATGAAAAGATAGAAAATCTCAATGAAGAAATAGAAACTGTAAGAAGAATCCAGTGGAAATTCTAGACCAAAAAATTAAAATATTTGAGGTAAAAATTTGCCAGTTAGACTTAAAAGAAGATTGAGGGTGACAGGAGAAAGAGGAGCTTGAAGATAAATTAATAGAAATTAACCAATTTGAAGAATACAGAGGAAAAGGAAAATATGTACAGAGCTTCAGAGAATTGTGGCACAATATTAAAAGGCTTAAGATAGATGTAATAAGAGCTCCTAAAGAAGAGAGAAAAAATTGTGCGGAAAAAGTTATCTAAAGAAACCATTGCCAAAAAACCTCCATATTTCATGAAAGGCACAAAATTACAGCTTTAAGAAACTCAACAAACCCCATAAAGTATAAATACAAAGAAAACTACATTTAGGCACACCATAGTCAAACTGCTGGCAGCCAAAGATACATTTTGAAAGTAGTTGCAGGAAAACACGCATTCCCACGAAGTATTAGACCATCAACACCAACATGAGCTGACTTCTCATCAGAAATAACGGGGCCACCTGGCTGTGGTGGCTCGCGCCTGGAATCCCAGCACTTTGGGAGGCCAAGGCGAGCGGATCACCTGAGGTCAGGAGTTCGACACCAACCTGACCAACATGGACAGACCTGTCTCTACTAAAAATAAAAAATTACCTGGGTGTGGTGGTGCAAGCCTGTAATCCCAGCTACTCAGGAGGCTGAAGCAGGAGAATCCCTTGAACCTGGAAGGCGGAGGTTGCAGTGAGCCGAGATTGCACCATTGCACTCCAGCCTGGGCAACAAGAGTGAAACTCTGTCTGGAAAGAAAAAAAAAAAAGCAAGAAAGAAAAAAAGAAAAAAAAAAGAAAGAATGAATGGGGCCAGTGGAAAATGTCTCTAAAGTGCTGAAGGAAAAATAAAGATCTACCCAGTATTCTTTTTTTCTTTTTTAATTAGACTTTAAGTGATAGGGTACATGTGCACAACGTGCAGGTTTGTTACATATGTATACATGTGCCATGTTGGTGTGCTGCACCCATTAACTCGTCATTTACATTCGGTATATCTCCTAATGCTACCCTTCCCTCCTACCCCCTCCCCACGACAGGCCCTGGTGTGTGATATTCCCCACCCTGTGTCCAAGTAGATCTACCCAGTATTCTATATCCAGTGAAAATATTCTTCAAGAAGGAAGGTGAGGTAAATACTAAATTTTTTTTTTTTTTTGAGACGGAGTCTCGCTCTGTCACCCAGGCTGGAGTGCAGTGGCAAAATCTTGGCTCACTGCAACCTCCACCTCCCAGGTTCCAGCGATTCTCCTGCCTCAGCCTCTGGAGTAGCTGGGATTACGGGCATGCACCGCCATACCCGACTAACTTTTCTGTTTTCGGTAGAGATGGGGTTTCACCATGTTGGCCAGGCTGGTCTTGAACTTCTGACCTCAGGTGATCCACCTGCCTTAGCCTCCCAAAGTGCTGGGATTACAGGTGTGAGCCACTGCGCCTGGCAGTAAATACATTTTTAAATAAAATAAAACCACAAGAATTTATTATCAGCACACATGCACTATGAGCAATGCTAAAGAAAGCTATTCAGGCTGAATAAATGAGATCAGACCACAACCTTGGTGTGATATTTGGATTTCCTAAGGCCTGAAATTCTTTAACCCATTTCCCGTTTGCCCCAAGAATACTCACCGGTGGTACTTGTGGTTGCAGCGTTTACCCCGAGACAACTTTGCCACAAAGTATCTCACTTTTATCACTATTTTTGCATTGTTCTAGCAGATTGACTTTGCCAACAAAAGACATTACTCTATTTATATATTCTGTTTTCAGTAACGGCATTTCCAGTTACAAGATACAATAATTATCAACCACTGAAAATGTCAAATCTTAGAAAATGTAGCATTCCTGTGATGTTAACACCGTTTTCGAACAGTTGTTGGCTGAAGATTCATTTGATGAATTTTTCAGAAATAGATGATTCTGATACTTCAGATGACTCTGATGTTAGTCCTATTTAGAAATAACTCCAAAAACAGTTTTTATATTTTATTTTCACATTGAAAAGCAGTCAGATTTGCTTCAGCCTCAAATAGTGTGTTTATGTAAAATCAAATGAGCGCTGGCACCTTCTTTTTTGTCAGTGGGAACAGGGTTAGGTAGAAGGCATGGTGAGATGGTGGAGGAGGAGCCATGTCCCGCTCCTGTTTAGGTGGAAGGCATGGTGAGATGGTAGAGGAGGAACCACGTCCCATTCCTGTTCTATCTCATATACATTTACATGGGTCATGTGTATGTGACCTGTCAATACCAGCTTGTATGAAAGAACTCAAATTGGCTTAAAGGAAATTTAAACACTAAAATATCTTATCAGGATAATAGAAGCTAGCTCAAAAGCCTTTTAGTTCATGTGACTTTGGTAATCTTTGGTAAGTAAAACTAGTTTCAAAATTCTCTTTATAATATAAAATCTAAAAGTCATGTTATGCTAAATTAAGTAAGCCTAGGATTTTCTAGAAATTAAGAGTTATAGTAATAGTTTATATATGTAGTTAAAACTGCTAGATAAAGGCAAAACTATTCTACATACAGAGTGTATGAAAAATAAGATGTGGTTGTTTATTTATTTATTTTTTTTGAGACAGTCTCGTTCTATCCCCCAGGCTGGAGTGCAATGGCACAATTTTGGATTCACTGCAACCTCTGCCTCCTGGGTTCAAGTGATTTTCCTGCCTCCGCTTCCCAAGTAGCTGGGATTACAGTCACCCGCCACCACACCTGGCTAATTTTTATATTTTAGTAGAGATGGGTTTCACCATGTTGGCCAGGCTGGTCTCAAACTCCTGACCTTGAGTTATCTGCCTGTCTCGCCTCCTAAAGTGCTGGGATTGTAGGTGTGAGCCTCCATGCCTGGCCATAATGTAAGATGTGTTTTTGGTAAAGGTTACAAAAATCATAAAGATATGGTTTCTGCTTAAAGGAAAAGTACTCTTGTCTAGATATTTAGAGGTTGTTTCAGAACCAAGGAAAGATGACATGGATGAGAGTAAATGGATAGAAAGAGGAAGAATAAAGGGCTGGGCAACAAGGAGCCTTTGATTCCTTAGCAGCCACGCGTCACCCCTGGTCTGGAGCTGCAGCTGTGCCCTCCTCAGCTGCTAAAGGGGAAAGCTACCAGTAGAATTAGGGATGACACAAACCCTTGGGAAGTTGGTTCAATGGATGTATAAGAAGATGCAGACTAATAAGCAAAAGGCAAAATATTCAATCCCTTGGTTACTGTTATCTGCAGTAGCTAAAATGAAAGTATAAGAGTGCTGGGTTGGGCCTGGACCATGTTCGGTTGTGGGTCTGTCTGATCTCAGGCCACTAGCCTCAAAATTACCTACGAAGGGGGAAATAATGCCAGGGATGAAAGAAAGCACCCTTGAGACCTGTGGTTACGAAGAAGGTAGTAAGGGGCAAAATTAGGTAGTACTGAAGCCGGAGGGCGTGATGTGGGGACTGCTTTGTTCTGTAGATTCGCTTCCTGAGGAACTTCTACCAAAATGAATTATGAGAACAACTAATTTGGGAACAGCGTTTTTGGTTTTAAATGTGTAACTGAGCAGCTTGGCTTCAAATCATGTTTTAAAACTTTGTTTTTTCTCCTTTCTCCCCAATCTCAAGATATAACTTTGAGTCAAGCTGCATACGTGTTTCTTTCATCTTGAAACACAGCCCAGGGATGTGCTGTGGCCTCCCCTCCCTTTCTTTTTCTATTCCATGCTCTCATGCCTTACACACACTTATTTACCTGGTTGCTTGTTAAGCTCACACCACGCTCACTTATCTGGTGATATATTTTCTTAGAAGTTTCAGGGACCGGATCCTGGTATGGACCAGACACTTCCAGCCACGATGGTGCCAGCCACTTCACCAGATGGAACAATAATTCGAGACGAGCCCTGGGACTGGGTCTTGCCACAGGACACCTCCTCACCCCCTGCCTCTTCTGCATTCCAAACCCTCTCTTTAAAATCCCCTGCATTCCTTCCACAAATGGAAGAGTGGAATTGTTTTGTGCTTGTCCATTTGCTGGCACTGATAAGAAAGTCTCACTCTCTTCTATCACACCTCGTTATTATTTTGGCTTCTTTCTACAAGCAGTGAGCAGCCTCACCCTTCTGCTGGTCACAAGTGCAGCAGAGTGGAAGAGCACGTGTGGGCTGAAGTGGGACCCACAGCTCACTGCTGAACAATGGCAGATGGTGTGTGTGATCCAGACACACAGATTATTCCTGAGGGAACGGCCAGCTTGGTGGACTGGATAAAAGGCACTGTAAGAGAAGGGGACCACCCAACTCTCCCCATAAACGCCAAATGGAGCATCCCTGATGAAGCAGCTGATGTGCTTCGTAAGCAAGCCATGTGGGACTGACTTTATGATGACCAGGATGTTCACGGCTCAGTATGCCCAGATCAGGGTAAATGCTGTGGTTAAGGGGGCCCACTGGCCTGGGCACCTCATTGGGTCTAAACTTCCCCTCACGGGTCATCCAGATGCTAATAAAAACATTAGGCTAATTAATAAAAGCACCGGGAAAGGCAAAAGGGAGTCCAAGGACTCATCCTAGGCAGGTGAAAATTTTTAAATGATTATTTTTAAATAAGGTAAAAAATGGGCCAGGCCTGGTGGCTCACACATATACTCCCAGTACTTTGGGGGGCAGAGGTGGGCAGATTACCTGAGATCAGGAGTTCGAGACCAGCCTGGCCAACATGGTGAAACCCCATCTCTACTAAAAATACAAAAATTAGCCAGATGTGGTGGCGCCTATAATCCCAGCTACTCGGGAGACTGAGGGAGGAGAACTGCTTGCAGTGAGTCAAGATTGTGCTACTGTGCTCCAGCCTGGACAGCAGAGTAAGATTCTGTCTCAAAAAAAAAAAAGTAAAAAGTGGATAGGGTGAAACCAAGAGGAAAAAGGAAAGGAGAGAGTCATGGGGTGCATCCTAGCGGTGTGGAATTTGTAGATAGTTGTAAGCAATGGAATGAATAATAGAGAAATGGGGGGATCTTAACACAAAGGTCTTGATACAGCACTATCAAAAGCTGGGTGAACAAAGGGAGCCCCCGCTGGTCCCTCAACAGTAAAGAGCTCCAAACCAGTTTTCCCCAGATTGGAGAAGGCAATCTAATTATAAATATTGGAAGGCAAAAGTTACACTGAGCTAACCAACAATTGCCAGGGCCAACTTTGAGGTGGGTTAATCAAGATAAGATTGACAAAAGAACCAGAATCCCTTGGATCAAGCCCCTGTGGGGCACCCAAATCCTTTTTCACTAGAGAGGGTAAAATGGTCTGGGGGTGGGAAAAAGAAGTTCCTGGGAGCAGAACAGAAAAATGTCAAATTATGAAAGTTGAATTGTTTGATAGACTTATGAAAGTGGAGATGTTTGAACAGGCTTTATGTAAGGTAGTTAGATATCCTTTATCCAAATGCTTTATGAAAATGGATATTGAAGCTGGTGTGATGGTTCACACCTGTAATCCTAGCAGTTTGGGAGGCTGAGGTGGGTGGATCACTTGGGGTTGGGAGTTCAAGACCACCCTGACCAACATGATGAAACCCTGTCTCTACTAAAAATACAAAAATTAGCCAGGTGTGGTGGCACACACCTGTAATCCCAGCTGTTGGGGAGGCTGAGGCAGGAGAATTGCTTCAACCCGGGGGACAGAGGCTGCAGTGAGCCAAGACTGCGCCACTGCATTCCAGCCTGGGCAATAGAGGGAGACTCAGAAAAACAAACAAACAAAAACAGAAAATGGAAAATGGATACTGTACGTGGACTGGGGAAACCCCTACATATTATTGCAAAAGCAGAGGCATGAAAAAATCAACGAAAAAAGTCAAACTCTGTAAAATATTGGAAGAGATTTATTCTGAGCCAAATATGAGAGACTGTGGCCCATGGCACGGCCTCAGGAGACCCTGAGAACATGTGCCCAAGGTGGCTGGGCCACAGCTTGATTTCATAAATTTTAGGGAGACATGAGACATCGATCAATACAGGTAAGACATCCGATCCGGAAAGGTGGAACAACTTGAAACAGGGACTTCCAGCTCATAGGTAGATTTAAATATTTTCTGATGGGCAATTGCTTGAAAGAGGTAAGTTATTATCTAAAGACCTGCAATCAACAGAAGGAATGTCTGGGTTAAGTGAGGGGTTGTGGAGACCAAGTTCCCATGATGCAGAGGAAGCCTCCACGTAGCTTCAGAGAGAACAGATTTTAAATGTTTCCTACCAGAGTTGATTCTCTCCTGGATCAGGGAAAAGGCCTGAAAAAGGAAAAGGATTCTCTTCAGAATGCAACTTTTCCCCACGAGAGACAGCTTTGCAGGGCTATTTCAAGACATGGCAAAGAAACACAATTGGTGGTAAAATACTTCAATTTCATTCAGTGAATCCTTGGCTTGGCTTCCTACCCTTGAGGCTTTTAATAAGTTGAATCTAAAATTCCCTAAAACAGTTCCAGCAAAGCCAACTTAAAAAGAGTCCACCAGCTTAGGCAACATGCTGAGACCCTGTCACTACAAACATAAAAAATGAGCTGGGTGTGGTGGGGTGTGCCGAGGGAGGGTCCCAGCTATTTGGAAGGCTGAGGCAGGAGGATTGTTTGAGCCTGAGAGGCTGAGGCTGCAGGGAGCTCTGATTGCACAATTGTACTCCAGCATGGCTGACAGAGGAAGACCCTGTCTCAGGAAAAAAAAAAAAAAAAAAAAAAACCTCTAGGGCTGGTTACTATTCTTGCCACACTTTATGCAAATAGGCCAAGTATTAAGAGACCAACATTTATTTTGCAAATAAACTGGTCCTACTATGATTCATCCTTGGTAGAAATGGGGAGACTGGAGAGAGAAAAATTTAGATTCTAGCTCTGACTGTTGTTTTTGAGTCTTTATTGTTTGTTTACAATTTGGGCTAATCCTGAATCATTCACTGGCTACAAGTCTCTAAAGAAAAACCGGGTTTTAGTTTCCTTCACGACGTTTGTAGTCGGTTTCTTAATGAAATAGGTTCTTTTATGTTACTGTTCTGGCATACAAATTCCCTTTTGATTGGCATCCTTGTGTGCAAATTATTATTATTATTATTATTATTATTATTTTTTTTTTTTGAGACGGAGTCTCGCTCTGTCGCCCAGGCTGGAGTGCAGTGGCCGGATCTCAGCTCACTGCAAGCTCCGCCTCCCGGGTTCACGCCATTCTCCTGCCTCAGCCTCCCGAGTAGCTGGGACTACAGGCACCCACCACCTCGCCCGGCTAGTTTTTTTGTATTTTTTAGTAGAGACGGGGTTTCACCGTGTTAGTCAGGATGGTCTCGATCTCCTGACCTCGTGATCCGCCCGTCTCGGCCTCCCAAAGTGCTGGGATTACAGGCTTGAGCCACCGCGCCCGGCCGTGTGCAAATTATTAATGTTACGTATCTCTTGTTTTACTTTCTCTGAGAAAACGGAAGTCATGGTATCCTGAAGACTAGAGGTGACTCAACAGCCAGTGACCCTCCCGCACTGGGACTCCCACTGGGCCCGACCTGTCTTCTGACGCCGAGGTACTGCTGCTAAAGCCGGGCAACCCCACGCACCCTCTCTAAGGCTCAGGGACCGTCGCGGAAGAGGAGGGCAGGTGAGGCGGCGAGAGCTGGGTTAGTGGGGCGGAGCCTGGAGGGCGGAGTACGGAGGCCGAAGCAGCCCCATCTTGGCTGCTAGTTTGCCGTGTTGGATACTGATTAACGTCAGTTCCGGGAATGCCTCTGAGCGTTCCTGTTCCTCTGTTGTTCCTTGTGTAAGAGCACGTCCTTATCACACGTCCTGGCCTTAGGGAAATTCCTCCCACCCCCCTGAGGCTTGTGCACTGTGGCATAGGAGCCCTGGGCCCGGGGGAGGCGCGGGGAGCCGCCATCTGGACTCACCATAGCCTGAGACTGACATATGGCGTCTGTTTCTAGGTCCCTATTAAATGTTTATTTTTAAGAACTGAATATGTGGGCCGGGTGCAGTGGCTCACGCCTGTAATCCCAGCACTTTGGGAGGCTGAGGCAGGCGGATCACGAGGTCAGGAGATCGAGACCATCCTGGCTAACTCGGTGAAACCCCGTCTCTACTAAAAATACAAAAAACTAGCCGGGCGAGGTGGCGGGCGCCTGTAGTCCCAGCTACTCGGGAGGCTGAGGCAGGAGAATGGCGTAAACCCGGGAGGCGGAGCTTGCAGTGAGCCGAGATCCCGCCACCGCACTCCAGCCTGGGCGACAGAGCCAGACTCTGTCTCAAAAAAAAAAAAAAAAAAAAAAATCCTGGATCCTGGCCTGGGCAGCTTATGTCAGAAGTGAAAGACTCAAATGAGAACCCACCGTCCACCCCTGATTCCCATATTTTAGCCAGAGCACCCTGAGTCAAGTATAGGCAGGGTTCCACTGACGGAAAAGGCCGTTGCATGCACAGATTCAGGGTGTAAATCTTCCTAGCCGTCTTCTTGCCAGGATGAGTGTGCATTGGAGGAGGAGAAATGACCAGATTTTTCAGGATTTTCGGGATGACTGCACACTGATAATTCCTGGAGACTTAACATGACACTGTTCCTTCATTCCAGGGGGTGGGGGTGAGAGTAAGCAGGTCAGATGGCAAAGAACATTTGAGATCAGCTCCATCTTATAGTGAAATTATTAATAGCAAGCCAGGAACCACCATGTGGCGAATATTCCATTTCAGAATCCATGCTTAGAACAGAGAAATGTTTGCCAGAAGCTTGGAAAAGAAGCCACACAAAATCCAGGCGTCTTCTGTCTCGGTGGGATCTTGGGGGTCCAGCGGCTGGGGGCATCTTCTGATTTCCCCCCAAGGGAAAGAGAATTGCTGCCCTGGTACCTCCCATCAATAAGAGAGGGGGCACCGTGCCAGGCAGGGCGTTCTGGATTTTGGAGGCAGAATAGTCTTCAGCAGTTAACTGTTCTCCTTTTAAGAAAAATAAAGAGTCTGGCTTTCAACTGGGCTCAAATGGAGGCTCACCACTTACTAGAGGTGAAACTAGTAAGCCAATGAACACTATGAATGTTCCATTTCAGAATATATGCTTAGAACAGACAACCTATACCATAAAGTACAAGTTGTCAAGGGACCTGGGCCTCCATGAGTGAGTGTCACCCAGCACTCATGCCCCAGATATGCACGGCAGCACCCTGCTAACCAGGAGGGGTGAGGCATGTGGCTCAGGCTTGTGCACGACTGACATGACTGCACCCCGCTAGCCAGGAGGGGTGAGGCATGTGGCTCAGACTCACACATGGCTGATACGGCTGACTCCTGTTGTACTCCCTGGTCTCTCTCCCTACACTGATGGCCTCACAGGTTGTTCCCTCTGACCAGTCCTATAGAGGAGAAAATATTTCAGCCTAATTTCTGGATTTTTTAAATGAAATACTGGCATTACCCAAAAGTGCATGGCCACACACTTCCCCTCTGAGGGGTGGCCCTAAATGATGCAGAGGGTGAAACTGCCTTTGCAAAAATGATGAGTGAGAAAATTATGGCGGTGAAAGAGATCTGACCTGACCAATCCCATCTTGCCTTTAACTCCAAACTGCCCTCAGTCATTCCTAGGCTTGGGCCAAGCTAACTTTGGGAAAAATTTAGTTTATAGTTGAAATTATTAGGTTGGTGCAAATGTCATTGTGATTTTTGCCATTAAAAGTAATGCAATTACTTTTGCACCAACGCTTTCCCCAGACTAAATCACCTTTGTAAAATGAATGAAAGACCGCCAGGTTAGGAGGCTGAGAGGGACCTGAATTCTGCTAAGATGTGGGCATAGTTATATGATTACCAGCCATTGCTCTGGACGCCACAAGATTTGCAGCTTCCCCAATTCCTCCTGCAGATAACGTCACTATTGTAGAACCTAAGGTGGCCTTTTGAGGTGTCTTTTCAGGCTTTTGCATTTCTGACAACCGGATGGCCCCACCCAGACCCTCAACTCTTGGCTCAACTGGTCCTGTGGTCCTCACCCAGAGGCAGACTATCATTGCATCCCCAACCAGTCAGCAGCACCCATTCTCCTAGTCCCCCTGCCCACCAAACTATCCTGGAAATGTGTGGAGAAAACCATGAAAAACCCTAGCTATCAAACTCTTCTTGATCAGACGATTACGAGAGGAGAGGGGAAAGTCCACCTTATAAGCAGAACCTGTGGGACTCACCTGGCGTGGGTTTGCCTGGAAGGAGAAAGGGACAGAGCTGTAGCTGTATGTTGATTCAGCATCCAAAGGGGCTGGCCTGGACGACCTGGGTCTGGGAGGGAACCCTGTGGGCCGGAAGGTCTCAGGGAATAGCTAGTGGGTAGATGTTTCTAAACAAGCCCAAATGTGGAGATATTCGTGTCCCAGCTACATGCTCAGTAAGTGCAGCCTCAGCAGAGGCCTCTCCTGCCAGCGAAGTGCACAAGGTGCCTCCAGAGTGGCCCATCCCGGTCTCTGCCGGTGCACGCGGGGCGACAGCGGGGTGGGGGATGTGCGGCTCCACCTCGTGGTGCCCTCGCCCGTGCTGACGCAGCTGCTGCACTGTGAGGTCCAGCTCCTCCCTGGCGTCTGCTGCAGCACAGCCCAAGGGGCTCCTCGGGCCAGACCCAAGTCTGGGTGCCCAGAACAGGAACCTGGAACTCTGCTGCACACACACCTCTCTCTGGGCTGGCGAGTCTCCCTGGCCGGGGGAATGGCATCTTCACTGCCGTGGGTCCAGCCCCAGGCTGTTGAGGTCCTGGACTAGCTGGGTGGTCTTTGGGCTCAGAGTTCCTCGATGGACATGAGGGAGCTTCGAGTGTTCACAGCAGGACCCCAAGAGGGCACAGCTGACACCACTAAGAGAAATGCCTTTCACCCCTTTGGGACCTCTCTGCCTCACGCCTCCAGCATGTGCTTGGTCCACAGGCAAGCCACTTTCCAGACTGAGCCCCAGCTCACCCCAGCAGACACTTCCTGCTGAGAGTGGGATTGTAAATGGTCAGAGAGGCCCCAATTTGGAGTCATCACCCCCTCACACGGTGGACTGTAGGATTAATGTGTGTCGGTAAAAGAGGGTGACAGGACAGGACACACAGGCACCCCAGGGGGCCCCTCAGGCAGTGGCGGTGCTCATCGGACCCCGTCTGCCTTGAGGAGCTCGAGGTCCCGTGGAGACAGAGAAACAAAACGTCAGTGCCTGTCTACATGAGCACTCGCTTCCATAAACCTGCTGTGCCTCTGGGGAGGTTCTGACGCAGCCTGAGCCCTGCCTGGTCCTGGCCTGCCTGGCACTGGGGGTCCTGGGTGAGCATCTAGAGCATTGCTGTCATTGTGAGTCCTAAGCCTGTTGCCACCAAGTCCAGGGGCCCTGGGCCCAAGAGGAGCCTGCGTCGTCTGATCAGCACCTTGGACAGGGGCACGGGATGTTGTTCGCGGCCATGGCCGCCGACTCCCGACACAAGCCTGGAGCCTGGGCCCAAAGGGATGAGCGGAGCAGAAGCCAGCTCAGGTGGCTCTGACTCCAAAGCGCGGGGCCCAGAGCCCTAGGACTTCTTTCTCCGTGAGGAGCTCAGAGCACAGCATCAGGCCTCTTGCATTGTTCTCTGACCTGGGATGTTGGGGAGTCATCAGCACACCCTTCTCTGCATATTTCTCAGACTTGTTCTTGTTTTTGTTTTTAACAGCTTTATTGAGATATAATTGACATACAATAAACTGTAAAAGTTTAGAGTGTACAGTCTGATAATTGTTGACACCTGCATGGTGAACCAGCATGCTGATGGAGGTAAGGAATGGATCCACCATTCTCAAAACCCACCCCCCGCCCCTCTGTAATTCCTCCTCCATTCCCTCCCTACCCCGCAAGGCAATCACTGACTCACTTTCTCTAACTGTAGACTAGTTTGCATTTTCGGGAATTTTATCCAACTGGGATCATTCAGTTGAGACACGTGTTTTTGTCTGACTTACTTATTCTGAGCTTCATCTGCATGGTGGCGTGTATCAGCAGTTAATTCCTTTCCATTGCTGGGCAGTCTTCCATTCTTGGATGGAGCACACTTTGTTTACTCATTTGCATGTTGGTGGGTGTTTCCAGTCTTTCCAGCTTCTGTCCATTACAAGTAAGCCTGCTACGAACATTCGCATACAGGTCTTTTTAAGGATGTGAGCTTTCATTGCTTTCTGCTAAATACCCACAAGTGGAATGGCTGCACCATATGTAGGCATACATTTAACTTTTTAAGGAACTGCCAAACCATTTTCAAAGGTGGTTGTAGCATTTTCCATGTTCACTAGCAGGACAGGAACGGTCTGTCACTCCACCTTTTCACCAAGACTCGGACTCGTATGATTGGAAAGGAAGGGATAGTTCAGAGGATGACAGCGACATCTTAAAAGCACACAGGACCCCACTCGATTGGGCTCCTAGGGACCAAGTCTGGGATACTTTTTTAAAATTCAACTTTTAATTATGAGATCATTGTAGATCCACATGTAGTTATTAGGAATAACACAGAGAGGTCCTGTGTGCCCTTCACCCAGTTTCCCTCAATAGTAACATCTTGTAAAGCTGAAAAGTGCAACAGCACAACCAGGACATGAGCATTGATGTGGTCAAGGCACAGACATTTCCGGCACTACATGGGTCCCTCCTGTTGTCCTTTATAGCCACACCCCTCCCCCTCCTCCCCCCATTTCCAAGACCTCCCTTACTCTTGGGGAACACTCATCTGTTCTTGGGGAATACTAATCTCCACTAACTCTTGGGGAACACTCCTCTCCATTTCTATAATTGTGTCATTTCAAGCATGAAATAGAAATAGAGCCCTACATTATGTAACCTCTTGGGGCTGGGCACAGGGGCTCACGCCTGTAATCCCAGCACTTTGGGAGGCTGAGGTGGGCAGATCACTTGAGGTCAGGAGTTCAAGACCATCTTGGCCAACATGGTGAAACCCCATCTCTACTAAAAATAAAAACATTAGCCGGGTGTGGTGGCAGGCACTTGTAATCCCAGCTACTCAGAAGTCTGAGGCAGGAGAATTGTCTGAACCTGGGAGGCGGAGGTTGCAGTGAGCCGAGATCGCACCACTGCATTCCGGCCTGGGCGACAGAGCCAGACTCCATCTCAAAAAAGAAAGAATGTCACTTCTTGGGGCTGGCGTTTTCTCCTCAGCGTAGCTCTCTGAAGGTTTATCCATCTTTGGAGTGTGTCGAGAGCTCATTCCTTTTTATTACTCAGTAGTGTTTCATGGTATGGATGTGTTGCACTTTGTTTAACCATTTGCCCACTGAGGGACACCTGGGTTGCTTCTAATGTTGGGGTATTTGGTATCAAGCTGCGCTAAACATTCATGTTTAGGTGACATGGTTTGGCCGTGTCCTCACCCACATCTCATCTTGAATTTCCACGTGTTGTGGGAGGGACCTGGTGAGCGGTAATTGAATCAGGGGGCAGGTCTTTACTGTGCTGTTCTCATGATAGTGAATAAGTCTGATGAGATCTGATGGTTTGGAAAAACGGGAGTCTCCCTGCACAAGCTCTCTCTTTTCTTGCCGCCATCCTCATAAAACATGACTTGCTGCTCCTTGCCTTCCATCATGATTGTGAGGCTTCCCCAGCCACACAGAACTGTAAGTCCAATAAACCTCTTTCTTTTGTAAATTGCCCAGTCTCAGGTATGTCTTAATCAGTTGTGTGAAAACGGACTAATACGGCAGATTTGGGTGTGAACATAAGTCTCCATTTCTCTAAGTAAATGGCTGGGAGCGCAATTATTGGATGGTATGGTAGTTGTATGTTTATTTATTGTTGTTGTTATTATTATTTTTTTTATTATTTGAGATGGAGTCTTGCTCTCTCACCCAGGCTGGAATGTAGTGGTGCTATCTGGGCTGACTGCAACCTCCACCTCCCAGGTTCAAGTGATTCTCCTGCCTCAGCCTCCGGAGTAGCTGGGACTACAGGTGTGGACCACCATGCCTAGCTGATTTTTGTACTTTTAGTAGAGGCGCGGTTTCACCATGTTGGCCAGGATGGCCTCAATCTCTTGATGCTGTCCCAGGGGAACTCCTCCCAGCCAGCTGTTGGTGCAGCCCCTGGTGACCTCTGTCACTTGTTCTGAACCTGGGGAGAGAGGAGGCTGGGCTCACAGCTCTGAGCCTCCAGGGGCAGCACAGAAGCCGGCTTTCCTGGAGGCGGTGAGGACCAGGAAGGACAGAATTCCTCCCCAGACCTCCCTGAACCTGGGGGCGGAATTCAGAGCAGCAGGTGGTCTCCCAGTGCCTGTGGGCGTCTGACCCAGGCTTGGCTGGGTCCTGCTTGTGTGCACAGACATGACCGAGATGTCAGGAGAGGCCTCTGCCACCGTGTCTGTTTATAGGGGACCCTCCTCACAAGGCACAGAGGAAAACCTGGAATGGCCCTGAAAGAGAAGAAAGGCTCGTGTGGGCGCAGCAGGAGGTGCCAACATCACACCCCACGCTCAGAAAGAATGTTTTCCAGCTGAAGGAGGCCTGGGGTCCTGCTGTCCCCGTCCCCAGGAAGCACTGCGCGGTTGGATAGGGAAGAAACAGGATCTTTAAAGTGCGAGTCAGTCCCAAGGGCTGAGCCGCCCCTGTAGCCCACCTCCCTCCCGACCTGCCCAGGGCTCACCCAGGTGGGGGCTTTGCTGCCACCAAACCTGGACCCAGAAGGACAGAGGGGAGGGGCAGAAACCAGCATGAGCTGCATCCAGGCGAAGCTGCAATCTCCATTTTTACAAAACTTCCTTCAAAACAGGAGGAAGGAGGAGCAGATGCTGAAGGAGCAGTGAGGTGGCTGCCTGAGAAGGCGGCCACGGCAGATGCAAACAGGAACAGCCCGCCCAACAGGGCTGGAGTTCAGTGCTTGTCAAAGCCCCAACTGGCCAGCAGGGTGCAGTGGCTCATGCCTGTAATCCTGGCACTCTGGGAGGCCAAGGTGGGAGGATCCCCTGAGGCCAGGAGTTGGAGATCAGCCTGGGCAACATAGTGAGACGCCCATTCTATAAATAAATAAATAAGTTGGGTGTGGTGGCACGTGCCTGTTGTCCCAGCTACTTGGGAGGCTGAGGTGGGCAAGGCTGCAGTGAGCCATGATCGTGCCACTGTACTTCATCCTGGGTGACAGAACAAGACCCTATTTCAAAGATAAATGAATAAAAAGCCACCAGCCACCCCAAACCACTGGGAGAAGAGGACATGGTGCCGGGAGGGCCATGGGCATGCTGAGGGCTACATGCCCATCAGCACATCAGTGAGGGAGTTTTCAAGGGAAGGTGACTTGCAGCCAAAATTCAAAATGTGCCTCTCTTATCTAGACTGGTGACAGAGGATGCAAAACCACGTACAGCAGGGTGGTGGCCTAGCCAGGCAGGGCATTGACATCTTTGAAAGTAACAAGCCAGCCCTGCACCTGCTAGCCCCCAAAATACTCAGAAATGATCACAAAGAAAGAGGAGGGTGACGGTGCAGCAGCTCACACCTGTAATCCCAGTAGTTTGGGAGGCTGAGGCGGAGGATTGCTTGAGCCTAGGGATTTGAGGCCAGTCAGAGCAACATAGTGAGACCCCATCTCTACAAAATAAAAATGATAAATAAATAAGAAAGAAGGAAGGCAGCAACACATGGCTGGCACGTCCTGGGGATGCCTGCTGGTGCCTGTGTCCCTGGGATGCCTGCTGGTGCCTGCTGCAGGGTTTAGAGTTGACCTGCATTGTGGCTTATGCCCTTTGGAACCAGAGCAGGGAGAGGACTTCCTGTTACCAGTGTCTTCCCATGGAATCGGAATGTACATCAGTTCTCTATCTGGTCACCCCAAAAGAGGTGGGTTTCACTGGCTCTCTGGACTCCTGGCTGCTCCCCTCCTCTCCAGGCGTACGTGGCATCCTAGGGCCTGCTTTTCCTAAGGGATCCAGAGGCTCAGCATGGAGTCCCCAGCTGAGCCCACGAGGAGGATGAAGGGAGGAGGAGGCTGCCTGGGCCAGAACTCAAAATCTAGGTCCCCCCACCCTGGATCCCCAGGCCTTGCTCAGAGCTGAGCAGGAGCCCATGGAGGGAACCACTGAGCTCAGAAGCCCATCCCCACCCTCTCCAGGGACTGTCCAGGCTGGCCCTGCCCTGTGTGGACCACTGCGTGCTGGAAGGAACCTAGGCCCTCCTGGGCGCTGCAGGAGACTGGCTTCTAGGCCCGCTGACGTTGGTGTGGAGGCAGTGGTAGCATGACAGGCTTTGGTCTGCAGGAGTAGGGGTGAGGGCAGAGCCGTGGGCTCCGAGCACACCTGGGTCTGGGGCCAGCCACTACTGTGTGAAGATGCCCAGCAACCCCAAGCTCACAGCACCTCAGGTGACACCCTCAACCCTGAGCACACATTCTCCACCCTGGGACCGGCGTTCACAGCCATGGGTATGAAGCCACATAGCATCCCACCCCCCTGCAGGGTCACAGGGCAAAATGCACTCAGCATAGCAGGCCTGGGTTGTCCTCAAGGAAACATGCGCCTCACACCACGGAGACACAGCTGGCCTTTCCTTCCACCCCTCCCTGGTGTCTTCACCTTTCTCTGCACACACCAGCATGGGACCCAGAAGCAGGAGCAACTGTCCATTATGCAGGCAGCAGGTCTAGGCTGAGAGCAGAGGCAGAATCTTGCAAGGGCCCTGACCCCTGCTCTCTCCCGTCAAGCCTTGATCCTACCCCTGGACGCCTCCTCTGTGCCCAGTGGGGTGTGTCCTCCTGGCCCCTCCGGCCCTGTCCTCATGGAGGTCTGCATCCCAGGGACCCTCGCCTGAATCCCCCTCCTGCCCCTTCCCTCAGACCTGGGCTGGGCCTGACAGAGGACAGAGGTACTGGGGAGGATTCCTGGGGTTCTTACACAGCAGCCTTGGAGGCCCAAGGAGGAGGATGCAGCCGTCACAGCCCGGGGGGAGATGCAGGTCCATCCCCTGCCAGACTCAGCCCCAGCCTCAGCTCTGATGCATCCCCTCTTTGTCTAACAGTCCCCAAAAGCAGGGCATGGGGCTCCATACCGTGGGGTCACCGGGGACCATGAAATCTGGGAGCAGACCCAGAAGTCTCTGAGCTCCTGAAAGGACAGGGGGCCGAGGCTGAGAAAATGTGGAGAGGACAGTTTCTTTTATCAAGTTCATGTTCAGTGAAACCAACTGGTCCCTCAGGCTCCCTCGGCTCTCACCCTGTGAGCGTGATGGACACGGCATGCCCCCGGCACTCAGGCACTCAACCCTGGAAGCTTGAACAAGGACATCCAGGGCTTTGATTTTATCCAGCATGTCCAGATCTTATCATTCGTAAAAACTTTCTGTATCTCATATCTTAAGACCATATTCTCTGATATGATGAAGTCATACATTCATAACAAAAAGGATAAATACATATTTTCACAAGTAAAAATGCAAAAAGCACATTCCAAATGAATAGATTCTTTAAAAAGAGAAGATCTTAAATATTTTTTTAAAAACCTAGAACAGATGAATGAGGAAAATACCACTTCTCAAAATGGGATGCAATGAAGGGTGGTAGCTGAGCAAAATGCATATCCTATGTCCTTACATGAAAGAAGAATAAAGGAGAACGTTCTGTTGGGAGTTCATTTTTAGCTTTTCAATTTTCTTTTTTGTTGTTTTAACCTCTACTCAAGACAACTTGGATTAACTTTTCATTTTGAAACAATTTCAGATTTATTAAAAAGTTGCAAAAAGTACAAGAATTATTCTGTCTGCTTTATATAGATTTTCCGAGTCTTAACATTTTTCATAACTGTAGTACAATGATCAAAACCACAGAATCAGCACTGATAGAACAGTGCAGTCTAATCTACAGACCTCATTCAAATTTCAGCCATTGTCCGCCTCACAGCCTTCTCCAGTCCAGCGTCTAATCCGAGCTCACACGTTTCACTTGGTTGTCCAGCCCCTTTAGTCTGCTTTAACCTGGAATGGATCCTCAGCACAGATTTATTTCGTGACCTGACACTTTTGAAGAGTAAAGGCCAACCGTTTTGTAGAAAGCCCCATCATTTGGGATTGTTGCTTAGGTGTGCTGCTCTGTTTAACAAAGCACTTGTTTAACAAAGCACACCCTGCACAGCCCAAAATCCGTTAAACCTTGAGTCACCACAGCACATGTCTCTTGCAAGGACAAGGTTGGGGGTCGGGTCACAAATTAACAGCATCTCAACTACAGAACAAAATGGAGTCTCTTATGTCTACGTCTTTCTATATAGACACAGTAACAGTCTGATCTCTCTTTTCCCCACACCCATACAGTGAGTTTCTGGCTTCAGGGTTCTCTCACGCACACACACATGCATACACACACATGCATGCCCACCTGTGCACACACACAATCATGTTATTGTCCTATGTGCTACTGAATTTGTCTTGCTAATATTTTATTTAAGATTATTGCACTGATATATAAAAGTGCTATATTTTCCTTTTTGGTATCCTCTTTATCATGTTTAGCTGTCAATGTCATGCTTGCCTTCTAAAAGGAACTTGGAAACTTTACCTCTTGGGTCCAATCTGGCAAATTATGTTCTTACTAGAAATATTTCATTTCATCTAAATTTTCAAACTTATTCCATATAGGTATGCAAAATGTCTCTTGTGGTCATTTATTTCATTTTTATTTATTTTTTTGACACAGGGTCTCATTCTGCTGTCCGGGCTGGAGTGCAGTGGTGCGATCTCAGTTCATTGCAGCCTTTACCTCCTGGGCTGAAGCAGTCCTCCTGCCTCAGCCTCCCCAGTAGCTGAGACCACAGACATGCACCACCCAACCAGGCTTCTTGTGCCAGTTGGATCAATTTTACTGGTGTGATTTACACACAACAAAAAGCACCCATTTTAAGTGGTCAGCTCAATGAATATTGGCAAATTTACATACTACATACCCACCACCACGCTCATCACACTTGCCTCCCACAACAGGCACCTGCCATGAGTGGCATGGTCCCCCCATCGACATCCAGCTCCAGGCAGCCACTGATCCACTTCCCCACTTGATTCAATTTCCACTTGCTGGGATTTTGCATGAATGGGTGACTGGGACGGTTCAGCCTCTTTAACCACTCAAGCCATTTATCTGTATTTCCCCTTCCATCTCATTCTCAGTCCTGCCAGCAATGTCACCATTTTGTGCATCTGTTGACTTTGTGGATCTTCTCTATTTTAGTATATTTTGATTTCTGATTTATTTAATAACACCTTTAGGGGGACATTTTCCTTCAGACCTCCTTGGGTTTCATTTATTGTTCTTCTCAAGGTTCTAGACCTGAATACATGGTTTCTTAATTTTCAACCCCTCTTCCTTTCTAACACTAGGGCTTAAGTGTATATGTTTTCCTCAAAGCACTGCTCTTATTTAAAACAAATGCTGGTTTTGATTTTTGTTACTATGCAGCTCAAGGAATTTTTAAAAAGCCTATTATAGTTTCTTCTTTACCAGATGAACTAACTGAAATGTTAATTAAATTTCCCATATTTGAAATTTTAAAGTTTATCTTCATAAACATTTAATTTAAATGCACATGGTCAGAGAACGTGGTACATGGGAAATGTGTTACCCTGGGACATTGAACATGTCAGGTCTACACTATGGGCTGGTGTGTTAACCTGGGACATTGAATGTGACAGGTCTGCCCCGATGGGGACAGCATCGCCATTTCTGGCTGTAGGGTGTCTGACAAAAGGTCTTGATTTTCCTTTGTTACTCAACTGTATAGAAGGTTTTTTCCCCTATCAGTAGGGGGAGGATGGGTGATTGATTATCAATGTTGCTGCAATTGTTATTTTTAAAAATAAATTTGTATATAAAAAATGATGTGTTAAAATTGAAAATCCACATACAAAAACAAAGCAAAACAAAACAAAAAACTAACCCAGACACAAATCTTATACCTTTCACAAAAACTAACTAAAAAGGACTATAGGCCTGAATGCAAAATGCAAAGCTATAAACCTCCTAGAAGAAAATGCAGGAGAAAATCGATGTGACCCTGGGTTTGGTGATGAGTTTTTAGATACAACATTGAAAACATAATCCCTAAAATTAAAAAAATTGATTTAAAAAATTGACAAAGAGGTTGGGCATGGTGGCTCAACCTGTTTCTCTTGAGCTCAAAGGATCTGCCCACCTCAGGCTCCCAAAGTGTAATCCCAGCATTTTGGGAGCCTGAGGCAGGCAGATTCCTTGAGTCCAAGTGTTTGAGACCAGCCTGGGCAACTTAGGAAGACCCTGTCTGTATTTAAAAAAACAAAAACAAAAAAACAAAACTCAATAAGAACATAAAAAATGAAGAAAGCATCTGACCAGACACCTTACCAAAGATACACCACTGTCAAGTAAGCAGATGGAACAAGGCTCAGGGAATAGGGAATTGCAAACGAAGACACCTGTAAGACACCAGCACTGTTTTTTAAGTGGCTGAAATCCAGAACACTGACAATATCAACAATATCAGTTTCTGGCTGGGATGCAGAGCGATGGGCACTCCCTGTCATTGCTGGTGAGGGTGCAAAGTGGTGCGGCCGCCATGTATTGGGGGAAATTTGCCCCTGATAATTCATGTAGGTTCTTTCCTATTTTCCTAAGTGTCAGCTGGTCTGAGAAATAAAGGGAAAGAGTACGAAGGAGAGAAATTTTAAAGCTGGGTGTCCGGGGGAGACATCACATGTTGGCAGGTTCCATGATGCCCCCCTGCCATAAAACCAGTAAGTTTTTATTAGTGATTTTCAAAAGGGGAGGGAGTGTACGAATAGGGTGTGGGTCACAGAGATCACATGCTGCAAGGGCAACAAAAGATCACAAGGCAGGAGGTCAGGGTGAGATCACAAGGTCAGGGTGAAACTAGAATCACTAATGAACTTCCATGTCCAGCTGTGCACGCGTTGTCATTGATAAACAAGTTCAAGAGCAGAGAACTGGCCTGACTAGAATTTGCCAGGTGGGAATTTCCTAATGCTAGCAAGTCTGGGGGTGCTGCAGGAGACTAAGGTGTGTTTTATCCCTATCTACATCTGCATAAGGCAGACATCCCCAGAGTGGCCATTTCAGAGGCCTCCCCTAGGAATGCATTCTTTTCCCAGGGCTGTTAATTATTAATATTCCTTACTGGGGAAAGCATTCAGTGATATTTATCTTACCCGTTTTTGGTTATAAGAGAAATATGGCTCTGTCCTGCCCGCCCACAGGTAGCCAGACTTTAAGGTTATCTCCCTTGTTCCCTGAACATCACTGTTATCCTGTTCTTAAGGTGCCAGATTTCATATTATTCAAAT
Organism: Trachypithecus francoisi; assembly: GCF_009764315.1. Classification (NCBI taxonomy): domain Eukaryota; kingdom Metazoa; phylum Chordata; class Mammalia; order Primates; family Cercopithecidae; genus Trachypithecus; species Trachypithecus francoisi. The sequence continues at coordinate 98,264,621 of NW_022681472.1, read as the reverse complement.
ACACATGCTCTACAATTTGTGCAGTTAACGCAATCATCACAGCCTCCTGAGGTGACATTCATCCTCAGCTTATGAAGATGACAGGATTAAGAGATTAAAGTAAAGACAGGCATAGAAAATCACAAGAGTATTGATTGGGGAAGGGATACATGTCCATGAAATCTTCACAATTTATGTTCTTCTGCCATGGCTTCAGCCGGTCCCTCCATTTGGGGTCCCTGACTTCCTGCAACAGCCATGGAAGACAGGTGTGAAGTTTCTCACACAGTTACACAGAGGCTTCCCAGCAGCTCTGGCAATTGTGCTCTGTGGCATTTAACCAGAGGGGTGGAAGACTGACGTCCACATAAGAACCTGAATGTGGACGTTTACCGTAGCTTCATTCATAATTGCCGGTGCTTGGAAGCAACAAGATGTCTTTTGATAAGTGAGTGGATAAACAAATCGTGCTACATGCAGACGGTGGAATATTACTGAGGGATAAAAAGAGATGAGGTAACTAGCCATGAGAAGACATGGAGGAACTGTAAATGCACGTCGCTAAGTGAAAGAAGCTAATCTGAAAATGCTCCACACTGTTTCCAACCACAGGACATTCTGGAAAAGGGAAAACTGGAGTCAGGAAAAGAATCAGTGGTTGCTGGGGTTCAGGGGGAGGGAGGGATGACTAGGGAGAGCACAGGGGATTTCTCTCCAGCTGTGGAAGTATTCCACTAGATGCAGCAGCGATGGCACTGGACACTGTGCATTTATCAAAACCCATGGAACTTTATAGCACAAAGAGGGAAATTTTTTTTTTTTTTTGCCATTCTTTTTGAAATGGAGTCTCACTCTGTTACCCAGGCTAGAGTGAGGTGGCAGGCTCTTGGCCCACTGCAACTTCTGTCTCCCCAGTTCAAGCAATTCTCCTGCCTCAGCCTCCTGAGGAGTTGGGATTCCAGGTGCCCAACACCACGCCTGACTAATTTTTGTATTTTTAGTAGAGATAGTGTTTCACCATGTTGGCCAGGCTAGTCTCGAACTCCTGACCTCAGGTGATCTGCCCGCCTCAGCTTCCCAAAGTGCTGGGATCACAGGCATGAACCACTGTGCCCGGCTTGCCATTATTCTTATGATATGGAAAAATATGGATTCTGGCAGCTTTGGTTTTTATGCGTTGCCCCACACTCCTGAGCGTTTGCCTGGCCGGCCTGGCTGTCTGGCCCGTGCCTCTCCCTTGTACAGGTGGCGCTAGGCCACTTGCCTGCATGTTCTCAAGGTCCCCTGCCCTGCCCCGTCCCCCTGTTGGAGGCTCAACCCCCGGTCTGATCGCTGCCTGTGGGGAACACAGATGGCTCAGGTTCCCCAGGTAATGGGGAGGGCCCCACTGCCCTGGAGAGACTAGAACAGTGGCTCAGAATTTTCTCAGGTCAGAAGGACAGGGAAACTGAGGGCCAGGAGAGAAGCAGTGGTGCGGGAAGGCACGCACCGCCCTCCTCATCCACCCTGACTGTCCCTTCTGTGACCACTTCCCAGTCTCACGTGCACACCCTCAGCAAGCATTATTTACCACTTGAGGAGTTTTTTCTCATTAATCTCTGAAGCATTCAGTCATCATCTTTCCTTCCTTCATCCTCTTTTTTTTTTTTTTTTTTTTGAGACGGAGTCTCGCTCTGCCACCCAGGCTGGAGTGCAGTGGCCGGATCTCAGCTCACTGCAAGCTCCGCGTCCCGGGTTTACGCCATTCTCCTGCCTCAGCCTCCCGAGTAGCTGGAACTACAGGCGCCCGCCTCATCGCCCGGCTAGTTTTTTTTTTTTTTTAAGTAGAGACAGGGTTTCACCGTATTAGCCAGGATGGTCTCAATCTCCTGACCTCGTGATCCGCCCGTCTCGGCCTCCCAAAGTGCTGGGATTACAGGCTTGAGCCACCGCGCCCGGCCTTCATCCTCTTTTTAAAAAATCCATTTATACAGACAAACTGTGGTGGCACACACCTGTAATCCCAGCATTTTGGGAGGTCGAGGCAGGTGGATCACTTGAGGCCAGGAGTTCAAGACCAGCCTGAGCAATATAATGAGACTCTGTTTCCACAAAACATAAAAATGAGCTGAAGTGGTGGCACGTGCCTGTGGTCCTAGCTACTCAGGAGGATGATGTGGGAGGATCGCTTGAGCCTGGGAAGTCAAGGCTGCACTGAGCTAGGATTGTGCCACTGCACTCCAACCTGGGCAACAGAGCAAGACCTTGTCTCAAATAATAATTTTTTTTTTTTTTTTTTTTTTTTTTTTTTTGAGGCGGAGTCTCGCTCTGTCGCCCGGACTGGAGTGCAGTGGCCGGATCTCAGCTCACTGCAAGCTCCGCCTCCTGGGTTTACGCCATTCTCCTGCCTCAGCCTCCCGAGTAGCTGGGACTACAGGCGCCCGCCACCTCGCCCGGCTAGTTTTTTTTTTGTATTTTTAGTAGAGACGGGGTTTCACCGTGTTAGCCAGGATGGTCTCGATCTCCTGACCTCGTGATCCGCCCGTCTCGGCCTCCCAAAGTGCTGGGATTACAGGCTTGAGCCACCGCGCCCGGCCTCAAATAATAATTTTTAAAAAATCAATGTATTATGCAATGTTTCTGAGTTCCAGCTGAGCAGGTGCCCTGAAGGAATTGTGGTTCCCGTCCTCCTGTCCAGAAAGGCCAAAGCCCCTAGCTCTCAAAGGCACAAGAGTGGCTGGTCCAGTGGCTGTGGGGAGGCAGGCCATAGGCCCCTGACCCCAGCACAGGTGCCCAGATTAGATTCACACATATTTCCTAGGAAAATGCATCAGGGAAGACCTGCACAGCCACTCTCACTGCGGCCAGATCACTTCCCAGTACCTTCCTGTGCAGAAAAACAGAAGCTTTCGGGCCAGGGTCCTGGGGAATCTCCTCCCAGCACTGGTCTTGCTGGCTGCCCCAAGGCGTCGGATGCCAGATTCCTGACGTTAGGAGGAGCACCAGGCGCCCTGCCCTGAGGATCTGCCCTAGCCGTCAGCGTTGGAATTCAGCCGAAAATTCATAACCGCAAGGGGAGAGGAGCAGGTCCTGCTCTGCCTGGGAACCCGAGGACCCTTCTCTGGAGAGCCTGCAGCCTGCCGAGGACAGGGGATCCAGGGCCTCTACCTGAGGGGGCTGCCATGGCCTCCTGGGTCCACAGGGGAAACATTGACTGGCTGGAGGACAGCGGGGGGTGCAGTGCACAGGCGCAGGGGTGCAGGTGGCAGGGGTGCTGTGAAGACCTGCCCTCGGGCAGCAGGTGGCAGACCCAGCATTATCCTTCATCTGGCGCTTTGCTACCTGCTGAGGCCACCTCCTTCCCGATGCAGAAGGCCTCCTTCTCAGCCACCCCTGCCCCAGGACAGCTCCAGGATGTCCCATGGTGCCCTGCTTAGCCTGGCCAGTCCTGAACTCGGCATTGGTCCCCTCTGCCCCAGCCTGCACATTACCCGTGCCTCACCTGGCAGCCCTCCCATTCCTACCCTCCCCTTGCTGGCACTGTCCATCAGTCCTGACCTCCTGCTATCCTACTGTGGCTGCTCAGATGGGCACTCCAACCCTGGTCACATGCCACAGACCCCTTTCTCCAGGCTCATCCCCACCTCCACTCAGGGGCCCCAGCCCTTCTAGGATCCTAGCCCCGAGCCTGTGACATACTGCTTACCCACTGCTGGGCCCTAGGCTGCAGGGATGGTCCCTATCCTCAACCTCCCAGCTGGAAGGCTTTTTGCAGATCTGGCTGCTCCAGTGGCCGCCGGTACCAACCCACAGAACCCTTTGCTGAGGGCTGGGCAGGGCGGGTGGATGGGGAGGAGGAGGAAGAAATGAGCACCATGGAGCATGAGAGTTTATTGTCTTCAAGAGGGTGAAGGCGTGGTCCTAATGTACAGGTGGGGGCACCCACAGTGTTATCCTTCCTGGGTTTCCCTTGGGCAGAGGGGGAGCCCCAGCTGTGGCCGCACCTGGGCTCTCCTGCCCCTCAAAGGGTCCTGGACAGCACTGAGGGCAAGGGGCCTCATGCAAGGGGCCATCGCCCACCAGAGGCACCATCCTTGCCCATCACCCAACACCAGAGGCACCGTCCTTCCCATCACCCACACCGGAGGCACCGTCCTTCCCGTCACCCACACCGGAGGCACCGTCCTTCCCGTCACCCACACCGGAGGCACCGTCCTTCCCCAGGAGGAGCAGCTGCTGAATCCACGGGGTTCCCCAGCAAAGGGGCCCCTGTGGGGAGGAGTGAGGTGGCTAGATCCAGGGTGGAGGCAATGGCACCTTCCCCACCACCTCAGAGGGAAGGTCCCCCCCAGGGTCCTGGAAGGGGTGGACACAGGATGGCAGTGGGAGGTAGGAGACGGGACAGGCCAGCAGGGCCAGGAAGGGGTGTAGAGGGAGGACCCTCACAACAGGGCCCTGAGGAGGCCGAGGCCCACCTGGAGCAGGAGCCCCCCTTGCAGGGCCCAGCGCCCCTCCTGTGGGGTTGGTGCCCTGTTGCAGAGAGCCCCAGAACAGCAGCGCCTAGTAATCACGCCTTGCACGGAGGGGGCCGGCGACCATTCAAACTTCATGTTGGTGTTGGGACATCTGGGAGCACAGCGTTTGCTGAGCAGGGTGTGTACGCTCCATTCTGCAGAGAAGAGGAGAGGCAGGTGGCCCCAGAGCCCCCAGCAAGGAAGTATCCACAGTTATTAGGAAAATGCAAGGATGCTTTCCAAAGGGGCAGCCGGGACCCAGAAGAACTAGAGCAAGGAACCTGGCCCTGTGAGGGGGACCAAGAGACCACTGTCTCCTGTCCTTTCCTGGGCAAGGTGCTGCAGAGCTGAGGAGCCTGGCTGCCCAGGTCACCTCCGCCCTGCAGCACAGCAAATACAGATTCCAGGGTAACTGGCTGTAAGGGGCTTTCCCTTGAAGCCAGGCACAGCCTGGACCACCCCTGCCAGCCCTGGGGTGCGTGCGTGGTGGGGAGAAGGGGTGACTCAGAGCAGTGGAAAGGGGCTGCCCATCACAGAAAACCTGCTGGGCTGGGTGCCCAGCCCTGGGCTCGTTTCTCTGTGCTGCTCACTTAAAGACATGGCAGAGACTTTCTGATGGACATGTGTCTGTCAACAACCACGGAACCCCTGAAGGATGCACAACACTCAAAACCCAAATGGTGGAGAAAAGAGCTTGGGTGGAATCTCCTTTATGTGTCATAGTGTGTTATGGTGTGTTGTGTTGCATTCTATTTTATTACAGTATGTTGTATTGTGTCGTATTATATTAAGTTGCAGTGTACACGTTATATTCGTTACGTTGTGTTATACTATATGACACTGTCATACACTGTATTAGATTCCCAGTGCAGCCTGCCCGATGCTGGGCTGTATGGCAGGCCTACTGTGCTGTGCTAGGAAGGGCGGATAACCCCTCCACCCGAACAGCTGCTTCTCCCCACCCCTGTGTGTTCCTACTGTCTTTGTAAATTCAGTGACATCGGAGCCTTTGTCCTGCTGACAGTTCCTAGAGACACTTCAAATGGAGGAGAAAAAGAAAAGTCAAAATTCACACTCTGGGATGCTCGCCCAAACCCAGCGCGGGAGAGACAGCAGGAGGCACTGTGGGACCCACACGGCCCCAGGCCCTGGAGCGCCGAGGACGCATCAGCTGAGCTGCTGAGAGGCGGGGCGCCTGGCAACTGCCCTCTGCCCCAGGGGGGACTCACTAAAAGAGATGACCACCTCGTTGGAGATGCAGACTTGGTCCAGCGGGCTGCACGAGGTGGGCGGGCACTGCCTCCAGCTGCTCACCTTGAAGCACTGGTAGCAGCTCAGGTTCCGAGCTGTGGGCAGCAGGGGCGCGGTGGACCAGGGTCCGCAGCCCCAGCCCCAGCCCCGATGCCCCCAGCCCTGCCAGGGCCGCTCCTTACCTGGCGTCGTGGCGCAGCCAGCAGACGCGGCAGCCAGCGGGAGGGCACACAGGGCTAGGACGAGCCCCTCCATGACGCCAGAGGGCTCAGCCTGAGTAGGGTGAGGTGGGTGTTGCGGGGGACTTCACCCAGAGAGCCCCCTCCCCAGCTTCCTGCTCCCTAATCGGGCTTCACTCAGGGCGCACCCCCCATCCCACCCCAGCCTTCTGCGCTCCCGGATGCGGCTTCACCCAGGACGCCCCACCCCCAACCTCCTGCACTCCTTGGCGGGGCTTCACCAAGGGCGTCCCCCACCCTCAGCCTCCTGCTCCCGCGCTCGCTCTCCTCCCTTCCCCACATCCCCTCTCCCTGGGCCCTCTGCCTTTGGTCCCCTTTCCAATCTCTCTTTCTAAACCCTCGGAGCCCGGTTCTCACCCGACCCTCATCCCAGCCCCCGGCCCACAGTCCGGACCCCTCTCCAGGCACCTTCTCTCCTGCGGAGCTGCGGGCATCTGCGCCCTGGAGGAGGAGTCAGCCCTGGGACCGAGGGGGCTGGACCGGCCGGCCCCTCCTCTGGTCTCTTGCACTGGGGCGGCTCCCGGGGTTCCCGAGGGCCTCAGCGTCTGCCTGCAGCCGCCTCCTGCGGAAAATAGCCCGAGACCCGGGAGGAGGGGGACGCCTGCAGGTCCCCCAAGGCCAGCCTCAACCCCAGTCACAGACCCTGGGCTCCACGCCGTAGGGAACGTCGGGCCAGATTTGGTTCCTGACTCGGGGACCCACGGAGGCTGAGGGAGACCCAGAGAGCCCTGAGCTCCTCAAAGCGCGCGGAGGGCGGGACGACCCTTTCCCTGGGACGGGGCGGGAGTGGTCTGGATTTGGCAGCAGACGCGGGAGGGACGAGGCTTCAAGGCTGAGGAGGAGGAAGAGGGAGGAGGCGGAGTAGGGACCCTGGGGCGCAGGTGAGGTTTGGACAACCTGAGATGGAACGAGAGGCGGCCAGGACAGGGCGGCCCGGAGCCGGCCAGGCAGATCCAGGAAGGAGCATAGTTAAGGGCAAATGAGGTTGGCGGGGATGGTTAGGCCACAGACACAGAATCTTCGTTCTTTCTAGAGTGCTTGGAGCGCTTTCGCCTGGCAGAGGTGGCCTGGGAGGAGGGGAGAAGGGAGGAGAAGGGCAGACGCCTCCAGGGGCCCCTGGGGCGCGCTCAGTGGCTCAGAGAAAAGCAGGGCATAGCCTTACAGGAGCCTGGAGCTGCCGCAAGGGTTGGAGGCTGCTGCTCCAAAACCCCTGCTAAGTTCCTGGGACCAGCAGGGGGCTGAGTCCGCGCCTTTGAAGACTGGTGCCCTGGAAAAACGGCTCCTGCGCAGGCTGCCTCCCAGCTCTGTCCTCCCGCACTGGGACCGCTCACAGGTGAGGCTGGGGCCCAGCCGGGTCTGTCCCGGCGCCTCAAGCGTCCCTGGGCCCCTCGGAGGCTGTGGTTCCAGTTTCTTTTGCAGCATCTGCCTGGCCCCATGTAGGTCCTGGATGCAGAGTGTTGGGCCGCCCCTGTCACAGCGCAGACCTGCGCCCTCCCTAGTAAACTCATCTGCCTCCTACACGGGGTCTTCCCTTTGTCCTGTTGTTTATTCTTTTTTTTTTTTTCTTTTATACCCCGGGAGCCAAGGGAGTTGACCCGTGTTCTCACTGGGCCACTGGAACCCAACAGCGTGGACATCCCGGTTGGTGGGCACCCAGCTCTCCCCTCCAGAGGCACTGTCACACCCTCCCCCACCTCACCAGGGGGCACAGGGCCCTGCTGGACCCAGGCGATGTCGGGAAATGCTGTCCTCAGTCTGGAGGACCACCGACCCATTTTCCTCCACGGAGCCCCTCCCTGGGACCTCGGTCTCCCAAAGCTGTCTCTCTAAGGGGCACCCCCGGGCTCTCCCCTCCAGCCCAGGTGGTCACACAGCTTTCCCCGTGTCAGGTTCACTCTTTTCTCCTTCCTGCCTTCATTTCCTGAATCACATCCTTTTGAGCATGTGTGATGACAAGGCAGGGCTGGACCCTGGGCCTGCAGCAGTGAACTGGCCCAGTCACCTGCCCTAAGGGGTCTTGCAGGAGGTAAGTGGCAGAAAGAAGAAAGGGGTAACTGCTACCCATAAGGTGGTTGGGAAGGGCTGCCCCTGGCCCCAGCGTGACTGCTCCCCACCACCTCCAGGGGCCTCCGCATCCCCTCCTGCACTACAGCCCAGCAAGCCCCTCCCCTGCTGTGGCTTCCGGGTAACAGCTGCTGGGAGAGAAGGTGCCCACCCGGCCCAAGAGTGAGTGTGCAGGCAGGTGGCGCCATTTTCCCCTGCGTCCACGCAGTGGCCCACCCAGCAGGGCTGTCCCGTTCCTGTTTCCCCTGCTGCATGCTCTGGGGATGCCCCAGATGGGCCCTGCCCTCTGACCCCTGCCTGTCCAGGCTCAGCGTCCTCTGCTCCCTTTGTCCTCTGATGTTCCAGCCCTTTCTGCCACCCAGCCTGTGTGTGGGTCGGGGCTGGTTTGGGGGTGGGTTTAGAGGGCACGGATGGAAGTCGTTGGAGGGGAGGGGCCGTATGCCCTTTGTTTATCACGTGCATTTTTTCATTTGCCATTCACACTGTGATTGATTTGAATGAATTTGGCACTGTGAAATCTGCAAAGTCAAAAATCAAAAGAACAATCAAAAGAACAGTGGCATTGGAGGCATGTGCAGTAAAGGAGTCCAGGTGGCAGTTGGAGGTCAGAGGCTGGAAGGAACACGCAGTTCTCAAAGGAAGTGGCTGAGGGGTCTGCAGAGACTCATCTGAGCCTGCGGCTGGCGGTGGGATGTTGGAGCAGCCATGGCCAAGAGGGCGGTGCTCAGAACCGCACAGCTTTTAGTGCCCACGAGAAGGCAGTGGCCCTCCTCAGGGCTGACCAAGTTCCTCGGTACTGCATCCAGCGGTGCTCCTGGCCTCGTTTCTTCTCTCCTTGGTGAATTAACTCCCAGACACAGCAGCCCCTGGAGGTGGCGGGGAGTAGCCAGGGACGGGAAAGGGTCAGTCAGCCTGTGGTCAGCACGGCAGCGGGTGCAGGCCTGGTGTTCCCAGGATACTTTGCTGGGTCATGCAGTTGTCCCCATCACGGATCACTGCAGCTCCCCGGAAGGCACAGCCTGTTGCTGTTCCTGGGGCACCCCTGGAATGAGCATAGTTCGTGGACAGGCTTCAAAACAGCCCAGAGCAAAGATGTGGGTGTGAGGGAGGGGCACGGCTCTGGGGTCTTTGCCTCCACGGTTCCCTGACTTGGTCCTGCAGTTGCCCTGGAGAGGCAGGGCCACCTCCTTGTTAAGGGCGTGCTTGTTCCTGGTGGTCTCTGTCAGGAGCCCCCATCCCCTGGCCCCAGACTCCAACACCTGTCCAGGTGTGTGAACCAGTGTCCATCTGGCAGCAGAGAGGCCTGTAGGAGCACAGCCCACAGGCCCCAGTGACGTTTGCTGAGTGTTTATTCTATCGATATTCTTCATTTCTGACCTGACTTCAATCCTAGGAGGTGGGTACCATGATGAGTCCAATTCTAAAAATAATAAAATGGAGCAGAGACCTGAGGAGATGGCTTCCTGATGGGGGACCAATGTCCTAATTTTAGCACCGAAGTTCTGCGACCTGGGAAGCCCTCAGTGCTGGGCAAACCCGGATGGTTGGTGCCCTGATTCAGGATCACCCAGGTAATAGGTAGAGGGCTGAATTCAAGCCCGGCTCAGCCGCACGGAGCCTCGGCCTGCACTCTGCTTCTGAGTGGTGCCGGGAGCAGCACTGTCCAAGGAGCCCGGGTCATAAAACCCAGCTGGCGAATAGGAACCATGTTTGTATGTTCTAGAAGAGGAAAGAATAGAATTGAACTGAATAACAAAGATCAGGGTACATTATGCACAATTAGGACAACATATATTTTAATGAAAGTAATTAAATAAAAATGTGTTTTATTTATGTTTCTATATTTTTGCTTGTGTATATATGTGTATATAATGTTTTAGATATACAAATAAATATTGTGTTTCATATTTTATTTCATATTTTATGTTTATGTTTTGTTATAAATATGTTGATCAGTTATAAATGTATGTGAATAAGTTCTGTGAATGTTTTCTGTGTCAGCGTTTTGGGTGTGTTTATATTTATTTAACTTTTTAAAGTGCAGATCTCAATCAGGAAAATGTGAGAGCTTCCTGTTTAGATGAAGTGATGACCTTCCTTCCTGCCCTTATGGTATTCACCGTCCGAGAGCTGGGTGCCAGGAAGCTGCTGTGTGGGTATGTGTGCCAACCCTGGCATAGGCACGGACAGAAACACACCGTGGAATTTTTCCAGTGAGGGAATCTTGGCGTGATGTCCAGAGGCCTCCCCGAGTGGTGTCCTGAATGAGTCCCACAGTCTCCGTCCCTGCACTCTTGCTATGGAATGCCAGGCTGAATTGTTGACACTGAAGATCACTGTACTCCCGCTACACTTGTACCTCTGACCCTTTTTCCTTTTCACCTTGGCTGTTGGGAAGCTCAGATCCTAACCATTTGCCCCCAGGCGTACGTGCGGGGCCTGGCAGGTTTCTCGTCGCCCCTCCTGGCTCTGCCCAGGTCGGAACCTGCTTGCCTTTCTCCTCCCCTTGCCGTGTGGAACCCTGGTTTGAGCATCGATTCTTAGGGCCGTGGAGCTTTACCCCTTTTGACTGCTCATAGTTTTGGTGCCTTGGCTTCTTTCACGCTCCAGTTCCTGGCCCTGCCTTGGGGCTCCGTGCACAGCTCTCCCTGGGAACAGGTCGTCTCCTTGCCCTGTCTTAATCTGGGGACTGGTGTCTGGGCGTCCCCAGAGAGACCCCTGTCTCCTGCTGACAGGGTTCCCAGGAGGAACAACAGCGGCACCCCAGAGAGGCATGAGGGTGCAGAGAGAACTGGGTCGGCAGTGGGGGCCTCACACTCTGGCTCCTCACTCCCCGTGCCTGAGCAATTCATCAGGTGCTCTCCTTCTTAGATGGGCAGGTGTGTGCAATTGTGTTCCGTGTCTGACTTTGGGTTTAGTGATGTCAGTAAGCCTGAATGGTCTCCCCTCGGTGCACAGCCCTTCTTGTTAATGCTGCACAATCAGTCAAACACAGGCACCAGGGAGCCCATGAACCAGAGAGCCCAGTACTTTCATTTTGTTCTAAATGTACAGATTGTTATTATTTTCTTTTTTTCAAGGCAACAGTGAGCAAGGGTTTTGTTATCATTTCCAAACTGGCACATTTACCACGCTGACAATATTCTCTGACCCAGCACAGAAGTTCTTAACAAAAGCATCAGTGACATAGTTACACATGTTAAAAGATTGAAAATCACTATTCTAATAAACCACAGTTAAAGAAGTCATATTGGAAATTAAAATACCTAGAAATGATTAAAACTAAGATACTACTATCAAAACTATTGGGCTGCAGCAAAAGCTGTACCTGAGAAAAAAATCTAACTCTACATATTTGCATTGGGAAATAAGAAAGGTTAATTTTTTTTTTTTTTTTTTTTTTTGAGATGGAGTCTTATTCTCTTGCCCAGGCTGGAGTGCAGTGGTGCAGTCTTGGCTCATTGCAACTTCTGTTCCCCGAGCTCAAGTGATTCTCCTGCCTCAGCTCCCCAAGTAGCTGTGAGTACAGTTGTGCACCATCACGCCTGGCTACTTTTTGTATTTTTAATAGAGACGAGGTTTCATCATGTTGCCCAGGCTGGTCTCGAACCCCTGGCCTCAAATGATCCACCCTCCTCGGCCTCCCAAAGTGCTGGGATTACAGGCGTGAGCCACCGTGCCTGGCCTTATTTTTGAATTAATAATTTTCTCGCCATTAGAGTGATATTTGGTGAGTAGGAGGGAGACTTTTTTCTTAGGCAATCAATGCTGGAGTTATTGGGGGAAACTGGTGGGAAGCCTGAAGTTAGCAAGCTCAGGGTCCAATCTCCGCATTTTGAAACTCAACTGAAGAAAAGAGACAGGACTGAGAATGCCTATTAACAAAACAGAAAACCAAGGTAAAATCACATGGCTATGGCTGTGTCTTTGAAGGAACAAAAATTAGACAAATATCTGGTAAGACTGAATAAGGAAAAAAGATCCACAGATGAATAATGTAAATGAAAAAATGGGTCATAATGACAAATAACTCCCAGATTTTGTAATGCAAAAAGACAAGAGTTTCACTTCCAGTTAGCATGAGGAAAGGGTGTGAAGCCATCATTTCTATTTCAACAATGAGAAAAAAACAGAATTATGTACAAAAATTATCATTGCTTTCAAATGCATTGGAAAATGATGGGTGCAAATCGGAAGGAACTGCCAGTCTTGGGGGGCCCTTCCTTGCAGTGGAGCTGAATGGTGCTGAGGGCGGGTTACTCATTGGCAGAGCTCTATCTGCAGGGAGAGACTGATGTTTCTTGGTTTTTTTGCATATAATTTCTAGCACACTACCAAAAATTATAAGAATTACAGGAGAGTGTGATTTTCAACCAAGAGATAAGCTATGCAATAGAAGCAGACACACAGATAACCCAGATGAAAGAATTAGCAGACAAGTGCTTTACAATACTGTTGTAAATGCACGAAATAAGATGGAGGAAAGGATGAACAAAATGGATGAAAAGATGGAGAATTTCAACAGAGAGATGGAAGCTATGAAAATAAGTGCTTATTATCTGTTACTAAAAATAAAATAAATAATAAAAAATGTGTTTATTATTATATTAACCAATTAATATAATACCTGAAATTAACTCATTGGATGGGCTTAAGAGCAGACTAAACATACAGTAGCAAAAAGGATTAATAAAGTTTCAGACAGGTCCATAGAAATTATCCAAAATAAAGCACAGAGACAAAATAGAGTTAAAAGTACACAAACACACACACACACACACACACACACACACAGAGACAGAGAGGAGAGGGCCATATGGTACTGATCCAACTGTCTAACATATATATTGGAATCCCAGAGAAGGGTGAGAATGGGATAGGAGCAATATTATTTTCATGGATAGTAGCCAATTTTCCAAAACTGATAAGAGGCATTAACCCACTGATTCAATATGCTTATTGAACTCCATGAAGTATAAAGCTGAAGAAAGCCATACTTAGTCACATCGTAGTCAAACTGCTGAAACTAAAGGAAAAGAGAAAAATGTTAGATGTAGCCAGGAGAAAAAAACACCTTAGCACTAGGGAACCCTGAGAACGATGGCTGTCTCCTCAAACAGGAACCCCGAGGATGACGGCTGCCTCCTCAAACAGGAACCCCGAGAACGATGGCTGTCTCCTCAAACAGGAACCCTGAGGATGACGGCTGTATCCTCAAATAGGAACCAGGAGAATGACAGCTGTCTCCTCAAGCAGGCACCCCCAGAATGATGGCTGTCTCCTCAAACAGGAACCCTGAGGATGACGGCTGTCTCCTCAAACAGGAATCCCCAGAATGACGGCTGTCTTCTCAAACAGGAACTTTGGAAGCCAGAAGCTTTCAAATTGCCAGCTTGGACTCCGACACTATGCACAATTTTCCTCACAAATTAGGGCAAAATAAAGGCATTTTTCAGATAAATAAAAGCTGAGAGGAATTGCTGCCAACTGCAATGTCAGGAGGAAGCATGGGGGTGCCACATCCTTTTCAGAAGGTAAATGTGAGGGGAGGTTGTGTTAGATGCTGTGTTGACTTTGGGGTGGATGGTGCTGGCTTTTCTGTTGTAACCTTGAACCCAGCACACCCTCTTCTGAAGAACCACCCGACTCCCTCCCGTGTGGCTCTGAATTAGAGTTTTCCAAGGGAAACTCCCGTAGAACTTGGAAGATTAAGCAGAGGCCCTCCTTTCCCGGGATGGCTGAAGCAGGGCGCGTGTGCAGATGGCAGCCTCACAGAGATCCTCCTGCGAGCTCGTGGAGATGCTCTTTGCTGTAGAGAGTGACAGTAGGTGGAAACTGTTTGGGGACCTTGGGGATTGCAGCGGCTTCCAGGAAAACTTATTTATCATGGACTCTATTTCTTTGAGCAGTTTTGGCTTTATAGAAAATCGAGAAGATAGTACAGAGGGTTCCCATGTATCCTCCCCTCTCTCACATTTCTCCTATTACTAACACCTTGCATTCATGTGGTACAATGGATAAACCAATATTGACACGTGGTTACTAACACAAGTTTATAGCTTACATCAGGGCTCACTCTTTGTGTTGTATATTCTGCGGGTTTTGACAAATCCATAACATCATGTGTCCACCATTACAATGTTGCAGAATCGTTTCAGGGCCCTAAAAATCCCCTTGCTCCACCCACTCATCCCTCCCCTCTAACCCATAGCCCTCTGATCACTGCTGCCAGGAGAATGTTTGAGATCTCTTCTTGGGTGCTTCAAGCTGACATGTCCACCATCAAGTCTTCTCACTGTGGAGACAGCTTCCCTGACATCCATGCTGCCGGGTCTTCCACCAGCCGTGCCGTCTCCTGAGTCTGTGTTCCACCCTTTATTCCATCCCGTGTGAAAACAAGCGACCTTCCCTTCCCCACCACACTCTGATCAATACGTATCTCTCTCTGGGTGAAAGTGTGTGCTCTGGGAAGCCAGCCAAATCCAAATACTTCGTAACATAAATACTAAGTCTGTTAATTTACAACATCAGTCCTTGTATAAAATAATAAGGTAGAGGAGGAATGAGAGGAGAATAAATGAAATAATACATAAAAACACAGGGCAACTGCGGCCGGGCGTGGTGGCTCACACCTGTAATCCCAGCACTTTGGGAGGCCGAGGCGGGTGGATCATGAGGTCGGGAGTTCGAGACCAGCCTGGCCAACATGGTGAAACCCCGTCTCTACTAAAGATAAAATAATTAGCTGGTTGTGGTGGTGCGTGTCTGTAATCTCAGCTACTCTGGAGGCTGGGGCAGGAGAACAGCTTGAACCCAGGAATCGGAGGTTGCAATGAGCTGAGATAGCACCACTGCACTCCAGCCTGGGTGACAGGGTGAGATTCCATCTCAAACAAAATAAAAGAAAAAACAAACAAACAAACAAACAAAATATATATATGGCAGCTGGAGAAAGCCCATGGGCACTTGTTACAGCTGAACCGTGCCCCCCTCAAATTCGTATGTTGAGCCCTCACCCCCACTACCTCAGAATGTGATTGCATTTGAAAATAGGGTCCTTAACGAGGTGATTACAGTAGAATGGGGTCATTAGGGTGGGCCCTAGTCCAGCATGCCTGGTGTCCTTATAAGAGGAGATGAGGACGCAGACACACACAGAGGGCAACTGTGATAGAATGCAGGGTGCAGATGCCATCTGCACGCCAAGGAGAGGGGCCCCAGGGGGAGCCAGCCCTGCTGACACCTTGATCTCGGACCTCCAGCCTCCAGGACCAGAGAATCCATTCCTGTAGCTTAAGCCCCCAATTGTGGTGTTTGTTATGGTGGCCAGAGCTGACTAGTGCACTGCTGGACCCTAATGCTTGGGGCTTCCTACGACGCTGGGTGCGGCCGCTGTAACATCCCCTGTCCCCTGTTCATTCATGTGTATTTTGTCCTTAGGAAAGGGCTCTTTACTGGTGGGCTTGGAGCTGCCACAGGTTCAGGTGTTCTCTGCTTGCAGAGTCTAATTAACAAGAGCAGGGGCCGGTAGAAAGGAAGAGACTTCATTAGCCAAGACTAGTGAAAGGAAGTAGCTGGATTCTGACCCAGAGCAACCACTTCAAACGTCGGGGGAAAGGCAAGGGTTCACAAATGGAAAGCTCGATATGGAAGGCATGCAGGAATCATGCTGAGCACAGCGCCTGTGTGTCCTGTCCTGCTGGCGGTCTTGGGTCTCAGTCCACCTAGAACGTGGGCTGGCATCATCGCAACTGTGGCCGGGCTGTTAATTACCCGCTTTGAAGTCATCTCCGGAATTTTGCAGCTGGGTCTCCAGGCTTGGCCTGTCTGTCTCAAGATTAGCCTGCGGCACTTCTTTTTTTTTTTTTTTTTTTTTTTTTTTGAGGCGGAGTCTCGCTCTGTCGCCTGGACTGGAGTGCAGTGGCCAGATCTCAGCTCACTGCAAGCTCCGCCTCCCAGGTTTACGCCATTCTCCTGCCTCAGCCTCCCGAGTAGCTGGGACTACAGGCGCCTGCCACCTCGCCCGGCTAGTTTTTGTATTGTTTTTTTTTTTTAGTAGAGATGGGGTTTCACCGTGTTAGCCAGGATGGTCTCGATCTCCTGACCTCGTGATCCGCCCGTCTCGGCCTCCCAAAGTGCTGGGATTACAGGCTTGAGCCACCGTGCCCGGCCAAGCCTGCGGCACTTCTAAGAAGGCACATAATTAGATACTAATGGACCGTTAGAGAGATGGGAGGGATTTTTACAGTGAGAAAGGGAGGGATGAGGAGTCTATTTCAAGGCTGAGGGAAAAGGCTTCTGCAGTTTGCTTCAAGGTTATATCTTGAAACCGAAGAGAAAAGAAACAAGCCTAAAAATGCATTTTGAAGACCAGCCACTCAGTTACAGGCTGACCAAGCCCTCACTGCGGAAGTGTTTGGACTTTCCACAGCCTTGTCTCTTTCTAGGGGCTCTGGTTCCCATTAACTTTTTCTCTTGGATGTGGGAGACGTAAGAGATGACAGACAGCCTTGAGCCCAGAGACATTTCCCCCCACCCCGTGGTGTGGTGCCAGCTCGCTTCCTTGGTGAGTCGAAAACAGCCCCAGCTAGGATGTCACGGCCCCTTGCTTTGCCTATTGACTCAGAGATAGGAGCTCAGAACCACCATGGGTCAATCTCGGCTTCCAACTCCCAGGACCCTTGGGGTCCTCCTGGGCTGGTGCGGGGAGCATTTCTCCCTGGGACATAAGATCTCAGACCCTCAGACCCAGCCCAGCTCACTCCTGCAGTGACAGGATAAACAATTCTGGGAGTGGCACTGCAGAAGAGCTTGGATTTTTATCCTAAGCATGGTAGTTTTCTAGGAAATTATTAGTCAATCTGGAGCAAGATTCTCAGGAAAAAAAAAGAAATTATTAGTCAAGTGCCCTTTTGTTGGCATAAGTCACCATAACAACCACTATAAATATAAAATTACTGTTCTCCAAGGAAACTGAGACAAGAAAATTTTGACTCTTTCCTGTTGCGTTAGTCTGTTCTTTTGTTATTGTAAAGAAATACCTAAGACTGGGCAACTTACAAAGAAAAGAGGTTTAATTGGCTCTTGGTATTGCAGGCTGTACAGGAAGCACGGTGCCGGCATCTGCTCAGCTTCTCGGGAGGCCTCAGGAAGTTTCCAATCATGGCAGAAGGCAAAGGGGAAGCAGGTTGTGGGGAAAAGAAAGAGAGATCAGATTGTTACTGTGTCTACGTAGAAAAGGAAGACATAAGAAACTCCATTTTGATCTGTGCTAAGAAAAATTGTTCTGCTTTGAGACATGGTTAATCTGTAACTTTAGCCCCAACCCTGTGTTCACAGACACACGTGCTGTATTGAATCAAGATTTAAGGGATTTAGTGCTGTGCAGGATGTGCCTTGTTAACAATGTGTTTGCAGGCAGTATGCTGGGTAAAAGTCATCACCATTCTCCATTCTCTATTAACCAGGTACACAATGCACTGCAGAAAGCCTCAGGGATCTCTGCCTGAGAAAGCCTGGGTATAGTCCAAGGTTTGCCCCCACTGAGACAGCCTGAGATATGGCCTCGTGGGAAAGGAAAGACCTTACATCCGCTAGCCTGACACCCGTGAAGGGTCTATTCTGAGGAGGAGTGAAAGAGGGAGGCCTCTTCGCAGTTGAGATAAGAGGAAGGCCTCTGTCTCCTGTTCTTCCCTGGGAATGGCATGTCTCAGTGTAAAACCGACCATTCATTCTATTCTGAGATAGGAGAAAACCACCCTGTGGCTGGAGGCGAGATATGCTGGCAGCAATACTGCTGTTACTCTTTGCTACACTGAGATGTTTGTGTAAAATGAAGCATAAATCTGGCCTGTGTGCACATCCAGGCACAGTACCTTCCCTTGAAATTATTCATGATACAGATTCCCTGCTGACCTTCTCCCCACCATCACCCTGTTGCCCTGCCACACCCCCCTCACCAAGATAGTAAAAATAGTGATCAATAAATACTGAGGGAACTCAGAGACCAGTGCTGGTGCAGGTCCTCACACGTTAAGCGCCAGTCTCCTGGGCCTACTATTCTTTCTCGATTCTTTGTCTCTGTGTCTTATTTGTTTTCTCAGTCTCTCGCCTCCACCTGACGAGAAATACCCACAGGCGTGGAGGGCAGGGGTCCCTGTGGCTTTCCGCAGTGCATTGTGTACCTGGTTAACAGAGAATGGAGAATGGCGACGATTTTTACCGAGCATACTGTCTGCAAACATATTGTTAACAAGGCACATCCTGCACAGCCCTAAATCCCTTAAACCTTAATTCAATACAGCACATGTTTCTGTGAGCACAGGGCTGGGGCTAAAGTTACAGATTAACAGCTTCTCAAAGCAGAGTAATTTTTCTTAGTACAGATCAAAATGGAGTGTCTTATGTCTTCCTTTTCTACGTAGATACAGTAACAATCTGATCTCTCTTTCTTTTCCCCACAGCAGGTATCTCACATAACAAGAGTGGAGCTGGGGGTAGGAGGCGCCTCACTCTTTTAAACAATTACATCTCACATGAACTCAGAGTGAGAACTCACTCACTGTCATGAGGATGGCACCAACATGTTCATGAGGGACCCACCCCCACAATCCAAACACCACCCACCAGGCCCACCTCCACCACCAAGGACTACACTTCCGGAGACTTCTGAAATCCCACCAGGCCCACCTCCACCACCAGGGATTACACTTCTGGAGACTTCTGAAATCCCACCAGGCCCACCTCCACCACCGGGGATTACACTTCCAGAGATTTCTGAAATGCCTTTGAGGCCTTTTCCCCATGAGATTTAGAAGAGACAGACATCTAAACCGTATCATTCCACCCTGGGCTTCCCAAATCTCATGTCCTTCTCACATTGCAAAGTAAGATCATCCCTTCTCAGTAGCTCCCCAAAGTCTTAACTCATCCCAGAATCAACACAACCAAAAGCCTCCAGTCCCAGGTTCAGTTTCATGTGGAAATGAGTTCCTTCCACCTATGAGCCTGCGAACTCAAAGACAAGTTATTTATTTCCAAGATACAATGGGGATGCAGGCATTGGGTAAACATTCCCATTCCAAAAGGGAGAAATTGGCCAAAAGAAAGGGACAACTGTCCTCTCTCTGGTCTGTGCCTCCAAGATGACAAAGAAAAGAAGGAACAATGGTCATGCCAAAAAGGGCCACGGCCATGTGCAGCCGATTCGCTGCGCGAATGGTGCCTCATGTGTGGCCAAGGACAAGGCCATTAAGAAATTCATCATCTGAGGCCGGGCTCAGTGGCTCACACTTGTAATCCCAGCACTTCGGGAGGCCAAGGTGGGTGGATCACCTGAGATCAGGAGTTCCAGACCAGCCTGGCCAACATGGCAAAACCCTGTCTCTACTAAAAATACAAAAAATAGCCAGGTGTGATGGTGGGTGCCTGTAATCCCAGCTACTCAGGAGGCATGAGAATCGCTTGAACCTGGGAGGCGGAGGTTGTAGTGAACTGAGATTGCGCCACTGCACTCCAGCCTGAGCGACAGAGTGAGACTCCATCTCAAAAGAAAAAGAAAAAAGTAAAGAAAAGAAATTCATCATTGGAAACATCATGAGGCCACAGCAGTCAGGGACTTTTCTGAAGCAAGCGTCTTCAGTGCCTGTGTGCTTCCCAAGCTGTATGTGAAGCTACATTCTTGTGCGGGTTGTGCAATTCACAACAAGGTCGTCAGGAAGGGATCTCGTGAAGCCCACAAGGACTGAACACCCCCACCTTGATTTAGACCTGCGAGTGCTGCCCTGTGACCCCCACCAAAGCCCACATGAGGAACTGAGTCCTTAAAGACTGAAGACGGACTCTTCTCAGGAGAAAAATAAAGTGGATATTGTACTGAAAGAAAGAGAGAAAGAAAGAAAGAAAGAAAGAAAGAAAGAAAGAAAGAAAGAAAAAAGAAAGAAAGAAAGAAAGGGAAAGAAAGAGACAAGCGGCCACACGCAAGTCCTGCGCCCAGCACGGGAGTCATTAAGTCTTCCAGCTCCAGTACAGGCATTACTCTGTCTCTCCCTACACAGTCATCTAGGGAGAATTCTGTCAGATTGGAAGAACTTTGGTTATCCATCCATGACAAAAAAAAAAAAAAAAAAAAAAAAAAAAAAAAAAAAACTTCTATTGCAACACAGCTTGGCCAATGTTTGTTTGGGGGTCTGAGAAACGGTAGCCAGTTTTTGGATCTTTGCAATTTCATACCATTTATCCATTAAAACCGTTCTGCCAGAGGTCAGGTAAAGGGGGCAGAACACCTTACATGCAGACATGTATGTGGCTGCATAATGAGATGCAGAAGAAAAGGGAAGTGAGCTCATGGTGTGAGGCACTGCTAAGGTCTGTCCTGCTCCCCAGGGGAGGAAGAGAAAACCTCCAAACCTGACAGTGAGTACCCTAAACCCCATAGTGTCTCCTGCCCCAGCTCAGAAAAGAGAGGGAATGTGATTGCCAGAGTACAGGGAAGCACCAGGGTTACTGTCTTCCTCTCAGACTAGGCAAGATACTAATTTTGGTCAAGAAGTCAACGGAGTCCAGA
Source organism: Trachypithecus francoisi (assembly GCF_009764315.1). Classification (NCBI taxonomy): domain Eukaryota; kingdom Metazoa; phylum Chordata; class Mammalia; order Primates; family Cercopithecidae; genus Trachypithecus; species Trachypithecus francoisi. Next base: position 98,244,030 of record NW_022681472.1, on the reverse strand, counting down.
GCAGGGCGCTGCGTAATGTTCCCACGATGACAACATCCATCAGCAAGCAGCTCCAGCCCAAAATGATTGGACCTGTAATCCCTGCTCCACCTCAGACTTGTTAAATTGGAAGAACTCTAACCCTCCCTACAGACAGGGAGGATCCCTGAAAGATGGCTGAGTTATTGACCGCTGTTTGCTGCACACCATCTCACCTGGGCAGAAGTGCAGGCTCTCTGGGACAATATGCTCACTGCAGATGAGCCACAACTGGTTTTAAATAAAGTAAAGGAAGAGGCACAGCACCTTCATGATGAAAATCCAGACAACACTCCAGATCCTGACTGGAGCAATTCCCCGCACGGACCCAAACTGGGATGTTGTAGAGGACACACTCCCACTGTAGCTCACCTGTATACTCTGTCTGTTTCTCTCACTGGAGATCATAAATGGTTTGCAGTATTGGATTTAAAAGAAGCTTTCTGTTGCATACCCACAGACACAGAAAGCTAACTGTTGTTCACCTTTGAATAGATAGGTCCTAAAGCCACACACAAGTTCAGTATCATTGGACTGTGCTCCCACCAGGATTTCAAAGCTCTCCAACTATATTTGGAGTAGCCTTGGCTCAAGATTGGAGGCGCTTACAATGGAAAAACTGGGTATAGTTATAATACGTGGATGATTTACTAATATCTAGCCCCTCTGAATGGGACTATCAGAATAACACCATTAAAACCCTAAACCATCTAGCAACCTGTGGATCTAAGGTTTCAAGTAAAAAGGCTCAAATATGCCAACAAACTGTGGAATATTTAGGTTTTCTCTTATAGAAGGGAAACAGCTCTAACAGTGGAAGGGCAAAATGCAACCTCTTCCATCTCAGCCACAGCTACCCGAAGGCAGCTAAGAGGATTTCTAGGCATAACAGGGTTTTGTTAATCTGGATTCCTAATTATGAACTACTGGTGAAGCTGCTAGACAAACTGTTGAAGGAGCTAACAGTGGCCCCTTCTGTGAACAAAACACCAGCACGCATGTGAATAACAAACCTAAGTTAATCTCTGCCCTAGTCCTCGGGCTCCCAAATTCTCACAAGCCCTTTCACGAGCCTGAGAGACTGGGTCGAACACTAGGGTCCTTACACAGAAATTAGGAAGAATATTGCAGCCAGTGGCTTACTGGACACTGTGGCCATAGACTGGTTCCTTGTGTAAGGGTGGTCGCTGCCACCTGCCTGCTGTTAAAGGAAGCTGAAAAGTTGGTTTGGGGACAGCCCATCATGATCCACGAACCTCACCAGGTGCTGGTGTTACTAGGACAGAAGGACTGATAGCAGGCAGGCTGAGCAAATGCCAGGCCACACCTCCAGATGACCCTGCAGTAAAAGGGCAGACTGCTGGAGCCTTAAACTCAGAAACTGTACTTCCTGCTATTGAAGAGCACAAAGAACCTATGCACAATCATTTAGAAATTATCTACCAGGTGTCTTCCAGTTGCCCTAATTTAAAGGACATAGCCCTGCCACATTCAGACTGGACATTGTTCGTGGATGGGAGCAGCCTGGTAACCAACAGAAAAAGAAATGCTGCATATGCCTTGGTAACTGTTTCCAAGGTAACAGAAGCGGGGACTTTACCAAGGGGAACCTCTGCACAGGAGGCAGAACTGATTGCCCTTATGAGAGCTCTGCGGTTGTCCCAAGTACACAGGACACTCGGAATAAACTGGGAGTCACACCTAGCATGGAGACTACAATCCTCTGGACCGATGGAAAGGAAAAATCAAACCCTAAAAACAGTTCTTACCAAACCGTGTCAGAACACTCAACTGAAATGGATTTAGGGCTTTGGCCTTGCACTGCTCTGGGTAAGAGTGACCCCCAGAAGTGGGATCAGGTTAAGTCTCTATGAAATTACGTAGGAGACACCCTTTGCTGCTAATCTGTCTCAGGTTACTGGGGTGCCCCTTGGTAGAAAGCCAACTATTAAACATACTCAGGTGGGACAAATTCTTCATGTTTTGCATAAGCTTGCTCTGAACAGGAGCCCTGTGAACTCAGCAGAACCAGTCCGCTCGTTCCAGCCTGGTGACCAAGTGCTGCTAAAAAATGGGCCCAACTCAGCAGCTGTCTGTCCCCTTTGCCAACACCAAGCTGTCACAACAACGGAAAGTTTCAGAAAATCTTGACACATGATTCGTAAGCCCTTGTTCTTCTCCAAGGTTGCCCTAGTTATTCTAAAACTTTAGTATTTCCAGGTAAATTATAGACTCAGCAGGCGAATTTTGACATCCTCATCATTATCATCATTCCTGATACCCTTTTGATCAGGATTGCATCAAGTCTATACATCAGTTTAAAAGTATTAACTCTTCCAACAGATGCCTTTGTATGTCCTTCCTTACGTAGATCTCCATTTTTTTCTCATGTGTATTTTTATTTTTATTTCTTTGAAATGGAGTCTCACTCTGTCGCCAAGGCTGGAGTGCAATGGTGCAATCTTGGCTCACTGCAACCTCCGCTTCCTGGGCTCAAGTGATTTTCGTGCCTCAGCTTCCCGAGTAGCTGGGATTACAGGCACCCACCACCATACCCGGCTAAGTTTTTGTATATTTAGTAGAGACAGGATTTCACCTGTTGACCAGGCTGGTCTTGAACTCCTGACCTCATGATCCACCTGCCTCGGCCTCCCAGAGTGCTGGGATTACAGGCGTGAGCCACCATGCCCAGCCTCATGTGTATTTTCTTGGTTTTCAGGGTAGAGGGCCTCTGTATCTCTTGTTAGGTTTCATTTTAAACATTATATTGGTTTTGATGATAATATAAATTATATTGTCTTTTACATTTCACTTTACCTTGTCAGTCTGTAGAATATATTTGATTTTTGTACCTTGACCTTCAGAACCCTGTTAAATTTATGTATATTTTGTTTGCAAATTCTTTTGGTTTCTCCCCATATGCAAATATATCATTTGCAAATAATGACATTTCATTTCCTTTCTAGTCATACCTTTTTCTTTTTTTTTTTGAGACGGAGTCTTGCTCTGTCGCCCGGGCTGGAGTGCAGTGGCCGGATCTCAGCTCACTGCAAGCTCCGCCTCCCGGGTTTACGCCATTCTCCTGCCTCAGCCTCCCGAGTAGCTGGGACTACAGGCGCCCGCCACCTCACCCGGCTAGTATTTTTTTTTTTTTTTGTATTTTTTTAGTAGAGACGGGGTTTCACCGTGTTAGCCAGGATGGTCTCGATCTCCTGACCTCGTGATCCGCCTGTCTCGGCCTCCCAAAGTGCTGGGATTACAGGCTTGAGCCACCGCGCCCGGCCTAGTCATACCTTTTTCTTGCCATATTGCATTTATTTCTTTCCAACCTTTATATGTTTTATTTCTAATTCTAGATTAATTGCATGGTTGAGCATGGGACACATGTGATAAACGTTCTACATTCACTTAAAGAAATGTGGATTCTCCAGGTGTTTGGTACAGCATTTCATGTATGTTCAGTATGTGAATATTTATAATCTTGTATAAATTCATGTATTCTATTTTTTTGTCTGCTTGTTCTATCAGTTACTTAAAGATTCATATTAAAATACCTGGCCGGGCGCGGTGGCTCGTGCCTGTGATCCCAGCACTTTGGGAGGCTGAGACAGGAGAATCACTTGAACCTGGGAGGTGGAGGTTGCATTGAGCCAAGATCGAGCCACTGCACTCCAGCCTGGGTAACAAGAGCAAAACTCCATCTCAAAAACAAAACAAAACAAAACAAACACCAGACAAACAAACAAACAAAAACCTAAGTGTGATTGTGGATTTGCCTTGATTTTCAGTTTTGTTATATTGTGCTTAAACGTTTTGAAGCTGTTATTAGATATGTACAAATGTAGGATTAAAATATTGTCCTATTGTGTTGACCCTTTTATCACTATAAATATCCTTTTATTTCAGCTGCATTTCCTGCCTAATACTATCAGTATGATGTATCTTTTCCCATTGTTTTCTTTCAGTGACCTTTTTTTTTTTTTTTTTTTGTAGAGACAGGGTCTTGCTATGTTGCCCAGGTTTGTCTTGAACTCTTGGGCTCAAGAGATCCTCCAACCTCAGCCCCTCAAAGTGCTGGGATTACAGACGTGAGCCACCATGTCTGGCCTGTGTCCTTCCTTTTAAAATAAGTGCTGTGATCAGTTTATTGTTATCTTTATTCAGCCTAACACTTTCTGTCTTTAAATTAGAATAAGTTCATTTACATTTAACGTGAGAACAAACATAGTTGGGTTAAAATATTTCATTTCACTGTATGCTTTTATTTTTTCCCAGCTTTTATTTTTTCTTTGTTTTCCTTTACTGTATTCTTTTGGATTTGTTAAATATTTCTAATATTTTCTTTTGTTATGTTCTTAGATACATTTTATGTGATTCATCAGAGGTTATTTTAGACATAACGATATGCATCTTTGACTTATAGTCCATCTTAAGTTGGTTACTGTCTCATTATAGGGTCCAGCCCTACAGGAACTGTGGGTTTTTCTCCTCATGTGTGGAGATGAGAGAGCATAGAAATAAAGACACAAGACAAAGAGATAGAAGAAAAGACATTTGGGCCCCGGGGACCACTACCACCAAGGTTCGGAGACCGGTAGTGGCCCCGAATGCCTGGCTGCGCTGTCATTTATTGTACACAAGGCAAGAGGGCAGGATAAGGAGTGTGAGTTGTCTCCAGTGATAGGTAAGGTCACATGAGTCACGTGTCCACTGGACAGGGGGCCCTTCCCTATTTGGTAGTCAAGGCAGAGAGAGAGAGGGGAGAGTTTACGTCACTATTTCTTCTATGTATTTCTGGAGAGATCAAAGACTTTAATACTTTCACTAACTCTGCTACTGCTATCTAGAAGGCAGAGCCAGGTGTACAGGGCAGAACATGAAAGTGGACCAGGAGCGTGACCGCTGAAGCACAGCATCACAGGGCGATGTTGAGGCCTCCGGATGACTGCGGGCGGGTGTGACTGATGTCAGGCCTTCCACAAGAGGTGGTGGGGCACAGTCTTCTCTAACTCCCCCCGGGGGAAAGGGAGACTCCCTTTACCAGTCTGCTAAGTAACGGGCGCCTGCCCAGGCACTGGCGTTACCGCTAGACCAAGGAGCCCTCTAGTGGCCCTGTCCGGGCATGACAGGGCTCACACACTTCTGGTCACTGCTCACTGTGCCCCTTCAGCTCCTGTCTCTGTATGGCCTGGTTTTCCCCAGGTTATAATTGTAGAACAAAGATTATTATACTATTGGAAAAAAGAGTAATGCTACAAACTAATGATTGATAATATTCATATAGAGTCATATCTATAATCTATTTCTAGTATAACTATTCTTATTCTATGTATTGTCTTTATTTTTTTTATTTTTTTATTTTTTATTTTTTTAATTTTTTTTGAGGTGGGGTCTCGCTCTGTCGCCCGGACTGGAGTGCAGTGGCCGGATCTCAGCTCACTGCAAGCTCCGCCTCCTGGGTTTGCGCCATTCTCCTGCCTCAGCCTCCCGAGTAGCTGGGACTACAGGCGCCCGCCACCTCGCCCGGCTAGTTTTTTGTATTTTTTAGTAGAGACGGGGTTTCACCGTGTTAGCCAGGATGGTCTCGATCTCCTGACCTCGTGATCCGCCCGTCTCGGCCTCCCAAAGTGCTGGGATTACAGGCTTGAGCCACCGCGCCCGGCCTTTGTATTGTCTTTATTAGACTGGAACAGCTTGTGCCCTCGGTCTCTCGCCTCGGCACCTGGGTGGCTTGCTGCCCACACTCATGAACAATTCAAGAACATTACACAGCATAACTTCATTTACCTACCTCTATTCCATTGTACTTTCATTGTTTTAATATTTGCTTGTGCCAGACACAGTGGCTCACGCCTGTAATCCCAGTACTTTGAGAGGCTGAGGTAGGAGGATCACTTGAGCTCAGGAGTTCAAGACAAGCCAGATATTGGGGAAACCCCCCCAATGTTTCAACATAGGCTCTTTCTATTTTCTGTGTCAGCTGGCTGAGAAATAAAGAGAAAGAGTACAAAGAGAGGAATTGTACAGCTGGGCTACCAGGGGTGACATCACATATCGGTAGGACCATGATGCCCACCTGAGCCTCAAACCAGCAAGTTTTTTATTAAGGATTTCAAAAGAGGAGGGGTGTAATAACAGAGAGTGGGTACAAAGATCACATGCTTCAAAGAGCAAAGAACAAAGATCACATGCTTCTGAGGGAACAGGACAAACGGCAAAAGCAGAACTACTGATAAGGGTCTATGTTCAGCAGTGCACATATTGTCTTGATAAACATCCTAAACAATAGATAACAGGGTTCAAGAACAGAGAACCGGTCTGATCACAAATTTACCAGGGCGGAGTTTTTCCCCCACCCTAGTAAGCCTGAGGGCACTGCAGGAGACCAGGGCTATCTCTCCTATTTGCACGTCTGTTTATAGGCTCTCTGCAAGAAGAAAAATATGGCTCTTTCTGCCCAACCCTGCAGGCAGTCAGATCTTACAGCTGTCTTCCCTTGTTGCCTAAAAATCGCTGTTATTCTGTTCTTTTTCAGGGTGCACTGATTTCATATTGTTCACACATACATGTTTTATAATCAATTTATATAGTTAACACAATTACCACAGTGATCCTGAGGTGACATACATCCTCAACTTACAAAGATAACAGGATTAAGAGATTAAAGACAGGCATAAGAAATTATAAAAGTATTATTTGGGAACTGATAAATATCCATGAAATCTTCACAATTTATGTTCCTCTGCCGCAGCTCCAGTCGGTCACTCCGTTCGGGGTCCCTGACTTCCCGCAACACCAGGCAACATATGATTCCATTTCTACAAAAAAATTTTAAAAATTAGCTGGGTGTGGTCATGTGTGCCTATAGTCCCATGTATATTTACTTGTATATATGTTTTAAACCTACAAGATGTTATTCTTATTTTATACCAGTAATTACACCAATATTATTTTATGCTTATCCAAGTAGCTATTATTTCTGCTTCTCTTGCCTTCTTAGAGTTCCATACTCCAATTTGGGATTGTTGTAAATTAGTTTGAAGAATGGTGCTGGAACAATTGAATATTTGTCTAAAAAAAAAAAAAAACTCTTCAGTAAATCACGATCTCAAGCCTCACAGCCTACCCAAAACCATCCTAGCCCTGAATGTAGGACTTAAAAACCATAAAACATTTAGAAGTCAACACATGGGAATATTTAAGAAATCTTTGTCTACTCCACAAAAGCACTAACTATCAGAGTAAACGTACATGAATTTGACCTCATTAATATTGAGAATTTCTGTTCATAAGAAGACGTGGCCGCATGTGGTGGCTCACGACTGTAATCCCCGCACTCTGGGAGGCTGAGGCAGGCAGATCACTTGAGCCCAGGAGTTCAAGGCCAGCCTGGCCAATCATCTCTATTTTATTTTTTAAAATATATTACATATAGGGTGGATATGCCTGTCTAATCATTCACCTGCCACCTCACTGCCTGTCCTTTCTGAGGTGGCCTTAACCTGGTCACTCCCTGTCCCAGCCCCTTGTTTGTGCATCCTGAGAACCCTCATCACTATCTGAAATGCTCTATTTGTTTGTAATTGAATACAGTTAAATTAATTGCACTGACATTAATGACCTTGCCTCCACTTTCTTTCTTCTCAATTTGACTCAGTATGTGGGCTGCCAAGATTTGAGAGAGATGCAGAGGGAGGGAGGGTCGGACAGAGGCAACACTGAGACCACCCTCGCCATGGGCCGTATCCCTCCAGAGCTGCTGAGACCACCCGTGCCGTGGGCCGCATCCCTCTAGTTGCGCGTGGGCTGGTTGAAATCTCTCATATGGCACCCGACACAGGCCACCAATCAGGCCGGCCGCAAGAACTGGAAAATCTCACCCAGTCTAACTGGCTGTTGGATGGTTTTTCAAGGACACTTCGACAGACAGAAGCCCTAGATAGAGCTCATCAGATCAACACAGCAATTAACCTGAATGTGCCCTTTGAGGTCATCAAACAATGCCTTACTGCTTGCTGGATTCATCCTGCCAGCAGCCAAGTCTACAACATTGAATCAACCCTCCCAAAACTGTGGGCATTGATGATCTGACTGGGGACCCTCTCATTCAGCATGAGGATGATAAACCAGAGATGGTTATCAAGAGACTAAAGGCAGCCAGGCACAGTGGTTCACACCTGTATTTCCAGCATTTTGGGAGGCTGAGGCAGGTGGATCACAAGGTCAGGAGTTCTAAACCAGGCTGGCAAATAAGGTGAAACCCCATCACTACTAAAAATACAAAAATTAGCCGGGCGTGGTGGTGGGCACCTGTAGTCCCAGCTACTCAGGAGGCTGAGCAGGAGAATCGCTTGAACCTGGGAGGTGGAGATTGCAGCAAGCCAAGATGGCGCCACCGCACTCCAGCCTGTACAACAGAGCAAGACTCTGGCTCAAAATACATAAATAAATAAATAAAGAGACTAAAGGCTTATGAAGCCAAAGAAAGCCAGTCCTGGAATATCACCAGAGAAAAGGGGGTGTTGGAAACATTCTCCGGAACAGAAACCAACAAGATTTGGTCCTATATATATACTTTCCTACAAACTAAAGTTCCACAAACAAGCCAGAAAGCTTCAGTTACTTCATGAGGAGAAATGTGTGTAACTATGAATAGTAAGATGGGCAAACCTCCTAGTCCCTGCATTTAGAAGTGCTTTTCCTAAGACTTCCAGTATGTATGAGTTCTTTGAAAACTATATGACTTTTATTTCTACTGATTTTATTCTGGATACTAAGGATGTGCCAAATGAGTCAGATACTAAGATTCATCCTTTGAAATCATGTAGTGTGTTTTATGCAGCTATCCTCAAAAACATCAGTGATGCCTGAACTTTTAAAACATCTGTTAGAGCAAAATTAAACGAGCATTTGGTAGTAATCTCACTTTGTGTTCATTTAATATGTGGTTGATAAAGTTTCCATATTTTTCTGGAAAAGTTAAAAAAGTTACATGTCATTTGAGGAAAATATGTAATCAGAAATTTTTGCATAGATTGATTCCAAAGAAGGCATTTCTAGCATTGTGGAACATGGTGAGACATTATATAAATTCCAGAAAGAAAGCAACTGGATTTAGAGATTTATCGTAAGACACAAATTCACTGCTGCCTTTACAGGAAGAAATGTATGTGCTAACCATATATGCTGTATTTATTTTGTTGTTAAGCATACTTTGTTTGCTCAGAATTTTCAATTTGCTATAAACATGTATCAATTAGCATATAGAAAAATATTACTTTAAGATGACTTGTTTCCTTTGAAAGTACATATATACTCAGGGCTATGATTTATGTCAGAAACTGACATGATAAGTCCTTGGACGAGCACCAAAGTTGAACGAATTTTCAACAAAAATGTAATTAAAGTCTGTATGTTTTCAGATATGACTCAGGTTAAGAAATGTGTTTTAGGATCTACTTGATGGTTTCTCTTTTTGATCCAAATGTATGATCTGCCCTGATAACTAACAAGTCATAGCGCCACCCAGCGGCCAAAAAAAAGAAAAGCAAATAGAGAAAACCGGCGGTACTGTGTAAATAGAGCAAGCACACTTTGTGGTGAGTAAATAGATGAGGCATGCCTGGCATAAATAGCAATCAATCATAATTAGTAAACAGGTGTGCCAATAAAGAGAATTTACGCGGCAGGTTAACAAGGACCAGGAAAGTGAGTGAGTTTCCTGAAGGAATTCTTGGTTCCTGATGAGAGAACTCGATACTGTTAGCACTCACTGCCGCCTTATTGTAAGGAGAAAGAACTCTACTGGCGTCATCTGAGCAGCCATTTACAAATCGGAATCTAAAGTGATTCCTGAGTGGGCAGCAAGGACGGTTGCTGACGTGCTGTGTGGTCTGGTAGAAGTGGGGCAGTATGAGAGGTGGAGGAAATACCCGATGGCGTCTTCCATGGCGTATCTACTCTTCCTTTGCTTGGTGCCAAGTCAAATGAAACAATCCCTCGTACAAGCTGTTATTAATTGCCTTTAAAAATCTGTTCCGTTGTTTTCTAGGTACTTAAATACCAGTGCCAGTAAGTAGTTCTTATGTATTTTGGGGGAATAATTTCATTTTCCTTTTCTTCTGATATTTAAAAAATTCATCTATCTTTCAAGATGAACCAAAGTTTCTTAAAATAATTATAGCAAACACTTCATTCGTCATAAAACTTTCTATAATGCCTTATTTGAATGTCAATTGTATGTGCTTTCTAAAATGTTGTGAACTACCAAACTTATGGATTATTGCTAGGCTATCAGGCATACATTAGTCTTTATCAGAATAAAATGAAATTAAATAACTGTGGCGATTACTTTGTCCTTGGTCCTTCCCAGGGCCTGCTCCACCCCACCTTCCTTCCTGCTGCCTGATGTCTCAATGGCTTCTGAATGACTGTGTTTTAATAAAAGATCTTAAAACAGAAAAGCAGCAACAACAACAACAACAAAACAAAGTTGGACTAAAAGTTAAGGCTAAACGTATGATAATAATCAGCACTATTAAAGGGAGTAGGGCAGACAACAGCCATTGCTTCCAAGTTCCCACGGAAGGCCTAAAGATTCAATTTTGTCTGCCTGGGTAACAATGTTTTTAATACATTCGAGGACCAAACTGGGCTGACTGATGTAGCCACAGCATTCTCCTTTTAGATACAGACATGTTCCTCCTTGTCCAGCATGAGAAGACTGAAGGTCCCTCGGTTTTGCAGGACTACAGCAGCCAGGGAGTCCAGCTGCTGTTGAAGACTCATGAGGCCCTCTGCCGTTTGCTGGAGGGCCATTCAGCCTCCCAAGACAGTTTATGCTGGATTCCCAAGGCTCTGTCTCCCATAGCTGTCCCTGCTAATCCCAATAGAGAGGGTAACACTAAACCCAAGGGAATAAGGGGTCCTGCTCGGCGGCGGCTCACGCGATGTTGGTACACGGGAAAAGGGAGAGACACAGTAGCCCATGCGGGGTTAGATGGGGGGAGTTGTAAGCGATGGAACGCTGTCCCTTCCAGAGTGCAGGGAGTCATAGATGCACTGGAGATCCACAACCCCCCAAAACTCCGTGTGCTACAAAAGTATTTTTCATTAAAGTGGTGAAAGCAGTGGAGGTTCTATAAAAGAGGGTTTTCTATTTTCTGGCCTATGAGTGAAAGGTTTTGTGCAGCTATGTTGGCAGTGCTCACTGGGTCCATCAGGGGACGGGATGGTAGAGTTGGATGGTGGTATTAACAAGTTCTTTAAATAGTGCTCACTGGGTCCATCAGGGATGGTGGAGTTGGATGGTGGTGTTAACAAGTTCTTTAAATAGGGTTCCCCTCTTAGGGTCCCACCACAGGTGTACTTATCTTTTTCTTTTTTTTTTTGAGACAGAGTCTTGCTCTGTTGTCCAGGCTGGAGTGCAGTGGCACGATCTCAGCTCATTTCAAGCTCTGCCTCGTGGGTTCACGCCATTCTCCTGCCTCAGCTTCCCAAGTAGCTGGGATTACAGGTGCCCGCCACCACACCTGGCTAATTTGTTATGTTTTTTTTTTTTAGTAGAGACAGGGTTTCACTGTGTTAGCCAGGATGGTCTCGATCTCCTGACCTTGTGATCTGCCCGCCTCGGCCTCCCAAAGTGCTGGGATTACAGGTGTGGGCCACTGCGCCTGGCCAGGTGTAGTTATCTTTAACAGGAAATGTTGACAGTCCCCAGAGGATATATTGAGATAGAGTGATTAAAGGCTTCCCATGTGAAGGCAGCCCCAGCAGAAACCCCGTTCTAGTTTTGTTGACAGGAAGTAGAGACCATGCCAGTCAGGGAACGGGATAGAGCAGGAAATTGATTGCATGGGGGAGTTGTCCATTTATCAGTCTAGTTCCTGCAGACGTGAGGGCTAGATAGTGACCCAGTGACAAAGGTTCATCTACACTGACTCTCTTGGAGTTTTCCTGCAAAAGTGTTGGAACTGGCGTGATTGCTGTAAAGGCAGAAGGGGAAATACTCCAGACAAAAGATACGCTAAGAAAGCATTTCTCGGGCCGGGCGCGGTGGCTCAAGCCTGTCATCCCAGCACTTTGGGAGGCCGAGACGGGCGGATCACGAGGTCAGGAGATGGAGACCATCCTGGCTAATACGGTGAAACCCCGTCTCTACTTAAAAATACAAAAAAAAATACTAGCCGGGCGACGAGGCGGGCGCCTGTAGTCCCAGCTACTCGGGAGGCTGAGGCAGGAGAATGGCGTAAACCCGGGAGGCGGAGCTTGCAGTGAGCTGAGATCCGGCCACTGCACTCCAGCCTGGGTGGCAGAGCAAGACTCCGTCTCAAAAAAAAAAAAAAAAAAAAAAGAAAGCATTTCTCCTTTTGGGACATATGAACTACTGTTGATCGTTAAGAGGGGGAACTTAAGGAACCCATGACCCCATCCATAAAATCCCTTTGTATGGACTGTTGGAGCTGCTATCCCCATCCTGCCGGCCAGTGAGTTTGTTCCTGGAGGTGTGCTGGGAGGCCAGAGTCTTCCACGGGCACAGGTCTGGCATATTCCCCACGTTTGGTAGTCATGGAAAGCCAGCCAGGCTGAGTTATGTTTAATAGACTAACAGTATGGGTAACTGCTTCCCTAGCACACAGACCAGCATCTCTAAAAGCGCTTAGAGCACAGCAGGCGAGCAGCAGAAAAGGAAGATGTTACTTGTCTTCCAATCAGCCCCGTCTGGGGTTGTTTTCTTGAATAGAAACTTCAGAGCCTCTTTGAGCTCTTGGGTGTAATGAGCGGCTTCCTCTGGTTTCTGTAAAGGTTTATTGCGAAGTTTAATTCCGGTCATGCGGGTCCAGCTGGCGATTCCCTGCAGCTTTACAGCCGCTGGGGGTGGTTCGCAGCACTTGGTAAGGTCCGCTCCATTTAGGAAGAAGTTGACCTGCTGGGGAGCCTCCCTTCTAGGTTTTCAACAGGGCCCAGCCGCCAGGCAGCATTTTGAGCTTCTGTTTCACTTGGCCAGGCGAGGGCAGCACTGTGTTTCCATATTCCTGGATGGCCAGCCGCACCTGGCCTAGATTTTGAATATATGTTATAATAGACTGAGTTTCAGGTTTGATTAACGGGTCTAAGGTGAGGGAGGGTCTCCCATAAGTCATTTCAAAAAGACTAAGTTTCCTCTTCCCTTCGGGGACCGTTTGTATTCTCATGAACGCTGTAGACAACAGAGTATAGCAAGATCCAGAAATTTCCTGGCATAATTTTGCCAGGGTTTGCTTTAAAGTGTGACTGGTCCTTTCAACCTTGCCGGAGGATTGCGGCCTCCATGAGGAGTGGAGATGATATTTAATTCCCAAAGCTGGAGCTCCCTGCTGGGTTCTAGTAGCAAGGAGTGGGAGAGGCCAAAACACGCGTTGGCCACTTCTGTAACTTTCTCTGTTCTTGGGGGAGAGCTTCCACCCATCCGGTAAAGGAATTTTTTTTTTTTTTTTTTTGAGACGGAGTCTTGCTCTGTCGCCGGGGCTGGAGTGCAGTGGCCGGATCTCAGCTCACTGCAAGCTCCGCCTCCCGGGTTCACGCCATTCTCCTGCCTCAGCCTCCCGAGTAGCTGGGACTACAGACGCCCGCCACCTCGCCCGGCTAGTTTTTTGTATTTTTTAGTAGAGACGGGGTTTCACAGTGTTCGCCAGGATGGTCTCGATCTCCTGACCTCGTGATCCGCCCGTCTCGGCCTCCCAAAGTGCTGGGATTACAGGCTTGAGCCACCGCGCCCGGCCCGGTAAAGGTATTTAAAGCCTCGAAAGGAGGGCGTGTGGGTGCAGTCAATCTGCCAGTCCTCAACAGGACGGGTTCCTGGGTTCAGCGAGAGGCTGTCTTTGTTTGCCCCCAGGGTTATTTTGGGAGCAAAGTTCACAGGCCCGAGTGACTCTATTGTGGTTGCCAGGCCCTTGCCCATAAAGAGATGGTCCACCCAGGTGGTCATGGTGTCCCGCCTCATATGGAGATAATCATGTAAATTTTTTTTTTTTTTCTTTGAGACAGAGTCTCATTCTGTCACCCAGGCTGGAGTGCAGTGGCTCAGTCTTGGCTCACTGCCACCTCTGCCTCCCAGGTTCAAGTGATTCTCCTGCCTCAGCCTCCCGAGTAGCTGGAATTACAGGTGGGTGGCACCACGCCCGGCTAATTTTTGTATTTTTAGTAGAGATGGGGTTTCTCCATGTAGGCCAGGGTGGTCTAGAATTTCTGACCTCAAGTGATCCACTCGCTTCGACCTCCCAAAGTGCTGGGATTACAGGCGTGAACCACTGTGCCTAGCTGGGAATCATGTAAACTTTTAACCATTTTCTACCGGTCGGGCTGAGGAAGCAAGAGCTTTTGACCTATGAGCCACTAACCCTCAGGTGTTAGAGTCCCCTGACTTTCTTTAGCTCATGCTTGTTTTGATGTTTTACTTATTGTTATTTTTGAGTCAGAGTCTCGCTCTGTCACCCAGACTGGAGTGCGTGGTGCGATCTCGGGTCCATGCAACTTCTGCCTCCTGGGTTCAAGTGACTCTCCTGCCTCAGCCTCCCGAGTAGCTGGGATTACAGGCGCATGCCATCACATCCCGCTAATTTTTGTATTTTTAGTAGAGACAGGCTTTCACCATGTTGGCCAGGCTGGTCTCCAACTCCTGACCTCAGGTGATCTGCTCGCCTTGGCCTTCTAAAGTGCTGGGATTAGAGGCATGAGCCACCGTGCCCAGCTGCTTGTTCTTTTGTAGTTAAGATGGATTTACATCAAGAGAATGGGCACAGGGGAACAAGGCCAGCTGGGCCACTGCTCCCGGAATTCCCTCTTAGCTTTCCTGTCAGCCCTTGCATTTCCCAATGTCACTAAGGAGTTTCCTCTTTGATGTCCCAGGCAGTGAAGGACTGCCACTTGCTCAGGCTCCTGCACAGCCTCTAAAACCTGCAGTGTTTCTTTTGCATGTTTAATGGGGGATTTCCTTGCATTTAGAAGACCCATTTTCCAAGTAGCTGTGTGTGCATGAGGGACAAGGAAGGTGCCCTTGGAGTTGGTGCACCTATAAAGTGCCTTTCCGTGACCCTGAGCCGGGCCCTGGCGAGGGGACTCGCTCTGCTTTTTGCGCCGAGGTGTTAGGTGGCAGCATGGGCATCTGCTGTTTGGTGTAGACTCACCACAGCATGTCCTGCCCCTCTTTGTTTATTTTCCATGCAACTACTTCCATCAGTGAGCCATTCAGCACCAGGATTCTAGAGGGTGCACCCCTGAGGTCTATTCTACTGCAGCAGGCCTGGCCCATGTTTCAACCCCGGAACGAGTTAGGCTGTCCCAGGAACAGGCTGGCATGAGAGGCTGGATTAAGGGTACCACAAGTTTTTATAGTAATCTTGAGGGAGTCCAGGAGGGCGCCTGATCACGGCGAGCCTTCCTCCCGAGAGCCAACATGGCCCTTTATTTCTAAAACTCCCTGCACCTGGAGGGGAGAGAGGACCTCGAAGGTGTGTCTGAAAGTCAGGTTTTGGGGCCGGGCGAGGTGGCTCACTCCTATAATCCCAGCACTTTAGGAGGCCGAGACAGGTGGATCACTTGAGGTCAGGAGTTTGAGACCAGCTTGGCCAATGTGGTGAAACCCCACGTCTACTAAAAATACAAAAATTAGCCAGATGTGGTGGTGCACGCCTGTAATTCCAGCTACTCAGGAGGCTGAGGCAGGAGAATCGCTTGAACCCGGAAGTGAAGGTTGCAGTGAGCTGAGATTGCACCACTGCACTCCAGCCTGGCGACAGAGCAAGACTCCGTCTCAAACAAAACAAAACAAAACAAAACAAAACAAAAAAACAAAAAAACCCAAAAAAGTCAGGTTTTGGGCTTCCTCTACTGGAATGGCGATGGCTGTGACTGCCCCAAGGAGCCAACCAGACGCGGCGTTTCTCCCACAACAGAACGAGGTGTTCCTCCCACAACCAGACACGGTGTTTCTCCCAGTTTTGGGGGGACTCCTAGGGCTACTCTCCATTTCTCTGCTACAGAAGGTGAGTTTTTGTTTTTTTGCTTCCACTGGATTCGATCATTTGTTGATGTGAGTCCATAAATTAGATCATTTATGGGACACGTGCCATAATGGTCCCCTCTCCATTTGGGACCTCCCATAAGGGGAGCAGTTTCTCTGGCCCTGGATGGTGTGATGTCCCAGTGCGAGTACCTCCAGCCGGGCAAGTCCCTATTGTACCTGCAAAGGAGGAGCATAAGGAGGGGGTGAAATGGGATTAGATTCCACAGGAGACTCTGATAGTGCAGGGGATGCTGGGGAGTCAGAAGGAGGTAAGGAGCCCTGAGAACCCCTATCTGGACTTGGAGCTGGGCCATGGGGCCTGGGGACCCTTCCCTTTAATAAAAGAGGGTCTTCGCATGGGTCTGGGGGGCTTTCTAGCTTACTGGATTTTAGCCTGCAGCTTTTGCGTAGAGCCGGGTTCTGTTGTAAGGCCACACATGCTTGCTTATAGGGTACTTAGGACCATTGTCCCTGATTCCTACGGAAAGACAGAGCTGCAGGATGTCAATGAAGCTCACGGTTCCACTCTCTGACCACTTTTCATTGTCAGCGAACTTGTACCCAGGCCAAACAGTGTAACATAAGATGTCTTTTCCTTTTTAGCTCATCTACCCGAAAGGTGTTCCAATTTTTAAAGATATGTCCCAGGGACGGTCAGTGAGAGTAAAGGAAGTGGTTCCCATGGTGCCGAGATAATCCTGCAATGAAAAAAACAGATACCAAAGTCCAGGAGGTCACAGGTGTCCCTGAGCCAAGCTGGACCATGACAGGGTCTGGGACATGCCCTTGAATCCTCATGAAACCAGGGCCCCAGGAGGTCACGGGCATTTGGCATGCACCGTCCTGGGTCTCACAGGTGCTGGAAGTCTCCAGGCCCGACTGACGTGGCCCCCCCTGCTGGCTGGGAGGCCCGACATCTCGCCAGCAAGCCTTTGCCTGCCTCGCTGGTTGGCCATTGGTGATGTCCAATTACAATGCCTGGAATGTCTGATGCAATCCCGCGGCCTGGTATCTACATGACTAAGCATCTTTTGTTCAGCAAGGAAAGCCAGCTGAAGGACCATCTGAAGGAGCTGGAAAATGCATAAGGAGGGACGGGGCACTCTTAATGTGTCCCTCAAAACAGACTTTGGCCAGGCGCGGTGGCTCATGCCTGTAATCCCAACACTTTGGGAGGCCAAGGTGGATGGATCACTTGTCAGCAGTTCAAGACCAGCCTGGCCAACATGGTGAAACCCCATCTCTACCAAAAGTATAAAAAATTAGCTGGGCGTGGTGGCAGACCCCTGTAGTCCCAGCAACCTGGGAGGCTGAGGCAGGAGAGTTGCTTTAACCCAGGAGGCAGAGGTTGCCGTGAGCCGAGATGGTGTCATTGCACTCCAGCCTGGGCAAAAGAGAGTCCGTCAAAAAAAAAAAAAGAAAAAAGAAAAAAAAGGAAATTTTGTAAAACAGAAAACGCGATCAGACAATAAATCACAATGGCCACGAGGTGGCGGCCGAGTGCTACCAGAGGAACAGCAAACAGCTGCGTCTGAAATGAGGCCAGAAAGGTGTGAAATGAAGCAGCAAAACAGCCCAAATACTGAATGTTGAGAGCAACCCACGTGGTTAGGATAATGATGAGTGGTGCAGAGGCAGCCAGAGGGCAGCAGCACGTATATCCACAGGAAGGGTACAGGCAACTTAGAAACCTTTCCCAGCGCTTGACTGAAACAGCCCTGGGAAAAGCAGCAGCAGCCAACCAGGCAGCCTGGCACTGCCACGGTACCCGCTGCGGGGAAGGGAAACTGGAGTGAATGACGCGGACAAACCTCCATCCGAGTCATGGCACCAGAAACGTTGACGGCTGCTGGGAGGCCTCCATTCTTGTCTTCTTAGTTTAAAAGAATTTAAACAAGAGACACACAGCCAAGGAGAAGCAGCACAGAGCAATGTATTGTAAAGGAGAAAGAATATTTTGAAAGTGCGACGCAGGAGACAGGACACCCTGAGAGAGAGGATTCAGGGCCGTCTGCTCGTAAGGGCGAGACAGCAGAGACTGGCATCAGGGAGGCTCCTCCATGGGAGTCTTCCATGATTACTCACAGCGGGTGGGCAGAGGCGTTGCTAGGAAACATGTTCGGGGGGGGGGCGTCCTCTGGGTGCACATGCGCAGTACCTACACCTGCTTGTTCATAAGTTGCGTGTCTCATTAGCATCTTAAATCTCCACCCAGGGGTGTGTTTTCTATTATAATGAGCAAAGGGTCAGTCTGAGGATAGGGTAAGTCAAATATGCATGCTCTCTAGTTGGGGAGGGGGGATTTCTCTCCTGGAGCTAGCTTTGCTTGGAGGAGCTGGACCACAGTGCAAATGCAAAGGCTTACTGTGTTGACTGTACAGTGGTCATGGTGGCTGCATCCTAAGGATATGGTCACTTCCTTGACTACCTATCCTGGCTCATAAGCAGAAGTCAAGCCCCTGGGCCGGGCGCCATGCCTCACACTTGTAATCCCAGCACTTTGGGAAGCCGAGGCAGGCGGATAACAAGGTGAGGAGTTTGAGACCAGCCTGGCCAACACGGTGAAACCCCATCTCTACTAAAAATACGAAAAAAAAAAAAAAAAAAAAAAACTGGTGCACTGGCAGGTGCCTGTAATCCCAGCTACTCCGGAGGCTGAGGCAGGAGAATCACTTGAACCGGGGAGGCAGAGATTGCAGTGAGCTGAGATGGTGCCATTGCACTCCAGCCTGGGTGACAGAGCAAGACTCCATCTAAAAAAAAAAAAAAAAAATATATATATATATATATATATTCAAGCCCCTACCATAATGCTAACCTTGTGGTCTTTCATTAGTTTTACAAAGGCGGCTTTGGTCTCAAGGAGTGGAGTAGTTTTGGGAAGAGACTATTATCGTCCTTACTTTATTTTTTATTTGTATTTATTTATTTTTGTTTTGAGATGGAGTTTCGCTCTTGTCACCCAGGCTGGAGTACAATGGCACAATCTCGGCTCACTGCAACCTCCGCATCTCAGGTTCAAGTGATTCTCCTGCCTCAGCTTCCTGAGTAGCTGGGATTACAGGTGCCCGCCACCACGTCAGCTAATTTTTAATTTTTTTAGTAGAGACAGAGTTTCGTCATGTTGGTCAGGCTGGTCTTGAACTCCTGACTTCAGGTGATTCACCTGCCTTGGTCTTTCAAAGGTATTACAGGTGTGAGCCATCATGCCTGGCCCATCCTTACTTTAAACTATGAACTAAATTCCTCCCATAGTTAGCTTGGCCTATGCCACCTGAGCAAAGGCAGGTTAGCTTGTGAGATTAGAAGCAAGCTGGAGTCAGTTATGTTAGATTCTTCTCTTTTTTTTGAGCAGGAGTCTCACTCTGTCACCCAAGCTGGAGTGCAGTGGCGCAATCTCGGCTCATTGCAAGCTCCGCTTCCCAGGTTCACGCCATTCTCCTGCCTCAGCCTCCCGAGTAGCTGGGACTACAGGTGCCTGCCACCACATCCCGCTAATTTTTCTTTTGTAGTTTTATTAGAGATGGGGTTTCACTGTGTTAGCCAGGATGGTCTCGATCTCCTGACCTTGTGATCCACTCGCCTCGGCCTCCCAAAGTGCTGGGATTACAGGCATGAGCCACCACCCCTGGCCACTGTTTGGACGAACGGAGGCAAGATGGCGCACTTCCGGGTTCTTCATCCCCCCCCAACTTTTCCCACGCGCGCGAAAATGCAGCCGACGCCCGGGAAGGTGCAGACTAACTGGGCATGCGCCAGGTGACGTCAATCTGAAGAGACCAAGATTTACCTGGTCGCACCTGCGGAACGCCCCCGGACACGCCCGTGCCCCGCCTATCGCCCTCCCACTCCCAGAAAAGCCGCTGCGGACGAGTGCCACGCGCGGACTTCCCAGCTTCCCCACTGCGGTCGGGACTGTCGGAACTCCGTCCGAGGGCAGCACGGAGAACTCTGGGGGCCTCATTTGCCGGAGGCCAACAGACCTCTCCTTACCCACCTTCTTCCCCTGAAGCTAGGTGACCAAAATAAACTTGCAGTTTTGCTCCTACCCTTGCCTAGTCGCTGGTTCCTTTGCGCCCGCTCTGGTGGTCTTAGAAAAAAAACAAAACAGCCTCCTCTCATTGTTATAATCTTGCTAAAGTGGTTTCACTCCTGGCCTCAAGCTATCTTCCTGCCTTGGCCTCCCAAAGTGATGAGATTACCGATGTGAGCCACCAGGCCCACCTACTGTCAATTCTAGTGTAAAGAGTAAATTGGGCTGGGCGTGGTGGCTCACACATGTAATCTCAGCACTTTAGGAGGCCGAGGTGAGCGGATCTCTTGAGGTCAGGCTGGCTCAGAACGGTCTGGGTGAATGAACGCCTGTCTTAGCCTGGAGTCAGGGCTAGATTCAGAACAGCCTGGGTGGACAGACGTCTCAGCCTGGAGTCAGGGCTGGGCTCAGAACAGTCTGGGCGGACGACAGTGTGACAGCCACCACCCAGCCATGCCAGACGCCTCCATCCGAGATGTCCTGGTTCCTCCGACTGCACAGTGTGACAGCCACCACCCAGCCATGCCAGAGGCCTCCATCCGAGACGTCCTGGTCCCTCCGACTGCACAGTGTGACAGCCACCACCCGGCCGTGCCAGAGGCCTCCATCCGAGATGTCCTGGTCCCTCCGCCTGCAGTGTGACAGCCACCACCCAGCCATGCCAGACGCCTCCATCCGAGACGTCCTGGTCCCTCCACCTGCAGTGTGACAGCCACCATCCAGCCATGCCAGACGCCTCCATCCGAGACGTCCTGGTCCCTCTGCCTGCACAGTGTGACAGCCACCACCCAGCCATGCCAGACGCTTCTATCCGAGACGTCCTGGTCCCTCCGACTGCACAGTGTCCTCCGACTGCACAGTGTGACAGCCACCACCCGGCCGTGCCGGGTAAGATACCCAATTAAATTTGAATTTCAGATAAACAATTTTAGCATAAGTATGTCCCCAACATTGGTAAAAATGACTATTTGTTGTTTATCTGAGATTCAGAATAAGCTGGGCATCTTGGACTTTTTATTTGCTCAACCTAGAAACTCATGAGTGCCTAAGGAGGTCAAGGGAAATTCCCGACCACCCCAAATCTGTGTCGGACCCAGGGGCAGTCACAACGGGGTGCAGTGGTTGTACCTGGTGACTCAGGCCGCTTGTCTACCTCCTCATGTCCCCGCCTGCCCCTAGCACCACGGCGTCATGCCCTACCCTCCAGGGGGCCCAGAAAGCAGCGCGTTTGCCCAGGGCCATGGTCCTCTAGGCAGAGGGTTCAGCCCAAGGAGGGCAGCCCTAGTTCCCAAGCCTCCTGCAGCATTGACTGTCCACTGCAGCTGGCCTGGGGTCTGCAGCTGGCCTTCTGCTTCTGGCCCTGGCTGGCCCTGGCTGACCTCTCCAGAAGGTCTCTGGAAGCTTCTTCCCACAGGGTCCTCCCGTCTACGGTAATCTTCCCCGGTTCTGAGAAACAAACTGGAGAGGCCCAGGCACACCCCACCTCTTCTCTCTGGGTCTCCACAGCTTCTCCTCTGCCTCCTCCCCAAGGGGATCACTCCGGCCCTTACCCTCTCCAGTGACCCTCTCCACACCCACCCGGCTTCCCCCTTCCTCTGAGCACCCCAGACCCCAAAGGACAAGGTGAGGGAGCCTTTGGAGAAATATTGCCTGACGTCAGGGGTCCCCCACTCTCGGGGGAACCATGCGGCCAGCACGGCAGTCAGCCCCCTCCCCGCAGTCAGCTCCCTCCCTGCAGGCAGCTCCTCCCCATAGTCAGCCCGCTCCCCGCAGGCAGCCACCTCTCGAAGGCACCCAGTCCCCGCAGGCAGCCCCCTCCCCGCGGTCAGCTCCCTCCCTATAGTCAGCCCCCTCCCAGCAGGCAGCCGCCTCTCCGCCTCACCTCACAGCTGCAGGGGTCTGGGCTCGGCAGTGTTGGAGGCAGCTCAGGTTGAAGGCCGGGCAGCGGGCACTTCTCCCCCAGCCTCCTGCGGCCCAGGCATCACTGGAAGCGAAGTTTGTCCCCACTTTGTATCAGTGGCAAAGAAAGAGCACCCAATTGGACAAAAGGCAAGCCGGCTGCGTTCCTGGCCCAGAGTGGGTGAGAGTGAGCCTCCGCCCTGTGGGGGAGGCTGAGGCCGGGGCTGTGAGGAGTCCCATGCGGGGAGGAGGCTGTAGGAGCACCTCAATGCGCCTCTTGATACCATGCATGCTTAGCAAGCCCTGGGGACTGTTCTCTCGGGCGGGGACTTCCGGCTTGTAATGACATGTCACTGCCTTAAAGGGAACTGGGGTCACCAGCTCTGGTTTGTGCCCATCTGGTGTGTTCTTGTCTCCCTGGTATTTGGCAGGGGATCCTAAGCCTCTTCTGGCATGCTGAGACATCTGGAGCTCATCAAGCCTTGGAGCCTGTAGATAAAGAGATTAAAGGAAAAAAGAAAAGAAATCCCGCCCTGGGAGAGTTGGGGCAGGATTAGCCCGGAGGCCACGCCTCTGCGGGGGTCTCCCATAGGCTGGGCCAGCCTCTGCCCTCCCTGCTTCCAGAACCCTGAAGGCTGATGGCGGCCAGTCTCCACCCACCCCAGAGCCCAGCCTAGCAGTAGAAGGCCGCCCATCCCGCTCGAACGTCCCTCTTCTTCCAGGGTCAGCCTGCATGCCACTCTCACAGAGGCCAGGCAGGTGGTGGGGCCGGGAGTTTATCCTCTGCTTGAGGGGGGGTCTGGGGTGCAACTGAGCCTTTCACCCTTTGAGAGGAGTCAGGGTCATGCAGCGTCTCCAGCAAGTGGTGGCAGAAACTGATGGAGCATCCTTTTTTTTTTTTTTTTTTTGAGACGGAGTCTCGCTCTGTCACCCAGGCTGAAGTGCAGTGGCGCGATCTCGGCTCACTGCAAACTCTGCCTCCCGGGTTTACGCCATTCTCCTGCCTCAGCCTCCCGAGTAGCTGGGACTACAGGTGCCCACCATCTCGCCCGGCTAGTTTTTTGTATTTTTTAATAGAGACGGGGTGTAGGCCATCCTGTAGGCCAGGATGGTCTCGATCTCCTGACCTCGTGATCCACCCGTCTCGGCCTCCCAAAGTGCTGGGATTACAGGCTTGAGCCACCGCGCCCGGCCTGGAGCATCCTAATCACAAAATAGGAAGAGAGTTTACAAAATAGGAGCGTTTACCAAGAGCCTCTCCCTCCCTCCCTCTGTGGGGAAAAGAAAGAGAGATCAGCCTGTTACTGTCTATATAGAAGGAAGCAGACATAAGAGACTCCATCTTGTTCTGTATTTGAGATGCTGTTAATCTGTGACCCGACCCCCAACCTTGTCCTTGCAAGAGACATGTGCTGTGGTGACTCAAGGTTTAACGGATTTTGGGCTGTGCAGGGTGTGCTTTGTTAAACAAGTGCCTGAAGGCAGCTTGCTGGTTAAAAAGTCATCACCATTCTCTTAATCTCAAGTACCCAGAGACACGTACACGGCCAAAGGTCGCAGGGACCTCTGCCTAGGAAAGCTAGGTATTGTGCAAGGTTTCTCCCCATGTGATAGTCTAAAACAATGCTGCTAAAGGGTTTATGGAGATGTTTGCATATGTAGATCAAGGCACAGCAGTTTCCTTTGAACTTATTCATGTCACAGAGATCTTTATCCGTATGTCTTACTGCTAATTTTCTACGTACAATGATCCTATTATCCTGCCACTTCCTTTTCTTTAAGATGGTAAAGATAATGATCAATAAATACTGAGGGAACTCAGACACCGGGGCCGGCACGGGTCCTCTGTAAGCTGAGCGCCGGTCCCCTGGGTCCACTTTTTCTTTCTCTATACTTTGTCTCTGTGTCTTATTTCTTTTCTCAAGTCTCTCGTTCCACCTAACGAGAAACACCCACAGGTGTGGAGGGGCAGGCCACCCCTTCATCCCTCCCTCCCACCCTCCCACCCTCTCTTTCTGTCTCTCAAGTAGAAGTGGGGTCTCTCTATGTTACCCAGGCTGCTCTCGAACTCCGGGGCTCGAGCGATCCTCCTGCCTCAGCCTCCCAAAGTGCTGAATTACAGGTGTGAGCTGCTGGGCCCAGCCCCAGGCCCTCTTACAGGGGTGAGCTGCCCGGAAACAACCCAGAGCCGTATCCCCCTCAGGGTGCAGTGACAGGACCCCTGCCACCCCCAACCCAGGCCCAAAAGGAGGGGCCAGGAGGAGAGGGGCCACCAAGGCAGGTGAGCTGCTTAAGAGGAGCGAGGGCTGTGGACAGTCCTGCGGACTGCAGGAGGGGCCAGCAGGATCAATATCCAGCTTCTCTCTCCTGCTGGGCTCCTGCTGGGGCTCCCTGTTGGTCACCCCAAAACTTACTGTGGGGCTGGCCAGGCTCAGCTGCTGGTTCTGCCTTGGGGCACCTCCTAGGTGGAGTCAGGGCGGCTGAAGGCTTCTCCACTCATGCGTCCACTGTCTGGACATCCTGCCCCTGCTGACCTCCAGGACTTGCAGTGTGCGAAGGCCACACCACAGCCCCTCCTCTGCTGCCTCCCTCATGCCTCCCGGAATGATGCTCTTAACCCCCCATTAGAGGCCCCTATTCTTCCTGACTGTACCTCTTGACACCCTGAGTACAGTTCAAGAGACCGTGAAGAAACTCACACAAGTGACAATTGGAGGCTCTGAGAGAAAACAGTGCAGTCACTATGCATTTATTTTTATTTACTTATTTTTTTTTTAGAGATGAGGTCTTGCTTTGTTGGCCAAGCTGGTCTTTTGAACTCCTGGCCTCAAATGATCCTCCCACCTTGGTCTCCCAAACTGTGGAGTTGACAGGTGTGAGCCGTTCTCTCCGGCTTACTCTGCGTGTTACAGGATGGGATGTGTTGATGAAAGAAAACCAAACTCTGAAATATTTGAAGAGGTTTATTCTGAGCTAAATGTGAGGACCGTGGCCTGTGACAGAGACTCAGGAGGTCCTGAGAACACGTGCCCAAGATGGCCGGGGAACAGCTCGATTTTACACCCTTCAGGGAGAAAGAAGTTACAGGCTGATATGGTTTGGATTTGTGTCCCCCCTTGCCCCCCAGATCTCATGTGGAATAGGTGGAGGGGCCTGGTGGGAGGTGACTCGATCATGGGGTCAGATTTCCCCCTTGCTGTTCTGGGGATAGTGAGTTCTCAGGAGATCTGATGGTTTGAAAGTGTGTGGTGCGTCCCCCTTTGCTCCTTCTCCCTTGGGCTCAAGGGATCCACCTGCCTCGGCTTCCCAAAGTGTTGGGATTACAGGTGTGAGCCACTGCGCCTGGCTGAAGCCTCTGTTGATCCTGATTTTTTTTCCCATTGCTATTATGGCTGTTTTTCTCCTCTTCTTTTAATGACGGGTCTCTCACAAGAATTATCCACATTTTTTTTTTTTTTTTTGAGACGGAGTCTGGCTCTGTCACCCAGGCTGGAGTGCAATGGCCGGATCTCAGCTCACTGCAAGCTCTGTCTCCTGGGTTTACGCCATTCTCCTGCCTCAGCCTCCCAAGTAGCTGGGACTACAGGCACCCGCCACCTTGCCCGGCTAGTTTTTTGTATTTTTTAGTAGAGACGGGGTTTCACCGGGTTAGCCAGGATGGTCTCGATCTCCTGACCTCGTGATCCGCCCGACTCGGCCTCCCAAAGTGCTGGGATTACAGGCTTGAGCCACTGTGCCCGGCCCAAATTATCCACATTTTTAAGGCTGGGCACAGTGGCTTACACCTGTAATCTCAGCACTTTGGGAGGTCGAGGCAGGTGGATCATTTGAGGTCAGGAGTTTGAGACCAGCCTGGCCAACATGGTGAAACCTCATCTCCACAAAAAATACAAATATTAGCCAGGCCTGGTTGCACAAGCCTGTAATCCCAGCTACTTGGGAGGCTGAAACACAAGAATTGCTTGAACCTGGGAGGCAGAGATTGCAGTCAGTGGAGACTGCACCACTGCACTCCAGCTCAGGCAACAGAGTGAGACCCTGTCTTATAAAAAAAAAAAAAAAAAAAAAAAAAGCAAGAGTTATCCAAGTTTTTAGTTTACCCAAAGAAATAACTAACTTGTGTATCCTATCTAATGTGTACATAATTTATATATTATTAATTTCTGATGTCACTTTTATTAGTTTCTTTCTTCTGTTTTTTTTTTTTTTTGGATTCCATTTGCTGTTCTTTCTGTTACTTCTTGTGATGAATTCATTCATCAATGTTGAATCTTTTTTTTTGAGATGGAGTCTCGCTCTGTTACCCAGGCTGGAGTGCAATGGCAGGATCTTACCTTACTGCAACCTCCGCCTCCCGGGTTCCAGTGATTCTCCTGTCTCAGCCTCCCAAGTAGCTGGGATTACAGGTGTGTGCCACTACGCTCAGCTAATTTTTGTATTTTTAGTAGAGACAGGGTTTCACTATGTTGGTCAGGCTGGTCTCCAACTCCTGACCTCCGGCCTTGGCCTCCCAAAGTGCTGGCATTACAGGCATGAGTCCCTGTGCCTAGCCTGAATGTTTTTTTAATGTATGAAGGTAAGGGCCAATGGGAAATCTTCCCTTTTAACCCTTGCCATTTCCATGAAAACTCAGCTCAGAAAAGGCAGATTAACTGGAGAAAAGGCACACAGGTTTATTAACGTATTCACAGGGGAAAACACAGAGTGCTATCCCCCACACTGCAGCGGGGTTCAGACGCTGAGGGACCATCTTGGCCACACAGGCCATGGGGAGAGAAGACGAACTCTGAGGGCAGTGGAGCAGGGAGCAGAGATTAACTTGTAGACAGTTCTCTTTGGAATGTGGATGGGCCTGAGGGACAGACATTATTATCTTTTGAAAGGGTCTGTTCAGATATGGTGACAGTCTTTGTCTTGGGGTAGGGGGAAGAAAATACAGTTGTTCTTGGTGGGTTCAGACTTTAGGCAGACAAAAGAAGTTTAGAGAACTCCATCCTGACTTTGGGAGAGTCTGTGGGTTGTGGGGGAGAACAGAAAGTTCCTGAAGTTTCTTCAGCACGTCAAAGTGCCATAATTTGAGGTATTGGGTTCTGAGACCTAACAGTGGATATAGTTCTCTCAAAGCATGCAGTTATGGCCGGGCGTGGTGGCTCATGCCTGCAATCCCAGCACTTTGGGAGGCTGAGGAAGGTGGATCACCTGAGGTCAGGAGTTCGAGCCCAACCATGGCCAACGTGGTGGAACCTCGTCTCTACTAAAAATACAAAAATTAGCCAGGTGTGGTAGTGCATGCCTGTCGTCCCAGCTACTTGGGAGACTGAGACAGGAGAATCGCTTGAACTTAGAGGTAGAGGTTGCAGAGCTGAGATCGTGCCACTACACTCTAGCCTGGGCAACAAGAGCAAAGCTCCGTCTCAAAAAAATAAATAAATAAAAAACTAGCAAGATGTGGTGGTGTGTGCCTGTGGTCTCGGCTACTTAGGAGGTTGAGGCAGGAGGATCACTTGAGCCCAGGAGGTCAGGGCTGCAGTGAGCTTTGATTGTACCCACTGCATTCCTGTTGCATTCGGCAACAGAGGGAAATCCTATTTTCATTTTGATTTCTTCTGTGACACACGGGTTATTTATAAATATACTTGTTCATTTCCAAACAGAGGAGGATTTTCTTGTTTTGAGTAATAATTTCTGGTCTAATTGAATTGTAATTAGAGAAGCCACTCTTTTTTTTTTTTTTTTTTTTTTTTTTTTTTTTTTTTGAGACGGAGTCTCACTCTGTCGCCCAGGCTGGAGTGCAGTGGCCGGATCTCAGCTCACTGCAAGCTCCACCTCCCGGGTTCACGCCATCTCCTGTCTCAGCCTCCCGAGTAGCTGGGACTACAGGCGCCCGCCTCGTCGCCGGCTAGTTTTTTGTATTTTTTAGTAGAGACGGGGTTTCACCGTATTAGCCAGGATGGTCTCGATCTCCTGACCTCGTGATCCGCCCGTCTCGGCCTCCCAAAGTGCTGGGATTACAGGCTTGAGCCACCGCGCCCGGCCTAGAGAAGCCACTCTGTATGATTTCAATTAATTTGTGGAAACTTTTTCATGGCTCATTATGTGATCGATAGTTGTAAATGTTTGTGTGTACTTGAAAAAGATGTGTGTTCTGGGATCGCTGTGTCCGGTTTTCTATGTGGGTTACCTTTCTTTTATTAATGTGAAAATTTGTTTTATTTTCTAAACTTTTGAATTGAATTTTTTTTGTTTGTTTGTTTTGAGATGCGGTCTTGTTCTGTTGAGTGCACTGGCGCAATCTCAGCTCACTGCAGCCTCTGCCTGCGGGTTCAAGCAATTCTCCCACCTAAGCCTCCCCAGTAGCTGGGATTACAGGAGCCCACCACTACACCTGGCTAATTTTAGTAATTTTAGTAGAGACGTGGTTTCACCATCTTGGCCAGGCTAGTCTTGAACTCCTGACCTTGTGATCCACCTGCTTCGGCCTCCCAAAGTGCTGGGATTGCAGGCATGAGCCACCATGCCCAGCAAGATCACTTTTTAAAAGACGTTCTTGGCTAGTGCTGTGGCTCACACCTGTATTCCTTGAGCACGGGAGTTCGAGACCAGCTGGGGCAATATGGCAAAACCCTGTCTCTACAAAAATACAAAAATTAGGTGGGCATGGTGGTGTGCACCTGTCATCCCAGTTACTTCGGGGGCAGAGGCAGGAGGATCGCTTGAGCCTGGGTTAAGGCTACAGTAAGCTGCGTCCCCACCACTGCACTCCAGCTTGGGCAACAAAGTGAGGTCCCGTCTAAAAATAAAAATAAAAAATAAAATAAAATAAAATAAAAATGTTCTTTTAGTACAAGTATGTTGGAAGTATGTTGGTGATAACCTTTCTGTCTGACAAAGTCTTTCTTCCAATGCTCTTGTTGCCTGTAGAATTCAGGGCTATCATCTCTCCTGGCTTCCATAGTTGTCCTTCTCACTACCGCCCCCTGGTGGCTGATCTTTTTCTCTGGCCATTAACAGGACTTTTTTTTGTTTGGGCTTCTGCATTTTCACAGGTGCATGTGGGGTTATTTATTTGTTGACACTGCCTGAAGTTTTCTGGGCTGCCTGATCTGTGGCTGGATCCACTTTATCAGTTCTGGAAATGTCTCAGCTATTAAGTCTTCAATATTGCCTTTGTGCTATTCGCTCAGCTATTTGGGGAACTGTCACGGTGTACGTATCTGCTATCTTTGTATATTTCTTACTTTTTCTACTTTTGAGTATGGATCGGGCACTGAGGGGAAGGACCGTCAGAAGGATTTTCCACAGATCCCTCTGCTCCCCAGATGGGAAGGCAGGTCCCAAGTTTTCCCCATGGAGGAGGCTGGTTCTCCCAAAGGGACCTGGGTGCTTTCTGGAGAGGGAATGGTGGCTGTGTTTTTAAATTGTGGACCAGGCCGGGTGCAGTGGCTCACACTTATAATTCCAGCATTTTGGGAGGCTGAGGCAGGGGGATCACTTAAGCCCAAGAGTTCAAGATCAGCCTGGGCAACACAGTGAGATCCCATATCTATAAAAAAAATTTTTTAAAAAATAGCTGGGTGTAGTGGCGGTGCCTGTGGTCCCAGCTACTTGGAAGCTGAGGCAGGAGGATCACTTGAGCCTGGGAGGACTGCAGACTTGGCGTGGGCCTGGGGGCCGCGGCCCGTTCTCTTCTGCTTGTCTCCTGGTTGTCTCCGTGTCCACGCTGGCTTCAAGGTTCCCTGAAACCAGCCAGGGGTGGCCCTGGAGAGGGTCCGAGGGGGTCGGGTGGGGCTTCCTGTGCCACACGCCCTCCTCTTTCGCCCACAGGGCAGAAGTTCAGCTACACTAGCAAGGGCTGTGGGCTCCCTATGTCCAGATGATGAACCTCACCCAGCCTGTGGTCCCTGGTAGGTCTTACCCCACAGAAACTGAGGATGGACTGATTGACTTGAAGACTGAGAAGCTGGACATGACCTGCTGTGAAAAGAGCCTCTGTAACAAGGGCATCAAGAGGCTGTGGATGGGGGAGGCGGCACACGGTCCTGCCTGGGCCTTACCTCCCGAGGTCCCCACAGGGGCTGAGCGGTGGGGGGCTGGTGAGGGGCAGTGCCAGGACCTGCTGCCCATCCTCTGGAGGCTCATCTGCGGGCAGATGCTGGGAAGCAGGGGCTGCATGGCGCTACAGAGAGGAGGGCGCCCAGTTCTGGGCCGGCATGGAGACTGGGAAATCCCGGGTGGGAGGCTCAGGTTCAGAGCCCTGAGATGAGCCTTCCTTCCTCATCCTTCCCTTTCTCTCTCCCCGCTCCCCTGCAGGCTGAGGTTGGGAAGGAGGTTGAGGCTGCAATGAGCTGTGATTGTACCACTGCACTCTAGCCTGGGCAACAGAGGGAGACCCTATCTCAAAAAACAAAACAGGCCAGGTGTGGTGGCTCATGCCTGTAATCCCAGCACTTTGGGAAGCTGAGGCAGGCAAATCACCTGAGGTCGTGAGTTCGAGACCAGCCTGGCCAATATGGTGAAACCCCATCTCTACTAGAAATACAAAAATCAGCTGGGTGTAGTGGCACGCACCTGTAATCCCAGTTACTTGGGAGGCTGAGGCAGGAGAATTGCTGGAACCCGGGAGCCGGAGGTTGCGGTGAGCTGAGATCGTGCCACTGCACTCCAGCCTGGGCGACAAGAGCACGACTCCATCTCAAAAACAAAAACAAACAAAACACCAAATAATCCCCCTGCCAATGAACTGGGGACCATGTGCATAGAGGGTATAAAATCAATTGAGTGGGACACAATTGATACTTTTCTTTTCTTTTTTTTTTTTTTTCTGAGATGGAGTCTTGCTCTGTCGCCCAGGCTGGAGTGCAGTGGCGCGATCTGGGCTCACTGCAAGCTCCGCCTCCTGGGTTCACGCCATTCTCCTGTCTCAGCCTCCCGAGTAGCTGGGACTACAGGCGCCCACCACCTCGCCCGGCTAGTTTTTTGTATTTTTTTAGTAGAGACGGGGTTTCACCATGTTCGCCAGGATGGTCTCGATCTCCTGACCTCATGATCCGCCCGTCTCGGCCTCCCAAAGTGCTGGGATTACAGGCTTGAGCCACCACGCCCGGCGATACTTTTCAAATAAAGTAGAAGGCATCACATGAAGCGAGGATAACTTGCTGTGTGAAAGCTGTGCTTTCATTATCCGTAGACACAGAGTACACACCTCTCGGGGATGCTTGTGCTCTGACTGGCATGTAACACGCACTGCTTATGGACGGTCAGATTAAAACATACATTTTAAGAGTCAAAAATACAACAAGTCAGTGTCCCTAGCAATATTCTAACTTCTCCATTGCTTGGTGTTACGACGTCTGGCTCAGCCATCATCAGGCCCTGGGACCCGAGCAGTGTGACTGCAGGGCCAGCAGAGTGACCCGTGGACCATGGGCCCTGCTGGTGCTGCCCCTTCAGGTCTGACCTGTGCTCTGGTGCAGTGCTTGGCGGGGCAGTCAGGCCTCTTGAGCCCGCGCCTTGCCCACAGCTGCCCGGAGTCACTGGGGAGTCTTTTGTGCCTGATGCCTCCAGCTCCGCCCTTGTCCTCCCCGCTCTCAGGAGCCACCCCCACCTCACCTGGCTCATCCTCTCAGAGGCCATGGAGTCTCCAAGCAGAGACCCCTGAGGGCACAGAGTGGATTCTGCTTTTCAGAGGGGACCTCCCAACTGAAAGGCGACCCATTCTTATGCGGGTCTGCTGCCTTTATCTGTCTTCATCAAGGGCTGTCCCCACAGTCCAGGCAGCCCTCTCCCTCCTTCTGCCTAGCACCTGGTGGGGGGGTCGGGGGGCAGAGTCTGCAGTCACCCCTGGCCCATTTCCTGGGTCTTCTGATTCCCCTGAAGAACAAGTCCAGGTGTGGGTGTGATGGGGGTGGGCAGGGGACACTGACTGGGAGGGACAGGGGTGGTTCCAGGAGTGGCCAGGACTCCCCCCCCGAGGGAGCCCCCATGTCACCCCACCCCGTTACAGGGGCCTCTGCTCCCTGCACAGAAAATAAGGGGTGCCTGGCCTGGGGTCTCAGTGTCAGAGATTGTTGCCCCGCTGGCCCCTCCCAGGCTGTCTGCACAGGGGCCTGCCAGTGGTGGGCTCAGCCAGAGACCCTCATCCTAAGTGGGATGACCTGAGTCTCACGGCTGCTTTTCTCTCTTGCTTCTGACACCAGGAAGAAGCTTGCTCCTGATGCACCAGGAAACTGAAACTGAAACTCAGGGCCCTAGTCCAGGACCCTCCTCTCTATTGAGTCACAATTTCTCCTTCTAAGGCAACCTCCCACCCCAGGGGACGACCTCTCCCTTCTCTCCTCACTGCAGCCCCTCCTCCTTCCGGGGCTGTTCTGCTCACACCCTGAGCTCTGGGAGGCCCCAGGCAGAGCAGGGGTAGGGGGGTGGTCTTGCTCGAGGTCACGTCTGCCTTCCAGAGCAGCCAGATTAGGTCACATCTGCCTTCCAGGCACAGAAGGGGTGGGGTGGGGGGGTCTTGCTCGAGGTCACATCTGCCTTCCAGAGCAGCCAGGTCAGGACGGAAGGGTTTCTACCCCTCAGTTCCCGTACATGAGATGATGGGATGAGGCCATGGGCTGTGTGCATATTACACAAGCAATCTGGGTTCCTCATAAACCAGAAGTGGGGCAGAGGTTCCCAGGCTCGGGGGTGCAAGGCCTCTCCTAGCTCTTTTCAGGCTCGGAGCCTCTGTGCCACACCTGCCCTCAATGCACCCACACCCAAGACCATGAAGGTCACCGGCCCCTGCTGCTGCTGGTGCAGCTGTGGGTGAAGCCCTGTAAGGGGGTCTGAGGGTGGAGGATGGGAAGGAGGCCTGAAGGTGGGAGTGAGACCCTCCCGATGCTGGGGGCTCCAGGTGCTAGCAGGACCCTGCCCACAATTCTGAGTAGCCAAGGGCACCTAAGCCTACCTGTATGCTGCCCAGGCCTGCTGCCTGTGCTGGTGAGAGGGACTGGAGCCCACCCTTCAGCCTGCGACCCTGACCTGCACCCTCCCTGCCCCATCCCAAGTCAGGGCCTTGAGTGCTTCCAGTGCTACGGTGTCTTGGACCTCAGCCTGTGCCACCCGTCTCCTACCCCATGCAGGCTCAAAGCTGCCCTTCCTCTGTGGTCACTGGCACTACCAATGGTGAGTCTGGGTGGGACCCGGCGTCTGTAAGCAGGTAAGGGGTGGGCAGGGCACTCAGGCAGCATCCCAGGGGCTCTGCCTTGAGCCCCCTGGCCTGGTGGAAGCTTGGATCTGGGGACAGAGCTCAGGGACCTCCATCTAATGGATCACAGACTTGGCGTGGAGCCTGGGGCCGCCCCCTGTTCTCTTCTGCTTGTCTCCGCGTCCCCACTGGCTTCAAGGTTCCCTGAAGGGGGCGGTCCTGGGGCCCGAAGCGGTCGGGTGGGGCCTCCTGTGCCAGCTGCCCTCCTCTCTCGCCCACAGGGCAGAAATTCAGCTACACTAGCAAGGGCTGTGCCCCGACCCTGTGCCCAGATTATGAACCTCACCCATCCTGTGGTCCCTGGAGGGTCTTACCCCATAGAAACTCAGGATGGACTGATTGACGTGAAGACTGAGAAGCTGGACATGACCTGCTGTGAAAAGAGCCTCTGTAACAAGGAGGCCACAGTGCAGCGTGGCCTTTGGGGCCTGGCTGTCAGGGAGCTCCTGCTCAGCCTGGGCCTCTTCCTTTGGGCCCTGCTGTGAGCCCAGCCCACCCTGGCACTGCCCTGGTGGGTAAATAGGAGCGCAGGGTGGTTGCCCAGTGCAGCCCTCAGCTCCTGCCCTGATGCCCTTGCCTGGCCACCCAGCAGCCCAGAGACCCCCCTCACCCAGCAGCCTCGATGCCCCCTGGCCCAGACAGTAAATGCACGTGTTCAACCCAAGGACTTTGTTCCCTTATTAACCCTTGGGGTCTGGTCTGTGGCCTTCGGGGGGGGGTCCCAGCAAATTCCCCAGGGTGGGGCTCAGAGACTGGAGGGCCTTCCCCAGGTGGCCCAGCCCTGCGCTCATTTCCAGCCAGGATCAGGCTCAGCCCCAGCCCGAGGTCCAGAAGCAGCCCGGAGGGTCTTGCACTCAGGGCTGGGGCCCCCCAGGAAGACGTGTTGGGGGCTGACAGAGGGGGCGGACGGGTGGAGGCACTAAGGGCCCAGGCCAGCTGTGGCTGCCAGATGTGTGTTTGTGTGAAATGGTCCCGGGCCCACAGGCTGGCGACTCCTGCAAGGCACCGCAGAGGGCGGGGGTGTCAAGGGGGCAGAAGCTGTGGACGGGGGAGGCGGCGCAGGGTTCTGCCTGGGCCTCACTGCAGGAAGTCCCCACCCCGGCTGAGTGGTGGGGGTGGGGGAGGCGCAGCGCTGGGACAGGCTGCCCATCCTCCAGAGGCTTATCCACGAGCAGATGCTGGGAAGCGGGAAAGCGGGGCTGGATGGGCTGTGGAGAGGAGGGGGCCCAGTTCGGGTCGGCATGGAGACTGGGAAATCCCAGCTCCTAGCAGGGTGTGGTGGGCCCTGGGCGGGAGGCTCCGGTCCAGAGCCCTGAGACGAGGTTCCCTTCCTCTCCCTCCCTCAGGCTTCAGGAAATTGAAACTCAGCACGTTGGACTCCTCCCTTCTCTGCTTCAGGTCCAGGACACAACCTGGGCTCCCTCCCTCTTCTCCCAGACTGCCCCCTCGGCTCCAGGACACCACCTGTCCTTGGAGGCCCCCCCCCCGCCCCCAGAGGGCGGGGCAGCAGGAACCCCGCGGAACCAGGAACCCCGCGGATCCGCTCCGCTACCTGCAGGAGGTCAGGGCTGCCTCTGACCTCAGCCCTAAACCCACAGCAGAGGGAGAGCTGGGTCCCGAGTTCCAGATCCCAGGAGGACAAGCAGCTTCCACTCGGACACTGTCTCCCCTGGGGATGACTGCGCCCCCGTCTCAGTGTGGTTGCGAGACTTAGAAACCAGTGAGCTCACCTGGGAAGTGGAGGAGATGCCAGAGATGGAAGCGAAAATTAGCTTTAGCAGAAACCAAGCGTTTGTTAGAAATTCTATCATGGCCCAGCGCCCACCATGTTCCTGTGTCCCTGGAGTCAGATCCAGGTTCCTGGCCATGGCTTTTGGGTGCAACTTCCTCTCACCAGCTCCACTATGATCAAGTGGTCTGTCCCTCCAGCAAAGCCACCTGTGATCCGAGTGAACAATGCAGTGAATGCACTGCACACTGGGACCCGAATGCCGGGATCTCTCCTCCTGGCTACCGTGCCCAGGCTCCTGGACCATCTGGTTTCCACCCTCTGTTCTCTGCTTGCATTTCTCAATGCCAGAGCAACCCACTCAGCAAATCCAAACTTCCCACAGAATCTCAAGCTCAGTCTCTGCAGGGTCCGTCCACAGGGAGTGGTGATTGTCGGCAGGCCCCTCCTCCCGCTGACCCCTTCCAGGTCCTCTTGCTCAGTTACAGTGGGCCCTTCTTGGGTGGCAGTAATGATTTGTGTGCTTCAGACAGGAATCACTACCTCAGGGACCCAGGAGGAGGACACAGGTCCTGGACCTGCCTTGACCTCAGGGACCTGGGAGGACCTGGCTATTCACATCAGCTGCCAGGGGTGGGAATCTTGGGCCTCCATGGTGACCACCGGCCCCTCCTGCGGGACAGTGCCCCTGGGATCCTGACACACACAGCACAGTTTCTGGCCAGCCGGGGAAATCCAGGGTCGGGCGCTGAGTGGCTGAGACCCTGGTCGATTTCCTCCCATTGTCCCAGAGAAATGAACAAACGCACCTCCATTGGGTGTCTGTTCTTGTTTTCTCTCTCCAGCCCAAAGAGCCCTCTGGGCTGCGCACAGCACCTGACTGCAGACGGTGGCCTGGGCTGGGTTCCTCTGTCAGGAGGCCACCACCTGCTTGCCAGGGGGAAGCCGGCAGCGCTGCAATCCCAGGCATGGATGGCTCAGGGTTGCTGCCCCGAGCTTTTGCGTGGGAGCCCCCTGCTCCTCCCACAGGCCACTCACTGAACTCCAGCCTGTCTGTCCTGCCCCAGCCCAGCTTTTGTGCCTTCTGCACCAGCGGGTCCAGACAGACACCCTCCATTCCCAAGTCCTAGAGAGCCCTGGGTGCTGCCCCAGCCTGAGCGTGCTCCTTCCTGCACCCGCTTTCTTTCCTCCATGCCCCCGGACCTCCTTCTGCTGTGGGAGGCCGAACTCACTTGACCTGCTGAGCTTGGGGCAGGAGAAAGGGCAGAGCGCTGGGGAGGGGCTCCCTCGGAGGCCAGGCAAGCTGCTGGCTCAGGGGATGACGCCTCCTCCCCGACCATCCCCCGGGCTGTACCACAGAAGACCCCAGAACCCTCCAAACCTGGGGAGCTCTGCCTTTTCCCCCATGGGGCAGCCACACGCAGAGCAGGAAGCTGGGGGACATCTGTATTTATTTGAGGCACCACAGCAGCAGGAGGGCTCCAACGTAGGGGTGGGCTGGGGCAGGACTGGCTGGATTTGGGGCGGGGCCTAGACCTGGAAGCGGCAAAAATCCCAGCTCCCAAAGGCTGCCCTTGATGCGCATGCGGCTGTGCCAGGGCAGGGGGCTACAGGAGACTGAGGCTCTCCAGGCTGCTGGCACCCCTCCCTCCCCAAACACGGCCCCCAGAAGCCGCCACGTGCTCCCACATGCACTGCACACCCACGTACACAGCTAGGCACACATCCCTACTGACACAGCCTCCCTGGGGGCTGTCAGCGTGTCCATGGGACTTGGTCCTGACGAAGGACCCTAAGACTCCAGGGAACCCTCGTCCCTTCCACAGTCCCCCAAGGAAGGTCACATCATCGACCCCAGAAGTAAGGGCAGCTGGCCCCACTTGGGGCAGAGGCAGGGGCTGGGGCAGGTGGAGGTGCAGGGGGTGGGCCTGACCTGGGACCAAGGGCACAGATCAGGCATGTGAGAAGTCAGGGCCTCCCACACCCTGTGGGATTCAGAAAGGGCTGGGCTTTCCTTCCTGAGCTGGGGGATCGGGGGACAGGGTCTGGGTGGTCAGGGGCCGAACCGCAGTAGGGCCGGCAGCAGGCTCAGCAGCAGCCCGGCGCCCAGCAGGGTAGCACTTGCCCGCAGCCCGCCGTCGGCTGCACTGAAATTGCACAGGAAGCTCTGGCAGCAGCTGATGCCCATGGAAGCCACACCAACATTGATGCCTTCTGGGATGGGGCAGGCCGGGGAACAGGTCTTGCTCAGGCTGTGGCCAAATGTCACGAGATTCCCTGCATGGGAAATGAGGCTGTCAGGGGAGAGACAGATGGCTGCAGGCAGACAGCCATGGCCTCTGCTGAGCCCCGGCCTGGGCCAGGGAGATGGCCAGGGGAGGATGGCGTGGTCTGAGGCCTGGCACTCACCAATGCCGGCACTAGTAGACACGGTCACGCAGTAGTTGTCCCGGTCGGAGCAGATGGTCGGCTTCAGGCAGTACAGATTGCTCTTCTGGTTCAGGCAGGAGAAGCACATCAGCGAGCTGGCTGTGGAAGGAGGACACACCTGTCTCAGGGAAGCCTCCAGTGTCCCTCCCAGGCCTGACCCCAGTGGACATTTACTGAGAAATGACTGTATAGCAACCCCTGGGCTGGAGGCAGAACGAGGACAGTGACACCCTACCCTGGCCGTCAAGCCGCTCAAGTGGCACCCAAACACACAGTGAGACAGTGGCCAGGCCGGGTGAGCCCTCTGCTGGGAGCGGCCTGGAAGGACCCCTGGGGAGTCGAGCAGGGCACAGCTGGACAAAGTTCTGGGGTCCCCGAGGACACCTCACCTCGCTCCACACCCAGAAGCGCAGCCAGCAGCACCGGCAAGAAGATCTTCATTCTGGAGAGGATGGCCGTCCTGTCTGGAAGCCACAAACCAAAGCAGCCCGTCCTGCTCTGGAGAGACACAGCTGGTTAGGGGCCGGGTGGTGCCTCGCTCCTCTCCAGGACCATGCACCCCCACTTTGCAGATGAGGACACAGACAGCAAAGAGGGGCAGGGACCTGCCAGCACACAAGAACTTCCCTGCTTCTCTCCTGACCTGCCCCTCACTCAGTGCAGGCATGCTCTAGGCTATACCCCGCCTGAAACCTGGCATGGGCGCTGTGGAGTCAAGAGGAGGAAACTCACCAGCCTTCTCAGAATCACAGAAAAGGAGGCAGAGTGAGTGGCCTCTGCCACTAGTCCTGGGGTGTGGGAATGGTGACCAGTAATACTATTAGCTAGTCTGGGGCTGGGTACAGTGGCTCACGCCTATAATCTCCACGCTATGTGAGGCCAAGGCAAGAGGATCACATGAGGCCAGGGGGTTGAGACCAGCCTGGGCAACATAGTGAGACCTCCTGTTTGTACAAAAAATACAAAAATTAGCTGGGCGTGGTATGTGCCTGTGGTCAGCTCCTTGGGAGGCTGAGGTGGGATGATCTGTTGAGCCAGGGAGTTCAAGGCTGCAGTGAACTGTGATCATGCCACTGTACTGCAGCCTGGGCAACAGAGTGAGACCGTCTCAAAAAAAAGAGAGATCTATATACACATTTATATGTGTGTGTCTGTGCATATTAGCTAATCTATATCTAGAACTTTCCTTGGGACAGCTCAGTGTCTTGAGCCCAGGCATCTCCCCTGACATGGAGACCCGGGGCCGCCTGGGGCATGGCCCAGGGGAAAGCACTCCCCATTCCTGATGTTACTCAGTTCTGAGGACAGCAGCCCACTAAGTATCTGCTACTCCTCATTCTGTGGCTGGGAAATGGGCTCCGAGAGACGAGGCTGCGTGCCACCGGTCCCACCAGCAGGAAGGGGCCAGATGGGTCCGTGTACTGCTCCTTGGCCTCTGCACAGGACCCTCTGTTGGGCAGGGGCCCATGGCACTGTTGGAGAAAGAATCTGGAACACGCCCTGCTGGGGTCGTGATTCTCTATTTTGTGAGTGCATCGTGTTGGAGGGGGAGGCTGCTGCCTTCTGCCAGGGACAGCCGTGGGCAGAGGAGGGGGAGGGACATCTCGGGCCTGGGGAGCTAGTGCTGGGCACTGGGGGTGAGGATGCCTCAGAGAAAAGATCTGGAGAGGGGCCCAGAGAGGCCCTAAGGGGAGAACAGCAGGCCAGGACCCTGAGACCTGGGCTGACATCCTGGGGTTGGGAGTGGGAGCCCCAGATGGCCAAAACCAGTGCCAAGTCCAGCTGGGGCCTGTCCCCGCCTCCAGGGAGGAGCCCGAGGAGGAAGGATCTCCAATTCCTTATCCCCCCACCCCCGAAAAGTGAGGTTCTGGTGTGGGGGTCCCTGACCTGTCTCTGAGGAAGTCCTGGCATACAGGGCCACAAACAGGTCCAGTTGGTGCCGCCATCTGCCCACTGGGCGGCACCCAACCCGCCGGGCCACCAGGCTGAGCTAAGGCACCAGTGGGAGCAGAAGGCAATTAGGAAGGCCAGGTGGGCTATGGAGCCCAGAGGGAGCCGGCAGGCCGTAGGGGGCGCCCGTGGGGTCCAGGCTGCAGGCTCGTCCCCAGGCTCAAGGAAGCTGGCCCCTGGGAGCCAGGTATCTAGGGGCTGCCCAGCCAGCAAGAGGCGGGAGCCTCTCCCGTGGGAATGGGGAGGGGCCCGGCGGTCCACTCCGGGAGGCTGGGCTCCTTGGACCTCACCGCAAGCACCACTGGTGCCAGAACAAGAAGCGGGGGCGGGTTCCAGTGCTCCGGGGTGATACGCAGGGGGGCGGTCAATCCTCCCTTTCCGGCCAGGAGCTCTGCAAGGTCCCGTGCCCCCTCCCCTAGTCAGCAAAGCTGTCACTCCCGGCCCACGCTGGGGAGCCAGGAGCGTCTGGAGTTGGGTGATGGGCTCCAGTGGCTGCGCAGCCCTGGGCCGGCCGGGAGGCTCCTGGCGGCAGTCTCCGCCCGCTCCCGCCCCAGATCTTTGGAAACATTCGGGGAGGCCTGGGCGGGGGGATGGGAGGAGAGGCTCAGCTCTCGCGGGACCAACCCACCGGCAGCCCCAGCCCCTCTCCTGCGCCTCCCCGTGCGCCCCTCTTGCTCTCTCCCACCGTCTCCAGCCCCGGCCTCCGCAGGGCGCCTTCCGCCGCGCGTGGCTGGGCCGGGGCCGCGTGCACCGCAGCCGAGGCCGCCGGGTCTGAGCGCGTGCGCGCAGGTGGCGGGGGCGTCCCGGTCGCGGCCCCGCGGACTCACCGCTCGGCGGACGCAGGTACCAGCAGCCTCGCCGAGCTCCCCGAACCTCGCGCGCTCTGAACCGCTGCTGGACCGCAGACTCCCAGGCAGCCCGCGCGGCCCCGGGGCGGGGGCAGGGGCGGGGCGCGGGAGGGGCCTCCGGGGGGCGGAGTCGGCGAGCCCGCGGTGGGGGTCCCCTCGCCGCCCAGGCCTGCCCCAGCTCCTTGGGACAGATGGGGAGGCTGAGGACCAGAAGGGGGCTGAGACCACCCGCCAATTTCCCCAGCGAGGTGGCGCCTGAGCCACGGCCAGGCCCGGCCTCCTTCCACCCGGCCCTGCTGTGCGTGCCGCGGGTGCTGACCTGGCGAGGGGGGACAGAGGACCAGGCCGGGGTGAAGGTCGCTGACACCTGGACTTGTGGCCAGTCCTCGTTGTGATCGGAGTGGGAGGCCCACGGGTGAGCAGACGTGTTTTGGGTGTGAGCACGGAGGAGGGGTGCCTCGGAGAGTGTCGGGGAGCAGTGTTGGGGGTCTCGCCTGCGGAGTGGAGCGGGGCAGGGGAGGAAGCAGGCACCCCTGTAGCCTGGGCTTCCTGAGGTCATCTTGTCCCTGCTTCCCGCTCCAGGCTGGGCTGTGCCTTGGCCATCCCCCAGGCGGGGGTGGGGAGACCGGCAAGGGTTGGGAGGTGGGAGGTTGTGGGTTCTGGCTTCTGCCAGGACACTGGGGCTCTGCCATCGGTGGGTGCCTTTCCTCCCGCCAGGCCCTCTCCGAGGGTTTGTGGGCGCTGGGGCTCTGCCACTGGCCTATTCTCCAGTTGACAGTGAGTTTCCTTTCTGGGTGACAGGGCGAGCGCCAGGGAGGGGCCTTCTGAACCCCACACGGAAGTAGGGGGAGGATGTGGGGAAATGCGAGGGTCGGCAGGTGGCCGTGTGGCCAGGAGGGGGCTGGGGCGGAGAGACACCTGTAACACCCATCTCAAATCTAGGGGTGCATTCAGTGTGGCTGTGTATGTGTTTTGCATGAGTGAGTGTGTGTGGTGCGTGTGTATGGAGGCTGAGGCTGAGGCTATGTGTGTCACGAGATGTCCTGGCTGTGGTATGATGGCACCGTGGGTGGGGCTTCCACAGCTTTGGGGGCGATGCCCCAGCTGACCCTGGGGACTGGAGGCTCCAGTAGGCTGTGGCCCGGGGGAGTCCAGGCCTCTGGGTCTTAACTGGGGCAGAGGCAGGATGTCTTCCCCTCTAGAATGCTGGCGGTGAGGGCAGGGGGTTCTCTCTGCGCAGCCAGCACCTGGGGCCATCCGTGCCACCGTAGGGGCTCAGTAAGAGTTGTGGGACGAGAGCATGGGGGGGTTTGCCTCCTTCAAGACAGTACCCTCTGATTCAGAAAACAAGCTGCATTAGGAAGAGGGCGGTTTGGAAAAGACTCTCAAACCATTTATCCTGTCTCTCACTCAACACGCCACAGGAGACATCAACACAGAAGACTCCCAAGACTGCTGGGGCCAAATGTGGGGGGTGGGAGTCTCCCCGCCACCCAGCCAGCCGCCAGTTCTGCAGCAGACACCAGCTGGGTGTCCTCCAACAGCATTCCAACACTGGACCTGGAGACAGCGTCACCACAGGGTGAGCGCTCAGCCCCAAGACACCTCCACACACACACACACACACACACGCACACCAGCTGCGAGGGCCGGCCTCTGGAACTTCTTGCCGACTGGCCCGACGTTGAGGTTCCCACTGTCAGAGGAACCCCTGCTCACCAGGCCTCTGGTTTAGTGAAACATGAGGAGAGTGGCTCCATCTTGAAGTAAGTAGGAGGCACTCACAAGGCACCTATAAGGTTAATGCTTATGGTCTAAAAATAGCCACGTCGCAAGCTGGCCACCAATTATAATTACAGAATATTTATGGCCATATGGGGCATCTCCCAGCAAGCCCGCAGACTGTCCAGATAACCCGAGAGTGCAGGCCACTTTACTCAGAGATAATGTCAATGAGCAGCCTGAGGTTGGAGGATGAATGGTCACTGATGGCACCCACAGCCCCGGTCTTTAGTGAGGGTCTTTAGTGAGCGCGTCTGCACATTCCAGAGTAATTGCAGCTCCTTACAGTTTCTTCTAAGCAGAGGCACTCACAGAGGACCCACCCTCCTTCCCCTGCTTTCTGAGCACGCCCCACTCTAGAACGGAGTCATTTCACATAAACCTGCGTCTCTCACTGTGCTCTGTGGTTCACCAAAATTCTTTCCTGCACAGCATCCAAGAACCCCTCTTGGGGTCTGGACTGGGACCCTCTTTCCCAGCAATATTGTAGCCCCTCCCCGTTTTGCATTCCATTGATTTGCAAGAGTGGCCCCGGGAAGTCAGGGAAATGCATTTGCAGTTAATTATAAAGGGATACACTTGAGGCACCGGCCACGGTCTCGGGGAAGGGGTGAGGAGCTTCCATGCCGCCCACGTGGCCCCTCCAGGAACCTCTATGTGCTCAGCATTCCTACCCCCAGGGTGTGGGACGAATCCTCTCTGAATGATCCTCTTGGGGCCCACGATCAGAAAGGAGGGGGAGGACTGGAGTTCTGCCTTGGGGCAGGTGAAAAGAGAGCAGGAGACGTCACAGCCATTCCATTTCTACCCATAACCGAAACAAGGGCCACGGAGTCCCCAGTCAGGAACCGGGCCGAACGCCAACTCTACCCATGCATCTACCTCCTTACAGAGCAGCCCTCCTCCTCACACGGCACTCCCTCCTCCTCAATATGGAACTCCCTCCTCCTCACAGGCCACTCCCTCCTCCTCACAGGCCACTCCCTCCTCCTCACAGGCCACTCCCTCCTCCTCACACGCCACTCCCTCCTCCTCACACAGGACTCCCTCCTCCTCACAGGCCACTCCCTCCTCCTCACACAGGACTCCCTCCTTCTCACAGGCCACTCCCTCCTCCTCACAGGCCACTCCCTCCTCCTCACAGGCCACTCCCTCCTCCTCACACGCCACTCCCTCCTCCTCACAGGCCCCTCCCTCTCCTCACAGGCCACTCCCTCCTCTCACACAGGACTCCCTCCTCCTCACACGGCACTCCCTCCTCCTCACACGACTCCCTCCTCCTCACAGGCCACTCCCTCCTCCTCACAGGCACTCCCTCCTCCTCACAGGCCACTCCCTCCTCCTCACACGCCACTCCCTCCTCCTCACACGGCACTCCCTCCTCCTCACACGCCACTCCCTCCTCCTCACACGGCACTCCCTCCTCCTCACACGGCACTCCCTCCTCCTCACACAGGACTCCCTCCTCCTCACACGGCACTCCCTCCTCCTCACACAGGACTCCCTCCTCCTCACACGGCACTCCCTCCTCCTCACACGGCACTCCCTCCTCCTCACACGGCACTCCCTCCTCCTCACACAGGACTCCCTCCTCCTCACACG
Source organism: Trachypithecus francoisi (assembly GCF_009764315.1). Classification (NCBI taxonomy): domain Eukaryota; kingdom Metazoa; phylum Chordata; class Mammalia; order Primates; family Cercopithecidae; genus Trachypithecus; species Trachypithecus francoisi. The sequence continues at coordinate 98,200,452 of NW_022681472.1, read as the reverse complement.
GCACTCCCTCCTCCTCACACAGGACCCCTCCTCCTCCACAGGACTCCCTCCTCCTCACACGGACTCCCTCCTCCTCACACGGCACCCTCCCTCCTCCTCACACGGCACTCCTCCTCCTCACACGGACTCCCTCCTCCTCACACGCACTCCCTCCTCCTACACAGGACCCTCCCTCCTCACACAGGACTCCCTCCTCCTCACACGGCACTCCCTCCTCCTCACACAGGACTCCCTCCTCCTCCACAGGACTCCCTCCTCACACGGCACTCCCTCCTCCCACACAGGACTTCCCTCCTCCTCACACGGCCACTCCTCTCCTCACACGGCACTCCCTCCTCCTCACACGGCACTCCCTCCTCCTCACAGGCCACTCCCTCCTCCTCACAGGCCACTCCCTCCTCCTCACACGCCACTCCCCTCCTCCTCCTCGTCAGGACCTCCCTCCTCCTCACACGGCACTCCCTCCTCCTCAACGCACTCCCTCCTCCTCGCAACACTGCCCTCACTCCTCCTCACAGACCACTCCCTCCTCCTCACACAGGCCACTACCTCCTCCTCACACGGCACTCCCTCCTCCTCACAGGCCACTCCCTCCTCCTCGCACGCCACTCCCTCCTCCTCGCACAGCACTCCCTCTTCCTCGCACGCCACTCCCTCCTCCTCACACCTGAGATCTGCCCGTGGCCATGGGCCTCATCCTGCCCTGACCTTTCTCTGGTCACTATTCAGGGTCCTGTGGGGGAGGGCCCCTGATTCTTGGCCTCCCACATCCAGCCCCTGCCGCCGCTGCCTGTGTCTCTTGGAAGACAGGACTGTCGAGCTGACCAGGAGGCCTGACGGGGAGTGCAGATGGCAGGACAGGGCAGGCTGGGGCAGGACAGGGCAGGCTGGGCTGGGACCTGCCTGCTGGCTCTGGAAGGAGGTAGGCTGTCTCCCAGCCTTGGCTCAGTGTGGGGAGAGCAGGCTGACTCTCTGACTGGGCTGCCATGAGCTTGCTGCCTGACCTCCCTGAGTCCAGGCTTCCCGTTCCAACGTGCAGCTGCCAGTACTCTCTGGCCTGGTTCCTGCCTCTCCAGGGCACAGTCCAAAGCGCTCCCGGGGGTGTCAGCATCTGCTCCCACCACTGGGGCCTCAGGCTCTTCCTCTAACTTGCACTGCCACCTTGACCCTGGCTCAACCCTGAAACCGAACTTGCTCCAGGCCTCCCTGAGTCGCTGCTTGTCCTCTCCTCTTGGGAAATCTTCCCTGACCCCAGGGGAGGCCCCTCCCACAGAGTGACTGAGACAGGTCTCAACCAGTTCAGAGGTTTACTTTGCCAAGGTTGAAGCCATGCCTGGGAAAAAGAGACAGAAGCCACAGTAGGGTGTGCAGCCCACTCCTTTTCCAAAGAGGTTTTGGGGCTTCAATATTTAAGAAAGAAGTGGCCGGAGGGGATGGAGGAAAGAAAAAAGGGAGGGTCATATTCCTGTGAGGCTGTGATCTGTATCCACTGCTCTCCAGGTTGCAGGTAAAAGGGGGGGGGCCGAGGAATGGTTGATTTGTGTTTGTTTTTTGTTTTTTGTTTTTGTTTTTTGAGATAGAGTCTCACTCTGTTGTCCAGGCTGGAGTGCAGTGGCACGATCTCAACTCACCACAACCTCCGCCTCCCGGGTTCAAGCGATTCTCCTGCTTCAGCCTCCTGAGTAGCTGGGAATAAAGGCGCCCGCCACCACGCCCGGCTAATTTCTGTATTTTTGTAGAGATGGGGTTTCACCATGTTGGCCGGGCTGGACTCGATGTCTTGACCTTGTGATCCACACTGTTCTTCACTGTGGTTGTACTAATTTATATTCCTTCCAACGTGTACAAGGGATCCCTTTTCTCCACATCCTCACCAGCATTTGTTATTGTCTGTCTTTTGAATAAAAGCCATTTTAACTAGAGTGAGATGAGATCTCATTGTAATTTTGATTTGCATTTCTCTGATCATCAGTGGTGTTGAGCAACTTTTCATATACCTGTTTGCCATTTATATCCCCCCCTTCCCCTCCCCCTTTTCCTCCCCCTCCTCCTTCTCCTTCTCCTTCCTCTCCTCCTTCTCCTTCTTCTTCCTCTCCTCCTTCTCCTTCTTCTTCCTCTCCTCCTTCTCCTTCTTCTTCCTCTCCTCCTTCTCCTTCTTCTTCCTCTCCTCCTTCTCCTTCTCCTTCTTCTTCTACTTCTGACAGGGTCTTGCTCTGTTGCCCAGGCTGACGTGATCACATCACATCTTGCTGTAGCCTTGCCCTCCTGGGCTCAAGTGATCCTCCTACCTCAGCCTCCCAAGTAGCCAGATCACGGGCACACTATGCCCAGCTAAGTTTTGTATTTTTTGTAGTGACAGGATTTTGCCACGTTTCCCAGGCTGGTCTTGAACTCCTGAGCTCGAGCAATCTCTCTGCCTCAGCCTCGAAAAGTGCTGGGATTACAGGTGTGAGCCACTGTGCCCAGCCATGCCATTTGCATGTCTTCTTTTGAGAAATTTCTATTCAAATCTTTCACTCATTTTTAAATTGGATTATTAGATTTTTTTCCTGTAGAGATGTTTGAGCTCCTTACATATTTTGGTTATTAATCTTTTGTCTGATGGACGGTTTGTAAATAGTTTTCTCCCTTTCTGTGGGTTATTTCTTCACAGTGCTGATCGTTTCCTTTGCTGTGCAGAAAGTTTAAAACTTGGTGTAATTCCATTTGTCCATTTTTGCTTTAATTGCCTATTCTTATGGGGGTATTTGCCATGTTGGCCAGGCTGGTCTCGAATTCCTGACGTCAGGTGATCCACCCGCCTTGGCCTCCCAAAGTGCTGGGATTACAGGTGTGAGCCACCTCGCCTGGTTGATTTGTTGTTCGTTTATATTTTCAGGTGAGGGAGGCCGCCTGGGGAGACACGTGGCCTTCTCTCTTGTAGCTGTCTGTTTAAGAACAAAAGGCAAGGCAGGTTCTTTTCTTGTTTTTGTTTTTGTGTGACTCAGTTTCCAAGCTTCGCTTTTTCCTTCGGCATAGTGAGTTTGGGGACCCAGATCTTATTTTACTTTCTGTCACCCCCACTTGGTTTTGGGCTCCATGGCAGCTGGACCCGGCTTCTGCGTGGTGCGTGCCTCTGAATGGAAATGCTTGTGGGTGGTGCTGTGTGTGTTTGAACACGTGGAGGGGGATCTCTGAGGGAGTCGCTGACGGAAGTCCAGCAAGCCTCACTCAGAGAAGCCTCCTTATTTGTGTGGTCACATTTGGTGAGCCCTGAAGGAATTGTTAGTGGAAGCTCAACAGGCCTGATTGGGGATGACGGTCCGCTCGTCCATCTGGCCCGAAGACCACCCATTGAATTCCTGGTCAGAGGTCATCCCTCCCCACCTTGCGTGCATCAAACAAAGACGCCAGGGACCAAAGGGGACAAGTCTGAGCCTTGTGAGGTCGATGTTGACTGTGGCGCGAGGTGACCTGTGTCTGTTTCATTGTGTGTATTTTGCGACAGCTGGGATGGAAAAATGTTAATTTTACCGGTTCCCCATGCAGCTCACTGGGCAGCATCTTGCAAAATTGAGAGGTTTTTTTCCCCCCTGTGATTCCATGAAGTGGAAAAAGGTGATTTTCCTTTGTGATGCAGCTTTGCCCTATAGCTGTGGCTGGTGCTGTGAGCAAGGGCACCAGGGCGACCTTGGGAAAGGGAACCCAAAAACCTGGCATACCAGCAACAGGGTAAGAATGTCTTACCCGGCCGGGCGCGGCGGCTCAGCCTGTCATCCCAGCACTTTGGGAGGCCGAGGCGGGTGGATCACGAGGTCAGGAGTTCGAGACCAGCCTGGCCAACATGGTGAAACCCCGTCTCTACTAAAAATACAAAATAAATAAATACATAAATAAATAAATTAGCCAGGTGTGGTGGCGGGCGGCTGTAATCCCAGCTACTTGGGAGATTGAGGCAGGAGAATTGCTGGAACCTGGGAGGCGGAGGTTGCCGTGAGCTGAGATCATGAGATCACATTGTACCCCAGCCTGAGCAACAAGACTGAAACTCCCCCTCAAAAAAAATAATAATAGTAATTCCTTGCCAGCCAGGCTTCTGGGCCCCCTCTCTCTGTGCATCCTGGTTGAGTGAATGGTAAAAATCACTGTTTATTAATGAGGAAAAGGATTTGTGAGGCTAGTCTGAGGCTGCAGCACATCTGGAGTACCTTGTGCTGTGAATTTGTCTTTCTCTGTTGCTCTGTCATGAAGAGGGTACCACAGGATAAACAGGAGCCTAGGAGCCCTGGAAGCCCACTGCTCAACCTGCTCCCACGGGCTGGTCAGCGACAAACTTTGCTGCGGGTTCCTGGAGCCAAAACTGAAGGAAGTTTCCCTCTCCTCTTGGTTTATGTCCTTGGAAGCCTGACTTTGTGACCGTGTGCAGGAATTCTCTCCTGGTCTCCACCATCCGGAGGGCAGGAATTTTCAAGTTCGTGTCAGGCGGCGGGTCCAAGAGGACCAGGAGTCAGAAATGAGTTGCCTTGCTCTTCCCCTGAGTGTGTTGACCCTCGCAAGAGTTTTATCTTAAAAGGTTTCGTCCGGCCGGGCGCGGTGGCTCAAGCCTGTAATCCCAGCACTTTGGGAGGCCGAGACAGGCGGATCACGAGGTCAGGAGATCGAGACCATCCTGGCTAACACGGTGAAACCCCATCTCTACTAAAAAATACAAAGAACTAGCCGGGTGAGGTGGCGGCGCCTGTAGTCCCAGCTACTCGGGAGGCTGAGGCAGGAGAATGGCGTGAACCCGGGAGGCGGAGCTTGCAGTGAGCTGAGATCCGTCCACTGCACTCCAGCCTGGGCGAGACAGCGAGACTCCATCTCAAAAAAAAAAAAAAAAAAAAAGGTTTCGTCCCTACGGGGCTTTTACTGTCTATCGCTTTCTTCTTTTTTTTTTTGAGACAGAGTCTCGCTCTGTCGCCCAGGCTGGAGTGCAGTGGCGCGATCTCGGCTCACTGCAAGCTCCACCTCCCGGGTTCATGGCGTTTTCCTGCCTTAGGCCCCCCAGTAGCTGGGACTACAGGCGCCCGCCTCCTCGCCCGGTGAGTTTTTTGCATTGTTTTTTAGTAGAGACAGGGTTTCACCGTGTTAGACAGGATGGTCTTGATCTCCTGACCTCGAGATCCGCCCGCCTTGGCCTCCCAAAGGGCTGGGATTACAGGCTTGAGCCACCGCGCCCGGCCGTCTATCGCTTTCTTAAGCCCATTTCTCAGAGTGAATTCTTGGGGATCATGGAGATGCCTGCTTTACTCCCTTTCTGGAAATACCTTTTGCTAATATGGTAAAAACCTGGAAAATTGCCATCTGGACTTCGGCTAGCTTTTTGGATTGAGTTGCAGTTGGAACTGACTCCTGGGAAAGACACCAGCAGTCACCTTGTGCTGGAGGTCAGCTAGCTAAAGCTTCGGTGGTTCTTCGCAATAGCAGCCTGGGTTCAGTTCCTGGCTGTGGGAGTGAGTCCTTCATGGTCTAATACTTGCTGGACTTTTGCTGCTTATTGATTATTTCCCCCTCCATGGACAGCTTCTGATTTTCTGTCTTGAACTACATTTGGGGAGATTCTAGACCTTGTAAAAAATCACTTATTATCTCTTTGGAGACACTCTGTGTATCTTTGTGGTTAAGTCATCCTCTTAGTTAAGGCTCACTGATTTATCTTTAGTAAAACAATTCCAAAGCCGGAAATATTGGCCCTTTGTCCTGGCTGAAATCTGGTAATAAAAGATTTATTGTTATTATTATTTTTATTTTTGAGACGGAATTTTGCTCCTGTTGCCCAGGCTGGAGGGCAGTGGTGCGATCTCAGCTCACTGCAGCCTCCGCCTCCCGCGTTCAAGCGGTTCTCCTGCCTCAGCCTCCCGAGTAGCTGGGATTACAGGCGCCTGCCACCACACCCAGCTAATTTTATATTTTTAGTGGAGGCGGGGTTTCACCATGTTGGCCAGGCTGGTCTCGAACTCGTGGCCTCATGTGATCCACCCACCTCAGCCTCCCAAAGTGCTGGGATTACAGGTGTGAGCCTCCACGCCCAGCAAGATTTTAAAAGGATTTTTCTTTTGAGAGCTCTGTAGTTAGAAATTGACTTCATTAAAGCCGGTATTTGGGCAGACATTGTTTTAAAGCCCCTGCTCTTCCTCTAAACACTTCTCAGTCAAGGGAATTCTGTCTTGATTCTTCGTTTCTGTCTGTCTGTGTATTTAATGTCTGGCGTGTGGTCTTTCTATAAAAGAGCTCTAATTGCTGGGCTCGGTGGCTCACTCCTGTAATCCCAGGACTTTGGGAGGCTGAAGTGGGTGGATCACCTGAGGTCAGGAGTTCAAGACCAGCCTGACCAACATGGAGAAACCCCGTCTCTACTAAAAATACAAAATTAGCTGGGCATGGTGGTGCATGGCTGTAATCCCAGTGACTCAGGAACCTGAGGCAGGAGAATTGCTTGTACCTGGTAGGCTGAGGTTGTAGTGAGCCAAGATCACGCCATTGCACTCGAGCCTGGGCAACAAGAGTGAAACTCTATCTCACACACACAAAAAAACTCTAATTAACTGGATTAAAGAAAAATAGGCTAAAAGTTGGAAGACAGCCAGCAATGTAGCCAGGTGAAACAGCTGCCATCGAGGGGCGCAGACAACTGGTGTGTTTCCAGCAGATCTTCAGAGGGAGGGCACCAGAGTGGACTGCGGGGCACCCAGAGTGGACTGCAGGGCACCAGAGTGGACTGCAGGAGGACACAGAAGCTAGACTGAAGCGGGAGGAAGCTGGGAACCGTGTGCAGGGCCACTGCACACTGGGACTCGTTACTGGTCCCCAAGACTCTGGGAGAATGGGTGAGTTGAACTGGCAAGGAGGAGCCTGCTCTCGCTACGGGCCTCTGGAATCCTGGCAGGAGGAGATTAACCACCATGGACACTTGAGGTGGCAGAGACAGCTGCCTAGAGAAGGTGTAGGGGCAGCTGCCAGCTGAGGCGGAGCCGGGAGGGTTTGGTGCAGGAGCGTCTGTAGTGGACTGCCATCCCCGAGGCTCGAATTCCTCCCATAGGAGATTTTAGCCCTAGGGGAACTGTTGTATATGATCTTTGCAGGGCAGTCTTGCCCATCAGATGGGGCCAGTCTGACCCGAGCATGCCTTGGTCTGCTGGCCTCTCCCAGGGCCCCAGCCTGGCCACACCTGCTTGCAGGGCAACTCTGGGTGCCCTGGAGGCCGGCAGCATAGTTTCTGCACTGGTGGACCATGCCTGACTGGTGGAGAGCTCCAGCAGGGCAGCCCCCACATCCCTGTGCCAGCCTACCCACTGCCTCCCACCCTGCAGCTTCTCCAGGGCCCACCGTCACCCCCCATGTTGCTTTTGCCCGTGCATTTCTGTGCAGGTGGGTTTTGCTCTCCTTACCCACCAGTGTACCTGTGTGTTTGCACCCTGCCCTGCCATTGCTGTGGCAGGAGTATGGTTTGCCCCACGCCCCCTGCTGACTGCCATTGCAGTTGGAGCCTTGGCAGACACAGAGCCAGCCAGCCCCACCTCCCTTGCACCCCACTCTTGCACCAACACTGTTGTGGGAGTGAAACTAGGCACTGGGAACAGGGACCACCCCTGCGTGTGGGGCACAAAGAATGCCACAGGCCTGGGCCTGCCAGCGCCCCACCTCCATCCCAACACCACCACCAGCATGGCTGTCGCCAGCAGGGGGCCCTGCCTCCCAGGTGCTTGCTTCTGCCACTGCAGTGAACACCTGCACAGAGGCAGGCACCCCAGCACCTGCTAGCACCCTGCCACAGTTGATGAACGTGCACCCTGTGCTGCTGCCACCACGACTGCTGGCACATGCAAACAAGAATGGATCCTGCTGCCACTGCACTGCAAAATGCATTGGCTAGTACCACCTATCAGAGTGTAGTGACCAGTAGTCCAGGAGCACCTCGATCTCTCCAGGAGCCAGAGAACAAAGTTGGTGCCTGATACAAGTCCCCCAGAGTTAGAGCACACAGTCTAGGAGTTGTGAACTGAGCCTTGGCCCCCTAAAATCTTCCAGAAACAAAGCCAGTCAGCTGAATCCAACTTATACTACAATGAGATCCTCAAGGTCATCAAACAGGATAAAAGAAAAAAAAATCATCCAATGGTTAGCAATTCAAAGAGCAGAGGAACATCAGCCCAAAAGATAAGAAAGAACCAGTGCAAGAACCCAGACAACACAAGCCAGAGTGACCTGCCCCACCTCTCCAGCAAGGGTTCTGAACCAGGCTGAGATGGGTGAAATGACAGAAATAGGATTCAGAATATAGATAGGAACCAAGATCGTTGAGGTGCAGGGGTATGTGAAAACCCAATCCAAGGATGACAGGACTCACAATAAAATGATGCAGGAGCTGACAGACAAAATAGCCAGTATAGAAAATAACGTAACTGACCTGATAGAACCGAAAACCACACTATAAGCATTTCATAATGCAATCAGAAGTATTAATAGAATGTACCAAGTGGAGGAAAGAATCTCAGTGCTTGAAGACTAGCTTTCTGAAATAAGACAGTCAGACAACAATGGAGAAAAAAGAACTTTGAAAAGGAATGAACAAAATCTCCAGGAAATATGGGATTCTGTAATCCAAATCTATGACTCATTGGTGTCCCTGAAAGAGATGGGGACAGTGTAAGCAACTTGGAAGACAGATTTCAGGATATCATCCATGAAAACTTCCCCAACCTAGCAAGAGAGGCTGCCGTCCAAACCCAGGGAACACAGAGTAGGATACTCCATGAGAAGATCATCCCCAAGATACATAATCATGAAATTCTTCAAGGTCAACATGAAAGAAAAAATGTTAAAGGCAGCCAGAGAGAAAGGCCAGGTCACCTACAAAGGAACACCTGTCAGACTAACAGCAGACCTCTCAGTAGAAACCCTACAAGCCAGAAGAGATTGGGGGCCAATATTCAACATTCCTAAAGAAATTCCATCCTAGAATTTCATATCTGGCCAAACTAAGCTTCACAAGTGAAGGAGAAATAAGATCCTTTTCAGACAAGTAAATGCTGAGGGAATTTGTTGCCACCAGACCTGCCTCACAAGAGCTCCTGAAGGAAGCACTAAATATGGAAAAGAAAGACTGTTATCAGCCACTACAAAAACATACCAAAGTACACAGACCAGTTACACTATAAAGCAACCACACAAACAAATCTGCATAATAATCAGCTAACATGATGACAGGAGCAAATCCACATATATCAATACTAACCTTGCATGTAAATGGGCTAAATGCCCCAATTAAAAGGCACAAAGTTGCATGCTGGATAAAGAACCAAGAGCCATTGGTATGTCTTCAAGAGATCCATTTCACATGCAGTGACGTCCGTAGGCTCAAAAGGATGGAGAAAACTCTACCAAACAAATGGAAAACAGCAAATCCGGGGTTGCAATCCTAACTTCAGACACAACAGACATTAAGCCAACAAAGATCAAAAAAGACAGAGGGGCATTACATAATGGTAAAGGGTTCAATTCAACAAGAAGACCTAAGTATCCTAAATATATATGCACCCAACACAGGAGCACCCACATTTATAAAGCAAGTTCTTAAAGACCTTCAAAGAGACTTAGACTCACGTACAATAATAGTGGGAAACTTTATTATTTTATTTTTATTTATTTATTTATTTTTGAGACAGAGTCTCACTTTGTTGCCCAGGCTGGAGTGCAGTGGCACGATCTCGGCTCACTGCAAGCTCCGCCTCCCAGGTTCACGCCATTCTCCTGCCTCAGCCTCCCGAGTAGCTGGGATGACAGGTGCCCACCACCACGCCTAGCTAATTTTTTGTATTTTTTTTTTTTTTAGTAGAGATAGGGTTTCACTGTGTTAGCCAGGATGGTCTCAATCTCCTGACCTTGTGATCCACCTGCCTTGGCCTCCCAAAGTGCTGGGATTACAGGCTTGAGCCACCACGCCCGGCCTAATAGTGGGAGACTTTAACACCCCACTGACAGTATTAGACAGATCATCAAGGCAGAAAATTAACAAAAAAATTCAGGAGCTGAACTCAGCACTGGAACAAATGGACCTGATAGACATCTACAGAACTCTCCACCCCAAAACAACAGAATATGCATTCTTCTCATTGCCACATGACACATACTCTAAAATAGATCACGTGATTGGAAAAAAAAACACTCCTCAGCAAATACAAAAGAACTGAAATCATAACAACCAATTTCTCAGACTACAGCATGATCAAATTAGAAATCAAGACTAAGAAATTCACTCAAAACCATGCAATTACATGGAATTTGAATAACCTGCTCCTGAATGACTTTTGTGTAGATAATGAAATTAAGTCAGAAATCAAGAAGTTCTTTTAAACTAATAAGAACAAAGATACAACATACCAGAATCTCTGGGACACAGCTAAGACAGTGTTAAGGGGAAATTTATAGCGCTAAAGGCCCACATCAAAAAGTTAGAAATATCCCAGTTTAACAACCGAACATCACAAGTAAAAGAACTGGAGAACCAAGAGAAAACCAACCCCCAAGCTAGCAGAAGACAAGAAGTAACCAAAATCAGGGCAGCACTGAAGGGGACTGAGACACGAAGACCATTCAAAAGATCCACAAATCCAGGAGCTGGTTTGTTTGGAAAAGTTAATGCAATAGATAGACCACTAACTAGACTAATACAGAAGAAAAGCGAAGATCCAAATAAACACAGAGATGACAAAGGAGATATTACCAGTGACCCCACAGAAATATAAATAACCATCAGAGAATATTATGAACACCTGTATGCACATAAACTAGAAAATCCAGAAAAAATGGGTAAATTCCTGGACATATACACCCTCTCAAGACTGAGCCAGGGCCAGGTGTGGTGGCTCATGCCTGTAATCCCAGCACTTTGGGAGGCCAAGGTGGGTGGATCACTTGAGATCAGGAGTTTGAGACCAGCGTAGCCAACATGGTGAAACCCCATCTCTACTAAAATATAAAAGTTAGCTGTGCATGGTGGTGCATGCCTGTAATCCCAGCTGCTTGGAAGGCTGAGGCAGGAGAATTGCTTGAACCTGGGAGGCGGAGGGTGCAGTAAGCCGAGATTGCACCACTGCACTCCAACCTGGGTGACAGAGCAAAACTCTCTCAAAAACAAACAAATGAAAAACAAAAAACTGAGCCAGGAAGAAAGTGAATCCCTGATCAGACCCATAATGAGCTCCGAAATTGAATCAGTAATGAATAGCATACCAGTCATAAAAAACCCAGAACCAGATGGATTCTCAGCTGAAGTATGTCAGATGTACAAAGAAGAACTGGTACCATTGTTGCTGAAATGATTCCAAAAAAATTGAGGAGGAGAGACTCCTCTCTAACTCATTCTATGAAGCCAGCATCATCCTGATACCAAAACCTGGCAGAGACACAGCAACAACAACAAAAACTTCAGGCCAATGTCCTTGATGAACATCGATACAAAAACCCTCAACAAAATACTGGCAAGTGGAATCTAGCAGCACATCAACAAGCTTATCCACCGTGATCAAGTAGGCTTTATCCCTGGGATGCAAGGTTGGTTCAACATACACAAATCAACACATGTGATTCATCACACAAACAGAACTAATGACAAAAACCATACGATTATCTCAATAGAGTCAGAAAAAGCTTTTTATAAAATTCAATACCCCTTCATGTTAAAAACTCTCAATAAACTAGGTATTGAAGGAACATACCTCAAAATAATAAGAGACATCTCTGACAAACCCACAGCCAACATCATACTGAATGGCCAAAAGCTGGAAGCATTGCCCTTGAAAACCAGCATGAGATAGGAATTCTTTCTCTCACCATTCCTGTTCAACATAATATTGGAAGTCCCAGCCAGAGCAATTGGGCAAGAGAAAGAAATAAAAGGCATCTTGTCCAGGCACGATGGCTCACTCCTGTAATCCCAGCACTTTGGGAGGCTGAGGCAGGTGGATTGCTTTGAGCTCAGGAGTTTGAGATCAGCCTGGGTAACACAGTGAGACCTTGTCTCTACAAACAAACAAACAACAAACAAACAAATTAGCTGGGATAGTGGCTTGTATGTGTAGTCCCAGCTCCCCAGGAGGCTGAACCAGGAGGATCACTTGAGCCTAGGAAGTGGAGGTTGCCATGAGCTGAGATTGCACCACTGCACTCCAGCCTGGGTGACAGAGTGAGACCCTGTCTAAAAAAAAAAAAAAAAAAATAAAAATGCATCCAGATAGGAAGAGAGGAAGCCAGACTATCCCTGTTTGCAGAAAACATGGTCTCAGGATACAAAATAAGTTTACAGAAATCACTAGCATCCTATACACCAACAAGAGTCAAGCTGTGAGGCAAATCAGGAATGCAATCCCTTTCACAATTGCCACAAAAGAATAAAATACCTAGGACTACAGCTAATCAGCAAGGTGAAAGATCTCTACAAGGAGAATTACAAAACACTGCTCAAAGAAATCAGAGATGACACAAATGGAACAACATTCTGTGCTCATGGATAGGAAGAATCAATATTGTTAAAACGGCCATATCACCCAAAGCAAAACTACTGATAACATTTTTCACAGAACTAGAAAAAACTATTTTAAAATTCATATGGAACCGAAAATGAGCCCAAATAGCCAAGGCAATCCTTAGAAAAGAACAAAGCTGGAGGAATTTGTTTGAAGCTACCCAGCTTCAAACTATGCTACAGGACTACAGTAACCAAAGCAGCATGGTATTGGTACAAAAACAGACATATAGACCAAAGGAACAGAATAGAGAGCCCAGAAATAAGGCCACACACATACAACTATCTGATCTTCAACAAAGGCAATAATAACAAGCAATGGGGAAAGAACTACCTATTCAGTCAGTGGCGTTAGGATAACTTGCTAGCCGTATATGCAGAAGGATGAAATTGGCCCCCTATCTTTTACCACATACAAAAATTAACTCAAGATGGATTGAAGACTTAAATGTAAAACCCCAAACTATAAAAACTCTGCAAGACAACCTAGGCAATACCATCCTGGACATAGGAAATGACAAAGATTTCATGATGAAGACACCAAAAGCAATAGCAACAAAAGCAAAAATTAACAAATGGGACCTAATTAAACTAAACAACTTCTGCATAGCAAAATAAACTATCAGCAGAGTAAACAGACAACTTACAGAATGGGAGAAAGGTTTTGCAAACTATGCATTTGACAAAGGTCTAATATCCAGCAGCCATAAGGAACTTAAACAACTTTACAGGAAAAAAACAACCCCATGAAAAAGTGGGCAAAGGACATGAACAGACACTTTTCAAAATAAGGCATACTTGTGGCCAACAAGCATATTTAAATAAGCTCAACATCACTGATCATTACAGCAATGCAAATCAAAACCACGATGAAATGCCATCTCACACTAGTCAGAATGGCCATTATTAAAAAGTCAAAAAACGGCCAGGCGCGGTGGCTCACGCCTGTAATCCTAGCACTTTGGGAGGCCAAGGTGGGCAGATCATGAGGTCAGGAGTTCAAGACCAGCCTGGCCAGCATGGAGAAACCCTGTCTCTACTAAAAATACAAAAATTAGTCGGGCATGGTGGTGCACGCCTGTAGTCCCAGCTACTCGGGAGGCTGAGGCAAGAGAATTGCTTTAACCCAGGAGGCGGAGGTTGCAGTGAGCCGAGATCATGCCACTGCACTCCAGCCTGGGCCACAAGAGCGAAACTCTGTCTCAAAAAAAAAAAAAAAAAAAAGGCCAAAAAATATCAGATGCTGACAAGACAAGGTAGTAGAGAAAAAGGAATGTTTATACATTGTTGGTGGGAATGTAAATTAGTTCAACCACTGTAGAAAACAGTTGGCAATTCCTGAAAGACTTAAAAACAGAAATAGTATTTGACTCAGCAATCCCATTGCCAAGTATATACCTAAAGGAATGTAAATTATTCTGTCATAAAGATACATAAATGTGTATGTTCACTGCAGCACTATTTACAATAGCAAGGACATGGAATCAACCCTCATGCCCATTAATAGTAGACTGGATAAAGAAAATATGGTACACATACACCATGGAATATTATGCAGCCATAAAAAAGAATGAGATAGGCCGGGCGCGGTGGCTCAAGCCTGTAATCCCAGCACTTTGGGAGGCCGAGACGGGCGGATCACGAGGTCAGGAGATCGAGACCATCCTGGCTAACACGGTGAAACCCCATCTCTACTAAAAATACAAAAACTAGCCGGCGAAGTGGCGGGCGCCTGTAGTCCCATCTACTCGGGAGGCTGAGGCAGGAGAATGGCGTGAACCCGGGAGGCGGAGCTTGCAGTGAGCTGAGATCCGGCCACTGCACTCCAGTCCGGGCGACAGAGCGAGACTCCGCCTCAAAAAAAAAAAAAAAAAAAAAAAAAAAAAGAATGAGATAATATCCTTTGCAGGAACATGGATGGAGCTAGAGGCCATCATCCTTAGCAAACTTAGGCAGGAACAGACAACTAAATATTGCATGTTCTCACTTATAAGTGGGAACTAAATGATGAGAACACATGGACACACAGAGGGGAATAACACATGCTGGGGCCTATCGGAGGTTGGAGGGTAGGAGGAGGGAGAGGATCAGGACAAATAAGTAATGGGTAGTGGGGCTTAGTACCTGGGTGATGAGATGATCTGTACAACGAACCCCCATGACACAAGTTTACCTAGATAATAAACCTCCACATGTACCCCTGAACTTAAAATAAAAGGTAAATGATAAAAGAAAAGCAAGTGCTTAAATTGAACACTGTCAGAAAAATAGAAACTTTAATGCCTTTTAGGTCATGTGACTCTGATAATCTTTGAAAAATAAAGACAATTAAAAGATTATTGCCAAGAAGTGTACACATTTGGTCTAAATTAGGAATGCTTAGTACTGTTTGCTAGATGCTTTAAGGCCATAAACTGCTTCTATGACTTTTAATAAGTGGTCTGTTTTGTAGCCATTAGATTCTAGGGAAGGCCTGGGGGCACATGGAGTTAGCTAGGTCCCCTGGTGAGGCTGGGAAGAGTCATGCATTATCTGCAGCAATCTCCTTGCCTGGGCTCTCCAATCTTATACATGGTGAAAACTGCTTGCTTACCAGGTTTTTCACCAAAAATAAAAGTTGCTAAGAGTTAACAGTGTAACACGTACTTGAGACTACTGGAGAAACAGATTTACACGGAAGGTGTAGAAGGAAAGTAGAATGTGTTCTTTGTAAAAGGTTATAAGAAGGTTTGGAAATATATGTTTCTTTTTTTTTTTTTTTTTTGTAAAACAAGGTAGTTTTGTCTAGTGCACAGATTTTCAAGGGTTGTCCTAACCTAACAGAGTAATGGGATGAAACTGAAGGTTTAAGCAAGTCGTGAAGGGTTTGTGAAGGGTTGATCTTGTTCAGGATGTTCTGTGGATATGAGCAAGTTGGCTAGGATTTAAAGGGGGTGATTTAGTTTTCCACAGGTTGAACATGGAAATAAAAGCAACACTGATGCAGGACCAGAATCTGGGCCCATGTGTTTGAATAACAGGGCTTTCTTAGAGAGCTGATCTGCTGTTTAACAGAAAATTATAAAACATTTATGGAAATTTTGTCTTATGTACAAAGTAAGATCGGATAGACTTGTTTGTGAGGTTTTATTAAGAATCGGATTTGGCCAGGCGTGGTGGCTCATGCCTGTAATCCCAGCACTTTGGGAGGCCGAGGCGGGTGGATCACCTGAGGTCAGGAGTTCTAGACCAGCCTGACCAACATGGTGAAACTCTGTCTCTACTAAAAATACAAAATTTAGCTGGGTGTGGTGGTGGGTGCCTGTAACCCCAGCTACTTGGGAGACCGAGGCAGGAGAATCGCTTGAACCCAGGAGGCAGAGTCTGCAGTGACCCAAGATCATGCCATTGCACTCCAGCCTGGGGGACAAGAGTGAGACTTCATCTCAAAAAAAAAAAAAAAAAAAAGGAATCAGATTTAACATTAATAGTACATTAATGGAAAAGTGAAATTTGGGTTTCTTTTTTGAACAAGATTTTCATGTAATATTAAAAGAGAATGAAAGAGTTTTGTTTGCCTTTTGAGTAACAGCAGGAAAAAAAGGAGGGAAAGAGGGGACATTCAGTTGGCCTCATGCCATCTTTTTTGGGTCCTGTTTGGAAAGTGGAGTCTCCCCTCTGTCAATGAGTAAAGATGTTCCCCTTTACTTATAGTGATCTGGACTTTCATGTTGTAATATCAAAAATTTAGTTAAACCTTTGATATCTGATAAACTTTCCAAAGTCAAATTCTAAAGTTAGCCTTTTTAAAAATCTGATAAAAAGTCCAAAAGGGCATATTTGGTATATTAAAACCATACAGGAAGAATTATCAAGTATGAAATAGTATTTGGCTTTATTTGGGCTGTATTTGTATGAATATGTTATGAGTATGTGTTCCAAAATTGTATAAGATTCCTATAATTCTGATATGTCTCAGTATATATTATCCGTAATAATTAGGATTGTTATGTGAAATTATTGTGTACCACAGAGATGACCAGACTTTAACTGTGGCTCTTCTGAGATTTCCTCATCCACAGTTGTTTTACTTTATTTTCAAGGTGGTTTTATAATCAGCTATAGGACTCTGACAGGTGCTCTTGTAGGCAAGTTTCTGAGAACTTTGGCAATTGTGACATTAGAAAAGAGGAAAAACTTCCAATACTCCCACAGAGAGCTAATGTGTTCATGAATATTGAGTGGAGCAGAAGTGAATTACATAGACTGAACTAATGGAAGACTGGAGTAATCTTTTCGTTGCTTTTTTGTTTGAAGTGTTGCTAATTCTTTTGTTTTTCAGAGTCTAGAAGAATTTTTTTTTTCTTTTGAGCTGTGTACAGCTTTTCTTTTGGCTTGTGAAAGGTTTTTGTTTAATACATCTGAAAAGAACGCATATACAAAGAATTGAGACATGAGAAGGCATTGGCTCAACACTAATGAATCTACAAGAATTAGGATTGGGAAGGTGGAAAAGATTACCTCAACATTAAAAAAAATTGGAAACTGCAACCAAAGTAAGCTGATAAAATCCCTATTAACACTTATGAAGAGTCTTCACAAGATTCTTTCCGGTCAGGCGTGGTGGCTCAAGCCTGTAATCCCAGTACTCTGGGAGGCTGAGGCAGGTGGATCACAAGGTCAGGAGATCGAGACCATCCTAGCTGACACAGTGAAACCCCGTCTCTACTAAAAATCCAAAATAATTAGCCGGGCATGGTGGCGGGTGCCTGTAGTCCCAGCTACTCAGGAGGCTGAGGCAGGAGAAGGACATGAACCCAGGAGGTGGAGGTTGCAATGAGCTGAGATCGCACCACTGCACTCCAGCCTGGGTGACAGAGCAAGACTCCATCTCAAAAAAAAAACTCTTTCCATGATTTTTATTAAACTAGAGAGCCTCACCTGGCTGCTCTAGGGTTCCTCATATGCAAAACAGAAATAAGGGGATTCCCCTGACTGGTCCCCATGTTGTTAAGTGTTCTCCTCACCCCCACGAGACCCCCAGCTTCTTAATGAAGCAGGCCTCCATCCCCTTAATGAGAGGGTGTGGATCAATCATTCCACAGATGTCTATCTTCTAGCGCCACCCCTGGTATTACCTCTACATATCACGTCTTCAGCTGCGTTCTAGGAACACCATATACTACTGAATTGCCAATCTAGGCTAAGCATATAATTATGACAATGGCTGACGGGGAAAAAATTTTAATGACAAACTCAATTCATTTGGTGTACTTCAAAGGTGCAATACTTTTCTTCATTTATTGGTGAAAGAAGTTAGAAATGAACTCCCCCCCAAAATCAGCAAATGGCAAACAAATGTCCTTGAAAGTCACAGTCACATGTGGTGTGTCCTAGAAAAGAGGAGGGGCAAGACAGGCTCCACCCACTTTCATGAGTTTCATCAAATACTGGATCTACTCAAAGGTGGAGAGAAAAGGCAACTTTCAAAAAGGAGTCTGCTGTTAAATGAGTCATTTGCTCTACTCCTGCCTGAGAACCCCAGGTAGGGAACATGTTTTCTCAGCTAGATCTGGGAAGTGGAATGTGGAATCCATCCTCCCCCCTCAAGGGCTCCCCACTGGTTCATGAATTTTTTTAAAAAAAGACTAAAAAACAAACCCCACACACACTCCTCCCAAAAAAAGAGGAAAGAAAAAAAAAAACACACTAAGATGTCCCAGATTACTCTCCAGAGTGGAACCAGGGAGCAGCTTCCACAGTTCCAGTTAGTTTGTTCCAGAGGCATCCACAAGCACGCCTTGCTTCTAAACAAAAACATTTTTTGAAACAACAAAACAAAAGCTAGTACTAATCACTTTTCTGACAATACAGAATTACTCCAAATTACCTAGGCCTGGGAGGGGAAGGGGGCCATGCCTACGGGCCTGGTCGCACACAAGTGCATAGTCCTGGGAGGGGAAGGGGGCCATGCCTACGGGCCTGGTCGCACACAAGTGTATAGTCCTGGGAGGGGAAGGGGGCCATGCCTACGGGCCTGGTCGCACACAAGTGTATAGTCGTGGGAGGGGAAGGGGGCCATGCCTACGGGCCTGGTCCCACACAAGTGCATAGTCCTGGGAGGGGAAGGGGGCCATGCCTACGGGCCTGGTCCCACACAAGTGCATAGTCCTGGGAGGGGAAGGGGGCCATGCCTACGGGCCTGGTCGCACACAAGTGTATAGTCCTGGGAGGGGAAGGGGGCCATGCCTACGGGCCTGGTCGCACACAAGTGCATAGTCCTGGGAGGGGAAGGGGGCCATGCCTACGGCCTGGTCCCACACAAGTGTATAGTCCTGGGAGGGGAAGGGGGGCCCCTACCTATGGGCCTGGTCCCACACAAGTGTATAGTCCTGGGAGGGGAAGGGGGCCATGCCTACGGGCCTGGTCGCACACAAGTGCATAGTCCTGGGAGGGGAAGGGGGCCATGCCTACGGGCCTGGTCGCACACAAGTGTATAGTCTGGGAGGGGAAGGGGGCCATGCCTACGGGCCTGGTCCCACACAAGTGTATAGTCGTGGGAGGAGGAAGGGGGCCATGCCTACGGGCCTGGTCCCACACAAGTGTATAGTTGTGGGAGGGGAAGGGGGCCATGCCTACGGGCCTGGTCCCACACAAGTGCATAGTCCTGGGAGGGGAAGGGGGCCATGCCTACGGGCCTGGTCGCACACAAGTGTATAGTCGTGGGAGGAGGAAGGGGGCCATGCCTACGGGCCTGGTCCCACACAAGTGTATAGTCGTGGGAGGGGAAGGGGGCCATGCCTACGGGCCTGGTCCCACACAAGTGCATAGTCCTGGGAGGGGAAGGGGGCCATGCCTACGGGCCTGGTCCCACACAAGTGTATAGTCGTGGGAGGAGGAAGGGGGCCATGCCTACGGGCCTGGTCGCACACAAGTGCATAGTCCTGGGAGGAGGAAGGGGGGCCCCTACCTATGGGCCTGGTCCCACACAAGTGTATAGTCCTGGGAGGGGAAGGGGGGCCCCTACCTATGGGCCTTGTCCCACACGCGTGCATGCGGGCAGGTGCAGGGCATTTGTCATTATTGCAAAAACAAATTTTAATTTTTAATCTTTAGTTTGATTTAAACAGTGCTTTTAGTATGATGCTGACACCAGCTGTGCAGAAAGAGCTCTGGAGAGGCGTTCATAGCAGCACACACCTGCAGCTCTTCTTCGGTTCTGGAGGCTCCAGGGCAGCCAATATTGCTTTGTCTAATACATTCTTCAGGCCTTTCTGTGTGAGTGCAGAATACTCCACATACCTGACAGCCTTCAGGTCACGGGCCAGCTTTCCAGCACTCTCTGGAGTGATGGGCTTCTGTTTGTTCTTGGCAAATTTCTCAATAGTAGAGGAGTCATCTCTGAGATCAATTTGGGTCCCAACAAGCAAGAAAGGAGTCTTTGGACAGTGGTGAGTTATCTCAGGCACCCACTTTCCTTTCACATTTTCAAATGAGGATGGAGAGACCACTGAAAAACAGACTAGAAATACATCTGTTTGTGGATAACTCAGTGGTCATAATCTGTCATAATCCTCTGACCCTGCAGTATCAAAAAGTCCAAGAGTATATGGTTCTCCACCAATCATAACTGTGGCTGCATAGTTGTCAAAAACAGTTGGTATATATTCTGATGGAAATTTGTTGTGTAGGATATCAGGAGACATGTTTTACTGACAGCACCATTGCCCACAACAACACACTTAATTGTCTGCATTTCAAATCTGACGTTGACCTCAGCTTCTTCACTGGGGCATTGGCAGCACTCTACAGCTTTTCACAGTTGGGTAAAGTACACTCCTGTGTGTAAACTCTGAAGTACATTTCTGTCTGCCTGATTTCTCTAGAATTTGAAAACTATTTGCAAGTATACTTAATTTATGGCAGTACAGTTATTTGCATAAGTTCAATAATAATGTATTTTCTTTTTTAACAGGACATAATTGGAGACTGGTTATTTTACCAAGGCTTTGACTGGAATGACATACTTTCAGATACAAACAGACTGCTTTAAGGAGTCAAACTGACTTATAAAGTTGGCCTCATCCCTCGTCTACACAGTCACTGTACAGAGTTCCTTGTCTGCAGTATGTAAAGAATATCACTTTCTGACAGGCTCAGGAGCCCAAAATTATCTTGGGACCTTGAGGAGAGGACGTTGACCAATTTATATAGGAATTTTCAGGCACCAATAAATCATGGCTGGGCTCAAGGCTTTAAAAAAAAGTCAAATCTGGGATTCCTTATGGAATAAAGTTCCAGCAAAGCCAATTTTAAGAAGGGCCTATATGGCAAATAATTATTCTTGCTGACGTTATGCAAACACTCAGGCCAAGTATAAGACTAACAATTATTTTAAATAAATTTGTCCTACTATGATTTGTCTTTAGTAAAAACAGGTACTGGGCTGGGCGTGGTGGCTCACAGCTGTAATCCCAGCATGCTGGGAGGCCAAGGCGGGCAGATTGCTTGAGATCAGGAGTTCGAGACCAGCCTGGCCAACATGATGAAACACCATCTCTACCAAAAAATACAAAAATTAGCCAGGTGTGGTGGCATGTGTCTATAATCCCAGCTACCTAGGAGGCTGAGGCGTGAGAATTGCTTGAACCCAGGAGGTGGAGATTGCCTGAGTCCTAGTAAGGCACAGACAGAAAGGGTTGTCAGCCATTTTTTCTGAGGTTATAAGATCTGCAACTTCCCCAATTATTCCTGCAGATAACACCACTATTGTAGATTGGCTTTTTGAGAAATCTTTTCCAGCGTTTGTGCATGTCTGACCATGGCTCCACCTGGACTCACCTGGACCTGCCAATCCCGCTGCTGTGACCCCACCCAGAAGTGACTCAGTCCTCAGTCCTCCACATTGCCCCCTGTGATTTCATCTTTGCTCTAAGCAATCAGCAGCAAGCACCCATCACCTGGCCTCTCCCACTCCTTCCCCTAAAACTGCCTTTGAACAACCCCTAACCTGTGAGTTTTGCATGAGGCTGTTTGAGTGCTAACTCCATCTCTAGCGTGGCCGGCCTTGTGTCTATCCAACTCTTTCCTTGCCACAATGCCGTGGTCTTTCTTTATGCAGCAGGCAGGAAGAGCCCCTTCGGTGGTTACAAAGTCTTACCTGCACAGAGAGGTCCCAGAGAGGCTGGCTGGGCACTGGGGATCTGGGGCAACCTTTGTTGATGGTCAATGAGACATGGAGTGGGAGCCTCCCACCCCAACATACCTGAAGAAGACACCACCTCCCACTTGGCAAAAGGTCCTTTCTTCCCAGCAGCCTCACACACCTGGTCCTGATGGCCACCTCCTACCCTGCTGGGGTCCCACATCCTGGCCTTCCTCCACACCAGTCAGTGGTTGGTGGTGGGGAATCTTAGAGCCACCCTCTCAGACTCCTACTGAGTGGGGCTGGTCTCCCTGTCCCTGGGGCTACCCTGGAGCTGGGCCTGCTAGTGGTTACCTGTCTGAGCGTGGGTTAGGAGGCTGGGAGGGCTGCCCACCACTCCAGGGCCTGCCTCCAGCTGCCTCCACCCTCAGGCACTACTGGCCGTGGTGCTCACACAGGGCAGGGTAGGCTGGCTGGCTGAGGGCAGGGGGTCCCACGTCAGCATTCTGAGGACTACACTCTGGCCCTTTTTTCTTCTTTTGCCCAAATTCCTCCCTAAGAGGCCTGGGGAGTGTGCCCTACAAACCGTAGAGTCTCTCAGATGGGTTTTATTTAACCCTGTGTAACACGGCTCCCTTTCCAGCCTGACTGTGGTGTACCATCGCATGACAGACGAGGAAGGAAATGAGATATTCTAACTTCATATACGTTTATTTGCCATATCTTGATGTAGCCCTGCAAAGTTGTCTCTTGTGGAGAAACGTCTACATTCTGTAGAGAATCCCCTTCCTCTTCTGAGGCCTTTTTCCTGACCCAGGAGAGAATCAGCTAAGAGACTGACACCCTTTTAGGACTGATAAGAAACATTTACATTCCATTCTTCCTGAAGCCTGCTATCTGGAGGCTTTACCTGGATAAGAACCTTGCTGTTGCAATCCCTTATCTTAACCCAGACATTCCTTTCTGTGGACTCCAAGTCTTTTTTTTTAGACAAAGTCTTGCTCTGTTGCCCAGGCTGTAGGGCAGTGGCGTGATCTTAGCTTACTGCAACCTCCGCCTCCTTGGTTCAAGCGATTCTCCCATCTCAGCCTCCTGAGTAGCTGGGATTACAGGCGTGTGCCACCACATCCAGCTAATTTTTGTATTTTTGTAGAGATTTCTACAAAAACTTCAACATAGGGTTTCACCATGTTAGCCAGGCTGGTCTTGAACTCCTGACCTCAGGTGATCTGCCTGCCTCGGCCTCCCAAAGTGCTAGGATCACAGGTGAGCCACTGAACCCAGCTACAAATGAATTTTTCTTTTTTGAGACGGAGTCTTGCTCAGTCACCCAGGTTGGAGTGCAATGGTACTATCTTGGCTCACTGCAACCTCCACCTCCTGGGTTCAGGCGATTCTCCTACCTCAGCCTCCCGAGTAGCTGGGATTACAGGCACCCACCACCACGCCTGGCTAATTTTTGTACTTTTAGTAGAGATGGGGTTTCACCATGTTGGCCAGGCTGGTTTCGATCTCCTGACCTCAGGTGATCTGCACACCTTGGCCTCTCAAAGTGCTGGGATTACAGGCGTGAGCCACGGCGCCCAGCCATACATGTGAATTTTTAAAGGCAAAAATGGGGCAGGGTGTGGCTGATAAAAAGTTGTTTGTCAGGAATTCTGATTGGTTCACAGAAGTGACATTGCTGGGTGATTGGCTGGACATGGTTAAGCTCCAGGGTGTGAGTTTTTGTGTCCAGTGCAGCATTATCAGGTGAATTCATAGCTGCTGGCAATGGCAGCCACTGGAGATGAGTCCATCGCTCAAGGTAGTAGAAGGGTGCACCTGCTGTTTCATGTCAGTATCTCTCTGGGTCTGATAATAGAAAAGGACTCACATTTCTCAGATAAGAGTTCTTTTCTTTTCTCCCTCTCAGCAGGGTGAGTGCCAGTCTGCTTCCCGGACACCACTGGGCACACAGCCAATTGGAGGGGGAGAGGACCTTGCGTTTGGGGCAGGAGCTGGCCTCTGTTGACGCAAGTTCAGCACTGCCCCAGCCCCTTCCTTCCTGCTGGCAGGGACACAGAATCCCTGCAATTCCCTTTTCCCTGCCCCCACCCACGCCAGCTGGGCTCTACTATGGCTCAGGGCGGCTCCTCCGGGTCCACTCTGTGGCCTTGGGAAGACCCTGCATGCTTCCTGTGGCTGCCTCTCCCCACAGTACTGACCCCAGCACCTGATGAGGATGGCTTGCTTGGCCAATCTGTAATCAAGCTTCTGAACCTTTCCCCAGGCCCATCTGTGCCTTTCCTCTACAATTCAGTTTTAGCAAGAATCCTGCTGAGTCAGTTTAGCCCAAAACCCGCAGCCTCACTGTCTGATCCGTCTCACATCTGATGGGGTTTCTCATCCTTTACCCAGGGCCAACCTGGGAGACTGAAGCAAGGTCTCCATCGGCTGAAGCTTGTTGAGCCACCGCTTGAGGGCATGGTCAGGAAAAATGCGGGCCCAGAAGCTTCCATGGCCCATGTCCTCTGAAGAGGCCTGTGGGGGGTTCAGTATAAATAACGTTTCTTTAACTGGGAGAAGGAACGCAGGAAGAGGGGGCAGGCGTTTAGGCAAATTGGTTTCATTAACGAGTGCCCAACAGTAATCCGTGGGCAAACATTGCCAGGGATGAGGGGAGACAAAGGAAGAGTTAATCCTGCTGACGTCTGGTCTCAGGTAGGCAGAGGAATGGTTGATCTCATCTGGCCTTTGTTCTGCAGCTGGGAAGGTCCAGTTGGAATGCAGCTTGTCGGTGTGCCTTCTAACAGACTAGCTTTGGGGACCAGGTGCTGCAGACTAAAGTTGCAGTTGAGGTGTTCTTTTCTTGTTTATGGAAAGATAAACATCTTGGAAGTTTGGGCCAGCAAAGAGTGCTATGAATGTGGAGGCTATGGTCAGCCTGGGGCCCTTCCCCTCTCCTCAGCTCCTGGAGGCTGTCAGGACACCTGAAGCTTCCACTTGCTCAGGGAGGGCCCGGGGCCACTGCTTTGCTCTTGGAGGCCTTAGCTGCTCCCTGCCTTGGGCCTGCTCAGGGGCCCCAGGCCTGCCCAGCAAGTCTCCCCAACTGGAGTCTTGGGGTTCCTCTCCTCTAGAAGGCATATCTGCTCTTTGGGGTTCCTGGGATTGGGGAAGAATGCCCACCTGTGCCCACCTGCCACTGTGGGTGGAGGCTGGGGAGGCTGTGGGTGGTGGGTGGAGGCTGTGGGTGGAGGCTGTGGATGGTGGGTGGAGGCTATGGGTAGAGGCTGTGGGTGGCGGGGTGGAGGCTGTGGGTGGTGGATGGAGGCTGTGGCTGGTGGGTGGAGGAGGCTGTGGGTGGAGGCTATAGGTGGTGAGTGGAGGCTGTGGGTGGTGGGGTAGAGGCTGTGGGTGGAGGCTGTGGGTGGTGGGTGGAGGCTGTGGGTGGTGGGGTAGAGGCTGTGGGTGGAGGCTGTGGGTGGTGGGTGGAGGCTGTGGGTGGTGGGGTAGAGGCTGTGCGTGGAGGCTGTGGGTGGTGGGTGGAGGCTGTGGGTGGTGGGTGGAGGCTGTGGGTGGTGGCGTAGAGGCTGTGGGTGGAGGCTGTGGGTGGTGGGTGGAGGCTGTGGGTGGAGGCTGTGGGTGGTGGGGTAGAGGCTGTGGGTGGAGGCTGTGGGTGGTAGGTAGAGGCTGTGGGTGGAGGCTGTGGGTGGTGGGTGGAGGCTGTGGGTGGTGGGGTAGATGCTGGGGAGGCTTTCCCGGACAGAAAAAGCACTGAGTAGCACCCCTGAGGTGCAGCGGGAGAAACCTCTCTTTGTGCGGCAGCCAGGTGTGGGGCCATGTGGGATTGCCCATGTCAGCTCTGAACCTGGAACCACATTTTCCAAACACGGGTTCCACGAGGCCAGGCCCGGTGTACTGTGAACCCATCCTTATACACACACACACACACACACACACACACACCACAAATGCACACCTACCACACCTGCACACCTACCAAACCCAGACACCCAGCACACACACCCCTACCAGACACACACTGCAAATGCACACTTACCAAACACACGTGTATACACCCCTACCAAATCCAAACACACACACCACACACCACACACACCTACCAAACACACACACATGCACACCTACCACACACATATCCAAACATACACACACACCACACACATACACACACACCACACACCCACACACCACACACACGCACACCTACCACACACCCACACCACACACACATGCACACTTACCACACACCCACACACACACACATGCACTTACCACACACACACACATGCACACTTACCACACACCCACACCACACACACATGCACACCTACCACACACCCACACACATGCACACTTACCACACACCCACACACATCACACACATGCACACCTACCACACACCTACACCACACATACATGCACACCTACCACACACCCACACACATCACACACATGCACACTTACCACACACCCACACACACCACATACATGCACACTTACCACACACCTACACCACACACATGCACACTTACCACACACCCACACACACCACACACATGCACACTTACCACACACCCACACACATCACACACATGCACACCTACCACACACCCACACACATCACACACATGTACACCTACCACACACCCACACCACACACACATGCACACCTACCACACACCCACACCACACACACACGCACACCTACCACACCCCCACACCCCCACACATATGTGCACACCTACCACACACCCACACACACCACACACATACACACCTACCACCCCCCCACACATATGCACATCCACCACACCCACACACGCACACACGCATGCACACCTACCACCCCCTACATATGCACACCTACCACACACCCACACACACCATACATAAACGTGCATGCCCATCACACCCACATGCTGACACACACATTTGTGCACATGCACACCACGCACACCGCAGCACATCGCATGCATGCATGTGTACACACGCTCCCCCCATGCATGGATGTGCTGTGAGCCTGGGAGCCAGGCTCTTGGTGCACTGTGTAAAGGGTGTGTAAAATGAATGTTTTTTGAATTAGACACACAGGTGGCCATTCTAGAGCCCTCCTGTGCACATCTCATGTCGTGTTCAGTCACTTAGCACTGTGGAAATCCCAGCTCAGAGACAGCAAGGAGCCCTGCGTGGGTTTGCCCGCAATGGTGCGCTGGCTCGGTTGAGACTCAGAGGTTGGGATGTCCAGAGGCGGCTCCACCACATCCATTCTGCCCTCTGTGGCCACACCTTGCTCTCCTGCAGAGACTAGAAAGCCAAACACATTTCCTAAACTCCTCGCAGCAGAGTGTCTGGAAGTGGCTTCGGTGCTGTTGAGCGATGGTAGGTTTGTGGTTTGGAAGGAGGGCTCCTGTCTCTGTCGGCGTGCAACACGTTCCCCAACTTACAGCTGAAAACAGCCATCTTATTTTGGTCATGTTTTAGGGTCAAGAATTCAGCAAGGGATCTTTCGGGGTCAGTCTGTCATATGAGTGTGTTCGGAAGTCACTGGGCTGCGAGTCCAAGACGGGACACCCATGAGGCTGGAGCTCTGCAGGGGCCGTTGCCTGGATGCCACACATGGTGTCTCCAGCATGGTGCTCACAGGATGCTGGACGTTTCCACGTGGGGCTGGTCTCCTCTCATGGAGCCTCTGAAGACACCAGATGGGAGCTACAGGGCATTTCTGACGTGGCCGCAGGAGCCCTGTGCCACTGCTCCCTTCTCAGACCCCACCTCTCCGTGGGACAGCCCCATAGAACGTGCAGAACTGTTAAAGGCTGTTGCAGAGGGAGGTGGCACCCTGGGGGCCGCAGCAGCCCTGAGAGTGTGGCTCCCCTGCGGGTGTGGAGATTGGGCTCTGGGTGTTTCTGGGGCAACTCAAGCAGAGATGCTGGAGCCGTTCTCATCCTGGAATGCGGGCTTTTCATGCATAGAACCAGCAAGTGGCCATGAGTGTGGTTTATCGGGAATTGGAGGTGAGAAGAGGGTTGCACGGTCTCCTAAACCAACCTGAGGAAACAGGTAGTCATTGTCGGCATTTAACTGTATTTCCTAAGCCTGCCATAGATTGAGACTCACTGCCGTAGCTGTAGAGGGTGTGGGCATGATGAGGATGGGGGTTGGTCTCAGCAGGGAGGCAGGGCTCTCGTTTTTACTAACACCAGATTTACAGGATCAGCTCAGCAAACAGACTGCTTTTTTTCTGGCTGGCTGAAAATAAATGGAAGAGAAAATAAAACAATACTGGTGCATTAGTTATCTATTGTCACATTAAAATAATTGCTCTAAAACTTAGAGGTTTACAATGTCAATAAGCATTTACCATGGCAGAGTTTCCCTAGGTTGCTCAGAAAAGCCTGCTGGGTGGGCTCCGTGGTGAGCAGGTCTATGCCACTTACCCACAAAGGCTGAGGGAGCTGACAGGCTGAAGAAACAGGCCGATGAATCCTGTTTCTCAGAAAGAAACATTCAACAGTGTGTTGGAAGCAGAAGCCACGTGTGGGCGGCCACGAGATCCATGCATTGCTACCCGCAGACCCAGGGCTTAGGTAGCAGCCAGAAAGGGAGCGGGAGCTTCAGAAGGATGTGTAAGACAACTGGCCTACCCCTCAGGAAGAGGCAAGAATGCCACCTGCTGGTCCACCCTCAGGAGAAGGCAAGAATGCCACCTGCACCACAGCCTGTAACTCACGTAAGGGCAGGATTTTGTTTACAATAACATTAAGGTTGTTTTGACCTAAGGGCCCAGAACTAGGGTTCATCGGAAGTCCACATGGAGGCTTAGCATCCGAGATGGAATCATTTTAGCCTTCGCCACAGCTGGTTCCGGCTGCGTGAGCCTAGATGTTGTCTGGGGTGAAGCGGTCGGAAGGCTCGGCTAGGGCTGGAGGACCCATCTCCAAGATGGCGCACTGTGCTGCCAGCAGGCAGATGCTGCCCTTCGGCGGGAGGCCTTGGGTTCTTGGCACGTGGTCCTGTTTGCATGTCTTCGCTGAGTGTCCTCATGAGTGGCCTCTTCCTCCACACAGGGATCCCAGAGAGCACAGCGTAAGCTGCAGTGTTCTTTGCAGCCTCGTGTCTGAAGTCACACAGTGTCATTCTGCCACATTCCACGTGTGGGGTGTGAGCCTCTAAGGCTGATTCTGCCTTTAGAAAGGAGGGGTATCAAAGACGTTGGAACATATTTTAACAAAGATGTGACTATAAAAAATAAAATGATGAAGTGAATTATATAATATTATGTATAATTTTATGGCAAGAAATTTGAAAATTGAGAGGAAATACATTACCACAATAAGTGGAAAACTTGGGTAAATCAATAATAAAGGAAGAAATTGGCAAGTCCGTTTAACATTTGTTAGTGCAAAGCGTGCCAACACCAAATGGTTTTAAAGCTGACTTCTTCCTCTTTGGTAAGGAACAGGTTCTTCTAGTATTTTTTTAAATATTCCGGAAAATAGAAAAAGGTGAAACATTTTCCAATTCACATTATATAGCTAAAGTAACTTCGTATCAAATTTTGATGCAATATGAGAAAAATATTCCAATTTATTTTATAAAATGGATGCAAAAATCCAAATAAAATACCATAAATTCATACACAGTCATTTATTAAGGAATAGCACACCATAGTCAAGCTTTTATTGCATACATGTCGCAGTGACTTAATATTAGGAAGCATAATATAATACATTACATCGATACACTAAAGTACACAAATCATGTAATTATGTTGGAATTAGTGAAAAAAGTATTTGACAAAATTTAGCCATTTCTCATAAAATCTTCTATTTAAAATAAAAGGGGGCCAGGTGAGGTGGCTCCCGCCTGTCATCCCAGCACTTTGAGAGGCCAAGGTGGGCAGATCCCTTGAAGTCAGGAATTGGAGACCAGCCTGGCCAACATGATGAAACCCCATCACTACTAAAAATACAAAAATTAGCCAGGCATGGTAGCACACGCCTTCAGTCCCAGCTACTCAGGAGGCCGAGGCAGGACAATCGCTTGAACCTGGGAGGTGGAGGTTGCAGTGAGCCAAGATCACGCCACTGCACTCCAGCCTGGGCGACAGAGCGAGATTCTGTCTCAAAAAAATAAAGTAAAATAAAATACGGAATTTAAATAATGCACCTAAAAAATCACACCTACTTTTTAAAAAGAACAGATAACATATTAATTGATGAAATATTAATGATCAGCATTAAAGCTGGGAAAAAGCCAGGGATGCCTGTTTCACTGCTGCCACTCCACCTGCATTTGGGGGTTCTCAAGGCAGACGAAGGCAGGCAGGTATGGTGGAGATTGTGCACATCAGGCCAGAAGTGCTGACATTCTCCCCTCCCTGCAGAAGAGAGGGATGCCCCTTGAGAAGATCCAAAAGCTTCATTCATACATTCGTAACCTACAGAACCAATAAGATGCTTTAGGTAAGTGATTGAACATATAAAATTGCTTTTATGTACTGGCCACAACCAGTTATCATAGAAATTGGAATAATAACAATGAATTCTACATGCAACAGAGTCAAAAGCAATAAAATAATGCCTAAGAATATGTTTAATAGATGGCAAGATGATGAACCAGCACTGGCCACTGGCCCCTCGCCCCAGATCAACCCTGGGCAGCGGCAGAAGGACATCCTGCCTAGCCCTCCTGGGGCTGGGGCCGGAGGCCGGGCTGGACACCCGTTATACAGGATCTGAAAGTTCTTCTGATGTAGGGCACAGCACACTCACACTGCAGAGATGAAAAGCAGAGTGCTTTGTCACTCACAGCTCCAAACAAGGCAGGCGTCCAGGCAGGGCCACATGAGGCACCCAGGGGTGGGGTAGCAGCCAGCTGGGGCTGCAGGGCGGCTGGTGTGTGGCCAGCAGGTGGGGTGGCTCGGTTTCTCGGGCTCCCTGTGGATTGGCTAATGTGGGTGATTTTGAGCTGTGGGTGATTTTGAGCTCTGGGTCACAGGGCTGTCCCTGGTTGTCTGGCCCTTGGCCCTGGGGCAGATTGGGCAGATGTGCAGCGGCCTGGAGTGTGATGGGCCGATGAGGAGGTGGTTGGGTGTGGACTTAACTGGCTGCTCAAAGAGGGAACTGACTGGCCTCGAGGGCCTCAAAACTGGGTCAAGACAGCACATCAGCAGTAATAAAACCCAAGCTGTGTCACCCCACCTAGGCCAATAGGGCAGATGTGTCCCAGAGTGGAGGTGACTGCCCCTGCACAGATGCACCCGCTGCTTGTGGGGTCAGGGTGTCTGCAGGCACTCTGCAGTGTCCACCCCCTGCATCTCTGGGTCTCACCTCCAGGGGCCCAGCCTTGGTGCACAGACCTGCCTTGGCTGAGCATTAGAGCTTCCTGGGCTCGCACTCTGTTGTGTCCTGACTGCCCCACAGCTTTGCCCGTCCTCTGCAGCGGCCCAAGCCTTCACACCTGTCCTGATGCTTATGCACCTCCTGGTGTTCTCATTATCCCTTGTAGGGTTCGTGTGACTTGGTGCAGGCCAGCGCATGACTGTGCCTGTAGGCATTTGCCCCCAAGACCCTCCAGGCCGCTGAACCATCACACGGGCTAGGGCGTGGTCCTTCCCGGGATGCTTGCCCAGGCCACTGCCAGTGAACCCTCTGTGACCAGGCCCTGCCTCGAGCCAGGGACCATCCAAGTCCCACCTTCCACTCCAGATGGCCCTCCCTCACCAGGCAGGCCATGACTGGCTGGTCTCAAAATCCCATTTGTTATCTGTTCTCTCTCTTTCTCTCTTTCTTTCTTTCCTTCTTTCTTTTCTTCTCTTTCTTCCCTTCTCTCTTCCCTTCTCTTGCTTTCCTTCTCTTTCTTTTCTTCCCTTCTCCTCTCCTCCCCTCCCTTCCCTTTCCTTTCCTTCGAAGTCTCGCTCTTGTACCCCAGGCTGGAGTGCAGTGGCATGATCTCCACTCACTGCAACCTTCACCTCCCGGGTTCAAGTGATTCTCCTGCCTCAGCCTCCCGAGTAGCTGGGATTACAGGTGTGGGCCACCACGCCCGGCTAATTTTTGTATTTTTAGTAGAGACGAGGTTTCACCATGTTGACCAGGCTGGTCTCGAACTCCTGACCTCAGATGATCCACCTGCCTCGGTCTTCGAAAGTGCTGGGATTACAGGCATGAGCCACCGCGCCCGGCCTTGCTGTCTGTTTTCTTGGCCCATGGCCTGCTTGGGTCCCTCAGAGAGAGGACACAGGAAGAATGTTGCATAGAAAGAGTTTCCAACTTCAGCACAGTTCTAAAAAAGCCTTAGCCAGCCAGCAGGTTGCCTTCAAGCCAAAGTTGCCCACCAGAGGACTCTTGCCATAGGCAGAAAAACAGCCAGCTCGAGTACCCTCTCCTGCCCTGTCCTTGTGGGGAGTAGCCGGAGGAAGCCCCAGGCTCAGGCCAGCCTGTGGCCACACGCAGCCAGCAGGGAGCAGCCGTGAGCTGCAAGCATCGGGAATTCATGCCAGAGTCTCTGTTGCCTTTTTCCCTTGCATGTTAATGTGCTTGTAAAATCTCTCGTAGGGCTGGGCGTGGTGGCTCAAGCCTGTAATCCCAGCACTTTGGGAGGCCGAGACGGGCGGATCACAAGGTCAGGAGATCAAGACCATCCTGGCTAATACGGTGAAACCCTGTCTCTACTAAAGAATACAAAAAACTAGCCGGGCGACGAGGCGGGCGCCTGTAGTCCCAGCTACTCGGGAGGCTGAGGCAGGAGAATGGCGTCAACCCGGGAGGCGGAGCTTGCAGTGAGCTGAGATCCGGCCACCGCACTCCAGCCTGGGCGACAGAGCCAGACTCCGTCTCAAAAAAAAAAAAAAAAAAAAAAATCTCTCGTAGGGAATGTAGCCAATTCACCTCTCAGCATCCCAAGGGGGAAAGGAGAAAAATCAGCCGGCCTGTCCTCATCCGTAATCCGTGGGGGATAAAGAATGGAGGAGCTGCCAGTCCTAGAGAGCACTGGGCTGTTCCTATGTCCCTTCTGAGATGGGAGAGGCCACATGGGGTGAACTTACGGGCTTGGGCTTTCGAAACAATTCAAAGGGTGAGGCCTCACCAGGAGAGGGCAGAGAAACTAAGGCAAGTTCTGGATTGTCCTTGAGTACTGCTATTATTCATTCATTTATTTACTGAGATGGAGTTTCGCTCTTGTTGCCCAGGCTGGAGTGCAATGGCGCAATCTTGGCTCACTGCAACTTCCACCTCCCGGGTTCGAGTGATTCTCCTGCCTCAGCCTCCCAAGTAGCTGGGATTATAGGCGTGCACCCCCATGCCAAGCTAATTTTGTGTGTATATGTACATACATATATATATATATATTTTGTAGAGACAGGGTTTCATCATGTTGGCCAGGCTGGTCTCGAACTCCTGACCTCAAGTGATCCACCTGCCTTGGCCTCTCAAAGTGCTGGGATTACAGGTGTGAGCCACCACACCGAGCCTTGAGTACTATTATTTAATATTCTTTGAAATAGAAGAGAAAAGAAGAGAGAATTTTAAGAGGCTTTCATTTTTGGCAAAAGTTTGAGCTACAGGATACTGGCAAAAGTTGAATTATTTGAAAAGTACGCCGAATTTACAACAAGCAAGGGGGAATCTCTGGGGGGTGACTTGGTACTACACAACACAGAGGGTGTTGGGATCCAGGACCATTTGCCTGCAGCGTTGCAGGGGTCTGGTGTGCTTAGCCAAGGGTCTTGGGTCAAGCTCTGGTCATGGGGGGTGTAAAACTGAGACCCTGCAGGAGGCAGGACCTTGGCAGGGCCACACTCTGTGCGCGGGGAGTGGGAGGGGGGACTACAGAAACCTCTACCCTTCACAACGGGGAACGAAAAGGGATTTTGCCTGTATCGGCCTGGCTTCTGGGTAGGAAAAAAAGCAACTGCCCTGAGAGGTACACACAAGCCTGAACTTCAGATGGCTTTGGGGCTGGAGTGGACACTGCCTGCACACTTGCAGAGCTGCCAAGCCAATAAATCACACCAAAGTGTGGTCTTGCCTTAGTGACATCCCTGTGGCTCCTGGGGAAGAAGATGAGACCTGGATACGAAGGAAAAGGAATCCCTGAAATAGGGGCTTCCAGATCACAGCTTCAAGATTCACGATTTCAAATCTCATCAGGTAACACACCCACTGAAGGCGACATGTTGTAGGCACAGCGAAGGGCAGAACTGGTTCCATGAGACCTTGGAATAATAGCACTTTGGAGAGGCACTGCATGATACATAGTTTTAAATAATTGGAGATGTAAAAGAATAAACTGGGAGGCAGGCACGGTGGCTCACACCTGTAATCCCAGCACTTTGGGAGGCCGAGGCGGGCGGATTGCCTGAAGTCAGGAGTTCAAGACCAATCTGGCCAACATGGTGAATTCCCATCTCTACTAAAAATACAAAAATATTAGCCAGGTATAGTGGCGCGCACCTGTAATCCAGCTACTACGGAGGCTGAGGCAGGAGAATCGCTTGAACCCAGGAGGCGGAGCTTGCAGTGAGCTGAGATCACGCCATTTCACTCCAGCCTGGGCGACAGAGTGAGACTACGTCTTAAAAAAACAAAACAAAACTGGGAACAAGATAAAATAGACAAGATTTCAAGATATAAAAACAGGAGTATTTGAAAGAAAAAGCAAACAATCATGTGAGTTCTTATATTAACAGCTACATTTTTATTATCTGTGCAGGGAAGAGTGTATCACAGCCATTGGGAACTTTCTTCACCCATCAAAGCTTCAGGGCTGAAGCATCCTGAACAAGAACTCAAAAGAGTGAAAGAAACAGTTACCTGTCGGCTGCAGCTGGTACCAGCTCCCCACCCTGTAGAGAGCCCAAAGCGTCCTCTCTCTCCCCACTCACCCAGCACCAGACTCTGCCCCGTGACCTCAGGCTGCACCTGCCTCCTGGCCCCATCCAACCTTCCAGCCTCACTTGATCATCATGGGCCACTGGCCAACACACAGGGCAGTGCCAAGCCCAGGCCGTGGGCACACATGGCTGGGTTAGTAGCTGAAAACATTGTTTTTCACTGGCCTCACAGTAATGGCACCTGCCCCCATTTTCTGTGATTGAATTTTTGGATCCTGCTACCAGGTTATGATAGATGTTATGGTATGTCTCAAGATGTTGAGATAAAGGTAATAAAACAGATATAAAGTCCTGGCTCAAGAATTGTTACAAACCCAAGCTGGGAAAATGCAAGAAAACCGCATGCAGGCACAACATAGTAAAATTGCTGAAAACCAAAGATGAATAGAATACTTAATAGTTGGAGAAAAAAAGCCACATTACCTTCAAAAGGACACCAATCATGCAAACATCTGACTTCGAAATAGAAATACAAAAACCAAACCACAAGCGAATGTGATCTTCAAAATGTTGAAAGAATTTACTTTGAAATAATTAACTGCCAACCTAAATTGTATTCCTAGTGGAAATACTCTCCAAGAACAGAGGTGAAATAAACACAGACTCATACAAAAGAAATCAAGAGTGTTCTTCCTCAGGAGACGAGCTGATGGGTATGAGGAGAGGTGTCTGAAACGTCCTTAGAGGGAGAGCTAGAGACACAGGGAGGAGAAACCTTCAGAACACACCTTCCACTGAGGGCCAGAAAAGTCAACTATCGATTCTTTGAAAATGCCCCAAACTTGTAAATCTCTGGTGATGCTGACCAAGTAAACAATGAAGGAAGGCACCCTGCGATGGGGAAGGAAAAGGGGAGATCACTGGAGATCTGTGGACATTAAAAAATAGAGCACAAGGAACATGCTAACAAATTTGAAAGTTTTGATGAGTTGGAAAAATTCCTATGAGCTGGGAAAATTCCTAGAAAATTACAGCTTAACAAAACTGAAAGAAGAAAGATAAATGACCCCACGTTTGTTAAAGAAATTGGATCTGTCATTAAAAAATTTCCCACAGTGGAATCTCTAGTCACAAATGGCTTCACCAGTGAATTCTACTAAACATTTAATGAATAAATAACACCCACCTCACACAAACTCTTCTAGAGCTGAGACATGATGGGAACAGCAACACCACCTGTCATGTTTCAGCTCCAGAAAAACTCAACAAAGAAAAAAAAAAAACTTACAGACTAGTCTCACTGATGAACATAAACAGAAATCCTCAACAAGATATTAGCATATAAGACCTGGCAGTCGGCCGGGCGCAGTGGCTCACGCCTGTAATCCCAGCACTTTGGGCGGCCGAGGGGGGTGGATCACGAGGTCAGGAGATAGAGACCATCCTGGCCAACACGGTGAAACCCCGTCACTACTAAAAATAAGGAAATTAGCCGGGCGTGGTGGCGAGTAGTCCCAGCTACCCAGGAGGCTGAGGCAGGAGAATGGCGTGAACCCGGGAGGTGGAGGTTGCAGTGAGCTGAGATGGCACCACTGCACTCCAGCCTGGGCGACAGAGTGAGACTCTGTCTCAAAAACAAAAAACAAACAAAAAACCCAGGCAGTATGTAATGAACATATTAAATTGAGTCATCTCTCTCTCTCCTCCTGCCTCTCTCTCTCTCTCTCTCTCTGTGTGTGTGTGTGTGTGTGTATGTGTGTGTGTGTGTGAGTATACAAACCAATGAAAAAATGACCGGCAGCCTAGGAGGCAATTGTGCGTAGAATTGAACAGACACTTCACAAAAGAAGATATCCCATGGCCAATAAACATGACATGGTGTCCGGCCTCATTAACATCAGGGAAATGCCATGCAAAGCACAAGACACATCAGCACATTCATCAAAATATATAAAATCGAGGAGACCAACCACACCGATCACGGGGAGGTTCTGGGGCGAAGAGAGCTCTGTGCACAGCGGTGGGGAGGGCACACATGGAAGGTCCTCCCATTGCCTGCGAGGTGGCAGGGCTGGAACGTCCGTGCTGGCTTCCTTCCTCCCTCGTGGCTCTGTGGCTTGGACAGCTGGGGCCTGGCCGGAGCCGCTCCGCTGGAGTCGCATTTCTGGGGCCTCAATTCCTGCTGTCAGCAGGGTTCCCCGATTTCTTTCCATGTAGCCTCAGGCTCTCTCCCTCTGCACGTGGCTTCTCCACCTGGTGTCTTTAGAGGGGCAGCTGGGCTTCATCCATGGTTGTCTCGGGCTTCCAAGAGGTGTAAGACCGAGCTGCCCAGCCCTTGTGAGACTCAGACCCAGAACTACAGCATAGGCCCCACCCAGATCCACGGGGCGTGGACTACAAGGGCGCAAATACGGGAGGCAGGTTAACACCTTCACCACCTGCACCACCATCCCTGCCGGCACGTGCCCAATGGCGAATGAGAAAGCAACCGTACAGGTCCACGCAGAGGATGCCCCTGACGTAACGTTTTCAAACAGGCGCACGTAGGGACGCCCTGACGTGACGTTTTCAAACAGGCGCACGTAGGGACGCCCTGACGTGACGTTTTCAAACAGGCGCACGTAGGGACGCCCTGACGTGACGTTTTCAAACAGGCGCACGTAGGGACGCCCTGACGTGACGTTTTCAAACAGGCGCACGTTGGGTATGCCCTGACGTGACGTTTTCAAACAGGCGCACGTAGGACGCCCTGACGTGACGTTTTCAAACAGGCGCACGTAGGGACGCCCTGACGTGACGTTTTCAAACAGGCGCACGTAGGGACGCCCTGACGTGACGTTTTCAAACAGGCGCACGTAGGGACGCCCTGACGTAACGTTTTCAAACAGGCGCACGTTGGGTATGCCCTGACGTGACGTTTTCAAACAGGCGCACGTAGGGACGCCCTGACGTAACGTTTTCAAACAGGCGCACGTTGGGTATGCCCTGACGTGACGTTTTCAAACCAACGTGACAGACACTGTGTATCAAGCACATCTTTAGCAAAGATACAGACACATTTGGAGGGCAAGGATAGCCCCGTGTGAAGGATGGGGTTACCTCTGGGTCTCAGTCTGTTGCCCAGGCTGGAGTGCAGTGGTGTAATCTCGGCTCACTGCAACCTCCACCTCCCAGGTTCAAGTGATTCTCCTGCCTCAGCCTCCTGAGTAGCTGGGACTGTAGGTGCCCGCCACCACACCCGGTGAATTTTTGGAATTTAGTAGAGATGGGGTTTTACCATGTTGGCCAGTCTGGTCTTGTACTCCTGACCTTAACTGAGCCACCCACCTCAGCTTCCCAAAGTGCTGGGATTACAGGCATAAGCCACCATGCTTGGCCAATTATTTATTTTTGATGTTAAAATGGCTTCTGATTTAGGCATGGGAGCCCCTTCGGGCTGGCCCGCTATGTCCCTTTGACATGCCTGTATCATTCATTGACTAAGTCTGTACTTTATGGCACAAAACGATGTCCCAGGCTCATTTTATTCTTTTCCTGCCCGGCCCTGGAATCATTCCTTTTAGTGAAGGATGGTGTTCAGAAACCAAGGTCTGGGCACTAGGTCTGCTCACTGCTGCCAGGGTGTTAATGCCACTGGGTCCTCTCAGTGGACAGCCTGGGGAGTTTGTGTGTATTTATCCATACACAACACACATCTGTAAGTATCTCTGTCTATCTGCATCCAGTCAACAGCCACACGTTCTTACCAGTACTCTCAGTTCCAACCCAACACCCCAGGATTCTTGCTAGCCTCTCAGACTTCTGTGTTTGTGAATGTCTTCCCCAGCAGGGAGTAACTCGATCCCCTTTATCCTGAATATATTTACTTGTTTACTTAACATTACTGATCTCCCTATCACACTGATGGCCTCCGTCCACTCACTTTGTGCCCCTTCCCTGACACCCCTTGGCAATGGGGCCCAGTGGCCTGCATTCTGAGGGGCTTCCCTACACTTCTGCCACCCCCATGTTCTAGGAAGCCAGAGCCTCTGGTCCACACCTTTGTGCAGCTGCCAGGCTCCAGCCTGTGCCACAGTGTGGCTTCCCAATCTCCATCACTTCCTCATGTCCTCAACCCCTTGGCTGTCTCTTCCATGCTAGAAGGGGAGGGAAGTGAAGGGGAAGCGGAAGGAAGGTGTCTTAGTGTTAGGGTTACTATGACAGAATACCACAGCGCAGGTGTCTTATAAAAAACAGACACTTATGTCTCACAGCTCTGGAGGCTGGAAGTCCAAGATCAAGGCACTGGTAGATTCCGCGTCTGGCTAAGTCCTGCTTTCTGGTTCATTGAGGCGCTGGCGGGTTCCCTGTCTGGCTAAGTCTTGCTTTCTGGTTCATCGAGGCGCTGGCGGGTTCCCTGTCTGGCTAAGTCCTGCTTTCTGGTTCATCGAGGCGCTGGCGGGTTCCTTGTCTGGCTAAGACTTTCTGGTTCACAGATGCCACACTCTCACTGTGGCCACACATGGGGGAAGGTGCATGAGCTCCCCTGGCCCTCTTTCATAAGGTCACAAATCCCATTCATGAGGGCTCTGCCACCATGACCTCATCACCTCCCCAAAGACCCCACCTCCTGATACTCTCTCCTTGGGGACTAGGATTCCAGCATAGGAATTTTGGGAGGACATAAACATTCCAGCAATAGCATTCTGCCCTGCAAAATTCATGTCTTCCTCATATGCAAAATACATTCACTCCATCCTAACAGACCAAAAGTTTCCAGTCATTCCAGCATCAACTTGATGGTCTAAGTCCAAAAGTCTCATTTAAATATCATGTAAATCAGAGCTGGGTGAGACTTAAGGTGTGATTCATCCCGAGGCGGATTCTCCTCCAGCTGTGAGCCTACAGAAGCAAACAAGATGTGAGCTTCCAAAACCAGATGGGACAGGCAGAGGACAGATGCGCCTATTCCAAAAGGGAGAAATAGGAAAGAAGAAAGAGTAACAGGTCCTGAGCAAGGACGAAGGCAATGAGGCAAACAGCGTTAGATCGTAAGGCTCAAGAGAAGTCTTTTTTTGGCCTAATTTGCTGGTCTCCCATCCCACTGGGGCAGTTGAGGGATCCACCTTTCAGAGACCGTGGGTGCAGCCCTGCCCGCTGGCTCTGGGGCAGAGTGGGTGCAGCCCTGCCCGCTGGCTCTGGGGCAGAGTGGGTGCAGCCCTGCCCGCTGGCTCTGGGGCAGAGTGGGTGCAGCCCTGCCCGCTGGCTCTGGGGCAGAGTGGGTGCAGCCCTGCCCGCTGGCTCTGGGGCAGAGTGGGTGCAGCCCTGCCCGCTGGCTCTGCCCGTAGGCCCAGCCCCTGTGGCTGCTCTGTGGCGGCCCCAGCTCTGCGTGTTCTATGCCTGAGTCTGGAGGTGTGAAATCATATGCCACCATCCTTCACTGCTCTGAGGTCTTGGAGGCGCCCCTGACTCCACAGCTGTGTTTGGCATTGCCCTAGTGGGGGCTTTCTGTGGAAGCTCTGCCCCACAATGGTCCTCTGTCTGGCCTCCCAGCTTTCTGAGGCGTCCCTTGAAATCTAGGTGGATGTAGCCATGCCCCACAGCTTTGCTGGGCGCACAGACCACCAGCACCTGCTGGAGCCCAACTGGGGTAGTGAGGAGGGCTGCAAGGAAGTCTAGGGAGTGCATCCCACCAGACCAGGGAGAACCTTCCTTTGAAATCATTCTGTTTCCAGGGCCCTTGCACTCTGGCTCTGTAATGATGGGGTAGTCCCATGATCTCCAAACCATCAGCCTTTGGGCTCATTCTTTCACCGTCTCCATGGACAGCACCTGGCTTCGCAGAGGTGACTGGGCTGTGCTGATCTCCTCATTGAGCGGTGGCTTGGCCACACCTTTGTTCTCTTCTGAACATGCTTTCTCATTCCTTTCTGCATGAGCCGGCTAAGAAGTATTCAAATTTTTAAGTTTTGATTCCCTTTTGACTAAAAACTTCATCTTTGAATCATTTTCCTCTTCAGTGTATTTCACTACAAGCATTCGAGAGCACCAAGCTACACCTTAATGCTCTGCTTAGAAATGTCTTCAGCCAAATACCCGATTTCTTCCCGTGCAAGTTCTCCCTTCACAAAATACTAGGACAGGAGCACAATTCAGTCAAGTTCTTTGCCACTTCATGACAAAGATCGCCTTTTCTCCAGTTTCTAGTCATTTCCATCTGAGACCTCATTAGAATGTCCTTTACTGTCCATATTTCTAGCAAATTCTGTGCCTGACCACCAAGAAGACTGAAGAGTTCTCTGTAACTCTCCTCTCTTCTTTCTGGCCCTCACCAGAAATGGCTTTAAGATGACAAAGTTTCTTTGCTTGATCAAACTTTAGTCGGGCTCCTGAACCTTCTAGACTCCTCTGTGCCCTTCCTTGTCAAGTCCAGTTTTAGCCAAGTCAGT
This sequence comes from Trachypithecus francoisi, assembly GCF_009764315.1. Classification (NCBI taxonomy): domain Eukaryota; kingdom Metazoa; phylum Chordata; class Mammalia; order Primates; family Cercopithecidae; genus Trachypithecus; species Trachypithecus francoisi. Next base: position 98,159,515 of record NW_022681472.1, on the reverse strand, counting down.
TGATCATGAATCCCCCCTGCCCCACCCTTCCATATCTGATCATCCTCAATATCTGATCAGGTTCCTCATCCCCCCCCCCCCCCCCCAGGGAAGGCCTGGTCCTCTGGCCTGCATTCAGCATCCTGTTGGGGGATTTCACCAGAACCCCTCACCCCGATGCTTCCTCCTGGTCATTTTCTATCCCCCAATCCCACCTGCTCCTCAGCTGTAATCCCCACTTGGCCAGGTTGTATTCAGAGTTGAGCCATCTCTCTCCCACTGCAGGATCCCATTGTCATGGTCCCTGTGCCTATCACAACAGTCCTGAATAAAGTCTTTCTCAGTGTTCTCTAACAAGTACCACTGAATAATTTTTTCATTAACAAAGAATGGGGCCAAACATTAACAAAGAATGGCGTGGAGGCTCATACCTATAATCCCAGCACTTTGGGAGGCTGAGGCGGGCAGATCACCTGAGGTCAGGAGTTTGAGACCAGCCTGGCCAACATGGTGAAAGGCCGTCTGTACTAAAAATACAAAAGATAGTGGGGCGTGGTAGTGCGTGCCCGTAGTCCCAGCTATGAGGGAAGCTGAGGCGGGAGAAGCCCTTGAACCCAGGAGGTGGAGATTGCAGTTAGCTGAGATCACGACACTGCACTCCAGGCTGGGTGACAGCGGCTCCATCTCAAAAACAAGACAAAACAAAACAATAAAACAAAACAACAAAGAATGGCAATGTAGCCTTTTTCTGGCATGTGCCTCAACACTCTTCCAGCCTCTACTCCTCAGCCAGTTCCAAAGCTGCTTCCACATTTTAGTTATTTGTTACAGTAGCACCCCATTCCTGGAACCAGTTTTCTGTCTCAGTCTGTTCAGGCTGCCATCACAAAATACCATAGACTGGGAGGTTTATCAACAATAGACATTTATTTATCACAGTTCTGGAGGCTGAACAATCCAAGAGTAAGGCACTGGCAGATTAAGTGTCTGGTGAAGGCTGTCTTCTCACTGCAACCTCACATGGTAGAAGGGGCAAAGGAGCTCTCTGGGGCCTCTTTTAATTTTTTATTTTTGAGACAGGGTCTTGCTCTGTTGCTCAGGTTGAGTGTAGTGGTGCAATCAGAGCTCACTGCAGCCTCAACCTCCTGGGCTCAGGTGATCTTCCCGCCTCAGCCTCCCAAATAGTTGGGAGTACAGCTGCCACCACCAGGCCCGGCTACGTTTTGATTTTTTGTAGAGACAGGGTCTTACCGTATTGCAAGGGCTGGTCTTGAACTGGAGGGAAATGACCCTCTTGCCTCGGCTTTCCAAAGTGTCAAGGTTACTGGCGTGAGCCACTGTGCCTGGCTCTGGGGCCTAGGGCACTTATAAAAGAGGAGATTCACTTTCATAACCTGGTCATCTACCAATAGCCCCACCTCCCATCACACTGGGAGTTAGGATCTCACATATAAATTTGGCGGGGTGGAGGGCAGAAACATTCAGACTCCAGCAGAAAGAAAGGGAAGGGTTGTCATTTGGGTGCTCTGGGAAACTGAGCCCAATGGAGAATTAGAAGTGCAAGAGACTTACTGGTTGGATGCCTGCAAAGAAGGATAAAGTGGAAGGAGAAGGTGGAAAGAACCTTCAGGTCATAATGCAGATCTGACCCCCTGAAAGGACAGAGGGAAGGAAGCAGCTTTTGGTGGGAGAAATCTCAGACTGCAGAATAGCTCAAGAAAGTCTCAGCCAGGCTGATGGCTGCCTACTGGGAAGGTGGCATTGGGCAGGAATGGCTCAACTCTAGTGCTCTCCCCTGCTCAGTGGTGGGCAGGGGGCGGCAGGGGGCCCTTGCATGAATGTGGTTGCTGGCCCAAGGCTGCGGCAGCTGGCACTGTCTTCTGTAAACACTCCCCACAGCAGGTTCTCTATGGAAGGCGGGCTGAGCCGCATACTTTCCAGGATGCTACAAGAGGGGAGGGAAGATGTAAAAATTGACTTTGTTATAAAACTATTTTATCTAATGTATGTCTCATGGATCTTTGACCTTTCACTAATTTAATGACTTTAGGGCCTGGCAAGGAGAAGCGACTTTCCCTGATCTTTGGCCAAGAATTCCCCTATAGTCCCAGAACCGGACGTTGATCTAGGGTCTGTGCTAATAATTGTTTTTGAGAATTGGAATGGGTGAGGACTAGCCTGAGTCGGTGATCCCATGACCAAGGTCAGGGATAAACCTGCTCAATGCACCTACTGACCCTTCTTAGACAGTGACATTCCTCAATCATCGTGCAGTGGGCTAAGCCCTAGCAATTGCATTTCTGAACGTTTTAGACCAAGACCCACTGTAAAAAATGTATTTTACATCATGACTGGTGTATACAAATCCCTACGCTACGTGGTGCTCCTGATGTTTTCGATTCTATTCAGTTTTACTTAATTCCTTTCTATTTTTCATTAAAAATTACTGTGGGCCGGGCGCGGTGGCTCAAGCCTGTCATCCCAGCACTTTGGGAGGCCGAGGCGGGCGGATCACAAGGTCAGGAGATCGAGGCCATCCTGGCTAACATGGTGAAACCTCGTCTCTACTAAAAATACAAAAAACTAGCCGGGCGAGGTGACGGGCGCCTGTAGTCCCAGCTGCTCGGGAGGCTGAGGCAGGAGAATGGCGTGAACCCGGGAGGTGGAGATTGCAGTGAGCTGAAGATTTGGCCACTGCACTCCAGCCTGGGCGACAGAGCGAGACTCTGCCTCAAAAAAAAAAAAAAAATAAATAAATAAATAAAAAAAAATTACTGTGAAACACCACTGTACTTGACAAACCCACAGTTTAGAAAGCACTGCACAAGCCCCTAGTGCATGGCATTCATTTAATAAATGGCTGATCAGGAATTTCTATAAGGAATAGAGTTATTTATGTATTACAGATAGCTTGAGAATTGGATATTATATTAAAATGAACCTGATTTGAGACAAGAAAACTGGGCTCCTGGCTATCCTCTGGGTCCTTGTCTCCTTGTTTGTGAAGTAGAGGGTGTTCTCACTGATTTCCACAGCCTGCCCAGTGCCCACACTTGGAGACCCTTCTGTAATATCCACTGTGCTCTGAGACTGTGAGGAGAAGGCTGTGTGTGTGGGCATGGGTGTGTACATGTGCATATGTGAGTCTGTACATGTATAAGTGTGTATGTGCATATGTGCATGAGTCTTTGCATGTGTATTTGTTTGTGAGTGAGGTGTGCAGTAAGGATCCAGACAGCTTCTGGGACATCCTTCTTACTCCTTTATCCTCTCTGAGGTGTTCCTGCCCCCAGCAGTGAAACTGCCTCTCCCTTGAGGAGCTCAGACCTCTCATAGGGTGGAGACCAGTCCCCACTCTGAGACAGACAGATGGGGGTTGACTCAAGCCTCTCCATGAGGGTAGCTCAGGGCAAGGAGCCATCATGCACTGGGTAGGTGTTGGGGGAAAGGCCTTGTAGAAAGAGAACAGCTTCTTAGGCTGCACCAAGGCAGAGAAGGGCAGAGACAGAGACAGAGACCAAGGGAGAGGAGAAGACAGAGCCTGTGCCGTACTCTCTGGCACAGGGAGGGACCAAGTGGGCAGGCAACATATGCTGGGTGAGCAAGTGAGTGAATGAGGGAAAAAATGACTGAATGGGCAATAAACAGCAATACAAGTGCAAATACATGAAGTGTTAGACAAACTAGAAAAAACAGTTAAATGATTTGTAGATTCAGCATTCATCCAACATTTTCAATTTATCTTAAGTCATTATTTGTCATCGATTCATTCATACATTCCAAATGTTCATCTTTTTGGACACTCACTGAGTACCAGAGAGAAATGAGACAACACTGCTGCAGTGTGCCTTGGGCCTAGAGGAAAGGGGCAGGACCTGGGTGCTTCTGTCCACCGTGTCCTTCTGCCTCCTACTCCAGGGCTGACCGGAGGTGTGGGTGTCCCTCTCTGTCTGATCCTGGGGGTTCCCTGGTGTCTTAGTCTGTTTTGTGCTGCTGCTACAACAGAATACCACATACTGGGTAATTTATAATGAACATAAATACTCCCCAAGAAAGAAATTCTTGGCCTTTTTAAAGGCTTACAACTTTAAGGGGTCCACGTGACAGGGTCGTGATGAATCGAGCAAGTGTGGGAAACGTGACTGGGGGCTACATGCATCAGCTAGTAGAACAAAAAGTTTTACAATGCTTTTTTCATACAGTGTCTGGAATTTACAGATAACACAAGTAGTTTAGGCCAGGGGTTGATGTTATTATTATTACTTTGTTTAACTCCTAGGGCCGGGTGGTGGTGCCAAGGTTGTCTGGCTATTTATCTTACTTTTGTTTCTCTCTCTCTTTTCTCCCGTCTTGTGAACTAGGCAAGATGGGGGGAGGAGGGCAGCAGGAGTAGTAGTGGTTACTCCTTACTCGCATGCTGAGTGTGCCGGTCCCCTGGTCCCACTGTTCTTTCTCTATACATTGTCTCTGTGTCTTATTTCTTTTTTCAGTCTCTTGTCTCCACCTGATGAGAAATACCCACAGGTGTGGAGGAGCAGGCCCCCTTCAAAACTTAAAAGGAAAATCAGAAAACATAAACTAAATGATGAGAAATGGGCTCTACGTCAAAGTTCACAGGGTGCATCTACGGCATACTTCGAGGTTACTGGGTAGACCTCATATATTAGAAAACAAAAAATGTTGAATTTTAATGAACTAAGTATGCAGCACAAGAAGTTACCAAATGAACAGGAAAGTGCAAAAAATAATAGAATGGAAATTAAAGAGTAGAAGTTAATGATGTAAGATTCAATAAATTTTTCTGAGATACTCTTCCAAGGGTTTAGCCTGTTAACTTCCTTATCCTTTGTTCTCAAACTCAACTTTCTGGTTCTTCCTTGCCCCTAGTTACTGTAAACAGACTACCCACTTCCCGCCAGCTCTAATCAGCTCACACCTGTTCCCTTGGTTACCTGCACCCATTGTTCCCCCAAAACTGCACGTCTCACACGCTCCACCTCATACCTCACATCCCCCCGCCTTCTATATTTAGAAAAATATGTACAAGAAGCCAATCGGGTCAGCTCAGATTGTGCAGTCCAACCCCAGCCCATGGGGGAGTGACACAGAGACAGGGACTGCGTTAAGGATAAAACCCCCAGTCTCCTTTGTTCTGTGTGCACTTGGGATCTTGATTGACGTGACACCCTTCTGCAGAAGTAAATTGCCTTGCTGGGAGGATTACACTTTTTCCTGAGGGCTGGTTTTACTTTGAGGCACTGAGCATAGATTCCTGGAGCATTTTATATCCAGCAATGATTTAGAAACTATGTATGCACTAGATAAGATCAATAAATTAGTTATTTCTTTGGAAAAGCTAGTACCATGGATAACTCTGGTGAGACTAGTGTTAAAGCAAACTAAATATGGCCTGAGAAGGACTCTGTACTTCTATATCTGAGTCCTTGCGGTTGACTGTAACCTAGCTTAATAGTCAAACAAAATTGAAAACCTAACTTAGGAGTATTCACCTACAACAATAACTGAATCTTGGTCAATCCCAGCAGCCATACTTCAACCACTCAGACTGCTGAGTGTTCAAACTGTGTTCAAATCAGGCAAATGCCAGCCTGTAACCCATCCAGCTGTGCTGTACCTCACTGCCGATTTCTGTACATCATTTCCTTTTTCTGTCTGTAAATCTTCTTCCACTACCTGGCTGCACTGGGGTCTCTGTGAATCTGCTGTGATTCTGGGGGCTGCCCGATTTGCAAACCATTCATTGCTCAATTGACTCCTTTATATTTAATTCGGCTGAAGTTTTTCTTTTATCACTAGTAAAGAGAAAAAAAATTAAAATAACTAGTATCGGCAATGGGAAAAAATAAAGATCAACAGAGATTTAAAACACAAGAAAATTTTACAACTGTATGCCCCCAAATTGGAAATTTAACTAAGTTGAATACATTATTAACAAAAAGCTAACAAACACTGACAGAAGAAAAACCAGTTTTCCGTTTTTATTTGTATTTCTACAAATAGCTCTGATTTTAGAGAAACATTTTACTTTGAAATAACTTCAGCTGAATAAAATGTAACTGAGCCACGAACAATCTGAGAATCCAAAAGAAAAACTTCAGCTGAATAAAATGTAACTGAGCCATGAACAATCTGAGAATCCAAAAGAAAAACTTCAGCTGAATAAAATGTAACTGAGCCTTGAACAATCTGAGAATCCAAAAGAAAAACTTCAGCTGAGTAAAATGTAACTGAGCCATGAACAATCTGAGAATCCAAAAGAAAAACTTCAGCTGAATAAAATGTAACTGAGCCATGAACAATCTGAGAATCCAAAAGAAAAACTTCAGCTGAATAAAATGTAACTGAGCCTTGAACAATCTGAGAATCCAAAAGAAAAACTTCAGCTGATAAAATGTAACTGAGCCATGAACAATCTGAGAATCCAAAAGAAAAACTTCAGCTGAATAAAATGTAACTGAGCCTTGAACAATCTGAGAATCCAAAAGAAAAACTTCAGCTGAATAAAATGTAACTGAGCCATGAACAATCTGAGAATCCAAAAGAAAAACTTCAGCTGAATAAAATGTACTGAGCCATGAACAATCTGAGAATCCAAAAGAAAAACTTCAGCTGAATAAAATGTAACTGAGCCTTGAACAATCTGAGAATCCAAAAGAAAAACTTCAGCTGAATAAAATGTACTGAGCCATGAACAATCTGAGAATCCAAAAGAAAAACTTCAGCTGAATAAAATGTAACTGAGCCTTGAACAATCTGAGAATCCAAAAGAAAAACTTCAGCTGAATAAAATGTAACTGAGCCTTGAACATCTGAGAATCCAAAAGAAAAACTTCAGCTGAATAAAATGTAACTGAGCATGAACAATCTGAGAATCCAAAAGAAAAACTTCAGCTGAATAAAATGTAACTGAGCCATGAACAATCTGAGAATCCAAAAGAAAAACTTCAGCTGAATAAAATGTAACTGAGCCTTGAACAATCTGAGAATCCAAAAGAAAAACTTCAGCTGAATAAAATGTAACTGAGCCATGAACAATCTGAGAATCCAAAAGAAAAACTTCAGCTGAATAAAATGTAACTGAGCCTTGAACAATCTGAGAATCCAAAAGAAAAACTTCAGCTGAATAAAATGTAACTGAGCCTTGAACAATCTGAGAATCCAAAAGAAAAACTTCAGCTGAATAATGTAACTGAGCCATGAACAATCTGAGAATCCAAAAGAAAAACTTCAGCTGAATAAAATGTAACTGAGCCATGAGCAATCTGAGAATCCAAAAGAAAAACTTCAGCTGAATAAAATGTAACTGAGCCATGAGCAATGTGAGAATCCAACAAGCTTCCAGCCAGAGTGCGGGCGGAGGGTTACCCAGGTGCCGAGGCAAGAGACTGAAGGCAAAAACTGTTTCAGTATAAAAAAGAAAATAGAATAAGAATAGTCATAATACAAATTAGATATAGAGATGATCATGAACAATTATCAATCATTTTTATAAACATTATTAATCATGAGCTTTTCATATGACTCTTTGTTGCATTACTAACATAACCTAGGAATAACTGGCGGGTATAGGGTCAGGTGTTGAAGGGACATTGTGAGAAGTGACCTAGAAGGCAAGAGGTGAACCGTCTGTCATGCCGCATAAGGGCCGCTTGAGGGCTCCTTGGTCAAGCGGTAACGCCAGTGTCTGGGAAGGCACTCGTTACTTAGCAGACCGTGAAAGGGAGTCTCCTTTCCTTGGAGGAGTCAGGGAATGCTCTGCCCCACCAGCTTCTTGTGGGAGGCTGGGTATTATCCAGGCCTGCGTGCAGTCATCTGGAGGCCTAAACCCCTCCCTGCAGTGCTGTGCTTCAGTGGTCATGCTTCTTGTCCACTTTCATGCTCCTCCCGTACTCCTGGTTCCTCTTTGAAGTTCATAGTAGATAGCAGTAGAAGAAATAGTGAGAGTCTTAAAGTCTTTGATTGATGCTGACATATGCCGCCTTCTCTCTCTGCTTCGGCTACCTAAAAGGGAAGGGCCCCCTGTCCTGTAACCACGTGACTTGCTTCACCTTGTCAATCACTTAGAAGATTCACCCTCCTTACCCTGCCCCCTTGTCTTGTATGCGATAACTATCAGCGAGCCCTGCCGCTCGGGGCCGCTACCGGGCTCTGCGTCTTGATGGTAGTGGTCCCCTGGGCCCAGCTGTTTTCTCTTTGTCTCTTTGTCTTATGTCTGTTTATTACAATCTCTCCTCTCCGCACACGGGGAGAACACCCGCTTAGCCCCATAGGGCTGGACCCTACACCAGAGTAGACTCAGAGACTCCAGTGCTGCCATGGGGTGGAAGATTTATGCACAGAAAAAAGAAAGTGACTTACAGAAAGTGGGAGTGAGGCACAGAAACAGCTGGGGGGTTACAGCTCGGCATCTGCCTTATTTGAACACGGTTTGAACTGTTGGCTACATTTGGTTGGCCAAGACTCAGTGATTGGCACAAGTGTAGACTATGGTCTGTTTATACCTCCACCTGTTACAGTTCATGATGTACAGAAAAACCTTTAGACTGAACTTAAAATATGTAAGGACGTGGCTTTAGGCTAAACCTGATTGGACGATTTCTGTGCAATCTCAGGTGTTACAGGAAAGGGGCCCCAGTCCAGATCCTGAGAGGTTTCTTGGATCTAGAGCAAGAAATAATTTGGGATAAGCACACAGTGCAAAGTGAAAGCAAGTTGATTAAGAAAGTAAAGGAGACTGGGCGTGGTGGCTCATGCCTGTAATCCCAGCACTTTGGGAGGCTGAGGCAGGTGGATCACGAGGTCAGGAGATCGAGACTATCCTGGCTAATACAGTGAAACCCCGTCTCTACTCAAATTACAAAAACATTAGCCAGGCGTGGTGGTAGGCACCTGTAGTCCCAGCTACTCAGGAGACTGAGGCAGGAGAATGGCGCAAACCCGGGAGGCGGAGCTTGCAGGGAGCGGAGATTGCGCCACTGTACTCTAGTCTGGGCAACAGAGTGAGACTCCATCTCAAAAAAAAAAAAAAAAAAAGAATGGTTACTCCATAGAGCAGCCCTGAGGGCTGCTGGCTGCCCCCATTTTCATGGTTATTTCCTGAGGATATGCTAAACAAGGGGGTGGATTATTCATGCCTCCCCTTTTCAAATCATATGGGGTAACTTCCTGACGTTGCCATGGCATTTGTAAACTGTCATGGCACTGATGGGAGTGTAGCAGTGAGGACGACCAGAGGTCACTGTCATGGCCATTGTGGTTTTCGTGGGTTTTGGCCGGCTCCTTTACTGCAACCTGTTTTATCAGCAAGGTATTTATGACCTGTATTTTGTGCCGACCTCCTGTCTCATCCTGTGACTTAGAGTGCCTTCACTCTCTGGGAATGCAGCCCAGTAGGTTTTATCCTCATATGACCCAGCTCCTGTTTAAGATGGAGTTGCTCTGGTTGACACGCCTCTGACATTTCCCCATCTTCCCTTTTATAAGAGAATCCTTATTCCTAAGGATTGCAGAGGGACAGAGATCCATCTTCTGTAACTTCTTCAGGCCGAATGGGAGCAATGATATTCCTGTCTAACTATGAGAGTCTCTTGCATTCAGAGTAGAGAGGAGCTCAGTCAGAAAGCAACAGTATGGTAAGTCCATTCATAACTCTTGAGTTTTGACGAAAGGTGGTATCTGGAAGATTAATAAGTGTTTAAGAAAACATTCAGTAAGCTTGTCCTGTATTTCCATACAAAAAGCATAACAGCAACATATTCCCCAAGAGTAAAGCAAAATAAGTAAAGTTATGCCAAGTAAACTTACTTAGAAGGCTTTTCATGAACCGGGCAACTGTTGGAACTAAGCTGGTATGGGGTTGGTAGCCGATTGTAATGTGCCCAGAATTGGAATACCAATCCAGATTTGTACATTTCCTATCCCTCTTGTTTCTTCTGAGCAGCAGTCAGAGATCACTGGTTGATTCACAGGGATAAGCAAGGTTAGCTTAAATTGCAGAAACAAACTTAAAAACAACAGATGAGACTAGAATTTAATAACAAGTGTACCATAGTTCTTGAAACATAATACTTCTCTCTTCAGTTTTCCATTTTTACTAAAGACAAATTATGGTAAGACTGATTCTCTATTATACTTGGCCTGATTATTTGTATAAAGTTCAACAACAGTAATTATTTTTCACATAAGCTCCTTTTAAATTGGCTTTGATGGAACTCTGTTTCATAAGGAATCTCAGATAAGACTTCTTAAAAGCTGAGCCCAGCCATGGGTTTTTACCCCTGAATATCTATGAGTTAGGTACATTTTTTTCCTCTTCATGTCCCAGGATAACTTGGGGCTCCTGGACCTGTCAGAAAGTGACATTCTTCACTCACCACAGGTTGGAAACCCTGCACAGGGACTGTTGTAGGAAAGGTATAAGGTCAGTTCCCTAAAGGGATTTTATTGGCTCTATAAGTCAAGTTTAGTTCCCTAAAGGAAAACACACTATTCCAGTCAAAGCCTTGACAAAATCACCAATTTCTCCCACTGTGTCCTGTTACAAAAGAAAACAGATTCTTATTGCACCTATGCGAATAACTATATTGCCATAAGTTAAGAATACTTACAACTAGTTTACAAATTCTGGAGAAATTAGGTAGAGAGAAACAAATATACTCCACATTTTGTTTATAGGCGGATATATACTCAACTGGTAAAAGCTGTAAATAGCTCAAAAGAAAGTTTCCTTGACTTTGAAAAACAAAACAAAGGATCAGCAATGTTTAAGCAAAGTTTAAAAGATTACTTCGTTTTTTTATTGGTTTAGTGAATTTAGTTAATTCCTGTTTTGCTTGATATTTATGAACATTTTAGCTCTCCTTGAGAGTCCTGCAAGTTTTTCCTCTATTCTGATGTTACAATTTCCAAAGTTATTAGAAAACCTACATTTAAGAATACCTGTTAGGCCAGGCGTGGTGGCTTACACCTGTAATCCCAGCACTTGGGGAGGCCAAGGCAGGGGGATCACTCGAGGTCAGGAGTTCAAGACCAGCCTGTCCAACATGGTGAAACCCTATCTGTACTAAAAATAATAATAATAAAAAAAAAGTAGCCAGGCAGGGTGGTGCATTCCTGCAATCCCAGCTACTCAGGAGGCTGAGGCAGGAGAATTGCTTGAACCCGGGAGGCAGAGGTTGCAGTGAGCTGAGATCACACCACTGTACTCCAGCCTGGGCAATAGAGTGAGACTCTGTCTCAGAAAAACAAACAAACAAACAACAACAACAACAACAACAAAAACACCTGTTAGAGTTCTATAATTGATTTTAAACCACCTTTTAAAGAGGACTAACACAAGGTAACAACTGTCTGTGGCTGACAAAATGTTTTAGGGCAGCCGCAGTCAAATAAACAATTGACAAGAAAATTTGTTATCACTACGGCATAGAATGATTTTATGTAGCAATTATAATTATTACTGATAATGTACACTGTCATATTGGGATTATAGGAGTTGCCTATAATTCTGGAATAACAAACAATAACACATTTATACAAATACTGCCCAGAAAAAACCAAACACCATTTTATACAGGACAGTGGATTTCCTGTAGGATTTTTGTACCAAATAAGCCAATGTCACTGTTGTATTAGTGCACTATTGATGTCAAACCCAGTTCTTAATAAAACCTTATAAATAAATCTGTCCAATCTTAATCAGTTTGACTATAAGGTAAGATTCTCATAAACCTTTTATAATCCTTTACAAATTTTTGTTAAAGAGCAGATTATAAGCAGTTTTTTTGCTTTAAGAAAAACCTGTTGTGTTCTTATTCCAATGTTCAATTTATATAAAAACTGAATAATATCCATTTAATTTAGCCAATGTATACACACAGAATCTGTTTTACAATTAAGTTTTTACAAACCTTCCACAACTGTTCAAACCTTTAGCTTTATTCTACCTAACTTACAACAATTCTTTAACCCTTTAGGCAAAAAACATTCACATTCCCATGCCTTCTTCTAACCTTCTACCAAAAGTACATTCTACTTTCCTTACACACCTTACATGTAAAGCTGTTTTTTTCAGTAGTCTCAATTACATGTTACAATGTTAACTTTTAGCGACTCTTACTTTTGGTGAAAACCCTGGTTAGTAAGCAATTTTATATTGTCTGCTAGATGTGGAGCCTAGCCTAGGACATACCAGGCAGAGGTGTAGATAAGGGCTGACTCTCCAGCATAGCTAGGGACGTGACTAACTCCACATGTCCCCAGGCCTTATCTTACTGAAGCAGGCAAATTGTACAGTAAGAGTCATAATAGCATTTTATGAAGTACTTAAGAAGCCCAACCTTTGAATTGTAGAACATTTCTTGCGTAAATTCCCTTTCACAAATCCTTTCACGACTTACACAGACCACTTGAGACATTTTTGGACTTTCTGACTTGCCCTAAACATCCCTCCTTTTAAACACCCAGTCATTTTACTTTAGGACAAGAATTTGCCATACAAGATCCTTTCTCATATAACATTTCTTTCTTTATAATCTTTGTACAGCTAGGGGGCATGGCTAATTCTACATGTCTCCAGGCCTTATCTAGAATCTAATGGCTTTAAGGTAGGTAAATTGAACAATTTTTAAAAGTTACAGAAGCAGTTTATGACCTCAAAGCATTTAGCCAACTTAATATCTGACCTGCATACTTTAGACTAAATGGTTTTATTTTATCAACAACTATTAAAGCTGTTTTTATTGCCCAAAGGTTTCTAAAGTTACATGAACTAAAAGACATAGCAGTTTTTATTTTGCTTTCAAAATATTTGATATAAGTGCTTATTTTTGTGTAAGCCAATTAATTAGTTTTTTTAATATAGCTGTTACACATAACACATATGTAGCTACACAGAAAGACAGAAGATTACCACAGGAGTTGTAAGATTTTTCATTTGCCAGTTTTCAAATTTTTTTTTTTTTTTTTTTTTTTTTTTTTTTTTTTTTTTGAGGCAGAGTCTCGCTCTGTCGCCCAGACTGGAGTGCAGTGGCGCAATCTCGGCTCACTGCAAGCTCCGCCTCCCGGGTTCACGCCATTCTCCTGCCTCAGCCTCCCGAGTAGCTGGGACTACAGGCGCCCGCCACCTCGCCCGGCTAGTTTTTGTATTTTTAGTAGAGACGGGGTTTCACCATGTTAGCCAGGATGGTCTCGATCTCCTGACCTCGTGATCCGCCCGTCTCGGCCTCCCAAAGTGTTGGGATTACAGGCTTGAGCCACCGCGCCCGGCCCAAAATTTTTAATTGGATTGCCAGCTTTAGGGTGGAGCCCCTGGAAGAACAGGGCCAGGAAAAGGGTCTCTGGTGCCTCCTGTTTTTCCCAGGGAGTCCAGGCTGTTAGAACTTGAATATCCACTTTTAAATAAACCTGATTTTAACCATAGCACTCTTTAATATTAAAGTCTTTTTAGAATTTCTTATGCCAAATGGCCGATATTTCTGGCTTTTGAACTTACCAAAGGTAACCTCCCAGGTGCTGAGAGAAAGGAAAATTTAAGATGGTCTGCGGAGGAGCAGATAATAGACAAGATATTAAACCAGAAATGACTTACTTCCTATGGGGGAATTAAACCCGGACTGCTACCGTGAAAGAGCAAAGCCTTGGCTACTGAGCTATAGCACAAGGTAGTATCTCTTCCCAGAAGGAGTCTTGAGTAGTTAACTTTGAGCTTGCAAAGGCTTTTAACTGTTTAATATGGTTTTTAGAGCTAACTATGACATGAACCCTAAAATTCCTGTTCCCCGAAGGCGGAGACCAAAAGAAAGTACTGCCACATGGTTAAAAGGTCAAGCTCCCAAGGACATAAAATCTCCATCTCAAATGCCACAAACTACGGCTCCATGTAAGTAACCTTCCCATGACAAAACTGTAGTGATGGAGGACAATTTAGAAGTTGCCAGGAGTTAGTGGTGTGTGAGGAGGGCAGCCATGTCCACAAAGGCATAGCACAAGGGAGGGTGCCTGCAGCGACGGAAGCGCTCTGCATATTGAATGGGGTGATGGCTGCAGAAATGACACAGGCATGGCATTTCTGGAACTCGGGGCACATTGTATCATGTCAATTTCCTGATTGTCACATTCTACTCTAGAAGGGAAGATGTAACCACTGGGGGAACTGGGATCTCTCTGGACAGTCTTTGCAACTTCCTGTGTCAGAGGTGTGTGAACCAGAGTAACTTCATCTTAAATAGGAGCTGGGATTACAGGCATGAACCACTGCGCCTGGCTCGTGTACTTTGTGTTTTTAAAGAAAATGCCAAGCTGCTTTCCAGAGTAGTTGTACTGTTTCACATTCCCAACAGCGACGCATGGGCCATCCAGTCTGCCCGCTTCTTCACCAGCATTTGGTGAGGTTTCTATTTGATTTTAGCCATTCTGCTAGGCGTGTGGTAGGATCTTATTGCAGTTTTAATTTGCCTTTTCCCTAATGGCGAATTGTGTTGGCATCGCCTCGTTGGCTTGTTCTCTGTATTTTCTCTTTAGTGAAAAGTTTTCCACGTTTCTTTTTCTGACAATTTTCTAATTGAATTGTTGGAGTTTTTTTTTTTTTTTCCCTCTTGGGTTTAGAGAGTATATATAAGAGCTAGTATCTAGAATATAGAGTTCACTATGGTTTGAATGTTTGTCCCTCCAAAACTCATGTAATCTCCATTGAGGCAGTATACAGCAGGGGGCCTTTAAGAGGTGGTTGGATCATAAGGGCTCTGCGCTTGTGAATAGATTAAACCCATTCACGGGTTAATGGATTAATAGATTAATGGGTTAATGAATTAGTTTGTTATCATGGAATGGGACTGGTGGCTTTATAAGAAGAGGAAGAGAAAACTGAGCTGGCATGGAGCACACTCAGCTCCCTTGCCCTGGGATGCCCTGCATTCCCTGGGAACCCTATAGAGAGTCCCCACCAGCCAGAAGGCCCTCACAAGATGCAGCCCCTTACCCTTAGACATCTCAGCCTCCTTAACTGAAACTTCTTTCTTTCTTTCTCTTTCTTTCTCTCTCTCTTTCTTTCTTTCTTTTCTTTCCCTCTTTTTCTTTCTTTCTCTCTCTCTCTTTCTTTCTTTCTCTGTCTCTTTCTTCTCTTTCCTTTCTTTCTTTCTTTCTTTCTTTCTTTCTTTCTTTCTTTCTTTCTTTCTTTCTTTCTTTCTTTCTTTCTTCTTTTCTTTCCTGTCTTTCCCCCTTCCTTCCTTCCTCCTTCTCTTTCTTTTCCTTTCTTTTCTTTCTTTCCTCTTTGAGATGGAGTTTTGCTCCTCTTGCCCAGGCTGGAGTGCTGTGGCACAATCTTGGCTCACTGCAACCTCTGCCTCCTAGGTTCAAGCGATTCTCCTGCCTCAGCCTCCCGAGTAGCTGGGACTACAGGTGTGTGCTACCACGCACGGCTAATTTTTATATTTTTAGTAGAGACGGGGTTTCACCATGTTGGCCAGGCTGGTCTCAAACTCCTGACCTCAGGTGATCCACCCGCCTCGGCCTCCCAAAGTGCTGGGATTCCAGGTGTGAGCCACCACCCCCAGCCAGGAATTCTTTTTCTTTATAAATTACCCAGTTCCAGGTATTCTGTTATAAACAACAGAAAACAGATTAAGACAGAGCTATATTCTAGGTATTAGTTCTTTGCCAGATATGTGGTTTGCAAATATTTCAATAGTTCAGCATTTTCCATTTCAATCTAGGAGCTGTTCTGAGTTAATTCTTGTATAAGTAGTTTAGGTCGAGGTTACCTATGGACAGCCGGTTGTTTCAGTACAGTTGTTAATATGACTCTCCTTCCTCCATTAAATTGCTTTTGACCTCTGCCAAGCATCCACTGGCTGCGCTGCGAGGGCTGTTTCTAGGCTTCCTGTTCTGTTCCATCCATGTGTCTGTTCCTCTGCCAGGACCACAGTCTTCATTACAGTAGCTGTACGGTAAGTCATGAAACTAGATAGAATAATTTCTTCCATTTTTTAAAAGTTATTTTAGCTATTCTAGTTCCTTTGCCTTTTCATATACATTTTAGAATAATCTCACCTATATGTAGAACAGCTTTTGCTGGGCTTTTGATAGGGATTGCATTTAAAGTATGTCAGGTTGGAGAGAACTGACACTTTTCCTATGTTGAGTCTTCCAATCCACTGACAGCCTATATCTCCATCAATTTAGGTTTTTTTTTTTTCTTATTTCAATAGCATTTTATAAGTTTCAGCATACAGACACTGTACATGTTCTTTTTTTAATTTCCTTTGGAGTAACTGCAAAAAGTATTCTGCCTTTCATTTCTATTTCCTCTTGTTCATTGTTAGTATATAAAACATAATTGAGTTTTGTGTGTTAATCTTGTATCCTGTGACATTGCTAAACTTACTAGTTCTAATAATTTTTTTTTTGTAGATTCATTGAACCAGCAGGCCTGCCCCAAAACATCTCCCAGACTTACTCTCACACATGTATTATGGAAAATTGGCTTATTGGTTGCAGTATTGGTTGCAGGGCAAAAGACAGAAAACCACCAAAATGTCCATCGGTAGGAGACTAGTTAAATAAATCACCATCAGCCAGCCCGATGGTCAGCAATTTTAAAATAAGTTCTCCAAGATGCGCGTTAAGTGACCCATGTACAAAATGTGTGAAATTTGGAGCAAAATTGAAAATAAATTAGACTCCATACCCTTATGTGATTGCATTCCCATAAAGGAACCTGGAAAGGATAAGTCAGCAGGCCTGACCGCTGGCGAAAGCTGCCCTGGCGAGTGCCTGGGAAGTGGTGTGTGCCTTTATCCCACTATTTGAAGCGTTAAGTCACCTGAGATGGGAAGGATGGAAACCCCTGCCTCTAGGCAAGGGCCCCTGCTGCCCCTCCCAGGGCCTGTCCCCTCTGTGGGGCACTGCTCTCTCTCCTATAGTCCTGCCCACTCCACCTCCCAGTGGGGAGCAGTGGTCCCCATTCCACCAGAAACATGAGCTGCTCTGCAGCCTACTTGCTGCTTCTTGGAAGACCCAGACCAAAAAATCAAAGGAGCACCCTGGCTGGATTCTGCAATGTTCCAGAGCTCTCTGGATGTGACTTCTTTCTGAGCTCGTCCCCAGAGCTCTTGGAGGCCCACAGCTTCCCTAGTTTTGGGGGTGGCACCCCACAAGTTCCCATCCCTGGCCTCCTAGGTCAGGCCTCCTCCCTGACAGCAGCCTGCTGCCCACATGGGGTGAAGGTGCAGGCAGGGCAGGGAACTGGCACCACCACAGACCCTGGTCTGAGGTCACAGGTGGGGTTTTTCACCTGTGGCACCTTCCAGTTGGGGACTTCCTCCTCAGGGCCTCAGGGCGACACCTGCTCTCAGGAAGGGTCTCTGGACCCGGGATGAGGGGTGGGGTTTCCTTCTCTGGAGGCTCCTGGATCAGGGATGTGGGTCAATGAAAATGAAAGAAACACTGTCTTCTATTTTTTCCTCCCAAAACTACAGATGTATTGCCCACGTGACTGTAAATCACAAATCAGATTATGAGCCTTCCTTCATTAAAGTCCCCCAGGAGGCCCCATATGTTCCGACAGCCTTGCCTGTGTCTGTTCTACTCTTTCAAAGGCCTGAAGTCATCCTGTGGCCTTGGCATTAACGGAGGAGTGTGACGTGGCCGCGCGCAGGGAGGCTGGTGCAGCCCCCAGAGGAAAAGCAAAACCCTGGGCCCCTGGACCTAGGCCTACGGCAAAGGAGACTCAGGCTGAGAGGGGCCGTGGGGGACTGGCCCAAGGAAGAAGCCTACGGGGGTGGTGAGTGCACCAGACTCAAAGCCAGAGTCCCAGAGTCCCAGGGCTCTCTCCACCTGTGTTAGAGTCTCACCTGCCCATTGAGGGGCTTTTGAGCCCTCTCCTGTGAGGGTGTCAGGACGGGGTCCCTGATGGCCTCTCAGAGCCCTGCCCCATCAGACAGAGTGCCCAGGCAAAGTTGAATTTCAGGTGAACAACAAATGATTTTTAGTACAAGCATGTCTCATGCAATATTTTAAACATTCAAAATGAATGAGGTGTCCTATGTTTCTTCACTTTGGCTAAGTCTGGCAACCCTGTCTCTCTGCCTCTGCACCTGGCACAGGCCCAGGGCCCATCCAGTGAGTGGCAAAGGAAGCCCTCACCGTTCCCCTGCACCATGGAGTGTTGTAGAGCAGCTGGAGCGCTCTGCTTTGCTGTGGGGAGAGCAGCACAGTAGGGCCGCTTTGGGGACGCTGTGGCCACATCTACCCAAGCTCAATAGGTGCCTTCCATGTCCAGCAATTCCACCCAGGTACACAGCCTGGGGAAGCGAAAACGTGTGTCCACAAAGAGACTTTCGTAAGTGTGTTAATTCCCAATCTGGAAGGGACACAGCTGTCCATTGACAGAAGGCAAGATAAATAAGTTGTGGATATTCATCAGATGGAATGCTACTCAGCAACAGAAAAAGAACGTGGTACCGACGCGCACGCCAGCATGGATGCACCTTGCAGACAGGACGCTGAGCATGTGATGGAGGGCATCCTGTGCGACTCCACTGATAGAAAATTCAAAAGCAGAAAAGACCATTAGCTATTAGCCATGGAAGTCAGAACGGTGGCTACTTTGGGTGGGGGTGGCACAAGGGAACTCAGGAGTGGTCGCCTAGGTGTATACTGTTAGGGACAAACGGCCCCAAGAAACTTCTCGATGCTGCCCGCCCCTCCCCACTCTGCAGCTCCTCTCTGTGCTGCCCCAAGCCTCTTTACACTGCTAAGCCCTCATCTAGATGCCGCGGTGAAGCCAGCAGACGTTACCTATCAGGCCTTGCTGCTATAAAGCAAATTCCAATTACAAACCATGGAGACCACACAGGGGACACAGGGGATGAATCCCAACTACAAACCAAGGAGACCACACAGGGGATGTCCTGGGAAGCATAAGCAATCTTTACCCGCACTCCCTGGTGGCATGAACGTCACCAGGTGGTATGTGGCAGAGTCGACCAACCAATGACCCCAGGGCCTCCCTCCGCCATGTAAACCCCTCATTGTGTAGGCTCAGGGCTGCCTCCTCTGTCTGTAATGGAGCAGCCAGCAGGTTCAATAAACTTACTTGCCTGAACTTGGGTCTCTATCTCTTGTCCTTTCTCTCGGCTGATCTTACATATTCGTGTGCAAGAATTCAGGGAACTACATACTCGAGGTAAGGGTGTTGCAGGCACCATCTGCTCAGGTGTTATGCTTCACTTTTAAGTGGTGAAAAATACAAACTGCAGCAGCAACAACAATGCATTCAAAACATGCACAAAGATAGAGAGAAGCCGGGTCCTGGAGGGCCCCGGCTGTGTGACTGAAGGCAATGGCGTCCGGTGCTCATGACCGATGGGAAGAGCCTTTGCAGCTGAGCATGGCTGTCAAGTGGCCAGAGGTGCCCTGCAGCCTGGGATGGGAGGGGAGTGGGTGGGGGAGGCAAGGAGACCAGGGGCAGGCTGGGCACTGGTCCGAACAGAGGTGGAGGGGCCTGAGCCTGGGCAGAGGCAGCAGGGGTGGGGAGGGGACAGACGGGTCATGAGGTGGATTCAGGGCCAGTGCGTCCCCCGTAGCCTGTGGGGCTGTGGCACCAGAGGGTCTTGGCTGACAGCTGGGTCCATGGTGAGGTGTCGAGGGCATGCGGCTTGAATCAGGAGAAAATCGCAGCTGCTTTGGTTGACGGTGGTTGGGCAACATCCCGGAGAGAAAGATCCTGGGACACGTCTTGGGAGGGAGAGTTGGAGGCCAAGATGGCAGAGGGAAGTGACAAGGGACTGGGAGTGATGGGAAGGGGAGGGGCTCAGTAGGGGATGGAGAGAGAGTGAGGAGAGAGGGAAGGAGAGGTGAGGAGGAGAGAAGAGACAGAGCAGGCAGGTGGGGAAGGTAAAGAGAGGAGCATCTATAGGAGGACTTAGGAAACAATCATAATCATAGTAATTAACATATCTTCAGCACTGACTGAACCAGGTTCTGTTCTAAGGGCTTTGTAAATATCTCATCGTTTCTCATAGCGATTGGCAAAACAGAGACGCAGTCGTTTTGCAGATGAGGAAACAGAGGCAGAGAAAGCACATAGACAGCGAGTGCCTGTGCCAGGGCTGGAGCACTGGCTGGTGCCCCATTCTGCTTTTCAGCCTCCACATGCCCTTCCACTTCTAGGCAATGGGACTAGACTGTGGAGAAGATGGTTAGAACTCTAGGAAGCTCAGGGGTGTCTGGATGGGCGACTGGGAGTAGAGGGGAACCTGGGGGATGGTGGCTCCCAGGAGGGAGACAGAGAGGAGCTTCCTAACTGTGTAGGAGAAGCTGAGGCATGGGGTGTGCTGCTGTGGTTTCAGGGACCGTGGGCAGTCGTCTCATGGCTGCCTCTCACTCTTCACCCCCAGCCACCCCCTCAGCCACAGGGAGAGGGACAGATCCTACTGCCCGTGTCAACGTCCCCACTGCCTGGCCTGACTCTTCTGTGGCATTGCCAGGGTCCAGAGTCCCCTGAGTGTGTGCTTACAGTTGGGTGCATGGCTGGGAGTCTGAGAAATAAGGTGGGATGCAGCCAGGGCCACTGAGCTCAAGGCCCGGCTGGTCCTGGAGACAGGCTGTGACTCACCATCCGCTGGGGTGACTCAGGGGCCAAGGCTGTGCATTGTCATCAGCACCATGAAAACTCTGACGCTGCTTGGCCATGCTGTCGGAAGACTCCGGTGCGTCAGGCTGAAAGCACCCACTCGGTGCACGTGTGGGGCCTGAGAGCCTTGGATGGGCTGGTCCAGAGCCTGTGGTCCAGGGGAGGAGGCAGAAACCTGCCCAGATCATGATGCTGCAACACCATGATCTGAGCCAAGTGCTGGGAACATGGTGGAGCACCTGCTGGCCCAGCCTGGAAAAGGGGAGGTCCAGGAAGACAACCCACCCCCACCTTTCCACCACCAAGGGGGTTAGTGAGAATGTGGCCCTTGACATCCTCAAAATAAGTCTGAGCCAGACAGAGAGCTTGAGTTCTGATGATGAAAATGGTAAACACTTACCTATTGCATGCCAGGCACCAGGTACAACTTTAAAGGATTTGTGTGTATTAAACCCACCTGATCCTCCCCCATACCTCATGCAGTAGGTGCCATTATGAGGCCCAAATTACAGATAAGGACGTTGAGGCACAGAGAAGTTAAAGAGCTTGCCCAAGGTCACACAGCTAGCAAGCGGCAGAGCTGGGATTAGAACCAGGTACTCTGGATTTGGGTTTTCGAATCTCTAGCCACAGAGCAAAGGGATGATGACCTCAAAGCATGCAGCATGACTAGAGTTTGACCTTCTTTAGTGGGAAATGGAGCACCAGGGAAGGCTTTGAGCCAAGAGTGGCATGAGTGAGTGTGGCTTGAAGGGTCAGCGTCTGCAGCAGGGAAAATGGTGGTGCAGCACAATGGAAGGAGGTGGCATCACTGGCTGGGGCAAAACCTGCATTGAGATGAGGCAGCAGGAACAGAGCATACGGGGTGATTCTGGGTGGGCAGAACTTGAGAGACCAACTGGATGTAGAGAGAAGGTGGTAAGGAATCAAAGGGGCGCAGGGATGTTTGGCTAATTTGGGTGTTTCTTTTTTTTTTTTTTTTTTTTTTTTTTTTTGGGTGTTCTTGTTAATACATGATGTGGGGATGCAAGTTTTGGTAAGGAAAGCCTCAGGCAAAGAGAGCAGCTAAGTGCCCAAGTCTTTGGGACATACAGGGGGCATAAGTAGCCTTCAGAAAGAGTCGGGGAAAGGTGAGCATTATGGATGGAACCTATCTGACACTAACACTTTGTGGAGCCACAGCCAAAGAGCAGGCGATACTCTGCAAACTTCGGTGGTGTCTCCAGGGAAAGATACACAAGAGGAAAAGCGGTGCAGGTTGCTGTTAAGAGTGTCCTGAGTTGAGGCAGAAGGGCAAAAGAAAGTGTATAAAGGCGGCAAACAGGTGGGTCATGACAAGGTCGCAGAGCTAGAACAGGACAGAAATAATGAAAGCCTGGAGACATCAAACAGCCAGCAGAGATGGAAATATGGGATGGGGTTGGTAGATTCATGATTCTGGGTAAGTCATTCATGTCATTCCTGGGCTCAGTACACTGTGGTAGTTATCAAACCCTGCATTCCCCTCATGAGTCCTGTGATTCCCACTCCACTGATGAGGTGAGTGAGGCAAACAGATGACTAATGTGGCCGTGGTCATGCAGTGAATAAGTGCTGGAGCTGAGAGTCAAGCCAAGGTGTGTAGAATTCTGAAGGCTGGGCTTTTAATCACAACTTGTTACTGACTCATGGCAGGAAAAACTGCAATACACTCTCCTCCACCTCCTTTGCCACCATTACTGCTAGCAAAACCACTACCACCACTGTTATCCCCACCAATAACACCGTCACCAGCACCATCATTACCCCTTCCATCACCATCACCACCACCACCACCACCACCACCATCACCATAACCACCACCACCACCACCACCATCATCATAACTACCACCACCACCAGCACCATCACCATCATCATAACCACCACCAACACCACCATCATCATAACCACCACCACCAACAACACCATCACCATCATCATAACCACCACCACCACTACCACCGTTATCATAACTACCACCACCACCCCCACCATCACCATAATCATAACCACCACCACCAACACCATCACCATCATCATAACCACCACCAACAACAACACCATCACCGTCATCATAACCACCACCACTACCACCATCATCATAACTACCACCACCACCACCACCATCACCATAATCATAACCACCACCACACCACCATCATCATAATCACCACCACCAACACATCACCATCATCAGACCCACCACCACAACACCACCATCATCATAACCACACCACCAACAACACCAGCACATCAGTGATATCACTCACCACCACCACTACCACGTTATCATAACTACCACCCACCCCCACCACACAATAAGATACCACCACCACCAACACCATCACCATAATCAAACCACCACCACAACAACACCAGCAACCGGCAGCAGAACCACCACCACTACCACCATCATCATAACTACCACCACCACCACCACCATCACCATAATCATAACCACCACCAACACCACCATCATCATAATCACCACCACCAACACCATCACCATCATCATCACCACCACCACCACTACCACCATCATCATAACTACCACCACCACCACCACCATCACCATAATCATAACCACCACCATCACCACCATCATCATAATCACCACCACCAACACCATCACCATCATCATCACCACCACCACCACTACCACCATCATCATAACTACCACCACCATCATCACCATCACCATCATCATAACCACCACCGCCACTACCACCATCATCGTAACTACCACCACCACCATCATCACCATCATCATAACCACCACCACCAACAGCACTATCATCATAACCACCACCACCACCAACACCATCACCATCATTATAACCACCACCACCACTACCATCATAACTACCACCACCACCATCACCATCATTATAACCACCACCACCACTACCATCATAACTACCACCACCACCATCACCATCATCATAACCACCACCACCACCATCATCATAACCACCACCACCACCACCAACACCATCATCATAACCACCACCACCACCACCATCATCATAACCACCACCACCATCATCACCACCACCACCACCACCAACACCATCATCATAACCACCACCACCACCACCATCACCATCATCACCACCACCACCAACACCAACACCATCATCATAACCACCACCACCACCTCCATCATCATAACCACCACCACCACCAACAACACCATCATCATAACCACCACCACCACCACCACCACCATCATCATAACCACCATCACCACCACCATGACCAATACCATCATCATAACCACCACCACCACCACCATCACCATCATCATAACCACCACCACCACCAATACCATCATCATAATCACTGCCACCACCACCACCAACACCATCATCATAACCACCACCACCACCACCACCATCACCATCATCATGACCACCACCACCACCAATACCATCATCATAACCACCACCACCATCACCATCATCATCACCACCACCATCACCCCACACTCATCATGACCACCACCATCATAACCACCACCACCACCATCACCATCATCATAACCACCACCATCACCATCATCATACCACCAACCACCCCACACCACCACCAATACCTCATCATAGCCACCACCACCACCATCACCATCATCATAACCACCACCATCACCACATCATCAACCCACCACCACCACCACCACCAATACCATCATCATAGCCACCACCACCACCATCACCATCATCATAACGACCACCACCATCACCATCATCATCACCACCACCACCACCAATACCATCATCATAACCACCACCACCACCATCACCATCATCATAACCACCACCATTACCATCATCATAACCACCATCACCAACACCATCATCATAACCACCAGCACCACCACCACCAATACCATCATCATAACCACCACCACCACCATCACCATCATCATAACCACCACCATTACCATCATCATAACCACCATCACCAACACCATCATCATAACCACCACCACCACCACCACCAATACCATCATCATAGCCACCACCACCACCATCACCATCATCATAACCACCACCATCACCATCATCATCACCACCACCACCACCAATACCATCATCATAACCACCACCACCACCATCACCATCATCATAACCACCACCATTACCATCATCACAACCACCATCACCAACACCATCATCATAACCACCAGCACCACCACCACCAATACCATCATCATAACCACTGCCACCACCACCATCATCATCATAACCACCACCACCACCAACATCACCATCATCATAACCACCATGAGCACCATCACCGCCAATACTATCATCATAACCACCACCACCACCACCATCACCATCATCATAACCACCATGAGCACCATCACCACCAATACCATCATCCTAACCACCACCACCATCACCAACACCATCATCATAACCACCACCACCACCACCACCACCATCACCATCATCATAACCACCATCACCACCAATACCATCATCATAACCACCACCACCACTACCACCACCGTCATCATAACCATCACCACCTCTAACACCATCATCATAACCACCACCACCACCAACAATACCATCATCATAACCACCACCACCACCACCATCAATACCATCATCATAACCACCACCACCACCATCACCATCATCATAACCATCACCACCACAACCAGCACCAATACCATCATCATAACCACCACCACCACATCACCATCATCATAACCACCATCACCACCAACACCATCATCATCACCACCACCACCACCATTACCATCATTATAACCACCACCAACACCATCATCATAACCACCACCACCACCATTACCATCATTATAACCACCACCAATACCATCATCATAACCACCGCCACCACCACCACCAACACCATCATCACCACCACCACCACCACCAACACCATCATCACCACCACCACCACCACCATCACCATCATCACCACCACCAATACCATCACCATAACCACCACCACCACCAATACCATCATCATAACCACTGCCACCACCACCACCACCAACACCATCATCATAACCACCACCACCACCACCACCATCACCATCATCATAACCACCACCACCACCACCACCACCAACACCATCACTACCATCACTGTCACCACTACCACAATCATCACTGTCATCATAACCAGCACCGCCACCATCATCACCACCATCACCATCATAACTGCCACCACCATCATCACCATCATAACTGCCACCACCACCATCACCATCATCAGCACCATCACTACCATTACTGCCACCACCAACTTTACCATCACCACCATCACCACCATCACAATCATCACCACCACGATCGCAATCATTATCACCATTACCATCACCACCATTACTATTATCACCATCCCCAACAACAGCCCCACCATCCTCATTCATTTTGTGTTGCTAAAACAGAATACTACAGATTGGGAAATTCGTAACAAGAAAAAGAAAGAAAGAAAGAAATTTATTTCTCACAGTTCTAGAACTGGGAAGTCCAATTTCAAGGTGTCAGCACTGGTGAGGGTCTTCCCTTGGTACATTAGCCCTATGGTGAAGGTGGGAGGGCAAGAAAGCAGGAGAGAGCAGGAGAGGACAGAACTTGCTTTTATAACAAACCCACCCTCATGATGATGACATTAGTCCACTGATGAGGGTAGAAATCTCATGACCTGAACACCTCCAATTAGGCCTCACTGCCTAACATGTTGCATTGGGGATTGTTTCCAACACATGAACTTTGAGTGACACATTCACACCATAGCACTATGCCCTGACCCCCCAATTCATGTTCTTCTCACAATGTCAAATACATTGATTCCATCCCAACAGTCTCCAAAGTCTCAACTTATTTCAGCATCAACTCAAAGTCCAAAGTCTCATTTAACTTGATATAGATGAGACTTAAGGCATGATTTATGCTGAGGTAAGTTCCTTTCTAGCTGTGGGCTTGTGAAATCAAAACAAATTAAGTGCTTCCAAAACACAATGGGATGGCATAAAATAGACATTCCCATTCCAAAAGGGAGAAATAGGTAAGAAGAAAGGAGTAACAGCACCCAAGCAAGTTTAAAATCCAACATGACAGAAGTTAAGTCTTAAGACTCTGGAATGATCTTTTGCTCCGTACACCACCTCCTGGGCACACTGCAATGGGAATTGGGCAGCCTTGGGAAGCCTGGCCCCCATGGCTTTGCAGCTCCTTTGGGTTGGAGTCTCATGCCTGTAGCTACCCCAGGCTTTTACTGCACACTGGTAGCTCCACAGTTCGGGCATCCCGGAGGTGTCAGTCCACTCTTATGGCTCCACTGGGCAATTATTCTGGTGAGGACTGTCTGTGGTGGCTTCATGTGTTAGAAACTTAAGCCCCAGTGCATAGTGGTGAGAGGTGGGATCTTTAAGAGGAAATTAGGTCATGAGGGCTCTGCCCTCATGAATGGATTAATGCCATTATCACAAACATGGTGTTGTAGTTTGGATATTTGACCCTCCAACCCTCATGTTAATATTTGATCTCCAATGTTGGAGGTGGGGATCTAATGGAAGGTGTTGGGTCATGGGAGTGAATGCCTCATGAATGACTTGATGCTGTTCTTGAAGCAATGAATGGTTTATTGCTCTATTGGTTCCTGTGAAAATTCCCTCGAGAGCTGGTTGTTAAAAAGATCCTGGCATCTCTCCTCTCTCTTTCTCACTTTCTCTCTCACCATGCCATTTCTGCACATGGTGACTCCCGTTTCCCTTCCACCGTGAGTGGAGGCAGCCTGAAGCTCTCACCAGGTGCAGATGTTGGCAACATGCTTCTTGGACAGCCTCCAGAACCATGAGCCAAATAAACCTCTTTTCTTTATAAATTACCCAGCCTTAGGTGCAGGAGTCAGACTGGGAATAGCACGTCCGTCATTAGGATGTGCTACGTTCTGCTCACCAGAGCGAGGTATTTCTTTTGTCCCTTCAGTGGGATGTTTGGACCCCAGATGGAAGCACAGCCTCCCCCAGGTATTCTTTATAGCAGCACCAATGAACTAAGGGTTAGTTACCATGGTGGTGGGTTCCTGATAAAAGGATGAGTTTGTCATCCTTTTATCTCTCACCCTTGCTCTCTCACCTTCCTCTCTCACCCTCCCTTTGCCCTTCAGTCATGCGATGATGCATCAGGAAGGCTCTTGCCAGAAGCTGGACCCTTGATCAAGGGACTTCCCATCCTCCAGAACCATGAGCCAGATAAATTTCTGTTCATTGTAAATTACCCATTCTGTGGTAGTCTGTTATAGCAGCTTCTGGAAGCTTCCGTGGCTTGTGGCCTCTTTTCCCATCTTGAAAGTGAGTCACTCCAGTCTCTGCTCTGTCCCCACCTCACCGTCTTTGCCTCCTCTGATGCTCCTGCCTCCCTCTTGTAAAACCCTGTGATTACATTGAAGACACACCTGGGTAACCCATGACCCTCTCCCCTTCTCCAGATCTTCAGCTTAATCCCATCTGCAGAGTCCCCTCTGCTGTGTGAGCTGACATAGCTGCATGCTCCTGGGATGGGAGCATGAACATCTCTGGGGGCCCTTTTCCTGCATAACACACCTAATAAAGTTCGGGCCCGCTGTTTAGCTTGCCTGGAAACACCAGCCTCAGTGACAAAGAAGACAACAAACCAACCTTCCTGGGGCCTGGCTGTCAATGACTAGTCAAGGTGTTGCCGACTTCCTTATTATGGATGTGCTATTCCCAGTCTGACTCCTGCTCCATTTTCTGCTATCCCAGAGGGAAGTGAACACAGTGCAGACGGGGTGGCCAGGGAGCCTCAGTTGCCCCGTCTAGGAAGTGGGGATCGTGATCAGTCCCTGTCCTGAGATGGCGGTGAGGATTCAGGATGATGAGTGTGGAAGACCTGCCCAGAGCACAGCTGCCCCTCCTGTCCCTTGGTCCAGTGTGGGTGGCTGCAGCACAGAAGAACAAAGCCTGGGACTTAGAGGGACCCACTGTGCCTGGCCTTAGGCCAACATCTGGGCGGGCTGCTGCCATCTCTCGTGGGATTGTCCAGGGTTGTTTCCGGGAATCCTGGCCAATGTGTCAGCCCGTGCAGGCTGGGGAGCGGTGAGGCCACAGATGTGCATGACAGGGTTGTGGGGGTCCCCATCATAGGGGTTCCCAGGAAGGTGGCAGCTGTTCTGCTACAAAGGGAGAGCCATGCACGAGCCCACAGCACCAGGGGAAGCCTATCCCACGTTTGTCAGGAAGACCCCCAGGCTGGCTGGAAGACTCAGTCCCACTCTGAAGAGGGCAGCCCCCATCTGGCAGCCCTGACCTAGAAACCGTCACCTGGCAGCCCTCACTTGGCCAGCCCCCACCTGCCAGCCCTCGATGGCCAGCCCTTACCTGGCCAGCCACTTCCCACCTTGGGCCTTCAAGTTTCCTTGTCCATAAAATGGGGCTAAAGCTCACACCTGGAATCCTTGTAGTCAAGAAGAAAGGACAAGTTCCAGGCACTTTGAAAATGTGAATATTTATTTGTTTAATGGAAGCAGAGCCCTGCGGGCCCAAGTGTGACCAGTAGTCTCCTGACTGAATGGATTCCAGCTATGAGTTTTGGTCCCATCTTAGGAACAAGGATACCCGCCCCCATGGGGCTCTTGGTGATGGCGTCTGTCATGACCACGCCCCAGCCCAGGAAAATGACCCTTTTCTCCCTCTCCCTGTGTTAGGGGCAGAATTGCGTTCCTCCGAATTCTTGTGTTGAAGTTCCATTCCCTAATACCTCAGAGTGAGACTGTGTCTGGGGGCAGGGTTTTTAGAGAGGTGATTAAGTTAAAATGAGATTATACAGGGGGCCTTAACCTAACCTGCCTGGTGTCTTTATTAGAGGAGATGAGGACACACACAGGGGTGACTGCATGAGGATGCAGGGAGAAAATGCCTTCCCCATGCCAAGGAGAGAGGCCTCAGGAGGGACCAGCCCTGCTGCTACCTCTATATTGGACTTCCCAGCTCCAGACCTGTGAGACGCACACGGCTGCCATTCTGGCACCCGGCCTGTGGCCTTTGCGATGGTGGCTGAGCTGAGGATGCCCCTGGGTGATGCACCCTAAGGAGAAGCAGACAGCAGCGCTGCTGGCCCCTGGGTGCTGTGGTGGGGAGGTGTGTGTGCAGGGGGCTGGCAAAGGGGGCACTGAGTGGCTCTCCAGGGCCCAGGGCACCAGGCCTAGGCAGACAGGGAGCTTAGGAGCAGGTGTGCTCCTGGAAGCATTTACTGCTCCAACCACACCTTGGGTGATGTCACATGTTCGGATGGAGTCAGGAGAGAGTGAGGAACACATCTGCTCCACTCCAGCCACAGCTGGAGAAGGCCCTATAAAGACCAGATGGCCTAATCCAGGCCAGACAGCCTGAGCTCTGGACGGGGCCATCACCTGCCTATCTGCCTCACCCTAGCCATGAGGATCCACCTGTCTTGACTGCTGCCTCTGAGGCTGGTGTGTTCAGGTGAGCCAATGCACACCCTTGCTGTGGGTCCCCCCTGGGTCCCTGGGGGTGCTGGCAGCCACCCTGACAGCCTGGGCTGGCCTAGCTGGACTGGCCTGTACAGTCAGGCACCCATGCTGCTCAGAGGGGGAAGCTGGGGCACAGAGGGCAGGACTCGCCAGAGGCCCCACAGGAGGTGCAGCCTGAGCCTGAGCCAGCGCAGGGCCACAGCCTGGGCCTTCCGCCCCATTCCCAGCCCCTGGGCTGCCTGCCCACTCTGTCTTCCTGACTCCCCCAGGGGCACCGTTTGATGGCTTCTGCTTTTGCCCAGTCCTGCAGAGAGTTGGCCTGGTGGGCTTTGAGGGGTACCGGGGGTGCTGGGGATTACCTGGTAGCCTAGATCTCTGGCTGCTCAGAGCTTTGGTTCCCTAACCCAGGTGATTTCTAGTCCTCTTCTGAGAAAGCAGAGACAAGGTCTTTATCTGAGCCTAAGTGTGCACCATGGAGCCGCAGCACTTACAGGGCCTGGTGTCCACACAGGTGGGTGGATGGAGGACAGGGTGCAGGGCTTGGTAAGATGGTGCTTTCCCAAAAGCAGAGTACATGCCTGGCGGTTGTGATGTGGGAGGTCGGGCAGGGACCAGGGCTTGGTCTCTGACCACCAGCTGTGCCTCCCCCAGCCCAGGCACTGAGATGCCATGAGTGCTCTGCGACAGGGAATTGAGGGAACTGCTTCCAACCCACATCCTGCCAAAACACCACTCGCTACCTGGACCGATGAGTGCCTCTCCTCTGGGTGGCAGGTGGGCAGGGCAGTGTGCCTGGGCCTCAGCAGGAGGGCAGGGAGTGGCGGGGAGATCAAAGGGGCTGGGGAGACTGGCTTCTCATCAGAGCTCTGATATTTGAAAGCAACGCCTCAGGCAAATGCTGCAGCTGCCTGGCCCTCTGTCTCCTTCCTCCAAAATAGGAACAGCAAGTGGCCTCCATCCTAAGGTCCTTAGAGTGGATGAGAGATTCCACACGAAATGCCCCACACAGTGCTGGCACACAGGAAATGCTTAATTTAAATC
Source organism: Trachypithecus francoisi (assembly GCF_009764315.1). Lineage (NCBI taxonomy): Eukaryota > Metazoa > Chordata > Mammalia > Primates > Cercopithecidae > Trachypithecus > Trachypithecus francoisi. Next base: position 98,128,323 of record NW_022681472.1, on the reverse strand, counting down.
CTTGTAAATACTGAACAGAGGGTACAGACTGCTCAGAAAGTAAGAGGGAGAAAAGTGGGACAGTGGGTAAGACCTGGAATCTGCTCACACACTGAGCCTTGACCTCGGTCACACACTGAGCCCTGACCCTGGTCACACACTAAGCCCTGGGCTCTGTTCATACACCAAGCCCTGGTCCTGGTAACACACTGAGCCTTGACCCTGGTCACATACCGAGTCCTGGTCTATGTCACACCCTGAGCCCTGGTCCTGGTCACACACTGAGCCCTGACCCTGGTCATGTACTGAGCCCTGGTCCCTGTCACACACTGAACCCTGGCCTCTGTCACACACTGAGCCCTGGTCCTGGTCACATACTGAGTCCTAGTCCCTGTTACACACTGAACATTGACCCTGGTCACACACTGAACCCTGGTCCCTGTCATGTACAGAGTCCTGGTCTTGGTCACACATTGAACCCTGGTCTTGGTCACACACTGAACCCTGACTCTGGTCACACACTGAGCCCTGGTCCCTGTCACACACTGAGCCCTGGTCTTGGTCACACACTGAGCCCCAGTCTTGGTCACACACTGAGCCTTGGTCCCAGTCACATGCTGAGCCCTGGTCCCTGTCACACACTGAGCCCTGGTCCTGGTCACACACTGAGCCCTGGTCCCTGTCACACACTGAGCCCTGGTCCCTGTCACACACTGAGCCCTGGGGCTGCACTTGCCTCTTGCTGTGCATCCCTGTAAGGTGGGAGAATAATGAGGAAGAGTCAGGCAGTCTTTTGCCTGCCGAGAGGGGCAGGAATGAATTTCACCGGTCTCAAAAAACAGCCCTCTGCACTCTGTTTTCCAGCTCCCCCAGGTCAGCCAACGATTGTTATAAAATCATGTGCTTACATCTGCTCTGGCTACCAAGAGAACCTAGCCACCTCCAGGGCCTCATGTTGCAACACGTGTCTCTGCAATAGCACAGCAAGCCTCAGAGTCAGCTGGGGACTGCTGGCCCTCAGCATCTGGGTGGCCTGCCTCAACAGATAGCAGTGGGGCTCAGCCCCAGGAATGCTCAAGAGGAGATTAGGAGTCTGCAGCTGGGTCGCATCTGCTGCTGACTTGCTTTGTGACCTTAGGCAGGGCACTTGCCCTCTCTGGGCCCTATCTCCAATTGGAAGGATTCCAGGAGAGAATGGACATGCATGTGGGCGTTACAGGAGACATTGTGGCCGCATTTGCGCATGGTCTTTGATGCTGTCCAGGGTGCTGCATTGTGATTGCTGGCCCAGAGAGTTGGCCACCTGCTGGCCTCCAGGGGCTAGCACCATTAGGTGGCCACAGCAATAAGCCTGTTAATGATGCCGGGGCTGAGGCACCTCTGATAGTGCAGACCACTGCCTTCGGGCCTTCATCTTTACCTGCAATCCAAGGCTGGGTCCTCCTAAGAACCTGGAATCATGCTCAAATGTGCTGCTGTAAGTTGGGTCCCAAGACCATTGGCAAACAGAAACCCTGTGGCAGGATCCCCTGGTCTGTGTGCAGGGGTGAAGCGGCTGCCCACGTGGGGACAGGTGCGCCCCCAGCACTGGGTGGGTTAGCTCTGGTGGCAGCAGGAGCTGATGCAGGCAATGCCAGGCTGCCTGGGCATCCCCAGCTTCCACAGCTCCCGAAGGACATGGTGTCCCCAGGGCCTGGGCCCTGAGGGATGCCCTCCTGGAGGAGGAAGCACTAACCCCAACCAGAATCTCAGCTCTTAAGAACTGCAGTCCACTCTGGACTTCTAGAGCACTGCAGAGCAGGATGACCAAGGGTCGGGCTTCGTCCAGCTGGGAGACTGCGCTTCAGGGTCGGGGCACCAATGCTACTCCCCAAACCCCTCTGCCACTGCCTGCAAGCCCAGGCCTCTGTGGTACTTCCCAATCCCCTCCGCCACTGCCTCAAGCCCAGCCTCTGGTCTTGGTCAGTGTGTTAACCCGCACATCCTTTAATTAAAAGCCTCATGAAAGTCACTGCCTGTTCCTTGAGTGTGTTAGTTGGCTCTGTCTTTAGAGACCTGAAACCCTAAGATAGCACCTCCCCCAGTCTCTTCAGAGGAGCCCCTCAGACAGGCATTTGTGAACACAGCAGACTTCACTGAAGCTTCCCTGGAAGGCCTTTTTGCACGGTGGGGGGCTTCCAGCATGGGAGGCGTCCACAGCCTCCCCATGGGGGCTCTGCGGTCCTCCTCCTTCCTCTCATGCCCTCTCCTCTGGAGGCCATGTGCACAGGCGGCTTCCCTAATGTTTTGCAGCCCTGGGACTGGGCTGGGCTGGGCCACTTTCCTAACAAAGCCAGAGCTGTGCCTCAGCTGCAGCCCAGGGTCAGGGCGTAATCCTGGGCTGACTTCACTCTGCAGCAGGGAAACTGGTGTGGCCTGTGTCCTCAGAGCCCCTAATTGTCCCTTAAGCACACAAGGGCTCTTGAGATGAAATGGTCCCTCTAACCAGCAGGCTCCTGGGACACAGTTAGCCCCAGGCAGGACCTTCTGCTGAGATGCACACTTCAAGCACCCAGCAGAGGCTGTTCCTGTGAGTTAAGTGTTTGCAGCTGGTCGAGGGGACCTATGGGTGCAGATGCTGGTTAATACCATTGGCGGGCGGGTGGGTCTCTGACTTTCTCCCGCAGGAGCTTCTTCAGGCCAAGTGGGGGTGTGGGGCTCTCCCACCTGCAGGGCACCCTGTGAACTGCATCCCAGGAGCTGGTTGCATATGGAAATGGTTCCGTAGCTGATTCCTCGGGGATGGGGGGGGTCATCAAAAGGGGCTCCGGTGGAAGTTCCCCACCCAACCCAGTCCCAGCAAGGTGGCCTGGTGCAGCCTCAGACAGCCTCTAATGACCAGGGCCCTCTCCCTGGGTCTGGAATGGCACTTGGTGAGCATCTCATTAGGCTGTGGGGATCCTTGAAGCCTGTGTGCACACTGTGAGCTCTGAGCTCAGGCGTGTGCCACTGGATCTGCCGTCTAGAAGAAGGTGGGGCAGCAGGGTGCACAGCACTCTGAGGACAGCCATGAGACATCTGTCCAGGTGACGGACGGTGGGCTCTCTCCGGGCCTAACAGTAGGTTGTGAGCATTTTCTCAGGTCTTTAGAAATTGGGTCTTTTCTTTTTTTTTGTTTTCTGAGACAGAGTCTAGCCCTGTCGCCCAGGCTGGAGTGCAGTGGCATGATCTCAGCTCACTGCAACTTCCGCCTCCCAGATTCAAGCGATTCTGCTGTCTCAGTCTCTTGAGTAGTTGGGATTACAGGCGCACGCCACCATACCCAGTTAATTGTTGTATTTTTAGTAGAAACGGGATTTCACCATATTGGCCAGGTTGGTCTCGAACTCCTGACCTCAAGCGATCCTCCCACCTCAGCCTCACAAAATGTTGGGATTACGGGCGTGAACCACCACTCCTGGCTAAAACTAGGTCCTTTCTAATGGGACCCCATCACCTATGGCATGGGCACCCTGGGAATGCAGACTCAGGCTGGCTCCTGGCCTGTCCCCGCCCCAGGAGGCAGTACCTGTTCATGCTGGGCCGTGGGAGGCATTCCGTGGGCTTCTCAGGGCCCAGCACAATCCAGCCGCATGGTCCCAGCAGTGCGCAGAGCCCCTCGCCTTGACTTCCTCTGTCTCTGTCTCGCTGGCCGTAGACCCTCTTCCCCTCCAAATCCTGGTCTCAGAGCTGCTTTAGGGGTCTGAGGGGAGACAGTGGGTGCCCGTCCGTTTTTCCTATTCCCTGCCTGCGTTTTCCTATCATGAAGAACGAAGTCATATGCACAGGTGGCATCTTGGATTATTTCTTTACAGTCAAATTCTAAAATTGCACGATGGGGTCAAAGACCAGGAACAGTTTAAAGCTCTGGGTGCAGGTTAGCTCGCCACCTTCTGGGAGGACCCAACGCACTGCGGTTTGCCTGGACACTCACTCCCAGCCCCACACGAAGCTGGCTTTCATGATTGAAAACAAAATAAAACAAGAAGGCTTGTAAATAAGCCGGGCTCAAGAACGTCTCCTTGCTCTGTGACTTCTTTTTCATTGGTGGCGAGGCTGGGCATTCTGATGTGTACAGCTCACTTTTATCTCTTTGTTTATGAATCAAAAGTCCCCACTTCCAGCCTGGCACGGTGGCTCACATCTGTAATCCCAGCACTTTGGGAGGCTGAGGCGAGTGGATCGCTTGAGGTCAGGAGTTTGACTCCAGCCTGGACAACATGGTAAAATCCTGTCTGTACTAAAGTACACAATTAGCTGGGCGTGGTGGCGCGTGCCTGTATTCCCAGCTACTTGGGAGGCTGCGGCAGAAGAATCATTGAACCCAGGAGGCGGAGGTTGCAGGGAGCCGAGATTGCACCACTACACTCTAGCCTGGGCAACAAGAACGAAACTAAGTCTCCAAAAAAAAAAAAAAAAAAAAGTCCCCACTTCCTATTATTTTTTACACATGACAATTTTGACAATCATTACTTGTTCATTTTTTTGTTTATTCTTTTCTCAGTTTATCTTTTTTGCATATTTCCAATTTGCTTTCTCCTTTTTTTAATTTTAAAAGTTGCCCTTGAGAAAATGAACAATTACTTCTGTATTAAATGTGATAAGCCCTTGTCACATATTTTTCAGTTTTTCATATACTTTTAAATTCACTTATGCAGAAGGTTGACATTTTTATCATCAATCTATCAAGCCTTTCTTTTCATGCTTAGAACGTCCTTGCCCAAAATAGAAGCAAATTCGCTGAAGCTGAGTAATTTTCCACTGAACACTTTGATCCCTCTGGGTCCTGATAACATTCAGTTGCCACAGGCTTCTGGGGAGGTGGGGGAAGCCTGGCTGGGGGGCACTGGCCTCTGCCTCAGGCTTCCTCCCCTCAATCCCAGCCTGTCATGTCCACAAGGCCCAGCAAGGACCAAGCCCGGACAGGGCCCCGGGATGTGCGTCTCTCTCCAGGACGGCGCTGCCCGACTGTGTCTGTCCAGGGCCTGTACTTGCTCCTCCATGGGCCAGATGGTGGGATGTGGGGTGGAGGAGCACACGGGTCCTGTCCCCACCACTGCGCTCACAGCCTCCTGCGTGAGCTCACCGTCCAGCCAAAGGTGTTTGCGTGAAATGAAGGGGGAAGGAAGGGTGTGCCCCTGGGGTGAAAGGCCTCAGAAGCATCCAGGGTGGGCGAAGGGAGACGCTGAAAGCCACGTGTGCTCAGGATAGGCCTCACCTGCCTGGGGGCTGTCACTGTGGCAAACTGGGTGCTTCTGGTGACCCATCCTTGTTTTCCTGAATGGAACTTGACTGCCAGCCCCACCCATGGGGGCAAGGACAGCACTGTCTCTGGGAAGCAGAGCTCAACAGCCCTCCGGAGCCTCCTGGCCTGCCCTGACTGCAGACCCCGCCACCTGCTCCTCTGGAGCCCATGCCTTTGCTGACCTCCTGGGAGGCCAGGCGTTGGGGACAGCCTTTCGGGGAGCTGGCAGGAAGAGTCCGGGGACTTGCTGTGTCCCGCCTCAGCTCCCAGGCGAAGCATCTTCGCCTCCCTCTCCAGACTGTGTGACTCTCCCATCAGTCACTGTGGCTGATCCGGAGCACACAGCAGGTGCTGGGACCCAGGGGTCCAGGAGCCGCCGTGCTGAGAAGTGATTGGTGGAGAGGACACTGGGCGCCCCTGACCCCGGGGCCTTCTGGGAGAACACCCACCTGCCCTGCAGCCTCAGGGGCACCCCACAGGCCTCCAGGAACTGCTGTCCACCTTTGTGTCACACCTCCCGCACCCAAATCCACGCTGGACCCCAGACTCCGGCAGCTGCGATGCAGCCTGGGGCAGCCTCCCAGTAGAGGCGGGGCCTGGTCAGGCGGGAACCACATCCCAGTGTTCTCTCCCAGGGCAGCCGGCGATATTAGCAGGCGCTTCGTCTTCCTTCCAGAGAGAATTAGGATTCTTTATATTTTTATTAATTTTTTTCGAGGTAGGGTCTCTCCGTCTGTGGCCCAGGCTGGAGTGCAGTGGCACAATCGCAGCTACTGCGGCCACCACCTCCTGGCTCAAGTGATTTTCCTGCCTCAGCCTCCCAAGTAGCTGGGCCCCCAGTGATTTCCCACCGCTATCTCTTCCTTCTTTCTTTCTTTCTTCTTTCTTTCTTTCTTTCTTTCTTTCTTTCTTTCTTTCTTTTTCTAATTTTAGAACTTTTTCTAATTTTTGTAGAGATGCGGGTCTCACTATGTTGCCCAGGCTGGTCTCAAACTCGTGGCTTCAAGAAATCCTCTTGTCTCTGCCTCCCAAAGTGCTGGGAGTACAGGCGTGAGTCACAATGCCTGGTCCGTGTTAACTATTTTAATTGGAGTTTCTAGAGCCTTGATTTTAAACATTAACGTGTCTTGTAGATATTTTGCTGTTAGGACCTACAGATGCATCTAATGCTTTTTTAAATAACAGTTGCCCAGTATAACAGAGCCACGGCTTAGATAGTACCCCTTGCATGGAGCCTTCAGTGGCCTCCAGTTTTTTGTTATTACAGCTTTGCACACCTTTTACACACGTCTTCATGCCCAAATCAGAGTATTTCTGTCAAAAAGATTCCTAAAAGTGAAATTTCTGAAAACAGAGGAATGCCCACATATTTAACATTTTGGTTACCCTGCCAACTGGCCCTCCTAAAAGATGGCACTGGTTTATACAGGATACAAGCGTGTTCATTTCCCTACACGCTTGAAAACACTTTTATCAGGCGTTTACATTTTTGCGCCTGATCTGGGCGGGGCCGGGTGGCATCTCATCACCGTGTTGAATTGCTTCCCTGGATGTTCCCGTGGGGGCTCCTGTCACTTCCTCATCTGTGAACCGCCTGCTCAGGGCCTCTGCTCTTTTCCGCTGGGTCTTTATGTGCTTGAGATGTTACTTTTTGCTTGTTCCACCTATTGCAAATAGTTTGTCCTGCTCATCATTCACTGTTTTTTTTAAAATCTTCAGTTAATGGCTGTTATGTAAATATTTTCACTTTTGAATAATTTAAATGTATACTTCTCCAATATTTCTGCTCTCTAAGACTATAAACAAATTACTCACGGTTTTCACTGAGGTGTTTTTCGAGTTTTCTGTCTCTCTTCCTCTCATTCCAAATGGGTAAGACATGATTCCAATGCTGCTGACTGGAAGCACTGGTTGGAACCACCATGCTGATGCCTGTGTTAAATCCACACACACAGACACACACACAGACACACACACACATACACACAGACACACACAGATACACACAGACACACCCACAGATACACAGACACACACATACACACAGAGACACACACAGACACACACAGACACAGACACACAGACACACACAGACACAGACACACACATACAGACACACACAGGCACACACACAGACACACACAGACACAGACACACACAGACACACACAGACACAGACACACAGACACACACAGACACAGACATACATACAGACACACACAGACACACACACAGACACACACAGACACAGACATACATACAGACACACACACAGACACAGACGTACATACAGACACACACACACAGACACACACACACAGACACACACAGCACACACACACAGACACACACAGGCACACACACACACAGACACACACAGACACACACACACAGACACACACAGACACAGATATACATACAGACACACACATACAGACACACACACAGACACACAGACACAGATACACACAGACACACACAGACACACAGACACAGACACACAGACACACACACACAGATACAGACATACACATAGACACAGACACATATAGGCACACACACAGACACACACAGACACACATGCACACAGACACACGGACACAGATACACACAGACACACACAGACACACAGACACAGATACACACAGACACAGACACACACACACAGACACACAGACACACACACACAGATACAGACATACACATAGACACAGACACATATAGGCACACTCACAGACACACACAGACACACACAGACACACACAGACACACATGCACACAGACACACGGACACAGACACAGACACAAACACATGCACACATTCAGACACATGCACACACACGCACACACACATGCATGCACACACACTTGCACACACGCACACACATTCAGACATGCACATACACATGCACACACAGACACACACGTGCACCCCCCACATACATGCACACACATACGTACACACACATGCACACAGACACACATGTATGCACACAGACACGCACACACACATGCACACATAGACATGCACACAGACACACATGCATGCACACCCACACACACATATGCACACATGCACTCACAGACACATGTGGACAAACACACACACGCACACACACAGACACACACACAGACACACACATACACACACCCCTGCATTCTGATCCTCTGATGTATTTGGTCGTCTCCTTGCCAGTACTATAATGTGTGCATCTCCAGCTTTATGAAAGGTCTGAGATCTGCTGGGTAAGCTCTTGGTTTTTCTTATACTTTCATACTTCTGCCTTTGTTGCACATTTAATCTTGCAGATTCATGTAACACACATAGCTCCTGTTGGGAGGATATTTGGAGTTTTCTTAAGTTTGTTGATTTGGCCAGCTATGGTGGCTCACGGCTGTAATCCCAGCACTCTGGGAGGCTGAGGTGGGAGGATCACTTGAACCCAGGAGTTTGGGACCAGCCTGGGCAACATAGGGAGACCCTGGTCTCAAAAAAAAAAAAAAAAATAACAACAACAACAACAACAAAAAAAAAACGGAAGAAAGAAATTAGCTGGTCATGGTGGCCCACATCTGTGGTCCCAGCCAGTCAGAAGGCTGAGGTGGGAGGATCACTTGAGCCCAAGAGTTCGAAGCTACAGTGAGCTGTGTTCATGCCACTGCACTCCAGCCTGGGTGACTGAGCGAGACCCTGTCTCAAAAAAATAAAAACACTTTACTGATTTGGGGAGAATTGACACCCCGACCACAATGGTCCTCTCATGTAGAAGCATGGTCTATTTCCTTTCAGGTTTTAAGCACTCTTCAGTAAAGTGTAACTTTTTTAGCAGGGAGCGCACACTGAGTTACCCTGGATGGTTTATCATTGTTCGCCTTGTGAAGGAGAGCTTACAGTTATTGTAAGGGGTTACTGGTGGTATTCACACAGGGAAGTTCGTGATTTTTGCTTGTTCTTACATGATGTATGTATATACTTATGTACGCATGCATGCACATATATGTGTGTGTGTACAGGCATATATGCACAAAACACACGCACACATGTGGGTCCACACAGGGCATACGTGTATGCAGGTATTCGTGTGCTTTCATGTATATATGCGTGTATGTGTATGAATATGTCCATGTGTATGCATGCATGTCTATATGTATGCTTTATTTTTTCTGAGACAAAGTCTTGCTCTGTTGCCCAGGCTAGAGTGCAGTGGTGCAATCTCAGCTCACTGCAAGCTCCGCCTCCCGGGTTTACGCCATTCTCCTGCCTCAGCCTCCCGAGTAGCTGGGACTACAGGCGCCCGCCACCTCGCCTGGTTAGTTTTTTGTATTTTTTAGTAGAGACAGGGTTTCACCGTGTTAGCCAGGATGGTCTCGATCTCCTGACCTCGTGATCCGCCCGTCTCGGCCTCCCAAAGTGCTGGGATGACAGGCTTGAGCCACCGCGCCCGGCCTGCTTTATTTTTTTGAGACAAAGTCTTGCTCTGTTGCCCAGGCCGGAGTGCAGTGGCGCTATCTCGGCTTACTGCAACCTCCACCTTCCGGGTTCAAGCCATTCTCCAGCCTCAGCCTCCCAAGTAGCTGGGATTACAGGCATGTGCCACCATGTCTGGCTAATTTTTGTATTTTTAGTAGAGATAGGGTTTCACCATTTTGTCCAGGCTGATCTGGAATTCCTGATCTCAAGTGGTCCACCCTCCTCAGCCTCCCAAAGTGCTGGGATTACAGGCATGAGCCACCACACCCAACAATATGCATTTTTAAGTAGAAGAGGCTTACAGCCAGTGGATATGCTCCAGTTGAGAGGAAGTGGTGGAGCACGTGAATGGGAAGAGTACTTGCTGCTGTGGGTCACAGAGGGGCTGGGAAGGGTGGGCTCCATGGCTCAGTACAGGAGGGTGCTGCGCATGGGATGGAGCTGGTGTGGGTACCGCTCCTCAGGCTGGGGGTAGGGTTGAACTGTTAGGAATTTGTAGGATCCAGTACCTACCTCCTGCCTACAGAGCTTAATTTCTTTTAGTTGTTTATTTTTCAGATTTCACTGTGAAGATTGTCACTGCAGTGGTGTTTGGTAGGTAATTAGTTGATGCCTCTTTGATGGCAGGGTCCTGTGGTAGTGAGGTGTGGTGTGAGACTGAGGACAACGGTGGGGCCAGGGTTTTGAAATGGGAATGGCAGTTCTCAGGTTTCATTACATCGACTTTCATTTATTCATTGCACACTGTGTGATGGGGCAGGTATGGCTCTCACGGTCAGTGCAGCTGTGGTCTTTTAAGGCTCAGGCTGGGGATGGGATGGGCACAGAGAGAAGGCAGGTGGTCACTGGGTGATGCAGGAGCCCCAGGGCTGCCCCAGCCTGCCCCTGCCTGACCTGATGGGGAGGACCCCTGCGTCTCACCCCACCTGGGCCCTGTGGTGAAGCCAGCAGAGTGAGGCCTTTGTCTTGTGATTAGCAAGAAAGTGGAAAAGCGGCGGGAACCCCAAACACTTTCAACCTTGAGAAAGCTGTGGCTGTGATGTGAGTGACAGATGGTATAACTTCTGTTTTCAGATTTTGATTAACTCGTTTTCTTATTTTTCTTGTCCCTCACAACCCTCCTTCTCCAAAATGAGATTTAGAAAACTGCACTTCCCAGGCTCCCCTGCTGCTAAGGGCAGTCATGTGACTGGGCTCTGCCAATCAGAAGCTCAAGGTGAGACTTGCAGGGAGACTGAGTCCAGGACTCTCCAGCTGGTTTGGGGTGTGGCAGGTTCCAGGTGGTTCTGGGGCCGTGGGCCAGTCCTTCATAGGGTATAGCTAATTGGAAGTCTCTAAGGGACACCTATGGGTGTTATCAAATTCTTTTAGCTTAATAAGAACCCTGGCTGGGCACAGTGGCTCATGCCTGTAATCCCAGCACTTTGGGAGGCCGAGGCAGGTGGATCACCTGAGGTTGGGAGATCGAGACTAGCCTGACCAACATGGAGAAACCCTGTCTCTACTAAAAATACAAAATTAGCTGGGTGTGTTGGTGCGCACCTGTAATCCTAGCTACTCAGGAGGCTGAGGCAGGAGAATTGCTTGAACCTGAGAGGCAGAGGTTGCAGTGAGCAGAGATCGTGCCACTGCACTCCAGCCTCGGCAACAAGAACAAAACTCTGTCTCAAAATAAATAAATAAATAAAAGAACTCTAAAGAACATTGCAGTCAGGGCTCTTGAGCTGCTTGCTAGAGCCTGCTTTCACTCTGAGGAGTATACTTTCATGTCAATAAATCTGTGCTTGTGTTACTATGCCTTTTGGTTGCTTTGTTTGTGTGTTTTGTTCAATTATTTGTTGAACATGCCAAGAACCTGGACAGCTCACAGTCAAGACCTTCCATCCAGTAACAGTGGTGGTAATGATGGTGGTGATGGGTGTGGTGGTGATGGTTGTGATGGTCGTGATGGTGGTGGTGGTGGTGATGATGTTGATGGATGATGGTGGTGGTGATGATGATGGTGGTGATGGGTGTGGTGGTGGTGGTGATGGGTGTGGTGGTGATGATGGTGATGGGTGATGGTGGTGATGATGATGGTGGTGATGGTGGTGGTGGTGGTGGTGGTGATGATGGTGGTGATGGGTGTGGTGGTGGTGATGGTGATGGTGGTGGTGGTGGTGATGATGGTGATGGTGGTGATGGTGGTGGTGGTGATGATGGTGATGGGTGTGGTGGTGGTGGTGATGGGTGTGGTGATGGTGGTGGTGGTGGTGATGATGGTGGTGGTGGTGATGGGTGTAGTGATGATGATGGTGATGGGTGTAGTGGTGATGGTGGTGATGGGTGTGGTGGTGGTGATGGTGGTGGGTGTGGTGGTGATGAAGGGTGATGGTGGTGATGATGATGATGGTGATGGTGGTGGTGATGGGTGTGGTGGTGATGATGGTGAAGGGTGTGGTGGTGGTGGTGATGGTGATGGGTGTGGTGGTGGTGATGGTGGTGGTGGTGATAGTGATGATGATGCTTGTGGCGATGGTGTTTTGTAATTGTGCTTCTCAGACTCTGCCATGCACGTGGGCCAGGGGACCTTGTGAAACCATAGGTTCCGGTTCTATTCAGACTCTGCTGTGCTTGTAGGTCTTGGGTATCTTGTGAAACCTTGGGTTCTGGTTCCATGGGTCTGCTGGGCTCACATGTTTCCATTTCTATGGAGCCTCAGCTGCTGCTGCTGCCACCTGCGGCAGGCCCTGAAGAGTGAGCACTGATGGCCAGGTTCTGCCCTGTGAGAAAGCCTCCAGGGTTCTGTGAAGGCTGATGCTGATCTTGGGCTGGGCTTTCGGGAGTCCCTCCCAGACATGCGCCACAGACCTGGCCAGTCAGAGCGCTCGCCTCTGCCACCATCCGTGGTGGCGGGGGCCCCAGAACTGTACCACCTTTGCCACACCAGAAACTGCCCTCTGAGTGCTGGCCTAGAACAGATTGAAGAATTGGTTCTAGCAGTGCCTGGAAGGGCTCCCCAGACAGTGCTGTAAAGATGATGTTGCTGATAGCGGCTATGCTCTGCCAGGTCACGATGGCACCATCACCACGGTGCTCACCTATTGTGTAAGCACAGCTCCCCCAGGGGCCAGCTGATACAGCTGATGTAGGCCTTTAAGGAAGAGGTGTCAGTCCTGCTGGCACTCCCCCAATTTACTGTGGACTTGGGGGTGCCTGGATGCTTATTTCAGTGGCCACACGTGGGCTCCATCCATGGTTCAACAAATCTAGCATGAGCCTCGTCCCACACTCAGTTCATTATCAATTTCATGCAGAGACCAGTGGTCACAGCAGCCGCACAACTTTCTGGGGGCCTGCCACAGGTTTCATCACATGAGCATGGTGTTTCTTGCCCACGATGCTCACCAGGGCCTGTGGCCCTCAAGGTGCCGAGCTGCCCACACCTGCAGGTGATGAGAGGCCTGGAGATCTGAAAATCGGAGGACTCATCTGACCCAACTTTTCCAGGCCAGCACTGAAAGACTGAGGATCCCCCAGGTTCTCGAGGTGTGGAGGGGGTGCCAGCCACATGGCCAGGTAGAACCCACTGATTCCAGAGTCAGTCCCTGGGGTGCTGGCTCCTGGGGCCACTGTTCAGCATCCTTCCTCAAGTCCTGCAGCCCACCAGGCAGCAACTGCTCCCAGCCTGGCACTGAACGTGGGCCCAGAAGGAGCACAGGCCTTGGAGCCAAAGAGGAGGTCTGGACCCCACGGCACCACTTCATAGCAGGGTGTCCCTGGGCAAAGGCCCTGATTTTTCTTGGCTTCCATTTGTTTACCAATAAAGTGGGAAGGATCACAGTTCTGCCATTTATATGTATTTCATATAAAGGGTAACGTGGTGCCCAGCCTGTAAGTACTCAGTTGTGCTTCTTATTGATATCCTTAAAACGTATCGTTACTGTTGCTGCTACAATTGCTCCAGGGCCATGTTGCAGATGAAGGAAAAACACTGAGGACCAGAGGAGTTAAACCAGGTGCTCAAAACCATGAGGCAGGCTTTGGTTCTTCCCCGGCAGGCGGCACCCACCGCCGAGCTTACCTTAGCGTCGCACAGGCAGAGCTTTGGTGGTCCACCCCACTGCCCGAGCTGTGAGTTAGAGGAGTGAGGTCGTTGGTCATGTACCAAAGACTAAAAAGGGCTTCTCGGCCAGGCGCAGTGACTCACGCCTGTAATCCAAGCACTTTGGGCGGCTGACACAGGCAGATCACTTGAGGTCAGGGGTTCAAGACCAGCCTGGCTTCAAAGCCAAGTACCCAAGGGTTATCGCTCACAGGCTGTTTCGAAGCTCTTGTGCTCTTGGCCTCTCCATAGTCAATTGTTAATTACATGTATCAGCAGAATTGTGTCCACGTCTGAACTACACTCACTTTTCCAGATCCCTCATCTTATCTCTGGATCACTTTCCTTTCTTTGAAGCAAATTCCGAGTAGTTCTTTTGGGCACAGGGTCTGTGATGAGTAAACTGATTTTTTCATTAATAGTTCATTTAGCCTGTTCTCTTGGATGAGCATTTAACTGAATTTAAGATCCTATGTTTACAGTAATTTTCCCTTTGCATTTTGCATATATATTATTCCATTGTCTTCTGACACAATGGTACTATCAAGGCAAATTTATAGGTCATCTTTGCTTTCCAGAGGCTTTTTGTTTGTTTGTTTGGGACAGAGTTTCACTCTTGTAGCACAATCTCAGCTCACTGCAACCTCCGCCTCCCAGGTTCAAGTGATTCTCCTGCCTCAGCCTCCCGAGTAGCTGGGATCACAGGCGCCACCACCACGCCCGGCTAATGTTTGCATTTTCAGGAGAGATGAGTTTCACCATGTTGGCCAGGCTGGTCTCGGACTCTTGACTTCAAGTGATCTGCCCGCCTCAGCTTCCCAAAGTGCTGGGATTACAGGAGTGAACCATCATGCCCAGCCTGCTTTCTAGAGGCTTTTAATATTTTTCTCTTTATTATTGACATTCTGCTCAACACCTACTAGCACACTGGTTTGTAGACATCGTTGTGTATGTGTGTGTGGGTTATTTGCAAGAACATGAAAGTGTGCATCTATAGATAAAATTCTGACTTGTCCTTTTGCTTAATGCATGGTGAGCAACATTTTCGGCTAATACAGACAGACATGTTTATAGACCCATGTTTATTACCGACGTCTACTGTCCCACTCAATGGGTGCGTCTTAACTTAGTGCTTCTTTTATTGCAAGACAATTATGCTGTGTCTACTTTGACACGATCAAACTTAGGGAAATCAATGTGTTAGCACATATCTCTATAGTTTAGACATAGAATGGAGTCACCCTGAGGGCAGACATTTTCTTTTTCATTGGCATATCACACAGCGCCTGACCCATAGGAAGTTCCCAATAAGGCCAGGCGCGGTGGCTCACGCCTGTAATCCCAGCACTTTGGGAGGCCGAGGCGGGCGGATCATGGGGTCAGGAGATCGAGACTATCCTGGCTAACATGGTGAAACCCCATCTCTACTAAAAACACAAAATATTAGCCGGGCGAGGTGGCGGCGCCTGTAGTCCCAGCTACTCGGGAGGCTGAGGCAGGAGAATGGCGTGAACTCAGGAGGCGGAGCTTGCAGTGAGCCAAGATCACGCCACTGCACTCCAGCCTGGGCAACAGAGCGAGACTCTGTCTCAAAAAAAGAAAAGAAAAAGAAAGTTCCTAATAAAGAAGTGCGGGGTGAATCAATGAAAGGGTGTACTCGGCATTTAGAATCTTCAGAGACAACGCCACTGTTGTCCAACAGTCTATGAGGCCAGAAGATCAGCAACCAGCAGTTCCAGGGCCCCTCTTGCAAACAGGCACAGATTTCTGCAAGAAAGTTGGAACTGTTCTTTTGCAAAGTGAGGCCTGACTTCCATGACTATGAGGCGGCCACACACCTACGGCGTCAGCCATGTCTTTCCCTCCTGTGGCTGCGGAGAGCTGCCCGACACCACATGCTGCTGAAAAAGCTCCAGTAAATGCCTTCAGGTTCTAGTAAAATTATGGAGCAGAAACTCTGGAAATCCTTTCACTTCCAGCTACTATGAATACCGAAAAGCGGACAAAGATGCATTTCCTGGCTGGCAAAAGAACACATCTTCAGGAGCCCGAAATAAGGAGAGACCTGGACAAGGGATCAGTCAACATGGGTTTGGATCATAATCCCAAGACACAGGACTGAATGCCATAGTCTACACCCCTGGAGTCTAAAATCTCTAACATCTAAAACCCCAAGAATCCCAATCACAGGACAGTTGCACCGTGTTAGACAGCACTGTTTGTTCTTGTCTTTTATTATTTGGAAATTAAGTGTGGTTTCAGGAGGAGATGGGCATGGATGCCAAATTGACAAGGGGTGAACTTGTGGACCTAACTTCAAGTGTCAACTCAACTGCATTCAGAAATACCTGGAAACCTGGTAACACATTATTTGGGGGGTGTGTGTGAGGTATTTCCAGAGGAGACCAGCACGTGAGTCTGAGGTGGTTGTGTGGGGGAGGATCTGCCATGATGCTGGTGGGCACCAGCTAATCCATGGCGCCCTGGAGAGAACAGATACAGAAGGCCAATTGTCTCCCTGAGGGCTGGGACAGACCTCTTCTGCTTTCTGCTGCCTTGGACACAGAACTCCAAGCTCTCCAGCCTTTGGACTCTGGACTTTACACCAGGGGCCCCTGGCTTCTCAGGTTTTCAACCTCGTAATGAGAGTTACACCTATCCCCTCCCATCCACAATGGGTCCTGAGGCTTTCGGCTTGAGCCACGCTACTGGCTTCCCGTGGTCTCCAGCTTGCAGACAGCCTGCCGTGGGACTTCTCAGCCTCCATAATCATGTGAGCCAGTTCCCCTAATAAACCCCTCTCATATATCCATATCCAGCTCTTATTGGTTCTGTCTCTCTGGAGAGCCCCGACTAATACAGATTTGGTATTGTGGAAGTTGAATACTGTTCCTTCTTACCATATTTCTTACAATACAATGGAAGAAAGAGATCTATGGAATTGTTCCCTTGCAAAAAGGCTGCCATAAGTGTATGAAGCTACTCAATGGTGAAAGATAAAAGTTTAAAAGCTAATTATTATTGGCACTGTAAAAGCAGAAAATTGCTTAATTGAAACAGTCAAACAATAATGAGATCTTCAAATAGACAGCACATACCTGCAAAATTTGTAGACCACAATCACTCTCCAGATACAAGTGCAGTGAATGTTTTGAAGACCATGGAAGTGAAAACTCAGGTGAAAAATACAAGAAATCTCCCAAGTCACATTATCCATTCAGGCCTGACTTCTGCCCCTTCACACACAGCACCATGCTTGCCTTCAAAAAATGCCCTTCGGTTGGGCACGGTGGCTCATGCCTGTAATCCCAGCACTTTGGGAGGCCAAGGCCAGCGGATCACGAGGTCAGGAGATCGAGACCATCCTGATTAACACGGTGAAACCCTGCCTCTACTAAAAATACAAATAATTAGGTGGGCATGGTGGCGGGAGCTGTAGTCCCAGCTACTCAGGAGCCTGAAGCAGGAGAATTGCTTGAACCTGGGAGGCGGAGGTTGCGGTGAGCCAAGATAGTGCCACTGCACTCCAGCCTGGGCGACAGAGTGAGACTCTGCCTCAAACAAAACAAACAAACAAACAAACAACAAACAAACAAATGCCCTTCGTCTGAGAATAAAACGAATGTGACAAGCTCAGTGAGCTTCAGAACCAAGGACGTTTGCTGTCTGTCATCGGGGCTCCTCCAGTGCCACAAACACACTGCACGGTGAGACATTCTTGATTAGGAATTTGACGTTGAAGAGGATAGACTTCTTATATTTACCACTAAATCGGACATAGAAAAACTAGTGCATGCTTCACTTCAACTAAAGATGGCACTTTCAGAACTGTCCCCACTGTTTTTTTTTCAAGTATATACAATTCAAGTTCCTGGTGAATCTGAAAAGTCTAGAACTTTATCTCCTCATTTGTGTTTCAACGACAGGAAAAAGTGAAGCCCTTTATGAATGTGTGTTTGAAGATTTGGTGGACTTTGCAGAAAAGAATTGATTTCGATGGAATCCCCAAACCTTGATAATAGATTGGGAGAGAGCTGTGACCAAACTCCTACAAGTGAATGTCCAGGTGTTGCCATTAGGTTCGCTTTTTTAATTCAGCCCAATACATTTGGCAGAAAATTCAGACTGCTTTTACAAAGCTGGTAGCACACAGTCACCAGCCAGAGTGATATGTGTTGTAAACCAAAAATAAAATTCTAAGTCCCCCAACCGACTGAATGGACCCCCCTGTTGGCCAAGAGGGTCCTAAAGAAATCTGAGAAACTCATTAAGGCATGACTGGAAGGTGGGGATTCGGACATGCCTCATTAGACCTTCCTCTCTTTGGAGTTTAGGCACAACGGCCCAGCATTAACACTAAACAGAGATCTTAAGACTGACAAACACTCTTTGTAGCAATAAGATGCCAAATTCCAACCTGACTCTAGTGCAGGCTCTAAAGGAAGGCAAAGTATTTTACCCTCAAATATACTTATTTGACATATTTTGAAACAGGCCTGCAAAGCTGTGCCTTGCAGAGGAAATTTGGATTCTGTAGAGGATCTCTTTCCCTTGCTAAGTCTTTTCTAGAGAGCCTGACACCATTAAAGTTCCGATAAGAGACATTTACCACCAATTCTCCCTGAAGCCTGCTACATGGAGGCTTCATCTTTGTAATAAAAACCTTGGTTTCTATAACCTCCCTTATCTTAACTGAAGCATTTCTTTTTTCTTTTTTTTTTTTTTTCCCCAGACATAGTCTCGCTCTGTTGCTAGGCTGGAGTGCAATGGTGCAATCGCGGCTGACTGCAAGCTCCACCTCCTGGGTTCATGCCATTCTTCTGCCTCAGCCTCCTGAGTAGCTGGGACTACAGGCACCCGCCACCATGCCTGGCTAATTTTTTTTTTTTTTGTATTTTTAGTAAAGATAGGGTTTCACCTTGTTGGCCAGGCTGGTCTCAATCTCTTGACCTTGTGATCTGCCCTCCTTGGCCTCCCAAAGTGCTGGGATCTCAGGCGTGAGCCACCGCACCCAGCTAACTCAAGCAATTCTTTAAGCTGAATTCAACCCTTCAGGAAAAGCTTAATCCTTCAACCAACTGCCAATCAGAAAATCTTTGACTCCACCTATGACCTGGAAGCCCCAGTTTTGAGATGCCCTGTCTTTTGGGGCTGAACCAATGTTTACCTTATATGTATTGATTTATGTCTTTGCTAGTAACTTCTTTCCCTCTAAGATGTATACAACTAAGCTGTAACCCACCTTGGGCACATGTTCTTAGCACCACCTAAGGCTGTGTCACAGGCCATGGTCCTGGTATTTGGCTCAGAATAAACTTCTTCAAATAGTTTACAGAGTTTGGCTTTGTTCATCAATAGCATTTATATATTTTGCTTTTTGACCTATTTCTTTATGAGTACAATTTGTCTGCTCATAACTGTTATATCTCTGTGGCTGCCGTTAATGTACCTAAGTATTTATCATGGCAAAAATATGGAAGTTCTTATTGCCTGTTTTATTGTGTAAAGTGGCTGAGGAAGTGTTCTGTCATGTGTTTATGTGTTTTTCAAATAAGTCCCTCTTAAAAATATGAATAAATATCTTTAAAATAATTACAATTTTTTTCCCCAGAATTATATTTTTGAGATTTTGATCTTTTGGGATTTCAGCATTTGGGATTATGGCACTTGGAGTTGTGTCTTCTGGGATTATGACTGGCAACCAGTCAGCACAGAAGCCGACACAGCCATCACCTGGGAGTGGGGGTGTGTGCAGCGACCACTTTAAGCATCTTGATGAAAAGATGGCTTGAATTCTAAGGGGAAAGGAGGTGAGGGTTAGGATACAAACAAAGTTAGAAATTGGAATTGAATGGCTGGGCACGGTGGTTCACACCTGTAATCCCAGCACTTTGGGAGGCTGAGGTGGATGGATCACAAGGTCAGGAGATCAAGACCATCCTGCGTAACACAGTGAAACCCCGTCTCTACTAAAAATACAGAAAAAAAAAAAAGAAAAGAAAGAAAAATAGCCAGGTGTGGTGGTACACGTCTGTAGTCCCAGCTATTTGGGAGGCTGAGGCAGGAGAATGGCTTGAACCTGGGAGCCAGAGACTGCAGTGAGCTGAGATAGTGCCAGTGTTCTCTAGCCTGGGCAACAGAGCAAGACTCCATCCCTAAAAAAAAAAAAAAAGAAAAAAAGAAATTGGAATTGAAATCCCCATGTAAAGCCATAACTTTCAAGACTACAACTTCCATGAAAATGTGGTCCAGAAATATTCCATCCAACAGCATGGGAGATGAGAAGGAAGCTTGGCTCTTTAACCCTGGGAATGAGGAGGGAGAAATGTCCCCTCCTACGTACGGATCAGGATGGAGGCCCTCATGTTGATTTAGGATTTAGGTCACCCCCACCTTTGAGGAACCCCAAGCTGAGCCTTTAATACAAAAAGTGGCCCTGGGCAAGGGACAGTCTCTGGAAAACAGGGTCGGGCAGGAGGACTGTCCAGCATGCCCGGGCAGATTGCACCACCACACCAAGGACGTGCTGGGAAGTCCAATGGCATCAGCCTGCCCAAGGCCAGCTCTGACACGACAGCGGGAGGCTCACGGGGACACACAGCACATCACAGCTGCTGAGGGGCCGAGACCTTTGAGATTCCTGAGGAAGAATGGGGAGTGGGGAACTGATTAAAGTAAAATGAAAAATAACAAATGGATCTTTGCCCTCCCCTGTGAAAACCCTCCCAGCACCTCACCTGGCTCCCCGCAGCCCCCAGCCCAGGTCTCACGCCCCCTTGCTGCCCACTCCTGGCCAGGCCTGTACTCCTGTGTCCCGGGCTGGAAGCCCCTTCCCCTGACTACACTGCGGCTGTCCCCGGCTTCCCTTCAGCTTCGTCTCCAGTCAATTCCCCACTCAGCCTTGCGGTGCCCGCCACGGCCCCTCCTGCAGTTGGAAGGACTTGACTTGGTGTTAAAAACATAATCAGAAGGCAGAGGCCACAGTCTACACGTTCCCCAAGCAGCCACCCATAGGCACCCTCCAAAACTTAAGCCATCTTCATGTCCCCACACCCTGGCTCCAGACACCAGCAAAATGCACAACGGGACCTCTGGATGTCCCTGTGAGCATGACCCAGAGAAAAGGAGCCAACCGGCGGTCCCCAAGTTAGCCTGCAAGCTCTGCAGCCCTGACGAGAATGCGGAGGGGTGACTGCCCGTGAGGGGACAGACGCCGCACTTGCTCCTCTCTGCTTTCCGGGCCATGCGGTGGCTGCAGCCAGGTGGCATCACCCACTCGGCTGGAAGTCTCCCACCGCGGTCGGCCCTTTCTGCCTGTGGGATGGTGTGAGTTGAAAGGTTTCCTAACTCGGTCCCACTTCATCGGACACAGGCGAGATGATGGAGTCCACGCAGACACTGTCTTGCTTGTGAGAGCTTTGCCCGGGAACTCTGCAGTGCTGTGTGGGGTGGGACGCACACCCTCCCTGGGCCCGTGGAGTCCTGGGGACGCGTGGCTGTGTGAGCAGTGAGAATGAAAGGCCCTTCCTCTAGGCTGGCCCAGGCCACAGCTACCACAGGGCAGTCCAGCCTCACGCTCGCCTCGACTGGTGTGGCTGTGCAGGCTCTGACCTGCCTCAGGGTGCCCCAGGGCGCCATTCCCAGGGCATCAGGAACCCTGTCGTCCTCCCCCATGGCCAGGTGCCACCCCCCTAGACTTGGAGTGAGTACCTTTCCAAGGGACGGTGGACAGGCAGTGCCGGGTCCCACTGATCTGTCCTCCCAAGGGGAGGCGGGGGCCCTGCCGGACAGCATCAGCGAGGGGGATGGGCAGCTCAGGCCTGGCAGGGCAAGTGACCAGGCGTGTTCCCCTACCCAACTCAACGCAGTCATCATAGGCCCCTCATGGCTCTATGAATCTGAACTACCAACAACACGTTTCAGGATGGAAAATGGGGATGTGAGCCGCTGTCACAGGGCCCCTGCCTGGACAAGGACAGACGCAGGCAAGCGCTGCTCGTCTTCCAGCCTGGGTGTGGCTCCCAGCACGCGGCCTCTCGTGGTCTCCTGGGTATTCCCAGCTCCTTAGCTGGACCAGTGAGGTCAGCCCAGACCCGGCCTCGGACATGTTTTCATCTCCTTCTGCGCCACCTTTTGCCCCTGGGGACTCACGGAATTGCCCTGAGAGGACTGAGCTCCTCACTGGGAGGGACCCGTGCGGGCTCTTGTTCCTGCTCCATGCACCCAGCATAGGGCCTGGAAGAGGAGGCGAAATGTCAATGGGTAATTTGGAAAGTGCAGCCCTCCGCCCTTCCTTCCTGTGTGGGACCTTGCTCCAAGGAGATGAGTAATCCAAGGTCCAACCTTTGCGTCCAGTTCAGCATGCTAGGAACTTAAAGTTGTTAATTCATCCTAACAAGGAAAAAAGGAAAAAAATTCCCCAAATCAGTAAGTCTTCTTAGATTCCTAAGAGAAGTGAGACCACACAGCAAACTGCCACCACCAAGACTGGAGAGTCAGACAGGTGAATATGGAGAATTGCCACTCACCAAGGGCTGGCTTCCTGGGGGCCAATGCCAGGGAAAAAAATCCAGAGCAATCCCGGAAGAGCTTCTGGGGCTCAGTGTGCACAATCGTAAGAGCTAAGATCTGTCAGGAACCCGGGCACGAGGGCCCACTTACATGAGTTTTCTCTCCAAGACCTCTACGAGGTGCTCACCGCAAGTATCAGAAAAGTCTATGTCAGGCAGCAAGAGAAGAAGAACAGCCATGATGAAATACGCCAGACCATTCTGTTCTTAAAAAGGCCAGCCTTTCGGAGAGACTGTCTTGCCAGAGCCTAAGCTGCTGGGTTTATCAGAGCTGAACTCTCTGGGAGAAGAGAGACATCCAACCCCAGCTCATGCCGCCTGCCACATGTGAGAAGAGCCACATAGAGCCCCAGCCCTTACTGGGCATCCTGTCTCATTTAAGTCAAGGAAACACCGAGAAGCCCTTGTAATGTTCATGGGCTGGGGACACAGGCTCACTGAAAGTCTCAGACCTACTCACAGGACCACAGCACACTCCCCTCCCCGCACCTTACCCCCGAGTCATCAAAGGCCTTTTTGCAGCAGTTTCTTTTATGCAGTATATTATGTCCGGGGTTTAACAAAAAAATGATACAGCATACTAAAAGGCAAAAGCCATGGTTTGAAGCGATGGAGTAAATATTAGAACCAGGCTCAGATATGGCAAGGACCTGGAATGATCAGCCGGGAATTTTAAACAACTGTGATGAATATGCTAAGGACCCTCATGGAAAAGTAGACAACGCACAAGACCAGATGGGGAAGGTGGACATCGAGATGAACATTCCAAGGATGAGTAAAAAAATAAATTCTGGAGATCAAAAACACTGTGACAGAAACAAAGTGTGCCTGAGATAGGCTGATGAGTAGACCGAACACTGCTGAGGAAAGAATCTCCGAGCTTGAGAATATGTCAATGGAAACTGGAAGCTGAAAAGCAAAGAGAAGAAAGACTGAAGAAAATGGAACACAACACCGAGGACTGGGAAACAACTACTGATGTGTAACATTCACCAAATGGGGACGTTGGAAGGAGGAAAAACCAAAGGAACAGAAGAAATATGTGAATC
Organism: Trachypithecus francoisi; assembly: GCF_009764315.1. Classification (NCBI taxonomy): domain Eukaryota; kingdom Metazoa; phylum Chordata; class Mammalia; order Primates; family Cercopithecidae; genus Trachypithecus; species Trachypithecus francoisi. The sequence continues at coordinate 98,104,907 of NW_022681472.1, read as the reverse complement.
AATAATGATTACTGTCAAACACCAAACCACAGATTCAAGCAGCTCAGAGAACACCAAGCGGAAAACAAAACAACACAAACATCTCCACCTAAGCATATCATATTCAAACTCCGGAAAAATCAAAGATGAAAAGGAAACCAGGGGTTGGGTGGGGGACAGTTTGTCTACACAGGAGCAAAGCTAAGAATTATATCAGACTTACCCTCAGAAACCACGCAAGCAAGAAGATAGTGAGGGAAGCATGTCAAGTGTTAGAAGAAAAAAGAAAATACATTCACCTGGAATTCTGCATCCTGTGAAATTATCCTTCAAAAGTGAACATAAATATTTTCTCAGGTAAATAAATATTGAGGGAATTTGTTGCCAATAGAACTGACTTGCCAGAAATGTTTTTTAAAAGTTCTGCAGAGAGAAAGAAAATGATACAGGTCAGCAACCCTGATCTACATAAAGAAAGGAAGAGCATTTCAGAAGGAATCAGTAAAGAGAACACAAAGCCTTTTATTTTTTCTTAATCTTAATTGACCTAAGAGTTTGCTAAAACAAAACAATGACAACAAAAATAGGCCGGGCATGGTGGCTGGCACCTATTATCCCAGCACTTTGGGAGGCCGAGCTGAGTTCAGGAGTTCGACACCAACTTGGCCAACATGGTGAAACCCTGTGTCTACTAAAAATACAACATTAGCCAGGCATGGTGGTGCATGCCTATAATCCCAGCTACTTGGGAGGCTGAGGCAGGATAATTGCTTGAACCCGGGAGACAGAGGTTGTAATGAGCCGAGATTACGCCATTGTACTCTAGCCTGGGCGACAGAGTGAGACTCTGTCTCAAAAATAAATAAATACATAAACAAATATACATAAATAAAAGTCAGAATGTATATTTGATGATCATAGTTATGTATATGTGAAATGAAGGACAGCAATGATACAAGGGATGGGTGAGTAGAATTAAAAATATCTTATTATTTATTTTATTTTGAGATGGAGTCTTGCTTTGCTGCCCAGGCTAGAGTGCAGTGGGATGATCTTGGCTCACTGCAACCTCCGCCTCCCTGATTCAAGCACTCATCTTGCCTCGCCTGCCAAGTAGCTGAGATTACAGGCATGCGCCACCACACCTGGCTAATTTTGTATTTTTAGTAGAGACAGGGTTTCGTCATGTTGGCCAGGATGGTCTCGAACTCCTGACCTCAGGTGATCCACCCGCATCGGCCTCCCAAAGTGCTGGGATGACAGACATGAGCCACTATGCCCTGCTTAAGAATATCTGATGATTGTAAAGTACTTGCGTTACCTCTGAAGCTGTATAGTGTTATATTAAAGTGGACTTGGAGGATGAGTTTTAAGTGTATATTGCAAACTCTAGGGCAACCACTAAAGAAGTGAGACCCAGCCTCTAGAAAAAAAAACAAAAAGGAAATGAGCTATCAAACCATGAAAAGAGATGGAGGAACCTTACATGCATATCACTAACTGAGATAAGTCACTTTGAAAAGGCTACAAACTGTGTCATTCCAACTATACAACATTTTGGAAAAGGCCAAAGCATGGTGACGATGAAAAGATCGGAGATGCCAGAGGCCGGGGCAGGACGGGTGGACAGGCAGAGCATGGGTTTCTTTCCCTCTTTTTAAGGCAGTGAAAATACCGTAGGATCCTGCAAGCAGGGATACAAATCACATACATTTGTCAAAACCCACAGAATGTTCACCACCAGGAGGAGACCCCATGCCAATCCAGGACCCTGATTGATAACAACGTTTCCAGATTCCTCACATGGAACCAGCGTGCTCCCGTGGTGCAGGATGTGCCTGTGTCAGGGCAGGGGCTACATGGAAATTTCCTGCAGTTTTGGATCAAGTTTGCAATGAACTAAATATGTGGTATAAAAATAGTCTATTAAAAGAATCCAAGGCCCCCTCTCATCTCACGATAAGATAAAGTCCCCATCCATTTTGCTCCTTTCAGTCCTGGAGAAAGGAGAGGCCACGTCCCACCACCTGCCACCAGCATGGACCCCTGTCCAGACCCCACGCATCTTCTCAGCATCCTCAGACCAGCAGGACTTGCAGCAATAGTGGATTAGGCACCTGACTTCTCCTTCATCTACCTTTGGCTGGGGACCTCCAGCCTTGACCTTCGCTCTGAGAGTTTCAGGCAGGTCCAGAGCCAGTTCTCCCATGACGTGATCTGTTTCCAGGGCAGGTTCCCGGGTGAGATAAAAGGATTTGGGCTGAACAGGGTAGAGAGAGCATTGGAATGGCACTCAGGGCAAAGGCAGAGGTGTGCATGGCAGCGCCCTGGCTGTCCCTGCAAAGGGCACAGGCACTAAGCACTAGAGCCTCTCGGGCCCCCAGTACCGTGCTGCCCTTTGAAGCCATACCCCAGCGTCCAGGCAACAGGTGGCTGAGGCTGCTGCAGATCTGGAGGGAGCAGGGTTATGAGCACCTGCACTTGGAGGTGCACGAGACCTTCCAGGAACTGGGGCCCATTTTCAGGTAAAGCCCTCCCTGGCCCTCACTGGGAACACCCAGAGCCCTGCCCCTGCTGCCCAGGACCCTGTGGGGCACACAGCACTGCTGTTCCCAGCAGGCCCTGGCACTCTACATCCTCTGGAAGATGGGGAGGGAGTGCAGCATGTGCTGGTCTGTGGCTCTGCCAGTGCAGGGGATGGTACAGAGCAAACCCCAGCTCGCTGCAGAGAGGGCAGGACTCAGAGGCACTAAAGTTGGGAGGTTTCGGGGAGCCAGCAGGAGGGCTTCAGCTGTGAAGCCGCTAATCCAGGAGCGGGGAGGGTGGACAGGAGACACTTCGGATTGGAACTTCAGGATGGGGTCGGGGGACATGACCCCATGCAGCAGGGCCTTGTGCTTGGCCCCACAGGTACCACTTGGGAGGACCACGCATGGTGTGTGTGATGCTGCCGGAGGACGTGGAGAAGCTACAGCAGGTGGACAGCCTGCATCCCCACAGGATGAGCCTGGAGCCCTGGGTGGCCTACAGACAACATCGTGGGCACAAATGTGGCGTGTTCTTGCTGTGAGGGGCAAGCTGGGAGCTGGGAGCAGGGTGGGCAGCCTGGGTGTGGTGGGGAGGTGAGAGGCAGGACCCGAAAGCACATCCACCCCGGGCATGTGTGGTGGGCTGTGAGGGTGAGCACCCAGCCCGGAGGATGGCCATCCTGTGGGGTCACGTCTGCCCTACAACTGGGGGAAGCAGGGCAGTGGTGGAGAAATGGGCACGGGCACCTCTGCAGAGGAGAGGCTGCAGAGCAATGAGCCCTTCTGTGTAGCGAGAACCCGCTCTGCACTGATCTCGGCGGCTTCTTTCTCTTGCGGTCTGGGGACTCTCCTTCCCACAGGTCAGAAAACTGAGGTCCTGAGAAGGGGACTCCCACCGGCCCAGGTCACAGGCTGTGAGTGCTGAGCCTGGTGTTCACCAGGGCCGCAGCCTCCCTCAGGGCGCTCGTGGTCCCTATAGTCCCGGTAAACCTTGTGATGGGGACAGTCCTGGGCAGGAGGTAGGTGGGGACGCAGGTGGCTGGTGGCTCCCTTGCTCTCAGAAGCAAGGCATGAGGTGGGACGGCTGGTGGCACTGGGGAGGATGTTTCCTGGCCCGTGGAGAGGGTGGCACCTGGTCAGGTGGACAGGGAGAGGCTGGTGCTTGAAGTCGGTCACTTGCAGGGATGTTGCCATTAGGATGGGGGAAGGACTGGACGAGGATGTCACAGTGGCGACAGCCCCCACTCCATGGCAGGAAAGGAATTCTCTTGGGAGTAACAGGATTTAGGTAAAAGGGCACCGGTGGTTCAGGGCCTTCACTGAGGCTGGCCTATAGACAACATCTGGGAGGGAATCAGGACCCAGGAAGGCAGTCCAGGAGGCTGGGTGCACATAACAGAAGGAAGGAGAGTGCTCCTGTGTGTGTGCGTGTCTCGCATCTGTGCACATGCTGTGTGTTCCTCTGCACCTGCATTTGAACATGTGTGTGCATGTGCATGTACACAAGTGTCTGTGTGTGCACGTATGATGTGTGGTGTGTGTGCACGGGTGTCTCTGTGTGTGCATGTATGAGGTGTGTGTGTGCACGGGTGTCTCTGTGTGTGCATGTATGAGGTGTGTGTGTGCACGGGTGTCTCTGTGTGTGCATGTATGAGGTGTGTGTGTGCACGGGTGTCTCTGTGTGTGCATGTATGAGGTGTGTGTGTGCACGGGTGTCTCTGTGTGTGCATGTATGAGGTGTGTGTGTGCACGGGTGTCTGTGTGTGCATGTATGAGGTGTGTGTGTGCACGGGTGTCTCTGTGTGTGCATGTATGAGGTGTGTGTGCACGGTGTCTCTGTGTGTGCATGTATGAGGTGTGTGTGTGCACGGGTGTCTCTGTGTGTGCATGTATGAGGTGTGGTGTGTGTGCACGGGTGTCTCTGTGTGTGCATGTATGAGGTGTGTGGTGCACGGGTGTCTCTGTGTGTGCATGTATGAGGTGTGGTGTGTGTGCATGGTGTCTCTGTGTGTGCATGTATGATGTGTGGTGTGTGTGCACAGGTGTCTCTGTGTGTGCATGTATGAGGTGTGTGTGCACGGGTGTCTCTGTGTGTGCATGTATGAGGTGTGTGTGTGCACAGGTGTCTCTGTGTGTGCATGTATGAGGTGTGTGTGTGCACGGGTGTCTCTGTGTGTGCATGTATGAGATGTGTGTGTGCACAGGTGTCTCTGTGTGTGCATGTATCATGTGTGGTGTGTGTGCACAGGTGTCTCTGTGTGTGCATGTATGAGGTGTGTGTGCACGGGTGTCTCTGTGTGTGCATGTATGAGGTGTGGTGTGTGTGCATGGGTGTCTCTGTGTGTGCATGTATGAGGTGTGTGTGTGCACGGGTGTCTCTGTGTGTGCATGTATGAGGTGTGTGTGTGCACGGGTGTCTCGTGTGTGCATGTATGAGGTGGTGTGTGCACGGGGTCTCTGTGTGTGCATGTATGAGTGTGTGTGTGCACGGGTGTCTCTGTGTGTGCATGTATGAGGTGTGGTGTGCACGGGTGTCTCTGTGTGTGCATGTATGAGTGTGTGTGTGCACGGTGTCTCTGTGTGTGCATGTATGATGTGTGGTGTGTGTATGGGTGTCTCTGTGTGTGCATGTATGAGGTGTGGTGTGTGTGCATGGGTGTCTCTGTGTGTGCATGTATGATGTGTGGTGTGTGTGCACGGGTGTCTCTGTGTGTGCATGTATGAGTGTGTGTGCACGGGTGTCTCTGTGTGTGCATGTATGAGGTGTGTGTGTGCACGGGTGTCTCTGTGTGTGCATGTATGAGGTGTTGTGTGCACGGGTGTCTCTGTGTGTGCATGTATGAGGTGTGTGTGTGCACGGTGTCTCTGTGTGTGCATGTATCATGTGTGGTGTGTGTGCACAGGTGTCTCTGTGTGTGCATGTATGAGGTGTGTGTGCACGGTGTCTCTGTGTGTGCATGTATGAGGTGTGGTGTGTGTGCATGGGTGTCTCTGTGTGTGCATGTATGAGGTGTGTGTGTGTGCACGGGTGTCTCTGTGTGTGCATGTATGAGGTGTGTGTGTGCACGGGTGTCTCTGTGTGTGCATGTATGAGGTGTGTGTGTGCACGGGTGTCTCTGTGTGTGCATGTATGAGGTGTGTGTGTGCACGGGTGTCTCTGTGTGTGCATGTATGAGGTGTGTGTGTGCACGGGTGTCTCTGTGTGTGCATGTATGAGGCGTGTGTGTGCACGGGTGTCTCTGTGTGTGCATGTGCAGGTGCCGGCATGGGTGTAGTGTCTGCACACGTGTACATGTGTCTCTTTACACATGTGTGTTGAGGTCTTGCACGGGCACACGTGTGCATGTGCGTCTTCTGTCTATCATCACTGTCAACTCGGTACAGCAGGCAGCTGGACATAAAGGAGTTTTGCAGGAATGTGGCTGAGAGGGGAAATTCCTCCCCACCATTCCCTGGGGGCATCCATGGAGCCCCAAGGCACTCTGGGTGTGGGTGAGGATGGCATGAGGCACAGAGCTAGGTTCCTGTCCTGCAGAAGATGCAGATATTTTACAGAGGCAGGCAGAGGCTGCTGCCCCAGAGGCACTGTGCCCAGGGCAGGGAAGGGTGGAGAGGAGAGGGCAGCGAGGGGCTCTCCCCTTGGAACACTGTGTGGGCGAGATGGGGAAAGCTTGATACCAGAGATCACCTCCTCCTTAGGAGAAAGGCCCTCCCCTCCCACTACAGGGAGGGCCTGCATGGGTGAGGTGGTGCCAGCCTTGGGGTGCCAGGTACTGGGAATGACCTCAGTTACCTCCTCAGCACCTGTGGGCAGAAGCTACCGTCTTACCCCTGCTTAGACCTGAGTGGCCTTTGCCCAGCACCTGGAGGCTGCTCTGAGTAAAGGCTGCAGCTCGAACACAAACAGGCAGCTTCCGCCAGGGCCCCCAGTCAGCTCCCTGCAGGCCGATTCCCCTCGGGGACAAGGAGGATGGGACAAGGAGGATGGAATATGGGTCAGGGCCTGTGTGTTTCTGGGGCGGCCTCACAAGCTCTGCCCTGGCCTCTGTAGGAATGGGCCTGAATGGCGCTTCAATCGACTGCGGCTGAACCCAGATGTGCTGTCGCCCAAGGCCGTGCAGAGGTTCCTCCCGATGGTGGATGCGGTGGCCAGGGACTTCTCCCAGGCCCTGAGGAAGAAGGTGCTGCAGAACGCCCGGGGCAGCGTGACCCTGGACGTCCAGCCCAGCATCTTCCACTACACCATAGAAGGTGTGGGCCAGGTGGGAAGGTCCAGCCTCAGAGACCCTGGAGTGGCCAGGGATGGGGACAGGGGGCTGGAGGGAGTGAGGGGAGGCAGCCAGGAGAACTCCCCAGGAGATTTCCTTGTGCTCAGCAGTGCATCCTCCCCGCAGCCAGCAACTTAGCTCTTTTTGGAGAGCGGCTGGGCCTGGTTGGCCACAGCCCCAGCTCTGCCAGCCTGAACTTCCTCCATGCCCTGGAGGTCATGTTCAAATCCACCGTCCAGCTCATGTTCATGCCCAGGAGCCTGTCTCGCTGGACCAGCCCCAAGGTGTGGAAGGAGCACTTTGAGGCCTGGGACTGCATCTTCCAGTACGGTGAGGCCAGGGACCCAGGCAGTGCTACGGGGAAGGAACACCATGGGCGCCCAGTTTTTCCCTCTCCACCACCCAGCGGGGAATGGACGCCACAGGGAGGGGCTGGGGTTCCTCACAGTCCTGCCAGGGAGATTGGGAGTGAGTCTGGGGCTGGGTTGGGCTGATCCGGAGACTTTGGGATGAGAGCAGGGAGACTTGGGTGTTGGGGCAGGCTGGGCATGAGGAGGACACTGAAGGACGCTTCCCAGCACCAAGGTCTGAGGGCTGTCTCCCGCTCCCCGGACAGGCGACAACTGTATCCAGAAAATCTATCAGGAACTGGCTTTCAGCCGCCCTCAACACTACACAGGCATCGTGGCGGAACTCCTGTTGAATGCAGAACTGTCACTAGAAGCCATCAAGGCCAACTCTATGGAACTCACTGCAGGGAGCGTGGACACGGTCAGGCCAGCAACCAGCCCCACCCAGGGAGGGTGATGCCAAGCCTGCCTCCCAGGCAGTGCCTGCCAATGCCACATGGCACCCACGTGCCCCATCCCCAGGCTACAGGCACATTTCTGTTGCCCTCAGCCTTCCCCCTCCATTTATTAAGGGATGAGATTTGCAGGGGAGGGGAAACGTGAGCTACCCCTCACAGGAGACAGAGTTTGCAGTTACCTTTGTGGGGAACATGCTCCAGGCTGGTAGAAAGTTGGACGAGGCCCTGGACACACAGCAGCTCAGTCCCCATTGGAAAGCTCTGGGTGTACGAGGAGAAGGAGTGTTGAGAGGTGGCTGGAGGACTCCACAGGGCACCCTTCCCAGTGTGACTGGTCACCTGGGGCCAGAAATGGAGATCCATGGGAGGGCAGGGTTGTGGGGAAGACAGCAGCACAGGCTCCAGCCAGTGCAGCGGGGCCTGTGAGTGCCCCGTGGGGAGAACCTAATGGAAGCAGAGGGAGCTGGGGCTCCAGGACTCCCTGGATGATGCTGAGGTTTAGCCCCCCTGCCCTAATGGTGGCTGTGAGAACCCACCCTGAAGAGGCTGCAGGGACCTGGGCCTTGGTGGAGTTGGGGGTCACCTTTCCCTGAAGAAGTCAGGGAAACTGGCCCAAGTGGTCATCAAGGTTTCAGATCCAGGGTCCCAGGGCTCTGTCGTGCTCAGGGCATGCATGTCTCCACCCCTCACAAGGAGGTTGTCCTGGGAGGGGTGTCCCGGGGGCTGAGTCCTCCTGTGCAAGGTCTGACCCTGCAGCCGTGGCTCCTGCAGACTGCGTTTCCGTTGCTGATGACACTCTTTGAGCTGGCTCGGAACCCCAACGTGCAGCAGGCCCTGCGCCAGGAGAGCCTGGCCGCCGCAGCCAGCATCAGTGAACATCCCCAGAAGGCAACCACCGAGCTGCCCTTGCTGCGGGCGGCCCTCAAGGAGACCTTGAGGTGGGTGCTAGCTGAGCCCTCCCTGTTGCCCTGGCCCCCTGCTGGAGAGCAGCCCCCACTGGGTGGTGGCAGACAGAAGCTGGGCTGATAAGCAGCGTCACCCAGCAGCCCATTCCCTCTGCACCTGCTCTTCCTCTCCCTCAAGAACAGGGAGCTCTTCTTCCTCTGGAATCTCTCAAGCCTTGGGATTAACGTGGGGCGTGTCCTTCTGGGCTTGGGGCTGCTCAGGTTAGGGGAGGTTTGGCCGGCTCCGCAGGTGCAAGGAAGCACTTCCTCACGACCTGGGCTTCCCGTGGGCCGGGGACCTCTAGCGGGCTCTCGGGTAGGAAGGCTGCAGAGGGCACGGGAAGCCCCGTCCAGCTGAGGACCCTTTCTGTGGATGCCCCCACCTCCAGGCTCTACCCTGTGGGTCTGTTTTTGGAGCGAGTGGTGAGCTCAGACTTGGTGCTTCAGAACTACCACATCCCAGCTGGGGTGAGTGAGCCCCACACCCCTCCAGCTGAGAACCTCCCTCCCCAATCATTCCCTGATCCCCGCTCTGCGCCCGCAGACATTGGTGCAGGTTTTCCTCTACTCGCTGGGTCGCAACCCTGCCGTGTTCCCGAGGCCTGAGCGCTATAATCCCCAGCGCTGGCTAGACATCAGGGGCTCTGGAAAGAACTTCCACAACGTGCCCTTTGGCTTTGGCATGCGCCAGTGCCTGGGGCGGCGCCTGGCAGAAGCGGAGATGCTGCTGCTGCTGCATCATGTAAGCAGGCCTGGGGCGGGGGCGGGACCTAGGCAGCAGAGGCGGGGCCTGCACACTGGGGGCGGGGCTTGCAAGGTGTGATTGACATCTGGGAACCGGATGGGGCCTTGGTTGGTTGAGGTCGGCGTGACCAGGGAGGGTCTGTGTTGAGCAAGACAGTGAAGGGTCTGGGTGAGGTTGCTTCTAAACAGTGAGGTGGGGACTAGGGGAGTAGGGTGGAGCCTGTGCAGGATAATGGGGAGCCTATACAGGATAATGGGGCTTGGGCAAGACCTGGGTAGCATTCAGTCTGGGTTTGGTCTGTAAGGTGGGGCTGGCCAGGAATAGGATAGGTTGGGGCCCAGGCTGCTGCTCCCCCTTCAGCATAATTGTTGCACCTGGGAGGATGGGAGGAAGCTGCCCCAGGTCCGTGGGCTGCTGACCAGGCCAGATGGAAACCTGGCCTCTGTCCTAGGTGCTGAAACACTTCCTGGTGGAGACACTAACCCAAGAGGATATAAAGATGGTCTACAGCTTCATATTGAGGCCCGGCACGTTCCCCCTCCTCACTTTCAGAGCGATCAACTAGTCGTGCCTCTGCACCCAGGGTCCCAGCCTGGCCACCAGCCTCTCTCTGCCTGACCCCAGGCTACCCTTCTTCTCTCCCACATGCACAGCCTCCTGAGTCACCCCTCTGTCCAGCCAGCTCCTGCATAAATGGAACTCCCCAGGGCCTGCAGGACCGGGGCTTTCCAGGTTTACCAAACAGCAAGGCCAGGGCACAGCTGGGGACGATCTTGCTGGCAGGGCCTGGCCTTGTCACCAGCCCCACCTGGCCCCTTCTCCAGCAAGCAGTGTCCTCTGGACTGCTTGACTCTACCCCTCCCAGCGCTGGCTCCAGGCTCCTCGTGTGGCCATGCAAGGGCACTGTGATTCTGTCCCTTGCCCTCCTGCCTACTCTCACATGTCCCTGTTCCTCTCCCCTGGCCACGGCCTCTGTGCAGACTGTGTCAGAGTCATTACACGGGATCCCAGCATCTCAGAGTGCAGTCAAGCTCCCCCCTGCAGCCTGCCTCCCCAGCAGCTCGAGCATGCCCCGAGCTCTCTGCAAGTTGTCACCTGGAACAGGGTCCTGCAGGGTAGAGTAAAAAGGCCCCTGTGGTCACTTGTTCTGACACATCCCCACTTTCAAGTGACACAACTGAGTCTCGAGGGACGTGTGTTCCCAGCTGATCGTGTCAACCTCATGCCCCAGGCCTCGTCTTTCATGGACCAGGCCTCGTTCCAGCGGCGAGTGTTGGGTCCTCTGCTTCCCATGCTGTCCCCTGGGGAAGGTCCTGAGGATGCTGTGAGGAGATGGAAGGGTCATGTGGGGTGGGAATCTTGGATGTGGTTCCAGAAATGTTTCTGGCAACAGGAGAGACAGGATTGGGCCAACAAGGACTCAGATGCCTTTTATTCACTCATTCCTCTGATTGCTACGGAGCCATGCCATGTGCCACGACCTGGGGTGGGCACAGGGAGGCTGCAGTTCCCAACATGGACCTGCCTTGGGCCTCATGTGCTCCTCATCCAGCAGAGAGAGCTGACCCCTCCTGAACGGGCCACTCCGCAGTGCTCCAGTGCAGGGAGAGGAAGCGCCCAGCCAGATCGCCTTTATCCCCTGGGACTTTCACTGGGGCAAAGATCTCAGCAGCCAGTTCATGGTGGCTGATGAGGATCAGAGCACTTGTTTCCCCATGGAGGGGGAAATACTTAGGTAATCATTCCAGGTGTGTTCAGTAGTTCCGGGCCTCAGCGCCTCAGGCCAGTCACCCTGTGATCGCAGGTCGCTTCCCCTCCCTGGGCGATGCAGCGCAGCCTGGGAAAGGAATGAGGGAGAAGCGAGGTGCACAGACCTCAGAGGTGGCTTTCTTGTTTATGGGGCTCTCACAGATACTCGTCCAACTCCCCTAGTCAGCACCAGATCATGGGATCCTAAAATAAACCTTGGACAAATATTTTAAAGCCTTTTATCTCAAAATTATTATAGATACATTCCAATTTGTTGACATATATATAGAGATGGGTCCCCCACACCCTTCACACAGCCTTCCACTGTCAGCAGCTTGCATTTATATAGAACAGTCTTCAAAACAGGAAATTGACAGTGGCACGATTCACTGAGCTTATTCAGAACTTACCAGTGAAATGTGTGCCTGCGTGTGTGTGTGTGTGCACGTGTGTGTGTAATTCCATGCAACTCTGTCCCATACGTAACTTTTTGTGGTTTTTACATGTAGGCTTAATTCTTACTCAGTTGTGCTGAGGCCCACAGGCCAGGAGACTACTGTGGTTGAAAAAACAGTCTGCTACTGACAGTGTGCAGTGGCAGGGCTGTTCTTGACATCATGACCACATTGCAAGCATCCGGGTCAATCTGGAGGCAGAGGTTTTAGTCCTTCCGGGGGAAGGAACCAGTGAAAGCAGGGTAGGCAGGCTTGGGACTGATTGCTTTGCATGATTACCCAGGGTCCCGAGTCATGGGGACTGTCTCTGGCTGTCTGGTGCCTGACTCTGGGGGGACCTGTGCAGGGGAGCTGTGGCCTGGAGTGTGCGAGCCCCATGGAGAAGGTGGCTGGCATGGAGAAGGTGGCTGGCATGGAGAAGGTGGCTGGCATGGAGAAGGGGGCTGGCATGGAGAAGGGGGCTGGCATGGAGAAGGGGGCTGGCATGGAGAAGGTGGCTGGCACAGGGCTTGCCCTGGTGAGATTTCACAGGAAAGGCATTCACCGGGGGACCTTGACCATCTGTAGTCATTGGCCAGCCCTGGTAGGGCATCCTTTCCAGGATGCAAGCCCTGAAAGGCATCAGAAGCACAGAAAATAAAAAGGATAATTACATGATTGGCCTGGTGATGCTTGGATGTCATGTTGAGAAAGCGCTAGGGTCATGAGAGATGAGACATTACAGAGCAGGGTGTAAGATGCCCTAAACAGCAGGAAGACTTTAAATATACATGTGAGTAGAAGGAGGGAGCACAAAGCACAAGGGATCTTTGTAGGTGGTCTGTAATTCGGCTCTCCGTGAATATGCTATTAGCCAATGAAGTAGATCTGAAATTTCCAGAGTCCCTAACAGTATCTGGGTGGGGTTGCAAAGTGTATTTAAAAGTGTGATTATGTGTATATTCGTATGTACAACATGATTTTATTTTATTTTATTAAAATTGCTTTTATTTCCATAGGTTATTGGGGAACAGGTAGTGTTGGTTACAAGAGTAAGTTCTTTAGTGGTGATTTGTGAGATTTTGGTGCAGCCATCATCCGAGCAGTATACATTGCACCCTATTTGTAGTCTTTTATCCCTCACCCTTTTCCCACCCTTTCTCCCTGAGTTCCCGAAGTCCATTGTATCATTCTTATGCCTTTGCATTCTCATAGCTTGGCCCCAACTTACGAGTGAGAACATACGATGCTTGGTTTCCCATTCCAGAGTTACTTCACTTAGCATAATTCCAGATCACTGTGAATGCTATGAATTCATTCTTTTTTATGGTTGAGCAGTACTCCAATATATATATATATATATGCACAATTTCTTTATCCACTCATTGATTGATGGGTGTTTGGGTTGGTTCCACATTTTTGCACTTCCAAATTGTGCTGCTGTAAACATGCGTGTGTAAGTATCTTTCTTATATAATGACTTCTTTTCTTTTGAGTGGATACCCAGTGATGGGATTGCTGGATCAAATGGTAGTTCTACTTTTAGTTCTTTAAGAAATCTCGTCGGGCACGGTGGCTCAAGCCTGTAATCCCAGCACTTTGGGAGGCCGAGACGGGTGGATCATGAGGTCAGGAGATCAAGACCATCCTGGCTAACACGGTGAAACCCCGTCTCTACTAAAAAATACAAAAAACTAGCCGGGCGAAGTGGTGGGCGCCTGTAGTCCCAGCTACTCAGGAGGCTGAGGCAGGAGAATGGTGTAAACCCGGGAGGCGGAGCTTGCAGTGAGCTGAGATCAGGCCACTGCACTCCAGCCCGGGTGACAGAGCGAGACTGTGTCTCAAAAAAAAAAAAAAAAAGAAATCTCCACACTGTTTTCCACAGTGGCTGTGCTAGTTTACACTCCCACCAGTAGTTAGAAGTGTTCCCTGTTCATTGCATCCATGCCAACATCTATTTTTTCTATTTTTTGATTATGATCATTCTTGCAGGAGTAAGATGGTATCGCATGGTGGTTTTGATTTGCATTTCCCTGATCATTAGTGATGTTGAGCATTTTTTCTTATGTTTGTTGGCCATTTGTATATCTTCTTTTGAGAGTTGTCTATTCATGTCCTTAGCCCACTTTTTGACGGGTTGGTTTCTTTCTTTCTTGCTAATTTGTTTGAGTTGACTATAGATTCTGGATATTAGTCCTTTGTCAGATGTATAGATGGTGAGGGTTTTCTCCCACTCTGTGAGTTGCCTGTTTACTCTGCTGACTGTTCCTTTTGCAGTACAATAGCTCTTTAGTTTAATTAAGTCCCAGCTATTTATCTTTGTGTTTATTGTATTTGCTTTTGGGTTCTTGGTCATGAAATCCTTGCCTAAGTCAATGTCTAGAAGGGTTTTTCCAATGTTATCTTCTGGAATTTGTAGAGTTTCAGGTCTGAGATTTCAGTCTTTCATCTATCTTGAGTCGATTTTTGTGTAAGGTGAAAGATGAGGATCCAGTCTCATTTTCCTACATGTGGCTGCCAATTATCCCAGCACCATTTGTTGAATAGGGTGCCTTTTCCCCACTTTATGTTTTTGTTTGCTTTGTTGAAGGTCAGTTGGCTGTAACTATTTGGGTTTATTTCTGGGTTCTCTATTCTGTTCCATTGGTCTATGTGCCTACTTTTATCCCAGTACCATGCTGTTTTGGTGACTATGGCCTTATAGTATAGCTTGAAATAAGGTAACGTGATGCCTCCAGATTTGTTCTTTTTGATTAGTCTTGCTTTGGCTATGGGGACTCTTTTTTGATTCCATAAGAGTTTTAGGACTGTTTTTCCTAGTTCTATGAAGAGTGATGTTGGCATTTTGATGGGAATTGCATTGAATTTGTACAACATGATTTCAGGGCACTTGACAACTACACATATATTTGAATAATAATATTTGGTGTGTTGCTTGTATCAGGGTAGCAAGTTGATCAATTACGTTTTGGAGGATAACAATTGGTAAGTTAGTAAAGCATATGTAAGGATTAGTGGCATTTGTGTGTAACCAAGGGAAAAGAGTGGTTGTGATGGTTAGAGATGCAGGGCAGAAGGTCATGGTAGGATCCTGGAGAGGATTAGTAGAAGAAGTTCCTGGAGAGTGAGTGGTCCTTTCCCTGGGGGTAAGATGTTGATGTGAGACAAGTACCTTCTGGGGAAAGCAATAATCTCCATTAATTTTCAGAGTGTAGCTCCCACTTACAGGCGAGAACATGCAGGGTTTGATTTTCTGTTCCTGCGTTAATTAACTTAGGATAATGGCCTCCAGTTGAATCCATATTGTTGTAAAGGACATGACTTTTGGCTGTATTCCATGATGTATCTGTACCACATTTTCTTTATCCAGTTCACCACCAACAGGCATTTAGGTTGATTCCGTGTCTTTTGCGATTGTGAACATCCTTCTCATCTGCACACAGAGCATACTCCAAGATCAACCACATGTTTGACTATAAAGCAATTCCCTACAAATTCAAAAAAACTGAAAATCATACTAACCATACTTTCAGACCTCAGTGGAATAAAAACCCAGATCAATATCAAGAAGACCTCTCAAAGCCACACAATTACATGAAAATTAAACAACTTGCTCCTGAATGACTTTGGGGTAAATAACAAAATTAAGGCAGAATTTAAAAAAATTATTTGAAATAAATGAAAATAGAGACAAACATACAAAAATCTATGAGATGCAGTAACGGCAGTGCCACAAGGAAAGGTTATAGTGCTAAATGCCTACATCAAGAAGTTAGTAAAATCTCACACTAACAATCTAATGTCACACTTATAGGAACAAGAAAAGCAAGAACAAATTAACTCCAGAGCTAATAGAAGAAAAGAAATAACTAAAATCTAAGCAGAAATGAATGAAATTGAGACCCAAAAATCCATACAAAGGATCAATAAAACCAAAAGCTGTTTTTTTGAAAGGATAAACAAGATTGATAGATTAATCTGCTAGCTAGATTAACAAAGAAAAAAAGAGAGAAGATCCAAATAAGTGCAATTAGAAATGACAAAAGTAAAATCACAACCAATCCTACGGAAATACAGAAGATCCTCAGAGACTATTAGGAACACCTCTACGCACAGAAACTAGAAAATCTAGAGGAAATATATTAATTCCTGGAAGCACACGACCTCCCAAGACTGAAGCAGGAAGAAATCAAAGCCTTGAATAAACCAATATAGAGTTCCAAAATTGAATCAATAATAAAAACCTACAAACCAAAAAGAGCCCTAGACCAGGTGGATTCACATCCAAATTCAACCAGACATAGAAAGAGGAGTAATACCAATCCTACTGAAACTATTCCCCCCCAAAATGAGTTAATTCATTTTATGAAGCCAACATCACTCTGAGACCAAAATCTGTTAAAGACACAACAAAAAGAGAAAACCACAGGCCAATATCCCTTATGAACATAGACACAAAAATTCTCAACAAAATACTAGCAAACCGAATCCAACAGCACATCAAAAAGTTAATTGCTCAAGATCAAGCAGGCTTTATTCTAGAGACGGGAACTGGTTCAATATACACATTATCAATAAATCTGGTTCACCACATAAATAGAATTAAAAGCAAAAACCATACGATC
Organism: Trachypithecus francoisi; assembly: GCF_009764315.1. NCBI lineage: Eukaryota > Metazoa > Chordata > Mammalia > Primates > Cercopithecidae > Trachypithecus > Trachypithecus francoisi. The sequence goes on along the minus strand of NW_022681472.1, from coordinate 98,088,827 downwards.
ATCTCAATAGATCCAGAAAAAGCTTTCAATAAACTCCAACATCCCATCATGATAAAAATCCCCAACAAACTAGGCATCAAAGGAACATACCTCAAAATCCTAACAGCCGTCTATGATAAACCCACAGCCAACATCATACTTAATGGGTAATAGCTGAAAGCACTGCTCTTAAGAACTGGAACAAGACAAGGATGCCCACTCTTACCACTCCTATTCAACATAGTACTGAAAGTACTAGCCAGAGCAATCAAGCAAGAGAAAGAAATAAGAGGCATCCAAATAGGAAAAGAAGGAATCAAGTTATCTATCATCACTGATGATATGACGCTATACCCAGAAAACCCTAAAGACTCCACCAAAAAGCTCCTAGAGCTGATAAACAACTTCAATAAAGTTTCAGGACACAGAATCCATGTACAAAAATCAGTAGCAATCCTATACTCCAACAACACTCAAGCTGAGAGCCAAATCAAGAATGCAGTCTCATTTACAATAGCCACACAAAAAATAAAATACCTAGAAATACATCTAACCAAAGAGGTGAAAGATCTCTACAAGAAGAACTACAAAACATTTGCTGAAAGAAATCATAGATGATATAAACAAATGGAAAAACATCCCATGCTTATGGATCAGAAGAAGCAAAGTTGTTAAAATGGCCAGACTGCCCAAAGCAATATACAGATTCAATGCTATCCCTATCAAACTATCAATGTCGTTTTTCACAGAATTAGAAAAACTACTCTAAATTTATATGAAACCAAAAAAAGAGTCCAAATAGCCAAAACAATCCTAAGCAAAAAGAACAAGGCCAGAAGCATGACACTACCTGACTTCAAACACTACCTGACTTGGGCACAGGCCATGAACATAGGATCCTCAAAAGAAGGCACGCAAGCAGCCAACAAATACATGAAAAAATGCTCCAGACCACTGATCATTGGCGATATGCAAATCAAAACCACCAAAACCAGTGAGATACCATCTCATACCAGTCAGAAAGGCTATAATTAGTAAGTAAAAAAAAAGATGTTAGTGAGGTTGTGATGCCCATCAGGTTCAATGGTTCAAGTGTCAAGTTTAAGTCCAGAATTCCTCAGTTAGTTTTCTGCTTTAATAATCTGTCTAATGTTAGTGAGGTGTCTCCATGTGGCAGTGCTGCTGCTTCTTGTAAAGGCTCCACCTTGGGCCTCTGCGGGTGAGTGTTGGTTGTGGTGTTGTCAGTTGGTTGGGCTGGTCTGACCTCAGGCCTTGGGGGAAGTGGTCAGGTGTCAACAGAGTTGGAATGGAGTAGTAGCTCCCCAGTTCCCAGACCTCTGGATGGCCCACTGGACAGCATGCATGAGTCCTGTAGGGGCTGGACCTGTGTCAGGCTAGCTCAGGGTTCAGGTGCTGGCTGTGATAAGGAAGGGGACAGGATGGTTCCCAGGTCACTGGCCAAACTCTCAGACAGGGGCAGGCAGAATGCTTAGGTGGTGGGAGGCTGAAGGAAGATCACAGACCTGTAGGGGCTGGGTTTTCAGAAAGGCTCTGGGCTGCAGATAAAATGTTCAGGCAGGGGCAGGGCAGCTATGCCCTGGGGGACCTTTCACTGGGGAGGACAGGACCCCTCAGCTGGGTCCACGGAGACTGGTGGCTGTGGGATATGTGGCATGCTGACACTTCCCTCCTACCCAAGCAGTGCTAAACTTCACTGCTGGGGGCATGCAAGGGTGCCAAGCATTGTCTGTTACCTCTGGGAGTTTTGACCCAGAGGAACACAGAGGAATAACCCACCACAGTGTTCAGGCGGGAGTGGGGTTACTGTACTGGAAGCCCAAGCCAGTGAGCTTTGTCTGGCAAGGAACAATGGGGGTTGGGGGACATGTCATGGGCTACAGTCTGGGTGCATGCCAGGAGACCTTAAAAACAACAACAACAACAACAACAACAAACTTCTCAAACTCTTCCAAAAAATTGAAGAGGAGATAATATTTCCAGACTCATTTACAAGGCCAGCATTACCTTACTACCAAAGCTCAACAAAGACATCGAAGAAAAGAAAATTTCAAGCCAATATCCCCGATGCACATAGATGCAAAATTCCTCAACAAAATACTAGCAAATTGAGTTCAACAGCATATTGAACCTACAAAGAACTCAAACAAATTTACAAGAAAAAACAAACAACCCCATCAAAAAGTGGGCAAAGGATATGAACAGACATTTCTCAAAAGAAGACATTCATACAGCCAACAGACACATGGAAAAATGCTCGTCATCACTGGCCATCAGAGAAATGTGTCTCATTTCTTTTCTCAAGTCTCTCGTTCCACCTAACGAGAAACGCCCACAGGTGTGGAGGGGCAGGCCACCCCTTCAATATACATATTCCAAAACATCATGTTGTACAGGATAGATGCATGTCACTTTGTCAACTAAAAGTTAATGAAATGAAAATTTTAAAAAGTGAAAAAATACATGTGGTTTAATACAATTAATGCCAACTCATTCCCTTGTTTTTTGCTATGAACCTTGCAAGGAAATGAATAATCCAAGGCTCTTGGATAAGATAAAGGCCCCATCCGTCTTGCTCCTCTCAGCCTTGGAGGAGGAGGGAGAGTCCTTCCTCCCCTCTCCCCCACTGCTCCGCCCGCCCCCCCCCCCGCACTCCCAATCAGTCCCCGCCTCCAGCCCTGACCTCTGCCCTCGGTTTCTCAGACAGGTCCAGGGCCAGTTCTCCCATGACGTGATCCCTCTCCAAGGCAGGGTACCAGGCAAGATAAAGGACTGGGGCTGAACAGGGTGGAGGGAGCATTGGAATGGCACTCAGGGCAAAGGCAGAGGTGTGCATGGCAGCACCCTGGCTGTCCCTACAAAGGGCACAGACACTGGGCACCAGAGCCACCCGGGTCCCCAGGACAGTGCTGCCCTTTGAAGCCATGCCCCGGCGTCCAGGCAACAGGTGGCTGAGGCTGCTGCAGATCTGGAGGGAGCAGGGTTATGAGCACCTGCACTTGGAGGTGCACGAGACCTTCCAGGAACTGGGGCCCATTTTCAGGTAAAGCCCTCCTTGGCCCTCACTGGGAACACCCAGAGCCCTGCCCCGGCTGCCCAGGACCCTGTGGGGCACACAGCACTGCCGTTCCCAGCAAGTCCCAGCACTCTGCATCTTTTGGAGGATGGGGAGGGAGTGCTGCACGTGCTGGTCTGTGGCTCTGCCAGTGCAGGGGATGGTACAGAGCAAACCCCAGCTCGCTGCAGACAGGGCAGGACTCAGAGGCACTAAAGGTGAGAGGTGCCGAGGAGCCAGCAGGAGGGCTACAGCTGTGAAGCCACTAATCCAGGAGCGGGGAGGGTGGACAGGAGACACTTTGGGTTGGAACTGCAGAGTGGGGTCAGGGGGGACACGACCCTGTCCAGTAGAGCCTTGTGCCTGGCCCCACAGGTATGACTTGGGAGGAGCAGGCATGGTGTGTGTGATGCTGCCAGAGGATGTGGAGAAGCTGCAGCAGGTGGACAGCCTGAACCCACACAGGATGAGCTTGGAGCCCTGGGTGGCCTACAGACAACATCGTGGGCACAAATGTGGCGTGTTCTTGCTGTGAGGGGCAAGTCGGGAGCTGAGAGCTGGGAGCAGGGTGGGCAGCCTGGGCACGGAGAGGAGGCAAGAGAGGCAGGACCTGAAAACACATCCGCCCTGGGCCTCTGTGATGGACTGTGAGGGTGAGCACCCAGCCCACAGGATGGCCATCCTGTGGGGTCACGTCTGCCCTGCAGCTGGGGGAAGCAGGGCAGTGGTGGAGAAATGGGCACAGGCACCTCTGCAGAGGAGAGGCTGCAGAGCAATGAGCCCTTCTGTGTAGTGAGAACCCACTCTGCACCGATCTCGGCGGCTTCTTTCTCTTGCGGTCTGGGGACTCTCCTTCCCACAGGTCAGAAAACAGGTCCTGAGAAGGGGACTCCCACTGGCCCAGGTCACAGGCTGTGAGTGCTGAGCCTGGTGTTCACCGGGGTTGCAGCCGGCCTCAGGGCGCTCGTGGTCCCTGCTGTCCCAGCAAACTTTCTTGATAGGGACAGCCCTGAGCAGGAGGCAGGTGGGGACGCAGGTGGCTGGTGGCTCCATTGTTCTCAGAAGCAAGGCACGAGGTGGGACGGTTGATGGCACTGGGGAGGATGTTTCCTGGTCCGTGGAGAGGGTGGCGCCTGGTCAGGTGGACAGGGAGAGGCTGGTGCTTAGAGTGGGTCACCTGCAGGGACGTTGCCATTATGATGGGGGAAGGACTGGAAGACGGTGTCACAGTGGCGACAGCCCCCTCTCCACGGCAGGAGGATAACGCTCTTGGGAATAGCGGGATTTAGGTAAAAGGGCGCCTGTGGGTAGGAACCTTCACTGAGGCTGGCCTATAGACAACATCTGGGAGGGAGTCAGAACCCAGGAAGGCAGGTCCAGGAGGCTGTGTGCGCATAACAGAAGGAAGGAGAGTGCTCCTGTGTGTGTGCGTGTCTTGCATCTGTGCACATGCTGTGTGTTCCTCTGCACCTGCATATGCACATGTGTTGTGTGTGCATGTACACAAGTGTCTGTGTGTGCACGTACGATGTGTGGTGTGTGGCACGGGTGTCTCTGTGTGTGCATGTATGAGGTGTGTGTGCACGGGTGTCTCTGTGTGTGCATGTATGAGGTGTGTGTGTGCACGGGTGTCTCTGTGTGTGCATGTATGAGGTGTGTGTGTGCATGGGTGTCTGTGTGCATGTATGAGGTGTGTGTGTGCACGGGTGTCTCTGTGTGTGCATGTATGAGGTGTGGTGTGTGCACGGGTGTCTCTGTGTGTGCATGTATGAGGTGTGGTGTGTGTGCACGGGTGTCTCTGTGTGTGCATGTATGATGTGTGGTGTGTGTGCACGGGTGTCTCTGTGTGTGCATGTATGAGGTGTGTGTGCACGGGTGTCTGTGTGTGTGCATGTATGAGGTGTGTGTGCACGGGTGTCTCTGTGTGTGCATGTATGAGGTGTGTGTGTGCACGGGTGTCTCTGTGTGTGCATGTATGAGGTGTGTGTGCACGGGTGTCTCTGTGTGTGCATGTATGATGTGAGGTGTGTGTGCACGGGTGTCTCTGTGTGTGCATGTGCAGGTGCCGGCATGGGTGTAGTGTCTGCACACGTGTACATGTGTCTCTTCACACATGTGTGTTGAGGTCTTGCATGAGCACACGTGTGCATGTGCGTCTTCTGCCTGTCATCACTGTCAACTCGGGACAGCAGCCAGCTGGACATGAAGCAGTTTTGTAGAAGGTTGGCTGACAGGGGAAATTCTACCCCACCATTCCCTGGGGGGAACCATGCAGCCCCAACGCATTCTGGGCTGTGGGTGAGGATGGCATGAAGCACAGAGCTCAGTTCCTGCCCTGCAGAAGATGCAGACACTTCACAGGAGCTGCTGCCCCAGAGGCACTGTGCCCAGGGCAGGGAAGGGTGGGGAGGAGAGGGCAGCCAGAGTCTCTCCCCTCAGGAAACTGCGTGGGTGAGGAGGGTAAGCTGGACAGCAGGGGTCAGTTCCTTTCTTGCAGGAAATCCCTCCCCCCTACCACAGGGAGGGCCTGCATGGGTGAGGTGGTGCCCAACTCGGGGTGTCAGGTACTGGGAATGACCTCAGTTACCCCATCAAAACCTGCAGGCAAAAGCTACCGTCTCACCACTGCTTAGACCTGAGTGGCCTTTGCCCAGCACCTGGAGGCTGCTCTGAGAAAAGGCTGCAGCTCGAACACAAACAGGCAGCTTCCGCCAGGGCCCCCAGTCGGCTCCCTGCAGGCCGATTCCCCTTGGGGACAAGGAGGATGGGATACGGGTCAAGGCCTGTGTGTTTCTGGGGCGGCCTCACAAGCTCTGCCCTGGCCTCTGTAGGAATGGGCCTGAATGGCGCTTCAATCGACTGCGGCTGAACCCAGATGTGCTGTCGCCCAAGGCCGTGCAGAGGTTCCTCCCGATGGTGGATGCGGTGGCCAGGGACTTCTCCCAGGCCCTGAGGAAGAAGGTGCTGCAGAACACCCGGGGGAGCCTGACCCTGGACGTCCAGCCCAGCATCTTCCACTACACCATAGAAGGTGTGGGCCAGGTGGGAAGGTCCAGCCTCAGAGACCCTGGAGTGGCCAGGGATGGGGACGGGGGACTGGAGGGAGTCGGGGGAGGCAGCCTGGAGGCCTCCCCAGGAGGTTTCCTTGTGCTCAGCAGTGCATCCTCCCCGCAGCCAGCAACTTAGCTCTTTTTGGAGAGCGGCTGGGCCTGGTTGGTCACAGCCCCAGCTCTGCCAGCCTGAACTTCCTCCATGCCCTGGAGGTCATGTTCAAATCCACCGTCCAGCTCATGTTCATGCCCAGGAGCCTGTCTCGCTGGACCAGCCCCAAGGTGTGGAAGGAGCACTTTGAGGCCTGGGACTGCATCTTCCAGTACGGTGAGGCCAGGGACCCAGGCAGTGCTACGGGGAAGGAACACCATGGGCGCCCAGTTTCTCCCTCTCCACCACCCAGCGGGGAATGGAGGCCACAGGGAGGGGCCGGGGGTTCCTCACCGTCCTGCCAGGGAGATCGGTGTGAGTCTGGGGCTGGGCTGCGCCGATTCGGAGAATTTGGTGTGAGAGCAAGGAGACTCGTGTGTTGGGGCAGCCCTGGGCAGGAGGAAGACACTGAAGGACGCTTCCCAGCACCAAGGTCTGAGGGCTGTCTCCTGCTCCCCGGACAGGTGACAACTGTATCCAGAAAATCTATCAGGAACTGGCGTTCAGCCGCCCTCAGCAGTACACCAGCATCGTGGCGGAACTCCTATTGAATGCGGAACTGTCGCCAGATGCCATCAAGGCCAACTCTATGGAACTCACTGCAGGGAGCGTGGACACGGTCAGGCCGGCAACCAGCCCCACCTAGGGAGAGTGATGCCAAGTCTGGTTCCCAGACACTGCCTGCCAATGCCACATGGCACCCACGTGCCCCATCCCCAGGCTATGGGCCCCACATTTCTTCTTTGACATTGTGATGTGATAAACACATTTGCAGGTTGCCTTGGTTGGAATGGGGGTTCCTTTTTCTGGAGGACTCAGGGAAAGGGGTTTGGATGGGAAGTGGGATTTGAAGTCTTGGGTCCCAGGGCTCTGTTGTGCTCAGGGCATGCATGTCTCCACCCCTCACAGGGAGGTTGTCCTGGGAGGGGTGTCCTGGGGGCTGAGTCCTCCTGTGCAAAGTCTGACCCTGCAGCCGTGGCTCCTGCAGACTGTGTTTCCGTTGCTGATGACACTCTTTGAGCTGGCTCGGAACCCCAACGTGCAGCAGGCCCTGCGCCAGGAGAGCCTGGCCGCCGCAGCCAGCATCAGTGAACATCCCCAGAAGGCAACCACCGAGCTGCCCTTGCTGCGGGCGGCCCTCAAGGAGACCTTGAGGTGGGTGCTAGCTGAGCCCTCCCTGTTGCCCTGGCCCCTGCTGGAGAGCAGCCCCCACTGGGTGGTGGCAGACAGAAGCTGGGCTGATAAGCAGCGTCACCCAGCAGCCCATTCCCCCTGCACCTGCTCTTCCTCTCCCTCAAGGACAGGGAGCTCTTCTTCCGCTGGAATCTCTCAAGCCTTGGGATTAACGTGGGGCGTGTCCTTCTGGGCTTGGGCCTGCTCAGGTTAGGGGAGGTTTGGCCGGCTCCGCAGGTGCAAGGAAGCACTTCCTCACGACCTGGGCTTCCCGTGGGCCGGGGACCTCTAGCGGGCTCTCGGGTAGGAAGGCTGCAGAGGGCACGGGAAGCCCCGTCCAGCTGAGGACCCTTTCTGTGGATGCCCCCACCTCCAGGCTCTACCTGTGGGTCTGTTTTTGGAGCGAGTGGTGAGCTCAGACTTGGTGCTTCAGAACTACCACATCCCAGCTGGGGTGAGTGAGCCCCACACCCCTCCAGCTGAGAACCTCCCTCCCCAATCATTCCCTGAACCCCGCTCTGCGTCCGCAGACATTGGTGCGCGTGTTCCTCTACTCGCTGGGTCGCAACCCCGCCTTATTCCCGAGGCCTGAGCTCTATAATCCCCAGCGCTGGCTAGACATCAGGGGCTCCGGCAGGAACTTCTACCATGTTCCCTTTGGCTTTGGCATGCGCCAGTGCCTTGGGCGGCGCCTGGCAGAAGCGGAGATGCTGCTGCTGCTGCACCATGTGAGCAGGCCCGGGCTGAGGAGGGGGCCTGGGCGGGGTCTGGGCAGCATGGGAGGGGTTTGAGCAATGTGGGAGTGGCCTCGGTGGAGTGGGCGTGGCCTGCATGTTTCCTGGACTGGGCAGGGGTTACTGGGAGCCCGGTTGAGGCTGTGTAGGTCCTGGGCAGAAGTTGGTATGGTGAGGAGGGTACCATCTGGATGAGGCTGCTGCTAAACAGAGTCAGGTGGGAACTGGGGAAGTTGGGTGGAGCCTGTACAGGATAGTGGGGCTTGGGCAATACTTGGGCTGGATACATTCTGGGTCTGGGCTGTAAGATGGGGCTGGTCAGGAATGAAACAGGTTGGGGCCCAGGCTGCTGTTCCCCCTTCAGCATAATCCCTGCAACTTTGCGGGTCTGAGGAGGCTGCACCATGTCTATGGGCTGTGGACCAGGCCAGATGGAAACCCGGCTTCTGTCCTAGGTGCTGAAACACCTCCAGGTGGAGACACTAACCCAAGAGGATATAAAGATGGTCTACAGCTTCATATTGAGGCCCAGCACGTTCCCCCTCCTCACCTTCAGGGCCATCAACTAATCACATCTCTGCATCCAGGGTCCCAGCCTGGCCACCAGCCTCCCTCTCTGCCTGACCCCAGGCCACCCTTCTTCTCTCCCACACACACAGCATCCTGAGCCACCCCTCTGTCTAACCGGCCCCAGTGCAAATGGAACTCCTGAGGGCCTCCAGGACCAGAGTTTGCCAGGCTAAGCAGCAAGGCCAGGGCCCAGCTGGGGAGGATCTTTCTGACAGGGCCTGACCTTGTCCCCAGCCCCACCTGGCCCCTTCTCCAGCAAGCAGTGCCCTCTGGACTGCTTGACTCTACCCCTCCCAGCGCTGGCTCCAGGCTCCTCGTGTGGCCATGCAAGGGCACTGTGATTCTGTCCCTTGCCCTCCTGCCTACTCTCACATGTCCCTGTTCCTCTCCCCTGGCCACGGCCTCTGTGCAGACTGTGTCAGAGTCATTACACGGGATCCCAGCATCTCAGAGTGCAGTCAAGCTCCCTCCTGCAGCCTGCCTCCCCAGCAGTTCGAGCATGCCCCAAGCTCTCTGAAAGTTGTCACCTGGAACAGGGTCCTACAGGGTAGAGTAAAAAGGCCCCTGTGGTCACTTGTCCTGACACATCCCCACTTTCAAGTGATACAAGTGAGTCTCGAGGGACGTGTGTTCCCAGCTGATCGTGTCAACCTCATGCCCCAGGCCTCGTCTTTCATGGACCAGGCCTCGTTCCAGCAGCGAGTGTTGGGTCCTCTGCTTCCCATGCTGTCTTCTGGGGAAGGTCCTGAGGATGCTGTGAGGAGATGGAAGGGTCATGTGGGGTGGGAATCTTGGGTGTGGTTCCAGAAATGTTTCTGGCAACAGGAGAGACAGGATTGGGCCAACAAGGACTCAGATGCCTTTTATTCACTCATTTCTCTGGTTGATACGGAGCCATGCCATGTGCCACGACCTGGGGTGGGCACAGGGAGGCTGCTGTTCCCAACATGGACCTGCCTTGGGCCTCATGTGCTCCTCATCCAGCAGAGAGAGCTGACCCCTCCTGAACGGGCCACTCCGCAGTGCTCCAGTGCAGGGAGAGGAAGCGCCCAGGTTGAGTGTGCGCCCAGCCAGACTGTCTTTATCTCCAAGGACTGTCATCAGGGTAAAGATCACCGCAGCCAGCTCCTGGTGGTTGATGAGGATCAGAGCGTTTGTTCCCCCACGATAGGGGAAACCCCTGTGGCATCATTCCAGTGGTGGTCAGTAGTTTCAGGATGCCCTGCAGGACTGTCAGTACAGGGAGAGGAAGTGCTCCAAGTTGGGAGCACACCTAGGTAGAGTTCTTGGTGTTAATCTATTCAGGCTGTTCTAAGAAAATGCCATAGACTGGGTTGCTGACAAACATTAGAATTCTATTTCTCATGGTTCCGAAGGCTTAGAAAGCTAAGATCAAGGTATCAGCAGGTTCTGTGTCTGGTGAGGACCCACCTCTTGTTTCATAGGTAAAAGCTTCTTGCTGTTTCCTCACATGGTGGAAAAGGGCAAGACAGCTCCAGGAGACCTCTTTTATAAGGATGCCAATTCCATTCAAGAGGCCACTGCCTGCATTCCCTTCCCCTCTCAATGGCCCTGCCCTGCTATTACCATCACCTTGGTGACTAGATTTCAACCTATGGATTCTGGAGGCAGACCCAAAAATTCAGATTAAACTATTCTGCTTCTGGTTCTCTAAAATCTACATCCTTCTCATATACAAAATACATGCATTTCTCTCCCATAACCCCAAATAATCTTAACTCATTTTAGCATCAACTTTAAAGTTGTAGTCCAAAGTGTAACTTAAATGTTATCTGAGTCAAATATGGATAAGATTCAAGGTACAATTTATCCTGAGTCCAACTGTTCTTGCCGTGAACCTATGAAATCAAACATGTTATGTGCTTCCAAAATACAATGGTTGGAGAGGCATAGAATAAGCATTCCCATTCCAGAAAGGAGAAACAGGAAAGAAGAAAGGAGTAACAAGTTTCAAGCAACTCCAAAATTGAATGTGACCAACAGCATTAAACCTTAAGCCTCAAGAATAATCTCCTTTGACTGGATTTTCCATCTTCTGAACATAGTGGCGCAGGGATTGTTTCCCCCAGGGCTTCTGGATGCTCTGCCCCCACAGCTTTGCTGGGTGCAGCCCGCAGTGCAGCTCTCCTGAGTTGGAGTTGCATTCCTGCAGGTCTCCCAGACTGGAATCAGGCACCGGTAGCTCCACCTGCCTGGGATCCCGGGTTGTCCTGCTCTGCTGGCTCCACTAGGCATGGCTTTCACAGCAGCCCTCTGCCTCAGTCTTGTGCCTGAAGTTCTGGGCCACTCCATCCCTTAGATATCCAGGTGAAGGCTTCCACACCCCACAGCTCATGCAACCTTCACTCCAGCAGAAATGATCCTATGCTGACACCACCAAGGTTTACTACCTGTGCCCTCTGGAGGGGCAGCCACTGTGGCACATGACACACATAAGCTCACTGGAGCTCACCTGAGGTGGTCAATAAGCAGAACTCCAGAATCTGGGGAGCAGACCCTTGAGGTAGCACAAGGGAGTGAGTGCCAAGGTCTTACAGAAAAATGCAGTCCATCCTTTGAAAATATTCTGTCCCCCCAGACTCTTGCGCTTTGGGTGTGTGGTGAGAGTGGCAGCCCCAGTTATTTCTAAAATGCCTCCAGGGTCATTCTTCCATTGTCTTGGTGAACAACATGTGGCTGATCTATAATAATCTTATCAAATGGTCCCTTGGCTACACCCTTGGTGCTCTCTCCAGAACATGCTTTCTCATATTTTGCAATATGAACAGACTGGCAATTCCCCAAATCTTTAAGTTCTGCTTCCCTTTTGATTATAAAAAATCCATCTTCAATTTATTTTTCGCTTCTTCTATTTTACTATAAACATTCAAGAGCATCAAGTTGCACCTTAAACACTTGGCTTAGAAATTTCTTCAGCCAAATATCTTATTTAATTACTCACTAGTTCTACTCTACATAAAACACTAGGACATAAAGTCAATTCAGCCAAGTTCTTTGCCACTTTATAACAAGGACTACCTTTCCTTCAGTTTCTAATAACATGTTCCTTATTTCTGTTTGAGACCCCATAAGAACAGCTTTTATCATCTATATTTCTAGTAACATTCTGTCCCTGACCACTTACATATTCTCTAAGAAGATGGAGGCTTTCTCTACAGCCCTCCTCCTCTTGTTCTGAGCCCTTACCAGAAGCATCCTTCAGGGCCTGCTCATGATGACATAGGCTTTCTCTAGCATGCACTTCAAAACCCTTCTAGCCTCTACCCAATTACCCAGCAGCACCCCCGTTTTTCAGTACCAATCTTCTGTCTTAGTTTATTCAAGTTGCTATAACAAAGTACCACAGACTGGGTGGCTCGGAAACAACAGAGATTTGTTGCTCACAGATCTGGAACCTGAGACATCCAAGATCAAGGTGCTGGCAGATCTGGTCTCTGGGGAGGGTCTGTTTCCTGATTCACAGATAGGACATTCTTATTGTGTCCTCACATGATGGAAAGAAATAAAGAAGCTCTCTGGGGACTCTTTGGTATGGGTGCTTTCACTTTCAATAGCATTTTGCAGTTTTCCTTGCACATATTCTGAAATTTTTCCTGTACATGTATCCAGCAGTGGAATTTCTGGAAAAAAAAAAAAAAAAAGGATTGGCAATAGGGTTTGGAGGAGCCAGGACCCAGATATCCAACATAGCAGGCAGGGACTTTTTTGGAAAAGAGCACAGTCTTTTTTGGAAAAGAGCCCTGCTCACAAATCTCAGCCCTTTTACTGATAGAGAGGGACTGTTGGTCTCTCTTCTTCCTTAAGAGTTATCCTTGGAGATGTCCACCTCTGGCTGGAAAAGAATTCCCCAGCTCAAGCCTTCTCACTCTCCTAGGTAAAGGTGTGTGAGTGTTGTGTGGAGAAGAGCACAAGCCTGAGGCAGCACAGGGGAACGTGTCCCTGAGGATTGCAGAAACTCTGCTTTGCCTGAAGAACTTGTAATGGCATCCCTGAGGGAGCTGCCTTGCAAGACACTGTTGATTTGTCTCAGAACCTTCTCCACCATCTCTCTTTCCTTCTAGACCTAAAGCTTCACTTAAGTACCAGCAGGCCCCAAAAGATGAGGTAAAAGTGTGACCCAGGAGGAGCCGTGCTACACTCTAAAACAACCATGTCCCATTTCCAAACATGCAGATGCATCAGGGGAACACAAATGGAAATGAATATTAAGTGGGTGGGATCATGGTTGAACAAAAGAAAAGTTAGATTCAGGCTGAATTAATTGATATGGGCCCTCCAAGCAGAGCTTCTAGATAGCTTGAGAGTTAGAAATGGACCCTAATAGTTTGGTTGGTTGGCTGAAATATGAACAAAAGATGGCCCACATGAAATGAACGCCAGGACAATCTTAGTTCACCGTAGAGGAACATATCCAAAGCCTGAAGGAGATCGAAATGATAAAGCAGATTGATCATACAAGATCTGTGCCAATCCACGGAGGTCACCCATCCCTGGAGGCCCAAGGACACGTCTTTCACCATGACTGTCAGAAATAAATTTGAGAAGGGAGTTTTTTTTTTTATCCTTGAAGAGCTCTGTGGGCACTCTTCTCTGTAGGTCAGGCATTATAGTGGTAACTGCTGTCGCTTAACTCAGGTCCTTAAAGGCAGTGGAAATAACTGCAGTGGGAGGGGTTCAGCAGGGCCATGTGGCAACCCTTAATAACCAGATAAGCTGGTATGGCTGCAGTAATGAACAGCATGATCAAAGCTGCACTCAGAAGAGTCTGCCTGGCAGAGGCAAATGGCATTGTCTAGTTGATCATGGTGTTCCAAGATGCCAAATAAATAGATATGGAGTCAACTAAATCCTTATTTGATCTGTATAAGCACAGGAGTTCTGAGTCAAGTGGACAGAAGTTGAGCCAGAATCATAAAAGCAGAGTCATGGTCCCTGAATCAATTCCCACACTGAGCCAGTTTACATACCCAGAACCGCTTGAATGAAAGAGTAGGCCAGTTCCTCTTGAGGAAAGACCCCACGACACTGACAACAGTTTATACGGTTAATCTTTCTCACATCCTGCCCCAAAGAGACTCACAGCCTTTTACCAGAGTGACTTTGCACTGGGGAAAAGGCAATCATCAGACTTCTCAGGAATTTCTAAATACAGGCTCTGAATTGACACTAATTTCAGGAGACCCCAAATAAAAGGGATTATAGAACTCAGATGATTAATGGAATTTTAGCTCAGGCCCATCTCACTGTGGATCCAGTGGGTCCCGAAACCCATCCAGTGCTTATTTCCCTCAGTTCAGAATGCATTATTGGAACAGACGTACTCAGGTCCTGAACAAACTCCCACAAGGGTCTCTTGACCTGTGAAGCAAGAGTTATTACTGTAGAAAGAGCCAAATGGAAGCTACTAAAATTGCTTCTGCCCAGGAGAACAGTAAATAAAAACAATATTGCATTTGCAGAAAAAATTACAAATGTTGGTGTCACTATCAAGGACTTGAAGAGTGGAGGGATGATGATTCCCACCATACTCCCATTCAACTAGATTATTTGGGCTGTGCAGAAGACAGACGAATCTTCTAGAATGACAGTAAAGTACGGTAAAGTTAGCCAGATGGTGACTCCAAGTGCAGTTTCTGTGCCCGATATCATTTCATTATTATAGCAAATTAGTATGTCTCCTGGTACCTGGTTGCTATGATTTCAATGTCCCCTCTAGAATTCATGTTGAAACATGACCCAGAAGTGGCAGTGTTTATTTGTGGTGCCTTTGGGAGGTGATTACACTATGAAGGGTTTTGCCCCCATTAATATATTAATCCATTCCTGGATTAATGGGCTGTCATGCAAGGGAAGTTGGTGACTTTATAAGAAGAGGAAGAGAGACCTGAGCTAGCACACACAATCACACTTAGCCCCTCGCTGTGTGATGCCCTATGCCATCCTAGGACCCTTCAGAAAGTCTCCACCAGCAATAAGACTCTCACCATATTCACCTCGAGCTGACAGCTTCTCAGACCCCATAACTGTGAAAAATAAATCTCTTTTTATTTACAAATTACCCAGTTTCAGGTATTCTGTTATAAACAACAGAAAATAGACTAAGACACTATTATGCAGGTATTGATTGACAAATGCTTTTTTTTCTAAATTTCTATTAGTAATGACCACCAGAAGTAATTTGCTTTCAGCTGGCAAAATCAGCATACAACTTTTCTGTCCTGATGGCTATGATAATTGTAAATGTTAACTTAAGTAGGATACAGTATCCAGTAACTCAATCGAACATGATTTATGAGTATTAGTATGTTGTTACCTTCCTATAAAGAAATACCTGAGACTGTGTAATTTATTTTAAAAAGAGGTTTAATTGCCTCATGGTGCTGCAGGCTGTACAAAAAGGATAGAAGCTTCTGCTCAGCTTCCGGAGGGGCCTCAGGAAACTTACAATCATGGTGAAAGGTAAAAAGGAGGCAGGCAAGTCTTACATGGCTGGAGCAGGAGTAAGAGAGCATGGAGAGGTGCTACACACTTTTAAGCAACCAGATCTCATGAGAACTCACTCATTGTGCAGTACCAAGGGGGGATGGTGTTAAACCATTCATGGGAACTCTGCCCCCATGATCCAGTCACCTCTCACCAGGCCCCACATCCAACATGGGGGATTACAACTGAAAATGAGATTTGGATGGGAAAACAGCCACACCATATCACTCTGTGTTGTGAAGGTATTTTGCAGATGCGGTTAACATCAACAGTAAATTGACTTTGAGTAAAGAAGATTAGGATCACTCTAAAAAATGCGGTGGATCTTATCCAATCAGTTGAAAGGGCTTAAAAGCCAAATTAATGTTTTCTGGAGAAGAAATTCTATCTCAAGACTGCAGCATCAACTCCTGCCCAAGAGGTTCCAACCTACTGACCTGGCCTACAGATTTTGAACTTACCAGCCCCCCAAATCATGTACAAACACACACACACACACACACACACACACAAATAGTATATATTTAGAGAGAGAGAGAGAGAGAGAGAGAGATCCATTGGAACTACTGCTTCTGTTTCTCTAGAGGACTTTCACCAATACATTTGGTGATATGGTTTGGCTGTGTCCCACACAAATCTCATTTCAAATTGTAATCCAAACATGTCAAGGGAGGGACCTGGTGGGAGGTGATTAGATCATGAAAGCAGTTTCTCCCATGCAGTTCTCATGACAGTGAGTGAGTTCTCACAGGATGCAGGTGTTTGATAGTGTCTGGTGCTTCCCCCTTGTTTCTCTCTCTCTCCTGCTGGTTTGCAAAGAAGGTCCTTGCTTCCCCTTCACCTTCCACCATGATTGTAAGTTTCCGGAGACCTCCCCAGCCACGCAGAACTGTGAGTCAATTAAACCTCTTTATAAATTACCCAGTCTCAGGCAGTTCTTTATAGCAGTGTGAAAACAAATTAATACACTTGGATATAGGAAAAGGCTTTTCAATTAAAGCTTATCAAAGCTTTATCAAAAAGCTTGATAAATCTGACAACACAAAAAAGTCTTTTGCATGGCAAAAATGTAAACAAATCAAAAGACAAATGATGAACTAGTAGAAAATATGTGCAAAATGCATAACAGATAAAGTGCTAATGTCCTCAAAATATAAAGTGCTTAAAGATGACTGACTGCAATCAGTTACTGGGCACTTCTCTCCCAGAGAGGAATCAAAATCATGAGTAAACACTTACACTTCAAGTAGATCATCTAAGAGAGCACACTGAAATTCAACAGAGAAATGACAGGAATCACAGACAGGCTAGGAGAGTGAAGATGGCACCCTCCGAGCTGGTAAGGGCACAGAGTTGGGAGAGGCGCCCTAATGTGGGGCAAGTAGTGGGCAAGTGAGAGACCCCAGGTGTCCACACCTCTGCCATGGACCTTTAAAATACTAGACGTGGGAGAGCCCACTCAAGTCCCCCAGATCTCCAGGGAGCTGCCTGGAGGCAGCACAGAGGCACCCCTCAAACCTGTGTGGATTCCCACAGGCTTTTGATCCCTGAACAGCTTAATACCAGCTGCTGTTGCCATGCCAGAGAGGGAGGCTGGGCACTTTTGCATTCCCCAAAGACAGATGCTGCAACCGTGTTATGGAGGAGCAGGCAGACTACGCATTGCATGGCTGCCGCTCCCCACCAAATGGGGTGTGCCTGCATTGGCAACAGGGTCCCAGCACAGCCACCCCATAGCTCAGCGTTTCCCTGAGATCCCAAACCCCAGAAACCACTGATAAGCCCTGTGGATCACGCAGTAGTCACTGCCACAGCTGCCTCCACCCCTGCCTCCCATGGTCCAGGGAGGGAGCAGGGAGGCCAGGCACCTGCACATGCCCCAAACAGCAAAATCCAGCGCTGCTTCTGTGGGAGGGAAGTGCGATGGGTCACGCACTCTGCAGTTGCCAGTCTCCAGTGTCCCAGCTTGGGGGGTCTGCCTTCCCTAGTGAAAGAGCCACAGCACAAGCATCAGCTCTCGCTTGACCTTTTCAGCTGCAGCTTGGAGCCCTTCTGACAGCCCCCACAGGCCTATTATCTGCCCTCAGGCTCTCACTGCCTGAGCATTCTGCCTGCTCACACCTGAGAGTTTGGCTGGTGACCAGGGACCAGCCTACCCCTCCCTATCACGTCCAGCACCTGAACTCTGGGCCGGCCAGATCCTGGTCCAGTCCCGTCAGCACTCATATATGCCATTCACAGGCCATCTAGGGATCTAGGAATTAGATAATTACCTAGCCTATTGTGGCACTGCTGGTACCTGACCACTCCCCCAGGGCCTGAGGTGGGCTGACCCAACCAGCTGACATCACTGCAACTGAAACCCACCCACACAGGCTGAAAGGCAGAGGCCCTCCTCACCTGCCTGCCCATCTCTAGGTGGAAGAGCAGCAGTTACCATCCTGGGGAACAGGTGAGCCACAAAGCTGTCGGTATCGGGCTGAGTGGAGGTTTTATCCCAAAACCACTCCCGCAGAGAGCCGTGGGACAGGCATTTCTGTGGCTGTTACGCAGTGGCCCGGAGACAGACAACAGTGTGCATCTGAACTGAAAGTCATGAGCCCTGGCACAGGGGTATGACAGGGACACAGATTGCATTCCTGCCTATCCAGGACATAGAGCTGGTGCAATCCCCCAGGTGCCTGTGCTTGCCATTGGGGTATTTATGGGCAAGCCAGGGGATCCACCTCTGCCTAGCTGTATCCCCCATCCACTGAACAGATAGCTCAGGGCGCCAGGCACTCCACTGTCCAGCCCATCACCTGAAACAACAGAGAGTGCCTCACAGTAGACAAAGGTTTGGTTCATACCCATCCACTTGTGCTGCAGCCAATTCTTACCCATAACTACCACCTACTGGCCTGCAGGTCAAACTGCACAGCTCACTATAAAACCTGCTGACCTGGCTCAAGCCTGTAATCCCAGCACTTTGGGAGGCCGAGACGGGCGGATCACGAGGTCAGGAGATCGAGACCATCCTGGCTAACACGGTGAAACACCGTCTCTACTAAAAAAATACAAAAAACTAGCCGGGCGCGGTGGCGGGCGCCTGTAGTCCCAGCTACTCCGGAGGCTGAGGCAGGAGAATGGCGTGAACCCGGGAGGCGGAGCTTGCAGTGAGCTGAGATCCGGCCACTGCACTCCAGCCTGGGCGACAGAGCGAGACTCCGTCTCAAAAAAAAAAAAAAAAAAAAAACCTGCTGACCAAGGTGCAGAGGGCTATAGAAGGTAAGCCAAAAGACCCTGCCCAATGCACTTCACAGTCACCTCCACAAGAGTTGGGAGGAATAATACAGAAAAAAAATCAGAATGAAAATAAATTCAAAAATAAGAAGTGTCAGCTTCTCCAAATGAGAAGGAACCAGCATAAGAACTCTGGCACCATGAAAAATCAGAATGTTGTGACCAAAGGATCACACTAGCTCTTTATCGATGGACCCCAACCAAAATGAGAACTCATAAATGACAGGTAAAGAATTCAAAGTATGGGCTGTAAGGATGCTCAATGAGATCCAAGAGAAGGTTGAAAACCAACACAAAGGAACCGTGAAAGACAAAGCCTTCCAGGAAATGAAGAAAAAAGTAAATATCTTAGAAACAAAAACCCAACAGAACTTGTGGAAAAGGAAAGGTCATTTAAGGAATTTCAAAGCACATCTGGAAACTTTAACGATAGAGTACACCAAGCAGAAGTAAGAATATCCAAGCTTGAAGACAGTTCATTTGAATTAATCCAGTTAGACAAAAATAAAGAAAAAGGAACTATAAAAAATGAACAATGCCCTTGAGAAATATGAGATTATGTAAAGTGACCAAGCCTACAGCTTATAGGCATTCCTGAAAGACAAGAGAAACTAAGCAACCTGGAAAACATATTTGAGGGAATAATTCAGGAAAATTTCCCTAAACTTGCTAAAGAGGTAGACATCCAGATACAAAAAATTAAGAGAACACTTGTGAGATATTATACAAGACAAACATCACCAAGGCATATAGTCATCAGACTATCCAATGCCAATACCAGAAAAATACTCTTAACGGCAGCTAGAAAAATAGGTCAAATCACCTGTAAAGAAAAATCCATCAGACTAACAGCAGAATTCTCAGCAGAAATCCTACAAGCCAGAAGAGATTGGGGGCCTATTTTTAGCTTCCTTAATAAAAAAAAAAAAATGCCAGCCAAGAACTGTATAACCCTGGCTAGTTAAGCTTCATAAATGAAGGAGAAATAAGGTCTTTTCTAGACAAGCAAATGCTAAGGGAATTTGTTACCACTAGACTACAATGAATACTCAAAGGAGTTCTAAACATGGAGACAAAAGGACAATACTTGCCATCATAGAAGGACATATGAGTGCAAAACTCACAGATTCCATAGAGCAGTTACACAGTTTAAACTCTAACACAACTAGCTAACAACACTATGATAGGAATAAAATCTCACATACCGATATTAACTTTGAATGTAAATGGACTAAGTGTTCTACTTAAAAGATAAAGAGTGGCAAATTGGATAAAAAAAAAAAAAAAGACCCAATCATTTACTGCCTACAAGAGACTGGCCTACTGGCTAAAGACACCTTCATACTCAAAGTTAAAAGGTGGAAAAAGATATGTCATGCAAATGAAAAGCAAAAGCAACCGGGAATAGCCATTCTTATATCAGATAAAACAAATTTTAAACCAAAAACAGTTTTAAAAAAGTCAAAGAAGGGCATTATGTAAGATAAAGCACTTAACTCTCCTAAATATATATGTACCCAACACCAGAGCACCCAGATTCATACAAGAAATACTAGTAGACCTAAAAAAACAGGTTGATAGCAATACAATAATAGTGGGGACTTCAACACCTCATTGACACCACTGGACAGATTATTGAGACAGAAAATCAAGAAACACTGGACTTGAATTGGACTACAGACTAAATGAACCTAATAGATATCAGCAGAACATTCTACCCAATAATCACAGAATATACATTCTCATCTATGCATGGAATATTCTCCAAAATCAACCATATGCTTGGCCATGAAGCAAGTCTCAACATTAAAAAAATCATGTCAAGTATCCTCAGAACACAGTGGAATAAAATTAGAAATCAATATCCGGAGGAACTCTCAAAACTACATAAGTACATGGAAACTAAACAATTTGTTTAAGAATGATTCCTGGGTAAACAACAAAATTAAGACAGAAATAAAACAATTCTTTGAAACAAATGAAGGTAGAGATAAAACATATCAAAACCTCTGTGGCACAGCAAGAACAGAGCTATGATGAAACTTTATAGAATTAAACACCTACATTGAAAAGAAAGATCTCAAATTAACATCCTAACATCACACCTCAAGGAACTAGAACAACAAGAGTCTGAGTCTGAGAACACTTTTAAGGGGCTGCCCAGGCACACTGGGTGCAGGATCTACCTAGCTCTTTTCTGAGCTCCCCTGGCTGCTTGCCCAAGCTAAAATCTAGCAGAAGAGAAGAAATAACAAGCATCAGAGCAGAATTAAGTGAGACTGAGACCAAACAGAATGACACACAGGATCAGTGAAATGAAAAGTTAGTTCTTTGAAATGATAAACTAAATTAATGACCACTAGCTAGACTAACCAAGAAAAAAAGAAGATTCAAATAAGCACAATCAGAAATGATAAAGCTGACATCACCACTGATACCACAAAAAAAACCCAAAAGATCACCAGAGAGTACTCTGAGTACCTCTATGCACACAGACTAGAAAATGTAGAGGAAATGGATAAATTCCTAGAAACACACAATCTCCTAAGATTAAATCAGAAAGAAACAGAACTACTGAACAGACCAAGAAGGAGTAGTAACATTGAACCCATAATAAAAAAAAAAAATCTTCCAACAACAACAGAAAAGCACAGGATCAGGCATATTCACAGCGAAATAGTACCAGATGTACAAAGAACAGCTAGGACCAAAGTAACTGAAACTATTCCAAACAATCTAGAAGGAGAGATTTTATGGAATGCTTTTTCTGCATCTATTGAGATGATTACATGGTTTTCATTCTTAGTTCTGTTTATGTGGTGAGTCACATTTATTGATTTGTGTATGCTGAGCCATCCTTCCAACCCTGGAATAAAATCAACTTAATTGTGATAAATTGTCTTTTTGATGCACTGTTGAATTTTGGTGTCATAGAATGAGTTAGGGAGGAATCAGACAAGCACACAACAAAGAAAACTATGGGCCAGCATCACTCAACACAAAAGCCAAAATTCTCAACAAAATACTAGCAAACTGAATCCAACAGCACATCAAAAAGATAATTCGTCCCTTTATTACAGGGATGCAATGATGGCTCAACATATGCAAATCAATAAATGTGATTCACCACATAAACAGAACTAAGAACAAAAAACATATGATTATCTCAATACATGTAGAAAAAATCATTTGATAAAAGCCAACATCCCTTCATGATAAAAACTGTCAACAAACTAGGCATTTAAAAATACCTCAAAGTAATAACAGCCATATATGACAAACCCACAGCCACTGAATGGGGAATATATATGATGAACCCACAGCCACTAAACATCATGGGGAATGGGGAAAGGTTGACAGCATTTCCCCTAAGAATTGGAGCAAGGATGTCCATTCCTTGTTCCGTGTCTTGGAATGGATGTCCATTCTTTGTTCCACCACTCCTATTCAACATAACACTGAAAGTCCTAGCCAGAGCAATCAGGCAAGAGAAAGAAAGAAAAAAGAAAAGAGGAAGTAAAATTATCTCTGTTCACCAATTACATAGTCGTGTACCTAGAAAGCCCTAAAGACTCCTCCAAAAGACTCTCAGACTTGATAAACAACTTCTGTAAAGTTTCAAGATACAAAATCAACATACAAATATCAGTAGCATTTTTATACACCAGTAACATTTAAGCCAGGAATCAATTCAAGAACTCATTCCCATTTACAATAGACCACACACACACACACACACAACCTACAATACATTTAACCAAGGAGGTGAAAGATTTCTACAAGGAGAACTGCAGAACACTAATGAAAGAAATCATAGATGACACAAACAAATGGTAAAACATTTCATGCTGATGCATTGGAAGAACAAACATTGTTAAAATGACCATATTGCCCAAAGCAATCTGTAGATTCAACACAGTCCTTATCAAATTACCAATGCCATTTTTTACAAAATTAGGAAAAAAAAGTCTATAGTTCGTATGGAACAACAACAAAAAGCCCAAACAGCCAAAGCAATCCTAAGCAAAAGGAAAAATCTGGAGGCATCATATTGCCTGACTTTAAATTGTGCTACAAGACTATAGTGACCAAACAGCATGGAACTAGTACAAAAATCGACACGTAGATCTATTAAAAAGAATAGAAAACCTAGAAATAGAGCCACATACCTACAACCAACTAATCTTTGACAAAACTGACAAAAATAAACAATGGCGAAAAGACACTCTATTCAATAAATGGTACTGGGAAAATTGGATAGCCACATGCAGAAAAATAATACTGGACCCCCAACTCTCACCATATATATCGAGACGGAGTTTTACTCTTGTTGCCCAGGCTGCAGTGCGATGACATGATCTCGGCTCACTGCAACCTCTGTCTCCTGGATTCAAGCAACTCTCCTGCCTCAGCCTCCCAAGTAGCTGGGATTACAGAAGCCTGCCACCACGCCCAGCTAATTTTTTGCATTTTTAGTAGAGACAGACGGGCTTTTGCCATGTTGTCCAGGCTGGTCTGGAGCTCCTGACCTCAGGCGATCCATCCATCTTGGCCTCCCAAAGTGCTGGGATTACAGGCATGAGCCACCGCGCCCAGCTCTCTCACCAGATATTATAAAGAAATTAAATTAAGATGAATTAAAGACTAAATGTAATACCTGAAACTATAAAGACCTTAGAAAAAATCCTAGAAGAACCCTTCTGGATATGCCTAGGCAAATAATTTATGATGGAGACCCCAAAAGCAAATGCAACAAAAACAAAACAAGACAAATGAGACTTACTTAAACTAAAAAGCTTCTGCACAGCACAAGAAACAATCAACAGAGTAAACAGACAACCTACAAAATGAGAGAAAATATTTGTAAATTATGCCTCCGACAAAGGAGTAATATTTACAAGAAACTCAAACAACCCAACAAGAAAAAAACCAAACAACACCATTGAAAACTGGGCAAAGGATATGGACAGATATTTCTCCAAAGAAGAAATACAAAAGGCCAATGAACACATGAAAAAAATGCTGAAAATTCCTAATCATCAGAGAAATGCAAATTGAAACCACAGGACAAATTAAAACCACCTAGGACAACCTCCCTGTGAGGGGTGGAGACATGCATGCCCTGAGCACAACAGAGCCCTGGGACCCAAGACTTCAAATCCCACTTCCCATCCAAACCCCTTTCCCTGAGTCCTCTAGAGAAAGGAACCCCCATTCCAACCAAGGCAACCTGCAAATGTGTTTATCACATCACAATCTCAAGGAAGAAATGTGGGGCCCATAGCCTGGGGATGGGGCACGTGGGTGCCATGTGGCATTGGCAGGCAGTGTTTGGGAACCAGACTTGGCATCACTCTCCCTAGGTGGGGCTGGTTGCCGGCCTGACCGTGTCCACGCTCCCTGCAGTGAGTTCCATAGAGTTGGCCTTGATGGCATCTGGCGACAGTTCCGCATTCAATAAGAGTTCCGCCACGATGCTGGTGTACTGCTGAGGGCGGCTGAAGGCCAGTTCCTGATAGATTTTCTGGATACAGTTGTCACCTGTCCGGGGAGCAGGAGACAGCCCTCAGACCTTGGTGCTGGGAAGCGTCCTTCAGTGTCTTCCTCTTGCCCAGCCTGCCCCAACACACGAGTCTCCTCGCTCTCACACCAAATTCTCCGAATCGGCGCAGCCCAGCCCCAGACTCACACCGATCTCCCTGGCAGGACGGTGAGGAACCCCCGGCCCCTCCCTGTGGCCTCCATTCCCCGCTGGGTGGTGGAGAGGGAGAAACTGGGCGCCCATGGTGTTCCTTCCCCGTAGCACTGCCTGGGTCCCTGGCCTCACCGTACTGGAAGATGCAGTCCCAGGCCTCAAAGTGCTCCTTCCACACCTTGGGGCTGGTCCAGCGAGACAGGCTCCTGGGCATGAACATGAGCTGGACGGTGGATTTGAACATGACCTCCAGGGCATGGAGGAAGTTCAGGCTGGCAGAGCTGGGGCTGTGACCAACCAGGCCCAGCCGCTCTCCAAAAAGAGCTAAGTTGCTGGCTGCGGGGAGGATGCACTGCTGAGCACAAGGAAACCTCCTGGGGAGTTCTCCTGGCTGCCTCCCTCGACTCCCTCCAGCCCCCTGTCCCCGTCCCTGGCCACTCCAGGGTCTCTGAGGCTGGACCTTCCCACCTGGCCCACACCTTCTATGGTGTAGCGGAAGATACTGGGCTGGACGTCCAGGGTCAGGCTCCCCCGGGTGTTCTGCAGCACCTTCTTCCTCAGGGCCTGGGAGAAGTCCCTGGCCACCGCATCCACCATCGGGAGGAACCTCTGCACGGCCTTGGGCGACAGCACATCTGGGTTCAGCCGCAATCGATTGAAGCGCCATTCAGGCCCATTCCTACAGAGGCCAGGGCAGAGCTTGTGAGGCCGCCCCAGAAACACACAGGCCCTGACCCATCCTCCTTGTCCCCGAGGGGAATCGGCCTGTAGGGAGCTGACTGGGGGCCCTGGCGGAAGCTGCCTGTTTGTGTTCGAGCTGCAGCCTTTTCTCAGAGCAGCCTCCAGGTGCTGGGCAAAGGCCACTCAGGTCTAAGCAGTGGTGAGACGGTAGCTTCTGCCCACAGGTGCTGACAGGGTAACTGAGGTCATTCCTGGGACCTGGTGCCCCAAGGCTGGCACCACCTCACCCATGCAGGCCCTCCCTGTAGTAGCGGGGGAGGGCTTTTCTCCAAGAAAGGAGGTAACCCCTATTGTCAAGCTTTGCCCACCTCACCCACACTGTGTCTTGAGGGGAGAGCCCCTCGCTGCCCTCTCCTCCCCACCCTTCCCTGCCCTGGGCACAGTGCCTCTGGGGCAGCAGCCTCTGCCTGTCTCTGTGAAGTATCTGCATCTTCTGCAGGGCAGGAACCGAGCTCTGTGCCTCATGCCATCCTCACCCACACCCAGAGTGTGTTGGGGCTCTACAGATGCCCCCAGGGAATGGTGGGAAGGAATTTCCCCTCTCAGCCACATTCCTGCAAAACTCCTTTGTTTATGTCCAGCTGCCTGCTGTCCCGAATTGACAGTGGTGACAGGCAGACCTCAATACACATGTGTGAAGAGACACATGTACACGTGTGCAGACATTACACCCATGCCGGCACCTGCACAAGCACACAGAGACACCCGTGCACACACACACCTCATACATGCACACACAGAGATACCCGTGCACACACACACCTCATACATGCACACACAGAGACACCCGTGCACACACACCACAATCATACATGCACACACAGAGACACCCGTGCACACACACACCACACCTCATACATGCACACACAGAGACACCCGTGCACACACACACACCTCATACATGCACACACAGAGACACCCGTGCACACACACACCTCATACATGCACACACAGAGATACCCGTGCACACACACACTTCATACATGCACACACAGAGACACCCGTGCACACACACCACACATCATACATGCACACACAGAGACACCCGTGCACACACACACACACCTCATATATGCACACATAGAGACACCCGTGCACACACACACCTCATACATGCACACACAGAGATACCCGTGCACACACACACCTCATACATGCACACACAGAGACACCCATGCACACACACCACACCTCATACATGCACACACAGAGACACCTGTGCACACACACCTCATACATGCACACACAGAGACACCCGTGCACACACACCACACATCATACATGCACACACAGAGACACCCGTGCACACACACACCTCATACATGCACACACAGAGACACCCGTGCACACACACATCACACCTCATACATGCACACACAGAGACACCCGTGCACACACACACCTCATACATGCACACACAGAGACACCCGTGCACACACACATCACACCTCATACATGCACACACAGAGACACCCATACACACACCACACATCATACATGCACACACAGAGACACCCGTGCACACACACCTCATACATGCACACACAGAGACACCCGTGCACATACACCACACATCATACATGCACACACAGAGACACCCGTGCACACACACACCTCATACATGCATACACAGAGACACCCGTGCACACACCACACATCATACATGCACACACAGAGACACCCGTGCACACACACCACACATCATACATGCACACACAGAGACACCCGTGCACACACACACCTCATACATGCACACACAGAGACACCCGTGCACACACACACCTCATACATGCACACACAGAGACACCCGTGCACACACACACCTCATACATGCACGCACAGAGACACCCGTGCACACACACACCTCATACACACACACAGACACCCGTGCACACACACCACACATCATACATGCACACACAGAGACACCCGTGCACACACACCTCATACATGCACACACAGAGACACCCGTGCACACACACACCTCATACATGCACACACAGAGACACCCGTGCACACACACACCTCATACATGCACACACAGAGACACCCGTGCACACAAACCACACCTCATACATGCACACACAGAGACACCCGTGCACACACACACCTCATACATGCACACACAGAGACACCCGTGCACACACACCTCATACATGCACACACAGAGACACCCGTGCACACACACACCTCATACATGCACACACAGAGACACCCGTGCACACACACACCTCATACATGCACACACAGAGACACCCGTGCACACACACACCTCATACATGCACACACAGAGACACCCGTGCTCACACACACCTCATACATGCACACACAGAGATACCCGTGCTCACACACCTCATACATGCACACACAGAGACACCCGTGCACACACACCACACATCATACATGCACACACAGAGACACCCGTGCACACACACACCTCATACATGCACAGAGACACCCGTGCACACACACACCTCATACATGCACAGACACCCGTGCACACACACACTTCATACATGCACACACAGAGACACCCGTGCACACACACACCTCATACATGCACACACAGAGACACCCGTGCACACACACACCTCATACATGCACACACAGAGACACCCGTGCACACACACACCTCATACATGCACATACAGAGACACCCGTGCACACACACACCTCATACATGCACACACAGAGATACCCGTGCTCACACACACCTCATACATGCACACACAGAGACACCCGTGCACACACACACCTCATACATGCACACACAGACACCCGTGCACACACACACCTCATACATGCACACACAGGGACACCCGTGCACACACACACCTCATACATGCACACACAGAGATACCCGTGCTCACACACACCTCATACATGCACACACAGAGACACCCGTGCACACACACACCTCATACATGCACACACAGACACCCGTGCACACACACACCTCATACATGCACACACAGAGACACCCGTGCACACACACACCTCATACATGCACACACAGAGACACCCGTGCACACACACACCTCATACATGCACACACAGACACTTGGGTACACGCACATGCACACACATGTGCAAATGCAGGTGCAGAGGAACACACAGCATGTGCACAGATGCGAGACACGCACACACGCAGGTGTGCTCCCCTCCCTCCGTTATGCGCACACAGCCTCCTGGAGCTGTCTTCCTGGGTCCTGACTCCCTCTCAGATGTCTATAGGCCAGCCTCACTGAAGATCCCCACCCTTGGGTGCCCTTTTACCTAAATCCCGCTTTCCCAAGAGAATCCCTTTCTTGCCATGGAGTGGGGGCTGTCGCCACTGTGACATCCTCATCCAGTCCTTCCCCCATCATAATGGCAACATCCCTGCAGGTGACCGACTTCAAGCACCAGCCTCTCCCTGTCCACCTGACCAGGCGCCACCCTCTCCACAGGCCAGGTAACATCCTCCCCAGTGCCATCAACCGCCCTACCTCGTGCCTTGCTTCTGAGAACAATGGAGCCACCAACCACCTGCGTCCCCACCTGCCTCCTGCCCGGGACTGTCCCCATCAAGAAAGTTTGCTGGAACAGCAGGGACCATGAGCGCCCTGGGGCCGGCTGCAGCCTCGGTGAACACCAGGCTCAGCACTCACAGCCTGTGACCTGGGCCGGTGGGAGTCCCCTTCCCATGGCCTCAGTTTTCTGACCCGTGGGAAGGAGAGTCCTCAGCCCGCAAGAGAAAGCCGCCGAGGTCAGTGCAGAGCGGGTTCTCGCTACACAGAAGGGTTCATTGCTCTGCATCTTCTCCTCTGCAGAGGTGTCCGTGCCCATTTCTCCACTACTGTCCTGCTTCCCCAACCCACAGGGCAGACGTGACCCCATGGGATGGCCATCCTCCAGGCTGGGTGCTCACCCTCACAGCCCACCACACATGCCCGGGGTGGATGTGCTTTCCAGTCCTGCCTCTCTTGCTTCCTCTCCATGCCCAGGCTGCCCACCCTGCTCCCAGCTCTCAGCTCCTGACTCGCCCCTCACAGCAAGAACACGCCACATTTGTGCCCATGATGTTGTATGTAGGCCACCCAGGGCTTCAGGCTCATCCTACAGGGATGCAGGCTGTACACCTGCTGCAGCTTCTCCACGTCCTCTGGCAGCATCACACACACCATGCGTGGTCCTCCCAAGTGGTACCTGTGGGGCCAAGCACAAGGCCCTGCTGGATGGGGTCATGTCCCCACTGACCCCAGTCTGTAGTCCCAATCCAAAGTGTCTCCTGTCTACCCATGCCGCTCTGGGATTAGCAGCTTCACAGCTGAAGCCCTTCTGCTGGCTCCCGGAAACCTCCCAACTTTAGTGCCTCTGAGTCCTGCCCTCTCTGCAGCGAGCTGGGGTTTGCTCTGCACCATCCCCTATACTGGCAGAGCCACAGACCAGCACATGCTGCACTCCCTCCCCATCCTCCAAAGGATGCAGAGTGCCGGGGCCTGCTGGGAACGGCAGTGCTGTGTGCCCCACAGGGTCCTGGGCAGCAGGGGCAGGGCTCTGGGTGTTCCCAGTGAGGACCAGGGAGGGCTTTACCTGAAAATGGGCCCCAGTTCCTGGAAGGTCTGGTGCACCTCCAGGTGCAGGTGCTCATAACCCTGCTCCCTCCAGATCTGCAGCAGCCTCAGCCACCAGTTGCCTGGACACCAGGGCATGGCTTCAAAGGGCAGCACTGTCCTGGGGACCCGGGTGGCTCTGGTGCCCAGTGCCTGTGCCCTTCATGGGGCCAGCCAGGGCACTGCCATGCACACCTCTGCCTTTGCCCTCAGTGCCATTCCAATGCCCCCTGCACCCTGCTCAGCCTAAATCCTTTTATCTTGTCTGGAACCTGCCCTGGAAACAGATGATGTCATGGGAGAACTGGCGCTGGACCTGCCTGAGAAAGCGAGGGCAGAGGTCTGGGCAGTAGGTGGGGACGGATTAGGGGTGCATGGAGACAGAAATCAGGGGACAGAGTCCCCTCCCTCCTCCTCCAGGGTGGAGAGGAGCAAGATGAATGGGCCCTTATCTTATCCAAGAGCCTTGGATTACTCATCTCCTTGGAGCAAGGTCCCACACAGGAAGGAAGGGCGGAGGGCTGCACTTCCCAAATTACCCACTGGCATTTCGCCTCCTCTTCCAGGCCCTATGCTGGGTGCATGGAGCAGGAACAAGAGCCCGCACGGGTCCCTCCCAGTGAGGAGCTCAGTCCTCTCAGGGCAATTCCGTGAGTCCCCAGGGGCAAAAGGTGGTGCAGAAGGAGATGAAAACATGTCCGAGGCCGGGTCTGGGCTGACCTCACTGGTCCAGCTAAGGAGCTGGGAATACCCAGGAGACCACGAGAGGCCGTGTGCTGGGAGCCACACCCAGGCTGGAAGATGAGCAGCGCTTGTTTGCGTCTGTCCTTGTCCAGGCAGGGGCCCTGTGACAGCGGCTCACATCCCCATTTTCCATCCTGAAACGTGTTGTTGGTAGTTCAGCTTCATAGAGCCATGAGGGGCCTATGATGACTGCGTTGAGTTGGGTAGGGGAACACGCCTGGTCGCTTGCCCTGCCAGGCCTGAGCTGCCCATCCCCCTCGCTGATGCTGTCCGGCAGGGCCCCCGCCTCCCCTTGGGAGGACAGATCAGTGGGACCCGGCACTGCCTGTCCACCGTCCCTTGGAAAGGCACTCACTTCAAGTCTAGGGGGGTGGCACCTGGCCATGGGGGAGGACGACCGGATTCCTGATGCCCTGGGAATGGCGCCCTGGGGCACCCTGAGGCAGGTCAGAGCCTGCACAGCCACACCAGTCGAGGCGAGTTTGAGGCTGGACTGCCCTGTGGTAGCTGTGGCCTGGGGCCAGCCTGGAGGAAGGGGCCTTTCATTCTCACTGCTCACACAGCCACGCGTCCCCAGGACTCCACGGGCCCAGGGAGGGTGTGCGTCCCACCCCACACAGCACTGCAGAGTTCCCGGGCAAAGCTCTCACAAGCAAGACAGTGTCTGCGTGGACCCCATCATCTCGCCTGTGTCCGATGAAGTGGGACCGAGTTAGGAAACCTTTCAACTCGCACCATCCCACAGGCAGAAAGGGCCGACCGCGGTGGGAGACTTCTAGCCGAGTGGGTGATGCCACCTGGCCGCAGCCACCGCGTGGCCCGGAAAGCAGAGAGGAGCAAGTGCGGCGTCTGTCCCCTCACGGGCAGTCACCCCTCCGCATTCTCGTAAGGGCTGCAGAGCTTGCAGGCTAACTTGGGGACCGCCGGTTGGCTCCTTTTCTCTGGGTCATGCTCACAGGGACATCCAAGGCCCCCTTGTGCATTTTGCTGGTGTCTGGAGCCAGGGTGTGGGGACATGAAGATGGCTTAAGTTTTGGAGGGTGCCTATGGGTGGCTGCTTGGGGAACGTGTAGACCGTGGCCTCTGCCTTCTGATTATGTTTTTAACACCAAGTCAAGTCCTTCCAACTGCAGGAGGGGCCGTGGCGGGCACCGCAAGGCTGAGTGGGGAACTGACTGGAGACGAAGCTGAAGGGGAAGCCGGGGACAGCCGCAGTGTAGTCGGGGGAAGGGGGTTCCAGCCCGGGACACAGGAGTACAGGCCTGGCCACGGGTGGGCAGCAAGGGGGCGTGAGGCCTGGGCTGGGGGCTGCAGGGAGCCAGGTGAGGTGCTGGGAGGGTTTTCACAGGGGAGGGCAAAGATCCATTTGTTATTTTTCATTTTACTTTAATCAGTTCCCCACTCCCCATTCTTCCTCAGGAATCTCAAAGGTCTCGGCCCCTCAGCAGCTGTGATGTGCTGTGTGTCCCCGTGAGCCTCCCGCTGTCGTGTCAGAGCTGGCCTTGGGCAGGCTGATGCCATTGGACTTCCCAGCACGTCCTTGGTGTGGTGGTGCAGTCTGCCCGGGCACACTGGACAGTCCTCCTGCCTGACCCTGCCTGTGTGCACCCTCCCCTCTCCCATCGGCTGGGTCTGTTCTCATCTGTTCTGGGAGTTTCTGGGCCTGTGGCCATGAACCAGCGTTTCCCGTCCCTCCTCAGCCCACCCACAAGGAGGCTGGGGCCCCAGAGGACCCCAGAAGGCCCCTCCCATCCAGAGGGAACTGTGGGTGCAGCTGAGGGATGGAGGTGCCAGAACCAGCACCCTGGACTTGCTCTAGACTCTGCAGCTTCCCACATGCCCTGACCTTGAAACCTGGAAGCAAATCCCGTAACTCACTTCCTGCAAGGCCTCGGTCATGTCACCATGTGACGTAGTGAAGAGGTGCAGGTCCCAAGGGCCCCTGCCCACCTCGCCTCCGGGCCCCTCTCTCTGCCCGCAGGTCTGGTCGCACCCCGCTGGAGTCTGCCTCCTGGGGAGGAAATGGTTTGATAAGGCTGACCTGGGACATTTCCTCTAACTCAGCTGTAGGGTGAGGGCCCAGAGGCAGCAGAGAGGGGCAGGCAGAGGGCACCCTGGTGGTGCGGGAGCCCCCACCCTGATGTTCTTCCCTGGATAGGGGGATGTCAGGGCTGCCTGGAGATCCCGGGGCTGCAGTCATGGGGCAAGGCCAGAGCAACTGTCCTCGAATAGGCTGGACGCCTCCAAGGTGCACTGTGGAGGAATAGGGGCTCCCTCTCTGGGGACGGACCAGGCCCCCGCTTTCAGGTTCTCCTGTGAACCAGGCTGGGCCAGCCCTCAGGCCTGCAGCAGAACTGTCCACCTCCCCTGGGTCTGTGGGTCCTGCTCATTACAATCCTTTCTGGCCCCAAACCCAATGTCCAAGCCTGCACTCCATGATAGTTTGAAAAGTTCTCAGGTTCCTCCCGAGCTCTGACAAGCAACTCAAACCTCAGCCCTGAGCCAGCATGCTCCATCCGCTTGCCCTGGGCTAAGTTCCAGTAGCCCTTGGCCAGAAGCCTGTGTGCCCAGCAGTGGCTGGAGCAGTGGGGCTGTCCACCTGCAGCTGTGTCTCCTGATCCCAGCCAAGAGGACTGTGAGTGTTAGGGCTGGTGCAGAAAGCAGCAGTCCCTCGTCTGTAGCCTTGCACATAATATCTCCTTTACTGCAGCAGTTTTACTCCTAGGGCCTTGGCATTAGTGACAGCGGTGTCACTAACACAAACAGAAAAACGCAACACAAACAGAGCAATGGGTGGGTGCGGTGGCTCACACCTGTAATCCCTGCCATTTGGGAGGCTGAGGCAGAAGATCACTTGAAGCCAAGCGTTCCAGACCAGCTACTCGGGAGGCCAAGGCGAGAGAAACGCTTGAGCCCAGGAGTTTGAGGCTGCAGTGAGCTGTGATCACCACTGCACTCCAGCCTGGGTGACAGACTGAGACCAAAAACCCAGACAAAGAAGCAAAAGGAAGAAATCGAAAATGGAGGAAACAGCAACCAAAATGCCTGTTGACTGGAGAACGTTTTTGCCCATGTGGTCCACGCACACGCGAGGTGAGTTTTCGCCACTGTGGAAATGAATTCTTTCAGGCTCACATGAAGATGAGGGTGATCAACAGTGCAGGGACCCACGGTGCAGCCTTGAAGGGAAAGAGGGAATGTCGGGAGACTGTGTCCCATGTGGTTCACATGCATTCAGTGAACCGCTTACAGAAGCAGCAAAGGCCAGAGAGAGAACACTGGGTGTGGGTGCCTGTGCTGGGGAGGTGGGAGGGTTGGTCTCTGTGAACGTGGAGGAGGTGGGACTTACTGCCTGTGTGGCGGGGCTTGGGTTGGGTGGAGTGTTTGTGACGTCTCGAAGATAGGGTCTAGGAAAAGGCAGCAGGATGCCAAGTCTGGAGGCCCCCGATCAGTGGTGTGGCACAGCGACGTGTGGACAACCTGGCTGGTCCAACAGACTTGGTCCTAGCAGTGCTGATCAACGGGCGTGGCCTCCCCCACCTCCAGCGTGTGGGGCTGCAGAGGAGAGGGCGCTTGCCAGCTCGTCAGTGGCTGTGAGGACCAACAGGGAGATCCAGCAGGGCTCCGAGCAGACACGCAAAGGAAAAATCAACTGCAGAGGGGATCTGAAGACTTCCTGCCACGTCTGCAAGGAGTCAGGACTGTGGGAGCTGCCAGAGGCGGTGGTGTGGGCTAGAACAAGGTCAAAATTCACAGAGGTGCATCTCATGGAGGCACATGAGGTGGTGTGTGTCAATATGGCTAGGAGGACACTTTGTCAGCAAGCAAATCTTCCTTGAGAGAAACCAGCCAGGGCCGGCAAGGTGGAGTGGCTGCCAGGCAGGGCAGGGCAATGAGCGGGGAGACATGGATGGAGCACAGAATGCAGGGAATGCAAACGCCACTCCTTTGGGGAGTCTCTGCAAGAATATCCCTACTGTGTGTTCATACCTTGAGGATGGTGGAGAAAGTAGGAGTCCTCTCCTGGCGCCTTGCATTGTCCCAGCCCCATCTCCTCCGCCCTGGCAAATTATCTGGGCCTACACAGACCCCACCCCGCCATCAGCTTCCTTCAAAGACCCTTAGTAAAACACTAGTGAACTGAATCCAGCAATATATAAACAGAAGTATACACCATGGACAAGTAAGATTTATTCCAGGAAAAAAAACTGGTTTAACCTCCAAAATTAATGATTGCAATAAACCGTATCAGCAGAATAAAGAAACAAAAATCACATTCTCATCTCAATAGATGCAGAAAGTGCGTTTGAAAAATCTACCACCAATTTCACTTTAAAATACTAAACAAATTACAAATAGAAAGGAGCTTCTTCAACCTCATAAAATACATTTATGAAAACCTCACAGCTAACTTCTCCCTTAATTGTAAAAGCTAGCTGCTTTCCTCCTAAGTTAGATCAGGAGCAAGGGCATCTGCTCACCACTGCTATTCAACACTGTATTAGAGGTTCTAACCAGAACAAGTTGGCAATAAAAATAAACAGAGATCAGCCAGATGGAGAAAGAAAAAGTAAAACTGCCTCTCTTCAAACTTCACATGATCTTTTATATAGAATACCCTAAGAAGCCCAGTAAAAACAGTACTATTTCTAACAAAAGTAGTTCAGCAAGATTTCAGGATACAAGCTCAATATGCAAAAATCATTTATATTTTCTCTACTTGTAATGAAGAATCTGAAAAAGGAATGAAGAAAATAATTCCATTTTCAATACCATCAAAAGGAATAGAATACTTAGGAATGCATTTAACAAAAGAAGTTCAACACTTAGGCTCTGAAAACTACAGAACACTGTTGAAGAAAACCGAAGATCTAAATAACTGAAAAAGCATCCCATCCGTGTTCATGGGTCAGAAGACGTGATGCTGCTGAGATGACGAGGCTCCTCACGTCAATCTGCAGATCCAATGCAATCCCTATCACAGTCTCAAAGAATCCCCAAAGAATCTCTTCTTTGTAGAAATTGGTAAGCTGATTATAAAATTCATATGGAATTGCAAGAGACCCACAAATGCCAAAATAGTTTTGAAAAAGAATAAAGTAGAAAGACTCACACTTCCCAATTTAAAAATGTACTACCAAGTAGTAATAATCAAAACAGTGGAATACTGGCACAAGGACAGATATACAGATCAACAGAACACAATTGTGAGTCCAGAAATAAAATCATACATCTATGGTCACCTGACTTTTTTTTAAATTGCACTTTGAGTGCTAGGGTACATGTGCACAACGTGCAGGTTTCTTACATACGTATACAGGTGCCATGTTTGTTTACTGTACCCATTAATTCGTCATTTACATTAGGTATTTCTCCTAATGCTATCCCTCTCCCAGCCCCTCACCCCACGACAGGCCCCGGTGTGTGATGTTCCCCACCCTGTGTCCAAGTGATCTCATTGTTCAATTCCCACCTATGAGTGAGAACATGCAGTATTTGGTTTTCTGTCCTTGCGATAGTTTGCTCAGAATGATGATTTCCAGCTTCATCCATGCCACTACAAAGGACATGAACTCATCCTTTTTTATGGCTGCATAGTATTCCATGGTGTATATGTGCTACATTTTCTTAATCCAGTCTATCATTGATGGACATATGGGTTGGTTCCAAGTCTTTACTATTGTGAATAGTGCCACAATAAACATACGTATGCATGTATCTTTATAGCATCAGGATTTATAACCCTTTGGGTATATACCCAATAATGGGATGGCTGAGTCAAATGGTATTTCTAGTTCTAGATCCTTGAGAAATCACCACACTTGTCTTCCACAATGGTTGAACTAGTTTCCACTCCCACCAACAATGTAAAAGTGTCCTATTTCTCCACATCCTCTCCAGCACCTGTTGTTTCCCGACTTTTTAATGATAACCATTCTAACTGGTGTGAGATGGTATCTCGTTGTGGTTTTGATTTGCATTTCTCTGATGACCAGAGATGATGAGCATTTTTTCATGTGTCTGTTGGCTGCATAAATGTCTTCTTTTGAGAAGTGTCTGTTCATATCCTTTGCCCACTTTCTGATGTGATTGTTTGATTTTTTTCTTTAAATTTAACTTATTTGTAGATTCTGGATATTAGCCCTTTGTCAGATGAGTAGATTGCAAAAATTTCCCTCATTCTGTAGGTTGCCTGTTCACTCTGATGGTAGTTTCTTTTGCTATGCAGAAGCTCTTTAGTTTAATTAGATCCCATTTGTCTATTTTGGCTTTTGTTGCCATTGCTTTTGGTGTTTTAGTCATGAAGTCCTTGCCCATGCCTATGTCCTGAATGGTATTGCCTAGGTTTTCTTCTAGGGTTTTTATGGTTTTAGGTCTAACATTTAAGTCTTTCATCCATCTTGAATTAATTTTTGTATAAGGTGTAAGGAAGGGATCCAGTTTCAGTTTTCTACATATGGCTAGCCAGTTTTCCCAGCACCATTTATTAAGTAGGGAATGCTTTCCCCATTTCTTGTTTTTGTCAGGTTTGTTAAAGATCAGATGGCTGTAGATGTGTGGTATTATTTCTGAGGGCTCTGTTCTGTTCCATTGGTCTATATCTCTGTTTTGGTACCAGTACCATGCTGTTTTGGTTACTGTAGCCTTGTAGTACAGTTTGAAGTCAGGTAGCGTGATGCCTCCAGCTTTGTTCTTTTGGCTTAGGATTGTCTTGGCAATGCGGGCTCTTTTTTGGTTCCATATGAACTTTAAAGTAGTTTTTTCCAATTCTGTGAAGAAAGTCATTGGTAGCTTGATGGGGATGGCATTGAATCTATAAATTATCTTGGGCAGTATGGCCATTTTCACAATATTGATTCTTCCTATCCATGAGCATGGAATGTTCTTCCATTTGTTTGTATCCTCTTTTATTTCATTGAACAGTGTTTTGCAGTTCTCCTTGAAGAGGTCCTTCACATCCCTTGTAAGTTGGATTCCTAGGTATTTTATTCTCTTTGAAGCAATTGTGAATGGGAGTTCACTCATGATTTGGCTCTCTGTCTGTTATTGGTGTATAAGAATGCTTGTGATTTTTGCGCATTGATTTTGTATCCTGAGACTTTGCTGAAGTTGCTTATCAGCTTAAGGAGATTTTGGGCTGATGTGGTGGGTTTTCTTTTTTTTTGTTTTGAGACGGAGTCTTGCTCTGTTGCCCAGGCTGGAGTGCAGTGGCCGGATCTCAGCTCACTGCAAGCTCCGCCTACCGGGTTTACGCCATTCTCCTGCCTCAGCCTCCCGAGTAGCTGGGACTACAGGCGCCCGCCACCTCGCCCGGCTAGATTTTTTAGTAGAGACGGGGTTTCACCGTGTTAGCCAGGATGGTCTCGATCTCCTGACCTCATGATCCGCCCGTCTCGGCCTCCCAAAGTGCTGGGATTACAGGTTTGAGCCACCGCGCCCGGCCATGGTGGGTTTTCTAAATATTCAATCATGTCATCTGCAAACAGGGACAATTTGACTTCCTCTTTTCCTAACTGAATACCCTTTATTTCTTTCTATTTCCTGATTGCCCTGGCCAGAACTTCCAACACTACGTTAAATAGAAGTGGTAAGAGAGGGTATCCCTGTCTTATGCCAGTTTACAAAGGGAATGCTTCCAGTTTTTGCCCATTCAGTATGATACTGGTTGTGGGTTTGTCATAAATAGCTCTTATTATTTTGAGATACGTTCCATTAATACCTACTTTATTCAGAGTTTTTAGCAAAAAGAGCTGTTGAATTCTGTCAAAGACCTTTTCTGCATCTATTGAGATAATCATGTGGTTTTTGTCTTTGGTTCTGTTTATGTGATGGATTACATTTATTGATTTGTGTATGTTGAACCAGCCTTGCATCCTAGGGATGAAGCCAACTTGATCTTAGTGGATAAGCTTTTTGATGTGCTGCTGGACTCGGTTTGCCAATATTTTACTGAGGATTTTCACGTCGATGTTCATCAGGGAAATTGGTCTAAATATTCCCTTTTTTTGTTGTGTCCCTACCAGGCTTTGATATCAGGATGATACTGGCCTCATAAAATGAGTTAGGGAGGATTCCCTCTTTTTCTATTGATTGGAATAGTTTCAGAAGGAATAGTACCAGCTTTTCTTTGTACCTCTGGTAGAATTCGGCTGTGAATCTGTCTGGTCCTGGACTATTTTTGGTTGGTAAGCTATTAATTATTGCTTCGATTTCAGAGCCTGTTATTGGTCTATTCAGCGACTCAACTTCTTCCTGGTTTAGTCTTGTGAGGGTGTTATGTGTCCAGGAATTTATCCATTTCTTCTAGATTTTCTAGTTTATTTGCATAGAAGTGCTTATAATATTCTCTGACGGTAGTTTATATTTCTGTGGGACTGGTGGTGATATCCCCTTTATCATTTTTTATTGTGTCTATTTTATTCTTCTCTATTTTCTTCTTTATTAGTCTTGCTAGTGATCTATCCATTTTGTTGATTTTTTCAAAAAAGTCACTCCTGGATTCACTGATTTTTTGAAGGGTTTTTTTAATGTGTGTGTGTCTCTATCTCCTTCAGTTCTGCTCTGATCTTAGTTATTTCTTGCCTTCTGCTAGCTTTTGAATTTGTTTGCTCTTGCTTCTCTAGTTCTTTTAATTGTGATGTTAGGGTATCAACTTTAGATCTTTCCTGCTTTCTCTTGTGGGCATTCAGTGCTACAAATTCCCCTCTACACACTGCTTTAAATGTGTCCCAGAGATCCTAGTACACTGTGTCTTTGTTCTCATTGGCTTCAAAGAATATCTTCATTTCTGCCTTCATTTTGTTATTTATCCAGTAGTCATTAAGGAGCAGGTTGTTCAGTTTCCATGTAGTTGTGCAGTTTTGAGTGAGTTTCTTAATCCTAGGTTCTAACTTGATTGCACTGTGGTCTGAGAGACAGTTTGTTGTGATTTCTGCTCTTTTACATTTGCTGAGGAGTGCTTTACCTCCAATTATGTGGTCAATTTTGGAATAAGTGCGATGTGGTGCTGAGAAGAATGTATATTCTGTTAATTTGGGGTGGAGAGTTTTGTAGATGTCTATTAGGTCTGCTTGGTGCAGAGCTGAGTTCAAGTCCTGGATATCCTTGTCAACCTTCTGTCTCGTTGATCTGTCTAATATTGACAGTGGGGTGTTAAAGTCTCCCATTATTATTGTGTGGGAGTCTAAGTCTCATTTTAGGTCTCTACGAACTTGCTTTATGAATCTGGGTGCTCCTGTATTGGGTGCATATATATTTAGGATAGTTAGCTCTTCTTGTTGAATTGATCCCTTTACTATTATGTAATGGCCTTCTTTGTCTCTTTTGATCTTTGTTGGTTTAAAGTCTATTTTATCAGAGACTAGGATTGCAACTTCTGCTTTTTTTTTTTTTTTGCTTTCCATTTGCTTGGTAGATCTTCCTCCACCCCTTAATTTTGAGCCTATGTGTGTCTCTGCACCTGAGATGGGTCTCCTGAATACAGCATACTGATGGTCTTGACTCTTTATGCAATTTGCCAGTCTGGGTCTTTTAATTGGGGCATTTAGTCCATTTACATTTAAGGTTAATATTGTTATGTATGAATTTGATTATGTCATTATGATGCTAGCTGGTTATTTTGCCCATTAGTTGATGCAGTTTCTTCCTAGCTTCAATGGTCTTTACAATTTGGCATGTTTTTGAAGTGATTGGTACTGGTTGTTCCTTTCCATGTTTAGTACTTCCTTCAGGAGATCTTGTAGGGGAGGCCTGGTGGTGACAAAATCTCTCAGCATTTGCTTGTTTGTAAAGGATTTTATTTCTCCTTCATTTACGAAGTTTAGTTTGGCTGGATATGAAATTCTGGTTGAAAATTATTTTCTTTAAGAATGTTGAATATTGGCCCCCACTCTCTTCTGGCTTACAGAGTTTCTGCTGAGAGATCGGCTGTTAGTCTGATGAGCTTCCCTTTGTGGGTAACCCGACCTTTCTCTCTGGCTGCCCTTAACATTTTTTCCTTCTTTTCAACCTTGGTGAATGTGACAATTATGTATCTTGGGGTTGCTCTTCTCAAGGAGTATCTTTGTGGTGTTCTCTGTATTTCCTGAATTTGAATGTTGGCCTGCCTTGCTAGGTTGGGGAAGTTCTCCTGGATAATATCCTGAAGAGTGTTTTCCAGCTTGGTTCCATTCTCCCTGTCACTTTCAGGTATACCAATCAATCACAGATTTGGTCTTTTCACATAGTCCCGTATTTCTTAGAGGCCTTGTTTCTTTTTACTCTAAACTTCTTTTCTCACTTCATTTCATTGATTTGATCTTCAATCACTGATATCCTTTCTTCCACTTGATTGAATCGGCTACTGAAGCTTGTGCATGCGTCACGTAGTTCTTGTGCCATGGTTTTCAGCTCCATCAGGTCATTTAAGGTCTTCTCTACACTGTTTATTCCAGTTAGCCATTCATCTAATCTTTTTTCAAGGTTTTTAGCTTCCTTGCAATGAGTTCGAACATCCTCCTTTAGCTCAGAGAAGTTTATTACCGACTTTCTGAAGCCTACTTCTGCCAACTCATCAAAGTCATTCTCCACCCAGCTTTGTTCCATTGCTGGCGAGGCGCTGCAATCCTTTGGAGGAGAAGGGGCACTCTGGTTTTTAGAATTTTCAGCTTTTCTGCTCTGGTTTCTCCCCATCTTTGCGGTTTTATCTACCTTTGGTCTTTGATGATGGTGACCTACAGATGGGGTTTTGGTGTGGATGTCCTTTTTTGTTGATGCTGATGCTATTCCTTTCTGTTTGTTAGTTTCCCTTCTAACAGTCAGGTTCCTCAGTTGCAGGTCTGTCAGAGTTTGCTGAAGGTCCACTCCAGACCCTGTTTGCCTGGATATCACCAGTAGTGGCTGTGGAACAATAAATATTGCTGCCTGATCCTTCCTCTGGAAGCTTCATCTCAGAGGGGCACCCAGCTGTATAAGGTGTTAGTTGGCCCCTACTGGGAGGTGTCTCCAAGTTAGGCTACACAGGGGTCAGGGACCCACTTGAGGAGGCAGTCTGTCTGTTCTCAGAGCTTAAACACCGTGCTGGGAGAACCACTGCTCTCTTCAGAGCTGTCAGACAGGGACTTTTAAGTCTGCAGAAGTTTCTGCTGTCTTTTGTTCAGCTATGCCCTGCCCCCAGAGGTGGAATCTACAGAAGCAGGTGGGCCTCATTGAGCTACAGTGGGCTCCACCCAGTTCGAGCTTCCTGGCCGTTTTGTTTACCTACTCAAGCCTCAGCAATGGCGGACGCCCCTCCCCCAGCCAAGTTTGCTGCCTCGCAGTTCGATCTTGGACTAGCAGTGAGCAAGGCTCTGAGGGCGTGGGACTCGCTGAGCCAGGCACGGGATATAATCTCCTGCCATTTGATAAGACTGTTGGAAAAGCTCATTGTTTAGGTGGCAGTGTCCCGATTTTCCAAGTACAGTCTGTCACAGCTTCCCTTGGCTAGGAAAGGGAAATCCCCCGACCCCTTGTGCTTCCCAGGTGAGGTGATGCCCCGTCCTGCTTCGGCTCACCTCCATGGGCTGCACCCACTGTCTGATCAGTCCCAGTGAGATGAACCAGGTACCTCAGTTGGAAATGCAGAAATCACCCATATTCTGCATCGACCACCCCGGGAGCTGCAGACCGGAGCTGTTCCTATTCGGCCATCTTGGAATGCACCACCCCTGTCACCTGACTTTTTTTTACAAAGGTGCCAAGACCATCCACTGGGGACAGAATAATCTTTCAAACAAGTGGTATTGAAACTTTATAACTATGTGGAAAAGAATGAAGTTGGGTCTTTACCTCAGACCACATATAAAAATTAATCTGAAATTGATCAAAGATCTAATCATAAGAGCAAAAAGTAACAGTCTTATAAGGAAACATAGAGGTAATCCTTACTGACCTTGGGTTTGGCAAAGGTCATGGCACCAAGAATATTAGCAACAAAAGAAAAAATAGATAGTTTGGACTTCACCAAAATTGAAAGCGTGTGCTTCAAAGGACACTCTCAAAAGTGAAAGAACAACCCACAGAGTGGGAGACAGTATTTACTACTCATCTATATGACGAGGGATTTGTATCATGAGTATATAAAATTCTCTTACAATCAAGGAAGATAAACAAATGGCCAAAAAACACAGGCAAAGATACTCAATGTCATCAGTCATATGGGAAATGCAAATCAAAACCACGATGAGACGGCACTTCACATCTACTAGAAAGACTAAAATCAAAAACATCAGAGAACAACAAGTGCTAGAACCCTCATACATGGCTGGTGGGACTGTAACATGGTGCAGCCACTCTGGAAAACAGTCTCAGTCTCTTAAATAATTACATAGAGAGTTACCATAGAACCCGACAATTCCACTACTAGGAATATACCTAAGAGAACACAAGTCCAAGTTTCCATGATGGCAGTGTACAAGCAAGCTGACTTCCCTCCCATCTCAAAGAAAACCAAAACCAAATACACAGCACTGAGATTATCACCAGCAATATCCCAGAACTCAAATATGAGGATGAGAGAGTTCCTGGGGCCACAGAAAAGTTAAAAAACTCCTAGACCAGATGTAAGAAAATGGAATTTACATGCCCACAATGTCCCTCTCCCCAGTCTGCTCAGCACCAAATGTGCAGAACATTTCTCCCTGACTCCCATTTCTACACTGGACAAAGTGACATGGGGGCAGACAACCAGCTTCCTTCCCATGTTGGGTTTCCTGGCAGGAGACCTGCTCCTGCTTCAACCCAGGGGTATCATCAGGAGTGCCTGAAGGGAAAAATAACTCTGAGGAAAGTCAGAGACAAAAGGGGAAATGGGACTCCCATCCCACCCTTGAAAACTCTGCTGTGTAACTCAGCCAAAGGAGACACCAAATCAGAGTGACTGTTCACAGTGCTACGTTGTACGAGGTAAGTCTCACAGGCTCCCAGGCATGCAGCCCTGGTCAGCCTTCCCACATGACCAGGATATCCCCTTGGGGCCTCTCTCTTTGGGACTGGCAGCACTCTACTGTTGCCTAGAACCAAGGCAAAGTTGGGCTTAAGTTGCCACCTAGTGCAGAAAAGGAGGCAGCAACCTAGCAGGAAAAAAACAAAAGAAAAGAAACAGATAAATTACAAAGATCTCTAATAAAACACACCCAGTAAAAATCAGGTTAGGTGTGGTGGCTCACACCTGTAATCCCAGCACTTTGGGAGGTCGAAGTGGGAGGATCGCTTGAGCCCAGGAGTTTGAAAGCAGCTTGGGCAACACGGCAAAACTTCATCTCTACAAAAAAATACAAAAATTAGCTGGTCTGAACTACTCAGGAGACTGAGGTAGGAGGATCACCTGAGCCTGGAAGGTGGAGTTGCAGTGAGCCATGATCACCACTACATTCCAGCCTGGGTGACAGAGTGAGACCCTGTCTTTAAACACACACACACACACACACACACACACACACACAGACACACACAAACAAACAAAACAACAAAGAAACAAAAAGAAGCCAGACAGAAAAGTCTGAAATAAATACATAATTCTTCTGTGCAAGGACATGAACATACATTCACAAGAAACGACAGCAAACAGGGAGCCATGACCTCCCCAACTGAACAAGGCAGGGAACCGGTAACTGACCCTAAAGAGACAGCAATATGTGAATTATCTGACCAAGAATTCAAAATAGTAGTTTTAAGGAAACTCAGTGATCTCCAAGATAACAAAGAAAAGCAATTCAGAAATTTATGAGAAATAATTAACAAAGACATTGAAATAATCTAAAAAATCAATCAGAAACCTTGGAACTGAGAGATGTATTTGCTGAACTGAAAAATTCATTACAGGCTCTCAACAGCAAAATAAATAAAGCAGAGGTAAGAATCAGTGAGCCTGAAGACAGCTATTTGAAAGTATACAAAGGAGAAAAAAGAGAGAAGAATGAAAATAAATGAAGATAACCTATAAGATATATAAAATTACCTCGAAAGACCAAATCTAAGAATTACTGGTGTTCAAGAGAGAGTTAAGCAAGCACCAGGGGTAGGAAGCTGATCAAAAAATAATAACAGAAAAATTTCCAAAACTTGAGGAAGAGATAAATACTCAGGTACAGGAAAGTTAGAGAACACCAAAGAGATCTGACCCAAAGAGGACTACCCTGACACATACAATAATCCAACTATCAAAGGTCAAGGACAAAGACAGGACCCTAAAAGTGGCAAGAGCAAATAGACACACAAAGGAGCTCCAGTTCATCTGGCAACAGAATTCTTACAGGAAACTCTACAGACCAGGAGTGAGTGGTATGACATTTTGAAAGTGTTGAACAGAATAATAATCGTCAACTGTCATCCAAGAATAATGTATCCAGCAAAACTGTACTTCAAATGTGAAGGAGAAATAAAGTCTCTCCCAAACAAACAAAAGCTGAGAGAATTCACCACCACCACATCTGTCTTACAAGAAATGCTAAAGGGAGCTCTTCAAACTGAAAGAAAAAAACACTCATGTATAAAAAGAAAATATCTGAAAGTATAAAACCCAGGGTAAAATTAAGTACACAGACAAACCAAAATATTGCAATGCTATAATTGCAGTGTGCAGCCCACACATAACTTTAGTATGAAGCGCAAAGATGAAACTACCAAAATCAATTACAGCAACT
The DNA here is from genome assembly GCF_009764315.1 of Trachypithecus francoisi. NCBI lineage: Eukaryota > Metazoa > Chordata > Mammalia > Primates > Cercopithecidae > Trachypithecus > Trachypithecus francoisi. Next base: position 98,043,876 of record NW_022681472.1, on the reverse strand, counting down.
GATACTATAATAAAACCACAGAGTAATCCCTGAATACAGAGCGAGTGAAGGAAGAACAGATATGAATGGAGACTCCACTATGAGTGCTCAAGTACATGCCGGCAAACAAATGCTCATGAACATCTTCACTAAACAATAATTTTTTTTTATTTTTCTCTTACAACAAACCATAAATGGGCCACCTAGAAGAGCAGTGGATAAGGGTCTCTGACTTACAAGGGAATAATGGAAAGCAACATTTCTCTGTGGAATGGGTGAAGATGGTCAGACCCTCCAAGGAGGGGTCCTCATGGCAATATATTGCTGACTATGATAGAGGCAAAGCTCAGGAACAGTTTTGACTCCCCCAGCCTCACAGTTCCTTCTGGAAGCTCCTCTTCAATTACTTCATCGGGTAACATGTCCCTTTCAAGATTAGTAGGTCCTCCTGCATTGCAAACCATGCTATTACAACAACGAACCCAGTAGAAGCTATTAGTTTTGAAGATTTTTCTTGGGGCTTCAGGAGGCTGCTGAGCTGCATATAGAAACGTGCAGTTGTATGTACAGTTCTTATAAACAAGTAGCTCACAAGGGTTTATGCCTGAAAAAAAACAGCAGCAATGAAAATAACTGATTTCACATTTTCTGCTTGTAAATATTGAAGCACATACACCTCACATTCAACCATAATTAGTTCCATGTACACATTCTATACTCCCAGCTGTGACAACATTGTCTAGAATACTTGACTGAGAGAGAATATCCAAGTACACTAACGGGTCTCATCACTCCAAGAACAACTACTTCTGGAGATAGTTTTCTATCTAAGCTGCCATCTTTAGGCCTCTGGCCCTCCCAAAATAATATCATGGTACCTTGTTATGTAGCTACGCACAATGAAATGTCCTGTTCATTTTTTGTGGTAAGAATTCTAGAGCTCCAGAAATCAAATGCAGACAAGAAGTCATGTGTCACTTACGGTCCAGAGATCACACGGACCTTTAACAGAGGTGTCCATATTAATGTAGCATTATCCAGATTTTCTGCAGCTGGCAAGACCCTTCTAGGGTAAACTCCTTCCTGGGACCCTCAGCCTGGTGTTTCAGTCTCCTGGACCAACATATAAATGCTCTTGAGCGCTTGGTGCCAACCTCCTCCCCAGCACAGACTTGATGCAGCATTCCAACTAGGTACATGTTACCCGATGGACAAGCCCTCTGGTGAAGGCTATCAATAGCAACTAATGTGATCACGACTAATGTGATCAATAATCGTCACTATGGGGCTTGTCCAGTGGCCTCAGCTGACCAATGCTACCTGACCAAAGCTCCATCTAACACCTCCTTCAAGAATCCCTGGGTTAAATACCTTGGCCCTCATCACTACTTCCATTCCCCTTGAAGTCTATCCAGTGTTTACACAAACACTTTATTCTGGAACTTACCATAATTGATTTATCTATTCATGGATCTGGGTCTTGTCTCCTCTATAACACCAGAAACAACTGATGAATACGAACCAGTCACTTGTTTTCTGTTATTTTCCACTTAAAACGTTTATTGGAGTTCAACATTCTACAGAAATGTGCCTGACCATAAGTCCACAACTCAGTGGATTTTCCCTAAGTGCCCACAGCCAGTACTCAGCATGCAGCACCAGACACAGAGCTGCACGACGGCCCCATGACTCTTCACTCTGCTCCTCCACACAGACACTGCTGTAAGCAGCCCAGGCCAAAGATAGGAAATGTATGGGCTTCTAAACCTATAGGTTAGTTCTGTTTGGCTTTGAACTTTATGAAATGAAATGATACATTATGTCTGATTTTGTGGATGGCTTCTTTTGCTCTATTCTGTGTTTATGAAATTTATCCCTATTGTTGCACACTGTTGTATATTGTTCATTCTCATAATTGTACAGCATTACATTGATGAACATATCACAATTTATTGTTGATGGACATTAAGGTTGTTTCTGGTTTTTGTCTACTCCAAACAGCGCTGCGATGAATACTGTTACGTTGTATTTGCCTTGAGGTGAGCCTGCATAAGCTTTTATTAAATTAGCTATGTACCTATTTAGAAGTGCTGAGTCTCAGTGTTTGATATGCAGCTTTAGCAGACAACGTCGAAGAGTTTTCTACACTGGGCTGAACTTATCTATAGTCTGAGGGATTGTGCACACTTCAGAACCCTGATAACACTTGGTATGATCCTTTTAGGATATTGAGTCATTTCCTGTGGCGTTATCGTGTTGTGGTTTTAAGCTGCATTTCTTTCAAGAAGAATGACATTGAACAACTTTTCTTATATATGTTACACATTCAGACACCATTTTCTGGTAAATTCCCTTTAAGCCTTTTGTTTAAAATTCCACTGGATGATCAGCTTTTTATTAATTCATAGGAAGAAGTTCATTATATTATGAATACAAGTATTTTAGTAGATACATGTTTTGAAATGCTTTGTCCTGATCTGTGGCTTGCGGTTTTACTATTTCACAGGTATCTTCTTAGGAACAGAAGTTTTGAAGTTAAAGGTAAATCAACCTACCAATTTCATTCTTATGTGACTAGTACTATTTTGCTCAATTTTTAAAATTCTTAATTCCTAAAAGTCACAAATACAGCATTTTACATTTTTCTCTAAAAACTTTATTGGTTTAAAATTTACACTGAGATCTACAAACCACCTAAAACTGCTTCTTTTGTATGGTGCAAATATTGTGTACAAATACCTAACATATCCACCAATACTTAGTGCAGAGAAGTGTCTTTACCCACTGCACTGCACAGTCAACTTCGTCAGAGATCAAGAAACCGGATGTATGTGGCTTTTTCTGAATTATTTCTCTTCTAGTGTTGTATTTTTCAATCCTGACCACAGGATCCAACACCAAACTGTTTTGATTAAGAAAACTATATGAATAATCTTGATAGTTCAGAGCACAAGTCCTCGAGCTTTTTTCTTTTTCCCCAAGACTGCTTTGGCTTTCCTAGCCCTTCATATTTTCAAAAAGCATTAGGCACCAGCTTGTCAAAACACAAACACACCTCTGCTGAGACTCTGACTGAAATTCTTTTGGATCTGTAGGTTAATTGGAGAAAAGATATCCTTCCTCTGTTGAGTCTCATGATCCATAAGTATAGTGTACAATTCCATGTGTTTAAGTCTTTCATGGTGTTTTAAGTCTTCAATAGGTGTTTCTGCAGTTTGAGTGTTGAAATCTTGCACAAATCCAGTTAGATTTGTCGTACTTGATTTTGTGATACTTTAAAGAGCAGCATTCCTTGGATTTCATTTTCAATCTGTTTCTTGATGTACAAAAAGACAAGTGATTTTGTAAACTGATTTTTGAATACTTATCTTTTTCCAGGATCTTTCCTAAAGATATTTGTTATTTGCAGTTTATTATCTCTGATGACTAGTAAGCAGTATAAATTCTTTCTTTCTGCTCTCCATGAGACTTCATCCTTCCTCTTGCCCAACTAAACTACTTAAGAGCTCCAGTTCCATTGGGAATAGAAGTGGTGATGGTAGACATTTCCCTCAGAGATTTGGAAAGGGTGTTGGATTTTATCAAAACATTTCAGCATCTACAATCATCTCTGCCCTTTTCTTTGTTAATATGGTGAATTAAACTGATGGGTTTAAAATTGTAAACCACATTGCAATTCTGTTATTGAATCCACAAGGTAGTGGGGTTGTGGAATGTGTGTGTGTGTGTGTGTGTAAATGAACCTTTTATTTTAAAATAGTTCTAGGTTTTCAGAAAAGTTGCAGAGATAGTGCAGAGTTCCTATATGCCTCATACCCAGGCCCCTTGTCTCAGCACACCGCCTATGTTTCTTTCCGTAGAGGTCTTTCGCTTACCATCCTGCACAGCCCCAGAAATCAGCAAATCTCTTGAAAGGAAAAATGTCCCAGCATTCCAGCATTCCCAGTTTCTTTGTCCTAATATCCAACAGTGTTCATTCAGGAAAATGGAGCCCTTAAAACAGTCTAGGTCTAAGTTATTAAATACAAGTGTTACAGCTGCCATGACCATGGGGAAGCCAAGAAAGGAAGTCAGTCAGGTGAGGCTGAAGATCAGAGGAACAGTCCAGAGCTAGGTCACTTACACTGGGGCAGGCTGGAACAGCCCCATTTTGCACGGCAATATCAAAGGCCATGTACCTTTATCCTCTCAAGTAAGGCTCTTGCAGAGATGTTTAAACTGCTCCATTGGAGTACCCATCACCTAGGCAGGCCAGTGGCCAAATACCTGCTGTCATCTTAGGAATTGCTTTCAGTCAAAGGCTCAAAAGTAGAGAAGATGGGGTGGACATGAAGGAGGACAAATTGGAGTCCGCCAGTGTCCATCACTGCACAAAACCATTGTGACCTTCCAGAAGAGTGATCTCTGCTTCACCCATACCTTGCAAATCTCACTCAAGTTCCTCTTTTTGCCAACTATTACCCCATGAGGGATTCATGGGAAAGATAGTTTTCAGACTCATTTAGAGGCAGTAATCATGCCATCAAGGTCCCCAGCAGTGGCCACTCTGGAGACAAAGCCCAGATTCTCAGCCTCCTGCCCACGTCCCAAATCAGCAGTTGGTCTGAAGAAGAGGTGTGCATGAGTCTCTTCTCACACTGCTATAAAGAACTGGCCGAGACTGGGCAATTTATAAAGGAAAGAGGTTTAATTGACTCACAGTTCCGCATGGCTAGGGAGGCCTCAGGAAACTAACAATCATGGCAGAAGGGGTAGCAAACACATCCTTCATATGATGGCAGGAAGAAGTGCCGGGGAAAAGGCCTTTATAAAACCATCAGATCTTGTGAGAACTCACTTACTATCATGAGAACAGCATGAGGGTGACCACGCGCATGATTCAACTGCCTCCCATGAGGTCCTTCCCATGACATGTGGGGATCATGGGAGTTACAATTCAAGATGAGATCTGGGCGGGAACATAGCCAAATCACATCCAGGTGGTAATCAGGGGATTGTTTTTGCGCAAAGCTTAGAACACAGAATGATATGTGAAGTTGCAAGCACAACCACAGAAACTGGGGACAAAACGGCTAGAAGAAAGGCCCTGGGCAGGGCCCCAGGCAAGGCCTCCACCTGTACACCAGGATGTACACTGGCTGCACCCTCCCTGCTTGCTCCATTGGTCACTGGGCCTCTGGCCATACATCTTCATCTTCTGCAGGTTAGGGTCCTGGGGAGAGGGGGCACCTTCCTCAGAGCACCAGAGGCCTCTGAGGAGGAAGCAAGAGCATCCCGGAAGTGCAGGCTCTGCCCTGACCTCATGCTTGACCTTCCCATCTGTGTGTGGCAGGCATTTCTCTGAGGGCAGTCCATGGCCCATCCACTGCTTTGACCTGCCGAGCTGGAAGCACTCTCTAGACTACCAGAAATTGAATGGCCAGTGAGGACTCGCTCAGGCAGCATGGGGTGTCAACACACACCACCAGGGACAGTAGAGGCTCTGAGGTCCGGCAATGCTCTCACCCTCTGGAGACACTGCAGATGTGTGGACAGACTGTACCACTTTGCAGAGTACCTGGCTTTACAAGATGATGCATGCTGGCCTATCATGAGGCTGAGACCAAGGCCTATGGAGACGCACTCAAAATGGGAAGACATGAGGGAAGGGGAAACAGAGCTGGGTTCAGAGAAGAAAGCAGACTGGCCCTGCCCCCAGAGACTATCCAGGTAGCAGACTAATCAACAATGTGTCAGAATGACAAAAAGGTACTTACGGATGGAGATTGTCATACAGCGCCTAACATGATACTGACATGTTCTAATGCTGGGACAGTTGAAATCATTTATGACCGCACAGTCATGGCATCTCAAACTATAGGTCCCTGAGAGGGGAGAAAGCAGGCTTCAGGCTTCTGCTCCACCACGCCTTTTCCACCCATTACCAGCTCACTCCACCCTCCCTCAATGGCCAGCCCTTCCCCTCTGCTTCCAAGGACTTCTCCTAACCTGCACAGCTCAGCTCTCTGTGCAGTCTGAGTCTCGCCCAGACTAGCTCCTGGGAGGGAGGTCAGGCACAAGGAGAGCTTTCCCTGCTCTCCAGCGCAGGCTCCAGGGAGCGCCACTGGTGGTCACATATGGGATTGCTATGCTCTGCAGACCTGGCCCACCTCACCAAGGAAGACTGGATACTCACAGGGGTCCAGCGTCCTCCTGGGTTTCCCTGGACACAACCCCTCCTGCCTGGCCCTGATGGGGAAGGACCACATCAAGGTTCCCCTTTGGTCCCCAGTCAGCTGCTCTTCCATCCTAACCCTCTCCTTGCTCATGACTGCTCCTGGACTGCCCTAGTGCCCACCCCTGATTACACAGAAAATGCAGGCCCCAGCTGGCTGAGACGTGCTCCACGTTGCAGCCAATCATTCCAGTTACCCCCAGCAGCCCCAGGTGAGTTCTCGTCCTCTCCAGGACAGTGAGAGGGAATGATACTTACACTGATGACCAACAGTAACATTGGCTGCCACCAGTGGGAGCCCCACGGCTAGGAGTAAGACAAAGTGGAGCATCACTTCACGCAGGAGCCTAGACCTGAAGGTAAGAAGACCCAGACAACACATTAGTGACATGGCTCCTTGGCCAGCTCTATGTCCCTGGCGTCAATGGTCTCATGAGTCTCCCTGACTCTGCCCACCTGAATGCCTCCCCCACTGAGCCAGCAGCTCCTTGGGTAAGGCACTGGGGTCAGGCAGGTCTGACCCACACACAAGTCTTTGCCAGGCCTGTGCCCTCACCTCAGACAAACTCGCTGTCACTCCTCGAGCCAGGGAGGTCCTGGGGCTGCTTCGTGTGGCAGCTCACCTAAGGGTCCCCATGCTTCAAAATATTTCTCTGTATCTACTGGTTGATTCTGAACCTCAAAAGCGACTTGTGAAACGTTCTCAAATACTGCCCATTGACACGCTTCCCGCTCTCACATGCAACTCAGCAACATGAGGGCTGAGGTGACTACAGGAGGGGAGCGAGGACAAAACATGCCACAAGCCCAACTTGAAGGCATCCTCAGTGGCATTACGACAGAACTCCCCCCCCCAAAATCTAGTCTTCTTCCACCCTGGGCATCACTGAGCCATCAGTTAATTACTGGCAAGGGGAGGATCTGGGGCACCTCACACCTGAGTCCTGATGCCAGCACTGTGGGCTCAGAAACGTCCCCCAGGTCACCAATCAGTTGCCACAATTGAGACATTTTCTCGCAGGAACACAACTGCACCCTTATTCCTGCAAACGCACTGCCTCCATCCCCTACCTGCCTTCAGCAGCCTGACTCAAGGGGGAAGCTCCATCTCCCTGGTTCGGAGCAGGTCCGTCCTCAGTGCTCAGTGGGGCAACTCCCTGGGCACAGCTGCTGACGGCTGCTGACTCCCCTCATGCTGAGGCCCCACCTGGATGGGGTCAGAGCCTAATGTGTAGCTCCCCCCACCGCAGGAGCAGCTGGGGCCACAGAACCAGAAACTGACTGTGCAGCAAGAAGCCACAACCCAGGGATAGGGATGATCAGGATCCAGTACCCACTTTGCCCCACCCTGTGTACTAAGTCCAGCTCCAGTGGGGAAGGCTGAGATTCAAAATGCCCCTAGCCCTAGGTCATCAAGTTTGGGAAGAAAGATGGGCTGGTACCTCTGGGATGCAGGAGACCAAGACTGAGGGCCTGTCAGTGTCCACCCTTGGAACGGGCTCCTGACTCGCCCGGCCAGTCAGCCTCCCTAGGTGGATCTCCCACCCACTCCATGCCCATTCCCCTGAGACCCAGCAGCCCTGTCTCCACTCTGTCCTGCCTGCTCTCACTGGATGCCTCCTTCACTCACTCAACACTTGCTCCCAAAGCTGGGCTCAAGGGTACCTACTGACGCAGAGCATGTACACGGAGGCTGTCTTCCTCCATGAGGGCACAGCAGACATTCTGAACACCCTTCCACTGTCAATGCCCAGAGCATAGGCAGGAAAACTCACATCAGATGTGTTCACTGCTTTCCAGCTGGATCTTGGGGCAGATGGGAAAATACCCAAGAGCTACAATGGAACACTAAAAGAAACCAAGCTGGAAAGTCCACAGTAACAGCATGATTTCCTGGGGCACAGGTTGACGCCCAGAGCCCAGAGCTTTAGGATTTTGTAGTCGAACAGGTTCTAGAGACAGAGCCAGGGCCGAGGTGAGTGGGAAATGAGAGCTTGGATTCCTTCACAGAGCATGGATCCTCAAGACCGAAAGTGTCAGAGAAGCAGAGTGGGCTAGAAAATGCGGATCATCAGCATCAGCAAACAGAGACCCTGGTAACTTTGGGCCTCATCTTCCAGAGGATGCATGAAAACAGTGTGTTTCCTGGGAATTCCTTACCCAGAGGCTTTCTCAACAGTCAGGCTGGAGTTAGAACATATATGACTGTGTGATCGCAAACCCCAGACAGAAAAACCACTTACGAGTGGCCATGAGTCATCCTCATCCTGGGAAGCCAACAGAAACCATCACTGGAGGGGGACATACCCTCCACTCAGACCCCCAGCCTCCGGTTGACTAATGACAAATACAAATGTGCCACAGACAACCAGAGGCACAGAAGTGACTAAGCCCCCAGGAGCAACAGCAGAAGAAACAAAATCTCCACGTCAGACTCCCGAGGAATTCCCATATAGGAATGATTGCATGCAAATGGAAACACACAGGCTAAGAAGCCAGGAAAAATCTTGTCATTTCCACTTCTACATGGAATATGCAGTAGGCTGTGGCTAATCAGAACGTGACAACCGGGCAAATCAATCCACAGAGTTAAAAGTCACATTTGAAAGGCCCTCGGACAGATATGGAAGCACCAAGGCTAACGTAAACCAAACTTCCAAAGAGGGCAAGCCCTTCCCAGGGTACCCTTTGTCATTCCAGATACATTTGTCAGTTTGGGCACCAGCTGAAAGCCAGGCTGGCTACAGGCAGGGACTCCAGTAAGGAATGCAAACCACAGTGCTGTCTTGGCTCACAGGGGACCAAAGTGGCCCAGAATCTCCAGGTACCCGAAAGATCAAGCCAGTTTTCGCATGGAAGGGCCTCCAAGTGCCGTGGTGGGAGGGACCCTGGGGAGTCAGAGAAGGCCAAGTAGAATCCCCCCCTAGTGTGGCAGATCCCAGGAGACAAAGTGCCCCTAGAAGGAGCCTGCCACAGTCACACCGCTGGTCTCCATCATAAGCCAGTGGCCCGGAAGGAACAGGTGCGTGGGATGAGGTTCAAGGGGAAAGTCAAAGCCTAGAAAGGGACACCTGTCTGAGCTGAGGATTCCGTGTGAAGGCTGACCATACTAACTGGGTCATCCTGGTCACACCCAGCTAAATTAGAGTTCCGGGTGGGGAGACCATTCAGCCCTCAAGGTAGAAAACATTGCTCCAAGAATGTACTTCTCTGAGGCCTGGCTGCTGAAACTGCCTGCGGTAACCTGAAATCAGTTTTATCTGATGGCTACTGAGACCACCTGCTGCAACTCTAAGCCTCCGTTCACCCACTGCTGTCATTCATTCATTCATCAACCAGAGCTTGCCAGCTCCCCAAAATCCTACTAGTGCCAATGAAACTCAGAGAGCAGACAGCAATATGTACTATTTCTCTTCTTTATAAAAAAGAGACACAGTTTCTCTCTCTCTCTTTTTTTTTTTTTTGGAGTCTCGCTCTGTCGTGCAGGTTGGAGTGCAATGGCGTGATCTTGGCTCACTACAACCTCCACCTCCAGGGTTGCCACACTCTGTGGGGGAAGGGGAAGGGTACGGCTCAAGATGGCTTCAGTTAGGGTTAGAGACAGGGCCGGCTCCAGAGGTGGCCAGGGTCAGGTTGAAGCTGCAAGCATCCCAACTGGCTTCCACCTTTGAGCAAGCCAGTAGGCCAGGCCTTCCCACAGGCTCCTGGAGAGAGGAGAGGGTGCACATCCCCAGTAGTAACATGCAACCACCTCCAATCCTTCCAGCTATTTTGTACACAACGCAAGACATTCAATAAAAACATCAGAGGATATGTAAGAATCAGGAATAAATTATTGCTAATCAATAAAACAACAATAGAAATAAACCCACACTTCACTCAAATATTGACATTAGCATACAAGTGCTTTAAAAATTCTAATGAGAGCATGAAAGAGAAAAAGATTACAAAATTATTTACTAAACTGATTTTTTAAAGATGAAAAAAATTTAAAAATAACTGGATGTGTAGGAGGCAGAAATAAGGGACTACAGTATGAATTATTTCTACACCATCATACTTCTGACCCTAAATATGTGGGTTTTTACACACAAACCAGTTCTCCAACTCTCTGGACACTAAGTGACTGTCCCACATTTCAGTTCAATTCTGACACTGCCTTGAGTAGGGCAGACCCCACAGGTGAAGGGCTCAGGCCCACCCTACTGCCCCCACTTCAGATGCCAACCACAAGTCTGGGCCACCTGTACTTCTGACTGCCCAGTTATAAATCAAGGGTTTCCAAGACCTCCTCCTCCTAGATAATTTGCTAGAACAGCTCACAGAGCACAAGAAAACAGTCTACTTACTATTACCAATTTATTACAAAGGTGACAACTCAGGAACCATCAAAGAGATGCATGGGGCAAATACAAGGTTTCAGCTTAAGATGGCTTCAGACAAAAAGAGTTGGAATATTTTATTACCAGCACACCCACTACAAGAAATATTGACTTTATAACATATATAGAAATAAAATATATGACAATATCCCAAAGCAAAGGAGGCTGTAGAACTGAAAGGCAGAAACAGTTACGTCAGCGTTGGCGAGCGCAGGTTTCTAGGCAAAAAACATTGCAAGAGGTAACACGGACAGATACTTCAGAGCCGAATGCAGTTTCCGACCCTCAGAGTCCATTTTCTGACTATGACGGCATTAAGCAATAAGTCACCCCAGAAGGATTAACTGGAAAATCCTCATCTGTCTGGAAATTAAGAACACACTTCCAAATAAGAAATGGACCCCCAAATCCTTCTCAATAGAAGTCAAGAATATTTTGGGCCAAGTAATGATAAAGAATGAAAAACAGAAACCTGGCAGAAGTAGCCCGAAAGGACACGGAAGGAAAAGCAGAGCTCCATCAGAAAAGGAAAAAAGACTGGAAACGAAGGCCTCCTCCTCTCCTTCGAAACCAAGGAGCCAGAAAAGAACGAGGAGCAGAACGTGGAAAGGGCTGCGGTCCCGAGACCCCCGCCTTGGGGAATCACAGACGGTGTGGGGGTGGGGCGGCCCCGGGACACCCCGAGGGAGAGGGCTCGTAAACTGAATGGGGCCCCCACCCCCAGACTCTCCAGGGAAGCTGAGCTCCAAGGGGAGGGGGATCCTGGGACCCCTGAAGGAAGTGAACTTGGGGTGCCGGCATCTCCCTGGGACCCCTGAGCATAGTTGGGGGGCCTCCCTGGGACCCTGATGGGAGTGGAGTTGGGGGCCTCTCACTGGTACCCCTGAGAGGAGTGGAGTTCGGGGAGTCTCCCTGGAACCCTGAGAGGAGTGGAATTCAAGGGGACTCCCCGGGACCCTGACGGGAGTGGAGTTCGGGGGGCCTCCCTGGGACCCTGATGGGAGTGGAGTTGGGGGCCTCTCACTGGTATCCCTGAGAGGAGGGGGTTCGGGGGTCCCCCCGGGACCCTGACGGGAGTGGAGTAGGGAGTCCCCCGGTCCCCCTGAGAGAAGCTGGGTTCGGGGGTCTCCCCGGGACTCTGAGGGGGGTGGAGTTCCCAGGGGAGCGGGGACACCCCATCCAGGAAGGCGGCGCACCCCCAGGTGGCGTCCGGGCGGCCCGAGCAGCTGCGGGGGAGGCTCCCGGCCGCGCTGCCTCCGCTGGGCCCCGGGCAGGCTCCAGTCTCACGCCTGGGTCCGGACCCGCCTCAGAAACCGACCTGCGTCCCTCGGGGCCTGCCCTGTCGTGACCGCCGCCGCCCGCGAACCGCGCCGCCGTCGCCGGCCGCCCCACCCGCTTTCTGGAACTTTCCGGGCTCCGCGGCCGCACAGCCCCGCCCTCCTGCCCGGCCCCCGCCCCAGGCTCCAGCCCCCGCCCCAGGCTCCAGCCCGTCCGCCCGCGTTCAAAGGCGGGCAGCGTGCCCTGGGGGCTCCGGGGAAACTCTTTCTCCCGGAAATCTGCACCCCCGGGCCCCATCCACACGCCCTTCAGGAAAGCCACGGGGAATGTTCTAGAAGCCCACGCCCCTGGCTGCTGGAGACACGGGACAGCGGCCACCGCTGGCAGCCTGTAGGCACCACCAGGCCCACCCTGCCCTCAAGGTCCCAGTCCGCGCACCTCTTCCCGGACCCTCCCTCTAGGTGGTCCCGCCACCACCATCACCCCGGGGACCCCGGGAGCCCCTCCGCTCGGGGCTCAGGGTGTGACCCCGTCGCCTCTGGAGCTGGTCCTGTCCCTAACCCTGACCGAAGCCAGCTTGAGCGGTGCCCTTGCCCTTCAGCCCCGCCAGCGCCCACCTGTCCAGAGGTTTCAAGGGGAGACCTGCCTGGCTGTGGCTTGAGCTCCTGCCATTTTGCCTTCAAGCTGTGTGTGGCCAGGGACCGCTGGCTTCACGCGAGCATCTCCTGCACAGGGTGGCTTGTCTCTGGTCGAAGTCTTGAAATGTTTCATTTGGGAGAAAATAACTGCAATGAGGGGCATGGGGGCAGACTGGCTGGCCTTCAGGATGTCCAAAGAACAAAGAAAAGGCTTTTGTAAATTCGCAGTGGCTCACGCCTGTAATCCCAACACTTTGGGAGGCTGAGGCGGGCAGATCACTCCAGGTCGGGCGTTCAAGACCAGAATGGTCAACATAGTGAAACCCCGTCTCTACTAAAAATACAAAAATTAGCTGGGCATGGTGGTGCATGCCTCTAGTCCCAGCTACTCAGGAGGCTGAGGCAGGAGAACTGCTTGAACCTGGGAGGTGGAGGTTGTGGTGAGCCGAGATCACGCCGTTGCACTCCAACCTGCACAACAGAGCAGGACTCTATCAAAAAAAAAAAAAAAAAAAAAAGAGAGAGAGAGAAACTATGTCTCTTTTTTATAAAGAAGAGGAGAAACAGTACATATTGCTGTCTGAGTTTCATTGGCACTAGTAGGATTGGGGAGCTGGCAATCTCTGGTTGATGAGTGAATGAATGACAGCAGTGGGTAAACCGAGGCTCAGAGTTGCAGCAGGTGGTCTCAGTAGCCAGGCCTCAGAGAAGTACATTCTTGGAGCAACGTTTTCTACCCTGAGTGCTTAATGGTCTCCCCACTCGACACTCTAATTTAGTTGGGTGTGACAAGGGTGACCCAGTATGTTTAGTCCCTCACACCGGTCACACCGAATCCTCAGCTCGGACGGTTTCCCCATGCTAGGCTTTGACTTTCCCCTTGAACCCATCCCACACACCTGTTCCTCCCGGGCCACTGGCTTATGATGGAGACCAGTGGTGTGACTGCGGCAGGCTCCTTCTAGGGGCACTTTGTCTCCTGGGATCTGCCACGCTTTTCGCCCTTTTCGGAATTTCAGTTCATGCAGGCCTTGGCGAGTTCACATCTGTCCAAAGGCCTTTCAAATGTGACCTTTAACTCTGTGGATTGATCTCCCTCCCTTCCCAGATCCACTCGGGCCTGGCCAGCAGGATCATTATATGCTGAATGTCCATACCTGGCAATCCTAAAAAGTTCTGCATTCTACTGTCAGCCCGTTTCACTCGCCCACATCATGGCAAAAGCCCTGAGAGTCCTGCAGCAGGAGTGAGGGAATAGATACTGGTCCTCCAGAAATTTCCTTCAGATTCAATACCTTTAACCAAGAGACTCATCCACCGCCCCACCTTTGGCCCACTTCCAGTATTCCCCAGTTGAAATTACGATCCATACTTGCAGTTTGGTTCCTCCAGGCTGGCACATATAGTAAAGATCTGACCCTTTGAGGCCTGTGTTGGGGCTATAGAGGCTCCCTACCCTGCAGAGGTGGGTGCTGTGGCAGCTTTGGGGCCCCTGGCACATCTGCCTCTTCCATCTCCTTCTTCAGGAGCCGTGTCAACATCCTCATCCAGTTAGGTAAGTTACCCTCTCCTGCCTCCTTATTTACCCCATAGCTTCGGCTTTATCTAGAGGCGGGAAGCTTTCCCCCACCGTCTGGTCCATGTGCATCGTTGCTGGCTGTCTGACTGCCAGTGGTGACTGATGGCTGCGTCCTGAAGAGGTGCCATGACCAGGAACGTCCAGCCATGCACATCGGCCACCATCTGGAACAATGGACCTGACTGGGTCATCATAAACCCGGCCTTGGATTCCCATAATTGGGGCATGACCAGTGATTCTGGGGTTGTTCCATTCAGCGGTGAGCAGGGTGTGGTGCAGGGCCAGCCGGTGGGCCCCTTGCCTTTACTCCAGGCAACAGGCAGTCATCATGTCATCCTGAAGGGTCACTCCAAATAATTGGCAACTGATGCCAGTGAACCCCCACATGGGGACTTAGCTTGGAAGGGTTCTTGTCTTCACCCAGGAAAGAATTCAAGAGTGAGCTGACAGTGAAAGAAAGTTTCCTAAAGCAACAGTGTACAGTGAAATGGATAGTAAAACTTATAAATTATAAATCCCTAGAAAGACTGATCATGACTAAGACAGAAGACACAAATTATCAATAGCAGGAATTTAAAAGAGGACATCTCTAAATTTAAAAACATAAAAAGATAACATCTAAGGCTAGGCAAAAAGTTCTTAAAGTTACATAACGGAGCAATTGATAAACCGGACTTCACCAAAGTTAAAAGTTTTGCTTTGCTATTGACTCTGTTATTAGGATGAAAAGAACAGCTACAGACTAGGAGAAAATATTTACAAGCCACAATCTGACAAAGAAGGTTTATCTAAAACATATAAAAAACATGTAAAGAACTCTTAAAACTCCACAGTAAAAAAAAAAAAAAAAAAAAAAAAAAAAAAAATCAATGAAAATATGGGCCAGCCATGTAAACAGACATTTCATCAGCAAGCAAATATGGGTGGCAAATAAGCACGTTAAAAAATATTCAACATCCTTGTCCTTCATAAAATGCAAATTTAAGCTACAATGAGATATTGCTACATACCTATGAGAATGGCTAGAATAAAAAATAGTGACAACACCAAATCCTGAAAAGGATGCAGAGTAACTGGATCACTCACACACAGCTGGTGAAAAGTTAAAATGGTACAGCCACTATGGAAAACAGTTTGAAGGTTTCTTATAAAAATGAATATGCAACTACCATACATTTCATAACCCAAGCTGCACCAGACACTTGGAGAAAGCAGAAACTAGAATCTTACCCCAAGATGCCTCAGGTGACATGGATAGTGGAGGTCTTTAAGGTTTTTAACAGTAAGGACCAGGCAGAGGAGGAAAAAAATGATGAGAGAATGAAAAAGAAGGCAAAAATTTTGGCTGCCGTAATTACAGGTCTGCCTCAAGGTGACCCTAGGCAACAGAAACAGTCCAGACAAGGGATGACCAGACCTCAACTAGCAGCAATAGGATTGAGGCACAATCAATGTGCTTATTATAAGAAGGAGGGGCACCAGGAAAGGGACTGTTCATTCCATCCTGGGAAGTCATGACAGAATGAATCTCCCCAACCCACTCCTCTTGATGCTAGAGTCTTGCATGAAAAGGCCACCCTCTCTGCTGGATGTAGCCCAAGTGCTCTCCCAGTTGCAGTCAAGCGTTCTGTCGGCATCACCACTGCAAAGCCTCAGGTCACTCTCAATGTGGCAGGCAGGAAACTTAAATAACTATTGGATACTGGGACCATCTACTCTGTCCTGACCTAACTTGTGGGACCTCTGCAATGCCAACTGTACGGTGATGGAAATAGATGGCCAGGATAAGGTAAAATGATTTGCCTTTCCTTTGACTTGTGAAATTGGATTTAAGGGTATTACTCATTCTTTCCTATATGACCCTGGGTGTCCTCTTCCTTTAATAGCTCATGATTTATTATCCAACCTGGGAGCCTCAGTTTCCCTCCAGGGGAATGCAATATAAATCTCAGTATCTCTGAGAAGAGAATCCATTTACTGGCCCTTTTGGCTCCCAAAGGTCAGAAGTTGCCTCCTGTCTTGGGAGAGATATTATCTCAAGTGACAAAATTTATATGGGATGCCAGTACTCTGAGACAAGCCATCACTGCAGAGCCTATTAAGATAAAACTTAAGCCAAGCATACCCTACCCATGCAAGCCCCAATACCCTTTGAGGACAGAAGACCTACAGGGAATACAGCTCCTCCTGGGAAAATTCCTACAGCATAGGCCTATTCAGCCCTGCCAATTACCTTGTAATATCCCAATGCTGCCTGTGGAGAAATCAAAAGGGGAGTACTGGTTTATTCAAGACCTTAGGGCAGTGAATGACTCAGTTGTTCCCAGTCATCCTATAATTCCCAATCTATCCACACTCCTCTCTCAGATCCCTGGGCACACTCAGTTCTACATGGTGCTGGATCTACAGAACACTTTCTTTTGTATCCCATTGAATCCCAAATTCTCCTACATTTTTGCCTTTGAATGGAAGTATCCAGAGACCCAGTAAACTTCCCAATATACCTGGACAGTGCTACCCCAGGGGTCTCAGGATAGCTCCTACCTCTCTGGGCAGGCCCTGGCAAAAGACCTCAGAGATCTTACACTTACGAGTAGAACCTTACTGCAATATGTGGATGATTTGCTTATTGCTAGTGAAGGCTTCCAAAGTTTTCAAGAACATACTATTAAAACCTTACATTTCTTGGCTGAATGGGAATATAAGGTCTTCTCCTTAAAGGCCCAGATCTCCCAGACACAGGTTTGATACCCAGGGTACATACTTACCCCAGAAGCCAGGATGCTTGCCCCAGACTGAAAGCAGGCCATCACTTCACTACTAGTCCCTGGTAGTAGAAGACAGCTGCATGGATTTCTGCAGATGGCTGGCTTCTGCTGGGTTTAGATCCTAAACTTTGGCCTCATACTTAAACCCACTCAAGTGCGGAGAAAACCAACCATCCCACTGGGTAGAAGCCTGTCAGCAAGCATATGAAACCCTAAAATCTGCGTTAAGAAGGCCTCTGCCCTAGGACTCCCAGATTTGTAGAAGCCTTTCTTCCTATCTGTATATTAAACGTTCAGGCCAGCCCTGGATGTCCTAATTCAGAATCTGGAGTCCATCCAATGGCCAGTGGTTACTTTTCAAAGCAATGAGACCAGTAGCCCAGGGGAGGCCCAGCAGACTTAGGGCAGTGGTGACCACCAGCCTCCTGGTCAGAGAGGCCTCCCAACTCACATGAGGCCAACCCCTTCAGGCTGACACTCCTCACCAGGTCCCGAATGTGTTAGAAATAAAAGAGCCCCACTGGCTGGGGAAGCCCAACTTTATAGCAGGCCCTGCTGCTAGACACCCTCGACTGAGCCTTAAAGGTGTGTTAGACCTTGAATCCTGCCGCCCCAGTTCCCTCACCCACTTCAGAGACACAAACACACTTGTGTGGACACTTTAGACCAGACCTATTCTAGCCAAATGGACCTGCAGGACTCCCCGTTAGAAAATGCAGACAAAGAATTGTTTACATCTGGGAGTGGCTTTGTAGAAAATGGAGTCCAGAAGGCAAGCTATGCTGCTGTTGGCCTGAACCATGTTGTAGAAGCAAAAGCCCTTGCCCCAAGCACTTCCACTCGGGAAGCAGAGCTCAGATCCCTAGTCAGGGCTCTTTAACTCAGGGAAGGAAAAAGACTTAATGTATATCTTGCCTCTGAGTATGGATTCCTAGTGTGTGGAAAGAGGAGGTTGTGGAGTGCTAGGAGCTCCCCCACAAAACATAAAAAAGTGATTCTGTCCCTTCTTGAGGCAGTTCAGCTCCCTGCCCAGGTAGCTGTCACGCACCATGAAGGGCCCCAGCAGGCAATTCTTTAACCAGCCAAGGAGACAGCTGAGCTGGTGAAGCTGCCAAACAGGCGGCTCAGACAGAGTGGCTTGGCCCCTTGGCTCCTGTAACCCATGTTCCCACTATAGGAAGGAGGGGCACTGGGAAAGGGACTGCTCATTCCATCCTGAGAAGCCGGGACAGAACAAATCTACCCAACCTGCTCCTCTTGTTACTAGCCTCTTCCTAGCCATTTTCTTCTAGACAAAGACTTAAATCAGGCTGTAAAATACATCATTAACTTGGGACAAGTTCAGCAGGCGATCTCCCGATATGATAATAAGATGTGACCTCAGCCAGGTCATGGAGTTTCAGATCATTTCCCCGCTAGCCCAAGTGCACAGGTCCTACTCAAGACATGGCGAGAAGGAAGCCCAGAGGCTCAGTTTACTGAGAGATGAAAGAGTCCATCATACCAGGTTTCCTTGGCCACTGCAACAGCTGTACAGTTGGAAGGACTTGTCTCTAGAATGAAATCTTTTGCTTCCAATGGACAACAAGCCTGCTTGGAGAAAACAGTCTACTCCTGTAAACCTGTAGAGGACCCCAAGTATTTGTTCAAGAAGCTGCCTCTGGAAGACAGCAATGGTTAAGTAACATCCATATATAAATCATATATACCATATATAAATGATATATACCATATATAAATGATATATACCAGGGCATATGCAGACTATCATCAGGACCCTGGCTTGCTGCCCACCAACTGCACAATTCATAACCTGAACCTCACCATTCTCAATGACACCAGGGGACATTCGAATTTGTGCTCCTCTTGGAATTGTTTTCCCTTGAGGCCACCCTAATAACCTCCTGTGGTCCACTGCCTGCTTTCCCTATACTTTTCCTCTGTTGGCTCAGGCCTATTCTTGCAGAGACAATGTATGATTCACAGATAAATGTGCCTTGGGATTGATAGGGATAAATGGAGTAACCACAACTGCACTCCCCAACATCAGGCCTCTGTCTAAGCAAGGCAAGGCCTTGGCATGGTGCTAGCAGGAATAGGCCTGACTATTGGCCTAGCAGCCCCTTGGAGAGACCTGACATGACAGATTGGTCATGTAGTGCACCAGACTGGGCAGGCTCTAGAAGGCGTGAAGCCCTCCCTCAATTCTCTCAATAATGCGGTGTTGGATAACCATTGGCCCTGGGTTACCTACCGGCAGAACAAGGAGATGTATGCATAGTCACGAACACCTCCTGCTGTGCTTAGATAAATACTACAGGGCAAGCAGAGGTGAACAGCCAAGCAATCTACCATCAGACAACGGGGCCCAGCAGAGGAGTCAGTTCCAACTGCTGCCTCAGCACCTCTCTCTCTACAAGCTGGTTTCTTCCTTCCTTAGGACCGTCGGCAGTTATCTTTCTTTTGATTTTTGGACCATGCTTGTTTAACTTCCTGGGAAACCTTTTGTGTTCTAGATTGCAACAACTTTACTGACCGTGCATGCTTCCAGTGTGTTCCAGAAGCCCTCAGCCCTAGCACATCGGCCCCTTAAGCTGCAGGAGAGTTCCATTCCTCTCAGATAAAGGTAAAGGTGTAGGAATGACACTTGCCTTCAGCAGGAAGTAGCTCCGGAAGAAGAGACGTTTGCCCAAAATCCCTTAAGATGAAGATGAAATGTCTCAGGGGCAATGAAGCAGGTTGGCTGACTTCCTGTGGTGACCTGGTCTAAGGGAGAAGAACAAAGCCCCTTACTCAAGCTCTAGCTCACCTGACTTTCAGTCAATCAGCCCCCTGAAGTAGGGGGCTAGGGACTTACCTGAAGCCCTGAGTATGTAGTTAGACTTAAATTCCAACCTGGAGTTACCCCTTCCTCATTTTAATGCTAAAAATCACACCCGGAGGTGGAGATTTAAATTGTTGATGCCACATGCCATGTATGAAGAAGCATGCCAGCCACTGCATCAGTGCTAGAAAAACACCCCCTCTGCACACCCTGACGCCCACCTACCTTGCTGGGAGAAAATGGAATCCAGGCCGAGAGCAAACCCCAGCCAAAGATGTGCAGCCTCCAACCAGGCACCGGCATGAGGTGGCCAGGCAGGGGGGCGGAGGGTTTCTGCTGGCATGGTTTTATTAGATCTGCATGAGTATTGCCAAGGTTGGCTGCCCAGGGCCCCTGTTGTAAGGAGGATGACGGTGACCTGGACGGCAACCAAAGACCTCACACTGGGAGAGCACAGCCAGGCTTAGGAGCAGGATTCTGTTCCAGCGCTCCTCAGTAGGCCTTCTACGCTGCCTGGGACTACGGGAAGCACATTTTCTGTGCAGGAGCCATTTCCCACCATCTCAGGCCTACATTCTTATCACCCCCATGGCCCCCAAGCTGTGTGCCCTTCCTGTGAAAGCTGCTGGCCCTCTGGATGCCAGTCAAGGCTACTGTGGCGAATACCCAGCACAGTGTCCAGCATGTAGGAAGTAAATAAATACTTGCAGAACAAATGAATAAATGAATGCTTTACCTTATATGACCTCATACAGGCTGTAGTGTAGGAGCCTTACCTGCTTCCTGCTTGCAACCCCAGAGACCTGCCAGGGTCCCAGTGTTAGGACAAGCCCCAGCCCACATGCCAGCCCAGCCTCTGCAGCAGAACCAGCACGGTGGTGCTTCCCCCAGGCATTCCAGCCTCCGGAGGCAGCTGCAGGCCCCCTGGGCCCACATGGTCCCAGAGCCTTCCAAGCACCAGGCTCTGGGCGGAGTCCTGCAGGCTCAGGGAAAGTGCTTCCTTTCTGCCAAGTGGACTCAGCACATTGGGAGTGGCCTTCCACTGGGAGAGGTGGAGCAGTGGGACCCGAGGCCACCGGCGTGTGTCCACTGAAAAGCGGCCTGCCTTCTCCCTCGCTGACTGGGATGGGTACCTGAGCTCACAGATGCAGAGCTCTGGAAATAGAGACCCTCAGAGCCATGCTGGTGATGCCACCCGAGGGCCTCCTCAACGCCGGCCCCTGCTGGCATCCTCCAAGCTGCAGGAGGAAGAGATCCAAGGGAAATCCCACACCTGCTCGACCCACTCTGTCCCCAGCCTACGCCCTCTCCCAACCTGGCAAAGGGGTGTGAACTCAAGGTCTAGGCCCAACAGAGAAGCCCCACACCGCCCGCAAGCGTGACCTTGCCTGTCCCTTTGCTCTCCCAGGTCCCAGTGAGGCTCTGCACCTGGACTGGGCAGGAACGGCCTTCTGCAGGCTGACTTTGCTCGATGGCCCCGTACCCTCCCTCTGGGCTCCTGCACCCTATGCTGCTGCCCCCACCTGGGCTGTAAGCCCCACCCCTTGTGCCTCAGCCATCCCTTCTGACTGACCTTGCTGTGGGCAGGCTTTCATGGGGTCCTTCTGCACATGCAGGATTTGGCCCAGCCCCGGCACAGAGCCCAGCCAGCCTGTCTGTGACATGGGGCAGTGGGGAGGGGAGGGAATGAATGAATGACTGAACCAAGGACCCACCATGGGCAGGACCAAGCTGTAGAGAGGCAGCACTGCCCTGCTTCGAGGGATCTTAGGCTCCAGAGCCAGGTGCAGAGCCTGCAGGGCATCTTGGTTTCTGACCCTAAGGGTTGCAGGCGTGGCTTCCCTTCATGGGTGAGGTTGTATCTGGAAGATACAGCAGAGGTTTGCAGGGTGGGCCCTAGGAAGGCCATTGGGGAGGCTGGGCACTGGCACAGCTTGCACCTAAGGGCATAACAACTCCGCACCTACTTATCCTCAAAGCCAAAAGAACCCCAGGAATTCAGGGACAAGAGGGCTCTGGGTGGTGTCATGGGAGGCTTCCTGGAGGAGGCAGAGGAGAGAATCTGAGGAGAGGGTAGAATGAGGGAGACCTGCAGGCAGGGCACAGTCAGTGGCAGTGGCAGGCACCTGAGCTTGGCCAGCATCCAGGTATGGGTGTTGTGGGACTCACTGTAATAGGAGTGTGCTCTGGTTACTACCTGTGAGCCAGGCTTTCCTGGGGGTGGGCTGTGGGAGTGCCCGGAGGGTTCCCAAGGCCCATGAGAGCTGGAGGCTGGGGTAGGCAGGCTTTGTGGCATGAGCTGGTGAAGAGGCACCCCTGCCAAGCTACTCACCGCTCCACACTACCTCCTGCCTCAGTTTCCCCAAGGTGCTCAGGACAAGAAGCACCTTGTGCAGAAGAAAGCCCTCCTGAGGGGGTCCCTCTGTGGGCAGACGTGCTGTCAGGCAGACCACCTCCTGCCCTCAGGGCCCTCAGCAGACAGGGCTGGCTCTCAGCCTGCAGACCCAGCCCAGGTACCCACTTGCCTGCCCTGGGTCACACCCTTGATCCAAGGGGTGTGCACCTGGCCTCCCCTAGATGTTTTGGCCTTGTCTACAGAAGTCATAGTCCCTAGTCCCTTCGGGAAACTCCTGAATTTGTCGCAACTGGGTAGAGTCCATCTCCGTACCCTCCTCCCACCAGTGCGCAGCATCCCGCCTCTGCCCCTCCTGTGAGTTGTACCTCTGGCCTTCGGTGAGGTGTGGCCATGGTCCAGCTGCCGGTGTGGCCAGGGACATTCATTCAGCAACGGTGACAGCTGTGTCTGAGGGTCCCACAGAAGTGCGAGGTGGGATGCCACTCCAGGGGTCCCCAACAGGCAGCAAGAGTGGGTGGCCTCACAAAGCCGGTTCAGTCTGGGGACTTCTCTCGGGAATACTCCTGGAGAGGCCACAGCCCCCACCCCATCTCTTAGCCACGTCCTCCTCCTGCCCACCTCCCCCAGGGCGTCCCCCAGCCAACCTGGAAACAAGGACTGCGAGTCCTGTCTCCTGGCCCAGAAGGCAGCTGGGGTCTCTGGGGACAGCCTGCTGGGCTGCGCCTTACCCTCCCCAGGCCTGTGAGGGGCACGGCGACTGTCCTGGCCTGCCCGGGCTGTGCCTCAGGCCCCAAGCCTGTGCAGCCTCTGCGGCTGCCTGCAGCCCTCAAGGGTCTTTCTTAGCTGGGCTAGGGGGAGCAGGACACTTAGCTGTTTGCTTCCCGGAAGCCCAGCAGAGGCTTTGGGGCCCAGCGCTATTGGCAGCCTCCCCCTCAGTACAACTTCCCCTTGGCACCCAGGCCCTCTCTCTTCTCCCACCCCCTCTCACTCCCAAACTGCACAGCTCTTGGCACCCCCTTCTTACCACCCCCAGCACTTGGCAAACACATCCAGAGGAGGCCTTTGCTAAAAGGAGTCTGGGCCATGTGTCGGCACGGCCCTGTGGCATCCACCAGGGGAACCCTGGCTGCAGGCTCCTCTCCCTCTTGCTGCAGGGTCACTGACTTCTAGGCATCTGGAGTGAGGGTCTCCAGGGAGGTCATGCCCTGGCAGGCCAGAAATTGGGAGCCTCATGAGGGACTCTGAGAGGGTTGAGTGGTTCGCTCAGGCCCCACATCCACAGGGGTGGACTTAGACTTGAATCCACTGCCCTGGGCTTCACCAGCCAGTTCCCCTTCCGGGACCGAGAGCCCCACCCCGAGGCTGACCCAGTGAACTCAGGATCTGAGTGGACTTTGGGACCTGCCCTCCAGACTTGGGCCTTCAAAAGTTTCAAACACTTTCCAGCCTATGGGCTCTCATTTCACCAACAGAACCCCCTGGCTGGCCAGTAGAGCAGGCAGCATTAGCCTATTTTTCAGGCAAAGTGAGTCTGTGGAGAAGAGTGGAAGATGGGAGACTGGGGCCAGATCTGAAGCCTGTGGGCCCCAGAACCACCGAGACCGAGAACCACCAGTCGGGTCCCCAGGAGGACGGAGCATGGCCAGGTTGCAGGTTACTCTCGGATGATGCTCATGGTCCCCACGGTCTGCTGGGCCCCGTCACAGCCCCCACAGCCTGCCAGGGCCCGTGAGCTGCGCTGCTCTTCTAGATGTGTTTTCTGGGTGCTGGGAGTGGTACAAAGCGGGTGCCGAGAGCCGCGCAGTTTGGGAACGAGAGGGAGAGGCAAGCAGAGGCAGGTGCGATGGTCCCATCCTGCAGGTGAGGAAACTCCAGGTCCTGCACAGTATCGGGGAGCAGCGGGCGGGCAGCAGAGGAGGCTCTGCGGGGTGCCCAGTGAAGCCAGCCAGCCACAAACCTCCTTCTCCCCATCTTCCCCGGCTCCACGGCTCCCTGGGCCCGGGTCCCTCTTGCCCCCTGTTGTCCTAGGTGACTTGGATCAGGCCCCCACAGCCAACACTTCCTCTTCACAGCACTGTTCCTCTGTTTCTCTGGGGTTTTCCTTGGTCCCAGGACTCTGCCAGACACACACATGCCCCTTTAATTCTGGGGACAACTTGGGGCTGGAGGGATCATGATCCCCACTTCATGGATGAAGAGTGCTAAGGAGAGGAAGGAGATGGCCACGCAGCCCACACTGCAAAAACCTGGTCTGCCAGAGCCCAGAGCCAGGCATCTCAGCACACAGTGTGGCCATGGCAGGGGAGCCGCAGGCCCTACCCTCCTCCTGCCTGGTCCATTGAATCTGACCCCCCAAAGCCGCTGGGCCTCCCTGGCCCTGCTCGTGATGAGATGCAGCGGGGTGGCTAAGCTCTGGAATGGCCCTCATCTTCCCTCTGGGGGCAGGACAGCTTCCTCCCTCCCTCCCACACTAGCCTTGGTCAGTCGTGGGGGCAGCACTCGGGGGCTGGACCAAGCCTGGTGCGCTCCGGGGTTGGTGTGTGAGTGCAGTCTGAATAGTGTGCAGGTGCGTGCCCAAGTGTATATGTGCTTACAGGTGTATTCACATGCAAATGTGTGAATGTGAGTGTATGCGAGTAAATGCAAATGTGTGCGTGTGTGTGTGTAAATGTTTGAGTGTCAGTGTGTGAAAGAGGATGTGTTATGTGTGAGTGCACATGTGAGCCAGTGTGTGTCACTGTGATGTGTGAGTGTGCTTGTGTGTGTACGTGTGTGAGTAGATGTACGTGTGAATATGCTTGTGTGAGTGCTTCTCTGTGTGTGAGTGTACTGTATGAATGCATTGTGTGTGTGAGTGTGCATGTGCGGGAATGTGTGTACCTGTGTGTGTGTGTATGTCTATTGTGAATGTGTCTGTGAGTGTGCACGTGAGTGCAGTCTGTGTGTTTGTGTGAGTGCATGCGTGTGTGTCTGTGTGTGTATTTTGTGTGAGTGCACATCTGTAAGTGTGTATATGTGTGCATGTGTATGCATATGCTTGTGAGTGCATGCCTGTGTGTGTGTGCATGTGTAGGAGTGTGTGTACATGTGCGCATGTGCTTGTGTAAGTAACGTCTATGTGTGTGAATGTGTGTGTGTATTTTGTGTGAATGCGTGCATGTGTGCATTTGTGGGTATATGTGTATGTGTGTGCCTGTGCTTGTGTGTGAGTACATGTCTGTGTGTCTGGACTGTGTATGTGAGTGTGTGTGTATGTATTGTATATGCGTGTGAGACAGGAAGGGGAGGAAGAGGTGCAGGGCTGAAGCCGGGGGCGTCTGCAGAGCAGATGGGGCTGTGGTGGAGAGGTTTGGGGTGTACTGGATGCTGTGGTTCACACCAGATGCCAAAGCAGGATTCCATGTGCAGGAACATTTTGCCAGAAACGCCTGTGAAGGATGAGAGGGAACAGGAGTGGGAGGCGAGAGCTGTGGGACACTGCATAGCTCTGACAGTCACAGAAGGAGGGGGGCCTCCTGGACGGCGGGGCCATTCTGAGACGTCAGCCAGCCTGAGACCTCCCAGCCAAAGCTGCCCTAAGAGGAGGCCACGGAGGAGCAGCCCCCGCCATGCCCCATCATCAGTTGGGAGCACCCTAGGGCTGGCAGGTGGGGCCAGCTCCTCCTCTCGGCTGAAGGACCCCGAGGGTGCACTGCCAGGGCTGCCCAGCGGGGGTGCTGGTGGTTCAGTTATGAGTTTGGCTCCATTCCCACCCTCTGTACTTGGTTTCAGAGGCAACTCTGCAAGCCACATTTGCACTTTGCCAGCGGGGGCTCCAAGAGGCAGCCTGAGTGATGGTGAGCTGGAGGCTGTCCCTGGGCACCACCTTAAACAGGGTAACTCATCTATCTGCCTGCCAGGCTGTGGTCAGGGGGGTGCTGAATTTCCATCCCACATCGTGGGCAGAGCACTTCAAGGCAGTGTGCTCGGAGACAGAAGCCCTTGCGGATGTTCTCTGCCTGGCTGGTGAGCTCCTAATGACCCTTCCGGGGCCACCTCCAGTGCCCCCAGTTGTAGGCCCTGCAGGAGCAAGCCGTGGCTCAGCCCCAGTCTGCAGGGAAGGCAAGCCGAGCTGTCCCAGGTGAGCCCTGAAGCCTGCTGGGAGCTGAGAGGGAAGCCTAGACACCCTTGTTTATCTAGTTTGCCACCTCCTTGCTCCTGGAAAATACCAGCCGCACCCCACACTGAGGAACAAACGTATCCCTGCCTCCTGGCTCCTGGCTGACTAGATCAGGTGGAAACATGTGCACCTGCCTGCCTGGGAACCCAGTATGAATCATCTTTGTCCTCCACCTCCCCGCCCCAGTCTCTGCTCCCAAAGGAGCCAGCACAGCTCAGGGAGGGGCCGGCCTGGACATGCCTGGGCAAGCATTCATGGTGCAGCTGTGTACCACACTCAGTGAGCCTGGAGCCCAGAGGCTGGGATCCTTCAAAATGGGTTTCCGAAAGCTGGTGTACTCCCTGCTCCAGGAGGCCAGAGGCAGCAGGGAGAAAGGGGTTGCAGGGACAAGGTTCTTGGTGCGAAGGAAAGAGGGGAAGAAGCAGGGTGGCCAAGAGCAGGTGCTGGGACACCTTGCAATGCCCAACTTTTTCCTGGTGGCTCCCCGGCTCATGACCCTTTAAGAGCCCCATAAGCCTGAGCCCCCAGCTGCTCTCTGATCCCTTTGTGAAGTGTTCTGTGTCTCTGAGCAAACTGGCATTCCTTTGCTTCCCCCAAACTCTGTTCCTAGATCCGAATACATCCTCCAATCATGATGACCAGGGCCAGGGCTCAGAATGTGAGCAGTGGCGGCCCGAAATAATGGAAAGGATCAGAATCCAGTCTAAATTTATTCAAGTGCAAAGCTGAGAATGACCATCTAGGTAACACAGACCCCAAAAGAATGAGGCCAGTGCTCCGAAGCTGAAAAGTTAAGGTCTTGCTTTTATATACAGATAAGACAAAGGCATTTAACAGGCTTCCCTTTTTTTTTTTTTTGGTCCAAGGCCAGTTTATGAGATACAGCAATTTGATTACAACTTGTTTTCCTTTTCCAGTTTAAAAGTATATTTAACACTCCATCTTAGACAATGTGAGAGTCATGAAGTCTTTGTCTAGGAGAAGTAAAAGAAAAGCCAGTCTATAATGAGATCAACAGTGAAGAAGGAAGTGGTCTTCTCTGGTACCCTGTTGTCTTTTACAACATACTGCAAAATGATGTCGGTAAAGGAGAGGCTAATATAATGAGAAGCACAGAGGTTACTGCTGCCTGTTTACATGATTCAGGTCCTATAGTCACACTCCTTTAAGTCTCAAAATAATTTAAAGTTTCAACAGGTTTGATTTTGAATTACTTCATGTTTACAGCAGGATCAGCATTAATGTATGTCCAGAGTCAGGCCACAGTGTGGGGTCACACTCCAGACTCAGCCTGTGACCACAGTCAGAGATCAAAGTGTGTCCAGAGTCATGCATAGTGTGAGAGTATGACTCAAAGTGTGGGAACAGGTCTCAGTATGTGATCAGAATCAGGGCTCAGTGTCAGATCAGGGCTCAGTGTGTGACCAGGATTGGGGCTCAATATGTATCCAGGATCAGGGCTCAATATGTGTCCAGAGTCAAAACAGAATGGAAGCATGATCAGTGCTCAGCGTACAGCCAGGGTCAGAGCTAAGTGTGTGTCCAGGGTCAGGGCTCAGGGTGTGACCAGGGTCTAGGTTCAAGCCATGCCTGTGAGAACATCTACTGTGGAACGATGATTGAAGGGCATGAACTGTGGCCTTAGCTTCATTATCTTGGCATTTTATCTCCTGAGACAAGCCATTCCCAGGTCTTCTTCAAGCTACCAAAGACAGAATGGTACTGCCTGCATGGCAAAACAAGACCCAGGATGTGGTCTTCTGGGGACCAGGACAACAGCTGCTCTAAGCAAGACCAGCTCACGTGGCCTCGGAAGTGTGGCGATTGCCCTGAGGAGCTCTGCCAGCCACACAAACCCCACCATCGAGCCCCACACTTCTATAGGCATTGCCACATTTTTGATAGAAACTTACTACTTTTATAATTGTTTTAGATTTACAGAAAAGTTGCCAAAGGCATGCATCCTCATGCCTGGTTAATTTGTTGTTGTTGTTGCTTTTTTTTTTTTTGGTAGAGATGGGATCTCACTATGTTGCCCAGGCTTGTCTCAAACTCCTGGGCTCAAGTAATCTTCCCACCTCAGCCACCCAAAGTGCTGGGATAATGGACGTGAGCTACCTCATCCAACCGAAATCTCTATTTCTTTCTTTCTTTCTTTTTTCTTTTCTCTCTTTCTTTCTTTCTTTCTTTTTTTTTTGAGTGCCCTAAACCCTGGAATGCTGCAACTCTTACAGACTCCTAGATATAAAACTTTGGTAGATTTGGGGAAATAAAGGAGAATTCCCTGGGTTACCAGGTAAAAAGTCTCTCTCTTCCTTCTCTTTCTGGCAGAGGAAGTCTCTGCAGCAGGCTGCCTGAGTTGGGGGAGGGATAAGGTGGTCACTCTAATGGCCATGACAGCTGGCACTGCACAGGGTCACATGTAAAGCCTTGCAGCCCAGCACAGTACTGGGGCTCACCCCACGCCTGTAGTCGCTACTGCCTGGCTGTTGCTGAAGTTTATACCAGGCCAAAGACACTTTATTCAGCAGAAAAGAGTTTGTCCCGTCAGGACAGTGGAGTCCCTGCTGGTCCAGGGTGGGTCTAGAAACACTGTCCAGAAACAAAGGCATGGAATCCGGGGGTTCAGGAGTCTCCCTGGTGCTTTATTTTAGTGTGGCTGAGCTGACACCCAAGTTACATGACAAAGCCCTCTGTATTCTTCCTTCTCCTTTCTCCAAGTAGAACGAGTCCCTGAGCTGCACTGCCTGGAATTGGGGGGTGAGTGACACAGGCACACCCTTGGCCACCACAGCTGCTGTCACACCTGAAGTCTACACCTCTGTGTTAGTCAGGGTTCTCTGGAGGGACAGAACTAATAGGATAGCTGTATATATAAAAGGGAGTCTGTTCGGAGAATTGATTGACACAATCACAAGGTAAAGTCCCACAATTAAGCCGTCTGCAAGCTGAGGAGCCAGGAAGCCAGTCCGAATCCCAAAACCTCAAAAGTAGGAAAGCCGATAGTGCAGCCTTCAGTCTGTGGCCAAAGGTCTGAGAGCCCCTGGCAAATCCCTGGTGTAGGTCCAAGAGTCCAAAAGATGAAGAACTTGGGGTCGGATGTTTGAGGGCAGGAAGCATCCAGCACGGGAGAAAGAGGGAGGCCGGAAGACTCAGCCAGTCTAGTCCTTCCATGTTCTGCCTGCTTTTATTCTGACCTTGCTGGCAGTTGATTAGATGGTGCCCATTCAGATTGAGGACGGGTCTGCCTTTCTCAGTCCATTGACTCAAATGTTCATCTCCTTTGGCAGCACCCTCACATACCACCCGGGAACAGTACTTTACATCCTTCAATCCAACCAAATTGACTTTCAGTATTAACTCTCACAACCTCCAAGACCAGTGTGGCACGAGGGCTTACCCGAGGACTACAGTCCGTGTGTCCTGACTGCTACCTAAATTTATTCTGAGCCCCAAGCCACACTCGTCAGCCAATGGTGAGGCTGGTTGGGACTCAGTTTCCTCTTGCTGGGGCGGAGGATTCCCCTCCGGCCCAGCACTGTCCTAAATGCTCCTTCCATGGGCACTGGCAGAATTCTGTCCCGTGCTGTGTTCCACTGTGACAGGGCAGTGCTGAGCTCCGGTGCAATGTTGCACACTCATTTTGCTGTCTCTCTCCCAGGCCCACAGATTGTTTCTCTATGCTGTGCTGCCTGGGGCTGGGGGAGGGGTGATGGACATAATGCAAGACTGTCTTTCCTAGCTTTTCTTTCTTTTTTTTTTTAATTATTATACTTTAAGTTCTAGAGTACATGTGCACAACGTGCAGATTTGTTACATACGTATACATGTGCCACGTTGGTGTGCTGCACCCATTAATTCATCATTTACATTAGGTATATCTCCTAGTGCTATCCCTCCTCCCTCCCCCCACCCCACGACAGGCCCCGGTGTGTAATGTTACCCACCCTGTGTCCAAGGGTTCTCATTGTTCAATTCCCACCTATGAGTGAGAACATACGGTGTTTGGTTTTCTGTCTTTGCGATAGTTTGCTCAGAATGATGGTTTCCAGCTTCATCCATGTCCCTGCAAAGGACATGAACTCATCCTTTTTTATGGCTGCATAGTATTCCATGGTGTATATGTGGTACATTTTCTTAATCCAGTCTATCATTGATGGACATTTGAGTTGGTTCCAAGTCTTTGCTATTGTGAATAGTGCTGCAATAAACATATGTGTGCATGTGTCTTGATAGCAGCATGATTTATAATCCTTTGGGTATATGTCCAGTAACAGGATGGCTGGGCCAAATGGTATTTCTAGTTCTAGATCCTTGAGGAATTGCCACACTGTCTTCCACAATGGTTGAACTAGTTTATAGTCCCACCAACAATGTAAAAGTGTTCCTATTTCTCCACATCCTCTCCAGCACCTGTTGTTTCCTGACTTTTTAATGATAACCATTCTAACTGGTGTGAGATGGTATCTCATTGTGGTTTTGATTTGCATTTCTCTGATGGCCAGTGATGTTGAGCATTTTTTCATGTGTCTGTTGGCTGCATAAATGTCTTCTTTTGAGAAGTGTCTGTTCATATCCTTTGCCCACTTTTTGATGGGGTTGTTTGATTTTTTTTTTTTAAATTTGTTTAAGTTCTTTGTAGATTCTGAATACTAGCCCTTTGTCAGCTGGGTAGATTGTAAAAATTTTCTCCCATTCTGTAGGTTGCCTGTTCACTCTGATGGTAGGTTCTTTTGCTATGCAGAAGCTCTTCAGTTTAATTAGATTCCATTTGTCTATTTTGGCTTTTGTTGTCATTGCTTTTGGTGTTTTAGTCATGAAGTCTTTGCCCATGCCTATGTCCTGAATGGTATTGCCTAGGTTTTCTTCTATGGTTTTTACAGTTTTAGGTCTAACATTTAAGTCTTTCATCCATCTTGAATTAATTTTTGTATAAGGGGTAAGGAAGGGTTCCAGTTTCAGCTTTCTACATATGGCTAGCCAGTTTTCCCAGCACCATTTATTAAATAGGGAATCCTTTCACCATTTCTTGTTTTTGTCAGATTCGTCAAAGATCAGATGGTTGTAGATGTGTGATGTTATTTCTGAGGGCTCTGTTCTATTCCATTGGTCTATATCTCTGTTTTGGAACCAGTATCATGCTGTTTTGGTTCCTGTAGGCTTGTAGTATAGTTTGAAGTCAGGTAGCGTGATGCCTGCAGCTTGGTTCTTTTGGTTTAGGATTGTCTTGGCAATGCGGGCTCTTTTTTGGTTCCATATGAACTTTAAAGTAGTTTTTTCCAATTCTGTGAAGAAAGTCATTGGTAGCTTGATGGGGATGGCATTGAATCTATAAATTACCTTGGGCAGTATGGCCATTTTCACAATATTGATTCTTCCTATCCATGAGCATGGAAGGTTCTTCCATTTGTTTGTGTCCTCTTTTATTTTGTTGAGCATTGGTTTGTAGTTCTCCTTGAAGAGGTCCTTCATATCCCTTGAAAGTTGGATTCCTAGGTATTTTATTCTCTTTGAAGCAATTGTGAATGGGAGTTCACTTATGATTTGGCTCTCTGTTTGTCTGTTATTGGTGTATAGGAATGCTTATGATTTTTGCACGTTGCAAAATCCCTATTTCAACATCTTATATTCCTGTGGTCCATTTGTCACAATTAATGAACCAATATTGACCCATTATTATGAGCTGAATCCACACTTAATTCAGATTGGCTTCATTCTCCCCTACTGTCTTTTTCTCATCCATTACACCCTCCAAGAGCCTGTGTGACACATACTCATCGTGTTTCCTGAGGCTCCTGTGGGCGGTGACAGTTTCTCAGACTTGCCTTGTTTTTCGTGACCTTGACAGTTTTCAGAGGTACTGGTTGACTATTTTATGGAGTGTCTCTCAATTTTCCTGGTGTTTTCCTCGTGGTTAGACTAGGATGGTCATTTTGAGAAGACTGAAGCAGAAATAAATCACTGTTTCTGTCACCACATCAACGGTGCGCACTGACATTGGGATTCACCACTGTTGATGCTGACCTTGACTACTTCCATGGTGTTGTATCTGCCAGGTTTCTTTCCTGGTAATGTTTCTTCCCTGATATGGTTTGACTGTGTCCCCGCCCAAATCTCATCTTGAATTCCCACTTGTTGTGGGAGGGGCCTAGTGGGAGGTGATTGAATCATAGAGGCAGGTCTTTCCCATGCTGCTCTCATGATAGTGAGTTAAGTCTCATGAAATCTGGTGGTTTTAAAAATGGGAGTTTCCCTGCACAAGGTCTCTCTCTTTGTCTGCTGCCGTCCATGTAAGACCTGACTTGCTCCTCCTTGCCTTCCACCTTGATTGTGAGCCCTTCCCAGCCATGTGGAATTGTAAGTCCATTAAACTTCTTTCTTTTGTAAATTTGGCAGTCTCTGGTATGCCTTTCTAGCAGCGTGAAAACAAACTCATACATCTCCCACCCCATTTCCATGCTGTCATGGTTGGAAGGAAGTCACCAAGTGCAGCCACATCTGAGGGGTGGTGATTTAAGCTCCACCTTTTCAAGCAAAGTATCTATGTAAATTATTTGGAATTCTTATGCAGCAGATGGGTGTTTTCTCTCCAATATCTTTCTTTCTTCAATCCTTTATTGATATCATTATGAGCTTTTAAACATTTATTTTATGCACAGGATTATAATCCAATACTGTTATTTATGTTGCTGCTCAAATTGTTCCAGCTCTGGCCATTAGAATGGTTTTCAGCTGCCTGATCTATTCCTTTCACAATCCACACCATTCGGGGTCTTATTTTTTTAGGATTTTCTTCTTTTCTGGCCACACATGGTCTTCCACAACCCAAATGTCCTTCAACTGATGAACTGGTTGACAAATGTGCTCTATTCACATGAAGTACATTCCGTGGAATCAAGCACTGACATAGGTGATAACAAGGTGAACCTTGAGAACTTGGTGCTCAGGGAGAGAAGACAGACACAGAGGCCACGTAGTGTATGATCCCCTTTGCATGAAAAGTGCAGAACAGACAAATTCACGTGGAGAGAAATTGGAGCAGGGGTTATCAGGGGCTGGGAGCAGGGAAGCTGGCACTGATTGCTGATGGGCACGTTTCTTTTTGGAGTAAAAACATCCCAAAATTAGATTGTGGTGATGGTTGCACAATCCTGCGACTATGCTGTACTAAAACCACTGAACTGTTCACTTTAAATGGGTGAATTTCATGACATGAATTATATCTCAATAAAGAAGTTTGGTTTTGGTTTTGGTTTTGTTTTGTTTTTAAAGGTACTTCGGCCAGGTGTGGTGGCTCACGCCTGTAATCCCAGCACTTTGGGAGGCTGAGGTGGGCGGATCACGAGGTCAGGAGATCAAGACCATCCTGGTTAACACGGTGAAACCCCATCTCTACTAAAAATACAAAAAATTAGCCAGGCATGTTGGTGGGCGCCTGTAGTCCCAGGTACTCAGGAGGTTGAGGCAGGAGAATGGTGTGAACCCTGGAGGCGGAGCTTGTAGTGAGTTGAGATCACGCTACTGCACTCCAGCCTGGGCGACAGAGGGAGACTCAGTCTCCAAAAAAAAAAAAAAGTACTTTAGGCTCATACTGTGTTCCCCATCCCACCCCTAGAATCAGTCCTTTCTCCAGGTAGTGCTCCCTCCTGTGAGTGGAGGAGGATGTCAGGAGTCAAGATACAGGGGCTGAGTGGGCACTGCTGGTTGCTGGCTGGGTTTTGGGCCTCCCCATCCACTGCTGAGCCCAACCCAGAGCAGCCTTCAGTGCTGGTCAGCATTGCTGTCAATCTTTTTCTTCAGACAACCAATTGCAGGCTTGGAGAGACTGGGGGGCTGGTCCAACATCCCACAGCATGGGCATGAGTGGGCTGAGACCTGAACCGGATCTGGTGGCTGTAGATACCTTTCAAGATGCCCCCGTCTCTCCCTGCAGAAGGAATTGGGATTCCTTGTGTCCTCTCTCTGGTTCGAGCCCAGGCCATGAACTCCCGAGAGTGACCCTGCATTCCCCTGGCACAGGGGTCCTCCTGGAGCACATGGGCATGGGAGCCCCATGCCAGCATCCAAGTCCCCAGCACGGCTCCTTTCCTGTACCGGCTGCCGGCCGAGGGGTCTTAGCTGAAATCCTGACTCCTCCACTGGCACCCGGACCCAGTTTTCCCTGTGTGAATTGGGCAGGGAGGTGGCACTGGCTACACTCCCAGGATCCTCCTCTACTCGGACAAGCTCATGCCACTAGGGTACCACTTGGGCCTCACCCATTCTGGGCCAGGGACTGGAGGGCCCCAGAGGGTGTAATTGGCCCTGGGCAGTCTCAAGGGGGTGTTGTGGGGCTCAGCAGGCATCAGGTGGAGGAGCAGTGGCCCGAGTGGGCCTTGAGCTGTGATTTATGAAGTGCTTCCTCACTGTGAGGCCAGGACAAGGATGTCCTCCACCCACTGGCTAGAGCTGCCATGAGGTGAATGCAGGTTTCCAACTACCAAACTGGGTGCGAAGAGAACAAGGTCCTGAGAATCTCTAGAGACTCAGTGTGGCTGGCATTTGCCCACTGCAATTCTGGGGCTTGGGTCTAATGCCCCTCCAGCCCCTGCCCCCAGCACTGGCTAGCAAGAGGCAAGGCTGAGAGAAAGGGAAGGATGGAAGGAGGGAAAAAAGGAGGGATGGAGGGAAAGAAAGAGGGAGGAAAAGAGAGAGGGGTGGAGAGAGCAAAAGAGAGAGAGAAAGAGGGAGGGGTGGAGGTAGGGGTGAAGGGAGGGAAAGAAAAATGGGAGGTTGGAGGGGTGAAGGGAGGGAAATAGGGAGAGGGTGGAGGAAGGGAAGGAGGAAGGAGGTCAGAGAAAACTGGAGGGAGGGAAGGAAGGAGGGGTGAAGGGAGGGAAGGAGGAAGGGCTGGATGGAGCGAAGGACTTTCAGAGGGAGGGAGCAGGAGCAGGACTCATCCACCAGTTCACTCAGAGGTCTGGGGTTCCTCAATGGGGTCCCAGGTCCCTTCCTGGAGGTAGGATCGAGCTTCTCTGGGCCAGCAGGTTCCTTGCTGGGATATTGCTCCTGCAGGACCTCACCCCTGCCCTTGTTCCTTCACCGGCCCTGCTCATCCCTGAGTCCCCTCTCAGCCACCCTAGGGAGTTGAGTCTAATGCCAGGCTGGGGAGGCCCCATTAATTATGGCCCTGAGAGAAAGTCTGGGGTGTATTTGGAGAACACACAGCTTATAAAAGACTCGGACTCAGCTTGTAAAATGCCTGATTAGCTTAAAGAGGAATGGCCCAAGCCTTCCCGCAGGCAGAGGAAGCCAGGGCAGCTGGCAGTAGGGCAGCTGGCAGTGGGCGGCCAGGCTTCATTCCAACACCCACCCCCAGCCCGGTCCAGGGCAGCCCCTGCCCTCAGCTCTTCCCTCAGAGCCTTGCCTAAGAGCCCAGAAGGATGTCCCCTCTCCCATACACCCACCCTGTGGGGCTGCAGAATCTTGGCTCCTAAAAGGCCTTTTGAGAAATCATTGAGTTGAGCATTTCTCAGAGCCTTCTGCTGAAGGAAAAACAGCTTTCACAGACTCCCAAGAATATAGACGACAGTTTGAGAACTGTGGTGTGCACGGGGTAAAATCCAGCTGATGACCATACTGAGTTTCCAGGATTCACTACGCCCTGGTGCACCGTCTACACAAGCTAGTCCTCTACTCTCAAGATCCCGCCTCTCCACTCTAGTACTTCAAAATGCAGCCCAGTCCACCTGGCCTTCTCCAGGGAGGGGCGGATGGCCCCGGCACAGCCAGACTGCAAACTGTCATCCCACTGGCCTCATCGGACTGTGATGATTTATGCTAATGCGGGTCCCACCACACACACACTCAGACTCATACACTCACACACTCACACACTGTTTCTCACATTTATACACACACACTCACATACTCACACACTTAGTCACACACTGTCACACACATACATTCAGTCTCACTCTCACATTCTCACACACACACTCATACACTCACTGACTCACTTTCACACTCACATTCACTCATAAACACTCATCCCATGAAATCAACTCACACTCATGCTATACTAACACACACATTCTTACACTCACTGTCACACTTATACACACTCACATTCACTCACATCCACACTCATATACATGCACTCACACACTCGCATCCTCACACTCACACTTGCACACTCACACTCATACACACACTATACTAACATATACACTCATTCACACACTCATACACTCATTCACACACTCATTCACAGTCTCACACTTACACACACTCATACACTCTGACACACACTTTCCCACTCACATACACTCTCACACACACTCATACACATGCACTCACGCTCATACTTGCACACTCATACACTCACACTATACTAACACACTCATACACACACATTCATACACTCACACTATACTAACACACTCATACACACACATTCATGCACTCACACTATACTAACACACCCTCATACACTCACACTATACTAGCACACTCACACTATACTAACACACTCACAATTTACACTCATACACACACACTATACTAACACACTCACACACTCACATTCATACACTCACATACTAGCACACCCTCATACACTCACACTATACTAACACACCCATACACACACATTCATACACTCACATTATACTAACATACTCACAATTTACACTCATGCACACACTATACTAACACACACTCACACTCATACACTCACACTATACTAACACACTCACATCTTACACTTATACACACACTCACACTATACTAACACACTCAAACACAAACTTACACTCATACAGATGCTCACACTCACTGATTCACACACACACATTAGCACACATCCACACACACTTATGCACTAACACACTCACACATAGCATCATGTACACTCTTAGTCTTAAACACTCAATCTCACATTCACTCACATACACTTATACACACGCATTCACTCACATGCATACACATACACTCACACTATACTAACATACACACATTCACACTCACAAACCTTACACTCACACTCACACACACTCATACACTGTCATTCACACACATACACTCACACATCCCCATACATTCACACACACTCATGCTCATACACTAACACATTCTCACACATGCATTCACTCACATACACCTACACATGCACCACACTGTACTAACACACACACTTACATTCACACACACATTCTCACACACACACTCATACACTCACTGTCATTCACACACTCATACACTCATACACACACACGCTCATACAGTAACACACACAGTCTCACACTCTCATACACTCACATGTCACTCACAGTCTTACACTCACACACAGCCTCACACACAGTCACACTCACACATGCACCCATCCACCCCAGCCCCTGTCCTGCCCCTGCAGTGAGAAGGGGCCCAACCTTGTGCGGATTGTTTACTACTCAGGGCAGGGGGAGCCCAGTGCCAGGGTTCCCTCCCCAGACCACTGTTGCTGCTGTACCCTGCCCCTTCTTCGCTTTCACAGACTCAGAGCCCTGAGGCACTGGGATGGAGGGAGGAAGGGCATGTCACAGTCTGCACCATCCACGGTGGCACTGGCAGCTCACCATGCCTTTCCTCCTGGGGCAGCGCCCTGCAGAGAAGCTGGAGAAATGCTCCCTGCCTCAAGGTACCCGTATGGGGCCTCCTGGCAGGTGTGCGTGGAGCCCCTCTCCCACCAGAGGCTGTGTCAGGGCCTGCAACACCTAGCCGTCCTGTCACACCACGGATCTCAGTGCCTCCCAACAGCCCTGACCCTCAACCCCACTGAGGGGTGGGTGAGGAAACCTTCCCAGGGCTGGGCTGAGGACTGAGGTTGTGTCTGCAAAGGCGCCTGCCCCAGAGTCCAGTCCCTGTCCCACCGCAGCTTTGCAGCTCACACGCTGCCAAGACCCACGGCCTGGAAGCCGCTAAGCCCAGAGGTGAGCTGGAGTGAGTGGAGTAAGAGGAGCTGAAAGGAACGGATCCTTCCTTTTCACTGGGGCCAAGGCACTGGGAGCCCACATGCCATGTGTCCCCAAATATGTAAGTTTTCAAAGGAGCAAAAACACAGTCAATAAAATACTGTTGACAAGTATACCATCAACACCACAGGGAAAGCCTGGTGTTCATTCAAATTCCAGACTCCTTGGCCTTCATGCTGGGAGATGGCTGCAGAGAGAGCCAGTTCTAACCCTGGAGCTTGCCTACCCACGACCACCTTCCAGCCTTGGGGTGGGTGCCCAGCAGCTTGGCCTGACTTCCGAGGGTGGATGGAGAAGAGGGCCCTTGGGCTCTCGGGTCTGTGGAGAGGTCGGGAAAGGGATTCAGGCCCTCAGGGGCACCTCTAGGGCACAGGTCTCGACAGACAGAGGGGATCCAGAGTGCTCTAGACAAGGTGATCTTGCTGAGGGGACGGCAGGGGAGAAGCGTGTTCAGGGTAGAAGGCAAGGCCTGGGAAAGGCTGAAGGTGAGCGTCAGTGTCTCATGCAAGGGGTGGAGAGGACTGGAGCCAATCCCAGTGTGGAGGGCAGACAGGGTGAGGAGGGGGAGGTGGAAAGAGACCAGAAGGGGAGCCATCCTGAGGCAGGGAGCCATCGGGGGTTGGAGGAGAGACTCCCAGGGGATGTGAGCTTGTGAGCTGCTGCCCCTCAGCCTCCAGAACCCCAGAGAGACCCTAAGGATAGAAATGGGGCTAGCCTCACTGTAAACAGGCCATGTCCCGTGCCCCCAGAATATCCCTATCACCCCACAGTCCCCCAGGCCTGGCCTGGGGTTGGATGGGTAGTGATTCAGACATGGCTGGGCTGCGCTGTGCACCCGGGCTCTGCCACTGGCCCAAGCTAAGCCTACCCTAGACAGGCAACACCATCCCCAGGAGCTTGCCAGGAATGCACCATTCCAGGCCCCACCCAGGCCTCCACAGCCAGCATTTCGACCGGATCCCAGGGGATCTGTGTGCACACTAAAGCTTAAGCAGCACTGGCTCAGAGCTTCCAGCCTCCAGTGCCTCAGTTTCCCCATTAGAATGGGTTTGGTGACCCCTCCCTGCCCTGGTGCAAGGGAGAGTGCAGAGGGGAGGGGGCCGTACATACTCAGAAGCAGCGGGGAGGGGCTATGCATAATCAGAAGCGTTCTGGGCAGTCCCCCCAGGCTGCAGAGGCAGAGCCATGGCCCTCTGAGAACTCCCAGGACAGGGCCCAAGCTGCAGGGAGTAGGCGCCCAGAGACTCAGGACCAAGGGACAGCAGAGAGTGGGGCACAGGTGTCTTCTGAGAGTCCTGGAGGTGGGGTAAGTGAGGCCTAGTGGCGTGAGTCAGGCCAGCCCTGCTCTCCCCAGTGCACCCTCCAGGTAAATTACCAGGTCTGGCTCACTCAGCAGCCACCATATAAAGGCACCTTCGCACTGTGGCTCCCAGTCCCTGGCGGAAAACGCCGCAATGAGGCTCCTCCTGGTGCTGCTGCTTCTGGCTGCTCTGTGTGCTGCCCTGGGTAAGATGCGGACCACACCTGGGGAGGGATGGGGACAGGCTGGGCACCGCGGGGCCAGGCGCTGGCAGGGTAGGCTTTGCCAAGGATCACCAGCCTGGGTTGGGGGCTGCAGGGAGTTGGGGGAGGCCTCTTCCTATGGGCACAGCTTCTGGTGTCTCTATGGCTTGTGTGGGGAAAGCCCCAATGCTGGTCCTGGGCTCCAGCCTGGGTTCCGTCCCCCTTTTCCCAAGACAGAGGGGAATTCTTGGGATGTTGGACTCTCAGTGCTAAAAAAGGGAAGTTCTAAGAAAACCAGGGCGAGTTCGTCACCACCCTTCTAGCCCCGCTTTACGCGGACCTTGATGACCTGGCTTTGGGGCCGGAAATGGGGCCAGGAGGCAGGGGCTGTGGGTGGGAGGTGACGGAGTGTATGATTATCAGCTGAATAATTATCTAGGGATAATTAACCCCATCAGCTTCTCCCGAGCTGGGGTGAGGGTAGGGGGAAAGGGGGAGGGCTGGGGACTTAGGGGAGCAGCCCTAGCTTGAGGAGGGGCCCGCAGTGGGAAGGCTGGAAAGACAGATGGAGGGGCATCAGGAAAGTGCAGGAGTCAAGGTCGGGCTGCCCAAGCTGGGGTGCCCCATTCAGATCCCTTCAGCCCTGTATGGAAGGGCACAACACCTCCATATATCAGGGTACAACCATGGGAGAGAAGGGGCCAAGGGTGCTGAGTCAGGACATGGGGACAGTGGCCTGGGACACCTGTGCTCTCTGGGGCTCACTTAGGTTTTCTGGGAGGTTGGCCCATATGATGCTGATGGTCAGACAGCGCCTGCTGGGAGCTGGTCACTGCTCCCAGGATCTAATGAGGGTGACCCCTTCATTCCCACCACAGCCCGAGGGCATAGGGACTACCAGGATCCCTGCAGAGAAGTGACGGTAATGTAAGGTCCTTGTTCAGAGGAACCTAGAAGTGTTTCCCAGCCCCACCGGCACCAGGAACCCAGCTGCAGGCAGGGAGAGCAAGGATGGTCAGGGTCGGACCCCAAGAACATGGATATCAGCTGCACAGGTACAGAAGATGCCATCACCCCATGCAGCAGACACCTGCTCTGAGGTCAGAGCAGGTGTGCTTTGCCCAGGGAACTGCTACAGGACACCCCCATCAAGACCATCCTACAGGAAGCCTACAGGGCACCCCCTACAGAAAACCCCTACAGAACATACCTAAAAGACACCCCTACAGAACACCCCCTAAACAACATCCCCTACAGAATACCCCATAAAGGACGCCTCTACAGGACATTCCCTCCAGAGCACTCCCTACAGGACACCTATACAGAATATCTCTACAGGACACCCCTACAGGACCCCTG
Source organism: Trachypithecus francoisi (assembly GCF_009764315.1). Taxonomy (NCBI): domain Eukaryota; kingdom Metazoa; phylum Chordata; class Mammalia; order Primates; family Cercopithecidae; genus Trachypithecus; species Trachypithecus francoisi. Next base: position 98,002,847 of record NW_022681472.1, on the reverse strand, counting down.
TAAAGGGCACTGCTATGGGACACTCCCAAAGGACACCCCTTACAGGAAGGCCCTACAGGACACCCCTGCAGAACACCCCTAGAGGACACCCCTACAGAACACCCCCTACAGGAAACCCCTTCAGGACACCCCTACAGGACCCCTGCACGTGGCACACTTCAGGACACTCCCTACAGGACACCCCTTACAGGAAACCCCCACAGGACACCTTATGGGAAACCCCTAAAGGACACCCCTACGATACACCTCCTACAGGAAACCCCTACAGGATACTCCCTACAGGAAACCCCTACAGGACACCCCTACAGGATACTCCCTACAGGAACCCCTACAGGATACTCCCTACAGGAAACCCCTACAGGACACCCCTACAGGATACTCCCTACAGGAAACCCCTACAGGATACTCCCTACAGGACACCCCTACAGGATACTCCCTACAGGACACCCCTACAGAACACCTTCTGCAGGAAACCCCTACAGGACACTCCCTACAGGACACTCCCTACAAGACATCCCCTACAGGACACTTGTACAGGACACCACCTACAGGACACCCTACAGGACTCACCTACAGGACACCCTTACAAGATACCCCCTATAGGGCACCTTTCTCACTGCCTCCACCCCTAAGTCCTGGTACAAAAGGCTCAAAGATGCCTTTCTGGGCAGCACAGCCTCCAAACCAGGATATGGTGTTTCTGGCTTCTCCACCCACTGTCACGCCCTGTCACAGCTCCTGGGGCCTCACACCCTGAACAATCTGGCCTTCCCTCTTCCCTGCTGCACTTTCTGTCCAAGTGTCTCTCCTCTAACTACAAATAGAAATCCATCCACCCATGTCCTTACAGGGCCACCCACTTCAGGAAGCCTTCCCAGATCTCCCTGCCCTCTATCAAAACTGTTCCCTCTTGGCCAAGTGTCACCCCAGGGCATCCATTGTACCTTGCCCTTCTTCCATTCAGGGCCCTGTGACTGTACGTCTCTCAGCCTTGCCCATGGAGCCTGTGGACCCAGTCCTCAATGTCATTGGAAGCTGGGGGCAACCACAAAGCACACAGGTGCCAGCCAGGAACACAGACCACCCATGTTCCTCCCACTTGCAGCCTGGACCAGGGCCTGGCTGCAGACCCCTACATGGCTGGGGTATGGGCATCACCAGCAGGCTTCAGGCAGATAACCCTCTCAACAGCCCTTAAGCACCTGTATGTGAAGTCCCCAGAGCCACACCTGCCTTAGGTAAGGCGACCCAGCTGCTTCAGACAGGGGTCTGGAGCTCCCTGCAATCCTTTCCCAGCAAAGAAGTGGGCCAATGTTTTGTGCATTTCATCATTTCATCCTCCAAAAAGGCCACAGCATGGGCTGTTACTACTCCCATTTGGTAGGTGAGGACACTTTGATTCAGACAGAAGATGGGGACAGTAAGAAGTATAACACCTCTGAAGACACCCCTCCTTGTATGCATCATGATGCCCCATCCCTTCTTCTGTCCACCATTTGCCACTCTACCCATGCATCCTTCCACCCACCCACTCATCCATCCACCCACCCGCCCAACCGCCCTTCCATCCATCCATCCAACCATCCACCCTTCCTCCCACCCACCCACCCATCCAGCCTTCCATCCATCCATCCACTCTTCCATCCACCCACCGACCCACCCATCCACTCACCCACTTACCCTTCCATCCATCCATCCACCCATTCACCCTTCCAGCCATCCACTCCCACATTTATCCACCATCCACTCTTCCACTCATCCACTCACCATCTACCCACCCATCCACCCAGCCATTCACCCTTCCATCCACCCACCCCCCATCCACCATTCCACTTGTCCACCTGTCCATCCACCCACTCACCCATCCATCCACACACTCAACCACCTTCCATCCATCCATCCAACCATACACCCTTTCATCAACCCACCCATCCATCCACCCTTCCATCCATCCATCCACCCATTCATCCACCATCCACTCTTCCACTCATCCACCCACCCATCTACCCACCCATCCACCCACCTATTCATCCTTCCATCCATCCACCCACCCATACATCCTTCCATCCATCCATCCACTCTTCCATCCACCCACTCACCCATCCACCCACCCATCCACCCTTCCATCCATCCACCCACCCATTCATCCACCATCCACTCTTCCACTCATCCACCAACCCGTCTACCCTCCCATCCACCCACCCACCCATTCATCCATCCATCCACCCACCCCTCCACCCTTCCACTCGTCCACCTGCCCATCCACCCGCTCACCCACCCACCCACCTATCCACCCTTCCATCCATCTTTTCACTCTTTCATACACCCACACACCCACCCATCCACCCATCCATTCACCCTTCCATCCATCCACCCACCCATCCACCCTTCCACTTGTTCACCTACCCATCCACCCACCCTTTCACTCATCCACCCGCCCATCCACCCACTCTTTCACCCATCCACCTTGCCATGCACTCACTCACCCATCCACCCTTCCATCCACTCACCCACCCATCCACCCTTCCATTCATCCACCTACCATCCACTTTTCCGCTTATCCAGCCACCCATCTACCCACACATCTGACCATCCATCCATCCACCCACCCACCCATTCACCCTTCCATCCACTCACTCACCCACTCACCCTTCCATTCATCCACCCACCATCCACTCTTCCACTTATCCACCCACCCATGCTTCCGACCATCCATCGATCCATACATCTACCCACCCTTTTATCCACCCACCCACCCATTCACACTTCCATTCATCCACCCACCATCCACTCTTCCACTTATCCACTCCCCCATGCTTCTGATCATCCATCCATCCATACATCTACCCACCCTTTTATCCACCCACCCACCCATCCACCCACCTATTCACCCTTCCATCCATCCACCCACCCATCCACCCTTCCACTCGTTCACCTACCCATCCACCCACCCATCCACCCACCCTTTCACTCATCCACCCACCTTTCCCCCTCCACCCTTCCATCCACTCACCCACTCATTCACCCTTCCATTCATCCACCCACCATCCACTCTTCCATTTATCCACCCACCTATCCACCTATGCTTCTGACCATCCATCCATCCACCCACCCATCCACCCACCCATATACTCTTCCACTCATCCACCCACTCTTCCACTCATCCACCCACTCATCCACCCATCCACCCACCCACCCATCCACCCTTCCATCCATCCATCCATCCACTCTTTCATCCAGCCACCCACCCACCCGTCCACCCACCCATTCACCCTTCCATCCATCCACTCACCCATCCAGCCTTCCAACCATCCATCCACTCTTCCATCCACCCACTCACCCATCCACCCACTCACCCATTCACCCTTCCATCCATCCACCCACCCATTCATCCACCATCCACTCTTCCACTCATCCACCCACCCATCTACCCTCCCATCCACCCATCCATCAACCCACCCCTCTACCCTTCCACTCATCCACCTGCCCATCCACCCACTCACCCATCCACCCACGCACCCATCCACCCTTCCATCCATCCATTCACTCTTTCATTCCCCCACCCACCCATCCACCCACCCATTCACCCTTCCATCCATCCACCCACCCATTCACCCTTCCACTTGTTCACCTACCCATCCACCCACCATCCACCCACCCATTCAGCCTTCCATCCATCCACCCACCCATACACTCTTCCACTCATCCACCCATTCATCTACCCACTCATCCACCCACTCATCCACCCAAACACCCACCACCCATTCACCCTTCCATCCATCCACCCACCATTCACCCTTCCACTTGTTCACCTACCCATCCACCCACCCATCCACCCACCCATTCAGCCTTCCATCCATCCACCCACCCATACACTCTTCCACTCATCCACCCATTCATCTACCCACTCATCCACCCACTCATCCACCCAAACACCCACCCACCCATTCACCCACCATCCAGCCGCTCATCCACCCACTCTTCCAGCCATCCACCCTTCCATCCACCCACCCACCCATCCAGCCTTCCATCCATCCATCCATCCATCCACCCATCCACTCTTCCATCCACCCTTCCATCCATCCACCCACCCACCCATCCACCCATCTAACCAGCCACCCCTTCATCCATCCATCTTATCTCCTGATTTAGCTGATGTGGCTCCACTACATTCTCTAGCATCCCCAGTCCTCTTCCCAGTGGCAGCTTCAGAGGGCAGGGAGGCAGATGTGTGCATGAGTTTACAGGTGCTAAGGAAGCCATGGGAAGAAAAGGGACTGGGAAAACCCTTCGTGAGACCTGGGGCAGCCTACACCTGCTCCACACATACCCCTCCCTCATGCTGACAGCCTGACATTCACACACACAGGACAAGAAGGGACAGAGGGAGTGGTCACCTTCACGAAGTCCCTAGCCCTTTGGCCCATCCCAGGGGACCGGAGGGTCCCCTGGAGGGAGGGTGGAGGAGGCAGCTCTGAGGGGCAAAGCTGGGTGGGTTGGGAGCCTGGTGCTCAGCCCCAGCCCCAGGCTCACACTGATGGGTAGCACACATGGCAGCCCCAGTCCAGGCCCTGCACTGCCACGTGTGCTGCGGCCACGAGCAGTGCGAGTCCCTGGTGAAGTGCACCCTGACCAACAAGTACTGTGTGATCACACGGGCCAGTGAGTACCTGGGCCAGGCCTACCCACCCAGCCCTGCCCCACCGGGCACCTCCCAACCTGGGTGCCCCTGCCCTGCCCTGGTCCAGACCCTGGGACACCACTGCCCTCCCAAAAGGATCCCGCAGCGTCCACACCCTGCAGGCTGTCAGTGGCAGCGGCTAATGCACCTATGTTCATCATCATATCTTTCTGCGGATGTTAGAGGAAGCCCCACAGCTCCCCAGCAGTATCGTCAGAATAGGGCCAAGAAGGGGCTTTACAGTTTAAACCAGAGGACACCCCTTTAAAATCCTAGGGCAGGAGAGAGCAGGTGGTGTGCATGCAGAAGCCTGGAAAATGCAGCCCTTCTGGAAGGTGCCCCTAAGTCTATCTCTGCCAGCCTCTGCCTTGGGTGCCTCTAGCTGAGCCTGGAGCTCTGCCCTCCTAACAACACACCCTTTCTTTCCTCTAGCCTCCTGTGGATGCTTCTTCATTTAGATCTGGTTCTTCTGAGCTGCAGGCTGAGCGGGGTCCCAGAGCTCACATGTAGGGCAGTGGCAGTGACAGGCAGGGTCAGCCTTCAAAGGCTGGAGGGGCTTGGGGGTCATATCTGAATCCTGAGGACCTGGGGAGGGCAGGAGGGAGGAAGCTCTCTGCAGAGGCGGTGGAGATCCTGAGAGTGTAAAGCCTGGGAAAGGGCAGTGGGGCTAGAGACGGGGGGATCCCTGAACTGAGGAAGGTCCTGCCCCTGAGAAGGAAAGAGGCCTGGGATATGGTTGGAGGGGGAAGACTGATGGGCTCACACCCAGGACGGTCACATATGACCTGTGAGACCCTGGAGACGGAGTCACCTCTGAGCCTCAGTGTCCATGTCTGGGAAGGGGATGTGGGATCTCTCTCCTGATGGGTCTCTGTCACCATTGGGATCATGTCTGTGGGGGCCTCTGGCCCCATAAATCACAGCTGCTGTGGTTCTGGGGCAGCCCTCCCAGGCTCCCTGTTCTGTGCAGGGGCAGGGGTGTTAGGCAGCCTCCCTGTGTGGTCCTGGGGACCCATCCTCTGGCCTGGTTTCCTACAAATCCCAGTGACCACAAAGTCCCCTCCAGCTTGGACACAGAGCCACCCCACTTTACGGGGAGACACAGCATCCTTCCCAGTGTGCCAAGGTGCCTGGCCCTGCCCAGAGATACCAGCTGTGGCTCTCAAGGGCTAGGGGACACTCCTACCCCACTCTGGCCACACCTGATGCAGGGGGTGGCATGGTGAGAAGCTGCTCTTGCCTGCATCCCCCAACAGCTGCCCGCCGAGTGCATAAAATGGGCCCCACACTGCAGTGGGCACTAGGCAGGAACAGGAAGGCCCGAAGCCCTGCCCTGTGGAGGACCTGCTGCGGGTGGTGGTCAGAAAACAACCCCCCAAGCTGCAAGCAAAGCCAGTTAGAGACGGGCCAGGGGCACTCTTCTTCCCAGGCGCCCCTTGCTGGAAGCCTTGGCGCTCCTCCCATACCCGCAAGGGCTGCTGTCCGCCCCCCGCCTCTCCTCCAGCTGGCCCCTAACTGTGCCTGCTTCTGTCTGTCCATCTGTCTGTCTGGCCAGGCAGCATTTCCTGACAGAGATTCCCAGGGCCCATCCCCCAGGCACCTCAGGCGTTACAGCCAAGCCTAACATGGGGTAATAGGGTGGCAGAACTGACACTGCGGTGGGTAGCCGAGAGGACAGAGTGGACAGAAGGCGTCCTGAGCACGCACCAGGGTCCGAAAGCCTCTGGCAGGCGCACGTCCGGGCATGGGTGGGTAGAGGAACTCTACCAGGTGCCCTTGTACCCACCGGCAGTGACTTCAGCCGGTGACTCCTGGCCCTCGATCTGCTGGAGTCACTCCATGTGGGTGGAGGAGCAGGGGCTGCCCGGCCCCCTGAGGGTCCGGGGACGAAGGGGGAAGGGCCCCTGGGTTCAACACCAACGTGTGCCACTATCGACCCCGCAGAGCGCCAGGCCCCGAGTGGTTCTGTCTGACTTCTGATTCGCTCCCTGGCAGCCCAGCTGAATGTCCCCATTTCACAGGCGAGGAAACAAGGGCCTAGGACCCACGCTCTGACATGGCCTCACTCTCCCTGCAGCTCGGGGCCTTCTCTCTCCAAACCTTCTGGCCAGTGACTGGTGTCTGGGCCCGGCCCAGGTCTCCCCAGCGATTACTCAGAGACGGAGTCAGCTAACGCTGCCTCTACTCCATTTTACCAAAAGCTCTTTACTTAAGAACAGAGTGTAGGTTCACTAACCGTGGGACTTACGTAAAAAACCGCACACTGGGCAAGAGGTAAGGGGTCCCTCCGGGGGCCACCTGCTGGCTCTGATATCTCTTCAGTCCAGGAGCAGCTTCCGTTCATCCAGACCTGGCAGCAGCTCTGTCTCTCTGCTTGGCCAGGGCCGGGAAAGGGCTGGACAGAGCATGGCGCTAAACCCTGCTAGTAACTACACGCAGCTATGACTGCTATGCATTCGGCACTGGCCGTGCAGCCCCACTGCTCTGAACGCTCATCAGGAATTCATTCCTTTAACCCAAGACAGTGGCGATGAGGAAACAGAGGCATAGAAGCCCCCAGTCCCACACCCAGCTTTCAACAAGAGGCCCCTTGGGTCAGGGTTACAGCTTCCAGAGTGTTCTGAGCAGTGTGGGTTCAGGGAAGCAGCTCCCCTTTACCCAAGGCTACTGGGATCTGAGTGGCCCCCACAGTGCGGGTGCAGAAGCCAGGGGAGTCTCACACAGACAGCAGTGCTGCCTGAGGCTGCAAGCCTGCTCCTTCTTACCTGCTCCCCAGGGCCCCTGGCAGACCCTGCCTCCCTTTCCCTATAGGACATGAGCTTCTGCAGCTGAGCCGCCTGCCCCATCCTCATCCCCCACCATTTCTCCACTTGGACGAGCATGGGACCTGGGCTTTTCCTCTGCTCCCTGAAACTCTGCAGTGAGACTGGGGAGGGAGGAGCCACTCAGTTGCTCCTGGCCCCAGATGTTATGGAGGAGCCTGGTCTGAGGGGAGACTGCTCCCCTTGGGCCAGAGGAAGGACCTTGCCCACAGCAGAAGGTCTCTCTGAAACCTGCTCCTCCAAGCCGCCACCCCAAGCCCCGTGGGTAGGGGCCTCCCCAGGGTCTCCCAGCACAGGCTGTGCCCACCAATGCGTCCCAGGCTTCGGGCCGGGCAGCTGGCAGATGACACAGGGTACCCACAGAGCCTCCTCCTCTCTCCACAGCCAGCCCCGGCGGCATCCTGGTCATGAAGTCCTGCTCCCCGACGTGCCCCAACAGCACTGTGTCCTCCGACGGCTGCGCCCTCTCTGTGTCCTGCTGCCAGGGTAGCCAGTGCAACCACAGCGCAGCCGCAGGCCTGGTGGGCAGCCCCGGGACCCTGTGGGCCAGCATCGCAGCCAGCCTGCTGTGGGCCCTGCTCTGGGCAGCCTGCTGAAGCCCTGTGCCTGGAGCTGTCAGCACGGGTCCCCTGCAGCCTAAGCAGCTCCCACACACCCCACCTGGGGCAGCAGGGTCCTAGTCTCAGCTGCCACGCCCCCTCCCTCCTTTGCCCAGGCCACACCCAGCCCCTCCCTGGCCCTGGAGAGAGATGAGGGACCCCACCCCCTTGGGCTCCTGCCCTGGTGAGGGAGCTCTACCCCGAGTCAGGGAATCGCTGATGGGATGCCTCAGAGGGGACTCCTGCTTCAAGACCAACACCTGCAGGATCCTTTGCTGGGGTACTGGGACCCCTGGCCAGCTTCGAGTGGGAAGAGCCCCCCAGTTCTCTCCAGCAGCCTCTATCACTATTTCAGAGGCTAGGGGTTGAGGGACTTGAGCTGGGGATTTCTCCCCCTCTTCCATGCTCAGCCTGACAGAACTCCCGTGCGTGTGGCCGTCAGACCCTTTGGACTTCCTCTTCTGCCCACAGTGGCCCTGGAAGAAAGGACACAGCTCAGGGGTTCAGGCATTGCCTCCCTCTGACTCTGTCCTCTCTGCCAGCCACCCAGTTCTCACCCCATCCCTCCTTCCCTCCATTCCTCCCTCCCTCCATCCATCACAAACCTGCCCAGGGTACCCTTGCAGCAGATACCCTGAGGGGGGGCCTGTCCCCAGGGCTCTCACTGGGGGCTCAGTCTGCTGGTCAGTGTCCCCAGCCCAGAGACCCATCCAGGTGAACGCTGGCCTTTTAAATGGTCCCCTGGCTGCGCACTGTCGGGCTTGGGCAAGTCACCTCGGGGCTCAGGGTCAGGCACTGGAACTGGGGGGTGTCCATTCTCACTGGGTGCAGGGGGGTCGTCCTGGCCCTCTAGGCAGCAACACCTGCCAGCCCACCTCAAAATAAAGCTATGAGCTCTGCCAGTCCTCATTCTCAGAGATGCCGGGTCCAGGGGGTATTTCTTGTCCCTAGTCAACTGCGCCCTGGGAAAAGGGAAGGGCCCCTGCAATTAGAGGTGGGTGGGGTCGCTTTACAGAGGACAGGGTGGAATTCCTGGTGTCGAGGTTCAGGTGTGGGAGAAATGCTCATGCCTTGTTACCTGGGAATCCTGAGTCCACACTGAGCCCTGCTCGACCATTGAGGCAGAAACGTACGTGCAGTCGGTCCCAAGTGGAGGGGTTACCTGGGGTCCTCTGGGAAGCCCTTCTGAGCCTTGGTGTCCCTTGTCTGTGCAGTCCCACCACAGGCCCGCATCCTGTGTGCTTGGTCCTCAGCCCTGCAGGGCGCCCCCACACCCCCGCAGCCCTACATCTCTGGTGGGGGCACAGGACTCCTTCGACCACCCTGGACAGGTTTCTCAAGGCCATGTCTCCTCCCGGAAATATTCTAGGGTGGCAAGGCCAGAGCCACCCCCTGCCCAGGGCTTGGCTATGGGGACAGATGCAGGGCCCTTCCTCAGGAAGCCACCCAGGTCCCAGCGCCCATAGTGTTCTCATGGTTTCTCTGCTCCTGTGGCCTGGGAGGCCCTTCCCTGGCCCAGAGGCCTCCTCTGTCTAGGTCTTGAGCCCTTGCCCTGCTGTTCTGCCCTTTCAAGCTTGGAAGCCAGGAAAAGATGTCCTTTCCCTTCCCTGACTTCTTTATCCTTTGCCTCCCTTCCCCAGGTGATGGGCACAAACTTCCAGGCCAGATGAGTGACAGTGGGCCTCCTGCCTGGCAGAGCCGGCTCCCACTGCCCAGGCGCCTGAGCCAGGAGCCATCGTGCCGGCTGGGAACCTCCCTAGGCAGGTGTTTGCCTCCTGTCTGGGAATCTGAGAGGGCAGGTGTGCAGGCCAGCTGCCCAGCCTCCCCTGCGGCCCTCAGCTTCAGCTCTCCACACCTGCCAGCCTCCAGGCAGTGAGCCGGGCAGGATGTTCCCACAGCCCGGGGCGGCCGCCTGCCACTGGACTCTCGTTCCAGAAGGAGGAAGGCCTCCCAGCAGCGCCCTCGGCCTGCCCAGTGCTTCCTCTCAGGCTCCCGGGGCCGCTGCCCCATCTCGGTGCCCCCACCCAGCCTGCCACGGGTCTCCCAAGCCTGTGCCTGTGCTGCAGCAGCAACTCTGCAGGAAGCACCCAGGAGCGGGGAGCTTGGGTCAGTGGGAGAAGCTCCAGAAGCTCCTGTTCCCTGAGCGGGCTTCTTCCCCGTTGTCGCACCTTGAGCTGTCTGGAGGCCAGGAGAGGGCCTAGCGGGTTGAGGGGACCTGAGCGAACCCCCTGGGAGCCAGGCTGTGAGGATTTCCGCAGGCTCCCCAGCACAGCCTCCCACAGGACCCGGCCCGCTGGGCTCTAGGGATCCACGGGGAGGCTGGTGTGGGGTCAGGTGCTCTCAGCCATCCTGAGAGTAAAGTTGGAGTTTCCTTTTCTCAAGGAAGGTGGGAATTCTGGCTCTTGCCTGAGGAGCCTTCCCAGGCAGCCTGACTCAGGAGGGCTCACCCTTCAGGGCAGGCCCCACCCTTGCAAGTCCCAACAGAAACCACATCTGATGCCACCCAGCAGCTCACGGCCTCCGCCTGCAGGAGCCTCTGTGTCCGGAAGCCAGGCACAGCAAGGAGGCTGTTTCCACAGGAAGCTGACCACACCCACTCACCACAGGGGAAGAGCTGGGGCACAAGGAGCCCCACTCCTGGGTTGGCGAGTGCTCAGCAGGACCCCTGGGCTCTCCGGCTTCCACATCACTAAGTCAGCAGCCTGGAGGGCACCTCCTGCACACCAGGCATCACGGCTGTCAGATGCCACGGTGACAGACCGTCCCTGCCCTCGAGTGGACAGGTGAGACTGGGCACAGCAGGCAAAGTGACAAGCTCACGTGGGCTGCAGCGCCTGGCCAAGGTGTGAGGGAGGCAGGAGGGCAGGAAGGACAGGCCTCAGGGGCCGTGGCTGGGGCCCTCTGGAAGGCGCCAGTGTCTCTGACAATGGGGTCAAGTGCAAAGGCCTGGAGATAGGAAAGGGCTTGATGGCCTGACAGGAGACCTGGGCACCAAGAGAGAAAGGGCTACCCGGCCCCCCTGTGTGCGCACACTGCCAGCCCAGTCAGGGCCCAGAGGCAGGACAGAGAGGCTGGGAATGCGGGGAGCACTGAGGGAGTCACCAGGGGAGGGACTGCATCCAACCCCAGTGCAGGGTGAGGGGCGGGACCGCAGGGCGGGGACCGCAGGGTGGGGCGGGGCAGGCAGAGGCAGGCACAGCCCCCAGCCAGAAGAAGGCAGGGCCCGACTGGGGCCAAGGGAGGGGCAGAGGGAGGATGGAGATGCAGGCCTCTGGGGGCCCTTGCATGGCTGCTGCGGGTTTGTGGAGGAGCAGTTTGGTGGAGAGCTGGGGCTGAATAGGTTGGAATGCGTTACCCCTGAAATGCCCGAGGGAGGTCTGGGTCAGGGAGGAGAGGTCACCAGGCTCAGCAGGGCTCAGGCTGAGATGTGCAGGGCAGTGGAACCCAGAGCCAGCATTGTGGTTAGATCCTGCTGTCAGCGGGGCCAGCTCTGAAATGAAGGTGGGTGCGGCTTTCTCAGGTCCCTTCAGTGCCGACCTGGCTCCTTGTGACCTGGGCACGCAGTCAGAGCTGCTCCTCTGTCCCGGGCACAGCTGCATAGGCTCAGGGGCTCCTGGGCCTGCATGCTCCTTCCACTCAGCATCTCCTGCTCCCCAAGGACCCACCCACTTCCCTTCTTACGTAACACCCTCTTGATCCCTTAAGTCCCTGGGGTCCTGGTGAGTTCCCTGGCAGGGCCTGGCATGGGCCTCTCTTCCCTCCCCTGGAGGCCTGGCCCGGTACCCAGTGAGGACTGCAGCAACACACACACCTCCTGCAGGGACAGCACACCCCAGGCCCTGTCCAGGACCCAGCATCCAAGTGGGGTCCTCAGGGCTCCCAGGCTAAGCAGGGAGCAGCCATGCTGGGCCGCTCCAGCCTCAAAGCTCAGCTGTCACTTGATCTCAGGAGGAGCAAAGATAAGTCTCCTCCACCCAGATCATGTGGGAACAGCTCACATGGCCCTGTGGAGGCGCTGATGCCAGTGACAGACTGAAGACAGGGCATGCAGTGCATGGAAGATAGTTCTTTCCTTCTTAAGGCCTAGGATCCATGATGTCCCCCCAAGTGATCCCATAACCGTTAAAAAGCACGTGTCTACAGTCTGGGTGTTGCCGGCCCCAGAGCTGCCATGACCTACTGCAGACCCAAGGGTCTCAGAACCCTTGCCAGGGTGGACTCCATGGCCTTTGAGAATTACCGTTTTGTCAGGGGCAGGTGTGGGTGAATACAAAAGGAAGAGCGGGTAGAGAGACATCATTGTAACTAACGCCTTGAGGACACATAAGTGGTATAAGGGCAGTGCCCACTGGTGGGAACACTGAACTAGGGACAGGCCCTGGAGGGACAAAGCCACTGCAGACCATCAAGTAACCCTTGCCTGAGAAGCACAGAAGGCTGGTCCGAGATCTTGCTAGGACTTCCTGTGAGGGAGCTTGTCTGCACTGACTCATGGTAGGGAGTCCTTTGGTGGGATAGGAACTCCCACACGGCAAGGGAGGACCACAGGCAGGTAAGAAGAAGAATGCCTGTCCTGAGGACAGGAGAGCAGGAGTGAAACAGCCCACCTACCAGGAGACCCCCTGGAAGGATGCACTCAATATCTTGGGAATTTTCCTTATGACTAAGGGAAAGGTCACACTGCGCCATCAGCACTAAATTCATCCCATGTCTTCCTAGGTGGTCAAAATGTCTGACCCACTTGTCCAGAGAAGGCAGGATGGATGGAGGATGAATGAATGGATGGCTGAATGGAGGATGAATGGAGCATGGATGGATGAGTGGGTGAATGGATGGATGAAGGATAGATACAGGATCAATGAACAGAGAATGAATAGATGGATCAATGGAGGATGAATGATGGCTGGATGGATGATGGATGGATGAGTAGATGGACGGATGGATGAGGAATGGATGGAGGACAGATGGGTCAGTGGGTGAATGGATGGAGGATGGATGATGGGTGAATGGAAGATGGATGAATGAGTAGATGGATGGAAGGAAGATGGAGAATGGATAGATGAAGGATGAATGGAAGGAGGATGGATGGATGGAAGGTGGACTGATGAGTGGATGGATGGATGGATGATGGATGGATGGGTGGACAAATGGTAGATTGATGGATGACTGGATGGATGGAGAATAGAAAATGAGTGGATGGAGAATGGATGGATGGATGATGAATGGATGGAGGACACATGGGTGATTGGGTGGATGGATGGAGGATGGATGAAGGGTGAATGGAAGATGAATGGATGAGAAGATGGATGGATGGAGGCTGGATGGATGGAAGGTGGACGGATGAGTGAATGGATGGATGGGTGGACAGATGGTAGACTGATTGCTGGATGAGGGATGAATAGATGGATGGACAATAGAAAAATGAATGGATGGATAGATGGGTGGGTGTATGAGTGGAGAATGAGTGGGCAGATGGTAGACGGATGGATGGATGAAGGATAGAGGATGGATGAGTGGGTAGGTATTGGGAGAGAATGAAGGCAGGGGATTGAGGGAGGAAAGTGAGGTGGGTCCTGTGTTCACCCGCCTTGAACCTACCTCATGGAGCTAAGGGTGGGCAGCCACAAGTTCCAGGCCACAACAGGAAGTAGACTGAGCTGTGGCCTAGCAGAGGGGAGAATCCAGGAGTGCAGCATTAACACAAACCCTCTGACCTTCCTTAGAACCCTGGTGGGAGCATGTCCTCATGTGTGAAAATAACCGCCATCCAGAGAATCAGTGACCTGATTCTCATCCAGGTTCCTTGGGTCTTGCAATTCTAGGGTTCTGTGTTCTGCAAGCCCATGCTAAGAGCCTGCAGTCTTGGAACTCTGAGGTCCTCACAGCTGTTTGTGCTGTGGTTCCGTGGCGCCATGGCTGCACTCCTCTGCAAACTCTCTCCCCCACCTCAGGATGGACACAGTTCACACCCTGAGGGATTCTCCCTCATTGCCCAGACTCTGGCACCTGGGCACCCTTGACTAGCCCCCTGAATGCCAGTGCCTCACAGGAACCGTGCTGGTCCTAGGTGCTGAAATGGTGCCTCTCCCAGGGAAGGTGCCAGCCCTGCCTGTGGGCACCACCAGCCAGGCCTGAGAACAGGTTTGTTTCTCTTGAGTCTTAGGAACCTGGGGCCCTAGTCCAGCCCTTGCTGGAAACAAGCTGTGCCCCAAGGTGGAAGGGTTTCTCCATCCATGAAACTATTCCCTAGATTGCCACCCTGGCAGCGCAGGAAAGAGAGACCCGGCAAGGATGAGGGGCCTGTGTGGAGGGGCAGAGCTGGCCTCCAGCCCTTGCCCCTGGCCCGGCCCGTGGACACCAGGCGTACCCTGGGAGGGGTGGCTGGTAGCCAGGGTCCCAGGGAGGGACCTAAGACTGGGGCAGGTCCCAGGCATGACCCTGGGAAGCAGGTGAAAGATACCTTTGCTGGGACTGTGGCTCCATGTGTAAAGGTGACTCCAGCACTAGAGGGAGGAGTGGGAAGGCCTGGGTGTGAGGGAAGGGCCCGGGCCCAGAGGCCCAGCCTAGCTGTGGCTCCCACTTGCTGGGTGATGCCGGGCAAGGCCGGGCCCTTGCTGTCCATGTGAGGCCCCATTTGTGCAGGTGAGGGGCTGAGAGGAGCAGGGCAGCCTCTAGAAAGACACCACACACTCAGCCGCTCAGCTCAGGGCAGCCACCTGCCCCTGCAGGGGAAAGAGACAGAAAAGGGGCCTGTCACCTGGGCCCCAATGCCCTTGCCCGACACCCACCTGCTTACCAGGTGATGGCCACACACCCTTCCCTGCTTAGACAGCTCCACCCAGGTTGGTTCTCTCTCGGCCTCTTGGCCCCAGACCCTCAGCCTCTGCATCGTCACATCCCTACTGTGGGTCCTACAGAGCCAGTAATTGTCTGTTCCCACTCCCCACTGGTCTGCAGGCCCTGGGACCTGGGCCCTGGGCCCTGTCTGTCTCCTCTCTTGGTCTCTGTTACACCCAAAGTGCCTTGCATATGGCTGCTCTTTATAAATTGTTGAAGAAGGAATGAATGAATGAGTGAATGAATGAATGAATGAATGAAGTGCCTCAAGGCAGAGGGATGCATTTTGGAGCCCCTGGGGTGTGGCTGGGATTCTGGCTTGCCCAGGTGGCAGTCTGAGGGAAGAAGCCCCTCCCTGTGCCCTGGAGGTTCCCAGCTCCTCCAGCCCAGGCATCTCCTCCAGCCCGGGCATCTCCTCCAGCCCAGGCAGCTCCTCCAGCCCAGGCAGCTCCTCCAGCCCGAGGCCCCGCCTTGTCCACCGGGCACCCACTCAGCCAGGACAGGGCCCAGGGCTGGGCTGGGGGAAGCCTGGAGTACCATGCTGTGCTGTCCTGAGCCAGGTGCTTCCCTCTCTGAGCCGCCACACCCTTGTGTGATCCTAGGGGCCCAGCACAAGGTAGAGGGGGCAGAAGGTTGGGGAAGGGGCATGAGCAAGGAACTTCTGCTCCAGACAGAGGCCTGGGCTTGTCCCCGTGCTGGGCTTCTCCCTGTGCCGGGTTTCCTGGTTCAGGGAGCAGCAGGCAAGGCTAAGGGGGTGGGGCGGTGGCTTTCCCTGCCCCAGGCCCCTTCATCGCCTCTCCCAGGTGTTATTTCTGCTGCCAACACCCTGATGTTACCAACCAGGCCCAGGGCCCTAGCTCCAGGGGCTGAGTGGGAGGGGTGGAGTGGAGAGCGCCCAGGCTCTAGAGAATAGAGGAGGGAGGAGGGGGGAAAGGCTGGTGGTGATAGTGAGAAGTGCTTGAGACCCCACCAGGTTCTGCCCCACTCAGGGGGCATCCCGGCACCTGCCTGGCACTCTCTGACCCTCATTTCCTCACCAGTGAATAAGCACTGGGCAGGGACTGTCATGAGGGGCCACAATGGCTCCTCTCCCCATTCCATTTCCTGGCTCTGAGGCTCTAGTCAGGTCACTGCCTACAAGAAGCCCTCCCTGACTGCGCTGTCCCCATAAGCTCAGCAGTCCAAGAGCTCCTGGCGTCAGAATCACCCACTTTCTCCTGGGAGTAACCTGTGTGCAGGGCTGCTCTTCCTGCTTTTGCTGGGACCACCTGGGATGGACGGCTCATGTTCGTGGGCAGCCCCGCCAGGTCAGAGGCCCTCCTCTCACAGAACTGGAACCCCACTCCGGCTTCCATGCCTGGCAGGGACGCAGCCACAGTGACGTCTGAGGTGTCCCACGGGGGCGAACCAGGTGTGCAGGGCTCTCCTCCAGCCCCAGGTGTGGGGAGCCCACTCCCCCGTGGCCCCACACTCAGACCCCACTCTCAGGCCACCTGACATCCTGGACCCTCCAGCACCACCAGGCCCAACAGGAATTCCAAACCTGTTCTTCCAGCAACTCTCATGTCCCTGGCCACAGTGACTCACCCCTCTCCACCTGCCATGCCCACCGAGTCACCACCCTGTCACCAAGCCCTGAGCTCTGCTTCCCAAGGCCCCAGGAAGCACCTTCCCCAAAGCTGCCCATACCTCTCGCTGTGCCCCATGGACACACGGCCTTGGAGCTGGAGGAAACCTCCTCCCTCTGGGTGGGGGCGTGGACCTCTGGGTCACCTGCCTTGTCAAGCGAGACTCCACACGTCCCCATCAAGCCCCCGCCAGGACCAGACACCGGGTGCAAATGTGGGGCTGCCCCAGGGGCTCCTGCCTGCACCCCTCCTGGTTTCCACAGGCACCACCAGACAACCCCTCCTGCCTGCACCCCTCCTGGTTTCCACAGGCACCACCAGACAACCCCTCCTGCCTGCACCCCTCCTGGTTTCCACAGGCACCACCAGACAACCCCTCCTGCCTGCACCCCTCCTGGTTTCCACAGGCACCACCAGACAACCCCTCCTGTAGGTGGATCCTCCAGGCTCTAGCACTGCGTCAGGGAGAGTCCGGCCAGGAGCATTCTCAGGAGACATTTGCTGGGATCCCCAGCATCCGTGACATGGGGCTCAGCAAGGGAGAGATGCCGGGAGGAAGGGCCAGAGGGTCTGTCTCAAGCCCAGGCCTGACTGGCCCCGGTACCCATGGTGCTCCCAAGAGCCTCAGCCCAGCCCAGGACGACCCTCCCTGGAACCCGCCCTGCCCTGCCCTGCCCCGCCCCGCCCCGCCCCGCCCTGATGTTGTTGGTTCATCAGCCACGTGGCCGCGGCGGAGGCTGGGCCCAGGGCTGACCTCCTTCTGTGCCCCCACTCCCACTCACCATCCGCCTGGCCAGGGCAGGGGCAAAGCACATCTGTGGGTCCCTCCACACCACCAGGTGGGTGCTGCCCAGCACAGGCGAGCGGCAGAGCAGGCTGGGCCGAGCAGGTGGGTGGGGGCCCCGAGAGGTGGGCTCCTGCGCTAGGTGACAGGTGCTCAGGACCCTGTCTCCAGGGAAAGAAAGTCCCTCCTGTGAGAGTAAAGAGGTGAAGGTAGGGACTGGCCTCCACTCAACGGGCAGCAGACCAAGAACCTGCTTCAAGGCCCTGGGTGCTGGGGCCCAGCCCCAAGGAGTTCACAGTCTTGGAGAGACTGGAGCCAGGACACCTAGAGCAATAGTTGCAAAGTAGCCAGGATGGCGCTGCCCCCAATGTAGCAGGAGGGGCCCGGAGAGTAGGGGAAGGAATCCCACAGGGAGGGGTCCTGGGGCCCTGGAGGGTGGGAAGCAGGGCTGGTGGAGACCAGGAGGGCTCAGTCTCTCCCTACACAATGCAGAATGGAGTTGCTGCCTCCACAGCCCGGGCCTCCCACCCACAGGGCTCCCCAGTCAACTTCAAGGGCCAGGTCCTCACAGTCCTCACCCTGTCCGGTGCTTACCTCTCTGCTGCCCCAGCTGCCCTCCCTGCCTCGGGGTGGCCTCTCCCTATGCCTCACACACCCCATCAGCCCACAGCTGCCCTGAGCCCTGGCAGCTCAAGGACCTTCTGCGTCCCAGGCAGCAACACTGAGCCCAGAGCCAGAAGGGTAGGACCAGCACCTGCTCTTCCTACCTCCCCGGCCCTGGGCACCCACAGGCACCCACAGGACACCTGGTACAGGCTGCAATTCTATTGAGGGAACTATGGGGGGAATGCAGGGACAAAGACACAGGATGGTGATGGTGGGGAGTGGGGGTCGGGGTAGTGGGTGGCAGGTCAGAGACAAAGTGACCCAGGAACAGACGGCAGCACGAGAACAAGACCCACAGAGACAGAGAAGTGAAAGCGGGAGAGATGGAGGCACAGCAACAGCAACAGCAGGGCCAGGAAGCCACTGGGCCCCGTTGCGGAGGGCAGACCTCTGCCTAGGAGGGCAGCAAGGGCAGTGCCCAGCGACAGCCAGGCTGGTGGGCGTGGGCCAGGCAGGGTGGGGCAGGTTCCCATCCTGGGCTGATGCTTGCACGGAGCGCTGCGGAATGCCGCTGGCTGGCGGACTGCCCACCCCCGCCCAGCTCGTGCCTATAAGGCCTCCGCAGTGCAGGGGCCCCCACTGCTCCCAGATGACACCAGAGATGAGGACAGTCCTGCTGTTCCTCGCCATCCTGGCCGTGGCTACGGGGCCAGGTGAGGGGCTGGGCCAAGGGGACGGGCGGGTGGGTGGCTCTGGCCTGTGTGGTCACCAAATATTAGGAACCTGGAGCTGATGACCTCTAGGCACAGAGAACCCCGACACTGTGGGTGCTAGACTCTTCAAATTTAAAACAACATGGAGCCCCAATCTTAAGGAGTGTCAGATTTACAACGTTTCAGATTTTGAGGATCTTAGAATTGATTCCTGGAGTCATGGGCCCTGAGAGAGTGGAGCAGGGGATTGTCTTGAGATGCTTCTCACTGGGAGGGCAGCCATCTAGCCCCTGCCACCAGCCCCTCCCGGTCCCCAGGTCTGTCCCAGCACAACCCAGGACAGCCCAAAGGCCACCAAGCCCTTCCCGTTATAGGCTCAGAGCAGCCAAGCTGGCTGCCCCTGGGGCCTTAGCTCAATCAGGCCCTCGGAAACATAGCCATCTCCTCCAGGGACAGCCCCAGGGGTGGGGACAACAGCCAGTGTCCTGCAGACTGCTCCTGGCAGTCACAGAGCTCCCTGAGGCCTTGGAGGAAAGGCCTGCAACACACCCTAGACAGGGCCGGGGCAGGACGCCTTTTCCAAGCCGGCCCAGGCCGGAGCACCTGTCCCCTGAGGCTGCATTCAGGACACAAGCCTCACCAGGGCCCAGGGTCCGGAGTTGGGGGCCTAGGGCAAGGGCAGCAGGGCCTCTGTCCAGGAGGGGGTCTCTGCGGGTTGGGGAGTGGGCCCTGCTGAGTCACCAGGAGGCCTCTGTTGGGCCCGCTGAGCCCGACTCCCTCCCCGCCAGCCCTTGCCCTGCGCTGCCACGTGTGCACCAACTCCAGCAACTGCAAGCAGCCTCAGGTCTGCCCGGCTGGCTCTCGCTTCTGCAAGACCACGAACACAGGTGAGTAGCATCTGTCCAGGTGTCCCTGGGACTGGGGGGACCTCCCTGGCTGTTGTGGGTGCTGGCTGGGAGGTTGGCAGGGACTGGAGGTCAGAGGGGGCTGCGGGCCTGACCATACTCACCTGTGCCCAGTGGAGCCTCTGAGGGGGAATCTGGTGAAGAAGGACTGTGCAGAGTCGTGCACACCCAGCTACACCCTGCAAGGCCAGGTCAGCAGCGGCACCGGCTCCATCCAGTGCTGCCAGGAGGACCTGTGCAATGAGAAGCTGCACAATGCTGCACCCACCCGCACCACCTTCGCCCACAGTGTCCTCAGCCTGGGGCTGGCCCTGGGCCTCCTGGCCCTCGTCTTAGCCCCCAGCCTGTGACCTCCCCCCGGGGAAGGCCCCTCATGCCTTTCCTTCCCTTTCTCTGGAGATTCCACACTCCTCTTCCCCAGCCGCAATGGGTGTGCCAGGAGCCCCAGGCTGAAGGTTTCCCCGAATGTCTGGGACCAGGTCCGGGTGGGCATGGAGTGCTGATGACTTGGAGCAGGTCCCACAATCCCACAGAGGATGTAGCCCCCCTACAGAGGATGCAGCCCCCAGCCACATGGAGGGTGGGGACAGAAACCCTGGCGATCCCCGGATTTCACACTCCTGTTTTGTTGCCGTGTATTTTTCTACTCAAATCTCTGCATGGAGATAAATGATTGAAACCAGTGTGGTTTGTCTGCGCTATTCTGGGACGGAGGCGGTCAGGGGCGGGCATCAGGCCACACAGGTCCCCTGAGCCTCCAGCACATGTCCCCTGGGCCAGTCGTGGAGCGATGCCTGAAATGGCACCATCGGTCCACACCCTGGGAGGGCCGGCTGCTCAGATGCCTCCCCACTGCTCCAGAGGTGGAGGGCGCTCCTGGGGTGAGGCCTGAGTAGGAGCACAGGGAAGAGGGCTCGCAGGCCCCTCCCGCACACAGCACCTAGGGGAGAAGGGGCCCCTCACCCTTTCACCCTGGGTCGTGTCCCTGAGACCCAGGTTCAGAAGCCTCCAGAGAGGCCGGCTTGGGACACCTCAGGCCCGACCCGAGCTTCGGAGTCAAGTAGGCACTGACTACCTACAGCCATCGCTCAGGGCGAGGTCAGCTGCCCAGGGAAAGTCTAGCCACAGCCCAGGAAAAGTCCCATGGACCCCGTCCATGGGAACCCAGCCGCCCCTTGGCCAGACCTCACTCACCAGGGTGAAGTTAGACTGGGCGGGGAGCATGACCCAGGGGATATGGGCCAGGTGAGGTTGCCCAGAGGCAGGAAGGGTTCCGTGCCCACTGCCTGGGTTCTGGCTGCATTTCAGGGATGAGGTTGGGACATGGAGTGAGAAGAGGCCCCCAGCAGATGCCCCAGCAAGGAGCCCTTCTTCTGGAGAGGGCCAGAGGTTTCCGCAGGCTGACCCCACGTCCCCGGCAGGTGAAGTCTCAGGCCTCACCCAGTCAGAGCAAGCTCTGCCTTCCCCCAGGCCAGCTCCTTTGCAGTCCTGGCCTGGAAATTCCATGGTGGCCATGCCCCCTCTGGCCGCGGCCAAGAGACGGTGGTGTAGCGTGGGTGGCAGCTGGTGAGGGGTCAGTGGTGCTCCCCGGCCCTGGGTGCAGACACTCGGCTGTTTGTCTAACGCACCATGAGACCAAGAGGTGAATCATGATTTCGGGAGGCCTGCTCTTAACACGTGTCCATCCTGCCTCCCCTGGGATCCAGGGCCACTGTGCAACCCCATCCTGGAGGGCTGCCTGCCCAGCCAAGCCACTGCAACCCAGGACTGGATCTGGGTGAGCTTCACTGTCTCCACCTTGGGATCCCCTTTCTCCTCACGCAAGTCCCGTCTCCCCAGGGTGGCCAAGGTGGGTTACTCCTTGCCCTGAGAGACCTTAGGCAAAGCACTCCACCTCCAGGAGCCTCCATTTTCCTCCACTGGACACCCACCTGGTGCAGCCAGCACCCCATATGCTGCCTGTGGCTGTAAATGGTGGCCCTGGCCTCCTGCAAACCCTCAGCCCTCCTCCCAGCCACTACAGGGCTGCAGGCATTTCCTGTTTCCCCTCCTGCCTCCCGGGGCCCCAGACCCCACCTAGTTCTCCTGCCCTCGGTTAGAACTGGAGTGGTGATGGTGCTGGTCTCATGGTGCGTTGGACAAAGAGCTGAGTGCCTGCACCCAGGGCCGGGGAGCACCACTGACCCCTCACCAGCTGCCACTCACGCCACCATCTGCTGGCTGGGGCCAGAGGGGGCTCGGTCACCGGGGAATTTCCAGGCCAGGCCTGCGAGGGAGCTGGCCTGGGAGAAGGCAGAGCTCTGCTCTGACTGGGTGAGGCCTGAGACTTCACCTGCCGGGGACGTGGGGTCAGCCTGTGGGAACCTCTGGCCCTCTCCAGAAGGAGAAGGGCTCCTTGCTGGGGCATCTGCTGGGGCCTCTTCTCACCCCACGTCACAGCCTCATCCCCGAAATACAGCCAGAACCCAGGCAGTGGGCACGGAACTCTCCCTGCCTCTGGGCGACGTCACCTGGCCCAAATTCCCTGAGTCATGCTCGCCGCCCCCTCCAGTCTAACTTCACCCTGGTGAGGTCTGGCCAAGGGGGCTGCTGGGTTCCCATGGATGGGGGTCAGCCCAGGCAGTTGGACTTGCACTGGGAGGTGGCTGTGGGTAGTCAGCTCCCACATGGTTCCAAGGCTGGGGTTGGGCCTGGGGTGTCCCAAGCTGGCCTCTCTGGAGGCTCTTGAACCCCAGTCTCAGGGACATGACCCAGGTGAAGGGGTGAGGGGGACCCTTCTCCTCTGAGTGCTGGCGTCCGGGAGGGGCCTGCAAGCGCTCCCGGAGGTCTGCGTAGGAGCGCCCCCTGGTGGCCACCAGAGAGCCAGGTGCTGGGGCTCCTGCACAGGGAAAATCCGCCCTCGCCCA
Organism: Trachypithecus francoisi; assembly: GCF_009764315.1. Classification (NCBI taxonomy): domain Eukaryota; kingdom Metazoa; phylum Chordata; class Mammalia; order Primates; family Cercopithecidae; genus Trachypithecus; species Trachypithecus francoisi. The sequence goes on along the minus strand of NW_022681472.1, from coordinate 97,980,366 downwards.
GGCCAGTGCCACTCATGGCCACATGTGTGCCCTTTTCCACACCACTCTGGGCAGGTGGCCTAAGTCCTGCCAAGCGCCCAAGACAGGGTGTGCGAAGGCACCTGGGCATGGGAGTCGGACACAGAGCAGAGGAGTAGGAGTGCCCAGGTCACAGACCCACCCATCCCCACTTCCATGTGGGAAAACTAAGGCTGGGCAAGGGAAAGTGACTCCTGCCACTTCACGACAGGCTGGCTGCAGGAATCCTCATCCAGGGCCCAGGGAATGGGAGTGCTCTGTGCCCAGTGCAGCCTGGAGGCAGGAGGGAATGCCACCTCCCCCACCACTCCCACCCCTGAAAGTCAGGAAACCAGGGCTGCGGCCACCAAACTCCAGGATGGAAGGAGGAGGCAGTTCTGCTGGGGGGTCAGGGAAGACTTCGCAAAGCAGTGGCGGGTATAGGGACAATGAAGGCAGCATGGGTGAGGTTGTGTGCGGGCCCTGGGCAAAGGCCCAGAAGTGAAAACCAACCTGCGGGATCCAGAGAGGGCCAGGCTGCCTGTGTGGCTGCAGTGGGGCTGCCTGTGTGGCTGCCTGTGTGGCTGCAGTGGGGCTGCCTGTGTGGCTGCCTCTGTGACTGCAGTGGGGCTGCCTGTGTGGCTGCCTGTGTGGCTGCAGTGGGGCTGCCTGTGTGGCTGCCTGTGTGGCTGCAGTGGGGCCTGGGAGCTGACAGGACTCCAGACCAAGCCCAAGGACAGTCACAGCTCCTAGCCCATCACTGCCCTCTGCCCGGCTCCTCCAAGGGTCCCTAGCTCAGTCTCCCAGCCTCCAGGCTACTTCTCTGTGACCCCGCTGGACAACTTCTCAACGGTCCTGGACACAACCTGACCCCAGCCCCAGCCAAGACCCTGTCAGACATCATCAGCCCCACATAGGGCCTACAACCCTGTAGGTGTGGACAGCACAGCCGGCCAGATGGGGCCGGCAGCCCTGCCTCGTGTCCCTAGTGCCCCTGAAGGAGGAGCTCCCTCTGCCAGAGCCCAAGCTCAGAACCTTCAGGGAGATGTCTTAGGCACAGGATTGAGGGATGGGGCCCCAAGGCACAGATGTTGAGGTTCAGCCAGCACCCAGGAGTGGGGCACTGACCCTGTCATGGGGTGCATGGCTGACTCTCCTGGCCCATCACCAGGATGCAATTTTCTCTATGCCTTAAAAATGGAAATGCTAAAAGCAGTCAAACCACAAAGTCCAGACAGAGGGCAGCTCTCAGGGAGACTACAAAAGCAACTGACGGGGTCCTCTGACAAGGGATCCTTCCTCCACCTGCTCTGAACATCTACTCTCCTCACCGTCCAGTCGGGCCTGAGCTCCCACCAGAAAGGAAGGAGCATTATTCGGTCGGGTCAGGGGGGCCTAAGAGCCTCCCTTAATGCCCAGTTTGGGCAGCCAGATCCCACAGAGAGCTTGAGGGGCACCCCCAGCCGCCCACCCCACTGGCCAGCCCCCAACTCAGGAGCAGCTAGCTTTGGTTTGCAAGAGTCCTCTCTCTGGTCCTGCTGTGGACAAGCCAGACTGGGAAGGGTTGCTGAGGTCTTCCTCCTGGAAGCACATTCTCAAACACTGGTCTCATTGATTTTTCTCTATTTTCTTTTTCTACCTCACTTTTTATTTATTTATTTATTTATTTTGCTTTTATTTTTGCTATTTTCTTTATTTTGCTTACCTTGGGTTTGATTTGCTCTTTTTGTTCTAGTTTCTGAGGGTGAACGTTTAGGTGGTTTTTTTGGAGAACTTCCTTCTCTTCTAAAAGAAGTTTTACTTCTTTTTTTCTTCTAAAAGAAGCATGAGTGCAATATTTCCCTCCAGGGCCCACTTCAGCTGCATCCTTTGACTTTGATGAATTGTGTTTGCATTTTCATTCAGTTGGAAATATTTTCTGATTTCCTTTTTGGTTCCTCCTTTGACCTATACGTTGTCTAGAAATATGTTTTTACTCAGTTTCTAAATATTTGATGATCTTCTAGATATACTTCTGTTATTGATTTCTAATTTAGCTCCATTGTAGTCCACGCAAATAATTTGTATGATTTTAATCCTTATAAATTTACTGAGATTTGTTCTATGGCCCAGAATACAGTCTGCCTTGGAGGACATTATTGGTAAATAAAGGTGTGTTCCCCTTCTGTGAGGTGGAGTGTCCTATAAACATCAAGTTGGCCATGTTGACTGGTAATGTGGTCCACATCTTCTTCCTTACAGACTTTTTGTCTATTTTTATCATTTCTTGAAAGAGGAGTGTTGAAATCTCTGTTATTGTGGATTTTCTTTTTCTCCTTTCAGTTCTATCAGATGTTGTTGGTGTTTTGCTTTGTGTATTTTGAAGCTTAATTGTTAGATGCATACATATTCAGAATTGCTAAGTCCTCTTCATGAGCTGATCAATTTATCATTTGGTAATGTCCCTCTTTTTAAAATTTTTTCTTTCTTTCCGGTAGAGATAGTGTTTTGCTGTTTTGCCCAAGCTGGTCTCAAACTCCTGGCCTCAAGCAATCCTCCCACCTTAGCCTCCCAAAGTGCTGGGATTACAGGTGAGAGCCACTACACCTGGCCAGTAATGTTCCCTCTTTTTTTTTTGATTATAGTCTTTGCTTTAAACCTACTTTGATATTGATGTAGTCATGCCTGCTTTCTTTTAATTGGTGTTAGCATAGTATATCTTTCTCCATCTTTTTATTTGTATCTTATTTGTGTTTTTATATGTCTGGAGAGTTTCTTGCTGACAGCATATACTTGGCTGTTTCTCTTTTTATCCAATCTGACAACCTCTGTTTTTAACTGAGATGTTTTTGTTTGTTTTTGAGGCAGAGTCTCGCTCACTCTGTCACCCAGGCTGGAGTGCAGTGGCACCATCTCAGCTTACTGCAACCTCCACCTCCCATGTTCACGCGATTCTCCTGCCTCAGCCTCCCAAGTAGCTGGGATTACAGGCACCCACCACCATGCCCAGCTAATTTTTGTATTTTTTAGTAGAGAGGGAGTTTCACCGTGTTGGCCAGGCTGGTCTGGAACTCCTGATTTCAAGTGATCCACCTGCCTCAGCCTTTCAAAGTGTTGGGATGACAGGTTAGGATTACAGGTATGGGCCACTGTCCTCAGTCTAATTGAAGTGTTTAGATGACATAGTGTCATTATTGCTGTGGCTGGGTTTAAATATATATCATCTTGCTATTTGTTTCCTATTTGTCTCGTTTTTTCCTTTCTTCTCTTCTGCAGTCTCTGTAACATGTGTTTTTATAAATAATTCTGTATCATCACCTTTGTTGATTTATTAACTAGAGCGCTTCAACTTTTGCTTTTTTTCTTGGTCTTTTTTTAGCGACACTTTAGTGTCTTAGTATGTAACTTTGACTTACTAGTCTGACTTCAAGAAATAGGAGGCCACTTCACATGCAGTAGAACAGATCTACAACAGCGAACTTCCATTGTCCCTCTCCTGGTCTACTTGTATTCCTTTTTTTTTTTTTTTTTTAATTTGACACAGGGTCTTGCTCTATCACCCAGGCTTCAGTGCAGTAGTGTGATCACAGCTCACTGCAACCTCTACCTCCTGGGTTCAAGTGATTCTCCCACCTCAGCCTCCTGGGTGCAACCACAGGTGTGCACCACCACGCCCAGCTAATTTTTTGTATGTTTTTAGAGACGAGATCTCTCTACGTTGCCCAGCCATGCCTGGTCTAGAACTCCTGGGCTCAAGCAATCCACTTGCCTCAGCCTCCCAAAGTGCTGGGATTACAGGCGTGAGCCGCGGTGCCCAGGCTGTGCTACTATTATCATACAATTTACTTCTACAGTTGCTGCAAATTCCTTAATACATTGTTATTATTTTTGCTTTAGGAAATCAACTATCTTTTCATTCAAAATAAGAAAAAAAATTACCTTCTACTTCCTATTTCTGGCGTCCTTTATTCCTTTGTGTAGATCAGTATTTCTGCCTGAAAAACTTCCTTTAACACAAAAGTCCCCAACCCCTGGGTCACAGACCGGTTAGGAACCATGAAACAAAGCAGGAGACGAGCGGCTGGCAGGCGGAAAAGGGATGTTTCATCCGTATTAAGTCCTTGTGGTCTGAGGCTGAAGCCCGCGACACACTCCGGTTCTGACCTATGCGTTCCTTTCACGCCTCTTATCCCACCGGAGTGTGAGCTCCATGGGGTGGGAATATTCTGGAACGTCTGCCCTCTCCCCAGCTCCTGGCACAGGAGGGCACGCATCACCTGTCGGCAAACAGAACAACCAACTGGCCTAGTTTGTTGGGGACCGAAGGATTTCCTGGAACCAGAGCCCGCTTGTCCAAAAGGCACGGGGTATTCTGTACCTCAGGCCCACAAAAAAGTTTTAAAGAAAAAAATGAGCTTTAGGGTCGAAGAAAAGGTTTTATTTTTCTCTCTTACATTGGAAAAAAATGAAAACTTTTGGACCCATGAAATGTTATTACATTTTGCCAAAAACAGAACCAATAATGTAAGTATTTAAAGTTATGTAAAGACAATTATTTAATGTTAACATTATGATGGTGAGAGGGACCACGGAGCAAGGGGCTGCCTTGCAGGCCTGCCTTCCAGCTTTGCTCGGGGGGACCAGAAACGGGGGCTGAGCGCGGGGGAGGCAGGCGGAGGCCATGGGCAGCGAAGCGGGCGCGCCAAAGGGCACCAAAGGGCGCCAGTTCCGGAACTGCTGGGACTGGGCTGCAGGAGCGCGGAGCTGGGGCGGCACGGCTGGTGCCAGCCCACGAACGACGCGGCGCGGGCGAGTGGGCGGAGGCGGCTGCGGGGAAGGCTGGGCTGCCGCCGGACCCGGTGAAGACAGCCTGCGGAGTGCCCGGGCGGAACACGTGGGTCTGAGGGTCGCTAGGGAGTCACTGCGTGGCTGCCTCTGCGTCGGCCAGATGCCTGGACTGGCCTCGGGGTCCCAGCGCTTGCCAGACGAGCCGCCGGTCCGGGGCCGGGGCCGGGGCGGGGCCTGCGGTGAGCTCGGCTCGGCGGGTGCCCGGAAGGCGGGGCCTGCGGTGAGCTCGGCTCGGCGGGTGCCCAGGAGGCGGGGCCGGGGCGGGGCCAGGGCGGGGCCTGCGGTGAGCTCGGCTCGGCGGGTGCCCGGAAGGCGGGGCCGGGCCGGGGCGGGGCCTGTTGTGAGCTCGGCTCGGCGGGTGCCCAGGAGGCGGGGCCGGGGCGCGGCCGGGGCGGGGCCTGCGGTGAACTCGCGCTGGGCGGGCCGTTCCGGGGGCGGGACTGGGCTGGGCCTGCGGCGAGCATCCAGCGATGCAGCACGGGTGCTGCGGGACACACAGACACCCGTACAGTTAGACCGAGGCAGGCACCTACCGGCGAGCGGCCGCGGGTGACTCCCAGTCGCGGCGGTACCTCAAGGTGGTGAAGGTCACAGGTGAGGTCACCCTGAGAGTCCCGCTCGCGCCAAGAGCCCTCCCCTCCACCCGGGACCGCAGTGTTTGGGGCGGGGCTCTCCGAGAGGGGGCGGAAAGCTCGCAGCCGCAGGCCTGGCCTCACCCAGGCCTTTGGCATCCTAGGGTTGGCTTGGGCAAATGTGTCCGGAGAAACGGATTTGTTATTCTCAGGAAGGCGTAAGTTTAATTTAGCTCATTCTTGCTGGGAGCTTCTGCAGTAGCCGAGGACTCAGAAAACCCTAACCAGGGCTCTGGAGGTTTTCCTGGAAGAGGGGACCCCAAATAGGGACACCCCAGAGCAGAGGGGAGGGGAACAGCGAGAAGAGACCCAGTCCTTGGGCCCAGTTCTGCCGTGGCCAGCCATCCGGCCCCCAGGGCCCTGCGTGGGATGAGGCTGCAGACCACCTCCTACAGAACCTCTGTACCAACCATCCCCTGGTAAAATCCTTGTTTAGGCCTGGTATTTAAGGCCCCTCTGCCCACCCCCACTCCTCTAGCACTGCCTCTCATCCTCCCCCCATCTCTCCTCCGTCCAGCGCTACAGGCTGTTTTGAGCTTTTGCAGGTGCTGGTCTCTGATTGAAATGTCCCGATCTCTTCTCCCTTCTTGTCCCCTCCCAAGTGTCTCCTCCTCCAGGAAACCTTCCCTGACACCCACTGAGCTGGGTGGCTCCTCTGCCCACTGTCATCCCTGCCCAGGCTCCCCATGGGTCCTTCAGGCCCAGCACTGACCACCTGTCTTTGCCACCTGCTGTGCAGGGCTGCAGCACTCCCAGTAGACCAGGAGCTCCAGGAGGCAGGGCCGGCCCCACGTCCTCTGTGCACCACCCTGAGTTGGATCCTCTGTGCGCCACCCCTGAGTTGGATCCAGGGCTAGCTGCTGTTCTCCTCCCCACTCCCACGCTGCCCTCCTGCCTGCAGCCATGACGCCCCTGCTCACCCTGTTCCTGGTGGTCCTCATGGGCTTACCTCTGGGTAAGATGGACAAAGGACAGAGGGATGGACAGACCCACGTTGAGGGAAGGTGGGCTGAAAGCAGGGAAGGAGACCAGAATTCCCCGCGACCACCCCTCCTTCTAGCCCCCTGCCCTGGGGAAGGTGATGGGCTGGGGGCCTGATGGGCTGGAGGAGGGGCCTCTCATGTTCTGTGACCCCCGTTCCCTTCCCGCCCATCTGCCGGCCCCAGTCCAGGCCTTGGATTGCCATGTGTGTGCCTACAACGGAGACAACTGCTTCAACCCCATGCGCTGCCCGGCTATGGTTGCCTACTGCATGACTACGCGCACCTGTGAGTCTGGGGGCCCTGCGTGGCCCTGCCTGGGGAGGACGAGCGGGAGGTTCTGCCCTGCCCCTGAGCATGTGGAGGTCCTGAGGAAGGAGGCTCTCCTGTCCCAGGATGCTGTCTGGGAGCTCCAAGCTGAGGGGCCCTGCTCTGATTGCCTTGGATGCTGGGGTGGGGCTGACTGGGCCCCCTGCCCCTCTTAGCGGAGCTGGCTCACCGCCCTGCCCTTCTGCAGACTACACTCCCACCAGGATGAAGGTCAGTAAGTCCTGCGTGCCCAGCTGCTTCGAGACTGTGTACGATGGCTACTCCAAGCACGCGTCCACCACCTCCTGTTGCCAGTATGATCTCTGCAACGGCGCCGGCCTTGCCACCCCGGCCACCCTCGTCCTGTCCCCCATCCTCCTGGCCACCCTCTGGGGTCTGCTCTAAAGCCCCTGAGGCAGACCCACTCAGAACAAAGCTCTTGAGACACACTGCTGCACCCTCGCACCCAGCTCACCCTGCCTCACTCTCCACCCTCCCTGCGACCTCCTCAGCCATGCCCAGGGCTGGGACTGTGGGCAAGAAGACACCTGATCTCCCCCAACCACCACGTGACCTCACTTCGAGGCCTTGACCTTCCAATGCTGTGTGGGATCCCAAAAGGGCTGGGGGCACTGGCACAGTGCTGTTTATGGGGAGGGGCCCAGTCAGGAAGGGAGCGCTGATCAGATGGGAGCTGTGGCCAAGTCCACCTTCTGGGAAGCCCTAGGAGAGGCCCCTGCCTCAGCCTGCCCTGGGTGTGCTGGGGCCTGAGGAAACGAGGAACTCCCCCGGGGGGATGGTTGGGGGGACTCTTAGGAGGAAAGGCTCTTCCAGGCCTAGGAAGGCTGTCACGCTTCCTACTGAGGCCAGGAGCTGCCAGGGCTGGTGCGGGATCAGGGCTGTGGGAGGAAGGCCTTTGGCACCGGCCCCTGTGCTAGGAAGGCTGCCAGGCCTGCATTGGAGCCACCCCCTGCAAGGGAGGGGCGGCCCTGCCTCAGCAGGCCCCAGTGCCCCCGAAGCCGTAGAAGCTTTTCCAGGTCCAGCAAAGGGTCTGTGTCCTCTCAGTCAAACCCCTTGATCTTACCCACCCCCCTCATGGGGAGGGTGCTGGGCCTGAGGCTGGCAGGACCTAGGGCCTTGCTATATTTGGTGGGTCCTGGTTGCTGACCTGGCCAGCGCTATTCCGGGCAGGGAGGGAAAGGGGCAGGGCAGGTGGCCCGCTGAGGCCTGGTCCCCAACCACAGCAGGACCTGGCTGAGCAAGGCAAAGGACGCGGGATTGGGGGATGCGCCCACAGGCTGGAAGTTGGGAGCAGCCTGGGGCAGTGCCAGGGCGGGGGTGGGGAGGGCGGGGTGGGGAGGACGAGACCCAGCCCTTCCCCACCAGCGGGATGCACACAGTGAGTGGGTGCCTCCATCACCTTCCACCTGGGACTGCGCCCATGGGGAGGGCAGGGTGGAAGCTCCAGCTGGGTAGGAGGACTCCCAGGGCCCCCACCCCAGGCCTGCGAAGCAGGGTGCAGCCCAACACCCACCAATTCGTCCCCGATGCAGGTAGCCCTGGGAGCATCTGCCCCCGCTGCAAACGGAGCCGTTGGGGGCATAAGACCTTTTGGTGCCAGCAGTCACGCTGCACCTGAGGCCCCCACCTGACCAGTGCTCCCAGCTCTGGTGTCCTTGGAGGAGCCCTTCAAGCCGTCCCGCATGGGCAGGATGGTGACACGTCCATGTGGTGGGACTGCCGCGGCCCCAAAGTGTGGCCCTGGTCAGGGGAGCTCCTGCTGGGAACTGCATCTCCAGAGCTTTGATGCAGGACCCCTGGGGGCTCGGGGAATGAGAGGCTCCACCCCAGGGGTCTCCTTGCAGTGAGTCTATGTGCAGGCCTGCGTTCTGCTCCTGGGGCTGGGGCTGATTGTCCAGCCTGTCTCCTGAGGACAGGAAGTGGTCAGAATCTTGTTTAGGGCACACCCAGCTCCTGTTGGAGGAGGGAAGTGCCGGTCTCCTGCGAAGGGGCCTTGGGTGGGAACGGGCCCGGAGCGGGAGGAACGTGACTCCCCAGAGGGAAGATCGACGTCATACTAGGCCAACAGCTGGAAAGGAGTTGCTGCAGCACAGAGTGGGCCTGCACTCCCCTCACCCCTACCCCCAGTGGTTGTGGCTGTAGCAGTGAGCCTGGAGAGTGGGCCTGGCCTAGGGTGGCTGGGAGGCTGCCAGGTGCCTCCCAGAGCTCCCAAGGGCCCGCACCTACAAGTGCCAGCCTCAGGGCAGTGCCCAGATGAGGCCCTCTCAACTGCAGCCAGCGAGGCCTTGGGATGCTCCCTGGGAGGGAGGTGACTTTGGGCTCCTAAGTCTGTGGGAGAGGCTGGGAGCAGTCACTGCGCGCCTTGCGCAAGCCCGTTGGTCGGGTGACTTCCTCAGCTGGGCTGGGAGGGGCTCCAGGATCAGGTCCTTCCTGTCTTGCTCCTCAGTGGGGTGATGGGGAGGAGACCTGGCCACCCGTGGCTCAGGGGCAGCTGAGAACAAGGACCTGCTGGAGCTGGAAGTGCTGTGGTGTTGAGGGGTGGGGTGGGCAGCTTCTCACACCTGCCTCCTGCCTCCACCTGTCTACCTTTCCCCCACCTTGACTTGGCCCAGCCCAATGCTGACAGCACTGCCCCCAGCCCCACACATGGTTCTGCCTGGCTGGCCTGCCCTTGGTACCTGGCACAGAACACACAGAAGGCACTCGGCTAATGCTGGCCAGGCCCGCTCATGGGGAGTGCATGGCTGCGCAGCACCAGGGAACCGGGACAGCAGCGCCGGCAGAAATCAGCGGTAACTTGTCCCAGTTGTATGCATCAAGGTGGCAACAGACATGGGTCCCCCCACTGCACTGTGGCCCTGAGCACCGTATAGCAGCCCTGCAGTGGGAGCTATTATCTTGTCCCTTTGACAGAGGAGGAAACTGAGGCACAGGGAGGTGAAGTAGCTGCCCCCAGTAGTGCCTCCTCGCTTACTCCCCACCCCCTACACCACAGTGCAGCCGCTTCTCCCACCAGCTGGGGTTCCTTGGACCCCCAAGCCTGGGAAGGGGGAGGTGAGTTTACAAAGTGGAGAACTTAAAAGGAGAAAAGTGGAACCAGAGGTTTGAGAAGCCCTGAGTGGTAGAGTAAGGCCTCCAGCGCTGCCTCTGGGTGCAGGGCAGAGTGGCAAAGTGGAGGGGGAGAGGCACGGGGCACCATGGGGGCCCAATTCCTACTTCGGGGATCTCTGACAGAGCCGAGGGTCCTCTTCTTGGGGGTAGATGCCCAGGGCTAGCCATTCCCACTGTCTGTGTGGATCTGAGTCCTGGACATGCCCGAGTGACTCAGGAGTGGCTGCTTGGGCGGGCTCTGGCACCCCAGGATGTTATACATTCTGGGAACTGGACAGGAGCGGCTGCTTGGGCAGGCTCGGGCACCCCAGGAACATTCTGGGAACTGGACAGGAGTGGCTGCTTGGGCGGGCTCTGGCACCCCAGGATGTTATACATTCTGGGAACTGGACAGGAGCGGCTGCTTGGGCGGGCTCGGGCACCCCAGGAACATTCTGGGAACTGGACAGGAGTGGCTGCTTGGGCGGGCTCTGGCACCCCAGGATGTTATACATTCTGGGAACTGGACAGGAGCGGCTGCTTGGGCGGGCTCGGGCACCCCAGGAACATTCTGGGAACTGGAATCAGCCACTAAAGAAATTGTAGCTGCAGGCGGTGACCCTGGGGTGGCACCTGGGGACATGGCCAGGTCAGCATGGGGACACCTGGCTCCAGCAGGGGCTCTGGTGTGTCCTGGGGTCTTGGGGGCCAGGGCTGCGGCCCTGGGCAGGCTTCCTCCAGGCGGAGGTCCTGGGGAAGTGGGGGACCAGGCCGGCTGCCGCCTCCCTCACTGTGCAGCGTCTAATTTGTCATCTCCCATGAAGGCGATGTGGTTCATAATTCTGAAACTCTGAAAAAGGTCGAAAGAAGCAGAGAGGCGCTCGGTGGATATGCCGAGCTTTTCTGCCGGTGCTTTGTCCCACTACTCTGGGTGGCCTGTGCTCCTCTTCAAGCTTCAGTTCACGGGGAGGGCCTGAATCTGCCGGCTCCTCTCAGGATCTCCTTCTCTCTGGGCCCTCCCCAGCCTTAAGGAGCCTCCCAGACAGAAGGGTGGACAGAGCCACCTGGGCAGCCCGAGAGACACGCGGGAGTCCTCCTGTGGACAGCCCTGCCAGCTTCCGTCCAGCCCCAAGCTTCATTTGCATCTTGAGGAGTAAGGGGTGGTGAAATGGGAATGCGGGTCTGGCTCAGCTGGTCGTGGGCATAAGTGCCGGCTGGATGGATGGCATCTCTTCCTCCTGTCTTATGTCCTGGGGTCCAGGTGCTTCCCAGGGCCATGCCCCTGCTGCTATTGCTTGCCCTACCCCTCACCCTAACCAGGACATGGACTTCCACCCCCAGGCCACTCTCTCCGTGGCCCACCGTGTACCCAGCACCCAGGAGAGCTCCAGTGTTGTCTCACCAAGCCATGAATAAATCCAACAGATTCACATTGTCTGTGCTTCTCTCCAGCCCCACTGTCTTGGCCGGAGCTCAGACCTCGCCTTTCCAGCTTGGCTGGGCTGGCACTCTGGGCTCCATGCAGCCACGCTTCTGTCTACCCTGCCTGGTCCAGGCCCTGGGCTTTTCTTGCCTCCAGGCCTGACCTGTCCTTGGAGCCAGGCACAGGGAGGGAGACAGGCAGGGCTCCTGGGGCTTGCTGAGAATTGTCCCCAGTTCCGTGGGAGAGAGGCCAGCACCCCCAAGGGGCAGACAAGCCCCTGGGGAAGGCTGAGGGTGCAGAGTAAGGGAGGCGGGAACCCCCCAAGACCCCATCCCACCATCTCTGATTTCTCAGGCTACCTGGTTCCTGACCCCAGCTTCTCGACTGCCCCAGGAAGGAGGACCTGCATCTGCCAGCCCCTCTCTCAGGATCTCCCTCCTCCTGGGCCCACCTCCCAGTCATAAAGAGCCCCCTAGACAGAGGGGTGGACAGAAGCCATGTGGGCAGCCCAAGAGACACACAGGGGTCCCCGGGTTGGCAGGGCTAACTGGTTACGGACAGGTCCTTTGGGGCCCCAGCCCCTTGCCAGTCTTTGGAGGAACAGCCGGTGGCTCCCGCTCTCCAAGGTTTCCCTTCTGGGCTCTTACCTTATCCTTGGGGCCCCTTTTAGTACTAAGGGGCTTTCTGTCCCCCTACTCCTGTGCACAGATCTTGGAGCATCAGTCACAGCGTGACAATGGCTGTGGTTCCTTGTTCGGATGACAGACCACAGAGAGGCGGCTCACAGCTTTGCTCCCTCTGCACTCTCCCAGCCCTGGGGGCGTCAGGATGGGAAAGTTCTGACTTCTTTGGAGGAGGTCTTGTCATCGAACTCATTCTAGGGTGGGAGTACGGGTGAAGACCTCTGGCTTACACCCAGCCCTGAGCTTCATGTGCATTTTGAGGTGTAAGGGTTGGGCTGGGTGCTAGTGCCTGAGGCCCTCCCTCCTTCCCACCAGACCTTCCTTCCCAGCCACTGAGGGAGACCAGCCTGTGGCTGTTGCCTGCCTGGTGCCAGGCCTTCCTTCCCAGCTGCTGAGGGAGAGTGGCCTGTGGCCGTCGCCTGCCTGTTGCCAGGCCATTTTATGGAATCCTCAGTCCTGTCAACCAGGACTGTCCTGCTTTACGGACAAGAAGAGGTGGCTCATGAGATTACACAAGCCTGCCTGGAGGCCTAACCAGCAAGCTTTGGGGCCAGATTGGCCCCTATCGCCTGGACCCCAGCCCGGCTCCTTGGCTGAGCCCAGCTGCCCGGTGACTCAGACCCACAGAGTCTGCTGCGCGGGCGAGGGCCAGGGCGGGGTGCCAGCAGGTATAAGGCAGCTGGCCAGGGCCCTGAAAGCCCGACCTCACCAGGAGAACATGCAGTTCCACACTGGGCTCCTGCTGGCCGCCGTCCTGAGCCTACAGCTGGGTGAGTCCAGGGGCCGGGGCTACCTCTTGCTCAGGGCCGCCATCGCTCTAGCCCAACCACTGTCCCTCCAGCCCTGGGCCGTGACTGCCCACCTCAGGAGAACCCATTCCTGTCCCCCCACCATCTGCCGGGTGCAGCTTTCCTCCGAAAGCCTCCTGCGATCCTGCAGGTCCATCCAGCTCAGCCCCAGCCTGCACACTGACCCCCACACTGACCCCCCAACTTCTCAGGGCGCACAGCCCTTGGCTCAAACCCCCCTTCCTCTCCCCAACCCCCAGACCTCCCCAGTCCATAGTGACACTCGTCACACACGCACCTTTGTGCGCGCGCATACACACACTTTGAATTTGCCCCCCTCCAGCCCTCTTGGGCCTGGCCTCCCAGCTAGCTTGTCTCCTGAGGCCACCTTCCCCGGACTCCTTCCTCCCGAGCATCTTCTCTTGGCAGGGCATCTCCACTCCCATCCCGAGACCTGAACAAAACCAACTGGCCCCTTGATCTGCCGGCTACCCCCACCTCCAAGCCCAAGCAGCCCAGCCCCCCAGGGGGAAGCCTCTGCGTCCCTGGCTATGGGTTGGATGACCTGGGTATCCCCTGCCTCTCAGGCCCTGAATGAGCAGGTGGTGGAGCACCGGTGAGTCCCTGGTGCTGGCTCAGGGGTCGCTTACACCTCTCCAGCCTCCATCCCCAGGGGCACCCTCCTGGCCTATAAGTGGCTGAGCCGCTGACCCTGAGGACTGCCCCAGGGTCATGAGGGCAGACCAGCTCTGTGATGAAGGTCTGAGACACACAGGGGCTTGGGAGGGTGGGCATGTGTAGGGGGCAGGCAGGAGCTAGTTCTCTCCATGGCACCCTTGGGCACCTATATCCTCACCTCTTCCTTCTGGTGCCCCAGACTCCTGCCCATCTTCCCTGCTACCCCCCACCCCAGCCAGCTGTGACAGCCAAGGGGAGTTTCAAGCCACTTTGGTGGGAAGGGGCAAAGAGAGGCTGGGAGGCAGCTGTCACCACCTTTCTTTTTTGAAGGTGGGGTCTCAGCCTGCTCTCCGGGGATGGTAGAGGAGCCAAAGCTGATGGTAGGGGCCTGTCCTGGCCAGAACTTCCCATCTGTGTTACCTTCTCTGTGGTGCCTCCGTGGAGGATTCCACCCACAGGACCTAGCGGTGACCAGAGGACTCTGGCCAGTGGCAGGGGCCTGGTGTGCACTGAGGTCTGAGGTCAGCTCAGTGCTGGTGCCTGCAGAGCCATGCTGTCAGGAACCCGGGCTTGCAGCTGGTGCTGACCGGGGCTGACTCCAGCCCTTCTCCACCTTTGGCAACAGTGAGGCAGGGGCAGCCCAGCAAACACGGGATAAGGTAGGCGTGGCTTCCAGTGTCCTGAGGTTGGCTGCCTGGGGCACAGCTCAAGAGGAAGCCAGGGCCTGTGCCTGGTGCCTGTGACAGATCAGCCCTCATGTCCTCATGGTCACACCATTGACCCTGTCACCCTGCAGGCTCCTATGCAGAGAGAGCAGGCCCGGGGCCAGTAGGTGTTAGGGTCTCTGTTTACACAGTCTTGGGTGTGTGAACCTCAAGTGAGGACAGGGAGGGAGGGAGTTTGAGGCTGAGAAATGGACGGAGGTGGTCAGGGAGGAGAGGACAGAGTCAGGGATGAAGAGGGGCAGAGAGCAGGCAGGGAAGCCCTTGGGGAGTGCCCAGGAGGGCTAGTGGGCCTTGGGAGTGGGGCAGTGCCCAAAGCAGAGAGCAGGACTGCTGGGCAGAGCCACAGCAGCACTGGCGGAAGAACACAGTGTCTCCCGAGCACGGGCCATCCTCCTAGATAAAGCAAGGCAGAGCTCACTGCTCCCTGCTGCTGCTTGGGTGCTGCCACTGTAGTGGGATATTTTAAGGAATTAGAGAGACCGAGGGGTTGAGGAGGATATTTATTATTTAGGTGCAATGGCCCAGTCGGATTAATAGCCAAAGGACTGAGCCCTGAACAAAGAGTTAAGTTACCTTTTAAGCATTTCATGGGGCGGAGAGAGATCTCTGCAGGGTGAAGCATGTTACAGAAGCAAGAAACAAAGACAGTTATTCAATTAATTGAGATATGCATTACATCATTCCTTACTTTTCAAGGAAAAACATGTTTTAAGACTTGAGTTTATCTGTCTGTGACCTTGCAACTGCACAGCTAGAGAAACAGGGTCTTCCCAATGCCTGGGAAAGGGAGAGATAAGGCTCACTAGCCACAGAAAAATAGGCAGTTAAGTTTTAAAGGACTCCAGTTATTTCTTTTCCTCAGGGGGAATTGGGTTTTCTTACATACAACTGAGTTTCTGTTTACACGTTCTTTTTTTTTTTTTTTTTTGAGATGGAATCTTTCTCTGTCGCCCAGGCTGGAGTGCAGTGGTGTGATCTCGGCTCACTGCAACCTCTGCCTCCCAGGTTCAAGCAATTCTCCTGCCTCAGTCTCCTGAGTAGCTGGGATTACAGGCACACGCCACAGTGCCCAACTAATTTTTTTGTATTTTTAGTAGAGATGGGGTTTCACCATATTGGCCAGGCTGGTCTTGAACTTCTGACCTCAAGTGATCCACCCACCTTGGCCTCCCAAAGTGCTGGGATTACAGGCGTAAGCCACCATGCCTGGCCTACACATTCTTTAATTTCTTTTAATTCCTGTTCTACCACGTCCTGGTCTCCCTTGCCCTGGGCTCCCTGTCGATGCAGGAACAGCCCCAACATCTCAGCCACCAGAATCCGGTCCCAGGGGTCTAAAGGGCACCACTCAGTACCCAGAGGCAAAAGGGGGCATGGCCAGAAAGAGCATCTCAGGGCCCCTCCACCTCCCCCACACCCCCCACCCAGGGACCCCAAACAGCCAGGCTGCTGTACCCTCACTCCCCTGGGACATCACACTGCAAGCCAGGGCTGCCCAGCCCCACCTTGCCCAAGGCTCCTTCCTGGGCAAGGATGCAACCAGCTGGCTCCAGCTGCAGGGCTGCCAGGCACCCCAAGATGAGGGACAGGGGCCCAGTTCCTGGGAGGACTGGATCACAGGGTTGGGAGACTGGCCACTGAGAAAGGTCATGGGCTGCTGGGTGGAGTTGAGTGGGCACCATCACTGCAGAAGGTGGCCCACACCTGCCTCCCGTCCATTTGTGTCCTGTCTGTCCCCATGCCGGCAGCTGCAGCCCAAGCCTTGTGGTGTCATCAGTGTACGGGCTTCGGAGGGTGCTCCCGTGGATCCAGATGCCCGAGGGACTCCACCCACTGCGTCACTACTGCCACCCGTGAGTGAGGGGGCAGCAGTGGGCTGGCCATGCCCTTCTTGCCCAGGTGGGAAGATGTGGGCTCAGAGGGGGACAGAGCCTGATCCAGGCACCCAGTAAATCAGAAGCATAGGGGAGAGTGTCCACCAGCGATGCCCAGGGAAGGGTATGAGCAAAGGGCCGCGTCTGCCCCCGGGAGTGCCCGCATGCTTCATGTACCTGGGGTGTCTGACCCTCAGCTCAGTGGCAGATGGGGCAGCACGGTCTGGGCAAACCAGAGGCTCAGGGAGCTCCATGGTTTCTCTCCTGCCCACTCAGGGGTCCTCAGCAACATCGAGAACTTGCCTCTGGTCACCAAGATGTGCCACACGGGCTGCCCCGATATCCCCAGCCTGGGCCTGGGCCCCTACGTATCCATTGCTTGCTGCCAGACCAGCCTCTGCAACCATGGCTGACGACGGCCCTCCTCCAGGCCTCCGGACACTCAGCCCCCACAGCCCTCACGGCCTGGCGCCAGGGCTCACGGCCGCCCCTCCCTCAAGCCTGGCTGGCCCACATCTCCTGGCCTCTGCAGCCACCATCCAGCACCACTTGTCCTCGGGAAGTCCTGTGTGGAGTCTTGCCTAAATCTGCTGCTGTCCAAGTCTGGGGCCCGTCGTGCCTGCCACCCCTTCAGTTCCCAACCTCCCCCAAATAAAATATGATTGGATCATGTGGCACAAGCTATCCAGTGAGAGTGGAGCCCCGCCATCCTGGGCTTGGGGGTAGAGTGAAGTAGGTTTGGGAGTGCTTCGCTACCTCACCCCAGGCTAAACCCTACTACCCCACCCCCACCTGCCCTTATCACGGAAAGGCCCTCCCACCTCCGGCCAACTGTCAGGCCTGAAGGGCACAGGGGCCCAGGCCCCCCGGGCAGTTGCTGTTCCTGAAGCAACCAGAGTGGGAGTTGGGGCTGGGGCACACGAGGAGACCCCCACCCCAGAGCGGGAGTTGGGAAGCCTCAGAGAAAGGACATCCCGGCTGAGACATGGAGGCTGTGCGGGGTGGAGGAAGGGGGGAGGGGCCCTTGGCAAAGACAGCTGCCGCAGGCCTTCTGGAATAGGGAGAGGGGTGAGGCAGACTGTGGCTTCCTCACCCTCGCCCTCATACACACCCCTGGGCCAGTGGCCCGGCCTGCCCCTCCCTAGGAAACCCCCAGTTCTGGTAGGGAACACTACCTCCAGCTCCTCTGGGCCACTGGGTACCCAGCATGCAGGGCAGGGCGCTGGGGGGAGATGCTGGGAGTGGGATGAATCAGACTGAGGTGATGGGCAGCTGTGGCCGCCCTTCTCGGGGTGGCCGTGGGAAACGAGGTGAGCGATGTTTGTGGAAGTCGATCACTCGCTAGCCAAACATTGCATCATGGCTGAGCTTCGGGCTGCAAGGTTGAATGGGACCCCCACATAAGCCTGGCACTCCCCTCGGAGAGGCTGAGGCGAGTCAACATCTGCAGGTCCCCCCACTGAGTTAGCACCTGCCAAGAAGCGCACCGCCAATCCCTTTCCTCGGCCTCTCTTGTTCTCACCTTGGCAAAGTTCTTGTGAAGAATCAGCACGGGAGAAAGCTGATGGAATTGTCAAGCTGCTCCACAAGGAGGAGGTGTCCCAGGCAGGGCCTCCGGACACTCAGGTGCCAGGACAACTTTCAGAGCCCCAGGCACAGAAGGCGATGCAAACAGGGTGTGCTGGAGATACCCAGATAAGCTCAAGAATTGAGGGAACAATGGAGTGGTTCTCAGATCTGTGGGGGAGGGACAGGGTGCCCCACAGCCACCGTGGAGCACTGCAGTGTGGAGCACTGCTGCGAGAACAGGATAAGGCTGGATCCTCACCTCTCGTTATAGCAAAGGCATTCCAACTGAATCAGAGGTTTCGATGTAAAAAGAAGAGGTTTTTAAATGCTAGACAATTCAGAATAGAAAAGCAAGACGTATTCCTGAAGGGACTGGACACAGAGTTGCTGTAAACACAGCAATTCCACTCCTGGGCCAAATTCCACCCCCAGACATGGCCCAAGAGGAGTAAACAGGCGTCCACACCAAAGCCTGTGCACAAACATTTGCAGCAGCATTATTCACAGCAGGCAAAAGGCAGGAAAAACCCAAATGCCCATCAACTGATGGACGAATCAACAGAGATGACAGACCCACACCACGGGATGTCATTCAGCCACATAAAGGAATGAAGCTCTGACCCACATCAAAACACGGGGAGCCTTGAAAATATGGGGAAGCCTTGAAAACAAACACGACGCTGAGTGAGACAGCAGCCGCGCACAACAGGCCAAGCAGTGTACGATTCTTTCTCAGAAGTAGCCGGAATAGGGAGCTCTAGAGAGAGGGAAAGGAGATGAGTGGTTGCCAGAGGGTGGCAGGGATTATTAAGAAAGAGGGAAAGGCCGGGCACAGTGGCTCACGCCTGTTATCCCAACACTTTGGGAGGCCAAGGAGGGTGGATCACCTGAGGTCAGGAGTTCGAGACCAGCCTGGGCAATATGGTGAAACCCCGTTTCTACTAAAAATACAAAAATTAGCCAGGTGTGATGGCACATCCCTGTAATCCCAGCTACTTGGGAGGCTGAGGCACAAGAATCACTTGAACCAGGGAGGCGGAGGTTGCAGTGAGCTAAGATCGTGCCACTGCACTCCAGCCTGGGCAACAGAGCGAGACTCCATCTTAAAAAACAAACAAACAAACAAAAAGAAATAGGGAAGAGCCAGAGTACTTTTCCTGCTCTCACACAATACAGTACTTCACCCCCTCACCAAAGTGTGTGTGTATTTCTCTCCACCAGCAACCAAGCCACACTGCAGTGGACACCGGCTGGGTGTCCTCAATTCAATTCCGACGCCATTCCCATGGAGGTCGCGTCAGATCCCGCAGGTGGAGGGCTCAGTCCCACGTGATGAACCCCACTTCCGATGCCAGTCACAAGCCCCAGGTGTGGCCTGTGCTTCTGACCGACCTGCCATGAATCAGGGTTCCCACGACCCCCTCCTCGGATTTGATGACTTGCTGGAGCAGCTCACAGGACTCAGGGATGCACTGTCCAGCGTTTACCCATTTATGACACAGGCTGTGACGAAGGTGCAGATGCACAGCAGGTGGAAGAGACGCACGGGGCAGGCACGGGGAGGGGCGTGGAGCTCTCAGGCCCTCCCAGCGGCACCCTCAGGCACCTGCGCATGCTCCGTTATCGGAAGCTCCCTGAACCCTGTCCTTTTGGGAAATTCCAGAGGCTTCATTACGCAGGCATGATGGATTAAACTACTGGCCACTGATGAACCCAACCTGCTGCCCCCTCCTCTCCCCTGAAGGCTGGGGGTGGGGCTGAAGTCCCAGCTCTCTAATCCTGTGGGTCCCCATCCTGAAGCTCCCTGGGGACCCCCAGTCACCAATCCTCTCATTAGCGTACAAAAGATGCCCTTGCCACTCCAGGGATTCCAAGGGTTTTAAGAGCTGTATGTCAGGAAACCAAAATATCCATCTCACAATCTCACAAAATAAGCATCTCATGTTCTCACAGGAATGAAGCAACGAGAGTGCTAAAGCGTTCAGGGTTTATTTTCAAGATGATGAAAATGTGCTAAAACTGTGAATACACTAAAAACCACTGAATTACACACTTTAAATGGGTGGATTGTGTGGTATGTGAAGTATATTCAATAAAGCTGCGAAAAAAAATTTTTAAAGAAAAGACACAAAACCAGAATTGGGATTCATAAATACTATCTAAAAATCTAAAATAAAATAAAATAAACCAAAATAAACAAACTGAAAGACAAGACAAACAAGGAAATATTTGCCACACATGTAACATGTAATGATTCCCTCCACACATAATGTCCACGAAAAGAGTCAAACTGTAAAATACGTGAAGACATTTATTCTGAGCCAAATATGAAGGGCCATAGCCCATGACATAACCCTCAGGAGACCTGAGAGCATGTGCTCAAGGTGGCCGAGGCACAGTCTAGTTTTAGGGAGACTGAAGATAACAATAAAATCTATGGAAGAGGTACATTGGCTCCATCCGGACAGGCAGGACAACTCTGGGGGATGAGGCTGGGGCGGGGTGGGGGGGCGGTGCAGGAGGCAGGATTCCAGGATTTAGGCAGATTTAAAATTTTTCTGATTGGCAATTGGTTGAAAGAGTTAAGATTATCTAAAGACCTGCAATCAATAGAAAGGAATGTGTGGATTATAAGAGGTGTGGAGACCAGGGTTTTATCATCAGATGAAGCCTCCAGATAGCAGGCTTCCAAGCCAATAGACGGTAAATGTTTCTCATCAGACTGAAGGTCTGTGTGGATGTTAACGCTGGTCAGCTTTCCCTGAATTCCAAGAGGGAGGAGGGATGATGAGGCTGTCCAACCCTTTCCCATCATGGTCTGAACCAGTTTTTCAGGTTCACTTCGGAATACCCTAGCCGAGAAGAGGGTCCATTCAGATGGCTGGGGGCGGGGGCTTAGAATTTTATTTTTGGTTTACGGTAAATAATCCTTCCAGATCTCCAAAGAGCAACAGATATGAGCAGCCTGTTCAGAGAAAAAGCCATTCAAGTGGCCAAGCCAAGGAGAAGAAATTCAACCGTACTTGGAATCAGAGAGGTGCCAAGCAGTACTGTAAACCCCCGAGCAGGAGAGCGACCCGGCCACGTGGCGAGAAAGGACACGGACCAACCTCTGTGCTGTCACAGATGCAGCCCTTGCAGGACAAATCAGTCCTGTCCAGGAAACTTCAAAATGCCACTAGCATTTTGTTGACTGCTGGCTCCCTAAAATGTCACCAAAAACCCAAGGACAGGTCACCCCAGCTCCCTCCAGCACTCCTGGGATTTGAGTCTGATTTGAGGTAGGTCTTCCAAGGTGGGGGTTCAGTTAGGGTTGGACCAGGACTTGGAAAAAGTAGTTTAGAATTTTGAGGCCATGGGTTCTGAGTCTGTAGGTGTCCCCTAACGGTTTCTATTGAAGAGTCAATAGACCTTTTGGGAAGATCCTCAATAAATGATAGCTATTTGCTGCTTTCTCTTCCTAGAAGCGTGAAGCTCAGGAATGAAGACGCAGGGTGGAAAGTCGTGGTCTAGGCCGGGCGTGGTGTCTCACTCCTGTAATCCCAGCACTTTGGGAGGCCAAGGTGGGCAGATCACTTGAGGTCAGGAGTTCAAGACCAGCCTGGCCAACATGGTGAAACTCCATCTCTACTAAAAACACGAAAATTAGCCAGGCGTGTTGGCATGCGCCTATAATCCCAGCTGCTCAGGAGGCTGAGGCAGGAGAATCACTTGAACCCAGGAGGGGGAGGTTGCAATGAGCCGAGATAGCACCATTGTACTCCAGCCTGAGTGACAGAAGGAGACTCTGTCAAAAAAAAGGAAAGGGGAGGGGAGGAGAAGGGAGGGGATCGTGGTCCCATGAACAGTGAGCCCTGTGGGTGGAGTTGGCTCCGGTTCTCAGTGTGAACAAGCCCCACTGCTCCCCGCTGCTCCTAACAGGGTAGGGGGCAAAGAACGTGCACAGACAGATGTTCCCTGCAGTTTTCCCATCATGAAGCTGCAGGTGAGCTAACCTGCGTATGTGCAGAGGGTGGCACTGGAGGGCACATCCCTTCTGGAAGGACACAGGATACCTCTTTCCAACGTACAACCCTTGGTGCTATTTGTGCCTCCACTTCCTTTCCAACATAGTAACATTGGTTTAGGAGCCATTGGTCTGCCCTGCTGGAGCCCCTCAGCAGGGATGCCCGGGAGAGCCAGAGCCCAGGTGGGGCAGCCCTTGAGACTCCCGGGAGGAGACCACCCTGAGGGCAGGCTGCACAGGAAGGCTCACTGGGCCCTGGAGCTGCAGTGGCAGAGAGAGCTCTTCTGGGTTCTGGGTGAGGGTGGGTGTTGCCAACATAAATTGGGAGGGACCGTGCAGGGGACAAGGCCACAGAGGGGTACAGTGCCAGCTCCTACAGGGCTCTGCGTATCAGACTCAGGATTGTGTCTCCTCCCCACTCAGCACCTCTAAACCTGACTCCTTCCAGCCAGCCCCCAGGCCTCGCTGGAGGCTGCCAGCCCTCCCTGAGCCTTGCTGGCATCTGGCCTGGAAGGGTGCCCCAGACCTGAACTTCTGACACTTCCTTTTCCTGGTCCACCCAGGGAGCTGCTCAAATAGAGGAATTCCTCTTTTGGAGGCAAAAAAAGAAATGAGGCTGTCCCATACGAGTGTGATCAGAAACTGCCCTGCCCCCAGGCTTGGCCACAGCCTCCCACATGGGGCCTGGGGACTCCTGCCCCGAAGCAGAAGACGGGGCAGGGGTGAGAGGATGGAGGAGAAGCCACCAAGGGCAGAGCAGGTGGGGCTGTGTACAGGTGGGGCTGTGTACCGGCAGGGCGTCCCTGGTGCAGGGGAGAGGCCCCCAGTGCTACCCCTGTGGCACCTCGCTGTGGCTTGGGGCCAGCGGGGAGCCTAGCCTGTGCTGGTAGAAGGCCCTGGCTTCCACCCACAACCATGCCAGGGCACCGCCTGGCGCTGCAGGGGCTGGAAAACCACAGCTCCCTTTCCCAGGGACCCTGGAGCCTAGGGGCGACCTCTATTTCCTGAATGTGGAAGGCAGGAATCCAGGCAAGGCACCTACTTCTCTGCTGGCCACACGGGGTCCTGGCTCATGGGGCTTCTTGGCCACAGGCCACCTGGCAAAGGTATACACATGCACAGGCCCCGCCCACCGCCTCCCTGATGAGCAGTGGCTCCGCCCACTGCCTCCCTGATGAGCAGTGGGCATGGGGTCTCATTCCAGGAGTCTTTCTTCAAGACCCATTGAGAGCCATCAGAAGGCATTACTTGCAAGTGACCCTTGAGGGTCAGATTCTGGAGCTGGTCATCCAACCTCTGAGGGTCCCATCAGCCGAGAAGATGGGCAACAACAAATCAGCTTCCAAATCCCTCCCCTGGGATGAGGTGGCCATGGAAGGTGAGGCTTTGGGGACACTTCATCATAAAGGCAAGAAGGGGGAAGGCAAAAGCAGAGGCCAGAAGCCACCTCCAATGAACCTCAGCACTTGCAGAGAGAATGACAAAGTTGGGGGTTTTACTGTTTGGTGCAAGATGCAGCCAGGGACGGAACATGTCTGCTAGTGGCAGAAAAGGAAGACAGAGACTGAAGCCGGAGGAGGATGCAGTGTGCGTGGCTGACTGGCAGGCAGAGGGGTCACCTAAGGAGGACTGGAGGCCCTAGGGCACAGAGTAGCCTCCGCAGATGCCAGCAAGGAAACAGGGACATCAGCCCTGTGACCTCAAGGACGTGGATTCTGCCAGTGCCTGAGTGAGCCTGGACTAAGATTCCTTCTGGAAACTCCAGGTTGGAGTCCAGCCCCACCACACCTTGACTGTGGCCTGTGGGACCCTGAGCAGAGAGCCTAGCTGAACCCACATGGCAAGAAAGACCGTAGCTAAAAATGAGTGTTGTTTTAAGCCACTAAGCGTAGGGTGATTTGCTACCCAGCAATAGACGCTAGTGCAGCTTGAGGCTCTGACGAAACTGGTGACCACGTTGAATGGGCCCACATGGCCGGGAGCTGAGGGCGGCCTCCACCAACAGACAATGAGGAACAGAGTTTGGCCAACTCCACACCAGTTTAGAAGCAGGTCCTCCCCAAGCTGAGCCTTGAGATGATTATGGCTCAGCCAAAGCCTGCACTGAAGCCTGGGAGTGACCCAGCAGCAACATGAAGCCATGCCCAGACTCCGAAACAGAAACAGTGATGCAGTAAGTGTGGGCAGCCACAGGACACTGACTGACCGCAGGGCCTGAGCAGACAGAGAACACTGGGTAATGATGGGACACCAGATGACCATGGACAGACCCTGGGTAGCACGGGACATGGCAGACCATGGAACCTGAGCTCCCATCCCACCCTGGGTGCCATCCGACCCACTGACCTGTCAGCAGAAACTGCCAAGGACCAGAGTGTGGCCTCTCTTCACTGCTGCCTTCCCCCACCAGAGTGCCTCTAGGAGACAGACTTGAATCTTCACCCCGGCCCATGGAGAGGGATCTGGGGAAGGTCCTGAAGAAAGGCCTCACAGCAGGGGTCCAGTGTGCAGGGGTGTGGGAGCAGGTGCAAGGGCCCCATCTGATCCCTGGATCACAGTTCAGGGGTAATTTCTTGAAGTCAGCAGCTCCAGTGGCAGCCTGACAATTCCTTAGTTTAGTGGCAGCATTACTGTAGGTGGAAGTCATCCCTGGAGGCTGTCTCTCGTCACACACTGAGCCCTGATCCTATACACAATGATCCTAATCCAAGTCACAAGCTGAACTCTGACATTTGTTACATGCTGAGCTCTGCTCCCAATCACACACTAAGCCTTGATCCTGGTCACAAGCTGAGCCCTGACATTTGTTACATGCTGAGCCCTGCTCCTAATCACACACTGAGCCCTGATCCTAGTCACAAGCTGAGCTCTGACATTTGTTACATGCTGAGCCCTGCTCCTGATCACACACTGAGTCTTGATCCTCACAAGCTGAGCCCTGACATTTGTTACATGCTAAGCCCTGCTCCTGATCATACACTGAGCCTTGATCTTAGTCACAAGCTGAGCCCTGACATTTGTTGCATGCTGAGCCCTGCTCCTGATCCTGACTACAAGCTCAGCCCTGGCATTTGTTATGTGCTGAGCCCTGTTCCTGATCACACATTGAGCCCTGATCCTGAATAAAAGCTGAGCTCTGACATTTGTTACATGCCAAGCCCTGCTCCTGATCACACACTGAGCCCTGATCCTAGCCACAAGCTGAGCTCTGACATTTGTTACATGCTGAGCCCTGCTCCTGATCACATATTGAGCCCTGATCTTAGTCACAAGGTGAGCCTTCCTCCTGATCACACATTGACTCTGATCCTGGTCATGTGCTGAGCTCTGACATTTGTAATATGCTGAGCCCTGATCTTAATAATACACAGATCCCGGATTCTGGTCACACACTGAGCCCTGACCCAGAAGTTCCTAGTGGAACTGAGGAGGGAAGGGTGTGGTCTTCTTGAAACACAGTCCTCCCAAACAAAGCCAGCCCAGACCCTGGCTAGGCCACATTTTTCCATGCCCCAATCAGGCAGCTGCAACTTTGCAGAAAGGCTTGGCCTGGATCTCTCCACTGGGGGTCAGGCAGAAATTCTAGGAGGAGCTGGCTACCTGGGGGCCAGGCGTGTGTTCTAGGTAGAAGGCACAGGTGGGGCCCCTGGGTCTGAGGACAGGAAGGAGCTGGGCCATGCCATGTCAGAGGAATTGGGTCAGGCCTCAAGAGGAACCCAGGGTGTGTAGGGTGGGGTGTCTAATCCAGTTAGCTGCACCCAGCATCAACGGCCAATTGCAGCGTGGCTGAGTGGCACCATGCAAAACCAGACAGGCTTGCTGCTGTTCGGCCTTCACCCAGCCCTGGCTAGGTGGCCTTGCCTAAGTCAATTACTTCTCAGAGCCACAGTTCCCTTATGCAAAATAAATGCATTAGCACTGTGCACTTCTGGCGTGCAGTGAGGAAAAGTGAGATCCACTAGGCTAAGTCTCTGACACAAGTGGGATGCTAGGGAATCCTGGGTGCCCCACTCACCACCCCTGCACACTCCACCCCCACTTAGTGCTCAGGGAGACACAGGCTCTCTCAGTCGCTGGGGCGAAGACCAGATCCCAAACAGAGCTGATCCAGCAGGAAAACCCAGGGACCCCTAAAGGGCCATGACAAGGAGGGGGTGCAGGCAGGAGAGTGCAGTCTACCAAAGACAGAATTTCAGCCAATGGGGCAGGAGAGGGAAGGGCTCTCCTGGCAGTGGGAACAGCAGGAGCAAAGACCAGGAGGGGGTGGGATTTAGGCGCTCGGGCTGAAGCGCTCCAGTGTGAGTCTGGGCATAGCTGACATCATGGCCTTGATGGCCAGGGCCCAGGAAGATGCAGGCTGCTTGTCATGCATCCGTCCCCCCACCCCCACACCCTACACACTGGCAGCAGCAGGACTGGGAGCAGGAGGTGGCAGGATCACAGACCAGACACAATCTGGGAAGGCTGGTGCAGGCACTCTGGGGGGATGTCCGTAGAAGGAGAGGGAGCTGAGCTGGAGATGGCCTGAGTCATCCCAACCCAAAGTCACTGTCCTCTGTCTGAGCCCGGGGCAAGGAACTTTCCCTCAGTTTCCTTACCTGCAAGCAGGAGGTAAGCCCTGCCTGAGGGCACCCTTAGCGGAAGGTTAGGGATGAAGGTGCCCAGCTGGCAGGTGGCTGGGGGCATGGGATTAGCACCCCAAGGGACCCAGCTCCTCCCCACCCCACTCTCCATCCAGGACCTTCTCTGCTGACCCAGTAGTTTTTGGCGTTTGTCTCCTTAAGCCTCTGAGCAAACCGTGTAGCTGACTGTCCGGGTGGCAGTTCAGTCCCAGGCCCCCAACACCCAGCCTGACCACCCAAAGGAGCTGGGAGGTGGGACCAAGGTCCTCCTGGGAAGATTCCAGCCCAGAATCTGGGAAGATCCAGCACACGGATCTGTCCTGGAACACAGATGACCTGAGGCAGGAAGGATCCCTGAGGAGCCGGCAGCAGAGAGTGGCCCACCACCCTTCCCTGTCCCCTTCCAGGCCGTCTGGGGGGTGTCCCTGGGCTACCTGGGGTGAGTCAGTGGGGGCTGACCTGGATGGAGGGGAGTGGGGAGAAGAGTCGAGGCATAGGGTGTATAGGAGTCAAGGAGGGTCCCCACAAAGGGAAAGGGGTCAGCCCCAGGCCACGGTGGCGGAGGCGGGGAGGTGGAGGGGTCAGGAAGGGGCAGGGAGGGGACCCGCCTGTTACTGGAGGAATGAGGAAGAGACAGGGAGGGTCCCAGGCAGGTGGGGTGGGCCTAGAGGGCCAGGCTGGGAGTGGGAGGAGCAGCCTGGAAGGATGGGGAGCCCCTGGAGGCGGGCCTGGGGCGGGGTCTTCACACCTCCACCCTCGGGAAACTTGATCCCACTAATCCGCTCAGCCAACAGGTCTGTCGGCCACCTCACTTGGTGTCCGCTGTACCCCGCCGGGCAAGAGCACTTCCGCTAGGGTGAGAGCACAGAGGAGTGGGCCGGACCATGAGGGGGACACAGCTGGCGCTCCTGGCGCTGGTGCTGGCTGCCTGCGGAGAGCTCGGTGAGGCGTGGGACCCACAGGGGAGCTGCGGCAGAGGGAGATGCCACCCACTGACATTTGCACACTGTTCCTGGGGAGGGCACCCCAGGAAGGGGCCTCAGAGGCAGGAGAAGCCAGAGGCGCGGGGCCAGTGTGTGGCCCACCCCTGGCCATAAGGAGAGGAGGGTGGAGATGGAGAGAGGGGCGGGCAGTGAGGGGGGCGGGAGCCTAATGAGGGTGAGCAGAGGGTGGCCTTCGAGGTGGGCGGGGGGCAGCCAGCCACATCCCTGGGCACCAGCCTGGGTGTCGCACTTTATGGGGGGCTATGGGCACCCGAAGGGCCTTAAGCAGGGGAAGGAAGGGGACCCCAGGGAGGCTGTGAGGCTGGGGTGGCAGTAGGGATGGAGACGAGTGGGGAAACCAGACACACGGGGTGGGGTGACTCCCTCACACGGGGCCTGAAACAACCATCGGGGCAATGTCTGGACTCAACCAGAAGCAGCTGGGCCCAGAGACCCCTGGCGGATGGCTCTGCCCATTTCCCAGAAACAGGTGCACCAGAGGGGGCAGAGGCCCTGCTAGGTCCCCAAAGTGGGGACGGAGGAGTCAGGCCTAGCTGTGCAGCTGGCTGCCCCAGCCAGCATGGAGGCCAGTCAGACCCACCTGGGGTGCTGCCATTGGGGCTGGGGTCACTGGAGTAGGAGGGAATTGAAGCCTCTCCGACTCCTGCCGGCCTGTAAGTCCCTGTGGGAGAAGAATGGGCACCCAGACGCAGCCCGGCCCTAGCCTGGTCCACCCTGCATTCCGTGGGCCTCCTGGCCTGATCCCTTAACCCCCACAGCAGCACTTCCCTGATGGGGAAACTGAGGGGGTAACCTGGTAACCTGCTCCCAGCCACGCTCCGACCTGAGGCCTCCTGCCTGAGGTGCCTCTTGCTATGAAGATGCCAGGGCTTCAGTCCCCGAGTCTCCCAAACGTTTCCAAAGGGACTTGGCTTGGCCCCGCCCAGGCCTTGCCGGCTGGACCCCCGCCCCCAGCAGCTGACTCTGTTGGATGCAGGGTCCCGAGGCGGAGCCCGGCCTGTCCCCAACCCCAGGCTCCTGGTATTGTTCTTGAGTTTTGGCTGGTGGGCATCTTGGCCCTGGCCAGTGTCACTGTCCCCTTCAGACCTGGGCTTCCAGGACAGACTGTCTCTGGGCTTGGGAGGGGTGAAGCCTGCCTGACAGCCCTTGTCCCTTCTCCCCAGCAC
This sequence comes from Trachypithecus francoisi, assembly GCF_009764315.1. Classification (NCBI taxonomy): domain Eukaryota; kingdom Metazoa; phylum Chordata; class Mammalia; order Primates; family Cercopithecidae; genus Trachypithecus; species Trachypithecus francoisi. The sequence continues at coordinate 97,951,972 of NW_022681472.1, read as the reverse complement.
CGGCCCTGCACTGCTACGTCTGTCTGGAGCCCACGGGAGTGTCCGACTGCAACACCATCGCCACCTGTACCATGAATGAAACCATGTGCAAGACAACACTCTACTCCCGGGAGATAGGTCAGTGGGCACGGAAGGCGGGCAGAGCTGGGTTCCTGGTCAGAGCCACCTCCAGCCCAGTCACCACCAGCCAGCTTGGCCCCAGTGCACAGCCACCACCTCACCCATCTCCAAAAATGGCTTTCTGCCTGAGCTAGGCCTCCCTCTGCCCTCCCCTTTCTTCCTCTCTCCCTCCTGTCCTTCAGTGGGAACACATCTGCAAACTCATTTTGGGGGGACTGGGGAAGGTGGGCACACTTACAGGCTTTGGTTTCACAGTCACCTCAGGGTGGGAAGTGCCCCATCAGGTCAGGTGCAGAATGCCAGAATGCCAGGCGGCACATGGTAGACACCCGGACAACACCAGTGGGAGGAAAGAGGAAGAGGAGAGCACTGGGCCAGGAGGGACGGAAACCCGGGTGGGTGACCCCAGAGTGAGGCCTGTATGAGGTGGTGCCGGCAGGGACCAGGGCTTGGAGGCAGTAACCAGCCCTGATGGCTGACTCTTCCCGCACCCCACAGTGTACCCCTTCCAGGGGGACTGCACGGTGACCAAGTCCTGCGCCAGCAAGTGTGAGCCCTCGGATGTGGATGGCATTGGCCAGACCCGGCCCGTGTCCTGCTGCAACACTGAGCTGTGCAATGTAGATGGGGCACCTGCTCTGAACAGCCCTCACTGCCTGGCCGGGGCCCTCACGCTTCTCCCACTCCTGAACCTCTGACTCGAGTCCCCGCCAACCCCCATGGCCCTGCGCCAGCCGGCCCTGTGCGGCCCAGCTCCAAATGCCTTGAAGAAGTGCCCCCTGCACCAGGACTTCTGAGTCTCCTTTCTGGGCACAGACCTGCCTTCCAGGGCAGAGAGAGGGGCCCCGAGCTGCATCTCTAACCCCGTCTATGTCCCCGTTTCTGTTTGTCTGTCTCTCTTCCTGCCTTCCTGTGATGTTAGGCTCTATCCCATCGCGAGAACAGCCACTGGGCCGGGGACCCCCACACAAACCATGCAGATCTCTGCTCTCAGGGGATGTGGGGCCCTGACCAGGGTGGGGCAGGAGCTGAGACCCATGGGCAAGGGAGCACCACATCTGCCAGGGTAAAGTCAGGGCCGGCTCCTTGGAGGAGGGGGCATTAGGGCCAGGCCTTGAATGATGGAGAGATCTGGCAGGCTTGAGGAGGGCAAGGCATTGTCAGGTGGCAGGAAGGTCAAGGCAGTGACCAGGATCTGGGGTTGTCCCCTGGAGCACCCCACTACCCACCTCCCCAGCCTAAGCAGGGCCTTGCCCCAAGGCTGATGGTGGAGGCTGCTTTGAAGAGGAGGCCATGGGCCAGATCCCAGTGAGTCCACTGCCTGCCTCTCCAGGCTCACCCCACATGTCCACTTCATATCCCTGCCCTCACTTAGCTCTGCTCCCAGGGGTCGGGTGCCCAGGGGGTCAGATGCCCAGGGCAGCACAAGTTCTGGTGCAGAAGGGACCTTCGTTTCACCTGGGCCCTAGGTCAGTGCCCCAGTCCTCCAGGCCACTCTCCAGGGAGTCCTCTGCCCCAGAGGCCTCCAGGCTGAGACTCCCCATGATCACAGGCAGGGACATGCATGCACACACATGCACACACATGCACACGGTCCTAGAAACACACAAGGAACATGGACACACACAAGGACATGAGGAAGGACAGGACCCAGTGGCCCTGCTACCCAGCGCCGGCCCCTCCCAAGGGCTGCCCAAGGGAGGTGGTGGCAAGAGATGGGCCCCAGCCTGGACAGAAGAGAAGAATATTCACCCTGGAACCTGCTCCTCCCCCTGGACCCTGCAGACCCCCACTGAGCCTACCCACCTCACCCTCCCTGCTCCTGTAGCTGTTTCTGGGCCCCTGGGTGTCACCCTCCTGGGACTAGACCTGTAGTCCACAGTGGGCGCTATGGTCCAGGGCCTGCTCCCAGGGGCCGGGCCCCCACAGCCCAATGAGTCCCACCACCTGGAGCACAGTGACCATCTGTCAGAGACGCCTTGGTGCTAGAATGAGGGCAGCCTCCTGGAAAGGAAGGGGCCTGGGAGGCTAGGAATATTCTAGTGGTGTCTTGGATACCCCATCCGGGCTATGACCCTGAGCTCTGATTTTGTCAAGAGGGAGACATGCTCTCAGCCATCAGACATGTCACAGCTCTCAGCTGGCTTTTCTCAAGACTCTCACAAAGTGGCCTCAAAGCCTAGTCTGAGATTCTATTTACACACACACACACACACAGACACACACACACACACAGACACACACCCTACAGAGACTGCGAACAAGGCCTATCTGTGATCAGAGATCAGGACTCAGCCTGGAATCAGGATCGGGGCTTAGTCTTTGGCAGTGATCAGGTCCCAGTCTGTAACCAGTGCCAAGCCTTGATCTATGATTGATGTCCTGGCTCCGTGTGTGAGCCTGTGGCACAGCCACCGAGTATGACCCAGTCAAGGGCCAAGGATCGGGATTCGATCTCTAACCAGGATCCAGGCTCAGTGTGTGATTGTGTGATCAGGAAAAGGCTTCAGTCAATGATAGGGGAAGAGGCTCAGTTAAGGCCCAAGCACAGGCTGTGAGTGAGGCCCATTCCAAGCCTTAGATCCCTATCTTTGACCTTAACCTCACCGTCCATGATGCCACCTTTAGGGTACCTGTCCCTGAGATTCCCCATGACCCAAGTCCTTCAACCAGGCTTACTCCTCAGCTTGCCAGTGGGGTAGGAGAGGCTTATAGTGAGGTGCCAGGGCAGGGACCCAGGGCCCCACCAGTGCAGTGCCCTGGGCAGTTTCACAGCCTGTAGGAATGAGCAGGGCAGGGCATGGTTTGATGGGAAAAGGAAGAGCCAGTGGTTCCAGATTTTGGTTAGAAGAGGAGCCAGGCGCAGGCAGGGGAGGGGAGGAGTTGAACTCAGTGTCTGGTGGCGCAGGCCTCTCCCACCCGTGGGGGGCTGATGGAGTGGGCTCTGCTCCTCTCTAGGACCTGCCAGTTCCAGCACCCTCTGCCCCGGCCCCATCACATCTGGCCCTGAAATCAGAGAAATGATGAGACCACCTTGCCAGCTGTCCTTTTTTCTCCCCTACTCCTGACCTTCCCCAGGCCACCTGCTGTGACCTTCCAGAGCAGGATGAACACCTGCCACACTTCCTCAGGGAGCAGGGCTCAGCCCACCCCAGGGCAGGGATGTCTGGCTCTCAAATGCAGACAAGAGAGCCAGGACAAAGCTGGAACCCAGCACTAACCTTCAAGAGGACAGAGCACCCTCAGGACCTCAGTCATCACCTCCCATATCTCGGCATTAGCAATCCCCCCACCCCACTGCCAGGACATCTTCCTCAGCCTCAGCCCTGTGCCCACTGTCATCATGCCATCTAAGTCACCAGCCAGTGTCCCTGGGTAGCTACTGCAGCCACCTCCAGCTCCTTGCCTCCCCCTTTCTATTCTAACCATTGTTAAATCAGCAGCCAAAGCTGAGAGCTCACTCAGTGCCTGTCTATGCAAAAAACCCCAATCCTGGCCGGGCGCTGTGGCTCATGCCTGTGGTCTCAGCACTTCGGAGGTCGAGGAGGTGGGCAGATCACGAGGTCAGGAGATCGAGACCATCCTGGCTAACGTGGTGAAACCCCGTCTCTACTAAAAATACAAAGTGGTGGCGGGTGCCTGTAGTCTCAGCTACTCAGGAGGCTGAGGCAGGAGAATGGCGTGAACCCGGGAGGCGGAGCTTGCAGTGAGCCAAGATAGCGCCACTGCACTCCAGCCTGGGCGACAGAGCCAGACTCCGTCTCAAAAAAAAAAAAAACTCAACCCTCCAAGGAACTTGACTAGCTATCAGACTCACCTGTGAGATGTGACTGGCTCTGCAGCCTGGACACAGGGTCAGAACCAAGGCTGAGGGTGTCAGACTGGCAAGTCCGAGCTCGCATGGAAGAAGGCCTGAAACAGGTCTGTCCCAATGGGGCAGGTTCTGCCCTGAGAAGGAGTAAGATTCCCATTCCCAGGGGTGTCCAAACCTGTGCTGAGTTCTGTTAGAGAGGTTACAAAGCATTTGTACCCTGGGGAGAGGTCATCCTGAATGCCCACAAATACCCATCCTGGGTCACCTTGGAAGAAACAACATTAAGCCTGTCTTTAACTACTGATCCACCCATTCATTCCATTCATCCACTCATCCATTCATCCACCCATCCATTCATCCACCCATTCATTCCATTCATCCACCCATTCATTCCACTCATCCACCCATCCATCCATCCACCCATCCATCCATCCTCCACCCACCCATCTCCCCTTTTAGCCATACATTATTCACCCATCCATCCTTCTACCCATATGCCCACCCACCCATCCATCACTCTCTTCATCCATCCACCCATCCCCTATCCGTTTATCTATCCATACATCCATTCATCCATCCATCCATCCATCCACTCATCCATCCACTCATCCATCCACCCATCCATTCATCTTCTGTCCAGTCTCCATTCATTCACTCATCCATCCATCCCCCCATCCATCTACCCATCCACCCACCCCTGCATCTATCCCTCTTCTGTCTCCCATCCATCCACCTACCCATCCATCCACTCACCCATCCATCCACCCATCCACCCACCCATTCATTCAGCCATCCCCCATCCATCCACCAATGCACCTACCTATTCATCCATCTATCCCCCTTCCATCTACCCATCCATCCATCTTCCATCCATCCCCCATCTATCCATCCACCCACACATCCATCCATCCATCCATCCATCCATTCATCCTCCATCCATTCCCCCATCTATCCATCCATCCATCCATCCATCCATCCATCCATCCATCCATCCTCCAGCAAATGCTGCTCAACAGTCAGCATGGTCAGACCCAGGCTGTGGGAGAAGGATTCTTAGAGGAATGGAAACATGTTCTGCTTGAGGAGATGACAGTCCAGTAGTCCCTCAGGCCAGTCCAGACAGGGCAAGCATCAAACACCAACGGTGGTGGTAGGGCTTTTTGACTGCATGCTGAAGGCAGTGGAGAGTCAGGGAGCGTTTCTGGGAAGAGCAGTGCCATGGGCCAGTTTGCATTTTAGCTGGTCTCTCTGAGAGGAGGGTGAAGAGTGTAGCCAAGGAGAAAGGGCCAGGCCCCTGGGAAAGAGACTGGGCTGACATGGCAGATAGCTGGGGCTTGGTGTGAACTGGCTCAGTGCTGCAGGCCTACCATGGATGAGAACTCTGGGGTTTGGGAAATGGAGCTGCCCTCAAAAAACCTGGTCTCCCGGTTCCACATGTCGGGAAAAGGTGTGGATTCATGGAGAGGCAGGAGGAGGGGAGGGCAGTCACCTAACTAGGGCATAAATTCTCCCTGCTTGAGTCGTGTCTGACACAGTGCTGCTTTTCCACCTGCCAATAGGGTGCTGGGCTCAGGGATGGGCCAAGTTAGTGCCCACGCTTCCCACATAGCAGAAAGGCTGCCTGTGCCCCTTTGCTGGCTAATACTCCCACCCAGAGCACCCTCTGAGGACTTCCCTCCCTTTGAAAGCCAATGCAAGCAGCAGCTGAGAGCAGTACCCCTGTCCTCAGCATCTGCCCACCTCTACCCCAAGTACACCTGCACTGTGATCAGCACAGAGCTGAGGCGAAAGCATGATGGAGACCCATCCTTTGCCAGATACTTGCTAGTTTTCACAACCACCCTCTGGCAGATGTTCCCCTGACCAGCTTATAGATGAAAGAAAGTGGGGTGAGAGTGTCTTGTGAATAGACATGGGCCACACGGAAGGCTGGGTGGAGCACAGGTTCCAGAACTGGACAGTCTCTGACTCCTCTCGAAACATCTGGGTGTATCTGTGGACCAAGCCCTGGGGAGAGGCTGCTTTTGGCTGCCATCTGTGCACCAACCCATATCAGCCCCTTTGTTTGATTTGCAGTAACTACGCCCTCCCTTGGCTTTCTTGCAACCATCCCATAGCTTCACACAACTCACCTCAGCCCACAAGGCCAGGTCACTTTAGCTTTCACAACTACTAACAGAAAACCAAAGACTGGAAGGAAAAAGGGACCACATCAAGGCCACAGATGGAGAGAGCAGTAGGCCAAGACCAGAACCCAGGACTCCTGGTGCCAGTCCAGAGCTCCTTCCGGCATCGAATTCTGCCTCAGAAGGGCCCACTCACTCACTACACATTTGTCTGCCACCACGTTTATAGCCACCCATCCCTCCATCCCTGAATTCTCCCATCCATTCATTCATTTTTTCACCCATCAACTATCTCAAGTGTCATTCATTCAATAATCCATCCACTCATCTTTCCCCCATTCATTCCTCCATCCTCCACCCACCTATCCACCCATCCTCCATCCATCCATCCTTCTGAAATCCACCTATCCACACATCTATCTAACATCCATCCATGCATCCACCCACCCCTCCTCCACCCATCCTCTGCCCATCCACCCATCCATCCCCCATCCATCCACTCATCCTCCCCTCATCCCCCACACATCCACCCATCCATCCTCCACCCATTCCCCATCCATCCCGCACGCATCTACCCATCCATCCCCCATCCATCCCATATTCATCCCCCACTCATCCATCTACCCATCCAGCCATCTATCCATCCATCCATCCACCCACTCATCCATCCATCCATCCGCCTATCCATTCATCTATCCATCCCCCACTCATCCTCCACTCATCTCCCACCCATCCACCCATACATCCTCCACCCATTTCCCATCCACCTCCCATCCATCCACCCATCCATCCATCCCCACCCATCCAAACATATGTCCTCCACCCATTTCCTATCCATCCCCACCCATCCACCCATCCATCCATCCACCCATCCATCCCCCATCCATCCATCCATCCATCCATCCATCCATCCCCACCCATCCACCCATACGTCCTCCACCCATGCCCCATCTATCCCCCACATATCCACCCATCCATCCTCCATCCATTCCCCATCCACCCATCCATCCACCCACCCACCCATCCACCATCCATCCCCCATCCATCCTCTATTAATTCCCGACCCATTCACCCATACATCCTCCACCCATTTCCCATCCATCTCCCACCATCCACCCATCCATCCCATATTCATCCCCCACCCATCCACCCACTCATCCACCCATCCACCCATTCATCAACCCATCCATCTCCCATTCATTCACCCATCCATCCCTCACCCATCTATCCATCCATCCCCTATCCATCCCCTAATCATCCCCCATTCATCCATCCCCCATCCATCCATCCATCAACTCATCCATCTATGCAACCACCCATTAGGACATCACAGGACAGAGAAACCAGAGAGGCTAGTATACCTAGAAGGACTGTGAAGAGGAGCACCTTAGTGGGCCTCACAGCATGGGGAAGATGTGGGACATCAGATGGGAGACCAGGCAATGTGGTCACTGAGTGGCATGGCATAGGCAGGCGTGGATATGGAACAGGGTGTGGTGGGGGGCATGCAGTAAAGAGCAGACAACACAGTCAGGCCAGGAGGCTGGAGGGTGAGCAGAATCCCATTGTCAGGAACCTAAAACCAAGAAACTTAGGCTTGGTCTAAAGGTCATTAGTGAGAAGGGGCTGGCAGTGATGAGGGGCCACTCCTGGGCCCAACCTTGTCAGCCCTGAGAGCGGTCTAGCTGGCCCACGCTACCGTCACCTGACACCTGCTTCCTACCTCTGGCCTCTACTTTGCAGGTGTGTATCAGGTGTACACAGACCAGGTAGAGGTCTGTGGAGAGGGCTGCAGGGAGGGGGTGCCAGGCAGGGCTAGAGCAACAAGGGCAGAGGCCACACTGACCCGGGTCTTAAGGGTCCCCCAGGTTGGGGCTGGGTGGCCTATGTGAACCCCAGAGGCACAGCCAGGACATGGGGGCTCATTCGAGGGGCAGTCTGAGCTCAGTGGGAAAGGCCTGCTCTGTCACAGCTGTCCCAGGACCACTGGACGTGGCTGGGGAAGAGTGAGTTCCCCAGTGTTGGAGGTGTGCAAGCAGAGGGCAGGGTCACCGTCCTCAGAGCTCCCAGATCCAGCTCCCTGCCTGCCTGCCATGTTCCTGCCAGCTGCCTCCCCACTGGGCCCTGTACCGCCTTCACCTTCCTGACTCACACGGCCGGTTCTGCCACCGCCCAGGAGCCAGTGCCCAAGGGGCTGAGTATAAATCCTTGATGTGAAGCTGGCTGCCTCTCGTTGCTCCTGACCACGGAGCAATGGCCTCTCGCTGGGCTGTGCAGCTGCTGCTTGTGGCAGCCTGGAGCATGGGCTGCGGTGAGTAGGCCGCAGGTTGGTGGGGACCCTGCCCCTGAGCTTATCTGCCCACCTCCTAGGGGGATGGGGCTGTTAGGGGTGCTTTGGAGCCAAGAGCCTCCTTAGGCCCCCATGAGGCTCATACTCCTCATTCTCAGTGACCCTCCTGGGTCCCAGAGCCCAGCTTCACCCTGGGACAGGGGTCATGGCTCCATTCTGCAGGAAGGGAGACAGAGGCTTGGTGGAGGGATGCAGCATTCAAGTCTGTGGCTCAGCTCAGTTAGAGAAAGCTGCCAGAGAGGCCCCCTTGAAGGGCTCCCCAGGGCCTTGAAAGATGCCAGCGAGACTCCTTCAGCCCCTGCCTCCTGGTTCCAGGATGAGGCCCCCGAGGCCAGGTGATGAGGTTCTGCCCCCATCCCTCACCTAGGTGAGGCCCTCAAGTGCTACACCTGCGAGCAGCCCATGGTCAGTGCTTCCTGCAGGACCATTACCCACTGCAAGCCGGAGGACACAGCCTGCATGACCACACTGGTGACGGTGGAGGCAGGTGAGTCCAGGCCCCACGGCAGTGCTGGGTGCACTGGAGTCAGGGCCACCTCCCCCAAGTGCCTCCCTCCTTTGCTGGTGCTCCTCTCAGCCCAAAAGGCAGCAGGTGGGATGGGCAGAACAGGCTGCCACACCTTGGCTGGGGTGCCTTCGAGGGTGGCACAGCCCCCTCAGAGATCCAGTCCTTGGGCACCGGGCGCTGGAGGTGGGTAGGGCTTAATTGTTGGGGTCCCCTGGGGGCTCAAACACCAGCTCTGACACAGACCCACTGGGTGGTGTTGCCACAGCCTCTGGGCTCGGGCTCCCATCTCAGGGCAGGCACTTCAGAGGTCCGACAAGTCCTAATAATTCATGAACAGGTCACAGTCGGAGGAGGGCTGGGCCCCGGGCAGCTTCACAGATGTGGGCTATTGGGAACAGGATTGCAGGGAGGGCGAGGTCAGCGGACGGCGGTTGGAAGCAGTGCAGCAGCAGGCAGGCGCTGCAGGGGAGTGTGGGTTCTGACACTGGCCCACCCTGCAGAGTTCCCCTTCAACCAGAGCCCCGTGGTGACCCGCTCCTGCTCCCGCTCCTGTATGGCCACTGACCCCGACAGCATCGGGGCCGCCCACCTGGTCTACTGCTGCTTCCGAGACCTCTGCAACTCGGACCTCTGAACCGAGGGCGGCAGGCTGGAAGGTGCTCCTCAGGCACCTCCTCTCTGACGGGGCCTGGCTCCACCTGCGGTCACCTCCCCCTGCTTCCTGCTGCGGGGCACAGCTCACTCAAGGGGTCTGAGGGGAGGGAACCATATCAGAGGCACCCTCTGCCTTCCATACCCCACACGTATAAAACATAAAGAAGCCAAGAGTGGAGATGACTTTTGTCCTTCCTGGGCACTGACACCATGTGGAGCTGCCCTTCAGGAGAGCCAGGCTGAATGACAGCACATTCTAGGCACCTGCTCCTCCCTATCACCCAGAGCCTCTGTGACCCATTTCACAGACAGGAAAAGAGAGACTTAGGGGGAGAAATGCCTCCTGGGCCCCTTTCCTGATGCAAACTAGCCTGGCGTCCCAGACCAAGACCTGTTCCCTAGCCCAGGGAACATCTCCTCCCGCTAAGAATCTCCCCTGCAGACCCTGGAGGCGTCACTCCCACCCTAGAGTGAAAAGGAAGCTCAGAGTGGGAATCCACTTTCCTCCCAGGGTGGATATATCTGGTGCTGCCTGCGCGGCCCAGGGGGTCTTCCTGGATGTGTGCACCTGGGCCTGCTGGTACCACACAGCTCCACGGTTTCAGTCACCTCCTCTGACAACTGCCCGCTGTCCCCTTGGGACGGCTGAGGAGAATAGAGGAGGAGGAGCCCAGGGTCCTCAGGACCCAGGAGACCTGACTTTCAGGCTTGCTTCCCCCTCTGCCTGGCCCTGGCTGTCCCATCACAGTCACAGTGCTCTGTGCCACTGTCGCCACTGTCAGGAGGTGGGCAGAGCCAGCGGGGAGCACGGGCTGCTGTGGGCCTGAGCCACCCCCAGACATTGCCCCTCTTCAGGCCCCAGTCCCCTGGTGTCCCCTGGGCTGCGCACCTTCTAAGCGCTGCCCAGCTAGGTCTTGGGTTCTAAGGCCCCACACGTCAGCTGGGCCATGCCCATGGGGTCGTGTGGGCACCTGTGGCTGCTGGGGTGGGAGCAGTATGCAGCAGGCAGTGGTCTGACCAGCTGGGCATACCCCAGGTGCACGCGGGAGTCACCAGGGCAGTGGCGGGGGTCGCCCAGGACCCCTGTGAGAGCTCACCTCTATGAAGGGCCCAGATGTCCGAACCTACCCCTACCTCTACGCCCTCCCAGAAATACCAGGAATTAAATGCTCTCCCTGGGGAGCAGCCCCGACCAGAGAAAGCTGCCAGAGAGGCCCCCTTGAAAGGCTCCCCGGGGCCTCCCCGCTACCAGCACCGGGCCTGCGGTGTGGCTTCCCGTTAGGGCACGTCCCCTGGGTCACGGCCGGACCTCCAAGGGCCTCACCAGGGCCTGGATTGGAGCCAAGGGGCCAGGGCCTGGACCTCACCAGGTGCACCAAGCAAAAAGTCGCCGCATCTCTGGCGGCGTTCCCAGCGGCGCAATGGGGTGAGGCCTCCAGGCTCTTTCGGAGCGCAGTGGGGAAGGCTCAGCGGGTGCTCCCATGCCTGGGAAGGCACCTGCGGGGTCCCCCGGCGCTGACCCCGCGCAGCCAGCAGAGGGCGCGCGCCCGAGCCCCGGAACCCGCGCCGCGAAGACCCCGCCCAGAGCTCTCTCCGCGAGCACGCAGCGAGCCTGTGCACTCTGCCAGGAACCTGCACTGCGAGCGCGGCTGCGCCGCCTGGACCCCGGGGTCCCGCAGCACGGAGTTCAGAGAGCCCTGGCCCTCTCGGCCGGCCTGGAGGACCGGTCATGGCTCCATTCTGCAGGAAGGGAGACTGAGGCTTGGTGGAGGGATGCAGCATTCAAGTCTGTGGCTCAGCTCAGTTAGAGAAAGCTGCCGGAGAGGCCCCCTTGAAGGGCTCCCCAGGGCCTTGAGAGATGTCAGCGAGACTCCCGCCCTGCCTGTCGCCGCGACCCTCCCAGGAAATGCGTGGGGAGTGCACGGTCCACCAGGGACCTCGGGAGGGCGCGCCCACGGGGTGGGGCTCGCGGGGGCCAGGCGCTCACCACTGGGGCGCGCGGGGTCTAGGGAAGGGAGTGGGCGCCGCATCCGTGACCGCCGCAGGACGTGGGAAAAGCTGGCGGGGAAGCAGCCAGCTGCAAGAGGTGGCGGTGGAGGGGAGGGAGAAGGGCGCCCAACCGGGCCACTAGACCCTACTGCGCGGAGGGGAAGCGGAGGCCCTTCTGAACCCCACTACCGCGGAGAGGTCAAAGGAGCCAGCGCTACTCTTCCGCAGCTTTGAGAAATCTCTAAGATAAAGGAGAGGGGTGTGCAGACCGTAGGGCGTCCCTCCCTGCCCTCAGGAGCAAGACCTTCCACCTCCCCAAGAGTGCCCTCAACTCGCAGGTGTCCAGAGGGGAAGTCATGCGGGAAGCGGCGGCCTGGGCCGCTTCAGCCCCTTTGGCCTGCCTCGTTGAGCCCTTGGGGGCCACACTGGGAATTCCCTGCCTTAGTCTGTTTCCCTGTCCATGAGGTGGGCGATGGTCCTGCTGTCCCAGAATTCCAGACACCAGGCACAGCCGAACTCTACTCAGCAAGGCCTCAGATGTGGGGATCTGTGTCCCTGGGCCCTGAGGGGACACAACAGTGGCCACTTAGCAGACTAAGCCTAGAGGCAGTGGCTGGGTGCTGAGACTGAGTAGGTAACTGGCCCAGGGTGAGCCCCGGGGACACCCACCAAGGCACTGTCCACCTAGCCATCAGAGGGCACAGTGCCCACTCCCCCAGGATGACGGACCCGTGCACAGCCACCACCCTAGGACCTCTGGACACACTCCCATACCCTGTACCTGTCCCTTCTTCACTAGCATCCACCAAGGGCCTCCTGGGCCCAGCACCTGGACACTGTGCAGACACCTCCAGGGGTGGGGGCGGCTGGGGCAGAAATTCTGCAGCTGTTGGCCTTGGCGGAAGGACGCGGGCTGAAGCAGTCGCTGCTCTCTAACTTCTCTGAGGTGGTAGGCCCAGGAGCAGAGTGGGCTCCAGTGGCCCTGCCAGGACAAGGCACTGGCTCGCTTCCAATCCCAGTCGCCCATTCACTGACCCAGGCCAGTCCTGCTGGCAGGAATCAGCACCACCACAGCCAACAAGGGCTCTCCTCCACCCTGTGGTCCGCCCATCCTCCAAAAACAAGACCAAGAGAGGGCCCTGCTGGCTCAAACCTTCAGCCTGCGTATGAAGAGAGAAGTCCCAGAGGCCTGCAGGTGTTGCCCATTCAACCACCTTGAAGCTCTGTTGCTTGTGCACACCCGTACAAATGCACACACACACGAATGCACACAGGCACACACATGCATATGCACACTGGATACACTCATCCCTAGTCCAGTCACTGAGCCCCACTCCCCATCCAGGCCAATGTGCCTTCCACGACCCGGGGACAGCTGCTAAGCCAGGGACCGCAATGGCATCATCACATAGTGGACCCCCAACTCCCCAGGCACCCCGTCCTGTCGCCCACGCCCTGCACCAGGGCTCAGGCAGCTGCTCATGACCACTGGCTGGACAGCATCCCCACAGCCTCGTCTGCAGCCCCACTGGGAAGCTTGTCTTGTAACACTCAGCTCAGACACCCATGGCGACCCCACGAGCCACCTCCCCCAAGGACCCCCAAGAAAGAACAGAGGCTTCTGGGCAACCGCCCTGGCTGCAGACCCCAGACTTGCCACGCAAGTTTGCTTCCCCTCTCCAGCCCTACTGCCCCATCACTAAATGATGGGTTCATAGCTGTTCCCAAGTACCCACTCCTTCCCTGACCCTCAGAGCCTTCTGGACCCTCCCGGGAAGGTGGTCAGAGCATGGACGTGGCCACACCCCACCTCATTCACCTTTATGTCCGGGAGGGTCCCACTCCCCCCCCCCACCCCTTTTGAAGGGCCTGCAGATCAGCCCCTATGCTCTGCCTCCCGTCCCCCACCCACCAAAATCCATTGACCTCTGCCCCCAGTGGCTGCCCACACCCTGCCAGAGGCTCTGGGAGGCTGGAGGCCCAGATCAGAGTCTGGGGCATGACCTTCAGGGTAATCCCTGAAGGAGGGAGACCAGCAACCTGGAGCCGGCATCTGCAGATGGGGCTGCAAGCCTCAAGAGCTGGGAACCAGGGGGGCCACGGCAGGAAGGGCTCCCCAGGGGGCTTTGAGCAGCACCTTCTTGGCCTCAGTCCTATGCCCCACGGGATGAGGACAAGTGCTGCCCTGCCAGCCTGATCCCTAAGTTCATGGGACCCCAAGAAGCCTGGAGAGCCCCCCATGCCAGAAAACCCATCCTGGGAATGGGCCCCACCTCAGCCCGTCTGGATGGTGGTGGTGGTGGGAGCTCAGAAACAAGGACCTCCCCAGCACGCTTGCAATGAAAACCCTTTAATGTTGGGCTTTCTTTAAATAAAACAGAAAGACTGCAGCTTTCCAGTGATGGCTGTAAGTCAAGAACAGCAGTGGGGGCGGGCGTGTTCTGTCGGGGCAGCGCTGTAGCTCCTGGCTCTGGCTCGAGGCGGGCTTCCTGGAGGCAGCGGCAAAGAGGCAGTTCTGGATGTGCAGGCACAGATGCAGGGGCACAGGCAAGTGGGCACAGGGCCCTGAGCTGACAAGAATGACCCCCGCACCCAGCTAGATGGGGCACCCCCTCTCTGGGAGCTGAGGGCATCAGCTGGAGCCTGAGGCTGGGACCAGCCCCAACTTTGCCTCGGTGACTCTGGGCATTCCAGTCCTCAGTTTCCCCAGCTGTAAGGTGAGGTATTAGGCAGGAGGGGGTGGCCCCGGCCAGTGTCCTAGTAGCCTGGTGTCTCCATTAGGGAGGCCTGAGAAGCTGCCAGGACAGGCTCTGCTAGTGCAAGGCAGGGCAGGCCCAGCAGCTGACAAGGAACACGCTAAATACAGAGGGCAGAGTTGTTAAGAAGATGCCTGCTGGCCAGGCCAGCGACTGGGACAGAGGCCTGTGGTACTACAGGCCCAGAGAGGGCAGGGATCAGCCCCAGTCACAGAGCATGGCCCTGGTGGGCACTGAGGGGTGGGAGTGGGCAAGCACACCCCTGCAGAGACCCACGCCTGCTCTGTTCCCTCCCACAAGGGACCCCCAGCAGGAAGCCTGCTGCCTCTCCAGGAGCCCCTGTACCACCCAGTCACCTAGTCTGGCCCCTCTCAGCCACAAGGCTACCCTCCCATCCAGCCTGACTGGAGGAGGAGGAGGCCAGGCCGACTGCAGCGGGGAGCCTGGGTGCCCTGTCCTCTGTCAGCAAATGCCTCCCTTCCATCTGCCTCCAGCCCCAGCCTCTGACCACCCAGGCTCTGCCCCAGGCCTCCATCCACCTCAGCAGCAGCCAGAGGAGGCTGCCTGGCAGATGCTGCTCTGACCCTTCAGGAGTGCCCACTGCACCTGAATCAGGCCCAGGCCCTGGAGAGCCCAGGCCTGTACCCAGGATGCTCTGGCCTGGCCCTGCCTCAGCCCTTGCAGTGGTCAGAGCCAGGATCTAGACTCAGGAGGCATCTGTGGGTCCCTCTGCTCCAGGCACCGTCCTCCCCTACCTAGGCCCACACGAGTGGCCTCATTGTAGGGCGAGACAGGACTCCCCTTTGCTCATCCATCCTCACCTTGAGGGCAGAGCTGGGTGAGGATGCCGATGCCACCCCCTCCCTCTGCCTAACGTGGAGCCCAGCACAGAGGGCTATCAATAACTGGGGGGCCCAGTGGGTGAAGAGGGCTGGGCCAGCTGGTCAGGAGGCCACTCCAGCTGGAAGAGAGGGCAGCCCAGCCTGCCCATCTTCAGGCAGCCCCCAGGCCCAGGATGGTGGCCAGAGCAGGCAGGGTGTGAAGGTGGTGGTCACTGGTCCTTGGTGACATCACTGAGCCCACTCTCCATGCGGAGCAGCTGGCTGCTGGCCTCGTTGTAGGAGATCCAGTGCTGCAGGTCAGCGGGCAGCTCAGGGGGCTCCACCTGCAGTGGACAGAAAGGGGACACCCAGCCAAGCTGCAGCCTTCTCACCTCTGGGCCACTGCCCACACTGCTCCCCAGCCCGTGACCTTCTAGGAGCCCCCGCCCCGCGGCCTGCCATGCTTTGCCCATGCCTCCCCAGGCCCTGCATACTTGTGTGGTGCCTGCATACCCACCTTGACACGGCCCTGCTTGTGCCGGGCCCATCTCCCCTAGGGGCCATCCCCAGAACCCAGCCAGAAGCCCATGAATTTGGCAGGTTGGGAAAGGCAGACAAGAAATCCAGAGGCCTCAGGGTGACAGGGGACGTCAGGCCTCTGAGCCCGAGCCCAAGCCAAGCCATCGCATCCCCTGTGACTTGCATGTATATGCCCAGATGGCCTGAAGTCACTGAAGATCACAAAAGAAGTGAAAATGCCCTGCCTCGCCTTAACGGATGACATTCTACCACAAAAGAAGTGAAAATGGCCGGTCCTTGCCTTAAGCGATGACATTATCTTGTGAAATTCCTTTTCCTGGCTCAAAAAGCTCCCCCACTGAGCACCTTGTGACCCCCCACTCCTGCCCGCCAGAGAACAACCCCCCTTTGACTGTAATTTTCCTTTACCTGCCCAAATCCTATAAAACGGCCCCACCCTTATCTCCCTTCGCTGACTCTCTTTTCGGACTCAGCCCAACTGCACCCAGGTGATGGAAAAGCTTTATTGCTGACACAAAGCCTGTTTGGTGGGCTCTTCACACCGACACGCAGGACAGGGGACAGAGGGCCAGGATGGGAGCCCTCCTCCGGGAAGGGACCAGACAGGGCTCACTGAGTCCTCTTCTTTCTCCAGGGCACCCAGAGGATGGCACTTCATCCCCCAGGGCAGCCTGGGCCTGACCACTCTACTATCAACCCTCTCCACACACACAGCCACCATGTGGCAATGGGAGCCAGGCTCCAGGCCACTCCTGAGGGGTCCACAGCCTTGCAGATGGGCATTGGGAGCGCCCAGAATGAGGGGCCAGGCCAGGCACAGGCCCACTCCCACTGCAGGGAAGAGCAGCACACAGAGATGCTCAGAGACATAGAGCCCAGACCTTCCCTACAGATGAGCCAGGACCCCCATGGCAAGTCCCAGCAGAGCTAGGCCTGGACTCTTCCCTGGACGACTCCCCTCCCTCCCTAACTAGTTTCAACCATGTGACCAACACTCGCTCCAGCCCAGCTCTTCCCCTTTGGTCACATCACCGCAGGCCAGCCTCTCAACATGCAAGACCCCACCCTGGCTCAGCCTGCCCAAACTGCACCCGCAGTCTTTCCACGTCACCAACAGGGTCTCTGCTGTTCTGGGTCCCAGCCTTCCCTCCCACAGGGACCTCACCAACCAGCCCATGCCTGATTTTATCACGTCCTCTTTCCCGGAAAAGCAAGCCTGGTTCCCCGTCTCCTCGGCCTCCGCGCCCGGCTCTCAGCCTTGGTGGCCTTCCCCTCTGGACTCTAGATGCATGAAAGACACACAGAGCCCAGCACCTGGGGGCAAAGAGAGATCTAGGCCCTTCAGGGGTTCCCAACTGTAAACCAAAAATAACATCCGAAGGTACCCCCAACCATCTGAATGAACTTCTTCCAATAGGCCAGGGCCCTCCACATTTAACCTGAAAGACTAGCCGAGGCCGTAAAGAGGGTGTGAGACAGGCCTCATTATGCTCTCCAGCATTAACAACATAGACCTTAAGTCTAACAAGAAACTTTTACAATCTAATCCCTCTGAAGCCTGAAGCCTGGAGGCTTCATCTGCATAATAAAACTTAGGTCTCCACAACCCTTATCTTAATCCAGACATGCCTTTCTACGGATAATAGCTCTTTCAACCAACTGCCAATCAGAAGACTTTTAAATCTACCTATGACCCGAAAGCCCCCCTTCCAGAGGGCATCAATGTGAAACCTTCATCTAGGGACTGATGTACGGGGCCTCCTGGAAATGGATAACAGCAAGCTGCGCCCCAACCCCCTTGGGCACGTGTCCACGTGTCCTCAGGACTGGTGTGTCCTTATCCTTGGCAAAATAAACTTTCTAAGTTGACTGAGACCCATCTTGGATACTTTTTGGTTCACATGACTCAACAGAAACAGAAGACCAGGGAGCTGTGCCCTGTGGCCTGCTGTGCAGCTTTGTGCAGTGCCATCGCTCCTCTGAGCCTCAGTTTCCCCACCCCTGACATGACCTCTCAGTGTCAGAGGCGTTGGAACCAGTGACTCCATTTTGAGCGAGGGTTGGGAAATGAAGCTGGGGCCTGCTGGGCTGCATCCTCAGAAAGTGAGACATTCCAAGCCTCTAGATGTCCACAGTTGTAAAAAGTAAAGTAGACTTTCCAAAGACTTTCCTCCTGATGTAATTAGGAATAAATAGTAACCTCTCTTAAAAGCGAAACTTATTCAAAGACCTGTGCTAACATTCTTAAATACCTGCTAGCCGTGATAAAGAAATCAATGTACTTTATGTTCTTAGCTCCCACAATTTAGCCTAAATATTTGCCCTGGCATGCTTATACTGTTCCAAGCAAGCATTGGGTCATAGCCTGTTCCTCTTCCTTATTTGAAGGTGTTTTTACCTTTCTCGGCATCCCACAAATGACTTCCTTCCTTTGCTCTCCTCTGCCTTTGCCTCTTTGACAAAGTTCTAAGTTGTTAGCCAGTCAGGACAAACAGAGTGTGAGGTCCCGTTCCAGCCAATGGAAACCGGACACAGCCGCAGGGTGGGCGCGTCAGGTTATAAACGACCCTGTCTCCTTTGTTCGGTGTACTCTCCTGGCAAAGCTGCTGGCGAGTGTACCCTTTCTGCAGGAAGTAAAAATGGCCTTGCTGAGTAAATTAAATGTATGTTCAAGTGCTATTTCTGTACAGCACCGGGGAACAAGCATTTCAAACAATTTGGCAGCAATCCGTACGGGACATGGGATGATGACGAGAGAGAGAGAGACAGAGAGAGGGAGAGAGACAGAGAGAGGGAGAGAGACAGAGAGAGAGAGAAAGAGAAATTAAAATATAGAGGGAAAGAATAAGAGAAACTGGAAGAGACAGAAATCAAAGGATGACATAGAGGGTGAAACTAGGAAAATTAAATAGTGTAAAAGGAAGGCATAAAGTTAAGACATGTTGAAGATTGTGAAAGTCTTAAGAAAAGCTATAAAAGGGAATTTATGCAAGAAATAGTGTATAATTTAAAAGTAATTAGGCCTCCTGAATGTAAAATTATATTTTAAAAAAACAGTTTATACACAAGGTATGTAAGAAAAATAAAATACACTTTTAATAACAGGACTATAAGGAGGCATAAGAATATGGATTTTTACCTACATTAAAAAATTAAAAAACATATTTTTAAAGGTTTAAGCAAGTTTTAAAGTGTTAACTGTAAAGGAAATTCTGTATGTAAACATATTGGCTAAAGTTAAAGGGGTATCATGCAGTTTTTCTGTGAACTGGCCATTAAAAGCACAATAGATTTTTCTTAAAGCACTAACCCGCTCTTTAACAAAAATCATAAAAGCTTAAAAAGAGTCTATAGAAATCTTACCTTATAGTCAGACATTAAAATTGAATACATAATGTCTACAAAATTTTATTAAGTTTAACATTAATAGCACATTAATATAAAGGTAAGATTTAACTTATCTGGTATAAAATCACAGAAAAAGCACTGTCAAATATAAAATGGTGCTTAGCTTTCTTAAGGCCCAAAGGCGGCCGGATAAGTCACAAGGCCCCTCATGTCCAAGGCCACAGTGCACAGGGGCAGTGAAGGCCTCAAGAGGCCAAGATGTTAAGAGGAAGCAGGGCCGCAGCGTCCCCTGGGCTGCGCTGAGCAGGAATGGAGCAGGAGGCATTACCGTGGGGCCTCAAGCCCCGGGTATGCAGCAAAAGCTATATACTTAATTTATCTACCACTTTCCCTTCCCTGGGAACTCAAAGTCTTTTAGCACAGCTACCGCCCCTAGAATTTCCAGTACACCAGCACCAGCCTGAAAACCACGTCCTCATCAAAAGACAGAAAGAAAACACTTGAGCCAGCCTGGGAAGAATGCTATTTTATGCTGTTAACCACTTAGACAGGCATCCGCAGAGCCAAGAAAAAAATGGTCCCACCATTTTTCTTGAAAGATGTTTCAAGAAAACATCTTTCTCTCAGAATCATGGGTTACTGTTGTTTGGACGAACGGAGGCAAGATGGCGCACTTCCGGGTTCTTCATCCCCCCCCAACTTTTCCCGCGCGCGAAAATGCAGCCGACGCCCGGGAAGGTGCAGACCAACTGGGCATGCGCCAGGTGACGTCAATCTGAAGAGACCAAGATTTACCTGGTCGCACCTGCGGAACGCCCCCGGACACGCCCGTGCCGCACCTATCGCCCTCCCACTCCCAGAAAAGCCGCTCCGGACCAGTGCCACGCACGGACTTCCCAGCTTCCCCACTGCGGTCGGGACTGTCGGAACTCCGTCCGAGAGCAGCACGGAGAACTCTGGGGGCCTCATTTGCTGGAGGCCAACAGACCTCTCCTTACCCACCTTCTTCCCCTGAAGCTAGGTGACCAAAATAAACTTGCAGTTTTGCTCCTACCTTGCCTAGTCGCTGGTTCCTTTGCGCCCGCTCTGGTGGTCTTAGAAAAAACAAGTCAGTTGGTGCCGAAACCCGGGAGGAGACCCCTCCTCGGGGCCCCCAGGGCCTGGGGAGCCTCCTCCTCCTCCTCGCTCCACGCCGCAGACGGACCAGGACCTGAGACCCGCTTCCCTCACTCTCACGGCCTCTCTGGGGTAAGTGCCCTTGTCTCCTCTTTACTTCCCTCGGCCAGAAATCCTGCGCAGGTCCGGGGTCCATTTGGAGCCACCAAGTGGCTCGGAAGACCCGTTCAGGACGGAGACGTCCGCCTGAAGGTAATCTCCACTTAGGCTTCAAGAGCCTCTCGTCTGTCTCTGCTGGTTCCAAAGGACGCTTTGAAGCCAGGCAGGGATCCATTACCATGTCCATTGGGTCCATTGTGTCGGTAAAGAGGAAACAAATGGGAAACCCCCAGTCCAAATTTCCAAAGAGCACCCCCTTGGGGTGCCTCCTAGCCAATTTAAAAACCTTACAGCTTGGACAAGACCTTAGGAGGAAGCGGTTAATTTTCCTTTCCACTGTGGCGCGGCCCCGATACAAACTAGACAATCAGTCTCAGTGGCCACCGGAGGGCACCCTAGATCGCAATGTTCTGACCGACCTCAGCAATTTCTGCCAGCGGTTAGGCAAGTGGTCTGAAATTACGTACATACAAGGCTTTTGGGCCTTACGCTCTCGTCCCGACCTGTGTAGCCGGTGCTCTTCGGCCCAAGTTATGCTAGCCAAGGACGCCGGCTCACAGGAACCCGAAAAAGAGGAGTCTTCATTCCTTTCTGTTCAGCCGGAGGATCTAGGGTTTCCCTCACTTCCGCCCTATACTTCTCCTCCCTCCGCCCGGACTCCTCCTTCCTCTTCCTTACCTACTAGTAATCCACTCAGTCCCGTGCTTCCTTCGGGGCACCAACTGGCTGTCTTGAGTCTCCTATCTCTGCACACACCCGCTCTAAGTGCCCTGCTGATGCCTCCACTCCTGCCCCACACCCTCCTACAGTGTTAGCGCCTTTGCGAGAGGTGGTGGGGCGGAGGGGGTAGTCAGAGTACATGTCCCTTTTTCATTGGCCGATCTTTCCAAAATTGAAAAGCGTTTAGGGGATTTCTCAGCTAATCCCACCGTTTACATAAAGGAATTTAGGCCGGGCACGGTGGCTCAAGCCTGTAATCCCAGCACTTTGGGAGGCCGAGACGGGCGGATCACGAGGTCAGGAGATCGAGACCATCCTGGCTAATACGGTGAAACCCCGTCTCTACTAAAAAAATACAAAAAACTAGCCGGGCGACGAGGCGGGCGCCTGTAGTCCCAGCTACTCGGGAGGCTGAGACAGGAGAATGGCGTGAACCCGGGAGGCGGAGCTTGCAGTGAGCTGAGATCCGGCCACTGCACTCCAGCCTGGGCGGCAGAAAAAGACTCCGTCTCAGGAATTTAGATATCTTTGTCAGGCTTATGACTTAACTTGGCATGACCTCCAGGTTATCCTAACCTCCACCCTAAACCCTGAGGAGCAAGAGCGCATCGTAGAGGCCGCCAGGCAGCACACCAACCAACTACATTTAACTGATGCCACCATCCCACTAGGGGAGCAAGCAGTACCCTCGGCAGACCCAGACTGGAACTACCAAGCAAACCAGCCTGGGCGCCGTAGGCGAGACATAATGGTTCAGTGTTTGTTGGCTGGTATGCAAACAGCCTCAAACAAAACTGTAAATTTTAACAAATTAAAAGAAATTATTCAAAATCCAGAAGAAAATCCAGCCGCATTCTTAAATAGGCTGACTGAGGTTCTAACCCAATATACCCGGTTAGATCCGGCCTCCCCCACAGGGGCCACCATTTTGGCGTCTTATTTCATTTCTCAATCAGCTCCTGACATTCGTAAGAAACTTCAAAAGGTAGAGGATGGTCCTCAGGCACCAATACAAGACCTGGTTAAATTAGCCTTTAAGGTCTATAACTCCAGAGAGGAGACGGCTGAGGCAGTGCGACAGGCACGCCTCAAACAGAAGGCCCAACTCCTAGCAGCGGCTTTACAGCCCAATTGTAACCCCAGACCAGAGAGTACACACTCCGCAGACTCCAAGGCTACAAAAGGAGCCTGCTATAAGTGCGGCAAGGCGGGACACTATGCCAATAGGTGTCCGCAAGGTCCCCGACCCCAACGCAGCCTTGCCATAAGTGCAAGGCGTCAGGACATTGGGCCAATGAATGTCCTAAGCCTCGTCCACCAGCAGCCCCCTGCCCTGCTTGCCAGCAGGAGGACACTGGAAGTCTGATTGCCCCACCCTGAGAACAGGTGCTGCGTCTCCACGTGACCCCCTTTCCCAGGATCCTGGGAGCTCCTTCCAGCTCCTACATCTGGACGACAATGACAACTGAAGGTGCCGAGACTCGGGGACCCCCATCACCCTCGCCGAGCCGCGGGTAACTCTCCTGGTAGCGGGTAAGACAATTAATTTTTTAATCAACAGCGAGGCTACCTATTCTGTTTTGCCATCCTTCTCTGGACCTAGCCTTCCATCCAATATCTCTGTAGTAGGAGTAAGCGGAAAGCCATCCACCCCACGAAAAAACTCCACTCCTCAGTTGCTGCCTGGCCAACAACTACTCTGCACACTCGTTCCTCATTCCCAGCTAAAGAGGGCCCCCACCGGGAACAATCAGTGGACATCAGTTCAACTTTCCCCCCACTCGCCTCAAACTTACAAAACTTTCTTAACTAGTTCATGCTCCCTGACCCCTGGCGCTTAGCTCGCTTTCTCACCATCTTCTACATAAACCTATCAGACTTTCAATACATAACCCCAGACCCATATCTACCTCCAGACAATAGTCCAGAGCAG
The DNA here is from genome assembly GCF_009764315.1 of Trachypithecus francoisi. NCBI lineage: Eukaryota > Metazoa > Chordata > Mammalia > Primates > Cercopithecidae > Trachypithecus > Trachypithecus francoisi. The sequence continues at coordinate 97,929,018 of NW_022681472.1, read as the reverse complement.
TGGTTCTCCCATCTCCTAACCTTCATTGAACATCTCCAGTGGCAAGGGACACTCCGTGACTACACGGAAAATGAAGTCTCATTTTATACTTATATTGCTGTTTCACTCATACACTCAGACCTTTGCTAGTCCGCCTACTGTATGGCAATTTTTTTCTCATCACTGAAACTTGGCCACAAGACAGCCGAACACACTCAGTAGTACATAGTTCTGCCAGTTGTCCTCCTTAAGGCTATCAAACTTCTCTCCACACAATAGAGACCCCTTTCTCATGGCTCGCACTTATCTGCCAAAGGCTAGACTTAACCTACACTGTGAATATAACCAATCTCTCCCACTGCTTCCTCTGTGAGGCTTTAGAAGGCCCCCACCTAGTGGCAGCCCCCGCCCATGGCCTTCAACACAACTGGTCAAACATCCCACAATTCACTTACACTCCAGGCGCCACTATACCAGAAATCCAAACTGCCCAATCCTTCCTTTCCGTTATTCAACTCCAAATTCATCCTGAGGTAATCATGCTCAGGCACCCAATGGAGGCCACACAGCCCCCATTGAAGGCTATTTCTCGTCCAAACTGCCCAATCCTTCCTTTCCGTTATTCAACTCCAAATTCATCCTGAGGTAATCATGCTCAGGCACCCAATAGAGGCCACACAGCCCCCATTGAAGGCTATTTCTCGTCCAAACTGCCCAATCCTTCCTTTCGTTATTCAACTCCAAATTCATCCTGAGGTAATCATACTCAGGCACCCAATGGAGGCCACAAAGCCCCCATTGAAGGCTATTTCTCGTGCAACTGATCTCTCTCTAAAACTCTTAACCATACAGCCATTAACTGATCCCTCTATGTCCCCGTGTCCTTGGTCCCCAGTCTAACTTTCTACAGCCAGGCAGAAGTAGCAGAGCTTTTCCAGCAACTTTCCATGCCACTACGCCACCCCCGTAAAAAAAAAAAACGGGCTGTTTTCCTCCCTCTAGTTATTGGAATCAGCTGAAAGCCTGGCCTCCCTGCAGCGCCGAACTACCTCAATAGCCTAAGTAGCTGCCCAAAACAGGCGAGCCCTAGACTTGCTTACAGCTGAAAAAGGAGGCACTTGTCTCTTCCTTGGAGAAGAGTGCTGCTATTATGTTAGCAAGTCAGGCCTAGTAGACACTAACATTCAAACCCTCAATAAAATAAAAAAAAACTGAGATACAAAACCTTAACACCCCAACCTTGCCAGGACCTTCCTTCTGGGTTTTGCCCATATTCCGACAAATGCTTCCATACCTCGTTCCTATACTAATACTGTGCCTTATTTTATTCTTCATCCGTACGTCCAAATGCCAACCATGGGCCCCGACCTTAACGACACCCCTTAACAGCAGGAAGTAGCCAGACAGACCACGGCGCCCCTTTATCACTATTACCAATAAAAGGTTGGACTGTTTGGACGAACGGAGGCAAGATGGCGCACTTCGGGTTCTTCATCCCCCCCCAACTTTTCCCGCGCGCGAAAATGCAGCCGACGCCGGGAAGGTGCAGACCAACTGGGCATGCGCCAGGTGACGTCAATCTGAAGAGACCAAGATTTACCTGGTCGCACCTGCGGAACGCCCCCGGACACGCCCATGCCCCGCCTATCGCCCTCCCACTCCCAGAAAAGCCGCTCCGGACCAGTGCCACGCACGGACTTCCCAGCTTCCCCACTGCGGTCGGGACTGTCGGAACTCCGTCCAAGAGCAGCACGGAGAACTCTGGGGGCCTCATTTGCCGGAGGCCAACAGACCTCTCCTTACCCACTTTCTTCCCCTGAAGCTAGGTGACCAAAATAAACTTGCAGTTTTGCTCCTACCCTTGCCTAGTCGCTGGTTCCTTTGCGCCCGCTCTGGTGGTCTTAGAAAAAACAAGTCAACTGTACTAGGATCAAGCCCTACTAAGTTAAAGAAAGCTTAATTTTCACATACCTTCTATATTGCTTCCTTTCCTTATTTTGTTACTAGCTCCTTTGTTATTACTGTAAGTAACTCACCTCAGACCACTGCCTTTAATGCTTGCTTTGTCATACCTTGGGGAAATGTAAAAGATCAACAGCAGCTAGCCTTTTCACAGATACTTATGTCCCAGCCCTCTGACAGTTACCCTAGCACTCCCTGTTGCAATGACCTGCAGCCAAGATGCTAATTTTCTGCTCCTACCACCTGGCAACCTTATAGTAAGTGGGACTACTCCGCCCTTTACACTACTCAGGAACAAAGCTGGACTTCCATATAAAAGGTCTGTGCAGTTCTAAAATCCCTCATGTATTTCACTGAAAGGACTACCCCTTCTAACTGTCAGCCTTATGAATGTAACCCTGTCCTTCTCTCTATGACCACCTCCACCTTAACTAACTCTAGGCCTGTCCTGAGTCACTTCTGTGGTATGGGGATTGACATAAATGGAAAAGACCCCCTAGGTATTTTTAAAATACGCATTATTCCCCCATCTCTCCCTTCTTCAGTAGCCTCAGTTCTAGATCTCACACTAGTTGCTTCTACATCTAATAATAAAACTAGGGTGTCTATTGTAAAAATAAGAGATCTAAGACAGACCTTAGCCATCAAAACAGACTATCAAGATGCAAATGCCTGGCTGAAATGCATTAAATATTCCGGTCGCACTTTAAATAAAAGCGATTGTTACGCATCAGGTTATAAACGACCCTGTCTCCTTTGTTCGGTGTACTCTCCTGGCAAAGCTGCTGGCCAGTGTACCCTTTCTGCAGAAGTAAAAATGGCCTTGCTGAGGAAATTAAATGTATGTTCAAGTGCTATTTCTTTATGGCACCGGGGAACAAGCATTTCAAACACAGTTAAGGGAACAAATTAATAATGTTTACTAAACAGACCCAGACTTGGAAGTGTCCAGATACCCCCGATATCTGGAGAACAAAGGCATTCCTAATTTTGAAACCCCGTCTCTACTAAACATACAAAGAAGTAGCCGAGCGTGGTGGCGGCGCCTGTCGTCCCAGCTAGTGGGGAGGCTGAGGCAGGAGAATGGCATGAACCCGGGAGGTGGAGCTTGCAGTGAGCCCAGACCACGCCACTGCACTGCAGCCTGGGCAACAGAGCGAGACTCCATCTCAAAAAAAAAAAAAAAAAATTGTAATTAAGAAAATTAACCCTTTATCACAAACCCTTGTAGCAGAACACACCTCCCCATATATACAAGCATTGCACCTAGGGTGGACGCGTTCCTCCTGTTACAGGAACATCCTACTCAGTCTTTGGAGCAGCTATTATTTCACCACTTTACTTTCTTAATAAACTTGCTTTCACTTTGCACTGCAGACTCGCCCTGAATTTCTTCTTACACAAGATCCAAGAACCCTCTCTTGAGGTCCGGATCTGAATCCCTTTCCTGTAACATTAGGACTGACGTGAGACATTGACCCTCCTCTGCTCAGGAGGCACCTGTCCGAGACCGGAGACGGCAGTGCCCTAACGCACACCAGGGGTAGTTAAGCCCTGGCTTCCTGCATGGACGCTCCAGGCAACTTTTCAGGCATCTGCTCTGGCCACATCGGCCTGGTGGCCGTCCCCAGGGCCCCAGTTGTCATGCTGCTGGGGAGGTTCCGCCCTGCTGGAAGGAGCGAGTCCTGGGGAGATGCATGGCCCTCCTCTCTCCAACTGCAGAAAGGCCAAAATGCTTGCAGCTTCTCGGCTCGGTACTTCAACCCCAAACCCAGGTGACCAGGACCCAGGCCTTCAGCTCTAAGCTGTGCGAAAGGGGGGTTCAGGTCCTTGGGAACTCCTAGGAACCTCTTCTAACTGATCACCCCTCCAGCCTATATTCAGGACCAAGAACCAGAGAGAGAGCTCAGCACTCTAGCCACAGAACAGAACCCCAGGCGAGAGGGGAGGAGTGAACATGAAACCGTGAGGCGCCAGGTTAAGAAATGGCAGGAGGGAAGCACGCTAAGCCAAACTATGGAGTTGATTCCAGGACCCTAGGAACCCCCATGAACAAAGGCATCAGTGAGGAATGCCCGGTAGAGAGGGAGGGGCGGGAGCGGCAGGAGGCAGGACTCCAGCAGTACCCGAAAGAGGTGCAGGCAGCTGGCCTTCCCTAGGGGAGGTGGCCGGGGACTAGGAGAAGCCCCTGGAGGTCCCGCAAAGGCCGTGCTCCGGGGCCAGGGGCGGGGGCTGCTCACCCTGCGCTGGCACAGGTGCTGCACGACACGCTCGGGTGAAGTGCCCAGCAGATGCTGCCGGAAGCGCAGCAGCGCGCACACGAAGCCGTCCCGTAGGCTGACAAAGCGCGCCTCCAGGTAGAACGCGCGGTCGTCCCAGCCCAGCAGGCGGGTGCGCACCTCGAAGGGCTCCAGCAGGCGCAGCGAGCGGCGGTGGCGCGCACACGAGGCCGCCAGCACTGAGTGTGCCCGCAACTCCCTCAGCGCCCCGAGCACCCCGCAGCGGGTCAGGTGCGCGGTGCGCGCAAAGTCGGCCTCGCGCAGGTAGCGCGCGTTGTTCATGTGCAGCAGCAGGTCCAAGTCCGAGGGCAGCACGCGGCCCGGGAAGCGCTGCTCGGCTAGCAGGTCACGGACGCGCGGCTGCAGCAGGCCCGCGCGCAGCACGGCGCACGGGAAGCGCACCAGGTACCAGCCGTCCAGCAGCGCAAAGACGGCGAGCCCCAGGGCCAGCAACGCCACCAGCAGCCCCAGCATCGCGGCGGCGGCGGCAGGCGCAGGGTGCTGCGAAGCCCGTGGCGCTGGTGCCGGTGTCCGCGGCGCTGGCGACGGTGCCCGCCAGGCCTCTTGGGAACTCGCGAGCGCAGCGCGGCCAGAGCGAACCACAGCGCGAGGCCGGCCGAGGGGGAGGCGCCCGGAGCCCCGCCCACGGTTGCGTGATACCTGCAGCGCCCTACGAGATCAGTCCCGCCGCCCAGACCCGCGCCACTTTCGCGTTCCCCGGGGCGGGGCGGGCGGCGCGCTGAGCGCCACAGCGGCACCTGGCGGCCATGAGCGTCGCTGCAGGCGCGAGGTTGCCCGCGCGCCCCGGCGTCTCCGCCCCCCCAGCAGCGCGGGCCCCTCGCCAGGCTCTGAAGACGCGGTCTGGCCCTGGCCATTCGGCCCTTCGACTGAGCACAGTCAAAGGCTCCAGCAGCTCCGCGGCCGAAGCCGCGGGACTTTTCGTGGAAAATGGGACCCAGCCCGGTCGCCAGGGGCGCTGCAGCGGACTCTGCGGTAACCTAGCTTCTGCTCCAGGACCTCCAGCCGCAGGGCGTGCTCAGCGGCTCAGGGCGAATCATGCTCTGGTCCTCATGCGCATTTTCAGCCCCAGCCGGTACCTCCTTACTCGCCCTCACGACATTCATTCTACTCCCTAAAGGTCCTGGCAATCCTAGGCCCCTCCTAAGCATTCCCGCCCTTCCTCCCTTTGGAAACCGGAGCAAATCAGGGCTGGGCGCAAGTGGGGGAGCCCGGGTGAGAGTCAGTGACTCTGCTGCGGACTTTAAGTGTCGCCGGAGGCCCTGGGGCGCAGGCCCAGCGGCCTGTGGCACAGCTCGGCTGTCCTGTGCCCCTTCCCTACGAGGCTGGGGAGGAAAGGCGGCCCAGGGAAGGCCGGACCAGCTCTCCCCGCCTGCCCCAGGCTCTCAAATGACAGCGGATGCCGGCGACCCGGGATGGGGTCCCAGAATTGCTGGGTTAAACAAGCTCCGGATTCAGGCCTGGGCCTGGGCTCGGGTTCCAGGGTTCTGGACCTCCCTTAAAGGAGGAGCTACCCGGGGCGGCATCTGGCTCTGCTTGATAGCCGGAGGGACAGGGAGCTCACTACCTCTCAGGGCAGCTCCCCCAGTGCGGAGACCAGCTCAGCTGGGGAGACCCTAACCCAGCGGCGCTAGAGGAATTAAAGACACACACACAGAAATGTAGAGGTGTGGAGTGAGAAATCAGGGGTCCCACAGCCTTCAGAGCTGAGAGCCTGCAACAGAGATTTACCCACGTATTTATTCACAGCAAGCCAGTGATAAGCACTGTTTTTATAGATTATAGGTTAAAAGTATCCTTTATGGGAAACAAAGGATGGGCCAAAATAAAGGGTTGAGTTTGACTAGTTATCTGCAGCAGGAGCGTGTCCTTAAGGCACAGATAGCTCATGCTGGTTTTTGTGGTTTAAGAACGCCTTTAAGCGGTTTCCTGCCCTGGGTGGGCCAGGTGTTCCTTGTCCTCATTCCGGTAAACCCACAGCCTTCCAGTGTGGGCGTCATGGCCATCAGGAACATGTCACAGTGCTGCAGAGATTTTGTTTATGGCCAGTTTTGAGGCCAGTTTATGGCCAGATTTTGGGGGCCTATTCCCAACACCCCAGCATTGCTCACACTTGTCTCTGAAGTGTCACCTTGTCGTGGCTTGGCTCTGAGCCCTCTGCCCCGGGGAAGGGTGGCCGCTTGAGCTGAAAGGACTGAGGACATAGCCATTGAGCCTGTTGGCCATTGCTCAAAGAATGCAGCCTCCTGGTCACCCACATTGTCCCCCTGCCAACAAAAAGAGTGAAACACGTGCAATGTTTGAAGAGATTTATTCTGAGCCAAATCTAAGTGACTGTGGCCCACGACATGGACTCAGAAGATCCTGAGAACTTGTACCCAAAGTGGTCAGGTTACAACTGGGTTTTACAGATTTTAGGGAGACATAAGACATCAATCAATACTTGCAGGATGGACATTGGTTTGGTCCAGAAAGGTGGGGATCACTGGAAGTGACAGAGGGACTTCTAGGTCATAGGCAGATTCAAAGATTTTCTGATTGGTCAAAAGAGTTAAGTTGGCCAGGCATGGTGGCCCATTTCTGTAATCCTTGCCATGGGGAGGCCGAGGACCATTTGAGCCCAGGAGTTAGAGACCAGCTTGGGCAACATAGAGAGACCTCACCTCTACAAAAAAATAAATAAATAATAAATAAAAAGAGTTATAAAGTCTTAGCATTAATAGAAAGGAGTGTCTGGTTAAGATAAGAGGTGTGGAGACCAATGTTTCGTCTTCAGATGAAGCCTCCAGGTAGCAGGCTGCAGAGAAGAGATTGTAAATGTTTCTCATCAGATGGAAAGAGTCTGTGCTCTCAGTCTTAAGGACTGTGTTGATGTTACTGCTGCTCAGCTGGGCCTGAATTCCAAAGGAAGGAGGGTACAGTGAGGCGTATCTAATTCCCATTTCCCATCATGGTCTGAACTGGGGTTTCAGGTTAACTCTGGAATGCCCTTGGTCGAGAGGAGGGGTCCATTCAGATCATAGGAGGGCTTAGAATTTCATTTTTGGTTTACACCACTATGTCCTATCCTACCAGGGGAAGGACCCACAGCTGGAGGCTTAGCCCTGGAGATACCAGTGAAGATTGTTGAATGAGAAACCAGTTGGAGCTTCCAAGGTCTCTACCCACCCTCCAGGCCTCCTCAGTTCCTGCCCCCACCCATTCATTCCCAGTTTCTGCTCTCACAGCTCCCCTCCCACCCACATGCTGTTCCCTTCTCTCCCATCTTCCCCTTCCTGGGCCCAGAGACTGGGAGAGATCCCCAGGGCTCTCCTTGCACAGGGAACCTCTCCCAGGGTGCAATGGCCTTGCTACAATCTTACACAGGGAATACATAAGCAAGAAATACTTTCGTCCCTCTTGGACCCTGAAGCCAGGAGGCCAGGGCCAGGTTGGCCTCCTAACTGCTGTGTCCCAGGGCCACAGTGGTGCCCGAAACCCAGCAGTCTCAGCACCCACGAAAGCCGGAGGTACCCACACCCTTCCCATCACTTGGTTGCATCAGTCTAATGCAATGGATTTGGGCAGCTTGGGGTGGGTCACTGGCAGTTTACTGGGGGACTTGAAGGAGTCAAGGTCAGGTGAGGGACTTCTGGGTGCTGGACCTGGCCCTTCCTTGGCCTGGGCTTGGGGTGTCCAAGCCCACAGAGCCGTGCAGGGAGAAGGAGCTAGGCAAGCAGGGTAGTGGTGCTCCTGGCTCCCTTGGCTCCTCAAGGATCCTCTGGATGCAGTAGTGCTGGACGTCACCTCCAGAGATAGGCCTACAGCATAAGTTCTGGTAGCCATTGCCTGGGTTCCGGACTCCAGGGTGCCTAGTCCAGCTCAGTCAGAGAGACCCTAACCCAGCAGCGCTAGAGGAATTAAAGACACACACACAGAAATATAGAGGTGTGAAATGGGAAATCAGGGGTCTCACAGCCTTCAGAGCTGAGAGCTCCAAACAGAGGTTTACCCATGTATTTATTAACAGCAAGCCAGTCATTAGCATTGTTTCTATAGATGTTAGATTAACTAAAAGTATCCCTCATGGGAAACAAAGGGATGGGCCAAAATAAAGGGATGGCTCTGGCTAGTTATCTGCAGCAGGAGCATGTCCTTAAGGCACAGATCGCTCATGCTATTGTTTGTGGTTTAAGAATGCCTTTACGAGGTTTTTCTGCCCTGGGTGGGTCAGGTGTTCCTTGCCCTCATTCTGGTAAACCCACAACCTTCCAGCGTGGGCATTATGGCCATCATGAGTATGTCACAGTGCTGCAGAGATTTTGTTTATGGCCAGTTTGTGGCCAGAGTTTGGGGGGCTGCTCCCAACATGTCCCCCTTCTTTGATTTGCAAAGCGATAAAAGCCAGGGCAGCTTTGTCACGGTGAGCTACTTCTCGCAGGAGTCAGGGTCCGCATCTGCAGACTGTACAAAGACAACACAGATTAAAAGCACAATCGTCATTGAAATCACAGAGCTTCCAAGTGTTTTTATCCATTTTAATGGGTTACTAGCTGCTAATCTGTCTGCAGCTCCTTCAAGCACTCCAGTTCCTAGCATTAAGGTCAGGTGTGCCTGGGATGCTTTAAATATTTGTTCTTTTAATTTTACAATATCCAAAAACAAGTTTGTAGAGTGTCCTTCTAGATGCTTTTTTATTCTTTCCCAAATTTTGATCTTATTAAGCCACAAATCCTTATGTTTAGCTCCTACAGTGGGCCATATCATTTGAGGCTGGGGTGCTACTATACCACCACGGTTCAAGATAATAGGAACTCTTGTCATACTTCTTATCATTTCTACCATCTGACATTTTGTTCAGATCAGCTGAACATAGTGGGACCGTGGCATGCAGACTGAGAGGGGCAATTCAAGCTAAACATCCCCTTAGGGGACCAATTAATAATGATTCCATAGGAGTCGTCGTGCAGCACTTCTGCCTGTTCTGCAATGCAATCTTCCTAAACAAGTAAGTTCATTTTTTCTAACTGGGTCCAATTCTTTTTACAAATAGGTTTTTGAGGGTGGTATGCCTCAATTATAGGAGCAGATTTATTATGGTAACTACTGAGATCAGAAAGCGGGTGTAACTGTGTCATAGAGTGATTACATCCAGGCATTATTGCCAGCCAAGATTGACAAATATGCCCAATAAGTATAATTGTTCTCTGTGTCAGCCCTTGTTGAAGGAATACTCATGGCAGTGGTGATCATCACTATCATAGCTACCATTAAATTACTCATTGGGACTGGCTGTCCTGCTTTCCTCAGGTTTTTTTCTGCCATTGGTGACAGCTTCTTCATCTGTCCCCAGGCGGGTGACTGTATTCGACGGGTGTTGCGCGTGACAGTTGGGGTCCTCCTCAGTGTCAGTCTCAACATGGCTGCAACCGGGGGATCCTCAGGATCCTCCTGTAATCGCTTCCTTGGCATCTGGCTCATGATAAGGTTTCAGCTGTCTTGATGGTATCCAAATCGGCTGCTGATTTTGGCCTGGAGAAATACAAGCATAACCTCTACCCCAAGTTATTATTTTACCTATTTCCCAACTTTTTGTTATTAGATCTCTCCACCAAATCAATTGTTCTGCTTCTGTCTTTGCAGCTGGTTTCTGTAGATGCTGTTCAGCTGCTGATAACATCTGGCCTTTGGGCAGGCTCAAAAAATTTGAAGTTAGTAATGCTAGATTCAGTTGCATCTATGGTGTTCCATATTCTCTATTCCACCCCACCCCCCACCCCCCGCCACTCTGCTTTTGCAACTGCTGTTTCAGGGAGAGAGTCATTCTTTCCACTATGGCTTGTCCTTGAGAATTGTATGGGATACCAGTAATGTGTTTAATATTCCCCATAGATAAAAATGTAGTTAGAGCTTGGCTAGTGTAGCCTGCGGCATTATCTGTGTTAATAGAAGCTGGAATGCCCGTCACCGCAAAACACTGCAAAAGATGACGTTTTACACAGGCAGAAGACTGCTGATTGGCATGTAGCCCAGACAAAGTGAGAAAAGGTGTCCACACACACATGTACATAAGCTAGTCTCCCAAACGAGGGACCATGTGTGACATCCGTTTGCCAAAGAGAGTTAGGTTCCAATCCTTAAGGATTAACTCCCTGTAGAAGTTGAGGAATATGCCATTTGGCAAGTTGGGCATCGCTGGGTAATATTTTTAGCTTCTTTCCAGGTAATGCTGTATCTGCGTTTGAGACCAGAGGCATTAACATGGGTTAAATTGTAAAAGTGTCTAGCATTAGATATTGCATTAGCAACTAGGCGATCAGCCATTTGATTCCCTTCAGTCAAAGGTCCTGGAAGAGGTGTATGAGCCCTAATGTGAATGATGAAAGGGTGCATTCTATGCCCAACTGCAGTTTGCAATTGGGTAAATAAAGTCATCAGTTGTTCATCTGTATGAAATCGTAACTGAGCATTTTCGATTAATTGTGTGGAATGAACCATGTATGAAGAATCAGAAATCACATTAATGGGCATATCAAAAGCAGTCAATACCTCAATTACAGCTACAAGCTCCACTTTTTGAGCTGAAGTATAGGGCATCTGAAAAACTTTACCTTTTGATCCAGAATAGAAGCTTTACAATTTCTAGACCCATCTGTGAAACAATGAAAACGCTTAGCAGGCTGCAGGTTGTTTACCGCAGGAATTGTAAATGCAAACAGTTCACAGTCTTGCTCAGCTAAGAGGATAGTAAAGAAACAAGTCTTTTAAATCTATGACTATTAAAGGCCAATTTTTTGGAATTATAGCAGGAGAAGGCAATCCTGGCTGTAATGCTCCCATAGGTTGTATAATGGAATTGATGGCTCTTAAGTCAGTTAAGAGTCTCCATTTACCTGATTTTTTCTTAATTACGAAAACTGGAGAATTCCAAGGGGAACATGTTGGAGCTCTGTGCCCTTTTCCTAATTGTTCAGTAACTAATTCCTCTAACGCCTCTAGTTTCTCTTTACTTAGCGGCCATTGTTCTATCCAAATTGGCTTATCTATTAACCATTTTAAAAGTACAGGTTCTGGGCCGGGCGCGGTGGCTCAAGCCTGTAGTCCCAGCACTTTGGGAGGCCGAGGCGGGTGGATCACGAGGTCAGGAGATCGAGACCATCCTGGCTAACACGGTGAAACCCCGTCTCTACTAAAAAATACAAAAAACTAGCCGGGCGAGGTGGCGGGCGCCTGTAGTCCCAGCTACTCGGGAGGCTGAGGCAGGAGAATGGCGTGAACCCGGGAGGCGGAGCTTGCAGTGAGCTGAGATCCGGCCACTGCACTCCAGCCTGGGCAACAGAGCGAGACTCCGTCTCAAAAAAAAAAAAGCACAAGTTCTGGAGGCTTCACAATGTCCGCCGTCAAAAATGATGTCCTCATCTTTGGCGGGAACTTTGTCTTTCTGCTTGAAGCGGTTCTTTTAAACCTTGCAAATCTTTTTCTAGTCCCATACGAGGGACATACCCCATTTCATGCATCGTATGTTGACTTTGAGGAATACATAATTGTTCTGCAATTAGAACTTGCGCTCCCCATTGTTGTAATAAATCTCTCCCCATAAATTTATAGGTACAGAAGTTATAATTGGTTGAATAGTCCCAGGTTGTCCATCAGGCCCTTCACAGTGCAAAATATAACTACTTTGATATACTTCAGGGGCTTTACCAACTCCAACTATGTTAAATTGAGCAGGTTGAATTGGCCATGCAGATGGCCAGTGCTGTAGAGAAATGATTGAAATATCTGCTCCTGTATCTACCAAACCTTTAAATTTCTTCCCCTGATAGTTATTTCACAGGTAGAACATTTTTTTTTTTTTTTTTGAGACGGAGTCTCGCTCTGTTGCCCAGGCTGGACTGCAGTGGCCGGATCTCAGCTCACTGCAAGCTTTGTCTCCTAGGTTTACACCATTCTCCTGCCTCAGCCTCCCAAGGAGCTGGGACTACAGGCGCCCACCACCTCACTCAGCTAATTTTTTGTATTTTTTAGTAGAGATGGGGTTTCACCATGTTAGCCAGGATGGTCTCAATCTCCTGACCTCGTGATCTGCCCGTCTCAGCCTCCCAAAGTGCTGGGATTACAGGCTTGAGCCACTGCGCCCAGCCTCACAGGTAGAACATTTATCAGTGATTTGATTTACCCAGTAAGCTGCTTTGCCTTGTTTATTTGTGCTGCCAAATCCTCCTGTTCATTTAATTTCACTTTTTCCCATTCCCACATATGGCACAATCAGGAGCTGTGCTATGTGCTCCCTGGCTCTGCTTTCCAGGAAGCAGAAGTAGATATAACAATTTGAATTTCCCCATTATAATCTGAATCAATGACTCCTATATGTATTTGTACCTCTTTTAAATTTGAACTAGACCTTCCTAAAAGTAATCCTATCATCCCTGCTGGGAAGGGTTCACAGACTCCTGCTGGGACCTTTTGTGGAGGTTCCCCAGGCAGAAGACTCACAGCTTTTGTGCAGCATAAATCTACTGCGGCACTACCAGCTGTGGCAGGGGACATTGTACAGGGCTGAGGGAATGGTCTGAGCTAGAAATGCCTCGGTTTGGAATGGGGCCGGGATGGGCCCCTCATGGCATTTCCCAAAATCGGGTTCCCATCTTTATCAAACTTAGAGTGACACTGATGAGCCCAGTGTTTTCCTTTTTCACATTTTGTACATATTTCAGGCTCAGCAGTTTTCTTTTTTCCCCTGTCTGGCGGCCTGACTCGCTGAATTTTCTGCGTTCTTTTTTAGTATGACCATGCTTCCCACAGTTAAAACACTCCAGGAAATGGAGTATTTCCTTTATCCACTCTCAGTCCTGCCATTGCCTGTGCCAACAAAGTAGCTTTATGCAGAATACTTCTGATACCATCACAGGCCTTGATATAATCAATTAAATGTGCTTTCCCTCTGATAGGTCACAGAGCAGCCTGGCAATCGGGATTAGCATTGTCGAAAGCTAATAACTGCAATCATATATCCTGAGCAGCCGAATCTGCAATCACCTTTTTAAGAGACTCCTGTAACCGAGCTATAAAATCCACGTATGGTTCTTTTGGTCCCTGTTTTATAGCACTAAAGGAAGGGTATTGCTCCCCACCTGAAGTGATTTTTTCCCAAGCTCTAATGCACACTCCTCTAAGCTGTTCTATGGCCTCATCCTGCATGACCACTTGTGCATCTAAACCAGCCCAGCCACCTACCCCCAAAAGTTGGTCTGCAGTTATATTAACTTGCGTTCGGGCCTGGGTGTTGCAAGCAGCCTGAATGGAAGCTTCATCTGCCCACCAAGCTTTAAATTGTAAGAACTGAGCAGGAGTTGGACAAGCTCGAGTAAGAGCGTCCCAGTCAGTAGGAATCATCCGACTGGAAACAGCAACATTCTTTAACAGTCCCATTACAAAAGGAGAACCTGGTCCATACTGATTAATAGCTTGTTTAAATTCTTTGAGTAAATTAAAAGGAAAAGGCTGAAATGTAGCTATAATATTTCCCTGTTGATCTGGGGGGTGTACTCTAACAGGGAACTGCCAAGCCTCTAAATCACCCTCTCATCTAGCTTGCTAAATTCCTGCCTGAATAGAACTAAGAGCAGTCGCTTGAGGCACTGCTCGAACAGTCACTGGGGCAACTACTTTTCTCCCAGTGTCCTCCAGAAAAGAAAGATCTCGTGGGTCAGGTCACTCTTTTTCTTCAAAATAATAATGAAGGGGTGCAGAAGGGTAGGGATGAACCTCTTCCTCCTTTGCTGCTTTAACTTTAGCTGGCAAATAAACCTGCTCTGTACCCTCTTCTGTTACTTCATTATACTCTCCTTCCTCCTCATCAGTGTGAAAAAGTTCCAAGGCGGAATGAACCAGACCCCACACTTGTCCCATTGTTACGCTGATGCTTCCAAGCTCCCCTTCTTACTCAACATGGGCATTGCTTTAAGAGTACTCAGGTGTCCTCCAGCTTAGTTCTATGTTCTCCAGCCATCGCTCCAGCAACCCTTTGACCTGGATTTGAGCCCGCACAATGGACGCCACTTGCCAAGACCAACTCAATCAGGGAAACCCTAACCCAGTGGCACTAGAGGAATTATTAAAGACACACGCACAGAAATATAGAGGTATGAAGTGGGAAATCAGTGGTCTCACAACCTTCAGAGCTGAGAGCGCCAAACAGAGGTTTACCCATATATTTATTAATAGCAAGCCAGTCATTAGCATTGTTTCTATAGATGTTAGATTAACTAAAAGTATCCCTTATGGGAAACGAAGGAATGGGCCGAAATAAAGGGATGGCTCTGGCTAGTTATCTGCAGCAGGAGCATGTCCTTAAGGCACGGATCGCTCATGCTATTGTTTGTGGTTTAAGAATGCCTTTAAGCGGTTTTTCCGCCCTGGGTGGGTCAGGTGTTCCTTGCCCTCATTCTGGTAAACCCACAACCTTCCAGCGTGGGTGTTATACCCATCACGAACATGTCACAGTGCTGCAGAGATTTTGTTTATGGCCAGTTTTGAGGCCAGTTTATGGCCAGATTTTGGAGGGCCTGTTCCCCACACCAGGGTGAGGAGGAGTAAAGGCTCAGGGCACTGCCCAGGGGAACTCTGTAAGAGAACAGCAAGTGTGGACCCGTCCCAGCCCTCAGCCTCACTTCCCTCCCAGCAGAGTGAGTCACACAGGTCTTCCTGGCAGCAGCTCCTCTGAAATGCTCGCAGATATTACTCTAGGGTTTGGGGATATGAGCGCTGGACTTTTCTTTTTGTTTTTTGCTTTTCTCTCATTTCTAAAGAGGAGGCAAAGTGGGAAGACAGGGAGGTGCGGGGTCCAGACCAGATGGAGCTGTGGGGCCCTGAGCGAATAGGTGACCTCTGGAGCCCAAGTGTACCAGGGCTGTGGCCTGCACTGTTGGTACAGGTGGCCCTCCCTGGCTGATCCTCTCCCTTGGAGAGAATGCAGTGAGACCTCCCACATCATTACCTTTCCTCCATTCACCTGGCCCAAAGCATTTCAACATGAGGAAATCCAGGGAACAGGGTATGAGTGTACTGTACCTACTCTGTCCTGGACACCCCCAGCCTGCCTGATACCGATGGGCCCCAGCCCCGGAGCATGCTGCCTTGTGTCTCTGAACCTAAGCCCCAGGGAGAAAGACCCCCTTCCACCAGGGGGTAGGGGCTGCTGTGTGGGCACCTGGGTGGGCTGAGTCCTGCTCAGTGAGGACAGCCACTCTTATCACTGAGGCATCTGCCTCTGCACTGCAGGCCTCCGGAGCCCCTCCCTGGCCATCCCAGCATTTTGGATCCTCTTTCCTTGCTTTGCCTTTTTTTCTCCCAGTTTTTATCACCAGTGTGACCAGGAGCAATTGGAACAACATGTGGAACATACCATACCAAGGGTTAGATAACTGTGTGCTAAGTGGATGGAGCCAGGCAGGGCACCAGCCTCCCTCACCCATTGTCCTTGATGCTCCCCAGAGCAGGTCGGCAAACCCAGGCCGGAAGCTTCAGGAGACACAGTGTGACCAGCGGCACTTGCCTGAGCCTTGGGCCTCAGTTACTTCACCTGAGCCCGTAGGGGTGCAGAGTTCTGTGTGGGGTTGCCAGGTCTGCAGGGCCCTCCCAAGAAACAAGAGCCTAGCCCTGGACTCTGGACCTGAGCCCTGGGCCAAGGCAGATCTGTGTGCTGAGTGTGCTTGGGCACCAGGGTGGGTGTGCATCAGGAGGCTGAGTCCAGAGCTCCCCATGGAAGCTGGGCAGGCTGGGGTTTAGAGGAGCTGCAGAAGACGCACCTGAAGAAGCTGCCATGTTGGCAGCAGGTCCAGCAGTCAGAAAGGGATGCCCAGCTACAGATGGTGTTGGATAAGTTGACCAGGTTATTGCAACTCCAGGGGCTCTGAGCCCAGACAAAAGGAAGAGGGTGCAATAAGATACAGGAAAAATAGGGTATAATGGGAGTGTGATTAGTATTAAAGGCAAGATGCAAGTTTGGTTAATAACTATGCGCTGGCAGGTGACCTGCTCCCAGCCAATATGGAGCAGACAGAGTAATGCCAACCTGTTGGGAACAGGCCCCCAAATCTGGCCATAAACTGGCCCCAAAACTGGCCATAAACAAAATGTCTGCAGCACTGTGACATGTTCGTGATGGCCATGATGCCCATGCTGAAGGTTGTTGGTTTACCGGAATGGGGGCAAGGAACACCTGGCCCACGCAGGGCGGAAAACTGCTTAAAGGCGTTCTTAAATCACAAACTATAGCATGAGCGCTCTGTTTGGCCCATCCCTTTGTTTCCCATTTTAGTTAATCTGTAATCTATAGAAACAATGCTTATCACTGGCTTGCTGTCAATAAATATGTGGGTCAAACTCTGTCCAGGGCTCTCAGCTCTGAAGGCTGTGAGTACCCTGATTTCCCACTCCACACTATATTTCTGTGTGTGTATCTTTAATTCCTCTAGCGCCAGTGGGTTAGGGTCTCCATGACCAAGCTGGTCTTGGCACCAACCAATAGGTTATTAAGAAACTCCAAACAATTTAACAGGAATAGAAGAGTGAGTGCATCCGATCAGTCATTTTATAAGAGGGTGTTACTTATATACTGCTGTCTTCCAGAGGCAGCTTCTTGAACAAATCTTTGAGATCCTCTATAGGTTTACACGAGTAGACTGTTTTCTCTAAGCAGGCCTGTTGTCCATCAGGAGAAGCAAAAGTTTTTATTCTAGAGACATGGATGCAACTGGGAAGTCCTTCCAACTGTACAGCTGTTGCAGTGGCCAAGGAAACCTGGTTTGGACTCTTTCATTTCTCAGTTAACTGAGCCTCTGGGCTTCCTTCTTGCCATGTCTAGAGCAGGACCTGGGCTAACAGGGAAATGATTTGAAACTCCATTACCTGGCTGAGGTCACATCTTATTATCATACTGGAAGATTGCCTGCTGAACTTGTCCCAAGTGAATGATATATTTTTGAGCCTGATTTAAATCTTCATGTAGAAGAAAGTGGCTAGGAAGAGGCTAGCAACAAGAGGAGTGGGTTGGGCAGATTCATTCTGTCCTGGCTTCCCAGGATGGAGTGAGCAGTCCCTTTCCCAGTGCCCCTCCTTCCTATAGTAGGAACATGGGTTACAGGAGCCAAGGGGCCAAGCTGCCCTCTCTGACTGCCTGTTTGGCAGCTTCACCAGCCTGGCTGTCTCCTCAGCTGGTTGAAGAATTGCCTGCTGGGGCCCTTCACAGTGCGTGACAGCTACCTGGGCAGGGAGCTGAACTGCCTCAAGAAGGGACAGAATCACTTTGTTATGTTTCGTGGGGAACCCCTAGCAGTCCGCAATCTCCTCTTTCCAGACAGCTGCATGAGCATGGGACACTAGGAATCCATACGCAGAGGCAAGATATACAGTAAGTCTTCTCCTTCCCTGAGTTCAAGAGCCCTGACTGGGGCTCTGAGCTCTGCTTCCCGAGTGGAAGTGCTTGGGGCAAGGGCTTTTGCTTCTACAACATTGTTCAGGCCAACAGCAGCATAGCTTGCCTTCTGGACTCCATTTTCTACAAAGCTGCTCTCAGATAGAAACAATTCTTTGTCTGGATTTTCTAAGGGGGAGTCCTGCAGGTCCATTCGGCTGGAATAGGTCTGCTCTAAAGTCTCCACACAAGTGTGGTCCAGTGTCTCCAAAGGGGGCGAGGGAACCGGCATGGCAGGATTCAACATCTAACACACCTTTAAGGCTCAGTCGAGGGTGTCTAGCAGCAGGGCCTGCTGTTAAGTCAGGCTTCCCCAGCCAGTGGTGCTCTTTTATTTCTAACACATTCAGGACTGGTGGGGAGCGTCAGCCTGAAGGGGTTGGCCTTGTGTGAGTTAAGAGGTCTCTCTGACCAGCAGGCTGATGGCCACCACTGCCCTAAGTCGGCTGGGCCTCCTCTGGGCTACTCAGTCTCATTGTTTGAAAAGTAACCACTGGCCATTGGATGGACTCCAGTTGGAATTAGAATATCCAGGACTTGCCTGAACCTCTCATATACAGATAGGAAGAAAGGCTTCTACAAATCTGGGAGTCCTAGGGCAGAGGCCTTCCTAACTCAGATTTTAGGGTTTCATATGCTTACTGACAGGCTTCTACCCAGTGGGATGGTAGGTTTTCTCCACACTTGAGTGGGTTTAAGTATGAGGCCAAAGTTTAGGATCTAAACCCAGCAGAAACCAGTCATCTGCAGAAATCCATGCAGCTGTCTTCTACTACCAGAGACTAGTAGTGAAGTGACGGCCTGCTTTCAGTCTGGGGCAAGCATCCTGGCTTCTGGGGTAAGTATGTACTCTGGGTATCAAACCTGTGTCTGGGAGATCTGGGCCTTTAAGGGGAGCCAAAAGGGTCAGTAAATGGATTCCCTTCTCTAGAGGTACTAAGACTTATATTGCATTCCCCTGGAGGGAAACTGAGGCTCCCAGGTTGGATAATAAATCATGACCTATTAAAGGAAGGGAACTCTCAGGAACAGAGGAAAGAATGAGTAATAGCCTTAAATCCAGTTTCACAAGTCAAAAGAAAGGCAAATCATTTTAAGTTCTCCTGGCCATCTATTTCCATCACCATACAGTTGGCATTGCAGAGGTCCCACAGGTTGGGTCAGAACAAAGTAGGTGGTCCCAGTATCCAATAGTTATTTAAGTTTCCTACCTGCCATGTTGAGAGTGACCTGAGGCTTTGCAGTGGTGATGCTGACAGAACTCGTCAGGACTGCAGCTAGGTGAGCACTTGGGCTCTAACCAACAGAAAAGGTGGCCTTTTCATCCAAGAGTCTAGCATCAAGAGGAGTGGGTTGGGGAGATTCATTCTGTCATGACTTCCCAGGATGGAGTGAACAGTCCCTTTCCTGGTGCCCCTCCTTCTTATAATAAGAACATTGGTTGTGCCTCAGTCCTATTGCTGCTGGTTGAGGTCTGGTCGCTCCTTGTCTGGAGTGTTTCTGTTGCCTAGGGTCACCTTGAGGCAGACCTGTAATTATGGCAGCCAAAATTTTTGCCTTCTTTTTCATTCTCTCATCCTTTTTTTCCTCATCTGCCTGGTCCTTACTGTTAAAAACCTTAAAGGCCTCCACTATCCATATCACCTGAGGTGTCTTGGGGTAAGATTCCAGTTTCTGCAGCTTTCTCCAGATGTCTGGTGGAGCTTGAGTTATTAAATGCATGGTAGTTGTATGTTCATTTTTATAAGAAACTGTCAAACTGTCTTCCGTAGTGGCTGTACCATTTTAACTTTTCACCAGCTGTGTGTGAGTGATCCAGTTACTCTGCATCCTTTTCAGGATTTGGTGTTGTCACTATTTTTTGTTCTAGCCATTCTCATAGATATGTGGTGATATCTCCTTGTGGCTTAAATTTGCATTTTATAAAGGATAAGGATGTTGATTAATTTTTAATCTGCTTATTTGCCACCCATATCTGCTTGCTGACAAAATGTCTGTTTATATGCCTCATCCATGTTCTCATTGATTTTTTTTTTTTTTTTTTTTTTTTTTTTACTGTTGAGTTTTAAGAGTTCTCTATATATTTTAGATAAAACTCTTCTTTGTCAGATTGTGGCTTGTAAATATTTTTCCTAGTCTATGGCTTGTCTTTTCATCCTAATAACAGAGTCAATAGCAAAGCAAAGGTCTTAATGTTGGTGAGGTCCAGTTTATCAATTGCTCCTTCTATGGATTCAGCTTTTGGTGTCAACTTTAAGAACTTTTTACCTAGCCCTAGATGGTATCTTTTTATGTTTTTTAGTCTAGAGATGTCATCTTTTTCTTCATGATATTGATAATTTGTGCCTTCTTAGTCATGATCAGTCTTTCTAAGGATTTATAAGTTTTATTAGTTTTTCTCAAATAAGCAACATTTTGTTTTGATTTTTGGTGAATTTTGTATGAGTTTGAATTTCTTTCTTTCTGTGGGTATATTTGCTATTCTTTTTCTAATTTCTTGAAGTAGATATTCAGATCTCTGTCTTTCAGACTTTTTCCCATTAATAGATGATTTTAGATCACAAGTTTCTCTTAAGCATATCTTTGTCACTATATCACAAGTGATAATAGGTCATACAATAGTATAATTCTTTTTTTGAGAAACAGTGTAATTTTTTTGAACACTGTGTCATGCAGGTTGGAGTGCAGTGGCATGACCATGGCTCACTGCAGCCTTGACCTTCCGGGCTCAGGTGATCCTCCCACCTCCACCTCCATAGCAGCTGGGACTACAGGTGTGCACTACCACACCTCATCAGTTTTTAAAATTTTTGGTAGAGATGGGTTCTCACTATGTTGCCCAGGCTGCTAATTCATGGGCTCAAGCAACCTTCCCACTTTACCCTCCCAAAATGCTAGAATTACTGGCATGAGTCACTCACTGTACCTTGCTTCAGTATAATGTAATACAAATATTTTCCAACTTCCTTTGTGACTGTCTTCTGAGACTTAGAATATTCATAAATTTCTTATCTTCCAAAGCTTTGGGGATATTTCATTTTTTGATATCAGTTTTTTATTTAATTGCATTATGGCCAGAAACATGCCACATGATTTCAAGTCATTGATGTTGTTGAGATTTGCTTCATCCCTGGCATATGGACAAGAATTTGATGAACATTCCATGTACACTTGAAAAAACTGTGACTTTTCAGTTGTTTGGTGCAGTGCCCTGTATATGTTAGTGGGCCAAGGTTGTTAATGATGTTCAAATATTGCATATCTTTATTATTTTGCTGGATTATTCTGTCACACACTGAAATAAGTATGTTGAAATTTACCATTTCATCTTTTATTTCTGTTAATGTTTGGTTTATATATTTTGAGGCTATGTTAATAGATGCATACACATTGAGAATTACCTAGCTCCGCAAACCCATTTCTGCTGGGCCAGCTGGTGCTGTGCTAAATTCTCCCACTAGGGGCACCAGAGAAAGCACGCAAGGCTTGGGGAAGATGGGGGATGTGCTCCTTTCAGTTTGCTTCCGGTTTCTTTCCCAGGCTTCCAGTCTATGTGCCACTGGGGCCACGTGTCTTCTGGACGCTGCTGGTTCACCTGACAAGGGCACTTCCCCACCTAGCTGCTAAAACTGGATTGCAGGTTCCCGACTCTGCAGAACCAGCTTCATCTCCCAGCTAGATACCTCAAACCACCGCCACGGATGCCTCATCTCGGGGGTCTGAGTTTCAGGCCACAGGCCCTTCCGGCCCAGACCCTGGTAGCAGCTGCCCTCCCTCTTCAGAGGCCAGATCCCAGTGTGGCAGCTGCCCTGGGGTGCCTGGGGAGTGCCTCAGTTTCATGAATTCCAGCTTATCAGTTTTATTAATTCTCCCCTTTGTACCCTAGACTGAGTGGTGGTAGCTGCCTTGTGTGGTTGCTGTTTCCCTGATATGTGGGCTGGCAAACCAAAACCTGAGACCACGGCCAGCTGCAGTCCTGTGTTTGTACAACCTGTGAGCTAAGAATGTTATTTATTAAGTAGAATATTAATAAATAAATAATAAACAATACTATCTGAGTGTGATTTTTTTTTTACTTAAAGCATCTTCCATAGGTATATATGAAATTCAAATACATTTTATTGGGACACAACTGTTTTAATTCATTTTCATATTTATTGCCTCTTAGCACAATGCTTGAGCCTTGGAATACTTTTAACTCCTTTCATTCCTCTGTCACCTGTTACTGTGGTCGCATACAATTATTCACACTACTTATATTCATGATATTAAATCTGCTGTATAATTTTTTACTTCTATATATTATATCCCTAAAGGCCTTGTTATTATTGTCTTATCCAATAGATTTTCATTTGTATTAACTAATATTCTTTCCATTGCTTATGTTTGAGATAATTTTTCATACACTGGATTCCTTTAGTGTGGTCTGATTGGTGATAAATTATATGAGGGTGTGTTTCTTTCACTTTGTCTTTACTTTTGCATTTTGAAGGGTATTTTGTTTTGTAGAACACTCTAGAATTAGCAGTGATTTTCTTCCAGCAGTTTCACAATGTCCTTCCATTGTCTTCTCTCATTGCTTACTTTATCTTTTTGGAATTCAGGTATTGGTCTTATTGTTGCTCCTTTAAGTATTATGGCTGTTTGCTCTGGCTACTTTTAAGACTTTCTCTTTATTCTTGGGTTTCAGAAGTTTTGCAATGATGTATCCAGGTATGATTTTTCCTTGTTTCAATTCAGCTTCAGTTTCTTTGAGTTTCTCAAATCTGTGGCTATTTTCTATCAGTTTTCAAAAATGATCTCCTATATCTTCAAATATTGTGTCTGTCCCTTTCTCTTAGTGGATCCATGGTCTATCAGTTAGCTACTGCTGCATAATTAGCCGCCCCAAAGCCCACTGATGTGAAACATCCATTTTCATATCATCACTCATGGATCTATGGGTAGGCCCAGCTCAGCTGGGTAGCTCTGCTTCTCACTACAGATCGTGAGTCTACTGGGATGGTTCTACAACACACGTCTCCCATCCTCCTGGTACAAGTGGTCTAGCTGAAGCATTTTCTTCTCAGGATGATGGTGGGGGCATGAGAGAAATCCCAATCACACAAGCTCATCTCATGTCTTTGCTTGTGTCACTTCTGCTAATTATCATTGCTTGAAGCAAGTCATGTGACAACGTCCAACGTGAATATCAGGGAACTAAACCGAGTCTTTGGCTGGAGGAACTACAAAGTTACATGGCAGCGGGTACTGTATAGCAGAGGTCCCCAACTCCACAGTCCGTGGCCTATGAGGAGCCGGGCCACATAGCAGGAGGTGAGTGGCAGGTGAATAAGGATTCCAGCTTGAAGTCCGCCTCCTGTCAGATGAGCAGTGGCATCAGATTCTCATAGGAGCACAAACCCTATTGTAAACTGTGCATGTGAGGGATCTGGGTTGCATGCTCCTTATGAGATTCTGATGATCTGAGGTGGAACAGTTTCATCCCGAAACCGTCCTTCTGCCTCATCCATGGAAAAATTGTCTTCCATGAAACTGGCCCCTGGTACCAAAAAGGTTGGAGACTGCTGTTGTATAGCGTAGGGTGAAGAAACAGAGTCAATAATTAATTACATCGACTTATATACAACTATGCCAGACCTTTTCTCCACGTCCCAGGTATCAAGGCTTTTTCTGTATTCTCCATTCTTTTTAAATTTTGTGATCTTCAGTCTGATGGTTCCTACCCACCATTCTAGTTTACTCTTCCTTTCTCTGATTGTCTAATATGCTATTAAATTCACCTCTTGGGCCTTTCTATCATACTCTTGATTTCTATTTCATTAACTTCTACCACTTTGTTATTTTCTTAATACCTACTTTCTGACTTTTAAAATGGAATTTTTTTGTTGTTTGCTTTTGAAGTAGGGTCTCACTTTGTTGCCCAGCTGGAGTGCAGTGGCATGATCATGGCTTGCTGCAGCCTTGACCTCCTGGGCTCATGGCATCCTCCCATATCAGCCTCCTGAATAGTTGGGACTACAGGTGTGCACCGTCATGCCCATCTACGTTTTGTATTTTTTGTAGAGATGGGGTCTCACTTCATTGCCTGGATTGGTCTCAAACTCCTGGGCTCAAGCGATTTGCCAGACTTGGCCTCCCAAAGTGCTAGGATTACAGGGGTGAGCTCACACGCTTGGCAAAATTGAATGTTTAATGTATTAATTTTCCAATTTTCTTCTCTCCTATTATAAATATTTAAATTTCTAACTGCTTTATAAATTTATCCTTGAGTACTACTTTAGCTTTATCCGGAAGGGTTTTTTTTTTTTTTTTTCATTTCTGTATAGATTTTTAACTGTTCAATTTAAAGTATTTTAAAATTTTCAGTTTGGTTCCCCCCTCCAATTGTTTTAGAGACAGGGTCTTGCTCTGTTGCCCAGGCTGGAGTGCAGCGGCCCAATCGTACCTCACTGTAACTCGAACTCCTGGGCTCAATCAACCCTTCTGCCTCAGCCTCCCAAATAGCTAGTACCATAGGCATGCAACACCACACCCAGCTACCTTAAAATTTTTGTAGGGATGGGGTATTGTCATCTTGCCCTTGCTGGTCTCAAACTCCTTGGCTCAAGCAATACTCCTGACTCAGCCCCTCAAAGCTCTGGGTGGTTTTCCATCTTTGAGAAGAAGGCCTGATCTGTAATTTTTGAGTGCAAGGTCCCACACATGTATATTCAATCAGTCTTGTCAATTATCTTGTTCAATGTTTTCACTATACTTTGCATTCTAGATCTATCAATTATTGGGCAATGTGTGTTAAAATATTTCATTATATTGTCGATTTTGTCAAATTTTCCCCTTATTTACAATATCTTTTACTTCCTTATATTGAAGCACCTCTGGAAGACATATAATTTTAAATTGTTAACATATTTTTATAGTGACTTGAATATTTTGTCATTTATGTCTATTAATATTTTTGCCTTGAGGTCTACTTATCTCATATGAATAGTGTAAGTCCACTATATCTTCTATCATTTTTTGTATGATTAACTTTTCTGTGGTCTTATGTTTTGGGTGTATCTTTTTATGGATTAAAACAAAAAATCAGTATAATAATTAGCTTTGAACTGGTGATTTTTTTGTTTTCTTTTTTGAGACGAGGTCTGACTGTTGCCCAGGCTTGAATGCAGTGGTGTGACTGTGGCTCCCTGCAGCCTAAAATTCCCAGGCTCAACCCGTCCTCCCACGTCAGCCTCCCAAGTAGCTGGGACTACAGGTACACACCACCATGCCTGGTTAACTTTTGTATTTTTTTTTTTTTTTATTGTAGGGACGAGGCTTTGCCATGTTGCCCAGGCTAGAACTGGTGATTTTATTTGTTGTCATTACTAAGGCATAAGGATATATTTCTATCATCTTGTTTAGTTCTTTTTATTTCTTTTATGCTTTTCACCATTCAATATTGATCTCTTATTTTTCTATACATACATAGAAGTTTAAAACTCGATTTCTATCATTTTGCATTTTGGAATTTACTCTTTATGTTTAATTTTTTCTTTTCTTTTCTTTTTTCTTTTTTTTTCCTTTTGAGACAGAGTTTCACTCTGTCACCCAGGCTGGAGTGCAGTGGCGCGATCTTAGCTCATGGCAACCTGTGCCTCCTGGGTTCAAGCGATTCTCCTGCCTCAGCCTCTCGAGTAGCTGGCAGTACAGGCATATGCCACCACGCCCGGCTAGTTTTTTTGTATTTTTAGTAGAGACAGGGTTTCATTGTGTTAGCCAGGATGGTCTCGATCTCCTGACCTCGTGATCTGCCCACCTCGGCCTCCCAAAGTGCTGGGATTACAGGCGTGAGCCACCGCGCCTGTCCAATTTTTTTCCACATATCTGAACCTCTTTGTGAACTCTGCAAAAACTGCAGAACAACTCACCTCCCTGTTTCCTTTGATGCCACGTGTGTCTAGTGTTATCACTCTTATTTTCTTTAAGCCCCCGTAAATTGGAAATTCTTATTGTGCTATCTATTCAATGATAGTTTTGATTTTTCCATATGTCTTAGTCCTCTCTAGCTGCCATAATAAATTACCACAAACTGGGAGGCTTAAACAACAGACATTTATTTCTCACAGTTCTGGGGGCTGGGAAGTCCAAGATCTAGGTGCAGGCAGATTCAGTATCTGGTGAGGGCTCACTCTCTGGTTCATAGATGGCAACTTGTCATTATGTCCTCACACGGTGGAGAGAGATGGAGCTCTCTAGTGGCCCTTCATATTAGGAGACTAATTTTACCAGATCGGAGGCTAACACCTATGACCTCATTTAACTTTACTTACTTACTCCAAATGCAACCATTTTGGAGGTTAGGGCTTCAATATGTGAGTTTGTGGGGTAGATAGGAAAAACAACACAATTTAACCCATAGCACCACACATTAATATATCTTTTTCTATGATTCCTTCTTTCATTGCATTTGCCTGAGATTATTTTCACTCATTTTAAAGAATATTTTGGGAGTTCATTTAGTAATGGCTGAACAGTGGTAAACAATTTCAGTTTTGTATTTATCAGAAAATGCCTTTATTCCAATATTCAATTCTACCTTAATTTCTTGTCATTTTCTTTCAACACTTTGGAGACACTAGTACACCATCTTCTAACTTCCATGTTCAAATTAAGAAGTTAGTGCAAATGTAATTGTTGTTATTTTTTAGATATGTGTCTTTTTTCTCTGGCAGGTTTTAAATTTTCCTCTTGGCTTTGGAATCCTGAAGCAATACTCTGAATGTGCCTCAATATGATTACTTTATCTGAGTATTAATGTCTTTAATCAATTTTGGAAAAACCACTCATTGTTAATTCTTTGAATATTGTCTGTACTCTCTTCTTCTGAAATTCTGCTTATTTCTATATCAGACTGTCTAATTCTATTATCCCTGTCTTCTAGTTTATTCTTTGTATTTTCCAACTCTTATTATCTCTGGGTCACATGTGAGTAGTTTCTTCAGCTCATGTTCCAGTTTCTTATTCTCTCTTCGTCTGTGTCTAATGTGTTAATTCAATTTATCCCTTGAGTTTTAACATATGGTGGTTATATATTTTTTTACTTCTAGATGTTCTCTTTAGATTTTTTTTTATTTTGGGGGGGTCAAGGCTGCCCAGTATTTTTCTGATGGTATTATATTCTTTCCTGATGCTTTCTATGATTTTTTCTTTCTTTAAAGTTATTTTAGTTTTATAAAACAGAGATGGGGTCTTCCTATGTTGCCCAGGCTGGTGTCTAACTTCTGGGCTCAAGCAATCTTCCCACTTTGGCCTCCCAAAGTGCCGGGATTACAGGTATGAGCCACCATGCCCAGCTGATCTTTTATTTCTTTAAGGAAACTTATTTTGTATTTGATATCTATTTTTCCCAATGTTTAAAACCTTTTATGCTCTAATTCTACTCACTCATTGCTTCTTGTTTTTATTTTTCTTTTGTAAATTTTGATTTATAGCAGATTTATGGAGACAGTATCTATGAGAATTCTATGATTTCTGGACTCAGAGTCTATTCCTTCAGAGAGAATTTTCCTTTGATTTCCAGGCATCTATAGAGTGAAACCAATCCATTATTACCTTACCTTTATTTCTTGGTTCAGAGTGTGGTGTATTTAACTAGTAATATAAACACAAACCCTGTACTCTGGATGTTTCTGGATTCTGAGGTGAAACTTCTCTTCCTACTTGTACCTTCATGCAGAGCCAAGAGTGAGGCAGACAGGGTTGTGCAGAGCGTGTCTTTCTTCCTAGTTTAGTATTTAATTTAAGGTGTATCCCTTCCTAAGCTCCTAATTTATGTGTTTTTTTAATTTTAACTTCCTATCTTATGGACATCCAGTGCCTTGTCTCCTATCCCCTACATGTGGCACAAGATAATTACAGAAAAGCAAACATTCTCAAGGCAGCTTCCAGCCTCCTGACTTAACTACCATGTTGAATCATGATCCAGTTCCCATTTTATTTTTGGCCTCCAAAATGTTCGTGTTAACTTGGCATAGAGTTGAAAAGGATTTAAGATATTTTTTCATTCAGGATTTAAAAGTTTTTTTTTTTAAATTTTTTAAATATGAGCAGCCAGAGAATCAGATGAAGTGTTTTATAATAGAAGAGTTTTAAGCTATTGCAAATAGTCTGAATATCATGTCCCTCCAAAATGTTGCAGTCTAATCTCCATTGCATTGGTATTAACAGGTGGGGTCCTTTGGGAAGTAATTAGATCATGAAAGTTCCATCCTCCTAAATGGGATTAATGCTGTTATAAAAGAGATTGAAAGGAGCATTCTAGCTCCTTCTGCCACATGAGGACAGGTAGAAGGTGTCATCTATGAGGAACAGGCTCTAATCAAACACTGGCTATTCTGGTGAGGGCTCAAAAGAAGAGAAGAGCTATAGAGAACATCCTCAGTCTTCTTGGAGATTATCCAAGTGGTCATGATCAAAATCTGGGTAGAAACATGGACAGTAGGCCGGGCGCGGTGGCTCAAGCCTGTAATCCCAGCACTTTGGGAGGCCGAGACGGGCGGATCACGAGGTCAGGAGATCGAGACCATCCTGGCTAACACGGTGAAACCCCATCTCTACTAAAAAATCCAAAAAACTAGCTGGGCGAGGCGGCGGGCGCCTGTAGTCCCAGCTACTCGGGAGGCTGAGGCAGGAGAATAGCGTGAACCCGGGAGGCGGAGCTTGCAGTGAGCTGAGATCTGGCCACTGCACTCCAGCCTGGGCGACAGAGCAAGACTCCGTCTCAAAAAAAAAAAAAAAAAAAAAAAAGAAACATGGACAGTAAAGGCCATTCTTATGAAGTACCAGACAGAAATGAGGGACAGATTATCAGAAACTGAAGGAAAGGCAATCCTTATTACTAAGTGACAAATAACTTGGCTGAATTGTGTTCGTGTTCTAGCCTTTTGTAGAAGGAAGAACTTATCAGCAACAAGGTAGAATATTTGACAGAAGAAATCTCTAAGCAAAGTGTTCAGGGTGTGGCACAGCTTCTCTTGACCGCTTATAGTGAAATGCAAGAAGGGAGTTACGAATTAAAGACAGAATTTATCATCAAAAGGGAAGCAAAACTTGAATATCTGGAAAATTCTCAGCCTGACAATATTGTAAAGAATGTGAAAGTGTGTCCAGGAGAGAAACCAAAACTGTGGTCAAGCAAATGTTTGATAAAGAGACTAGTATGGATAGAAGGAAACTCTATGTTATTCATCAAGACAGTGGAGGAATGATCTTGAGGGCATCTCTGAGACTTTCATGGATGTCTCATCCATCACAGGTCCAGAACACTAGGGTCTTGGGAGCAAAATGATTTCAAGGCTTTGCTCTCTGCATTCCAGTTCTGGGCCTGCATTGGCTGTTACAGTTGTGGCTCAAGTAGGCCCAGGACCAGTTCAGAGTGCCCCCCGGGAGGGCAGCATATGTGGTAAACCTTGGCAGCATCTGTATAGTACCATTTCCACACGGGCTTTGGAGGAATGGTTGCCTCCACCTAGATTTCAAAGGATGCCTCAGACAGACTTAGGGCACAGGCAGAGAGCAGCAACAGATGTGGCAGGGGTCACTGGAGAGAGCAATACCCAGTGGCATCATCAAAGCAGGGCTGCCCTGAAGACCCCAGACCAGTAGAGCCACCAGCATGCAACTCCAGCCTGTGAGAGGTGCACCTAGCAAAACCAAGAGGGCAGGCTGCAGGGCTGCCAAAAACCTTGGGGGTTCAAGCCCTACTCCAGTGTGTCCAGAATGTGTGGCATGGATTAAAAAATATTTTGGAGACTTAGATTTAATGTTTGCCCTGTTGGGTTTTGTACTTGATCAGGGCCTGTCACTCCTTCCTTCCTATTTCTCTATGTTGAAATAAGCATGTTTATCCTATACCTGTCCCACCATTGTATTTTGGAAGCATGTCACTTGTTTGATTTTGCACGTTCATGGCTGGAGACAAATTTGCCCCAGAATAAATCTTACCTTGAGTCTCATCCATATCTGTTTTAGGTGATACTTAGGTAAGACTTTGGATTTCAGACTTTTGAGTTGATGCTGGAACTACATTAAGACTTAACTTCCCAGCACTTTGGGAGGCCGAGGCGGGCGGATCACGAGGTCAGGAGATCGAGACCATCCTGGCTAACACGGTGAAACCCCGTCTCTACTAAAAAATACAAAAAACTAGCCGGGCGAGGTGGCGGGCGCCTGTAGTCCCAGCTACTCGGGAGGCTGAGGCAGGAGAATGGCGTAAAACCCGGGAGGCGGAGCTTGCAGTGAGCTGAGATCCGGCCACTGCACTCCAGCCTGGGCGACAGAGCGAGACTCCGTCTCAAAAAAAAAAAAAAAAAAAAAAAAAAAGACTTAACTGAAGTTAAGAGTTTTGAGATGGAATAAATTATTTTAAATGTCAGAAAGGCATGAGTTTGGGGGCGGGCAGGGGCAGAATGGCATGGTACAAATGTTTGTGTCCCTCCAAAATTCATATTGAAACCTAATCACCATTGTGTTGGTATTAAGAGGTGCAACCCAGCCCAGCATGATGGCTCACACCTATCATCCCAACACTTTGGGAGGGTGAGGCGGGTGGATCACCTGAAGTCAGGAGTTTGAGACCAGCCTGGCCGACATGGCAAACAAAACCTTGTCTATACTAAAAGTACAAAAATTAGCCAGGTGTGGTGGCAGGTGCCTGTAATTCTGGCTACTCAGGAGGCTGAGGCAGGAGAATAACTTGAACCCAGGAGGAGGTGGAGGTTGCAGTGGGCCAAAATCTCGCCACTGCACTCCAGTCTGGGTGACAAGAGCGAGACTTCATGTCAAAAAAAAAAAAAAAAAAAAAGTGGTGCATCCCTTTTGGAGGCACCCCTCAAGAATGTGATTCATGCCTTTATGAAAGAGACCGAAGGGAATGTCTTCGCCTCTTTAGGTCTTTCCAGAGACACACAGAAGGTGCCATCTATGAGGAACAGGCCTTCACCAGACATCAAATCTGTTGGCATCTTGATCTTTGACTGCCCCACCTCCAGAACTGTGAGCAATAAATTTCTGTTCTTTACAAATTAATTAATCTAAGGTCTTCTGTTATAGGTGACTATCTAATGTGGCAGATTGTTGGGAACAAGTTTCTATACTCTTTATTTTCTTATACTACATGGCTAAACTCTCCACTTTAATGTTTTATTGCAATGGTAACAATGTATATAGGCTTATCATGTTTTTGCATTTAGACAGAACACTACTAATGCTTCACCACTAAGTGTGGTGTTTGCTTTAGGTTTCTGGTAAGTAACTTTTTTCAAAATATTGAAATTGCCTTCTATTCTTAGGTATTCAAGATTATTTTTAAAATGTTATAACTGAATATAGATTATCATTTGGTTATTATTCCGTATTCTCTTGCTATGGTAAGTGATATCTTTTCCTAAGATTTTATTATTCTCACATTTTTGGGATTAAATTGTACTTATCATAATGTATTAGTATTTTACTACACTTGATTTGATTAGCCAAAATTTTATTTATTTTTTGTTCACAATTATGGCTTCTAATTTCCTTTCTCATGCTGTTTCTGTTTTATAGTATCAGCTTTGTGTTTGCCCATAAAAGAATTTAGTCAGTAATAGTTTTTAGTGCTTGAGATAGAAAGGCATTTCAGAGACTGGGACATGTTTGTTTGACGAAGCAGAGCCTTCAGAAAGTCTAGCTGTTTGGAGATTTATGAATTACTTCATGTGTATTACAGGAGGGTCATTTTCTGTTTTCAGAGATCAAGATATGAAATCCATGTTCAAGATACTTTCTAGTGTGTCTTCGTGTATCCTCTGAGTCCAGCCATCAGGCTACCAGCAGCTCTTGGAAACCCTGACATACTTATTCTTAGAAGACTGCTTTCTGGACTCAAAGTGGAACCTCAAATTTTCAATTTTGTTTTTAAAGCCTACACATAGGTGATGATCTATACATGCATATATATTTTAGAGAATTTATAATTCTGAAAACCATGCTGGTCTTACGGAACCCATACATTACCCTTTCCCCGTGTGTGCTCCAAGCTGTGGTGGCACGTGAAAAGGGGTCCTTCCAGCAGTGGCCCACGGCCCTGTGCTGCTTACTTGCTCACTTCATTTACAAAAGCAAGAAATACACATTCTTGTGTTAAGTCATTATGATTTGGGGATTTCCATTACTCACACACCTGATCTAGTAGTAACACAGTAGCCTATTTTAACAATATCATTTATTCAATAATCCATTCTTTCCCCATTAGTTTTGAGCCTTCATTTATTGTGTACTAAGTTATTTTTAGTGGTTGTAATCTCCTTCTTTCCTACTCTCTTAATCATGAGATTGCCAACATCTGCTCTGTGTTTCTGTGCTGTCTATAGCCTCTGGCCTTGGTACTGTTCTTCAAAACTGGTATTTCTAACCTTACTTTGACTTCTCCACTTAATCTCCCACAGTTCATCATTCAACTGCTCTCTTTCCATCTTGACCTTCTGAACCGGCTCACACCCAGATATACTTTTGTCATCTGCCTTTCCCCCTCATAAACATGGACTGCTGCTGGGGAAAATCCACCACTGAACTCTTGCAGGTCTCTGCAAATGTTTAATGCCCTGTCTTAGCCATGACCTCCACAATGCTGGGCTATCCTATGTTATGTCCCCTAAGATATCCCTTCTCTCTTGCCTTTAGGGACAGTCCTAAGCGTCCATCATGGCACTCAAAGTCCAACCTTATTTGTACCCTCATTCTCTGAGCAGACACCACTGTATTCTGTTTCACAGAGAAAATGTGAGTGCTGGGGATGAATTCTTTCAACTTCCTGGTCCCTTCCCATACATGATCTTTCTCTATATTCTTGCCTATTGCTCTTCCACGTTGATAGAAGTGTCTGCTCTCCTTGTCAGTGTCTCAGCCTTGGATCTGTCCCCTGTTCTATTCTGCCTGTGTAAGGACCTTCCCTGACCAGCTGGGCCACCATCTCCTGCTTCTCCAATCCCTCACTCTAGACTGACTCTTAACCTTTTGTCAAAAAATACTCAAGCTTTTACATTCATAATGGAGCATATATGTTGAACCTTATTCTTTTCTAGACACTACCCTCCATTCTGTCTTCCATCCATGGTGACTTTTCTGGAAAGAGCATCTATTACACTGGAGACAGCAAACTCCTTGATCCATTCCAATTCCTAACCCTGCAATAATTTTCTACGTCCCTTACTCAAGTAATTGGGAGTGCTCCTAGTATTACCAGAGACCCAGCAGTTCCCGATTTCGGACCTTTCCATATTCCCATTTCTTGACTTGCTATTATTTTACATCATAGATTACATCCTTCATTTGAAGAGACTTTAATGGAAGGTTGCCATGGAAACTCTCTCATGTGGCTGACCACCTACCTCACTTGCTCTTTCTGAATGAAGTTCCCACTTTTGCCTGCCTTAACAAAAGTAATGCTCCCCAAACTCAAGTCCAGGGCTGTGAACTGGAAGCAGCTGGGGCTACTGTTTCTGGGTGCTGGTATAAATGGCAGGATGTGAACACAAGCCTGTGATGGGTAAAAAGATGTACACACAGGCAGAGCCCGACAGGTGCTGGTGGTCCTATATGGTCCTGAGTTGCTGGGACCCTCCCTGCCCACTGCCCCCAGAATGGACTTTGGCCTCAGGTTTGAAGTGTTCAGATGTGACTGAGATGAGCCTGTTTCCCATGCCTCAGGAATAGCGAAGAAACTCTATCTGGAAGGTTCCCCAGGGTTCCCCACCCAGCAGCCTCTGGTATTAGACCAAGCAGTGGCTGGCCAGGATGGTGGGGACAGAAGGGAGACAAAAGTGGGCAGTGGGTAGGGTCACATCCTCCCTGACACTGAATAGGCAACATGGGGAGGAAGGATGAGTGATCTTTAGAACGTTCATGGAAAATGCATACTGGGAAAAAGAATGCATGGATTTCAATTTTTTTTGCAACAAAATAAACTTATACTAACTTGTGAAAACACGTCTGAACAGGATCTAGTTTGAGGCCCTAAGAAGTATAAGACAATAGTTTGAAAAGAGCTCGTATCAGACACATGAATTCTGCTAAAATTGAAACCAGAACAAATATGCAATTGATGGTGAAGCTTGGCTGGAAAATGGTGAAATCATTGATGATTTTTTGAAAGTTTATAGGGACGATGCCTCAAAGAAATCAGCAGTTTAAGTAAGTGGATTACTCATTGGAAGAAGGGAAGAGATGATGTTGGAGACGAAGTCCGTAGCAGCAGACCAGCCACATCAGTCTGTGAGGAAACAATTCATCTTGTTTGTGCCCTAATTTAAGAGTACTGATTAATAACAGCAGAAGCACTAGCCAATGCTGTAGGCATCCCAAGGTGTTCAGCTTATACAATTCTGACTGAAATTAAAGTTAAGTAAACTCTCCACTCAGTGGGTGCCAAAACTTTCTCCCAGCTTAGCTGCAGATAAGAGAAAAGCATTCTACGGCAATTTTAAACAAGTGGAATCAAGATCCTGAAGCATTTCTTCAAATAATTATAGCCGGAGATGAAACATGGCTTAACCAGTACACTCCTGAAGGCAAAGCACAAGCGAAGGAATGACTACTGAGAGGTGGGAGTGGTCCCATCAGAGCAAAAGTAGACATGTCAAGGGCAAAGGTCATGGCAACCATTCTGTGGATGCTCAAGGCATCTTGCTTATTGACTTTCTGGAGAGCCAAAGAACAGTAACATCTTATTATGAGAGCGTATAGAGAAAGTCAATGATTTAGCAGGAAAACACCCAGGAAATCACCACTCTGGAGAGCTTCACCAGAGAGCCCTTCTCCATCATGACAATGTTCCTGCTCATTCCTCTCATCAAACAAGGCCAGTGCTGTGAGAGTTTCAATGAGAAATCACTAGGCATACACCTTCCAGGCCTGATTTGGTTACTTCTGTTTTATAACTTTAAAAAATCTTTAAAGTCCACCCACTTTTCTTCAGTTAATAACGTAAGACTGAAGTGGCATGGTTAAATTCCCAGGGTGCCCAGTTCTTTAGGGATGAACTGAATGGCTGCTACCATCACTTACAAAACCATCTCAACCTTGATGGAATGCATGCTGAGAAATAAAACCTATTTTTTAATTGTTATCTTTTAGTTCAATTTTTCTGTGAACTTTTGAAGTCCCCTTGTATTTGTTTTGGGTGGAAATCTGAGTCTGATTTCTCAGCTCTCTGTGGATGGCTGCATCTTGATAGAGAAATGAAGGCCATTTACCCTGATGCTCTCTACTGGGCCCAAGTTTCAGATGTTGAACACACACGTGTGGGAATTTATGAATCCATGCATCTGTGCCAGCTGGTGGGTGAAGTCTAAGTTTCTTCAACAGAATTAATTATCTTCTGCCTCCTGGAATCTGGTAGGAAAGGTTGAGGAAAAGCAGCCATCCATAGTGCCTCCACCACTGGAATGGGGGCAGCCCTAACGTGTGCCCCACTGTCCCCCATGCTGAGGAGTCCTTCACTCCAGGGATGTCTTCACCCCAATCATTCAGACTCCCCCAGTGTTTCTGCATCACCTGAAAGGTCAGAAGCATCTGGGCACACACTCTCCATGAGTGGTGCTTTGGCCTCCCTCCCCATCAATACTGAAGCCCTCAGAGGCAGAGGGGAGTCAAGGAAAAGAGTGGCCGTCAGCAATAAATGAGTTACAATGTTTGATTTCAAACAGAAAACCTTGTCACCAAAATCACTACTCAGGAGATCTGGACTTCCTCTCAATGTGAGCTGAAGAACCCTTGAGGGTTAAGAGCCAACTTCACCTGATCCCCACTCTCCCATCCCAAGACCCTGGGAAGTCAAACCAAGAGGTAATCAACAGAAAACAAGTTTAATGCAACAGGGGACAATCGTCTGGAGCGAGTCCATGCTTCAGAAGGCTCAGTCCATGGCAGTCCCGTGGCTCAAGGCCGGCTAAGGCCGGCTGCAATGGAGACCAGCAGCGGGAGGACGGCCGGCCCCAGCCCACCACAGCTCTCACCCACACTCCCAGCATATTCTTTGAACAATGATGTGTTGATGGACGGCCCCTGTAAATTGCAGTAGCGAGTTTTACAACACTTGAGGTAAAAGAAGGGCAGGGGCTCTTCCAGGAGAAACCGCTTCTCCTCTGGCTTGGGTATCTCAATCGCTGCACAACTAGTGGAGCACTGCTTCGAAATCATGAAAAACCGTGGAAATATTTCTAATAGGAAATAAAGATTGAGAGAAGGCAATCACGCATTTGCAACGCCTGACAACAAGGCCTTTCTGTCTGGGTCAAAGCCTTACCCCTGGTGGCCCTGCTCAAAGGTGCACACTCAATAAGGCACCAAGTGGGGGTCGGGAGGACGAGGGCCAGGCCTGTGTGTTGAATGCTGCTTCGGGGAAGGGCTGGCTTCTGCGTGGTATGGCCTGTCCACAGGCACTGGGAATGCGGGTCTAGGGGTCGCTGTTTGGGAACACACAGGTCTCAACTTCTCAAACACAGGGTTGGCTCAGGCCTTTGTGACCACAGACAGACACAGGACTGCCAGCCATTCTGGCCATCACCCAGGGCATGGAGCCGGCCTCTCGGTGGGCCTGGCTCGGCTCTGAGCTGGGGGTCTTGTCGCATGACCACACTTCATCTTATACTTCACTGTACAAATCATTTTGCCATATTAAGTTAAAAAGTCAATGTTGGCTACACTGATTCTGAAGCATCACCTTGGTGCCCCACCAACTTCGTGGATACCGAAGGGCTGGAGAGCAACTGCTGGCTGGAATCAGAATTCACCAGCCCTGAAGATCGCCCTGTGGGCAGAAGGTACTGGGTGTCCAGATTCCCCTCGGGGAGGGCTTCATGTACCCATAGGTTTTCAGGGAAATCACAGATGACACAGCAGCGGTCTCCAGTTTTTAAGGCACGCACCCTTCTTTGAGAACACACTTGGAGGCTGTACACCTTGGTTTTGTGCATCTCTTGTAAGAGTGACACAGACACTGTTCTCAGTGGCGCATTTAACATTATTAAAGCTTAATTTTTCATTTAAAAATGGATGACATGAAACCCAGATTTTCTTCCTACCTTCCAATATTTTATCTGGACCCACTGTAGCAGGCACTGCCTTACACCGGCACAGTTCTTACGGACTGAACCCCACCCCACTCCCCCTTCACCTCTCCCTGGCCCCTCAGGACTTTGCTCTTCACATTTTAAAGGACAAAAAGAGGCAGGGTGCGGTGGCTCACACCTGTAATCCCAGCACTTTAGGGGGCCGAGGGTGGGTGGATCACCTGAGGTCAGGAGTTTGAGACCAGCCTGACCAACATGATGAAACCCAGCCTCTACTAAAAATAAAAAATTAGGCGGTGTGGTGGTGCGCATCCATAATCCCAGCTACTCAGGAGGCTGAGGCAGGAGAATCGCTTGAACCAGGGAGGTGAGGTTGCAGGGGGCCGAGATCAGGCCACTGCACTCCAGCCTGACTCCATCTCAAAAAAAAAAAAAAAAAGCTACTTTCTATTAGTTATTCCCTATTGAGGAAAACTAGACAGCCCTGATTCCTGAAAGCCCTCTATTCACCTGCCTGTGGGTCTCCAACAAGACTGAAGATACTCACTCACGGCCGCTATAACGCAGTACGGCTCTGTCCATTGGCACCTCCTCGGGTTCTGGCACTCAAAACTGTTTTCTCTCTCACAAACGTGACACCACACTCTATCGTCACCCTCGTCTGAAAGGAGGAATAAAAAAGAAAGTAGAATGTTCCAGTTATCCGTGCCTATCTGAGGAACACAGCCAGCATCCGAGCCAGCACAAACTCGGCGGGTCCCCATCTTTCTGCCCCTGAGCAGTGGCTGGGGCCACATGACTCTGAGTGAGCCGCATGGGGAGAAAGCAGGAAGGGTCTCAGGCCACGTAAGAGCTGCCCGCTTCCCCTTCGCCTTCTCCCATGATTTTAAGTGTCCTGAGGCCTCCCCAGAAGCCAGCACCATGCTTCCTGGACAGCCTTTGGTAGTGTGAGCCACTTACACCTCTCTTCTTTATAAACTGCCCAGCCCTCGGCCTTCTTTACAGCCTGAGCGGTTTGTCTTCTCTCCTGGGGGCTCCCCCATCCTCCCACATCCAAGCACACATGCTCTGAAGTCCTTCTCCTGGTGATTTTCTTTCTTTGGGTTATTTAATTCAGCATGTCTCTGGGCAGCATATGAGGCCAAAAGGCTCCCAGGAACTAGTCTTGTTGAGAAGAAAGATAATTTTGTCTAATTCAGAAGTTATCTAAAGATTAATTAAAATGATGAACTTGAAAATAGTTACTTATGAATCAAGGTAGAAAGGGGCCAGTAAGTAGGGGAGCGAGAGATGTGAATAAAAGTGATGGATATGAAGATGTATTTTTGGTAAGGAAGATTATAAAGAATAGCAAATAATGTATGAAAAAGGATCTTGTGTGGTAAATTTTTGTCCTAAAGTAAAATGACTAATGATTTTTAGTCATTAGTCATTAATATGACTAATGACTTTCAGCCATTAGTCATGAATAATGACTAAATGATTATTTGGGAAAGAGAGAAGGTTAGGGCAAGGCAGAAAGTTCAAGCATGTCTAAGATGGTCTGTGTACACTGGGATAAAGTTCATGAAGGGAAATTTATGAAAGGAGTTTTGTATATGAGTAAGTTGGTTATAATTGAAAGGAAGCCATTTATAACAGTCTTTCTAGAAATTGGTCGCCTATGTTAAAACGAAGTTGTCTTGAGGTACTGATTTGCTCTTAATGAAGTTACAAGAAATTTTACTTCCAATTTTATACCCTGTTTCTCTTCTAAACTTCTCAGATCCATATTTTAGACATTCCATTGGTTCTGTCTCACTGCTTTCAGCTTTTTCCCCCTTGAGCAGGCCCGAGAAGACAACCCTCTACTTCAGCGTTTTTTGTCAGCTCCTGCATCCCTTTTTTCCTCCAGTTTTAACTGTTGGAATGGCCTGATGCTAACATTTTATCTTAAAGCTCTATAAAAGTAATGTTTTCTTCTAGTATAACTTGATTTTATATTCTTGGCTTTTCTTGCTGCGTCTAAATTTTCAGTGTAATCAGAAAACTTCTCATGCTCTTCCTAAGAGTCACATACACCCGTAACCTTAAACACTGTTCATGCGCCATCAAGCACTTCCTTCCTCAAGTTTGTCTTCCAGGTTATCTAAATGGGCTTCCTATAAGGAGAAGCAGTCTCACTGTAGAAGGTTTTCTCTGCCTTTTTATCAGCTGGCTTAAAAAAAACAAAAAAAAACACAAGATTTTATGTTTTTTCAAGATAATTCCTATGCTGTCTTCATTAGCTTTGTGATTGCAAAAAAACTGAAAGTTAAAAGGGTTAAGGTTTTTACATCCATATGACCTTTCTCTATTGCTTGTTAAAGTCTTTTTGATTATTACTCTTGGTTAAGTGAATAACTATTATAATGACTGGTGATTTTATGTTGATAAAATGTTTTGAGCCTTTTAACATCTTAGAGAAATATCCTCAAAATCAAAATCCTAAATTTAGTATCTGATTTAGTCTTATTGCTGGGGCTTATTAAACCTACAGAAATTAATCTCTGCAAGGTCATAAAATCTTTTTAGAGCTTTCTGGCAGACCATGAAGTCCAGTATCACCACCTCCAGCCTGACAATTACACATTGGAAGAAAATCAGTTAAAGGATTCCCTCAGCCCCCTTGAAGCTGTCCTTATTAGGAGTTATTAACCAATCCTTTTGCTTAGTTAATAACCTGTTGTAGGACTTTGACTCCTGGACACACATATCTAAAGATGGCACCGACTCCTACCAGTATCTGACAAAAACTCAAGTTAACTGAAGGCTTGTCTGATTTGTTTTTCTAAGACCACCAGAGCGGGCACAAAAGAACCAGCGACTAGGCAAGTGTAGGAGCAAAACTGCAAGTTTATTTTGGTCACCTAAGGTGTGGGGAAGAGGTCTGTTGGCCTCCAGCAAAGAAGGCCAACAGAGTCCCCCGGTGGGGCTCTCGGACGGAGTTCCCACAGTCCCGACATCCCGACAGGAGTGGGGCTGTGAGAAGGCCGCGCGTGGCGTCCCTCCGGAGCAGCTTTTCTAGGAGTGGGAGGGTGATAGGCGGGGCACGGGCGTGTCGGGGGGCGTTCCGCAGGTGCGACCAGGTAAATGTTGGTCTCTTCGGATTGACATCACCTGGCGCATGCCTAGTTGGTCTGCACCTTCCCGGGTCGCCGGCTGCATTTTCGCGCGCGCGGGAAAAGTTGGGGGATGAAGAACCCGGAAGTGCGCCATCTTGCCTCCGTTCATCCAAACAGTCCAACCTTTTATTGGTAATAGTGATAAAGGGGCGCCGTGGTCTGTCTGGCTACTTCCTGCTGTTAAGGGGCGTCATTAAGGTCGGGGCCCATGGTTGGCATTTGGATGCATGGATGAAAAATAAAATAAGGCACAGTATTAGTATAGGAACGAGGAATGGAAGCATTTGTTGGAATAGGGACAAAACCCAGAAGGAAGGTCCCAGAAAGGTTGAGGAGTATGAGATAGTTAAGAAAATTTAGTAAGTTTGAGGCAAGTGGGGGAAAGCCAAACTGATTTCCACTGATTGCTTTCGGTAGGGGCCCTTTTTAGCTGGGAATGAGGAACGAGTGCGCAGAGTAGTTGTTGGCCAGGCAGCAGTTAAGGAGTGGAGTTTTTGTGGAGTGGATGGCTTTCCGCTTACTCCTACTACAGAGATATTGGATGGAAGGCTAGGTCCAGAGAAGGACGGCAAAACAGAATAGGTAGCCTCGCTGTTGATTAAAAAATTGTCTTACCCGCTACCAGGAGAGTTACCCACGGCTCGGCGAGGGTGATGGGGGTCCCCGAGTCTCGGCACCTTCAGTTGTAGTCGTCCAGATGTAGGAGCTGGAAGGAGCGCCCAGGATCCCGGGAAAGGGGGTCACGTGGAGACGCAGCACCTGTTCTCAGGGTGGGGCAATCAGACTTCCAGTGTCCTCCCTGCTAGCAAGCAGGGCAGGGGATTGCTGGTGGACGAGGGTTAGGACATTCACTGGCCCAATGTCCTGACGCCTTGCACTTATAGCAAGGCTGCGTTGGGACTCGGGGACCCTGCGGACACCTGTTGGCATAGTGTCCTGCCTTGCCTCACTTATAGCAGGCTCCTTTCGTAGCCTTGGAGTCTGCGGAGTGTGTACTCTCTGGCCTGGGGTTACGACTAGGCTGTAAAGCCACTGCTAGGAACTGTAACTTCTGTTCAAGGCGAGCCTGCCGTCTCCTCTCTGGAGTTATAGACCTTAAAGGCTAATTTAACCAGGTCTTGTATTGGTGTCTGAGGACCATCCTCTACCTTTGAAGTTTTTTACGAATGTCAGGAGCTGATTGAGAAATGAAATAAGATGCCAAAATGGTGGCCCCTGTGAGGGAGGCCAGATCTAACCGGGTATATTGGGTTAGAACCTCAGTCAGTTTAGGGTAGAGGTTAGGATAACCTGGAGGTTATGCCAAGTTAAGTCATAGGCCTGACAAAGGTATCTAAATTCCTTTATGTATATGGTAGGATTAGCTGAAAAATCACCTAAACGCTTCTCAATTTTGGAAAGATCGGCCAATGAAAAAGGGACATGTACTCTGACTACCCCCTCCGCCCCAGCCACCTCTCACAAAGGCGCTAACACTGTAGGAGGGTGTGGGCAGAGAGAGGGGACTCAAGACAGCCAGTTGGGGGCCCGGAAGGAGGCACGGGACCGAGTGGATTACTAGTAGATAAGGAGGAGGAAGGAGGAGTCTGGGCAGGAAGGGAGGGGTTGGAGAGAGCGGGGAGAGGAGGAGGAGTATAGGGCAGATCGGGACGAGAGCGTAAGGCCCAAAAGCCTTGTATGTAATTAATTTCAGACCACTTGCCTAGCCACTGGCAGAAATTGCTGAGTTCGATCACGCCACAGTGGAAAGGAAAATTAACCGCTTCCTCCTAAGGTGTTGTTCAAGCTGTAAGGTTTTTAAATTGGCTAGGAGGCACCCTAAGGGGGTGCTCTTTGGAAATTTGGACTGGGGGGTTTCCCGTTTGTTTCCTCTTTACCGACACAGTGGACACAATGGAAATGGAAATGGATCCCTGCCTGGCTTCAAAGCGTCCTTTGGAACCAGCAGAGACAGACTGGAGGCTCATGGAGCCAAAGTGGAGATTACCTTCAGGCGGACGTCTCCGTCCTGAACGGGTCTCCCGAGCCACATGGTGGCTCCAAATGGACCTCGGACCTGCGCAGGATTTTGGCCGAGGGAGGTAAAGAGGAGACAAGGGCACTTACCCCAGAGAGGCCGGTGAGAGTGAGGGAAGCGGGTCTCAGGTCCTGGTCCGTCTGCCGCATGGGAGCAGGAGGAGGTTCCTCAACCCTTAGAGGCCTGAGGAGGGGTCTCCTCCTGGGTCTTCGGCACCAACTGATTTGTTTTTCTAAGACCACCAGAGCGGGCACAAAAGAACCAGCGACTAGGCAAGTGTAGGAGCAAAACTGCAAGTTTACTTTGGTCACCTAGCTTCAGGGGAAGAAGGTGGGTGGGGAGAGGTCTGTCGGCCTCCGGCAAAGAAGGCCGACAGAGTCCCCCGGTGGGGCTCTCGGACAGAGTTCCCACAGTCCCGACATCCCGACAGGAGTGGGGCTGTGAGAAGGCCGCGCGTGGCGTCCCTCCGGAGCGGCTTTTCTAGGAGTGGGAGGGTGATAGGCGGGGCACGGGCATGTCGGGGGGCGTTCCGCAGGTGCGACCAGGTAAATGTTGGTCTCTTCGGATTGACATCACCTGGCGCATGCCTAGTTGGTCTGCACCTTCCCGGGTCGCCGGCTGCATTTTCGCGCGCGCGGGAAAAGTTGGGGGGCGGGATGAAGAACCCGGAAGTGCACCATCTTGCCTCCGTTCATCCAAACATTGTCTTTAGACCTGGGCAAAGGGGACAAAGTAAACTGCTTTCTTGAGACACAGGGACAGGTCTGTATTCCAAAACATTACGATGCATTTCATAATTTTGCCTTTATCTGAAATAACATAATTTCTTCTATGTCTTTGTGGAAGGAAAATATCTTGGGCCCCCAAAATCACTAAGGTAGAGGGAAAATTCAAGCTGGGAACTGCTCAGGGCAAACCTGCCTCCCATTGTATTCATAGTCATCCCTCTGCTCACTGAGATAAATGCATATCTGATTACCTCCTTTGGAAAGGCCAGTCAGAAACTCAAAAAAATGCACTGTTTGCCTCTCACCTACCTGTGACCCGGAAACCCCTTCCCTGCTTTGAGTTGTCCCGCCTTTCCAGACGGAACCAGCATGACTCCCTAGAATGTATGAAACCAAACTGTGCTCTGACCACCTTGGGCACATGTCATCAGGACCTCCTGAGTCTGTGTCATTGGCGTGTGTCCTCAACCTTGGCAAATTAAACTTTCTAAATTAACTGGGGCCTGTCTCAAATTTTCTGGGTTCACATTTGGTAACCACGGGGAGATTCTGAGTGGAGGTGCCCCTGAGCTTTGACAAATCTTCTATCGATGCTTGGTACCATCATGAACTAATTTGTTGCTCAAATCAGTAGGACAATTTGTTGAGGTCTGTGAACTGCCCCTCCAGAGAATCCCTGCTCTCCCAAAATTTGGTCAAGATCTAAAGTTTATTTTGGTGTACAACTCCGTTATTTTGGAGTTTTACTTGCTTCCAACAAGGAAGGGAAGTTTTTCTGCTTCCATGACGATGGAAGGCAGGTAACTCCTTTATGGAATTTGAGCTCACTTCCAACAGGGAAGATGAGTTTTTTCCCACTTCTTGGATGGTAGAGAGCAGTCTTCAGCCTGAGACCCATCCCTGGGTAAGTAACTGAATTGGGGTTTGTCTTGGCTAAAGTTAAAGTTAACAACCAGCTGGTCTTAATTTCTTTTTTACCGTTAGAGTGTTCAGTGATCATATAAGTTGTGTCATTGTTTGTTTTGCTTAAGTTTTTTTTTTTAATTTTTGATGTTTGTTTCTGTTTTTCGTGTTGTTTCAGTCTTTTGTCCATTGGGTTTGATCAACTCTATCCAACTTAATCAAATTTGAAGGGAAGTTCCAAATTATGTGGAACAAGGCCTCTGAAGTGACTAAATTCCACCCCCCACCCCCCCTCCACACACACACACACAAAAGGTGGTATGGTTGGGGGAGAAAAACAGCTAGCAAAAGGAGAAAAAAAGGAAAGATT
The DNA here is from genome assembly GCF_009764315.1 of Trachypithecus francoisi. Classification (NCBI taxonomy): domain Eukaryota; kingdom Metazoa; phylum Chordata; class Mammalia; order Primates; family Cercopithecidae; genus Trachypithecus; species Trachypithecus francoisi. Next base: position 97,885,072 of record NW_022681472.1, on the reverse strand, counting down.
TTTGATTTTGACTACTAAAGGGGTTTTATTTACAGAATAAGGCCACCTTTTTGCTAGCTGAAAGCATTGGCTGTTGCCCCATGCTGCAGTTCCACAGCTAAGGCTCTGCTTTCTTTTCACCGTGAGAGCCTGGGTTTGGTGGGTTTGGTTCCTAAATCAAGTCCTTTCTGGTTTGACACTTGGTACCTCTGAAATAGCAGCAATTTTTTCTGACTAAAATATGGTAATGAGGCCAGGTGTGGAGGCTTAAGCCTGTAATCCCAGCACTTTGGGAGGCCGAGACGGGTGGATCATGAGGTCAGGAGATCAAGACCATCCTGGCTAACACGGTAAAACCCCGTCTCCACTAAAAAATACAAAACAAAAAACTAGCCGGGCAAGGTGGCGGGCGCCTGTAGTCCCAGCTACTCGGGAGACTGAGGCAGGAGAATGGCGTGAACCTGGGAGGCGGAGCTTGCAGTGAGCTGAGATCCGGCCACTGCACTCCAGCCTGGGCGATAGAGTGAGACTCCATCTCAAAAGAAAAATACGGTAATAAGATTTAAAAGGATTATTTTAAAAGGAGCTCAATGGTTAAAAGTCAGTTTAATTAAAAGGCTAACATCCGCCGGGCGCGGTGGCTCAAGCCTGTAATCCCAGCACTTTGGGAGGCCGAGGCGGGTGGATCATGAGGTCAGGATATCGAGACCATCCTGGCTAACACGGTGAAACCCCGTCTCTACTAAAAATACAAAAAGCTAGCCGGGCGAGGTGGCGGGCGCCTGTAGTCCCAGCTACTCGGAAGGCTGAGGCGGGAGAATGGCGTGAACCCGGGAGGCGGAGCTTGCAGTGAGCCGATATCGCACCACTGCACTCCAGCCTGGGCGACAGAGCCAGACTCCGTCTCAAAAAAAAAAAAAAAAAAAAAAGGCTAACGTCCAAGACGTACGTGTGTGCGCGTGTGTGTGCACATGCATATGTGTATGTTTGTATTTGAAAGGTCTTCATGTGTTTGTTTTTTGGTTGTTTTTCTCCTCTAAGACCTTGCCTTTTTTTTTTTTTAGCAAAAGTTTTTTTCTTCTCAGTTGACTGAATTCTGTTATTACCTGATTGTTTGACTAAAATAGTTACTGCAACACAGGCTACTCTGGGGTTTTTAAGGAAGAGTGTAATTTAGACACTTAGAAATGTTTTTGTTTTAAGCTATTTTTTAAGTGAACTGTAAAAGCATCACGTTGTCTAGCCTCATAGTAATTCACCCTTTTTGGAGACCCAGGATTCAGTGTGGGCTCTACCCAGAGCTCAGAGATCTGGTTAAAAAAAGAAAAACAGGTAGTCTCTATCTAAATAAAATTGGTCTTCTTATATAATCCAATGATACATTTCTGTAATTTTATTATTGAGTTGGCATCCATCTTTAATCTTTCTCTAGCACCACCAGACATTTTCTCTCTGTACCTGATAATGTAAATTTTGCTATTTGACTTTCACCTGAGTTATGTCCTTTAATATGCAAATTTAAGGCTATTTAGCTGAGAACTGCCTAGCATTGTGAAACAGGTTATCAAGAATCTGAAAGTCTAAGATATGAAAAAAAAAGGCTTTTATGAATCTATAAGATGTACTTCTATCAGCATGCCTAATGTTTCACCACGAAAAATATATAAAAGAGCTCTAATTAATTGGCTCAAAGTGAAATAAAAGCACTTAAATACTTTATCAAGGAAAAAGGAAAGACTAGTCAAATGCTTTTTCAAATTTGCATAACTTAAGTAAAGTTGTTAATAAATGAACTCGCTTTAAAAATATTGGTAAAGTAATATTAGAAATGTCTTAAGAATTACCAGCATACATTTTTTGTTTGCAATTATTAATAAGCAATTTCATACTTACCCCTGCCAAATACTATAAGTTGTCAAAATTTGGCAGAGGGTTTACAAAACTATAAACCCAGCCCAAAACATAATGATATTTGCTTGTGTAATCTTTAATAAATAAGTCATTGATATTGATTTAATGAATATATATGCATCTTGAATTTAGTAAGATTATCATAACTTCTAATCCTGTGGCTTTAGCCAGTCTAGTGCACAGGCGGTAAGGAAGTTTGTTTTGGGAAAGGGCTGTTATCGTGTTTGTTTCAAAGCTAAACTATAAACTAAGTTCCTCCCAGAGTCCAGGAATGAACAAGGGCAGCCTGGAGGTTAGAAGCAAGATGGAGTCAGTTAGGTAAAATCTTTTTTCCCTATCTCAGTTATAATTTTGCAATGATGGTTTCATAACTTTAAATCATGACTATCACAGTTTTCATAAACAATCTAGGTAAACAATTCAGGTAATTAGGTAAAAGTAATGGGATACATACTTGTAGAAAAATTTGTCATAATTTAGAATAGAAAGTTATATTAAATAATAGATATTTCACTATTTAGGTATTTTCCAATAAAAATATATTATAGGAAAACATTCATTCTTGCTAAAAAAAAAAAAGTGTATCTTTTTTTAAAAAAGGTAAACAAGTTTTATCTAATTTAAAGCTTATTTAAAGGTTATATATAAAACAAGGTAAAGGAACCAGGAAATAAGAGAGATGTAAAGAAAGTTATAAAAATAAAGAGATATTTTTTGTGGTAAGAAAGCTTAAAGAGAAATAATTTTATATGAGAAAGAAATCTTGTATAGTAAGTTTAGTCCTAAAATAAAATGACTGATTTTTTTTTTTTTTTTTTTTTTTTGAGATGGAGTCTCACTCTGTCGCCCAGGCTGGAGTGCGGGGGCTGGATCTCAGCTCACTGCAAGCTCCACCTCCCGGGTTTACGCCATTCTCCTGCCTCAGCCTCCCGAGTTGGGACTACAGGCGCCCGTCACCTCCCCCGGCTAGTTTTTTGTATTTTTTAGTACAGACGGGGTTTCACCGGGTTAGCCAGGATGGTCTCGATATCCTGACCTCGTGATCCACCCGTCTCGGCCTCCCAAAGTGCTGGGATTACAGGCTTGAGCCACCGCGCCCGGCCATGACTGATTTTTTAAGAAAGAGGATGTTCAGTACAAAAGACAAAGTCCAGGCATGTGATGAATGGTCTGTATAAGTCATAGTAAGAGGATTTATTTTTTAAAAAAACCAAAAAATTTTATATGATCAAGTTGTTTATAAGTAAAGGGAAATTATGTTGCTCTTCCTAGAGATTGGGCTTGATGTAAAAAAAATTTATGCACTAAATTATTGGTTAGAACAATGAAATTTTCTTAATGGGTTGATTTACTCTTAATAAATTATAACAGATTTTAATTTTTTTAACTGAAAGTTCAACTTTTATTGCATGTCACCATTTTTTGGCTTTTTCTCCCATTTTAAAAGGCACATTTTCTTAAAGGTCTAAGGAAACGTTTTCTTCCAACATAATATTCTGTGCACTGCAGACGGTCTTTTCTTTTGCCTTTCGGTAAATGACCTAACAGATATAACATTTTATTGAAATAATTCCTATGCCATTATTATTAGATTTGGTTTGCTTAGGAAAAGGATGATTTTTTGTTTTTGTTTTTGTTTGAGACGGAGTCTCACTCTGTTGCCCAGGCTGGAGTGCAATGGCATGATCTTGGCTCACTACGGCCTCCACCTCTTGGGTTCAAGTGATTCTTCTGCCTCAGCCTCCCGAGTAGCTGGGACTACAGGGGCACACCACCATGCCCAGCTAATTTTTGTATTATTAATAGAGATGAGGTTTCACCATATTGGCAAAGCTGGTCTTGAACTCCTGACCTCGTGATCTGCCCGCCTCAACCTCCCAAAGTACTGGGATTACAGGCATGAGCCACCACACCTGGCCAATATTTAATTTTTTAAATTAAAGTTATTACATTTATGTATCTTCCTGTATGTGCTTTTAAAGTTCTTGTGACATTGAATTACAGGGCTTTGACTGTTGGGTCTGAAAAGGACACCAAGTCTTGCTCAATTTTTAAACACTGACAACAATTAAAACCCCATCTTTGGGCCCAGTAGAAGATGCCAATCAAAATCAACTGCATTCTTGAAACACAGGGACAGAAATTAAAGCTATTCAACTCCTTAAGGTCCGTGGACTACCTCGGTAGAGGTGGGTGCATGAGATTGTAAGGGCTGATTTTAAAGATAAAATAAGTCAGTTTCTCTATAAATTAATCATTAATGTTGAAGGCGCACTGAAGCAAGACCAGCATATGGGCCCCTGAGTCAAATTAACAAGGTTTTCTTAAAGTATTAACTGACTCCTATATAAAGATTGTAAAGGTTATGAAAGGCTTATGGAAGTTGTATCTTATGATCAAGATTAAAATTTTTTAATTTTTAAATAAAATTTTGAAAAACAAATTTACTTGGCTTCTTGTACACCTGTCCAAGATTAAGCCTGTTTCTTATGAGTCCCCACAGGCATCTGAGAAAGACACCATGGCCTACACTTGTGAACCCTTACAATACCTAAAGCTGTTGTTTTGGAAATAAACAGATGACTAACATCCTTAGTGCCTCCGACTCAGCCTCCTTAACAACTCCCATCCATACAGATTTGCACCGCCAGTGGATACCTATGGCCATGTGGTCACCTATTCAACCAGGCATAAATAGAGTGTCTCTCATTTGGGATCATGAACCCAATGGTTACCAGCGTATTGATAACATTTGGTTCAGGGGTCAATGTACAACAAGACAGGCAAAGCCCTGTGGGATACAATTATATAACATCACTTACCTGAGAGCTAAGCGGGCAATCTGCCTTATATTGGCTGGGGTTGAGGCTGCCATTGGCTTACTGACCCCATGGAGAAAATTTGCCTATCCTGAGGCAACTCTTCAAAACTTTACTTCTTCATTCTACACACTGTCTCATAAAACGGGAGACACTTAGATACACTAAAACTCTCCCTTGATTCCTTTGCAGATATAATAATGGATGATAGATTAGCATGAGATTAATTATTGCTTGACCAAGGGGACATGTGTGCCATAATCAATAAAACCTGTTGCGTTTATTAACGCCGAGTTAATACCTGAGTTAACACCTCAGGTCAAATAGAAGAAAATGCTTGTAAAATATATGAGCAAGCTGCCCGGTTGCATAAATATAACCGAGGTTCTGATCTCAACTATATCTGATCAACCATTAAAAGCGCCTTCCTGAGTCTCACTTGGTTCTGCCCTTCCTAGGACCTTTGTTAGCTATCTTGTTATTACTAATTGTTGGTCCTTGCTTGTTTATCTTCTTGGTAAACTTGTGTCTTCTAGATTACAACAATAGGAAACATCCCAAAGGCTATGAAATGCTGGCAGATATTACGCTAGGGTTTAGGGATTCGAGCTCTGCACTTTTTTCTTTTTTGCTTTTCTATCATTTCTAAAGATGAGGCAAAGTGGGAAGACAGGGAGGTGTGGGCTCCAGTCCAGATGGAGCTGTGGGGCCCTGAGCGAATAGGTGACCTCTGGAGCCTGAGTGCACCAGGGCTGCGGCCTGCACTGTTGGTGCAGGTGGCCCTCCTGGTTGGTCCTTGCCCTTGGAGAGGTCAGCCGTCTGTCCTTCGAGGAGGCAGCAGGATGGGGAGGACCTCTGTCCCCCATATGTCATGTGGCCAGAGCAGGCGCCGGCCCCATCGTCGTGGTGTGAGGGAGGGGCAGGGCTGTGCATCCTCACAGGCCCTTAGCTCAGAGGCCCCGTGACCTGAGGGACAGCTCAGGAGGTCAAAGGGGGCCACAGGTTTCAGGTTGGCCCCAGCATCGAGAGCCCAGCGAGGCCTCCTGCGTCCTCGCCCCTTTTCTCCTCACCTGGCCCAAGGCATTCCCATGCGAGGAAGTCTGGGGAACAGAGTGTGAAGGTCCTGTCTTGCTCTGTCCTGGCCACCTCCAGCCCGATGTGGATGGGCCCCAGCCCTGGAGCACGCTGCCTTGTATCTGTGAACCTAAGTCCCAGGGAGAAGGACCCCCTTCCACCAGGGGATAGGGGCTGCTGTGTGGGCAATGGAGTGGGCTGGGTCCTGCTCAGTGAGGACCAGTGCTCTTATCACTGAGGCATCTGCCTCTGCACTGCAGGCCTCCAGAGCTCCTCCCTGGCCATTCCAGCATTCTTGATCCTCTTTCCTTGCTTTTTTCTCCTAGTTCTTATCACCAGGATGATTAGGAGTACCTGGAACAGCACGTAGACCATAGCAGGGGCTCGATAACTATGTGCTGAATGGATGGAACCGAGCAGGGCACCAGCTTCCCTCACCCAGCGTCCTGGACGCTCCCCAGAGCAGGTCAGCAAGCCCAGGCTGGCAGCTTCAGGAGACACAGTGTGGCCAGCAGCACATGCCTGAGCCTAGGGCCCCAGTTCCTGCACCAGAGCCTTGAGGGGTGCAAAGTTCTGTGCAGGTCTGCAGGGTCCTGGAAAACAATGGCCTAACCCTCGACTCTGGACTCAGGCCCCGGGCCAAGGCAGGTCTGAGTGTGCCTTGGGCCCAGGAGAGTGGGTGGATGTCGGGCAGGCTGAAGCCCAGAGCTCACCATGGAAGCCGGGCAGGCTGGGCTGGGTGTAGGCAAGGTGGGGAGCGTGTGACCAGTGCCCAGGGTCACTCAGATGCTGGCCCGGGGAGCTGCACCCTGCTGACAGTGCCACCCTGGGCCCACAGTGTTCAGGAGGGAGGTCTCCCCGTGAAGTCACATGTCAGACAGGAGGGCTCTTTCCAGCACAGCTCTGTCCACTGGCTGCTCCATGACCCACCCCCAGAGGTCCAGGCCAGGGTTCCAGTCCTGGCTCAGTATGGGATGTGGGCAACAGACCCGTTCCCTTTCCTAAGCCTCTGTCTCCTCTTCTCTGAAAATCCCCCTGAGCCCCACCCCTAACACCCTTGGAGGCCCCACCCTGAGCAGGTCCCCACTCAGGTCACAGACTGCACCCCCAGTCCTAGGGCAGGAGGCAGGCTGTGTGCACAAGGCTTCTCCTGAGCGCAGGAGGCAAGTGTGGATGGCGTCCTCCCACTCAGGTGCCTGGGGATGATGGCGGGGCACAGGTTCTCCCAGAAAGAAGCCCCCGGCACTCCAGAGAGGGAAGGGGCTGGGGTTCAGGGTTGGGGGAGGCCACCTGTCACTGGGGACCCTGCTGTCGTGTTTGGATGCTGTATGGTGGGTGTGCATCGCTAAAACAAATTTTGAAAAATGGGGGTGCTCAAATCAGGCCAAAAGGATGAGTAGGAGCGTGAACGGCAGCAGCCCCGCCCCTTGGAACCCTCTCCTTCCTGTGAACTTTCTGGGTCCATCCTCCCAGCAGGGAGGGGTCATAGATGAGCCAGAAGGCTCGGAGAGTTCTGGCCACATGCTTCAGGCAGCACAGCAAGTGCAAGTCCTGGGAACTTCCCTCCCACCCTCTGCAGGGACGTCCTCCTTTCAGGGGCCAAGCTTTGCTCCTGTCAGGGCAGAGGCTGCAGCCCATATGACCAGGGCCCTGGTCCAGACACAGCCCCGGATCCCGTCCCCACCTGGGGTGTGCAAGGACAGAGGGTCTCTCTGGCTTATTCAACAGGTGTTTATTAAGGGCCTACACTGTGCTGAGGCTGCCGTTCAGGGAGCCCCATGAATGTGAGGCCTGGCCCCTCCCTTCAGGCCTCCAGGCCCCATCTCTGGAGCCTCCCAGGAACTCACACTGACCCCCGTCCTCCAGTTCTACTCAGTCCACTTCATCTCAGCCTTTGCTGGGCCCTCCTGAGTGCCTGTCCCCTGCTGGGTGTGGGGGACACCATGGACCAGACCTGGCTCAGGTCATAGATGGGGTAGGCAGGGAAGGCTTCCTGGAGGAAGAGGTGCCTGAGCACAGGGTTAAGGGTGGAGAATGCTGGGCCATGGAAACAGCAGCAGAGAGGGTTGGAGGGGCCGTCTGCAGGCTGATCTGTGTCACTAGAGCCGATCTGCCGGGTGGGAGTCCTGGAGAGGGCCATGGGAGGGTCAGGGTGGGGGACAGAGGCGCAGAGGGACATGGTCAGACCTGTGTTAGGACGTGCCTCAGGAACCAGGACAGGCTCCCACTGGGCCGGGTGTGTGAGGAGTGGCACGGGGGCCTGGGGCACCACACCCAGTGTGGGCTGCAGCAGGGCCCCCCGGGAGCCTACAGCTGGCTGGGGCCCCAAAGCAGCAGGCTGAGTGCAAGGAGCAGCGCCAGGATGGCGGCAGCCGGCTGCAGGGCGTGGGCCCCGCTGGCGTTGCACAAGTCGGTGTCACAGCAGGTGATGTTCTTATTGCCCACGTAGTAGTCCTGTGAGTCATCCACGCAGTTTGAGCTGCAGCCTTTACTGATGACGGTCAGGAGGCCCACGGCGCCTGGGGAGCAGCGGGACCCGGCGATGGGGCTGCCCTGCATGCTCACCCGCCTGACCTGTCCCAGGCCTCCTCCTGTCCCCACCCTGTCTAAAGCTCTAGAGTCCCCCTGGGCTGGCTTCAAGATTGCAAGCAGTGCAAGGGCCTGGTCTCAGCCCTGGTCTTAGCCCTATCCAGATGCCCAAGTCAAGTGGACCACCCACTGAATGTCAGCAATGGTGTGAATGAGTGAGCAAGCACAGGGATGGTGGGGGACAGACGGGTGGAGGAGTGGCAGATGGAGGATGCGGAGGGACAGACGGGTGGAGGAGTGGCAGATGGAGGACTCGGAGGGACAGACGGGTGGAGGAGTGGCAGATGGAGGACTCGGAGGGACAGACGGGTGGAGGAGTGGCAGATGGAGGACTCGGAGGGACAGATGGGTGGAGGAGTGGCAGATGGAGGATGCGGAGGGACAGACAGGTGGAGGAGTGGCAGATGGAGGATGCGAAGGGACAGACGGGTGGAGGAGTGGCAGATGGAGGAGGATGGCTGGAGGAACAGATGCTGGGTGATCGCTGGGGGGCAGGTGTGGGACGGGTGAGGGATGGGTGGAAGGAAAAGAGCACATAGGTGTGGGCAGATGGCCAGAAGGATGAATAGTTCAGTGGCAGAGACCTAGGCCTGGTGACTTTCGTCCCCCCACTCACGGATGCGCTCGGTCCAGCACTGCTTCTCCGGCTGCGTGCAGTTCTCCACCTTCAGGCAGTCCGCATTGCTCACCTGGGCCTTGCAGGAGTAGCACAGCAGGGCAGTGCCTGTGGGGTGGAGTGGGAGGGGCCTCAGAGGCTGCCCCATAGCACTCCCCAGGAATGGTGGCTCCTGGGCAGGGGCCTACCAGCCTCATCTTCTCTGCAGTGCAGAGGGCAGGGCAGAGAGCAAGATCCGGACCCTTCCGGAGAGAGCACAGTCTGTGCTGGGACAGGCCTCTGCAAGGGCACGAACTTCTCCACACACCCCCAGGTCTGGCTTTTCTGCATGCCTCCTGCCACGGTGCCCGGCAGCGGCCATGTGTGCCCCAGCCCCCTGCTTGCAAGGGTAAAGCTTTGTTAAAACGCCCATGCTCCTGAGAGAGAAGGGGCTCGCCTCACCTGGCAGGGGCCCGGCTGGACACTTGGAGGCAGGGGATGGATGACGCTTTTCCAGGACTTCCTCAGGCCACCACCATGGAGGCCCACCTGGCCTTGTCCCCAGCAGCCCGACCTCTCAGCCCCTCTCAGGCCTCCCGCGTCAGGTCTCGCTCTGCCCCTGGGGTGGTGGCCCTGCTGCTAGGTGCTCATGGCCAGTGTCTGCTCCTCCGAAACAACCGCACCTGCCTGCACAGCCTCAATATCTCCTCCCCATCTTCAGGGCCCCTTCCTCAGTGCCTCTGAAACGCTGCCCTGTTTAGTCCCTCAGTGGCTGTTTTTGTGACCTCGCGTTCCAGAAGAGGAAGCTGCAGCTGTGGGGTTGACTGACCCCGGGACCCTGGGTCGGGACGGTCCTACCCCAAGCAGAGCAGCGCAGGCCAGCAGCTCCCTGGGACCCTCGGAAGCTGCAGTGCTGGGACTGGGCCAGATGTTGACCCCCGGGTCCTTGCAGGACACCCCCAGCACCCCAGCCTTGTGCCCTCAAAAGCACTTGTTAGCCTGAGGCTTCCTGCCCTGTGCCTCCCGGCTCCTCATCAGCATCTCTGTCCATCTGTCTATCAGTCTGTCTATCTGCCCCGAGGAGCCAGGCCCTGCCCCACGGGCATGAAGGAGAGTGACTCCGTGCTGGCCCTGCAAGCCCTGGTCACAGGGGATGGCAGGGAACAGGTCGCTGCCTGGTCGTGCCAAGAGCTGCCTTGGAGGAACAGAGGCTATAGGGCGAAAGCCTCATCCCCTACCCCCTTCCTCCTACCCCCTTCCCCCGCTCCTCTCCATGTGCCCTGCAGGTATCCCTCTGGCCTCCCCGGCTCACGCCTGCTCCCTTCCCTGCTGGGGGCCGGCCAGGGCCTCACCTGGCTGCAGGGCCAAGCCTGCCGTCAACAGGGCAAGCAGCACAGCCTTCATGGTCAGGGGTGGGCAGAGGTGGAGAGGGCCTTGAGTGGCTTTATATGACCGCAGCTGGGGAAAGGCTGGACTGCCCACAGTCAACACCAGCGGGTTTCCTGGAGCCAGTGAGGGCCCCGGGGCTGGGCAGATCTGAATCTCCTCCCTGAGCAACCTGCACCTCCCTCTCCCTTTGTTCTTCTTTCCACCTCTGAAGGACAGAGCCTGCCCAGGGCCATATCTCAGCCACCCCAGGCTGAGGGCTGAAACGTCCTCAGGCCCCAGATTATGCCTCTCCCACCTCCCCAACCTCACAGCACAAAGCCAGACAAGGGAGACCCTTTCTCCAGACTCCTCCAGGCCTCGGCCTTCCAGCCAAGGATGAGGGCACCTCCCTGGGCCCTGTGCTCCTACAGAAGCTGTGCCACCCTCCTGGGACCCACGGCTCACGGGGTGATAAGTCTTGGTCACAGCGTCACTGACAGATCAGCAGCAGGTGCTGCAAAGGAGAGGGGCAGGGGCTGTTCTGGGTGTGAACCAAAAGTAACATTCTAAGGACCCCCAGCCATCTGAGTGGACCCCTCCTCTCGGCAAGGGCTTTCCGAAGTGAACCTGAAAAACTGGTTCAGGCCATGACAGCAAAGGGCTGGACAGCCTCATTATCCCTCTTCTCATCAGAACTCAGGAAGAGCCAGCGTTAACATCAACACAGGCCTTCAGTCTGATGAGAAACATTTACCAGCTATTCTCTCTGAAGCCTGCTACCTGGAGGCTTCATCTGATGATAAAGCCCTGGTCTCCACAATCCCATATAACCCAGACATTCCTTTCTATTGATAACTCTTGCAACCAATTCCCAACCAGAAAATACTTAAATTCACCTATAACCTGGAAGCCCCCAGTTCCAGTTGCCCACCTTTTTTTTTTTTTTTTTTTTTGAGACGGAGTCTGGCTCTGTCGCCCAGGCTGGAGTGCAGTGGCCGGATCTCAGCTCAATGCAAGCTCCGCCTCCCGGGTTTACGCCATTCTCCTGCCTCAGCCACCCAAGTAGCTGGGACTACAGGCGCCCGCCACCACAGGCGCCTGCCACCTCGCCCGGCTAGTTTTTTGTATTTTTAGTAGAGACGGGGTTTCACCGTGTTAGCCAGGATGGTCTCGATCTCCTGACCTCGTGATCCGCCCGTCTCGGCCTCCCAAAGTGCTGGGATTACAGGCTTGAGCCACCACGCCCGGCCTAGTTGCCCACCTTTTTGGACCAAACCAATGTATGTCTTCAATGTATTTGACTGATGTCTCATGTCTCCCTAAAATGGATAACATCAAGCTGTGCCCTGACCACCTTGGGCACATGTTCTCAGGGTCTCCTGGGGGCTGTGTCACAGGCCATGGTCCCTCATATTTGGCTCAGAATAAATGTCTTCAAATATTTTACAGAGTTTGGCTCTTTGTTGACCCAGGGGACAGCCTCCCTGGGGAGGAGACCCTGTTGGACAGGTCTTCATTTATGGGGCATTCAGTGTGGGCTGGGCCTTGGGCTAGGAGCTTTACCCTCAGGACCTTGAGTGACCCTCAGCTTGGAACTTTAGCTGCAAGGGAGTCAGGAAGTACAGCTTTTAGCAGCCTCTACAATAGCGGGAGGCAGGGGCTGGGCCCAGGGCTGTATGGCCTCTGTCTGCCCCAGATCCCCTCTCCCTCCTGCTCCATGACCTGGGAGACTGGTCCAGCTCCCATGGGCAGGAGATGAGAGGGTGGAAGAGACAAGGTCAGGCCAGCTCTCCTGCCAGCTGGTTGGGTGGTAGCTGCAGTGCCTCTGGCCCTCTAGAGCAGGTCCAGGCTCTCCTGCCAGCTGTGTGGGCAGTGGTGGTCATGGCTGTGGCCTTCTAGAGCAGGCTCACGTCCTGTCAGCCAGGTTTCTCCTGTCCCCAGGGCTCTGGCCAGCCTCTGGTCACTGTACTCTCCCCCTCATTCCTGCAAGCCCATGTGGGCGGTGGCTTCCTGCTGCTGCTGATTTTGAGGGGGACTCGTGGCCCTGCTGTCTCCTTCAACCTGTCCCCTGCCTTTGTACATGGGCCCTGAGTTAGACGACTCTGCCTGGCAACCCTCTTGGGTATGCTGTTGTTCCTGCCGGATGCTGGTGGGTCCACTGTGGGCTGCGGCCCTGCCTGCTGCTGAGTGTGTGTCTGGAGGGAGGCAGGCCACTTCTCCCCTGATGCTCTCCCATCCCTGTTGATGGGGTGTCTGGCGGGAAACAGGCCCCTTCTCCCCGGACGCTCTCCTGTCCCAGCTGATGGTTGTCTGGCCTTCATTGTTACCTCCTCTCCTTGATTTTGCCTCTGAAAAGGGCTCTGGCACATTTTAAGGGGTGGTGAGGATATTGCAGGAAGAAGTCTTGGGGAATCAGCCTCTCTCCCAGCAGGCCTGCACCATCCAGGAAGGCTGGCAAATGTTTTTGGGGTGTTCGGGGGACATCAGCTTCCCACTGTCTCACCTTGAGTCTGGGATCAAGGTGACACTACTGATGGGAGCAAGGATAATGCGAGACCCAACCTCCCTGAGACTCAGTGGCACCAGGAATCTGCCTTCGGGCTTCCCCTGGGGCTCCAGGTCATCCCCTGTCCTTCTGGGTTCTCTCCCGCCTGGCTCCCTGGAACCCATTGGGTTGGGCTCTTTTCCGTGGAAATTGTCTCTTCTCTGGCAAGTGAGAAGGCTGAGCCCAAGAGGGACAGGAACTTACTGGAGGCCATGCAGGGTGACTGCGGCCTACCCCAGACTCTTTCCTTGCCCACTCTTGCCCACCCTCTGGACGCGCCCTCCAGCCCATGTCCTGTAAGCTCAGGACAAGGAGCCTCACACAGTCATGAACTGCTTCCATGTGTGGCTGACAGCCCCTGTCCCATCCTCCCTCTACCCCCAGCCCCAGCTCGCCGGGGCTCTGGCCATTCCTGCACAAGAAGTTTTCTTATCTGTCTCTGTATTCAAGGTACCAGCCTGGAACTTTCTGTCCTCAAATATTTACAGGTGTGTAAGTGTTTGTTGATCTGATTTGATACACAGTGACTGCTGTAAGGCAGTGGTTCTCACGTGGGCGACTGCACCTCCAGGGAATGTTTGGTGATGTCTGGAGGCATCTCTGCATGTTCCAGCTCAGGGGTCCTGCTGGCCTCTAGTGGGTGCAGGCCCAGGAGGGGGCAACACACAGGATCCCCACCACAGAATCCACAGGCCCCAACATCAGCCGCACTGAGGGTGTGGCTGGTCTGAGGATGGCCTCATGGTCATGGCTCCTATGCGGAAGACCATGGCTGTGACATTCCTAGAGCCCCACCCCTAACCACAGGTTGGGTTCTGACCTCACCCGAAAACGGAGCCCTTACTGTGGTCAGTCTGAATTCTAATCCTGGTTACCTAACAAGCCCTGGTTATGGTCCCACCTTGAGTCCTAAGACTAGACACACCCGGAGCTCTGGCCCTGGCCACTGACTGAGCCCTGATCCTGGTCACCGAATGAACCCTGACTGTGGCCACCCTCTGATTTTTGACCCTGTCATTCACACTTTGGCCATACCCCGAATGCAGGCCCTGAGCCTAAACTGAGCCTGGATCTTCTGGCAGTTCTCCTTTCTGGGAAGTTCTACCACAAGAGGCATGGCTCCCTGTAGACCCTCATGCAGCGGACAGGGGCTGAGAGGCTGATGTGAGTGATAATAAAACTCCAGTCCTCCGGTCAGCTGGCTCTGTGTGAATTAAACTCGTTCTCTATTGCAATTCCCCTGTCTTCATAAATCGGCTCTATCTTGCCAGGGGTCAATATGACCCCAATGGGTGATCACACGCTAGTGTATTTTATTCCTTCTTTTCCTCTCTTTCTGATCCCTCCCCAGTGCCAGAATGGACTTGGTCTTTGAGAAGAGGCCCAAGCAATGGTAGGAGCACCTGGGGGAGCCCCATGCATCTTGGGGATCAGGCCCCAGTTCCATGGCAATCCTCACTGCGTACCAGCACTGCCCAAGTCCTGGGAGACCACATGATCCCATGTCCCTGAGGTGGTAAGCAGTCACACCAGGGATGGAGCCAGCCTTCCTGGGAGGACTTTGCTGTCCCAGGAAACCCTGCCTCGGGAGCCCCCATCCAGTGGCCCTGGGTTCTAGTCCTGCCATGTGCCTAGTATGCCCCATGACTCAGCGTCCTCTTCTGAAACACATCTGACTCTAGCATGCTCAAATTCCTGCCCCACAGAACCTGTGCAATAAAAATGGCTAGTGTGGCTTCAGTGTGACTCACCATTGGCCCCTTCCTTTGCTCTGCCAGTTGCCTCCTGGGACTCCAGATTTTCCTGTTTGCTCTTGACCTTCCACCCACCCAGCCCACCGCCATGGGCCTAAATCAGCTGTGCTTCCTGGAGATCCTGCCTTCCACCTAGTGCAGGGGATGAGGCTGGGGCCAGGGCAGCTGGACCAGGCCCTGGGGCTTCTGGGAGCCGACTTACCTCGCAGGGAGTCCCACCACCACCTTCGGGGAGCCCCACACAGTCCCATGCTGGAACACACATTCCTGTGTATAAATTTTTTTATTTCATGCAGCATTAATTAAAAAAAATAAAGATAGCATGTCACTTGCAAAGTCATGCTGGTGTCAGTTTGCAGCATCTTTTCTTTGGAAAAACGCCCTTGCAGATCAGGAGGAAAACCCGCTGGTGCACATGGGATGGCTGGGGGCACTCAGTGCCAAGCCCCCCCATTTGGGATCTGGAAATTAAGGCCATGACTTGCAAGCTGTGTGTGTGTGATATGTAACTGTGAGGGGTTGTATGTGCAAACCATGTGGGCATGGGAGTGTGTGCTGTGTGAGAGAGGATGCTTGTCTGTGTGTGTGGATCAAATGTGCGAGTGTGTGGCATGTGTGTAAATGCGAGTGAGTGTGGGTGTGTGCACGGGTTGTGTGTTGTGTGAGCAAAAGCATGTGTGTAAATGTGGGTGTGTGTTGGGGCCACCAAGTCCTGAGGGCTGTGCAGCTTGGAGCCCCTCAGAGGCGTTTTCCCCCAAGCCCACCATGGTGGGGCCCACAGGCCCTCCCCATCTCTAACTCCGCCAGGGCCCCTGCGTTCCCAGACGAGGTGCCTTTTCCTGGCTTTCACAAAGGTGCCATCAGGGCCCTGCCTCAAACCAGCTCCCCTCCTGCCTGGGCGCCAAGGTGGAGATGATTACTGCCCCAACCCCTGCCCCACCAGCCAGGCCCCTTGGCCTCCAGTGACCCTCAGATCCGCCCCCACTGCTCTGCACCCTCTGCTTGTGCCACTCCCCATTCCTGGAGTGAACTCAGATTGGGGAGGAGACCCAAGGCACATCCTTCCCTTCCAGCTGGGCACAGCCTCACCAGCACCCCCAGCCACCTCTGCTGTGGGAGGCCTGTCATCCAGAGACCTCCAGAGGGAGGGCTGGCTGGAACTGCCTCCACCTGAGGACTCCGGAACCTGAGCAAAGGACACTGCTGGGTACAGGCCCACCTCCAGGCAGAGGGAATAGCAGGCACGGGGGACGGCCCGTGGGCTTGGGAGAGGACAGTAAGGGGTTAGCTCCGGCGTGGCCTTGTGGCCCAGTGAGGACCTGGGCTGTATTCAGAGTGCACAGGCTTGTTTGGGCAGGGGAGTGACCAGCCCTGTCAAAGGCCACTCTGACTGTGGGTGGAGATGGGGAAGCCAGTGGGGAAGGAGAATGGTGCAGTGGCCCAGGCATGGTCTGGGGGCTCTGCTCTGTGAACTTGGGGCATGGCTGGGGGAAGGGAGTCCTCAGTGCCAGCCCCCAGGAGACACTGGAAACTGCCTTTGTAAAAGTTATAACAGTGAGAAAATGATGACAGTGAAGGAGATCTGATCTAACCAACCCCCAACTTGCCTTTAACCTCCACACTGCCCTTAGTCATTTCTGGGCATAATAGCCCTTTCTCAAAACTCAGCCATGTTTGTAAAGCTAATGAAAGGCCACCATTGCATTAGGAAGATGAAGGGAGTCTGAGTTCTGCTGAGGTGTAGACTTAAATGATTCCTAGCCATTATTCCAGGGGCCACAAGATTTGCAACTCCCCCAATTACTCCTGCAAGTAACATCACTATTGTGATCCTAAGATTGACCTTTTGAGATGCCGTTTCAGGTTGTTGCATGCCTAATGACTATTGGGTGGCTCTAGCGAGGTCCACCAACCCAGCAGCTGGTCCCGTGGCCCCACCTGGACGCAAACTCAGTGCACAGGGGTACCAGTTTCCACACCCCCAGCCAACCAGCAGCACCCATTCCCTGGTTCACCAAACTCTTCCTGAAAAACCCTAGCGTCCGCATTTTCTGAGAGGCTGATTTGAGTAATAATAAAGCTCTCGTTCAGCTGGCTCTGCATGAATTAAACTCTTTCTCTGTTGCATTTCCCCTGTCTTCATAAATCAGTTCTATCTTGCCAGGGGTCAAAACGAACCCACTGGGTGATTACACGCTAGTGTATTTTCTTCCTTCTCTTCCTTTCTTTCTGACCCCTCCCAGTGTCAGAATGGATGCATCTTGGGATCAGGCCCCAGTTTCATGCCAATCCCCACTGCCCACCAGCACTGTCCAAGTCCTGGGAGACCACGTGATTCCGCGTCCCTGAAGTGAGGGTGATAGAGGAGCTAAAAATAAATTATTTAGGCAGATAGTGAGGGTAAGGAAGTCCTCAGTAAGGTGTTCCTTTTAATGAAAAGCAGCCCCCAAATCATTTTCTTTTCTCATAAAGAGCAGCCTGTAAAATCGAGCTGCAGACATAAGAAAAGCAAGCTGGAAGCTTGCATGGGTGAATGCCAGCCGTTGTGCCAACAGGAAAAAAAAGCTACCTGAGACTAGGCATGATCAAAATGGCAGCTCCATTTTCCCTTCTCTTTGCCAGCCACGTGTACAGTAGGGAGCAGGCAAGATGGTGCTGGCCAAGTAGAAAGCTCATTTGCATAATAAGATTATGGTGGGGGTGACCAACCTTCCCCACGCCATATGTAAATATCACCCTTAGTCATACCAACCTGTGGGCCCTTCATAAATCAGATAATGCCTCCTCAAGTTGGCCTATAAAATCTGCTGGGGTCTGCTGCAGGCCGGCTTTTCTCTTTTGGACGTCTCTCTTTCGAAAGAAAGGGCTGCTCTCCTCTCCTTTTTTCTGTCTATTAAACTTTCTGCTCCTTAAGCCATCCACAAGTCCGTGTCCTTAATCTTCTTGGCATGAGACGATGAACCCCAGGTATTTACCCCAGACAATGATGCTGCTTCAGCAGCAGAGTCACACCAGGGATGGAGCCAGCCTTCTCAGGAAGGGAGGACTTTGCTGTCTCAGGAGACCCTGCCATGGGAGCCCCAGTCCAGTGACCTTGGGTTCTAGTCCCGCCATGTGGCTGGTATGCTCCGTGACTCAGCCTCCTCCTCTGTGAAACACATCTGACTCTAGCATGACCAAATTCCTGCCCCATACAATCATGTGCAATAAAAACGGTTGGTTTCAAGCTACTAAGTTTTGGGTGGTTTGTGATGCAGCAGTTGATAGCTGCATGGGGGTAAGGGCAGACATGGAGACTGGGGAGGAGGCAAGACCACAGAGGTGTGGATGGGGGAGGGAAGTTGGAGGGAGTGAGAAGAGGCCAAACACTGACTGGATTTTGAGGGTAGAGGATCTGGATATGAGGGATGGAGACTGTCGAGGTTGAGCCTGAGTGAACAGCAAGGTGAGTTGCCATTCATGAAGGTGGGGGCAATGCAGACGGAGCAAAGCTGGGCTGGAGGATCAAAGCTAAGCAGAGACATTGGGTAGCACACAGGAGTCTGGATTTCTGGGGAGAGGCCCTGGCAGGTGACATGAATTTGGTCGTTGCCGGTGTTGGATGGTATTTAACAGCATGACACCAGAGGAGATCCCCAGGGAGTGGGGATTGGCTGGACAAAAAGAGCCAAAGAATGGCCTGGTCAGTAAGGAACCAGCAACGGAGGGTGAGGAAGAGAAGACCCAGAGGGCGGGAGGGGCCTGGGAGCCCAGGGAACAACTGAGCTAAGGATGAGTGAGCTGGCACATGGGCTCGTGCCTCAAATTCCAGCACTTTGGGATCACTTGAGTCCACAAGCTTGAGACCAGCCTAGGCAGCACAGCTAGACCCCGTTTCTACAAAAAATTAAAGACAGGTGAGATGGTGTATGCTTGTAGTCCCAGCTACTCTGGGGCTGAGGCAGGAGGATCCCTTGAGCCCAGGAGGTTGGAGCTGCGGTGAGGAGAATGTACCACTGCACTCCAACCTGGGCAACAGAGAGACCCTGACTCAAAAAAGGAAAAAGGAGGAGTGAGCTACCCAAATCTGTGTTTGTTTCTTACTGCTGCCCTAACAATTACCATAAACATGGTGATCCAAAACAACACAAACTTGTATCTTACAGCTCTAGGGGTCAGAAGTCTAATGGGACAATGAGTGTCACGGGCTAAGATCAAGGGGTCGGCAGGCTGCATTCCTTCTGTTGGCTCCAGGAGAGGCCTTGATTCCTTGTCTCTCCCAGCCTCTAGAAGCCGCTCGTAGTCCTTGGCTTGTGGCCCCTTCCTCCATCTTCGAAGGACATCACTCCAACCCGTGTTGGTTGTCACATTTCCTTTTCTCTCTGCTTTCATACCATTGTCCTCTCACTTGGCTTCCTCACGCCCACAAGAACCCCTGTGATGGCGCCTGCCCTCCTGTCTGTACCTGTGGGCTCTCCATCCAGACTGAAACAACCAAGGATACAAACGATTCGGAAAAAAAAACCTGTGTCTGTACTGAACATGTACAAACTTTTCTCTTGTCACTATTCCCTAAACCATACTGTATAACAACTATCTACATAGCGCTTACATTGTATTAGGTATTATAAGTAATCCAGAGGTGACTTAAAGTATACAGGAAGATGTGTGTAGGTTATATGCAAATACTAAGCCATTTTATGTAAGAGATTTGAGCATCAAGGATTTTGGCATCCTTGAGAGGTGCTGGAGCCAGTCCTCTATGGATACCCAGGGATGACTGCACACTGGGCTTACCCTGATAAACATAAGAATCTCCCCATCAAAAGAATTTTAACTTCATTGCATTTGCAGCGTCCCTTTTGCCATGTAAGTAATGTATTCACAGGAGCTGGAGGTTAGAATGTGGACATCCTTGGAGGGCCATTATTCTGCCCACCACAGTCCACCCTCCAGTTTCCAAAGATTCGCATAGGTCTCATGGGCAAAACCCACGCACCTATCTCAAAGCTCTCCGCAGCCTTGACTCATCACAGCATCAACTCAGGTCCACATTCACTGAAGTCGCACCCAGTTCAAAAGTTTCAAATTCCATCATCTGAATCATCTAAATTGGGTATGGATGGGCCCCAGCTAAGTAAGGGGGTCAAGCAGGCGGGCTGAGCACTGGTCCTGGTGACTGGAAGGCAGTACTGCTCTCCCCGCATCAGAAACTGCACCGGGAAGGCTGTCCTGGGCTGGGCGGCACGAAACCCTGGCCAGGCACCTGTGGCTGCCCAGAACTGCAGGAGCCCCAACGCCTTCAGCGCAGGGGTCGCTCGTCATGAAAGGAACATGACACCCTGCGCCCATTCTACAGATGGAGAGAGCAGCTCGGAGCCCGGGCCCAGGTCGCACGGCCCACCCCCGCCCCGTTTCCCCTCTCCCTTCCCTGTCCGCGCTTCTCCCCTCCCACGCCTCCCCCACCCTGGGACTCCCACTCCCCCCCTCCCCTCCAGGCCTCCTCCCCTCCCCTCCAGGCTTCCTCCCCTCCCCTCCAGGCTTCCTACCCTCCCCTCCAGGCCTCCTCCCCTGCCCTCCAGGCCTCCTGCCCTCCCAGGCCCTCCGTTGCCACCCAGCTCTGGGAAAGCCGGAGTCTGGCTCCCAGACACCACCGAGCGCCGAGTCCTCCAGCCTGTCTAGAGCGTACCGGAAGTAGCTGGGGGAAGGCGACGAGGCGCGGACTTGAGGAGAACTGAGTGGCCGGCACTTCCGGCCGGCGGTGGCTGCTCCGGCTGAGTAGGGTGAGTAGGGTGCTGGCCTGAGGCGCTGGGCGGCCAGGCCGGGCCGGGTGGGCTCGGGCAGACTCCGGTCACTGCTGGGCGCGGGCGGCGCGGGCGGGAGCCGCACTCTGTGCAGGCGGGCGCGCGGGGCGGGGCTGGTCGCGAGGCCTCGGGGCCGGACCCAGCCGCGGGCGGCAGCGCCCCCTCCCGGGAGCCGCGCTCGGAACCCGAAGCCCTGTGCTTCCCGCGCGACCCCCGCGGCCTGCGCGCGCGGCCCCCGAGCCGAACCCACCCCTCGCCGCCGGGCCTGGCCTTGACGCCCCAGCCCGGACCCTTCCTGCGCTTCCACTTTCAGAGAGGCTTGGTCACGAGATCCGCTTGCCCTTAAAAAACCAGACCGAGACTTTTTTTTTCTCTTTTTCTCCATTTTCGTTTTTGCTCTTGTCCCAGACTGAATTTCTGCCCGCAAACGGGGACCCTGGGGTAGAGGCGCTTTTTAAGCGAGCCTCGCCGGTAGCTGAGCGCTGTCTTCTGCGCCAGGATCCCCCAGCGTGGAGCGCTCCTAGCGGAACTCGGCGCCGGCGCCCGGGCGCGCTCTGCGGGGCGCACGACCCCAGGCTTTCTGTCCCATCTTTCTCTGTCCCATACTCCCCTTCTGACCCCCAGTTCACCTCTTCACCCGGCCCCAGAATGCGACTTGTTTTTTGAGTATTTCTCCATATCCTCCATACCCCCCATCCCCAACGCGCGCGCGCGCACACACAATGCCCGTGCGAAGGTTCTTTCCCGCTTTCCCCCCGCGTTTCTCAGCTCTTCTTCCCCTCACACAGGACGGAGTCGGCCCCAGCGCTGAGCCCTTCGGCCTCCCGTTTCTTGTCTGTGCCTTGGGTACAGGAGAATGCCATGTTTCATCCCGTGTTCACGTGACCTCCGGGTTCTGTGCTTCCTCTCCAGTCGCAAGGCAAGAAACCACCCTCATTTCGGGGAGACACGGAATCCCACAGTAGCTTGTGAGGGACTGACTCGGGCCTGGGATTCCGGGAAAAGCTTCCTGGAGGAGACTCAGCACCAGACACGGGCCACTTGTGGACACGTCTCCATACGTGACCTGCAGGTGTGGCAGGATGACACAAAGTGCTGGAACACACTGCTGTCCCACTTGCAAGACCAAAAACTTCCTTTAAAATTAAAATTCAGAGATTCCTTATGAAACGAATTCAGCCACTTTGTGTCATCCTGCCGCCCCTGCTCTTCAGGCATGGAGACGTGTCCACAAAGAGCTCGTGTCTGGTGCTGAGTCTCCTCCAGGAAGCTTTTCCCGGCATCCCAGGCCCCAGGTCTCACAAGCTGCTGTGGGATTCCGTGTCTCCCCCAGTTTTTCTGCAGCGGATTCATATTAAAAATCTCGAGGGTGGATTGTGGCCTTGCCTTCCTGTTCCCCACGGTGAGATGCACGTAGCTCACTGTGCTGTGCCAGACCACACACACGTCACACCGTCACCCTCAGTGAACAATGCAGGATCCTTAAGGGACCAGCCCACATTTTGCAGACCAGGAAACTGACTCCGGAAGAGGACAGGACTCATCCAGAGGTGGCGGCCAACAAGCCTAGAATTTGTCTTTGAAGCTTTTGCTGCGTTTGATTGCACTTCTCATTTCTCTTGAGCTCTGGCCTCAAAGGGCCGCGTTTCTGCACTCCAGCACACGCTCTGCATGGAGTTGGCAGAAGCGGCAATGGCAAGGGCGCGGGAGGGAGGGAGGAGCTCCAGGAGTCCATCCTCAAGTCCTGCTGGCCTGCGGAGGAGGGAGGGGAGGGAGACCCCAGGCCTGCCCATGGCATGCACGCCACACTGAGCCGGCCAGCTCAGCTGCCCAGCGTTGGGGCACATAGCTTCTCAGCCCTCACCAGTGTCTTCCTGGGTGAAGTGCATTGCAGGCCCTGACTCCATAGGCTGCCCTGGCCTCACAGGGGTGCGCCCTCTGTGCCCTGCCAGTGGGCTCAGGTGTAGGGAGGGGTGGGGGGGGGTTTGCGGATTTGTTAGGAGAGGATAGAATTGTCCACCTAGAAGGGATGAGAATGACCCACATCCTCTTTATGTAGAAGGGTGAGAAGATACTTCAAAACTCCAACAGAAAGATGTGTTTGATTAGAGCTGTGACTGTGTTGTTTTTCTTCATATTGGTCAAAGGTGCATAGGAAACTTAAAAGCAAAGCTTTCCATAGGGTACACAACTGGCCCAGGAAGAACCCTTGCTCCCAGCGGGCCATAGGTGTCCTGGCATTTGCTTCTGGTGTGAATTAGTCATTTGTTCATAGAGCCTCCCAAATTAGCAAATGCTGAAGAAGTTCCTGCTCTGGACTAGCTTGTTCCTGTGTCCTCTGAGCGTGTATGCGTGAGTGAGGGTGGGTGGCTGTGTGTGTGTGTCCGTGTCTGGCAGGCTCTGCGGCCCTGCCGTGGTTGTGGAGTCAGGTGGACGGTCAGCACTAGAGCCTGCGGTTTCAAAGACTGGCGGCCCAGTGTGGCTGCCTGGGGCAGGGTACCCTGAGCTGAGCTTGAGGAGAGCCCCCTGAAAGAGGCCTGGAGTGGTCACAGTTGTCTGTCTGCTGAGGCTCCCGGTAGACGCATCTGAGTGTGTGTGGTCAGGGAGGTCGGAGGGTGATTGAGAAACTGGCAGCACCTCCTAGCCCTTGGAGGATCTTGAGGTCTGCTCTTATAGAGAAACGTCCAATGCCCCGTTTTCTAGAGGCAGTTTGGGGCTCTGTGTTAGAGAGAGGAGTTTAGAGACATGCTGCAGATGGGGTTTGTAAGATCTTCGGCGGGGAGGGTAATGAGGAATTCCTCCTCCCTGCATCCCTCCACCCCTGCCTCTGCTCGTCAGGGAGGAATAAGGGATTTGAAAAGATGGCCAGCTCAGGCAGCCCAGCGAGCAGTTACAGCAAGAAGCTTAGTCCGGGTCCGGGCGGCTGGGAGGTTTGTTCTCAGGTCTGCCCAGCGTCGGACTTCCTGGCTTCCTCTGATGGCTTCTGCCTGAGCGCTTCCCCAGGAAAGGCCGGGCTACTCCTGTGAGAGCCACGTCTCGTTTCTAGCCCTAGCGAATGGCTTCAGTTTGCCTGGTGGGAGTGGGGCAGAGTCCACCTGAGCAGCACACCCAGGAGCTGGGCAGGGCTGGGCCGCTCCCGGGGCCGCCCTCTTCCCACACTGCATGCTAGCGCTTGCGTGGCTCTTCTCAACAGCTCTCGCGTTTCAGCTGGAGCATCCCGGTGAGGATAGAGTCATGAGGATGCCAGGTGTGTCCCGGGCGTGCCCCATCACTTTCCTCTCTCTTCCCTCTGCTTTCCAGCCCCTGAAGTGCTGTGCCTGGAGATACCATTGTGGACCCTGGAGAGGCACCCTGCAGCTGATGCGGTAACATCTCAACCACCCCAAACCTGGTCAGTTTGAGGGGAGCTGCTACCACAGTATCCACTGAGGCCGGGGTTCCAGTCGTGTGGAGCAGCAGAGGGGAGTCTGACAGGGTCACCTCCTCCACAGAGAGAACTGGCAGCTGACTGCACTGCCAGGAACCAAGGCTTGGGTGTGTGGAGCCTGGAAGACCAGGGACACCTGAGGCAGGAGGTGCAGCGTGTGGAGTGGGGAACCCGAGACGGACGGGGGCCTGTGTTCAGGATCAGGCAGGCAGAGTGGAGAGGGAGAGACGGAGCCCTGGAAGGGGAGCAGGAGGAGGGGGAGTAGTGGCAGCAGCCCAGGCCAGGTGTGTGTCCTGCAAGTGCTAGGACCAGCCACCCCTCCCCATGGCCTCCAAGCCGGCGGCCGGGAAGAGCGGAGGGGAGAAGCGGAAAAGGGTGGTGCTGACGCTGAAGGAGAAGATTGACATCTGCACGCGCCTGGAGAAGGGCGAGAGCCGGAAGGCGCTGATGCAGGAGTACAACGTGGGCATGTCCACCCTCTACGACATCAGGGCTCACAAGGCCCAGCTGCTTCGGTTCTTCGCCAGCTCGGACTCCAACAAGGCACTGGAGCAGCGGCGCACGCTGCACACGCCCAAGCTGGAGCACCTGGACCGCGTCCTGTACGAGTGGTTCCTGGGGAAGCGCTCCGAGGGCGTCCCCGTGTCAGGCCCCATGCTCATCGAGAAGGCCAAGGACTTCTATGAGCAGATGCAGCTCACTGAGCCCTGTGTGTTCTCTGGAGGGTGGCTTTGGCGCTTTAAGGCCAGACACGGCATTAAAAAGCTAGATGCATCCAGTGAAAAGCAGGCAGCCGACCACCAGGCCGCAGAGCAGTTCTGTGGGTTTTTCAGGAGCTTGGCTGCCGAGCACGGGCTGTGCCCCGAGCAGGTTTACAACGCTGATGAGACCGGCCTCTTCTGGCGGTGCCTGCCAAATCCCACTGCCGAAGGTGGGGCCGTGCCTGGCCTCAAGCAGAGCAAGGACCGGCTGACCGTGCTGATGTGTGCCAATGCCACGGGCTCCCACAGGCTCAAGCCCTTGGCCATCGGGAAATGCAGCGGCCCCAGGGCTTTCAAAGGCATCCAGCACCTGCCTGTCGCCTATAAGGCCCAGGGGAACGCCTGGGTGGACAAGGAGATTTTTTCTGATTGGTTCCATCATATCTTTGTGCCCTCAGTGAGAGAGCACTTCAGAACCATAGGTTTGCCCGAAGACAGCAAGGCCGTTCTCTTGCTGGACAGCTCCCGGGCTCACCCGCAGGAGGCCGAGCTGGTGTCCAGCAATGTTTTCACCATCTTCCTGCCTGCCAGCGTGGCCTCCTTGGTGCAGCCCATGGAGCAGGGCATTCGGAGAGACTTCATGAGGAACTTCATTAACCCTCCGGCCCCCCTGCAGGGCCCCCACGCCCGCTACAACATGAACGATGCCATCTTCAGCATGGCCTGTGCCTGGAACGCAATTCCCAGTGACGTCTTCAGGCGGGCCTGGAGGAAGCTGTGGCCATCCGTTGTGTTTGCTGAAGGCTCCTCCTCTGAGGAGGAGGTGGAGGCAGAGCACTTCCAAGCGAAGCCCCACAACAAATCCTTTGCGCACATCCTGGAGCTTGTGAAGGAAGGCTCCTCCTGCCCAGGCCCGCTTCGCCAGCGCCAGGCCACCAGCTGGGGTGTAGCAGGAAGGGAGGCAGAAGGGGGACTACCCCCTGCTGCCACGTTGCCAGGAGAGGTGGTGTGGGGTGCAGAAAAGACTCCGAAAGCTGACCAAGACGGTGGAGGAGGTCCTGGTGAGGGTGAGGAGGCTGCCTGGGAACAGGCAGCCGTGGCCTTCGACGCAGTCCTGCGCTTTGCGGAGCGGCAGCGGTGCTTCAGTGCACAGGAAGTGGGGCAGCTGCGAGCGCTGCGTGCCGTATTCCGGGGCCAGCAGCAGGTGAGGAGGCGGTGTGGCGCCCTCGGGGCTGTGGTCAAGGTTGAAGCCCTCCAGGAGGGCCCTGGTGGCTGCGGGGCCACGGCTCACTCTCCCTTGCCCTGCTCATCCACAGCAGGTGACAACTGATGGCTTCTCTGCCCTGCCCTGGCCACCGGCCCTGTTTCTCCACATACCCTGGAGTGGCATGGTCCTATGCCCCGACCCCACCTGAGGCAGGAGGGCATGTGCAGACACTCAAGAGCCCTTCCAGGAGCGGGTCGCCCACGGCTGTGGCTCGGGTGCTCAGGACAGTCTGCCCGAGGTTCCTGTCGATACAGGTTTTATCACTTGCCGTGTCATCCGAAAGTGAGGAAATGCTTTGGAAGGGTCCACCCTAGCCTAGAACAAGCCAGAGTCTCACTCTGGCTGGAATGGGGGCCACGCTCGGCTGATCTGGCCTCATGTGTGCTGGCTGATGATTGCAGTATCAGAGGGTGGAGATGTCTGTCTGTCCATGTGGAGAGAAGTTGTCCTCCAGACCGACAGGAGGCCATGCCCACCGCCCCGGACAAGCTTCGTCTCAGAAGGCTCTATGTGCTGGGCTGGCGGCTATCCCCTTGTTGGGTGGACCCCGGGCACGGTGCCTGAGGGCCGATGGCCGAGAGCTGGGACTCAGTTCTTGGCCTGCTCTCGGCTGAAGAGGCCGCACGTCTCACTTCAGTCGTGGCCTCGTTCAGCAGAATGACTCTGGAACCATCCTCTGTTACCCGCAGATCCTATCCCGTGGGCTCTGGCCCCAGGATGTGGGGGCCCCACAGAGAGTTGACTTGGTCGAGTTTCTCTCCGTGAAGAAAGTAGGAGTGGCTGACCAGGCCCTGCTCATCACCCGGATAGGGGACACAGACCCTGCGTGGTGTTTTGGCATTTTGGCTCAGAGTGCAATGTGCCATGTTGCCCAGAATTTCATACTTACGGCCTTTACATGAATACGTCTTGATCAGGCGTTCAAAGATTAGTCTTAGGTTTGCACGTAAGTCACTGGAAACAGTAAAACAGGTTGCTTAGATTTCCAGCAATATTTGTGCTCTTATCCCCGGCTGTTAGCACGTTAGTAACACCTTTGGGGAGGAGTTGTCTGTCCTGGTCAGTGTTCACAGACGTGGTTGTAAGAGGATGTGGTGATTTTCTCCATGTCTGTAGCTGCTTTGCAGCATCTCCATTTCACAGGCAGCACTCGCTTCCTGCAGCTGAGATTCCAAAATGCCCTGTGTCCACAGTGATTAGCCTCATCTTTGAGTGAGCATGAAATAGGTGCATTGTTCTTTTTTTTTATTCTTGAGGCAGGGTCTCACTGTGTTGACCAGGCTGGAGTGAAGTGATGTGATCACAGGTCACTGCAGCCTCGACCTCCCTGGCTTGAGTGATCCTCCCACCCCAGCCTCCTGAGTACCTGGGACTAGAGACATGCACCGTGACACCTACCTTTTTATTTTTTTGCAGAGACAGGGTCTCACTGTGTTGTCAAGGCTAGTCTTGAACTCTTGGCCTCAAGTGATCCTCCCTCCTCAGCCTTCCACAGTGCTGGGATTACAGACGTGAGCCCCAGCACTCGGCCTAAATGGGTTTTTCTTGCTATGTTATTTTCAGTGCTTTGCTCTTGAATTCTTTTCCCCTCTTAAATGTATGTCATTTGGCAGAGTTAGCACGTAGTTTGCATTCCAGCGTCTGCTGTTGATTCCACTGAAACCTTTGTTCTCATGAGGGAGAGGATTTGGCTCGCTGTGGTTTCTTGTATTTTCACATCCCTGCAGATCCCGGGGCAAAAGTCATTGCTGACAGAGCCCTACCCATGTCCTGCAAGTGTGTGTTTCTCGCTTTGAATGCATGTGTGAAGGTTATAAAAGCCAAACAGTTTCTAAAGACCTCGGTGCTGAACGACAGTCCTAGTTGTTTCCATTTGGGTCCCGTTGCCTTCGTGGTGTCACCCCCACTGTTTGCTTCCTGTGTCTGGGGAACTTCTGCACATCCGTGTACTTCGTGCCATTTCTGGGCTCACGTGTCACTCCTAGCAGAGCCTCATAACCAAGATTGCTGGATTGCAGCTGCTTGAGGCAACGCAGGAGGTTAGAACATGTCTCGAGGGCTCTGAAACAGCAGGACATCCTGGGTGGGTGGAGCTGAGGAGGGCACAGGGCAGGCCTGCCGAGCTCCTGGCTGGCTCTCCTGAATCCTCTGGAGATGGCTTGTCCCTGTCAGACTGTAGCTCTTCAGGACCTGAGCTCTTCCCGCCCTTGACCTGCTTCTGTGCTGACTGTGCTGAGCTCATGAGTAGACGTTTGTCCCCAGTGAGTGGCTGTGTCCTCAGGGTGTCCCTCTTCCAGACTAACTGCAACAAGGCTTGGAGCCTGACTCTAAGCACAGCCCCTGTGGCTGGAATCCCTTGTGCCACCCAGGGGACTTGGGCCCTGCTCCTCCTGCAGCCCCTCCTCACCTGGGCTTGCTGCTGCTGCAGGTCTCCCTAGAGTGAGGTTTTTAGGGAGCCCAGAGCTTACTCATCTCTGCGCTGCTGGGCCCAGCTGCCTGCTGCATACTTCCTGCCTCCATCCTGTCCCCCAGAACACTTTGTGGAGACTGCTATTTCCTCCGAACACTTTGTTTTCACTTCCTGATCAGTCTCAGAAGCTCAAGTGGTTGCATGTTTTAGCCTCGGAATCTTTTTCCCCAAGCCCTCTCAGGTGGAGCCCCGCTGCACCAGACACCGCAGCCCTGTGAGGCTGTGTCTCCTCACTCCGTTTCTGGGGCTGCTGAGGCCCCTGGGAAGCCCTGGAGCTTGCCAGAGCAGAGCGTGAAAGTCTCTGGTCCCGTTTAAATGCCTCTCCCTTTTATCTGTGAGCACACCAGGCTGGAGCCACTCCCTGTCTTCTCACAGTGCCCGTACAGGTCATGGCCTCAGTTCTCCAGCGGCTAGTGGAGCAGTGGGTGCTGCGACATCTGGTTTGGGACCTCCGTGGCTGCTTCCAGCCTGTTAGTAGAATGAACCTCTTTGTACCACCACATTCTTCTCTGGTGGTGCCCCTGAGGGCTCAGGCCTGAGGGCACTCCTTTGTCCTCAGTTGGGACAGGCAGCCTCCACTCTGGGAGCTCCCATCCCTCAGGGTGCCCAGGAGAGGCCATACTTTCAGGGTGGCATGGTGAATTCAGGGCTTGGGATGGGTAGGTGGTCTTTCAGCCGCTTCTACCTTGGATTGGTTTACGGAACACCTGTCCTGCCTGTGCCAGCCTGGATCTCTGTGGGCACCCCCGGCACACTGTCCTGAAGGTTGTCTGTCTCCTGCATAGGAGGATCTAGAGCGGACCTTGCCCTGGGCCCGTCTGTGCGTGACTTCATATGCTTCATTCGTGCTCAGCCATGGTTGAGCATGCGATGGAGACCACTTGGGCCACCCCTGACACCGTAGGCCACTGTTCTTATCCAGCGGGCCGAATGAGTGATTGCTAGTGGTAGGTTGACTGGAAGAAAGGAAGTCCCAGCCCCTGCTCATGGCTTCCTCAGCTCCCTGGGGTTGGAAGACTGTCATCAGTTGTCCCCAGTTAAAGTCCATTTGGAGGAGGTTCAGGGTCCGAGTGGCTGGATGTGCTTCTGGAGGGACAGGGTTTGAGACAGGGATTTGCAGAAGGTGTAGGCTGCATCTTTTCTTGGGAGGCTGTGGCACAAGGCAGTGAAACTTGGGACAAATCAAGACCCATCCACACTGCACCTCAGGGACCTCACCTCACCCCACATACATGTGCTTATGGGGGGCCGCGGGTGGGGGCTTCTGCCTGAAATCCCAGCGCTCTGGAACGCCAAGGCAGGAGGATCACGTTAGTTCAGGAGTCTGAAACCAGCCTGGGCAACAGAGGGAGACCCCATCTCTACAGAAAATAAAAGAAAATGAGCCAGGTGTAGTGGTGTTTGCCTGTCACCCCAGCTACTCAGGAGGCCGAGGCAGGAGGATCCCCAAGCCCAGGAGTTCAAGGCTGCAGTGAGTTATGGCCTCTGCACTCCAGCCTGGGTGACAGAGTGAGAGGCCTTATCTCTAATAAAAATAATAATAAAATGTGCTTTGGGGTCAGGTGTGGAGATCAGGGTCGGGGAGGTCATGAGGTAGGGGTCAGGATGTGGACAGTCGCGGGCTGGTGGGTGTGGCAGCTGTGAGGGGTGGGTGGTGGGCTGGGAGACAGGGCCTGGGCAGGGCTTCTGCAGTTCCGCTGCCCCCTCTGGGTTCGAGGACTCCCCTTGACAAGGGCTGAGCTCTCAGGCACTGCGTTGGGCTCAGCGGCCTGCTGGGAGGCTGGGGAGAATGGACCTGTGAGGGCTTGTTTGTCCTCTTCCCTGTCCAGCTCCTGTAGACCCCAGGCCTGGCTGTCTGCAGGGCCAGGAGCTGCAGCCACCCCCAGCCACCTCCCAGGTGAGCCCCAGCTCCCGGCCCTGCATGCCCGCTCCTTTGCCCGTGTGGACTCGGCTCTGGTGTCTGCTTCCACACATGGACCCTGAGACCTTACACATCTGTTGTTTCCCTTGCAGGGCAGTGGTGATACCATGAAATGAGGTGGGGTCACTCCTGTTTAGATATGAGACTGGGGCCCAGGGAGGGGCAGGTGTGAAGTTGCTGAGGGCAGAGGGAGACCCACGGCTACCTGCTCCTGGTGACCAGCCTCATGTTCACTGCTCACTCCCTGCCATTCACCAGCTGCATGACCTTGAGCAGTGCCCTCAACTGTAAACAGAGGTGAAAACACTCCTTTACCAGCCTTTTTAGGGGCCACTCTTGTGTGAGGCCTTGAACCTCATTTCAGTTCCGTGGTGGTCCTGAGCCATTGAATCTGGGCATGGCCCCTGCTGGGTCCTGGTCTCAAGGGCAGCAGGATGGCCTCCCTGCTCAGGCCCTGCACCCAGGGGCCAATCCTGGGAGGCCCACTGGCCATGGCTGGGCCCTCTCTCAGGAAACCTGTCAGCATGGCCATCTCCACACCCAGGCTGGCTGGGAGGCGAGATAGGAGGTGCTCAAAGGCCCTCTATGTCTGCAGGCAGTCCCGTCCCACACAGGCCAGGATTGTTGGGCCTCCTTAACAGCCAAAGGAACGGAGGTCCAGAGCAGGGAATGTGTTGCCCAGTGTCAGAGCATGGTCTGCTCTGGGGTCAGGTGTCTTGTGCTGGTCCTAAGCCACCCCAAGCCAAGGCATGTCCCTGGGCCCATTTCCCCTCTCGAGGTCTTGGGTTCCCTATTTCTGATGTGTGTAAAAGGAAGGCCTGTCCTCTGGGGTGGCCATGAGGCTCAGTGGAAGGAGCTGCCATGCTTGAGCCAGGACTTGGCACCTGGCCAGCCTTTTTCTATTTCATTGTACCTTGATGGGCTGTCAGTTCTGAAGAGAATAAATACACTAGGAATCCTGTTCTCCCTCCCCATTCTCCCTGGCAGAGGGAAGTGACCACACCCCTATGGTGTGGACATACCGACGCTCCTCCACGAAGCAGCAAAGTTCTGTTGTTTCAGGAGACTGTGGGCCTTGAGGATGTGGTAGTGACCTCACCAGAGGAGCTGGCAATTCCTAAGTGCTGCCCGGAGGCCTCTACAGAGACATAATGTCGGAGAACTTCTGCCTCATGGCAGTGCTGGGTAAGACCCCTCCATCCCCACCAGTGCCCTTGAGGGCGTGGGTGTTGGTAGGTGTGTGGCCTCCATCTCCGTAATGATGGTATTAAGGACTGCATGTTTGTGTTCCCCCCAAAGTTTATGTGTTGAAACCCTGACCCCCAGTAGGGTGGTATTAGGAGGTGGGGCCTTTAGGAGGTGACTAGGCTTAGGTGAGGTCATGAGGGTGGGGCTCCCCGATGAGATTGAGTCCTTGAAAGGAAGGAACTAGAGCGAGGTCTCTTTCTGCTGTGTGATCATACGAGAAAATTGCCGTCTTTCAAGCTGGGTACAGTGGCGGATGCCTGTAATCCCAGCACTGGAAGGCCAAGGCATTAGGATTGCTTTGAGTCCAGGAGTTCGAGACCAGCCTAGGCATTCTTATCGCTAGAAAAAAAGAAATAAAATAGAAAACTGCCATCTGCAAATCAGAAAGAGCCTTCAGCAGACGCCAGACTGCCAGTGCCTTTGATATCGGACTTTCAGTCCCCAGATCTGTGAGAAACTAATTTCTGTTGTTTAAACCACTTAGCTTGTGGTATTTTGTTATAGCAATCCAAACTGAGACAGGCAGTAAGGGGAGAACAGAGGTTCCAGCCTGCTGCAGGTCCAGGCGTTCTGCCATTGCCCTCGACTCCTCAGTTCCAGTCATGGGCCAGGGCCCTGGGGGACTTCGGATGAGTAAAACATGCACATATCATGAAGGTTCACCTGGTCTAGAAGGGGAGGCAGACCCACACTGCCCACCATGACCCGGACAGTGGTGATAGATACAGAGCACCTCGTGGCCAGGGCCTGGGGGATTCTCACTCTGCCCTGCCCAGTGCCAATAACAGAGGGACCCTGGAGTTGCGTACACAAGATAGCAGTTTAGTTCTTGCACACATACTAGTTGAGAAGGGAAATTGGGGCTGATGAGACAGCTCAACTGTCTGGCAGAGCCAGGCTCCGTCTGCCATGATGCAGTCTGGATGTTTGTCCCTTTCTAATCGTATATGGAAATTCGATCCCCAGTGTTGAAGGCGGGGCCTGATGGGAGATGTTCCTGTTATCGGGATGGATCCTTCGTTAATAGCCTGGTGCCATCTTTGTGGTAACAAATGAGTTCTCACTTGATTAGTTTCTATGAGAACTGTTTGTTAAAGAGAGCCTGGCACCTCCCTCCCTTCTTCCTCTTGCTATGTAATGCTGCTTCCCTTTGCCTTCCATCATGAGTGGAAGCTCCCTGAATTCCCCACCAGAAGCAAATGCTGGCACCATGCTGCTTGTACAGCCTACAGAACTGTGAGCCAAATAAACCTCTTTTCTTTATAAATTACTCAGCCTCAGGTGTTACTTTATAACCTTGCAAACAGACCAAGATATGCCATGTGTGTTTCATGAAGGGATCCACAGGGTTGAAGATGTTACAGGATACCTGCTCCAGTCCCCTCCACTGTGTCTGCCTCCAGAAAGCACACCATTTCTGCTCATGTCCCTTGAGCCAGGTCCCAGTCATATGAGTACAACTAGTTATAAAAGGTTTGGGGCCGGGCGCGGTGGCTCAAGCCTGTAATCCCAGCACTTTGGGAGGCCGAGACGGGCGGATCACGAGGTCAGGAGATCGAGACCATCCTGGCTAACAAGGTGAAACCCCGTCTCTACTAAAAATACAAAAAAAAAAAAAAAAAAAAAAAAAGGTTTGGGTAGCATGGTTGTAGAGGATGGGTGAGTGAGTATAGGACTCATCTAGCAGTGCAAGTCGGCCCAGGCCTTGTGCCTTCATGCCTTCTCCAGCAATTATGTCTGATCTCCCCCCATCACTGTAAGGAGAGAGCAGAGGTTCCAGCCTGCTTCAGGTCCAGGCAGTTCTGTGGGCTTCGTGGATGTGGCAGTGACTTTACCAGAGGAGCTGGCAATTCCTAAGCCCTCCCCAGAGGCTTCCACAGAGACATAATGTTGGAGAACTGCCTTATGGCAGGGCTGGGCACAGGGCGGATTTATGAGGTGAGCTTAATGTGTGAGGGATGGAGGCAGGCAACAACCCTTAGTGGGCCTCACCTGTAGAGTGGGGGTTCCATACTGAGAGGCAAGCCCAGAAAACCTGGGATTGCTGACTCCCCTCCCATCAAATGCTCAGCTCTCAAAGTTAGGGAGAGATACAACATTGTCCCTACCCCAAACAGCAGAGCCACTGGAGAAGCAGGCCATAGAAGAGGGAGCTCCACATTCCTCCCCACAGGAGCTGCATTTGTAAGAGTGTGAAGTTCCAGCCTAAGGGTGCTCTCAAAAACGGTGGAAGTGATGGAGAAAGGCAACTGTGGTCAATCAGTAGATTTATTGGAGATCTGTGCCAAAAATATTGTCTGGCTAGGGGTCATATAAGTGTCACAAACACTAACTACAGGAACTATCCCTTCAAAGGAGCCCAAATTTGATTGGATTGACCTGCGAAGCAATTTATGTCCAGGGCAGCATTCAAAACAGTGGAGCCATCAGCTGACCATTAGTGGAGCTTAACAGCTGGGTGTGGTCAGGGAAAACAAAGCACTTTGCAACACTTTCAAACCACTGTCATCCAGGGTGACTGAGGGCATAACCAAGACGGTGCCCCTGAGGAGAAAAACTGAGATGCAGTCAGAGGCTCTGGGATGTAGGGTGGGAAATGCCACTAAAATAGTCTAGCTGGTCCCTAAGCAAAGAAAGCAGGAAAATAGTCCAAGATTGGGCTGGCTAGTATCCAGAATTGCTACAATGGTTACCTAAGATGTCCATTCTTCAACAGGTAATTATGAGGCATGCAAAGAAACAGGAAAGTATGGCCCATACACTGGGGGAAAAGGCAGGTAATAGAAACTGCCTATGTAGAGCAAGATGCTGGATTTAAAAGAAAAAGGTTTCAAAGTGGCCATCATAAATGCGTTCTAAGAACTAAAGGACATTATGATTAAAGAACTGAAGGGGGTAAAACTAAAGGAAGATGTGAGCCAGTATTGCCTCAAATGGAGATTAAGAAGGTAGAAATTATATGTTTTGTATTAAAAAAAAAAAAAAACCAGCTTGACTCAGTGACTCACTCCTGTAATCTCAGCACTTTGGGAGGCTGAGGCAGGAAGATCATCTGAGTCCAGGAATTTGAAACCAGCCTGGGACAACATAGTAAGAACTTGTATTTATAATTTTTTTTTTTTTTTTAATTAGCCAGCATGGTGGCACACACCTGTAGTCCTAGCTACTCAGGAGGCTGAGGTGGGAGGATTGCTTGAGCCTGGGAGGTCAAGGCTGCAGTGAGCTGTGATAGTGCCAATGCATTTCAGCCTGGGTGATAGAACAAGACCCTGTCTCAAATAAAAAGAACCAGATGAAAATTCTGGAGTTGAAAAGTACAATGACTGAAATGAAAAATTCACTAGGCAAGCTGAGCTCAACAGTAGATTCTTTTTTTTTTTTTTTTTTTTTTGAGACGGAGTCTCACTCTGTCGCAGGGACTGGAGTGCAGTGGCCGGATCTCAGCTCACTGCAAGCTCCGCCTCCCGGGTTCACGCCATTCTCCTGCCTCAGCCTCCCGAGTAGCTGGGACTACAGGCGCCCGCCACCTCGCCCGGCTAGTTTTTTTGTATTTTTTAGTAGAGACGGGGTTTCACTGTGTTCGCCAGGATGGTCTCGATCTCCTGACCTCGTGATCCGCCCGTCTCGGCCTCCCAAAGTGCTGGGATTACAGGCTTGAGCCACCGCGCCCGGCCCTCAACAGTAGATTTCAACTGGCAGAAGAAAGAATTCATGAACTTGAGAACAGAGTGATAGAAACTATGCAATCCAAAGAACAGTAAAAAGAGTGAAGAAAAGAGCCTTAGAGAAATGTATGATACCACACGAATTGCACCAACATACGCTTGGAGAACCAGAGGAGAGGAGGGACGGAAAGGAGCAGAAAAAATGTTTAAAGAAATAATGGCTGAAAAATCCCCAATTTTTTTGAAAAATGTTAGCCTACAAATCCAAGAGGCTCAATGAAATCTAAGTAGGATAACCAGAGATCCACAGATAGACTCATCATAGTAAAATTGCTGGAAGCCAAACATAAAATCTTGAAAACAGAGAAAAATGATTTGTCACTTAAAAAAGAACACCAGTAAGATCAACAGCTGACTTCTCATCGGAAACAATGGAGGCCAGAAGGCAGAGGGATAATATATTCAGAGTGCTCAAAACAAGCAAAAAAAAAGAAACAAAAACAAACAAAAAAAAAACATTAACTAAGAATCCTATATCCACCAAACTATCTTTCAGAAATTTAAGCAGCTGAACATGGTGGCTCACGCCTGTAATCCCAGCACTGGGAGGCTGAGGCAGGTGGATCACCTGAGGTCAGGAGTTCAAGACCAGCATGGGCAACATGGCAAAACCCTGTCTACTAGCCTGGCATGGTGGCATGTGCTTGTAATCCCAGCTACTTGGGAGGCTGAGGCAGGAGAATTGCTGGAACCTGGGCGGTAGAGGTTGCAATGAGCCAAGTGCACTCCAGCCTGGGTAACAGAGTGAGACCCTGTCTCAGTAAACAAACAAACAAACAAGCAGTTTAAAGATGAACCCAGATACTACATACAAAAGCCAAGAGAGTTTGTTGCTAGCAGGCCCACCTTATCAGAAAGATGAAAGGAAGTCTTTCAGGCTGAAAGTAAATGACCCCAGAAGGTAATTTAAATCCACATTAAAAACAACACTTGCAGAGGTACTTGTATCGTTGTATAAAACAGTATAAATGCACATTTCTTCTTAATTGATGTAAAAAGCAATTATATAAAATAATATGGGTATAACATTGTTGGGCCTATCACATATAGAAATAGAATGTATTTGTGAATAATAATCCAAAGGAAATGGGCGGAAGCAAAATATTCTGACTAGGAAGTGAATCCAGATAGTAACTCAAATTCACAGAACAGATAAAGAGAACCAGAAACGATAAAAAGGAAAGTTAATGTAGCAAAAGCTAAAAATATGTACTTGGTCTTCTTTTATCTCCCAGCTTCTTTAAAAAGCATAACATTACAGAATAATAATAACAACATACTGCTGGGTTTGTAACATGTAGAGATGTGATACGTGCATAACGATAATACCGCAGAAGGGAAAAGGGGACGGAACTGCACAGGAGCGGCATTTCTGTCTCTCACTGGAATTGGCGCAGATCCAAAGTAGATTCTGATAAAATGTAAATGGTGATCCCTGGAACAACCACTAAAGAAATAATTCAAAAAATAGAGTGAAAAAAATCATTAAAGAAATTAAAATGCTACATTAGAAAATACCCAGTGTAAAAGCAGCGAAGGAGGAAGAGAGGATCCAAGACGACAGGAGGCAGAACACACTTAGTGGGGCCTGTGCGGTCCATATTCTGGTGGCACTTAACTCATCGA
This sequence comes from Trachypithecus francoisi, assembly GCF_009764315.1. Lineage (NCBI taxonomy): Eukaryota > Metazoa > Chordata > Mammalia > Primates > Cercopithecidae > Trachypithecus > Trachypithecus francoisi. Next base: position 97,848,270 of record NW_022681472.1, on the reverse strand, counting down.
ATCTTCCTGGCACCTGGCTGAGTCACTAGTGCCATCCCTTTTGTACACATGAGCAGTTGAGGCTCAGGAGTGTCAGAGATGGTCAGGGACACAGAGTTTGGAGTCTGGAGCCATTTTACTCCACAGCTCAGGATCTCACTGCATCCCTTCCCCTGCCTGTTGCCTGTGATTCCCCGCTTTTCTTGGCCTCTGGCGGCATTTGCCTTGGCTGTGTCTGCCAGCCTCCTGCTGTGCTGAGCTGGATGTGCCTGTGGTGCCGCTGTGTCCTGCTTTCCCTGGGCAGTCCTGGTGGCACCTGTTGTCCTGGAACAATTGCTGATACCCCTTTCACTCTCAAAAGTGTCTGAATAGTGTGGGGCCACTCTGCAGGGCTAACCTTCACACAGTGCCTAACACATGGTGTCTGTGGGGTGTCAGCTCTTCAGGGGCCCCAGGCCAGCAGTCACACAGCCAGGTCACCACCAGAGGACATTGAATGGTTCCACCTCTGAAGTCAGTGCTGGCCCCCAGGGTCTCTGGGTGGGCAGTAACCTGGAGCAGCCCTTGCTGGGGAAGGAGAACTGGCACTACTAGGACCCATCTCAAGGGGGTGTGCAAAGGCAGAGAGGGATCCCGCCTGGGGGTGGTCACCTGAGGGCAGCCCTCATGGCTCCAGCGGTGGCTCGAGAAGCCCGTGAAGCCGCCATAGGAGGCTGAGCAGGGGAGGCCTCCTCAAAGACCCCTGGGGCAGGCAGAGCCTCAGAAGGGACCCTGAGGCTGTCAGGGCAAGGAGCTTCTGCAGTTGACCTTCTCCAGAAGTGTGCTGCCTGCTGAGAGACGCACCTCAGTTGGGAGGTCTGGGTCCTCTGCTTGCTCTCGGCCTCATCTTCCCTGAGGAGGGCCTGGGGCGGCTCAAGGCTCTTGGCTGCAGAAGATCAGCATCCAGGAGGCTGCACACGTTGGCCCCTGAGCTGGGGGTGGCCGGGGACTTGGGCAGGGTGCCTGGGCAGGACAGCATTAAGCAGGTGGCACCTGCACTGGCTGTGCCTGAATCTGGGGTGGGGAGGAGTCCAGATGCCCAGTGAGAGAGCTGAGCCAGCCAGGGAGGGCTCAGGGAGGTCAGGCGGGCTCTGCCAGCTGAGGAGGGCTGGTGGGGGTCTGTGCTTCTGAGCCCTGGGTATAGCCCTCTTCTTTGAATCGCCTGTTCTGGGGTAGCTCTGGTGGTGGGGCAACAGGATCCCACCAAGACACAGGGACCACATTGGCCTCCAGCCTGGGAGCCTCACAAACATTTCTTGCTCAACAGAATCAGGCTGGACCCTTAGCAGGGAGTGGCTGGAGTCTGGCTGGAGGGGGCAGACATCAGGGGAGAGGGAGCCAGGGTCTGTCACATCTTGCCTCTGGCCGCTGTCCTGATCTTTGTAAGCCCAGAATCTCCCCTTCCCTGAAGGGAGGCCAGCACCCCAGGAGGGCAGCAGGTGTGCTGTGAGGGTTGGAGCAGTGTGAGAGGTCAGGACACACTAGAATGGCCATGGACACCATGTGGGGGTGCTGTGGGCTGGGCTGCAGAGCAGTGTCCTTCCTGCTGCTCCTCCCCTGCAGGTTCCCCTGACCTTATGGTTTATTGGGTGTGATACCAATCAGCAGACCCTGCAGGGTGGAGGCTCCCAGGCCTCTCAATCCCACCATTCTCATGTGCCAGTCAACCCCACTGTAACTGCCCAATTAGTTCTTCTTGTCCACTGCCCAGATAGAGCCAAATTTACCAAGACAGAGGAATTGCAATAGAGAAAGAGTTGGATATACATAGAGCCAGCTAAATGGGAGACTGCAGTTTTCTTATTACTTAAATCAGCCTCCCCTAAAATTCAGAGGTGGGAATCTTTCAAGGACAGTTTGGTGGACGGGGCCCAGGGAATGGGTGCTTCTGATTTTTTGGGGATGCCATCATAGGGGTGTAAAAAAGGTCCTCGTGCACTGAGTCCACTTTTGGGTGACAGCTACCAAGGAGCTGCTGGTCTGCTGGTCCAGGTAGAGCCATCTGGTGTCAGCAGTGCAAAAGTGTGGCCAGGCACAGTGGCTCACACCTGTAATCCTAGCACTTTGGGAGGCTGAGGCAGGAGGAGTGCTTGAGCCCAGGAGCTTGAGACCAGTCTGGGCAACATAGTGAGACCTCTTCTCTACAAAACATTAAAAAAAAATAGCCAGGAGTGGTGGCACGTCCCTGTGGTCCCAGGTACTTGGGAGGCTGAGGCAGGAAGATTGCTTGAGCCTAGGAGGTCAAAGCTGCACTGCGCCATGATTCTGCCACTGCACTCCAGGAGGTCAAAGCTGCACTGCGCCATGATTCTGCCACTGCACTCCAGGAGGTCAAAGCTGCACTGCGCCATGATTCTGCCACTGCACTCCAGGAGGTCAAAGCTGCACTGCGCCATGATTCTGCCACTGCACTCCAGGAGGTCAAAGCTGCACTGCGCCATGATTCTGCCACTGCACTCCAGCCCGGGTGACAGAATGAGACCCTGTCTGAAAATACATCTTAAAAGGCCAATCCTAGGTTCTACAATAGTGATGTTATCTACAGGAGTAATTAGGGAAGTTGCAAATCTCATAACTTCTGGGACAATAGTTGGTAATTGTTTATCCCTACGGCTTAGCAGAATCCAGGCCCCTCTCATCCTCTTAACTTGGTGGCCTTTCATTAGTATTACAAAGGTGGTTTAGTTGTGGGAAGGGCTGTTACCATTTAAATTACAAACTAAATTTCTCCCAAAGTTAGCTTGGCCCATGCATGCCCAGAAGTGATCAAAGGCAGTTTGGAGGTTAAAGGCAAGATGGAGTTGGTTAGGTCAGATCTCTTGCACTTAAAATTTGTGCAAAGGTCTCTTCACAATAATCTGCCTGTGATAGATGTGGCCCAAGCCAGGCCTGTGGGGAGCCGCTGCACACCCCTCTGCAGCGTGGGGTACCTGGCCAGTCTGGGCCAGTACTGGGGCCTGCACAGAGGGGTGTAAAAAATGAATAAACATCATCCATTTTTGGAACCCTAAAAATGACATTGAGCCTAGAAGGAAATGTGGCTGTGTGGCATAACCATGCAGCTGCAGCTTCCACTTCTCCGGCTGTGGGTCACCTCTCTTTCTCTTTTTTCTTGTTCTGTAAATTGATTATGTGAAAGGACAATACATTGAGGCTCCCAAATCACTAAAGCTAAAGGGAAAAGTCAAGCTGAAAACTGCTTAGGGCAGTTATTACTTAAATCAGCCTCCCCTGAAATTCAGAGGTGAGGATTTTTCAAGGACAGTTTGGTGGGGAGGGGCCTATGGAATGGGCCCCTGCCTGCCTCCCATTCTATTCAAAGCCATCCCTTGGCTCATTGAGATAAATGCATATCTGATTCCCTTCTTTGGAGAGGGTAATCAGAAACTCAAAAGAATGCCACCATTTGTCTCTTATCTACCTATGACCTGGAAGCCCCTACCCCACTTTGAGTTGTCCCGCCTTTCCAGGCTAAGCCAATGTTTATCTTCCATGTGTTGATTGGTGTGTCATATCTCTCTAAAATGTAGAAAACCAAACTGGGCTCTGACCACGTTGGCCACATGTCGTGAGGACCTCCTGAGGCTGTGTCATGGGCGTGTGTCCTCAACCTTGGCAAAATAAACTTTCTAAATTAACTGAGACTTGTCTCAGATTTTCTGGGTTCACATTTTGGTCATCACAAAGGGATTCTGAATGGAGGTGCCCCTGACCTTTGAAAAAATCTCCTATGAGTGCTTAGTACCAGCTTGAGTTATCTTTATGGCTCAAATGAATAGGACAATTTACTGAGGCCTGGAAGCACCCCCTCCAGAGAATCCCTGACCTCCCAAAATTTGGTTGAGATTTAACGTTTTTTTTTTTTTGCTGTACAACTCCCACCACCACCCTGCCCCCTTTTTTGGAGTTTTACTTGCTTCCAAAACAAGGCAGGCAAGTTTTTACCTGCTTCTGTGACGATGGAAGGCAGGTAAACTGCTTTATGGAGTTTGAGCTCACTTCCAACAGGGAAGATGAGGTGTTTTTTTTTTCCTGCTTCTAGGATGGTGGAGAGCAGTTTTCAGCCTGAGATCCATTCCTAGGTAAGTAACTGAATTGGGGTTTGTCTTGGCTAAAGGTAAAATTAACAGCCAGCTGGTCTTAATTTCTCCTTACTGTTAGAGCACTCAGTAATTATATAAGTTGTGCAATTGTTTGTTTTGCTTTGCTCTTTTTTGTTGTTGTTGTTGTATGTTTCTGTTTTTGTTGTTTCAGTCTTTTTCCCATTGGGTTTGACCAACTCTGTCTGACTTGATCAAATCTGAAGGAAAGTTTCAAATTATGGGGAACAAGGCCTCTGAAGTGGCTACATTCCCACCAAAAAAAAAAAAAGATTGATTTTGATTTTCACTACTTAAGGGGCTTTATTTACATAACCAGACCACCTTTTTGCTAGCCAGGCCAAACTGAAAGCAATGGCTGTTACCCCACACTGCAGTTCAATGCCTAAGGTTCTGCTTTCCTTTTTTTTTTTTTATTTTCCAGCATGAAAGCTGGGTTTGGTTCCTAAATCAAGTCCTTTCTGGTTTGATACTTGGTACTTCTGAAATAGCAGCAATTTGTCCTAGCTGAAACATGGTAGTGAGATTTAAAAACTTTTTTTTTTAAAGGAGCTCCATGGTTAAAAGTCAGATAAATTAAAGCTAACATCCAAAATGTGTGTGTGTGTGTTTGTTTTAAAGGACATTCATGTTTTTGTTTTCGTTTTTTTCCTCTCCTAGAACCTTGTCGTTTTTTTGAGCAAAATTTTTTTCTTCTCGGTTGACTGAATTCTAGTTTCTTCATTTACTTCTGCTGTCTCTCCTTTCTCTTGCACCCTGTGCTGCATAGGGGACCTAAAATAGTTTATAATAGCATGGGGTTCCTTAAAGAAAATGGAGAAGGTGCTAGACTCCCTTTGGGGGAGAAACCTCTGTTTTTCCTTATGGAACCCAAAGAATTTAAACAGACAAGTTTGTTTCAGCCCTTAAAACACTTAATTTTGTATTGTGAACCTGATTTTTTTTTTAACTAAAATAGTTATTGCAACAGAGACTATCCTTGGTTTTTAAGGAAGACTGTAGTTTAGACACTTAGAAATGTGTTTGTATTAGTCCATTTTCACGCTGCTGATAAAGACATGCCAGAGACTGGGCAGTTTACAAAAGAAAGAGGTTTCATGGACTTACAGTTTCGCATTGCTGGGGAACCCTCACGATGATGGTGGAAGGCAAGGAGGAGTAAGTCACATCTTACATGGATGGCAGCAGGCAAAGAGAGAGAGCTTGTGCAGAGAAACTCTCATCTTTAAAACCATCAGATCTCTGGAGACTTATTCACTATCATAAGAACAACACAGGAAAGACTGACCCTATGATTCAATTACCTCCCACCGGTTCCTCCAACGACATGTGGGAATTGTGGGAGTTATAATTCAAGATGAGATTTCGGTGGGATACAGAGATAAACCATATCATTCCATCTCTGGCCCCTCCCAAATCTCATGTACCCACATTTCAAAACCAATCATGCCTTCCTAACAGTCCCCCAAAGTCTTAAGTCACTTCAGCATTAACTCAGAACTCCACAGTCCAAAGTCTCATCTGAGACAAAGCAAGTCCCTTCTGCCTATAAGCCTGTAAAATCAAAAGCAAGTGAGTTACTTCCTAGATACAATGGGGGTACATGCATTGGGTAAATACAGCCATTTCAAATGGGAGAAATTGGCCAAAACAAAGGGGCCACAGGCCCCATGCAAGTCTGAAATCCAGCAGCGCAGTCAAATCTTAAAGTTGCAAGATGATCTCCTTTGACTCCATGTTTCCCATCCAGGTCACACTGATGCAAAAGGTGGGTTCCCATGGTCTTGGGCAGTTCTGCCCTTGTGGTTTTGCAGGGTACAGCTTTCCTTCTGGCTGCTTTCACAGACTGTTATTGAGTGTCTGTGGCTTATCCAGGCACATGGTGCAAGCTGTTTGTGGATCTACCATTCTGGGGTCTAGAGGTCAGTGGCTATCTTCTCACAGCTTCACTAGGCAGTGCCCCAGTGGGGACTGTGTGTGGGGGCTCCCACCCCACATTTTCCTTCCACACTGCCCTAGCAGAGGTTCTCCATGAGGGCCCCACCCCTGCAGCAAACTTCTTCCTGGACATCCAATCATTTCCATTCACCCTCTGAAACCCAGGTGGAGGTTCCCAAACTTCAATTCTGGATTTCTGTGCACTCACAGGCTCAACAGCATGTGGAAGCTGCCAGGGCTTGGGGCTTGCACCCGCTGAAGCAATTTACAAAAGAAGAGATTTAATGGAGTTACAGTTCCACGTAGCTGGGATTGCCTCACAATTGTGGGGGAATGGAAGGAGGAGCAAGTCATGTCTTACATGGATAGCAGCAGGCAAAGAGCAAGATAACGTGTGCAGGGGAACTCCTCTTCATAAAACCATCAGGTCTTGTGAGACTTATTTACTATCATGAGAAAAGCATGGGAAAGACTTTCCCCATGATTCAATTACCTCCCACCAGGTCCCTCCCAAAACACGTGGGAATTCACAATGAGTTTTGGGTGGGGACATGGCCAAACCATATCACTCTGCCCCGGCTCCTCCCAAATCTCATGTCCTCATATTTCAAAACCAATCATGCCTTCCTAAACGTCTCCCACAGTCTTAATTTCAACATTACTCAAAAGTTAACAGTCCAAAGTCTCGTCTGAGACAAGGCAAGTTCCTCCCACCTATGAGCCTGTAAAATCAAAAGCAAGTTAGTTACTTCCTAGATACATTGGGGGTACATGCATTGGGTAAATACAGCCATTTCAAATGGGAGAAATTGGCTGAAATAAGGGGGCCACAGGCCCTGTGCAAGTTTGAAATCCAATGGGACAGTCAAATTTTAAAGCTCCAAAATGATCTCCTTTGACTCCATTTCTCACATCCAAGCTATGCTGATGCAACAGGTGGGTTCCCATGGTCTTGGGTAGCTCCACCCTTGTGGCTTTGCAGGGTACAGCCTCCCTCCCGGCTGCCTTCATGGACTGGCGTTGAATGTCTACAGCTTTTCCAGGCGCACAGTGCAAGCCGTCAGTGGATCTACCATTCTGGGGTCTGGAGGATGGTGGCCCTCTTCTCACAGGTCCACTAGGTGGTGCCCCAGCAGGGACTCTGCATGGGAGCTCTGACCCCACATTTCCCTTCCACACTGCCCTAGCAGAGGTTCTCCATGAGGGCCCTACATCTGCAGCAAATTTCTGCCTGGGCATCCAGGCATTTACGTACATCTGAAATGTCGGCGGAGGTTCCCAAACTTCAATTCTTGACTTCTGTGCACTCAACAGGCTCAACACCATGTGAAAACTGCCAAGGCTTGGGACTTGCACACTCTGAAGCCATGGCCTGAGCTCTACGTTGGCCCCTCTCAACCATGGCCGGAGTGGCTGGGATGCAGGGCACCAAGTCCCTAGGCTGCAAACAGCATGGCAACCCTGGGCCTGGCCCATGAAACCACTTTTTCCTCCTAGGCCTCTGGGCCTGTGATGGGAGGGGCTGCTGTGAAGACCTCTGACATGCGCTGAAGACATTTTCCCCATTATCTCGGAGATTAACATTCAGCTCCTTGTTACTTATGCAAATTTCTGCAGCTGGCTTGAATTTCTCCTCAGAAAGTAGGATTTTCTTTTCTATTACATTGTCAGGTTGCAGATTTTCCAAACTTTTATGCTTAAAGAGAAATAATTTTATATGAGACAGAATCCTGTATGGTAAATTGAGTCCTACAGTAAAATGAGTGGTTGTTTATAAAAAAGGGATATTCAGGTCAACCCAAAAAGTCCAAGTATGCCATGAATGGTCTGTGTAAGTCACAATAAGAGGATATTATTTTTTAAAAAGCAAAAACTTTCATGTGATCATGTTGTCATACTATTATTAAGTTTTGGTTTGCGTAGGAAAAAAACTGAGATTAATGTTTTTTAAAATTAAAGTTATTACATCCATGTATCTCTCTGTATGCACATTTAAAGTACTTGTGACATTGAGTTACAGGGTTTGACTCCTGGATCTAAAAAGAACACCAAGTCCTGCTAAATTATAAACACTGACAGGAATTAAAGCTCTATCTTCAGACCCAGTAGAAGATGCCCTTCAAAATAAACTGCGTTCCTGAGACATCAGGCCAGAAATTAAAGCTATTCAACTCCTCAAGGCCCAGGGACTATCATGAAGAGGCGGGTGTGTGAGATTGTAAAGGCTGACTTTGAGAGATAAAATAAGCTCAGTTTCTCTATAAATAAATCATTATTTGACCCTGTGTCAGATTAACAAGGTTTTCTGGAAGCATTAACAAACTCCTTAATAAATTAAGGCTATAAAGTTTGTAAAAGGCTTATGAAAATTATATCTTATGATCAAGATTAAAATTTTATTGATTATTTATAAAATTTTGAAAAACAAATGTAATTGGCTTCTTGTTTTTATTAGGGTTTATTGTTTGGAAAATTAAGTTTTCTCTGAAAGAATGAAGGTTTTCACCTTTTTTGAAATCCTCAAGTTAGCATTTTGGTTAAATGAATGACTTATTTTACAATAGCCTGTGATATCAAGTGTTTTAAACCTTTGGTATCTGACAAACTTTCCAAAATCAAATTATAAATTATGTCTTTTTCTGACCTAATTAATCTTTTAAGATATTAAGTTCCATAAAGTCCAAAAATGACATAATTTGTCCTATTTGGTATAAAAATTATATAGGAAGTGTTGTCAAATATGAAATGGTGTTTGGGTTTCTTTGGGCTGTTTGTATAAACATGTTATCATTATGTGTTCACTCCTATAATTCTGATATGACTTAGTGTACATTCTCAGTAGTGATTATAATTATTATGTTAAATTATTGTGTGCCACAGAGGTAATGAATTTTCTTGTCAATGTTCTTTTGGCTGTGGCTGCCCTAAAACCTTTTGTCATTCACAGACAATTGTTGTCTTATTTTGGTCCTTCTTAGAAGGTGATTTTATAAAAAGCTATAAAACTCCAACAGGTGCTCTTGCATACAAGTTTTTAACAGCTTTGGAGATGGTGACATCAGAATAAAGTAAAAACTTTCAGGACCCATGGAGAACTGAAATGTTCAGGAATATCAAGCAGGACAGGAATTAACTACAGCGACTGAACTATTACAAGACTGAAGTAATCCTTTTGACTTTTCACTTAAAATGTTGCTAATCCTTTGATTTGCTTTTTCAGAGCCAAGGAAACTTTTCTTTTGAGCGATTAACAGGATTTAACAATTTAGCATATTCCTATGAACAAAATATATAACATATTTGTTTTTCCTCTTCCCAATTTCTCCAGAATTTGGAAGCTATTTGTGGCAATACAGTAATTTACATAAGTGCAATAAGAATCTCTTTTCATGTATAAGAGGACACACTTGGAGAAACTGGTTATTCTACCATGGCTTTGACTGGAATGATGTGCTTTCCTTTAAGGACTCAAACTTGACTTACAGAGTCAATAAAAGCCATGACTGGCCTCATGTTTGTCTACACAGTCTCTGTACAGGGTTCCTGAACTGTAAGTAGAGAATGTCACTTTCTGACAGGCCCACCAGCCCCAATTTTATTTTATTTTATTTTATTTTTTTTTTGAGATGGAGTCTCTCTCCGTTGCCCGGGCTGGAGTGCAGTGGCCGGGTCTCAGCTCACTGCAAGCTCCGCCTCCCGGGTTTATGCCATTCTCCTGCCTCAGCCTCCCAAGTAGCTGGGACTACAGGCGCCCACCACCTCACCTGGCTAGTTTTTTGTATTTTTTAGTAGAGACAGGGTTTCACAGTGTTAACCAGGATGGTCTCGATCTCCTGACCTCGTGATCTGCCCGTCTCGGCCTCCCAAAGTGCTGGGATTACAGGCTTGAGCCACCGCGCCTGGCCCCCAAGTTTTATCTTGGAACCTCAAGAAAAGAGGATCCCCCAACTCATAGATATTTGATGATATGAATCCATGACTGCACTCAGCTTTAAAAAAGTCTTATTTGAGACAAAGTTTCATCAAAGCCAATTTAAAAGCCGATGTAGGCTGGTCCTGGTGGCTCATGCCTGTAATCCCAGCACTTTGGGAGGCCAAGGTGGGTGGATCACCTGAGGTCAAGAGTTGGAGACAAGCCTGGCCAACATGGCAAAACCCCATCTCTACTAAAAACACAAAAATCAGCCAGGTGTGGTGGCATGCACCTGTAATCCCAGGTACTCAGGAGACTGAGGGAGGAAAATCACTTGAACCTGGTTGGTGGAGGGTGCAGTGAGCTGAGATTGTGTCACTGCACTCCAGCCTGGGTGACAGAGGAAAACTCCATTAAAAAAAAAGCCTATGTAAAAAATAATTATTCTTGCTGCACTGAATACAAATAATTAGGCCAAGTATAATAAAGCAAACTAGTCCTACCATGATTTGTGTTTATTAAAAATGGGAAACTGGAGAAAGAAAAATTATGTTGCAAACCTATAGTATACCTGTTGTTAGATTCTAGTCTTGCCTAATGTTTTAACGTTTTTATTATTTTCTACAGTTTTGACTGAATTATAATTTTTCTTGTCTACAACTCTTCAAAATAATGTTTTTTATTTTTTCTTCTGTCTTTTTCTCCCATTTTTCCTGATTTGGAGTTACTGAAAACTAAGCTGTGCTTTCATAAAGCCCTGTGAACTGAAGCCAGGCAACTTAAACTTCAGAAGAAAACAACAGCAACCTGTTTACATACATAAGCCATTTTCATACCTGCCTACTAATGTATGGGCTTCAGAGTAATGTGGCCTGTATTAATTTTTCCCAGATTGTTCTTTTGTTTGTTGTTGTTTTTCCTCCCTCCTCCCCCTATTTTCTTTTCACAGGACATGACACTTCATGACCTTCTAAAAATGAGCTTTTCTAATAACTCCGGACCTAACTGTACAGGAATAAACCATCCTAGCCATGAGAGAGCAGACAAAACCTGAGACCGGAGACTCATTTTCTTATAAAATGCTTTCTCCAAAAGACTTCAAAAAAGAAAAGGGGAAAATGTGAAAGGAACATATCTTGGGGCCCCAAAATCTCTAAGCTAAAAGGAAAAGTCAAGCTGGGAACTGCTTCTGGCAAACCTGTCTCCCATTTTATTCAGTCATCCCTCTGCTCACTGAGATAGATGCATATCTGATTGCCTCCTTTGGAAAGGTTAATCAGAAACTCAAAAGAATGTAACCATTTGTCTGTTATCTACCTATGAGCCGGAAGTTCCCTCCCCGCTTCCAGTTGTCCCGCCTTTCCAGACTGAACCAGTGTTCATCTTGCACATGTTGATTCATGTCTCATGTCTCCCTGAAATGTATAAAACCAAACTGTGGTCTGACCACCTTGGGCACATGTCGTCAGGACCTCCTGAGCCTGTATCGTGGGTGTGTGTCCTCAACCTTGGCAAAATAAACTTTCTAAATTAACTGAGACCTGTCTCGGGTGTTTGAGGTTCACAATTAATAGTCAATGACATGAGAGATAAGCCCTCCTCCTCTCCCGGTTGTGGACCTTTCCCTCTGTATTACCTTGCACCCAACTCAGACCAGAAGGCGCACAAGACCCCATGACTCTTCCATCCTCTGTGTTCAATATGCCTCTCCCGAAAAGAACACAGCCCCACCTAACTGGATGTGCTGGCCTGTGTGGACAGTGTTGAAGCCCCACTAAGCTTCCCAAACCTTATCTATATAAATGACCCCTAAACCTCTCCACTTGGGAATCTGTGTACCCAGGTGGCCTTTCTCAAGCATTGTGTGCAAATAAACTACATGTAACCGTATTCCATATTTCCTGATCTTTTTAAGGTTGACAGGAGCCATGAGCACCCTCACGTAGCCTCACTGTCACCCTAGACAAGCTGACTGCAGGCTTGGCTCAGAGGTCAGCTCTGCTGGACACAGGGAGGGACTCAGGACACCCATGGGCAGGCAGAGGCTGGGTCTGATGTGCAGCTGCAGGGCCAGTGGAAAAGGGCTGCCTCATGAGGAACTGTTTTCTCCCCACTTCCCTTCTGAGGTCCTGGGATGAGCCTTGAGCAGATGCCCCCATTCCACCAGCCTTCCCTCCTGGCCTCCCCTTCTCACACCCAGTTCTCTTCCTCCTGCCCAGGTCCCAGACGCCGAAGCTCTGCTGCCTGCAGAGGGCAGGAGAGGTGTCTGGGGCTTTGGGGGCCATAAGGATGGCCCAGATGCTGGCCCTTCCCTGGGTGGGAGAGCCACCTGCCCACCTTTCCCCAAGGCTACTGCCCAGGCTCTCCCTTGACTGGCAGCCTCCTCCCAGACACAAGTGGGCCAGGTGGTCCTCTCTCTTAAGGGGGTGGCCGAAACCCGGATCTTGCACATGTGGTGCTGTAGTTCCCCTGGGGTCCCTGAGGGAAGCCGGGGACTCTGTGGTCTCCATGGCAGGGAGCCCTGGGCTTGGACGCCATGCCATCCTTACAGCCATCTGAAGGGCAGGAAGGCCTGGCCAGGCTGGAGATGGTGAGAAATCTGGACTTGAGGGTAGTGGCGGCAGCTGCTGTCACCTCTTCATTGTAGATGGGGGCTGAGCTCAGCGGGCAGGGGCCGCTGAAGTCACACAGCTAGGGAGAGGGGAAGCTAGAACTGAGTCCAAATCTGTGGGACCAGGAGCTGGGTTCATCCTCCTGTGACCCTGACTCTTGGTGAGGAGACACCCTGAACTGGGCAGGGTGGCAACCATGACAGGCATGGGGAGGTGGCAGGTCCCCAGGCTCACTTGCTCCTTTGCACAGAGGGCCCTCTGGCCTGTGGACAGGGGCACCCTCCCAAGGCTCAGCCCTGCCACCTGCAACACACTTTGCCCAGGATAAGTAAGTCACACTGCCCATTTTTCAGGGCAATAAATTTTAATAAAGAGTTGTATTTTCCCCTGCGAGACCCAGAGTGAAGGCTGTCTCTTCAGCGATAGGGTTCACGGCAGCTCAGGCTCACTTCCATCATGAGCTGTCTCATGAGGACTCTCATAAACCTCTCTCTCTCTCTCTCTCTCTCTCTCTGCCCCCGCCGGTTCCAAAAATGAAGCCGCCAGCTCTCACCGTACCTTGCTGTTGAACTGAATGACAGACATTATTCAAACCCCCCACCCTAGGGCTCAAGATTAGGGGAGCAGGACAGAGTTCGGGGCAGCTTCTAAGAGGGAGGAGCCCCGGCTGGGAGGCCTTAGAGGATTCTAGTGTGACGGGGGGACTACTGGGTGTCTCTGAGGCCCCTGGTGGGTGCTGAATGCTCTGGCCTCCCCAGGGCTCAGCCCAGCCCTCGCTCTGCAGGACCCTGGGGCCAGGGTCTCCCTCTGGCAAGTGGTCCCAGGCCTTCTGACCACCACCTTTGCCAGTGGCCTCATCACAGTTTGTTCCTAAAACCAGAGTCTGCTCCTCACTGGCCCTAAAGCCTCAACCTCCAGCGCCCCTCCCGTGCCCCGTGACCCCTTCAGCCTACACACGAGCTTTCTGTTTGTGGTGGGGTCCCTGCCCCTCACAGAGGGGCACCAATGAGGGTCGTTTATGTAAGAGCAGGGCTGCATCCACAGCTTGCAAAGGACAGAAGTTGAAAAAAACTGCTTTATTGCAGCTCAACAATTAAGTAAATAAACAGCCTTTCTGTTTATGGAACTCAATCACGGTGTTTAATTAATTGAATTGTCCTCTCCAACACATCTGCAGGGGTCATCAGCATGCTATGGGCTCCTCTTTCATTCGTGTTCATATTCTGCTTCTTGGGTGATACCCTGAGTCACAACTAAGAGATGGGGGCAGCCCAGAGAAGGCTGAGGCGGGGTCTCTGCACTGCTGTTTTGGGACAGGCATGTGTCCCCTTACTCTCAAGGCTTCCTTGGAAGCTGACCGCACGCAGTGAGGCTGTGCCTTTCCTCAACTGTGCTTGGGGACCCTCCATGGGGCACCAGGGCCAGTGCTGCAGGTGCCTTGGAGCTGGCAGGTGCCCAGAATGGGGAAGGAGGCAGTAGTGGATGGGAGAGGCCTGACGGAGGGGATGCTCCTGGCCTGATCCTCGCGCTACCATTGGTGCAGAGCGAGAAACCAGGAAAGGCCTGGGTGCTCCCCTGTGCTCACTGGGTGGTGGGCAGAGACCCCCTTACTTGTGACTTGAGAGGGAGCCTCTGGCTTTCTGAGCATGTGGGTGTGTGCCCATTTCCACGAGGGGCTCCGTCTGCAGTCCGTGTGTGTGCTGCTCATGTGCTCGTGTGTGGGAGCATACATGCATACATGCACTGTGGCAATGCATACGTGCACATGCATGTGCCAGAAGCTGGAGGGACAGAGCTTCCCCTGCCCAGCCAGCCCTGCTGGCCAGGAGCCTGCAGCCACCTGCCTCAGTCTTCTCCAGGAATGACCCAGAACCATTTTCCTCCAGACCCTTGAGGCGACACAGACTACTCCCGCTCTGTGGAAAGGAAGCTTGAACCCTGGCAGCTCCTTTCTTTGTGCTGGTTGAGTCAACCCATCTGCCTGTCCATCCATCCACACATCCCCCTGTCCATCCATCCACCCATCCCCCTGTCCATCCATCCACCCATCCCCCTGTCCATCCATCCACCCATCCCCCTGTCCAATCATCCACCCATCCCCCTGTCCATCCATCCACCCATCCCCCTGTCCATCCATCCACCCATCCCCCTGTCCATCCATCCACCCATCCCCCTGTCCATCCATCCACCCATCCCCCGTCAGTCCATCCATCCACCCATCCCCCTGTCCATCCATCCACACATCCCCCTGTCCATCCATCCACCCATCCCCCTGTCCATCCATCCACCCATCCCCCTGTCCATCCATCCACACATCTCCCTGTCCATCCATCCACCCATCCCCCTGTCCATCCATCCACACATCCCCCTGTCCATCCATCCACCCATCCCCCTGTCCAACCATCCACACATCCCCCTGTCCACCATCCACACATCCCCCGTCAGTCCATCCACCCATCTGCCTGTGCGTTCAGCACCCATACGCCTGTCCATCCGGCACCCTGGCCCTTACTGGCTGGCCTGCTGTGACTCTCATCCACACCTGCAGCCCCACCAATCTGCTCCCCCTCTCAAGGACCCTGTCCTCCACCTCTAAAGTGGGGATGCTGGGCAAGGCGGGTATGAAGTCAGGGGGAGACTGGTTGAAAGCAAACCCCAGAAGCCCAGAGATTCCCCCTAGACGAGGCCCAGCCTGGGAGACCCTCACCTTTTATCTCTACTTGGCTCGGGCCCTTCCACAGTGGGTGCTCCATAGATACTCCCGGATGCGATCCCAACAGACCCACCCTGGCTGCTCGCCACCTGCCTTGGCTGGTTCCTGGGCTGGGTCCCCCACTGTTATGTGGCTGCCACGCTGCCCAGCCCCGGTTCGCAGCCCTTAAGTGCCTCCTCCCACGATGGGCAATGCCGAGCCCCTTCCGCCTTGTGCCATGATAAAGGGCTTACGGGGGTTTCTTATTGACTGAATTTTATTTGCTGACATTAAATGGGGCAGTGGGCTGGTGGGCCTGGCTTCCCGGTTCATAAATGGGATCAAAATGTCACTGTAATTCTGTTAAAACCTTTTAAAAGGATGGTTGTGCCAGTCAGATCTAGTTTGTAAATCTGCTCCAGCTGCTGTGGGTCTCCTGGGGCCAAGAGGCCCGCCCTGTCCTCCCTTTTCTCCGCTGGTGCTGGTCCTCCCTCCCCACATCTCCTGCTCCACCATGAGCGTCCGGCTGAGCCCGTGTTGAAGCTGCAGACATACATCCACAGGCCGTTTGAGTATTGAAAACCAAGCAGTGCTGAGTGGAAGAAGTCTGTCTGTCCATCCACCCATCCCCCTGTCCCTCCGTCCACCCATCCCCCATCTGTCCACCCATCTGCCTGTCCATCCATCCACCCATCCGCCTGTCCATCCAGCACCCATACGCCTGTCTGTCCATCCACCTATCCCCCTGGCAGTCCATAAACCCATCTGCCTGTCCGTCCATCCATCCATCTGCCTGTCTGTCTACCCATCCATCCCCCTGTCCAACCATCCACCTATCCCCCTGTCAGTCCATGCACCCATCTGCCTGTCCGTTCAGCACCCATATGCCTGTACATCTGGCACCCTGGCCCTTACTAGCTGGCCTGCTGTGACTGCTCCCTCCTGGACCTACTGGGCCAGGTCTCCCCACTTCACAGGAAGTGGGGCCGGGCCTCTCCCTGGTGACCTCAGTACCAGAATTCACACTGTGCTCCTTGTCAGTCTGCCCCTGACTTCATGCCCGCCTTGCCCGCATCCCCACTTTAGAGGTGGAGGACAGGGTCCCTGAGAGGGGCAGCAGATTGTTGGGGCTGCAGGTGTGAATGACCCTTGGAGCAGGCCAACTGAGATCCTGGCTCCTCCTGTAGTGTGTGGAGCCCTCCTCTCCTGCTGTCTGGATTTGGACTCTGCTGCCTGGGGTCCAGGCTTCGCGGGGCTCCTGCACCCTTCTTCAGGGCAGCCTGTGACAGAGGGTCTTCTCACCTCATTCCAGAGGGGGTCTGACGCCTGGAGGAGCGGGTCCTGTGTTCGCTCTCCTGGGCACCCATTGCGGAGGTGGGCAGTTCTGCTTCCTAACTCACACTCATGGTCCACCCACTGCCTCCTGAACGCCACGAGGGCCGCCGCAAGACTGATCCCCGGAAAGTCTCTGAGGTGGAGAAAAAGCTGTGGGGCTTCAGGGTGGGTTCGGGGTCTTTCAGTCACGAAGCCACTGCCCAGGGCCTTAGCCACATGGCCACTGGGGTCATGGCCATCACAGGACCCTTCCTGTGAAGGAACTCACCTCCCCAGACAGCCTGGACGTTTCCAGGGTCAGCGTTCTCTCCCGGCACCTCCTTGGTCCGCACGGATGTTTCCGGGGTCAGCGTTCTCTCCCTGTACCCCTTGATCCACAGGGATGTTTCCAGGGTCAGTGTTCTCTCCCAGCACCCCCTTGGTCCGCACGGACGTTTCCAGGGTCAGCGTTCTCTCCCGGCACCCCCTTGGTCCCCATGGACGTTTCCGGCATCAGCGTTCTCTCCTGGCACTCTCCTGGTCCCCACGGCCTCCAGGCTTCTCACTGTCTCCCTCCAGCTCACAGCAACCACCCACAAGGGCGCATGGGGGAAGGGTAGCAGGGGAGGCTCTGCCCCACGCACTGTTGCCCCCCACACCTGGAAAGGGCTCCCCAAAGGTGCCCATCCCAGGACATCCTCCCACTGTTGTTGGCACGTCAGGGGCTCTATGCTGCTCTGTGCTGACGCACAGCCCCAAGCACAAAGCCCTCCTTCCACTGAGGAGGGTCTGGGTACCTGGGAGGTGAGTCAGCCTGGGGTGGTGAGTAAGTGGCCTGCGTCATGCCTCGCTAGCTGCTGGCACCTGCAGAGGAGCTGCCGTAGGAGGGCAGGGAGGGAACAAGCCCAGCCCCTCTGAGCTGAGCTGGGACTTCTCTGCTGCACAGCCAGCTGGAGGAGTTGTGCTTGGCTGGGGCCCTGGTGAGCAGGGGATTTGATGTGTGTGTGTGTGTGTGTGTATGTGCGCCCCACAGGCCTCAGACAGAGGGAGCTGGGGCCCAGAGCCAGGAAGATGATGAGAAGCGTTTCAGGCTCTGCTGGGTGCTGGGCCACAGGTCTCCAGTTCTCCTGCAGCCTCCTTCCCCTCCACACTGTCCCTGCCTAATTGCCCCCCCATCCTCTGGAGCACCGGCAGCCCCAGCACCTCCTCCCAGTCAGTGCTGTCCATGACCCTGCAGCGGGGACAGGTAGTTATACCCCAGGAACAGAGAGGAGCAGGGCCTTGCCCAAGGTCACACAGCACGCACCTCTAGGATGCTGGGTCTCTGCTGCGGACAAAGTCAGACTCCCGGTGGGGCACAGTGGCTCACACCTGTAATCCCAGCACTTTGGGAGACCAAGGCAGGCAGATCACTTGCAGTCAGGAGTTCGAGACCAGCCTGGCCGACATGATGAAACCCTATCTCTACTAAAAATACAAAAATTAGCCAGGCATGGTGGTGGGTGCCTGTAATCCCAGCTACTTGGGAGGCTGAGGCAGGAGAATTGCTTGAATCCAGGAGGCAGAGGTTGCAGCGAGCCAAGATCACACCACGGCACCCCAGCCTGGGCAACAGAGTGAAACTCTATCTCAAAAAAAAAAAAAATCAGACTCTTCTGCCCAAAGTGGAGGAGCAGAGTCCTGTCCTGTCCCCCACTGCCTAGGTGGGGAGACGAAGGCTGATGCTTGCAGTCAGTCCTGGCCTCCCAACACATGGTTCCTGTGCCCGCTGGAGCCTAGAGCAGAGCTGCCTCCCTGCCCGCTATCCTCTGGCCTGTGGGGTACCAGGGATGTTGGGAGGGTGTCTTGGTCCATTTGTGCCCTAACGACAAATTTCTGGGGCTGGGTAATTTCTAAAGAGCAGAGATTTATTTCTCAAAGCTCTGGAGGCAGGAAGTCCAAGGTCTAGGCACCGAGTCTGATCGGGGGAGGGACTTCCTGCTGCGCCCTCCCATGGCAGAAGGCAGAGGGCAGGGCAGGGGCGCTGTGTGGAGCCTCGTTCAGGGCCTTGGGCCCACAGGAGAGCAGCCTCACGGACTCATCACCTCTCAGTCCTGGGTTTTGGAGGGGTCACATTTGTACCATAGCAGACGTGGAGAGGGCAAGGCCAGGTGGTGGGCTGTGGGGTGTCCCCACAACAGCCCCTTTCACAGGGAACTCGGGACACTCCAGCGACCCTTGGCTTCACTCTGGGTGATGTTGTGCCGGTGTGTCCCGCTCTCTGGCCCCTTGGCGGAGGGGTTGCTGGGCAGTGCCCTGGCCCTTGAATCTGGCTGGTGCCTACCCTACCTGAGAAATTTCATGCCTCCAAAGTCCACACCTGGCACAGTAGGTTGGAGCTCAGGGACCACCACAGGCCTCCAACTCCAGACGCCCTTGTGGAGTGGCCTCTACCTGGACTGCTCTTCCCGGTCAAAGAGTAGTCTGGAGCCCCGGACCCTGGGAGGAGCCGGCCTGGGGCTGCCACAGTTATCCGACAGCATCAGTGGATACAAATGCCCATCATGTCAGTGTCTCCTGGGACTGCCAGGGGCTGCCAGGAACTGGGCCCCGGGATGCCAGCCTCTGCACACACTCCCTCTCTGGCAGTCTGGCTGTGCCCTTCTGGCCCCACTGCCCTAGGCTTACTGCTCAGCACCTCGAGCCCCTGCGTCAGCAGCAGGGCCAGGGATTAACCCTGGGGGAGCAGCTGTGGCCCAGACTGCCCAGGGCTGGGCGGGAGCCCGGTAGGGGATGTGCCTGTGGGAAGGAGTTGACCTTCTAGCTGTGGGCCAGCCCCGGACAGCCAGTGGGCCAGTGGGAGGCAGAGGCCAGAGGGTGGGAGGCCATGGCGGCTCCCGGTGTCTGAGATCACTGGCTGCCCCTTAGGCAGAGGCCGGAGAGCCAGTTGGGGCTGTCGCCTCCTTGGTCACAGCCCCTCCCGGACAGCCTCTCAGCTGAAGGCAGGGCTGTGCTGCCGGGTGTGGACCCTGCGGATGGGTGACTGGCACAGACCCCCTTCCACACAGACCCCGGCTTGCTGTGTTTTCTCTCGGGGAGGAAACAGTGCCCTCTGCCGGACTCTTCAGGGATTGCAGGTGCCCCTGACCCAGAAAGTAGCTTCTTCCCGGATCAGCCCAGAAGCAGGGCAGCCAGAGGCCCGCCAGGCGTGGATCTGGGCAGTGACGGCGTGTGTGAGCCACAGGCACTGTGTGACCTATGGGATGGCAGCGGGGCCAGGATCAGAGGATCCCAGAGGGCCTCTGGAAGGCGGGGTGCAGTGGCCCTGCAGGAAGGTGAGATGCAAATTTCAGAGGAACGGAGGGACGTGGAGGAAGCAAGGGACCCCTGGCAGGGGCTGGGGTGGGGCCCGGGGCAGCAAGGGGCCAGCAGGGCTGGGGGAGCCGCATTTCCTTGGGGCTCCCGAAGGCCCCAGTTTCACTGGGACAGGGGCCTGGGTCCAACTCCTGGGGAGGTGGATTCTTGGGGAGAGCCCAGGAAATGCAGGGAAGGGCAGGCGTTAGAGGTCGCGCCACAGGACGGGCTAGGTGGACAGGGCCCCGGCGCTGGGCAGGGGCTCCCTGAGGCCTCATGGGGGACAGGGAGGAGGGCCTGTGCAGCCTGTTTTCTTCCTCCTCACCTTTCTGTCCTTGTTCCCAGGGACAGCTCAGAAAAGCTCGCCTCTCCTTCCATACCTCCAATGGCCCCCCTCGCATACCTTCTGCTGTCCCCTCCCATGGCCACCCCAGGTCCCTGTCATTGCCCAGAACGCCCCACCCTCAAATCTTCCCACCTTCCTCTGGCTCCCCACTTCCCCCAGGGAGACCACAGTGCCCAAGCACGGACCCCTCAGTGTCAACGGGAAGGTTGTTCTTTCCTGGGCTCGCACCAGGCTAATTCCTCTGGGGGGCTGGAGTGCCAGGCACAGGGCAGGCACTGTGTTTCCTACATGACGTGCAGGATGAATGGAGGCCATGGCTGCAGGGACAGATGCTGGGAGGGCACACCTGAGGGCCTGCAGCAAGTGTGGAACATGGACGTGTATGGCCAACAGAGGCCTGAAGCCCAGAGCTGGAGCCTAATAACTGATGCTTCTTTCTGGCAGCTTGGACAGGAGGACCAGACCCGGCCCTGGCTCCTACTCTACTCCAACCCCAGGCACGCACTGAGCCCTGGCCCCGTCCCCTGTGGACCGTGTGGAGGGTGAGACCACGGGATGGGTGTCCGCAGGTGTGTGCTTTGCTCTTAACCCAGAGAAGCCAAGAGCTGTCTTCCTGCCTCCTCCCCCTTGGTGACTCAGTGCCGTCCCTGGCCACACTCCTCTCCTCTCGCCCCCACCACAGCTCCACACTGACTGAGGGTGCAGGTCCTCTGGGTGACAGGCAGCGGTCCTGGGGGTGGACGGGGGAGCTGACTCATCGTAGTGGGAGGAGAAGTGTCACAGCTGAAGTCCCCCAAGTTTGGACCCCCCGCCTGCTCTGGGAGAGCACCCAGGGCTACACCTTCTCAGCCGTGGGGAGGTCCCCTGGGCACCAGAACAAAGACCCCTTTACTCCAGGCTCCACCCTCAGAGGCCATGGGTTCCTGGGCTTTGGTCTCTCTCAGTCACCAGCTAGTGCTAGTGGCCTCTTTACTACAGGGGTCAGGAGGCTGTCCTGAGACATGGCAACAGGGACTGGCAGGGTATTGGGAGGTCCCAGGGTGGGATGGCCCCAGAATGCCCTGCTGGCAGTGGCCCTCAGGGGATGCAAACTTCTGCCTTGCCCTGTATCCATTCAGACAGCCCCTGCCTCAAGGGGCCCAGTGGGGACACTGGCTGAACCTAGGACTGGGACCTTGCAGAGAAGAGGCACAGATCTTCCCTCTCCCACGAGTTACTGGAGCTGGCCCATGGTCCCGGATGGGGCAGGTTCCTGGTGTTGAAGGGGGAGGGGCCAAGATGCTGGATGGGGCGGGGCCATGGTGCTGGATGAGGTGGCCCCTCTCCCGGCAGCCTCAGCAGCAGCCTCCTCCTTCCAGTGCCCTCTAGGATGCTGTCCGACACTACACCATGGTGCTACCTCCTCCGGCATCACGATTCTGCCTCACCAGCACCACAGCCTTGCCTACAGGGCCATGGCCCCAGACAGTGGCCACTGCCTCACTGGCTGTGAGTGTGCGCGGGGCCTCCTTCATCACACTCGGAGAAGAGGGACCCTGGGCTTCACTGGATGAAACTGGCAAGGGGTGGGGGTGGGCAGACCACCAGAGAGCGGTGACCCTCACTGTACCTCATCCCTGTGGTGCCCCCCGACAAGCCTCTGAAGGGAGGCCCCATCCTTCCCATTTTCCGTGAGAAGCCTGAGTGAGCAAGGAGCGGAGGCGACCCTGACCCCAGAGCGAGATGGCTGTGTCTCCCCGCCCTCCCTGCATTCCCCTTTCGCTCACAGTTTCCTGGGGCATTTGCCCTGGGGCCACCAGAGGAGAGGGGTCCGGCCCTCAGACTGTCCAGAAACACCTGGAGGGGTGGGCCCCTGCCACCTGCCCCTTGCCCACACAGCGCAGGGCTGTTGCCTGACAGCTCCAGCAGTCCCGCGGCCCTGGACGAGCTCTGTCCAAGGTGCTGAAGGAGAAGCGAGGCCCCCTGGGCGGTTTTGCTGCTCACTGATGTCCCCGCAAGGGCCAGGAAGGGTCAGGAATGACTTGGGTCTGAGAGTGCCCCTGGGCCCTCCGGGGAGCTGTCGTGTGTGTGTGTGTGTGTGTCCCAGTCGACAACCAGTGAGGAACTGAGGCCTCTGCCAGGCTCTGTGTGAATAAGCTTAGAAGCAGACGCCTCCTCAGTGGAACCCTCAGATGACCCAGCCCAGCTGGCACCTCCACTGTAGCTCAGAGCCACCCTGAGCTGAGCCCCTTATGAGTTCCTGATTACAGAAACCAAGAGAGAGTACAAACCGTTCCTGCTGTCTGGCACTCCTCGGTTCTGGGAAATTTGTTGCACTGACTGGCATGGGATTGGGTAAGCTGCCCTCCACCTCCAGGGGCATTCACTCAGTGGTTTCATGCCCCAGAGCCCCCAGTGAGACCAACTGAAACTGGCTTCTAGCTACGAACAAAGCCTTGCCCAGCTCTTTCCCCTCACAGTCCTGCTTCTCTTGAGAGACTCCCTTAGCAAAGCTCTTGAACAAAAGGCCTCATTGTATGCTCTCCTTCCAGGGAGTCTGACCTGAGACAGTGGCTGTTCTCAGCAGGGCTGACCATCACTCTGCAGGATCCTGGGTGATGAGAGTGGCCTCCCTCTGGAGACTGCCTCTGAAATGGTTCTGAAAGATGATTCCTCGTGGGTCTCTCATGTTTCTGCACATGGCCAAGTTTGTTCTTCTCAGGGCTGGACCCAGCACTCCCCTCGCAGGAATGGAAGTGGGGTGGGGGTGGGGGTGGGGGATGAGTAGAATCAAGCCATCGAGCCGGATCCTGAGCAGAATAAACATGGTCAACAAGGTTGAAGACCCAGGCCCTCCACCCTTGTTCTGCCAGAGCAAGAGGTGGGCTTTTCTTGAGAGGAGGCTGGGAGAGCAAGTGTGGGGAGAGGTGGAGAAGGGGACTTGCCTACCAACTGGGATCACAGCTGGAATCAGGGGCCCTGGGTCCCTGCCCTCACCAGGCTGGGAGCACCGACGCCAGCAGTGGGTGGGAGTCCTGGGTGCTAGAGGCACTGGAAGGAGGCTACAGTTGGTGAAGCCCCTTTGGGGCACCCACCTAGACTCCTGTCTTCTTCTCTGTGAGGTGGCTGGCAGGCCCCTGCCCAGCTCTCCCTTCCCTGGTGTCCCAGTTCTCAGGGTGTTTGTGCCTCCCTGAGGGTGAGCCATCCCTGGACCCCTGCAGCTCTCAGCACTTCTTATCTCTAGCAAAGGCCACCTGCAAACAAACCAGAAACTCCTCAATGTCAGGGTGTGACGAATCACCTATGGACTTCCCCAATGCCCCCATCACCAAAGGAAGTCTCCAATAAAGCACTGTTGAACAAAAAAAGAAATCAACATGAGGGCTCCTTGCTAAGCAAACTAGGAGTGAGCAAGGAATCCGACTCACTAGCTGAGGGTGTGTCAGGGGAGCTTGACTCCCTGGGACCTCACACCTTAGAGTCATCCCATCTCTAATCCCAGGGATGTATTCCTTCCAGAGCCTTTTGACCCTTGCCTGGACAGAGAGGAAAGGGACAAAGTCTTCCAGGCTTGCACAGCTGCCCACTGGCCCATCACCTCCCCATCCACTCCTCAGGAGCCACTCAGGTTTTGTCCTGAGACAATGGTGTTATAAAGAAGGTCATGAGAATGACAGTGGTAATAATGGTGATAATCATGATAGTGGTGGTGAACTCATGAGGATGATGGTGATGATTGTGATGGTGATGCTGCTGCTGCTAATAATAATGGTGTTGATATCACTATCAGTGATAGTGATAGTAATGATGGTGATGATGACGGTGATAGTGATGATGATGGTGATAATGGTGATGATGATGATAGTGGTGGTAGTGTTGGTGGTGATGGTGATGATAGTAATGGTGATGGTTATGATGGTGAAGACAATGATATTATCCATCATAGTGTTAATGATGAGGTGGTGATGGTGATGATGATAATGATGATGATGATGGTTGTGATGGTGAAGACAACGATTATATTATTATCCATCATGGTGTTGATGATGATGATGGTGATGGTGATGGTGGTGATGATGATGGTGATAGCGATGATGAAGATTATGATGGTGATGGTGATGATGATGATGGTGATAGTGATAATGGTGAAGATAATGATGGTCATAGTGGTGATAATGATGGTGATGGTGGTGATGGTGATATCACTATCAATAATAATGATAGCAATGATTATGATAATGGTGATGCTGATGCTCATATGACGGTAATAGTTATGATGGTGAAGACAATGATGATATCATTATCTGAGATAGTGATGACGATGGTGAGAGTAATGACAGTAATAACCATCATGGTGATGTCAAAGGTGGTAGGTTGGGGGTGGTAATGAGGGCATTTGTGTCAGTGTTGGAATTGGTGGTGGTGGTGACATTTGGTTTTGGTGGAGGCAATGAGGGTGTTGGCCAGGTGGGTGTTATGGGTGATAATGATGGTAGTGACGATTGACTGTCAGGCTCTGAGGCCACAAGTGGACTGACAGCTCTTCCTAAAACTGGCTTAGCTGACTGTCCACAGATTTAGACCATGCCTTCTTCAAGCCCCTATCCCTGTTGTAGGCTGGCAGGGGACATTCCCTTTAGTCTCTGAAAGGCTGCCTTCCATGGAGGCTGTGGAATGGACTCAGGCCCCTCCCTATCAGCCCAGAAAGAGAGACCAGGGCTGGGGGCCGATATGACCCCTTGCCAAAGCAGTTTTCATCTCTTTGGCCTCTTGTAGGCATTTGTGGGAGAGAGAGTGTTGTTTTCTCCTGAGCCAGGATGGATTGAAGATGACAACCCCACTCCTGAATGTTCCACTTGTCCTCAGATTGTACCCTGGGCAGGTGACATGGCTTAATGTTCCCAGTGTTCATTGAAGAGACCTGAGGCCAGAGAGGGAAAGTGACCAGGTTGAGCTCAAAGCTGAGTCCCTGCTCCTGAGACCTCCCTTCCCCAGGGACCTCTCTGTCTGGGGCAAACCCACCTTGTGTGGTAGGCTCTTCCCTAATTGAGGAGTCACACTCCTGGATTCTGTGCCCAATTCTGTCCCCTCATCTCTGGGAGCCCCTCCCTGCCTCAGCAGGCTCACCTGTAAGGGGGAGGGGGTCCGATGCCTGTACAGTGCTTCTGCACGATGCCTTTTCTTGGTGGGTCTAGCCAAACCTGAAGAAAGGAGGGTGGGAGAGAAGGAGAGAGGGGGAGAAGGAGTCAGAAAAAAGTCTAATGAGTCATTGGTTCAGCTGGGAGGTGGCTTGAGCTTCCAAGCAGTTAGTCGCAGAGAACGAGATTCTGTGCCAGTCTCCAGAAGGACGGCATCTGCCCCTCCCATTGATGAATAAAGCCATGCAGTAATGTCCCTTGGCACTGTCCATAAGCATGCCACTCTGCTGACTAATTCTTTTTAATTAGAAACAAGAAGGGCAAAAAGCGTTGTCCTTGGGAAGCTTGACAAGTGTGGGTTTCAGAGGCTGAGCTGCTGCTGGCCACCACTGCTCCTGGACTCGGGTTCCCTTACCACCCTGGAAGTAGAGCTCAGCCAGGGCTAAGTCTCAGATTCAGGCTGGGTGGTTCTGGGTCCCCCTAACTTGGCAAGAGGCTCAGCAAAGCAGCCTGGGAATGGAGCAGCTGCTGTTCTCACCCCTGGTGAGGTAGATGGGTATGACACCTGCACCTGCCCTCCAGCATGCTCACTGAGTATCCCCCATGGGGGCTGGGCCAGGTGCTGGTCATTCGGGCATGAGCAGGGCATGGTCTATGCCTTCAAGGTGCTCCAGGGCTGGTGGCACAATTAGCATTCAGGGGTGCCCCAGGTCTGTTGGAGTCCAGGGCAGGAAATGTGTCTCAGAGTCAGAGGGCATCCTCCATGCAGGAACTTGGAGCTGGCCCTTGGTGGACACACGAGGAGCCTCAGGAACAGGCATGGTCTACAGCACCCTTGAAGTGTTCCTCATGGCTCCCATAACCTCCTGCCACTCTGCCTGTGCCATGTGCCTGTCCTGGGCTAGGGGAGGCTTGAGGGCTGTGGCGTTTTCTCAACAGGAGACCCAGCCCAGGGCCAGTGCAAACCCACACCCAGTGATAATCATTGTAATAACAGTCGAACAGTGACATGGAGCAAGTGCTTTGTGTGTCAGGTTCTGCTCGACCTAATCCTTGCTGTCCGCCTGCCAGGTGGGCGCTGTCACCACTGCGATGATTACTGCAGCACAGGCGGGTTCTTGATTGTTGCTCAGCAACTTCGCACTGAGAGGATTGAGAGTCAGATGTCAGAACAGAAAATGGGTATTTCAGCAAACACTTTGAAATTCATCAGACCTCTCAGCACTGGTAACCACAGAAAGAGAAACTTCTGTTTTTAGTGACAGCTTGTTTGAAGAAACAGAAACAGGGGCTAGAAGCAAGTTTCCTCCAAGGCCAAGCTTGAAAAGCCTTCACTGTGGCGGGGTCTTCCACACCCAGCTCTGGGTGCAGGAGCTACTCACCAGCTGGGGTTTCATCTGATCTTTGAAACGAAGTGGAATCTCCCAGAGGCTTGGTGACAGCACACCATCATTCTGATCGCTGGCTCAGCCAAGCCATCCCATGAGTCATGCTCTCCTGGGAGACCCTCCACATGGCTGGGTGAGGAGATGGGGCTGCAGGGACTCGCAGCCTAACCCACTGCCTCTGGAAGGCTAGGCAGCCAATACGTGGTTTTCAGGAGTTCCCTATTACAGGAAACAAGGTCTGAATTGCGATATCCTGTCCTTTCTGTGCCTTAGGAAAGTGGATTGAAAAACTTGCCCACAGACACATAGCCAGTAATGACCATGACCGGAATCTGAACCCAATACTGTCTCCCTCAAAACCTTACCCTCATTAGTAAAATCTATTGTCAGCCAGAAAGCAACCTGGAGTTGGGGTGCTCATATAATGAAGGTGGTGGCAGTGAGGGGGAAGTGGCAAGCACTGTGGTGTGGTGATGGTGACTGAGATGTAGATGATGGGAATAACAGTGAGTAGTGGTGACAGTGCGGGGTCATGGTTATGAGGTGGTGACAGTGGGGGGTCACGGTTATGAGGTGGTGACAGTGGGGGGTCATGGTTATGAGGTGTGAGAGTGGGGGGTCATGGTTATGAGATGGTGACAGTGGGGGGTCACGGTTATGAAGTGTGAGAGTGGGAGGTCATGGTTATCAGGTGTGAGAGTGGGAGGTCATGGTTATGAGGTGGTGACAGTGGGAGGTCATGGTTATGAGGTGGTGACAGTGGGAGGTCATGGTTATCAGGTGTGAGAGTGTGAGGTCATGGTTATGAGGTGGTGACAGTGGGAGGTCATGGTTATGAGGTGGTGACAGTGGGGGGTCATGGTTATCAGGTGTGAGAGTGGGAGATCATGGTTATGGGATGGTGACAGTGGGAGGTCATGGTTATGAGGTGGTGACAGTGGGAGGTCGTGGTTATGAGGTGGTGACAGTGAGAGGTCATGGTTATGAGGTAGTGAGAGTGGGGGGTCATGGTTATGAGGAGGTGACAGTGGGGGGTCATGGTTATCAGGTGTGAGAATGGGAGTTCATGGCTATGGGGTGGTGACAGTGGGAGGTCAGGGTTATGGGTTGATGGCGGTGGACACAGTGGTGATGGAAATCATTGGTGGTGCTGGCTGTGACAGTTGCATTGATGGAGAGTTGAAGTGGTGGTTTTGCTGGTGGTGGTAGGACTACCTGGGGTAGTGGTGGAGAAAATGAGGTTGGTAGAGGTGGAGATGATGACACAAAGTTTACAGGTAAGATGGTGGGTGTGGTGGGGATGTAACGGAGTTCCTGGGTGGAAATGTTGGTGACAAGAATGAAGGTGGGGTGGTGCTCACGGTTTGGGGTAGTATGGAGAGTGTGGTTATGATGGCTGCGGTGGAAGGGGCTGTGGTGGGGTGGTGGTGATGGGAGGCCATGGTGATGATGGTAGTTGGGATGGTGGTGATGGTGCTGATGGCAATTAAGATGATAATGGTGGTGATAGTGCCAGGAGGCCACATTGTTGATGGCAGTTGAGGGGATGATGGTGGTGGTAGTGGTGATAGTTGTGGTGGTGGGAGAGTTGGTGGTTTTGATGGTGGTGATGCAGGTGATGACTGGCAGTGGGGTGGGATGAAGTGGTTGTGATAATAATTATGGCAACTCGTAAATGGGACATTCAGGTCCGAGCCTGAGCCACTCGTGGGAGAGCGGTGGGCCTTGGTGAGCACGCCTCGGGGTGAGAAAGGCATGTAGGGGTCTGGCCCGTCCCTCCCGTGGCCAGTCGCAGCTCCTGGGAGATTCAGGGCTCCTGGAGCAGCTCCTGCTTATGAAAATCGGGCGACAGTGCACTCTCCAGTGGCTACGCACACACCTTAGCCTTCCGCCTCTGGCAAGGGCTCCTGAGACTGGACTGGGGGCCCTGGGCTCTCCGTGTCCCCATCCTGTGCTCTGGGGGACAGGCAATGCCTGGGCGCTGAGAAGCCGCTTGTCTGCCCCAATTGCCCATCTCACTTCCTTCTCTCTGTCAGTCTCTGGGTCTCTGTCCCGCACATGGAAAACCTGACTTCCCAAGGCCGAGCTTAGTGTCTGGGGGAGCCTGACCTCCACCGCGAGGGTTTCCAGATCTCCCAGGCCTGCACAGACCCTGGAATGGGGCATCTCAGATCTGAGGGAGACTGTGGGTGGCAGGCAGGCTCTGAGGAAAGCCTCAGTGCTCTAGGAAGGAGGAGCTCCCTGGGATGAGGGGCGGGGCTGTCAGGGTAGGGGAGGCCTGGGTGGAAACCATGACGCTCAGGTGCTTGTTCTCAGCTCCCCCAGGCAGGGAGGACAGGAGGAGGGCTGAGGCTTTAGTCCTGGAGGTTTTGGAAAGGAAAGGGGTGCATTCAGGTGGGGTTCAGTCTCCAGGAGTGGGTCTGGGGCCTGCAGAGGCTTCTGGGGGGTGTGGAGAGGCCCACATTTCTGGAGCTCAGTGGGGCATGCTTGTGGGGTGGGGTGCAGATCCAAGGGTGGAGCTGGAGGGGTGTGCACCCCTCTGACCCCGTGACTTCTCCCTGACCACCAGCTCTGGGGACAGGGTGTCTGTGGCAGTGAGACAACTGCCCCCATATTGGCCCTCACCTGCTCCCCCTGTCCTCTTGGGGTCCATAGTCTGTGGACACAGCCTCCATCTGGACGCCCTGAAAGGGCCTGGCCGCCCCTCTCCACTCCTCTTTCTGGCGTGAGGAGCACGGCCACTGTCCTTAGGGAGGGCCAAGGGCTGGAGCCAGAGAGGGACAGAAAGGGTTAGAGACTGACAGAGGGGGACAGAGCGGGACAGAGAGGCATGACAAAGACGAGGCAGGGGCAGGGAGATACAGGGGTGGGTGGGGGCGGTAGGTAGAGCGATGGAGAGAGGGACCACTGAAAGGGAGTCAGGGATGGCGGGAGACCGTGTGAGGCGGGGCACGGCCAGCAGGTGGCGTGCAGGCCTCAAAGGAGTCCGCTCAGCCCCGGACCCAGGACGGAGGGAAGGCTGGCAGGACCTGGCCCAGGAGAACAGCCTGAGCTGCCAGAGTCCGGGGAGCCTGAGGACAGCCTGGGGTCCCAGAGCCCTTCCTGCAGACACCTGCACATGGGTCCAGGCTTGCCAGCTGTGAGCAGAGCAGCCCCTGCCTGGCTCAGTGCCCTGACCCAGCCTGAACTCACAGCCCACCTTCCTCTGCTGCCCCTGAGGCACCCTGCTCTTCTCTTGGGCAGGCCACACCCTCAGGCGCTGCCCCTCCACTGGGATCTGATCCCCAGTCTGACTTGGCCCAGGAAGGAATAAATGCATTTTTAGAGGACTCTGTGACATTGGAGTTTCATAGCCCCTGGAGTGGGGAGCAGAGGGCAGGCTTGGTGCACCCCCTCCTCTGTGATCTCAGCAATTCCTGACCCTCCGGGGCCTCAGAGTTCACTGACTTGGGAGAGGGAAAAAAGGAGAGGAGAAGGCCCCTCCCCGTCCCCTTTCCGGGGACAGTGAGAGAAGCCCGGTGGCCATGGCAGGTGCTGACCCCAGCCTGACCTTCCCTGACCCACCCACCACCAGGCTGCTCAGAGGCTCAGCGCCAGCGTGCAGTGATCAGGCGGTGTCAGAGAGATGGATGTGCTTCTGCCAGCCACCTCTCCACCTCTGGGCTCCCCCAGCCCACCCAGGGCTCTGCAGCCCCCTCATCCTGCCATGCCCTCCCAGGACCCAGGTCTGCCACTGGATGCACCTTAGGACCAAGATGCAACAGAGGGACATGGGCTCACGTGGGAGCAAGACGCACCGGCCCTGGTCCTGCCCACGCAGACCGCCCAGGCTTCTCACCAGTTGAGCCTCCCCAGCTGGCTGCCCCATGGTCAGCTCAGAGGGGCTCCTGAGGACCCCGACCTGGCTCTTGGGAGCAGCAGATGGCAGCAGGCTGAGGACTGGTGGCCTCAGGGCCAGGAGCGCCTGGGTACAAATCACAGCTCAGTCATTCACTATGGCCCGGCTTGCCAGGCACACCCCTTGCCATCTCTGTGCCTCAATTTCCTCATCTGTAAAGTGAGGTGACACCGATCGCCCTCCCAGCTATTCTGAGACTCAGCAAGATGGCCGGTGTACAGCAGGGCCCTCCTTTTCTCACCACAGGACCTCTGCTGCCACCTGCTTTTCCAGAAACACACAGCACAGTGGGCTCCCCACCCCCACCCTGGGATCAGGAAGGAGACTCTGGTAGGAGGGACCAGTGGCATAATGGCTGGGGTCCAGCACAAAGTGAAAACAGAGGCCCTTTGTCCAAAAATGAATCAAAATTGCACAGTGCTAAACCCAGCACAGTCCTTCTGAGCTCAGGGACCAGCGTGACCACCCAAGCCGCCAGCCCTGTGTCCCAACACACTCCCCACTGCTGAGCCTCACGAGTGAGCTGGGGGTGCCCCAGGCAGATGTGGGCACCCATGGTGTCTGGGGACGTGGTGCTGGGACCTCCCGAAAAGGAGGCTCTGCCCTCTGGGTCTCAGCATCTCCCTCATCTCCCAGGGTAGGCAAGACCATGCAGAGAAGCTGACTCAGCTCCCAGAACCTGCTGGTGCTCAGTAGGCAATGACTGTCCCCTCTGTGCGCCCCAAGCCATGTCCACCACAGAGCCGGCTCGCTCCGCCTCGGGAAGGGTCCCTGGGAATTTGTGGGAGCCTGAAGGGCCACTGGGCAGGGCCAGGACCTCTTGGGAGAGGGGTGTCTCCCCCCGCCCTCTGCTGCCTGCACCCCTCCTGTGCAGCCATGCCCTCGCGGGGCCCAGTGCCCGGGAGCAGGGATGGTGATGTTAAATCCCGGGAGCCTAGCAGCTTGCAGTGTCATACCGGAGCCAAGGCAGGGCTGCGTGACTCTTGGCCCCTGACCTCCCAGCCGGGGGCTCAGGTCATCCACTCCTAGTAGGGCTGGGGCTGGGCAGGGGTCCCTTCAGGCCAGCACCTCAGAGAGCGGGCGGGCGGGCGGGTGGTGCAGAGTCTGCATGCGTGAGGAGCTCCTGGCGGCGTCACAGCTGCGCTATTCTCAGTCTCTCTCCTTTTATGGCTCCGGAAGTGAGCTGGGGATGCTGGCAGCCTGGCTGGCACTGGGGAGAGATTTAAATGGAGATGCAGAGAACAGCAGGAAAGCGCAGCCATCAGGGTGGGGGCAGCGTGCCGTCTTGGACGCCACCCCCTCCCTGGCACGGGCATCCTGAACCCCCAGCTCTGGGGGTGTCTGGCTTGGCCAGCTGGCAGTGAATCCTTCGTCCTGATTTTGGGGCAGCCACCCTCGGGGTTCCTGCAGCACAATCTGGGCCAGGTGGGCGTCCAGGGAGGTGTGGGTGGGCACACAGCCTGGCTGGGGACCCAGTGTAGGGGAGCGCCAGGCTCCAATCCCCCCAGGCCGGACTCCAGTGGCTCCTGGCAAGTCCTCCTCATGTCCCTCCCCGGCTCCATGCTGGCAAAACCCAACACAAGGGACCCCCAGCTCCTCCTTGGCTCCCCACACCACCCTCTTCACAAAGGCCCTTCCTCACCTACCCACTGGTGGCCTCACACACCTCGGGGGTCAGAGCATCTCCAATGGAGCCAGAACCATGTTCCATGTGCCCAGGGCAAGCTCAGGGCACATGCCAGTAGGTGTACAAGAGAAGGGTACCCTGGCCCACCCACTCACACACACACTCTCATACACTTACACACATGCACACACACACTCATACACTTACACACATGCACACACACACTCATACACTTACACACATGCACACACACTCTCATACACTTACACACATGCACACACACACACACAGACACGCAGGAAGACTCCATTTGTACTCAGGGGCTCCCATGGTAGCACACACACGGGAGGCCAAGGCACGCAGAAGACTCAATCGACGTGGCATGAGGAGGTCAGGAAGGCTTCCTGGAGGTGGCGGTGTTGGGCTCAGGTTCAGACAACACTTACAGCAAAGCTACTCTTCATGCTTAGGTGTTAACACTCAGACATTTGTCAGTTGAACAGGGGGTGGCGGGCAGTGGCGTGGACGGGGCATTCTGGGTGGAGGGAGGCTGGTGATCCAGGGCCCATGGGCTCCTCCTCACCCTCTGCCACACCACCCAAGCTGAGAAGGACCTCAGCCTCCACTCAGTCCAGTCTGTCCCCTGTGGACAAGGATGTGGGGCCAAAGAGGCTGAGTGACTTACATGAGGTCACACAGTGCCTCATGGAGATGCACAATGAGCGGTGCCTTGTTCTTCGTCCTGTGCTCAGACCAGGCTGGAGGAACCTGCTGTGAAGCACCTCCTGGACCCAGCCCCGCCTGCTGTTCCCGCCAGCACACCTGTCTCCCGTGTGCACCCAGGATCTGCTCCCGCAGTGCCCAGATGGCCCTCCTCCCATGTGCCAGTGTGGGCAGTGCCAGTCAGAGGGGCCAGTCTGACCCCCCAGCAAGAGCGCCCGGAAGGAAAGAGCTGTGGGTGTTCTTTGCAGAGCTCTGAGCGGGGCGACTTGCTGGTGCTGATGGATGGCAAAGCCTGGGGGGGGCAAGGTGATGCCCACCCCTTATTTTATGGGGTGCTCTGCACCTCCTTGTACTCCACCCCCTCCCAGAGTCATGCCTCTGCCTGGCTTAGTACCTGCCAAGCCTGTCTCGGGAACTTTTGTTGACGGAATCACCCACCGACTGGGCAGGGCAGAGCTGGAGCTTCCTCGGAGCACTTCCTCGGCGAGGAAACCGAGGCCAGAGAGGGCATGGGGGCTTAGGGGACCCACCTACAGTCACACAGGAAGTGAACGTGCTCATGGGACACGTCTGGGAGGCTGGAGTCTCTCCAAGACCCCAGAGACCCCAGACACACTTCCTGTCCTGGCTCTGGCCTTCCTTGCTGTGTGGCTCAGGCTAATCCCCGGCCCTCTCTGGACCTCGATTTCCCCTTCCGTGCATGGCTGGGGTGGCGGTGGTGAGGAGCGCACGTCCCTTCTCTGCCAATGGTCAGTGGAGGCCTGGGCTCTCGTGACCCCACCGGCCCCAAGGGGACGCCTGTGCAGCTGGGCCAGGCTGACTGGAAAAATACAGAACTTTCCTTGGAGGCTGGACCGGGAGGCGCTGAGGCAGGAGGCAGGAAGGAGGAAGGAGGAGGGAGGAGGGTCTGGTGTGTGGGGGCCCGGAACGAACAGGCTGCCTGTTCCAGGGACAAGGACGCAGCAGCACAGCGCCTGCCAACAGGAGAAGAGGAAGGAAGGAGCGGGGTGGGGGAGTGGGGTTGGGGGGGATCAGAAAGAAAATGTTCCCGTAGCCCCAGGGGGCTGGGGAGGTTGCAGAAGGAGAGGGGCTAGGAGGCCCCTGGGCCCACCCATCCTGCACCCATCTCCAACTGGCCCCCAGGCCATCAGCTTCCATCTTCTGCGCCAGTGCCAGAGCCAGCCCACTCCTCGGGTCCCCTCCCATCCCTCAGGGTCTTTCCCGGCCCTTGGTGCCACCTTGGGAACACCAAGCGCGGTTCCCATCCCTGATAGGGGTCTCCCAAGACCCCTGCCCATTCCACCCTGGTCCCCTCCAGGGCTCTTGCAGAGGCTGTCTGGCTGCAGCAGCTGGGAGTTAGGCAGGTGGGTTGATGGATGAGGACCTCACCTCTGTCACTTGCCCACTCAGCAGCCTGGGGTAGGTCCTCCCACCCCTAAGGACCCCTGTGGAAGCTGAGGCGAGAGCATCTACCTGGGTGGCCAAGCAGGAGCAGCTGCGCCCCGGCCTCTCCTCTGCCCCTCTACTTTCCACCTCAGTCCTTTCTGCCTCCTTGGTCTTTTCCCCAGCTCTGCCCTAACCTGCTGTGTACCACCCCCCGCCCATGCTTTGGAGGTGGACTGGGACCCTTACCCCCAGCTCTGCTGTCTGCCTACCCTGGCCCGTCCCCACTGCAGGTGGCCCTCAGGATGAAGACAGCAGGGCACAGGTGTCCTCCCAGCTGCCTGGACCCAGATCTCCCAGCTGGACCCAGATCTCCCGCAATTAGTCACCAGGTCTGTGCTGCCACCTCAGGAGTGACACCAGGGGCGGGCGCTGGCCAGATCTCGGAGGACAGAGGAGGTGGGCAGGGCGAGGAAGTCCCCAGAACCTTTCCTGAGGAGCTGAGGGCGGGACCCCCCTGACCACTTCTCAGGCTCCAGAGTGGCACTGATGAGAGGCTCCAGCAGGAACAGCTAGGAGAAACCTCACCAGACGGGGTGACAAGAGGCCAGGGACGAGGCTCCTGGAGCCCCGGAGCTCCAGCCAGCCCTCAAGGCCTTGGTATTGCCACCCACTTTATGGATGGAAAACTGAGGCTCCAGTGTTTCCTGACTAGAAAGGAATGGAACAGGAACCATTCTAGCCCCAGACCCTTGCCAGTGCCTGCTCTGGGCCAGGCCCTGCTTACGCTCAGGTGTTCACCTGTGGGCACCACCTGTAGAGTGGTGCAGGGACTCAGCCAGGCCAGGCAGCTGGGACAGACTTGCCCTGTGCCTGTGAGGAGGAGGCAACATGAGAAGAGGACACGTGGACCCGGGAGCCCAGCGAGGTTGGAGGTCAGCAGCTCCTGTAGCCTGTGGAGCCCTGGGCTGGACAGCAAGGGACACCCGGTGTGAGCAGGTGGCTGAGAGACTGGCCCCCAGGTCTGGCCATGCAGCCTGGCCCAGCAGTGGGCACCCAGAGGGCATAGGACAGCCTGTTTCTTCTCCTCCAGTCCCACCGGGCAGTGGGTGGTGACAGATAAGGCCACAAGGCTGGTGAGTGGTCACATGTGGGGGGCGGGTGCCCGAACCAACCCCTAGGACTGCCGCATTCCTTCCCTGCTGCCAGCTCCTCACTCCACACAGCCCACACGGAAGGACAGCAGGAGCCCTGCAATGTGTGCAAAGGGTGGGGTGGGCAGGTGTGTGCGGCCAGCAGTGGGTAGGTGAGGAAGGGCCTTTATGAAGACGGTGGTGTTGGGGGCTAAGGCAGAGTTGGGGGCAATCTGGGTTCTTTCCAAAGAGGACAGAGCCTGGAGGCAGGGGAGATGGGGGAGCTGTGTGCCTCTGCGTGTGCTCATGTGTGTGCGCATGTGTGTGAGTGGGGGTGGGCGTGAGCTCTGGCCTGAAGGGGCCTGTGTTTGCCTCTCCCTGCTGAGCTGCACTAACTCCCGGCACCCGAGCTCAGCAGGGCCAACCTGGGGGAGCAGCAGGATGCCCAAGGTCAGCATCTGCCCTGTGAACGCTCCTGGTAATCCAGAAATGCCCTGCCGGAGTGGGTCAGCCGGGGCTGAGACAGTCTGAGGCCGCAGGGAGAGAGCCGACTCCCTTAGCTCTGATCAGGCAGGAGCAGAGGCGGCTGGGCACCCCAGAAGGAGAAGGGAGGCCAGGGCACAGGGTGGCCCCTGCCTTTCAGAGCAGGTACCCCCACACCTCTGGGGACCTAGGTGGCAGGGGCTCAGGAACCAGCACTAAGAGGTCCTTTGAGGCTGTTGTGAGCCTGGTGGAGATCTCAACCGTGAAGAGAACCTGGGGATCACGGGCTACCTCACACTGCCCTGCAGGACCCTTTCTCTCAGGCAGGTGGGGCCTCAGAGCTGTCAGACCCGCCCAGCAGCAGACCAGGCTGGCTTTGAGAGTGTGGGTCCCCCAGGGGCTCCTGACCTCCTTGTGCAGGTTTAGCCTCCATCCCCTTCCCCTGTTGCTTCCCCCACCTGCACCTCTGAGCCATGCGGCTCCAGTGGCTGTCAGGGACTGGCAGGGAGTGCGGGTGGGCGGGAGAGAGGGGCAGGGCAGGCCCCTGTTGGGAGAGGCCCCCGCTCCAGGTGGATGGGAGCCAGCCCGGCCTCCTTTCCTCAGGCTGCAGTGCGGGGGTTTGGTGAGGGCTTCTGGGGCGATAATTGGGCAGCGATTAAGTGTTCCCGGCAGCTGCAGCTGTTGCCTGTCACCTGTCAGCTCAGGCCAGCATTCACAGCCTCTGCAGACCCTGCTGGAGAGGGTTGGGGAGGGGGGGATGGGGCTCTGCGTGGCATCCCCGACGCTGCCTGCCCTCGTGCCATCCAGGGCAGGCTCTGTGCTCTCCCACCGGTCTCAGCTTGGCCACTTCTGGCTTGTTGTTCAGCAGGTGACAGGGGTGGTGACGGGCCATGGGGCATTGAGGGGAGGACACCAGGATTCCTCACCAAGGGCCTGGCTCCTGCCCAGCCCTGCCTTGCTCACCGGGCCACCTTGGGCACTCACCCCTCTCCAGGCCTGGCTCCCTCCACACGGGTGAGGGAACTGAGGCAGTGGCACCACCTGCAACCTTGGCTCAGTCCTGCCTCCTTGTCAGCTTGCTGATGCCTCAGGTGGGGGTGTCAGCTGGAGGCCACTGCTGGCCAGAGGCCTAAGAGCTGTGCCCTGGCGGGGACGTCAGGGGCCTCACGGGCTTGTAAACCCTGGCGGGGCTGGCCTCCGATCAATGAAGTGCTGGTTCTCACAGGGACACACATACACGGTCAGTGCCCAGCACCCAGACAACACCTACAGGCTCAGACTGGCCCCAACCCAGACATGTGGACCTCGGTGACCGCCAGCTGCACTCACCCGAGGCTGCTGGCATCTGCCCGTCCCGCATGTGCCCACCCAGCTCCTCTCCCAGGGATTCCACAGTGGAGCAGTGGGAAGGTCCCTGTGCTGGAGGCTTCTCTGCCTGGCTCCCCGCTCCCAGCTCCGTGGTGCCCCTCCGCCCTCCCTTCTCTGTCCGCCCACTTACCTTTAATTAGAAATGCCAGGAGAGCCATTTTTGGGGAGTTTTTGACAGAAAGACATTCCCCCCAGGGGCGGAAGGAAGGAGGAGACAGACTGGCTCTGAGGCAGGGAGAGGTCTCCCTGGGAGAGCCAGTGGGGGGGCCTCAGAGGGTGGGCAGGGAGTGGGGATTCCAGCAAGTGGGTACCTGTGTGCCCTTGAGTGCCTGAATAAGACAGGGAGTATTAATAAGACAGGGGGAACTGAGGGCTGTGAGTGGGGGGTATGAGTGTGTGTGTGGGGGCTGTGAGTGAGGGCATGAGTGTGTGGGAGCTGTGAGTGAGGGCATGAGTGTGTGGGGTGGGGTTAGAGTGGGGGTATGAGTGTGTATGTGGGGGTGTGAGTGGGGATATGAGTGTGCAGCATATATGTGGCTGAGAGAGGGACAGGGCAGCTGGCAGCGGGGACAAGGTGTCCTGATTGTCAGCTATGATGTGCTCATGGCCCTCTGGCTGTGGGGAACGGTGTGTGTCACCCATGCCTGGGTAACATCAGAGGACCTGAGACCCATGCCTATCCAGCCAGCACTGGAGTAACTCAGGAAGGGCGTCCCTACCCCTGCCAGGTTGCCAGGGAGGCAGAAGGGGCCTCCCTCCCGAGGGAGTCTCGGCTTCCGGAGCCCCGCTCCTTATATGGAGCTTGGCTTCCCTCTGCCTCTCCTGATACACTGTGCTGCCAGCACCGCCCTCCTCCCTCCTCCCTGCTCTTGTCTCCCCCTCCCCCTCTCCTTTTCCTCCGTCCTCCTCCCTCCCTGTCTCCCTCTCTCCTCCCCTCTTCCATCTTCTTAGAAGTCTTGGAGCCTCTGGCCAGGTTCTTGATATAGCCAGGGGCTTCAGGGCCCAGTTCTCTTCACTGGAGGCTAATATTCCCTCCATGTCCTCCAAATCCCAGCCCCCCCAGGTAGCAGCTTCCAGATTTCCCTGGGAACACCGAAAAGTATTGGGCCTCACCAGAGACCTGGGTGTGGGGGCACAGGGCAACCCTGTCCAGTCACAGCCACACGGGTACGTGTCACCATGCACACCAACGCCAGGGTCAGGCAGAGAGAGCCTCGGCCTGGCTGTGTGTCCCTCACACAGAGCCCAAGACGTGGACTCGGGACCACCTGGGCAGGGGTGGTAGGAGTTCAAAGCCGCATCTAGGAGCTCACATGTGTGCGTGTAGAGTTGCTGAGTCCCTGGGCACAGGAGGCTGATCGGGAGGGTCCTTCCCGGGCTGAGCTGCACATCCTGCACAGCTGGGTGGACAGGGTCAGGGGTAGTGAGGACCCAGGAGAGCAGTGGCCAGCGCCAGCCCCCTCCAGCCCCGCAAAGAGGGAGGCGAGTGGAGAGGAGGAAGCCCACCTTGGGACCCTGGGAGGCAGGAGATGACAGCCCGCCCAGCACCCAGGAGGGGGCGTGGGAGGGGCTCCCAGTGCCAGGCTTCAGCCCCTCCGGTCCCCGCAGGCTGAATGAGCTCCGCCGCCCGGGGTGGGAGGTGCGGAGCGGAGGGATTAGTCATCCCAGCCCCTCCATGTGTGCAAGGGGTGGGACCTCCAGTACCTTCGCCGCCCAGGAGCCGAGTGGGCGCGGGGCGGGGCCTGCAGGGGCGCGGGCGGGGCGCTGGCGGGGAGCCTGCGGCTGGGCCAATGAGAAACGGGGCTCGGCGAGCCGGCCGCCCACGGGCCGCGCTGGCGGCATAAAGAGCCGGCGGCCGGGACTCAGCGCAGAGCTGGGGCGCCGCGTCCTCCCTCCGCAGCAGCAGAGCTGGACCTGCCTCTCCGGGCGCACTCCGCCAGCCCCGCCGCCGGCCCGCAGCGACAGACAGGCGCTCCCCGCAGCTCCGCACGGGACCCAGGCCGCCGGGCACCGCCGCCGGACCCCAGCGCCCTCCCTTCGTCCGCCCCGAGGAGTTTGTCGCCTGCCCGAGCACCTGCGCACAGATGGAGCTGGACCACCGGACCAGCGGCGGGCTCCACGCCTATCCCGGGCCGCGGGGCGGGCCCGCGGCCAAGCCCAACGTGATCCTGCAGATCGGGAAGTGCCGGGCGGAGATGCTAGAGCACGTGCGGCGGACGCACCGGCACCTGCTGACCGAGGTGTCCAAGCAGGTGGAGCGCGAGCTGAAGGGACTGCACCGGTCGGTGGGGAAGCTGGAGAGCAACCTGGACGGCTACGTGCCCACGAGCGACTCGCAGCGCTGGAAGAAGTCCATCAAGGCCTGCCTGTGCCGCTGCCAGGAGACCATCGCCAACCTGGAGCGCTGGGTCAAGCGTGAGATGCACGTGTGGCGCGAGGTGTTCTACCGCCTGGAGCGCTGGGCCGACCGCCTGGAGTCTACGGGTGGCAAGTACCCGGTGGGCAGCGAGCCGGCCCGCCACACCGTCTCCGTGGGCGTGGGGGGTCCTGAGAGCTACTGCCACGAGGCGGACGGCTACGACTACACCGTCAGCCCCTACGCCATCACCCCGCCCCCGGCCGCTGGCGAGCTGCCCGGACAGGAGCCCGCCGAGGCCCAGCAGTACCAGCCATGGGTCCCTGGTGAGGACGGGCAGCCCAGCCCTGGCGTGGACACACAGATCTTCGAGGACCCTCGAGAATTCCTGAGCCACCTGGAGGAGTACTTGCGGCAGGTGGGCGGCTCTGAGGAGTACTGGCTGTCCCAGATCCAGAACCACATGAATGGGCCGGCCAAGAAGTGGTGGGAGTTCAAGCAGGGCTCCGTAAAGAAC
Organism: Trachypithecus francoisi; assembly: GCF_009764315.1. Classification (NCBI taxonomy): domain Eukaryota; kingdom Metazoa; phylum Chordata; class Mammalia; order Primates; family Cercopithecidae; genus Trachypithecus; species Trachypithecus francoisi. The sequence goes on along the minus strand of NW_022681472.1, from coordinate 97,808,011 downwards.
TGGGTGGAGTTCAAGAAAGAGTTCCTGCAGTACAGCGAGGGCACGCTGTCCCGAGAGGCCATCCAGCGTGAGCTGGACCTGCCGCAGAAGCAGGGCGAGCCGCTGGACCAGTTCCTGTGGCGCAAGCGGGACCTGTACCAGACGCTCTACGTGGACGCGGATGAGGAGGAGATCATCCAGTACGTGGTGGGCACCCTGCAGCCCAAGCTCAAGCGTTTCCTGCGCCACCCGCTGCCCAAGACCCTGGAGCAGCTCATCCAGAGGGGCATGGAGGTGCAGGATGACCTGGAGCAGGCGGCGGAGCCTGCCGTCCCCCACGTCCCTGCGGAGGATGAGGCCGAGGCCCTCACGCCTGCCCCCAACAGCGAGTCCGTGGCCAGTGACCGGACCCAGCCCGAGTAGAGGGCATCCCAGAGCCCCCAGCCTGCCCACCACATCCAGCCTGTGGCTTTGCCCACCAATACTTTTGAGCTGGGGCTGACTCCTGCAGGGGAAGCCCTGGTCCAGCTGGGTGCCCCCTCGGGCTCTGGGAGGACTCTCACACACTCGTGTCATCCAGATGTGGGCACCACAGCCCAGCAGCAAAGAGCCCTCCCCCCTGCAGGGCTCCGCCCATCGCCCTCCCTCTGTCTGTCTTCCCCGGCCTGGACCCCACCCTCCACACTCTCAGGCCATCACAGAACACCCCAGCTTCCTCATTCTGCTACAATGCCCAGGCCCTCTGGACATCCAGAAAACCAAGTGTCCGGATAGCAGGGGCCAGCGGCCACCAAGCTCATGGGACACCCCAGAGCAGAAGCTAGGGCAGAGCCAATGCTAAGGGAGCCTCGACTTCCGGCGCTGCCGCCCTCTCCCAGCATCTGCAGAGCCAGCTGACGCCCTCCCTGCCTCCCAGGGCAGCTGGCCAGCCTCGGGCAGCACGGCCCCCTCCCCCTCCTCCCAGGGGAGAGCAGAAGTCGCAGACGCAGCAGCAGCAGACCTGATGTCCCAGTGCTTCCTGGCCCCTCAGGTGAGCCCCTGCCCCAAGGCAACACCCACTGTGGGGCATCTGAGAGCTAGTGGGACCCGGAGGCTGTTTTTGAGGAGAGCCCACTGAGGCTCGGGCCCCCAGCAAGTTAGCCGAAGGGATGGGGTGGGGGTGGCATCATGGAAGGGGGCATCAGGGAGAGTGGGCCAGGTGGGAGGCAGGGGCAGTTTGCTGAGCCAGCTCTCACATGGACCCGTGCTTTCTCTCCCCAGCTCCAGTGATTCACGCCCGCCTGGAGAAGAATCAGAGCTCAGCTCGTGACTCACCCATGGCAGGCGGAGGGTCCCAGAGGGGCTGAGTCCTCAAATCCGGCTGAGGCAGCAGCTGGTACCATCGGAGCCAGGAGAGTGACAACAGGTGACAGGGCGCCACCCTCCCACCCAGACCCCACCATCAGCTGTCCCAGCCAAATGAGCTCCTCCCCAGACCCCAGACACCCTGGGGCCCAGGCCACTCCCCAGTGCTCAGGCAAGCTGGGAGGCTCTGACAGGGTCGGGGGTCCTCTGCCCTGGAAGACCAGCACCATCCACCAGCCCCAGACCCTCCCTGTGGAGCCCTGGCTACTGTCCTGCACGGTCCCTCATTGCACACTCTCCTCCTCTTTCAGGTCTCAAGGTTCCCACAAAGTCTTTGCTGCTGTGCTGGGCACCACCCACCCCTCACCTTGCAGGCTGCCTGCATGGGAGGCGAAGTCCCGGGACAGCCCAGAGGGGTGCTACAGAGAGGAGTCAGCTGCAGCAGAGGGCAGGAGCCCCAGCTTAGCCCTAAGCGCCAGCGTGAGGGCCAGGGCCTGTCACGAAGCCCGCCCCGCTGGCCACCAGCTGCCTGCCCCCAGAGCCACTGCAGCAGGAGTCGGGTCCTGCCTCCCTCCCAGCAGGGAAACCCCGCCCGCTGCCAGGCCATCCTCTCTGCCAGAGGCTTTCAGGAGCCCCAAGGCTGGGGCCACAGCTCCTACTCCTGCCCAGCAGCCCTGAGCCCAGCTGCAGGAAGGAGATCCCAGAAGCCTTTGCTCCTGGGGCTCCTCCAGGCATTCTGCTCTGCCCTGACACCAGAACCCTGGTGCTGGTGGGCCACTAGTGTCTGCAGCCTGAGCAGGCGCTGGCTCAGGGTTCATCTTTCTGCCTTGTCCACTGGGGGACCAGCCCTACAGACCACTCTGACAAATCTTCAGCCCATACCCTGCCAGCCCCACAGATTTTATTTTTGCACATAAGCCATAACCGATCCTCACAGGCTGGCACAGGCTTTGGGGAAGCCCTGGAGCCTGTGAAGACCCTGGAAACCTCATGAGGCTGTGGCCGACCCCTGCCCCTTACCCCCACACAGACCAGGCCTTAAATGTCCGTCCAGGCCCTGTGTACCTTACCCCAAAGACAGACTCTTTTTGTAAGATTTTGTTAATAAAACACTGAAACTTCTTGGAGTGTTCATGTTGCTTCTTCTGTGTGCTTGGGCTGGGCAGGAGTGGAGCTACAGACACAGGTCCTCCGGCCCAGAGGGTGACCCTGGAGACCCCATGGGTGTAGTGCGAGGTCTCCAGGGGCTCGGGGAGTACCAACAGGGCAGCCTCCATTAGGGTCCTGGATCCTCAGGGGAAAACACCCTCAGGGCCCCACACTGCAGCCACGCCGCAGCCCACTAGGCCTAGCTCAGCCCTGCCTCCAGGCCTGGGGTGGCCACCAGTGAGGGTGACTGCTGACTGGGGGAGCCCTATTCATGCTGAGCTGAGGCCTGCCCCTCTGTAAGTCCTACTGGCATGTGGGGTGTACAGCTGAGTGCATGGGGGGACTACAGCTAGGGCTTGGCCCACACAGCTATCTCAGGCTCTGGGGCCCTGGGGACCTAGTCAGTGCAGACCCCAGCTGGGAGGGGACCCTGGCCATTCCTGGTTCCCAGATCATGAACTTGGTCTCTCTGAGCCTCAGTTTCCTCATCTGCAAAACAGGGCATGCTATCCTCACAGCATCTGTGCTGAAGAACTTGGAAACAAGGGTAACTTGATGCCCTGCAGGACGTCAGCCTCTGCTGCCTTTGGGGGGACACTGGATTCCGAGGGGCTGTGGGAGGTCAGCCTCCCCTGCCTTTGTAGGGACACTGGATTCCGCGAGGGGCTGCAGGAAGTCAATCTCTGCTGCCTTTGTGGGGACACTGGATTCCGAGGGGCTGTGGAAGGTCAGCCTCTGCTGCCTTTGTAGGGGACACTGGATTCCAAGGGGAAGGAAGAGATGGCCTGGAGTAGGGATCAGCCCCTACCCATCAGTGTTCAATGAGAAGCAGGACTAACAGGAGACAGCGAATTCATTGCAAGGAATTGTTGTACTCAACGTAGGGGCTGCTGGGCCAGTCCAAAATCTACAGGGCAGGCCAGAACCTTGGGGAACAGGCGGAGGCAGGCACCTGTGGGTGGAATGTCTTCTCCATCAGGGAAGCCTCAGCTCTGCTCTTACGGCCTTTCAAGGGACTGAACCAGGCCACCCAGGTTCCCAAGGATGCTCTTCCTGAAAGCACCTATGACAGACCTTCAGGGCAACACCTCTGTGAAGATTTGATTGAGTGACTGAGAACAGTACCCCGGCCAGGATGACCCTCACAACCTTCACGGTCATCTGCTGCTGGAAGCTTCCCTCCCCTCTGGTGGGGTTGCCCTGCTCCTGGGGATCCTGGGCCAAGCTGTGGGGGCAGCTGGTGGGTGGTGCCCGCTCAGCCCCACTGGGGGGCGGGGTGCATTGCCCCCGCGGGGTCCTGCCGCTGAGCTCACGGCTGGCTCCTGCAGCAGTGAGGGGCCTGGGGAGAGCAGGAAACAAGAGGAGACTAAGCAGAGAGAGCCACCTGCTGCCAGGAAATGTCGTCACCCGTGGCGCAGGGCGCTGAGCAGGGCTCTCCACGGTGAAAGGGCCGCCTCCGCCCCGTTCTTCCCTTGCATTTCTTTTAAATAACAAAGCTGCTGGAAGAGCGGGAGAGGAAATTGGCAGGAACAGGAAGCTGGGCACCACGGTGCTGCCTGAAAGCAGTCATTTGTCTTGGAAGTACTACTTCTCACATGAAAAGCTGGAAGCTGTTGATACTTTTCCCTTTTAGTAAAAAGTTACTCCCTGTAATTGTGGAACAGGCTATCAGAACCCTTCAGTTAATTGGAGGTTCAGCTGTGTCACTCTGTTCCCAAGAAAAGAGGCCGGAGGCTGGAGCAGGTGGGTGATTGGGAGCGGAGGGGCCCAGACCCTGTGCAGATGACTCTCAGCCTGAAGACCAGGTCCTGGAACAGGGTGTTCCCTGCCATCAGCCCCTCTCTACCCTCACTGCTCCTGCCCATCCAGGTATCATAGACCACTCAGTCTCACCCCTTCACTGTAGCGTGGGGAAACTGAGGCACAGAGAAGGTCTGTGCTTGCCTCAGTTTGGGGAGAAGAATTGAGTCTGGGGGTAGGAGCACCCAGGAAGCCCCTAGATGTTCTTCCCGCAGACCCAGTTTGGTGGGAGGCCTCTGAGCCAGGGAGCCCATGTCAGGTCTCCATAGGGCAGATGCCCTTCCATAAAATCCCGCCGGCCTCAAGGAGCTGGTGCAAGGGGGAGAGCGCAGACACCTGGGCCCCTCTGCTGCCCTTCAAGGCTCAACCGAGATTAAGTCTCCCAGTACCAGCAGGGTCACTGCTGAGGGCTGGTGGTGCCACTGGGGGTTGCAGGGAAAGCGACGGGCTTGGGAGAGTGTGTGAGTCAGTGTAAGGCAAGGGTGCTGTAACAGAGGCCCTGCAAATGTGGAAGGCAGTCTCCGCTTGGGGAAGCATGCAGCTGGCGGCTGGGCGGCACCTGTTCATTCCAGACCTTCTTTGTTTCTTGACACTCCAGGCTGCTACCCAGAAGGGACAAGAAGCAGTGAGAGGCACGCCACGATTGTCAAGCTGAACCCAGGAACACCATGGCCACCCATGGTACCTTTGCCCCTGACCAGTGCCAAAAGCCTGGATGCGTATAGGAAGGAGGGAGGAAGGATCTAGGTGGGCAACCAGTGGAGAGAAGCCACACTGTTTCTTCTCTTGAAAATTGTTTAGGGTGGTGTGTGTGAAGAGTTTGACCTCGACCAAAAATGGCGTGGCCTCTGCCCTGGGCTCCTGGGAGGTCATCACTAGGCCCCGAACGTCCGACCTGGTAAGAATGTCCTTGTCCACCTGGGGCCTTGGGCCACACCTATGGTCTCATGTGACTTCAGTAGAGGCTTTGGGCTGTGTGGCATCAGCTCTGGCTCCAGAAGGGATGGAGACGGCTCAGCCATGTGGGCGCCAACCAGGGCCATGTGACAGACCCCAAGGCAGGAGCTACCCTGAATGTCGATGCTCCGTGTGCCTTGACCCACATCACTAAGGGAGGGGCAGGGCCTAACCTTGTCCACGACCCCAGTGGAGGACAACCGAGAGCTCTGTGTCTGGACCCTCCTGGGCTCTGTCCCAGGCACCTCTTTCCATTCTGGTTTTATTTTTTATAGTTTTTGAGACAGGGTCTCTCTCTGTCACTCAGGCTGCAGTACAGGGCCACAGTCACAGCTCACTGCAGCCTCAACCTCCCAGTTCATGCCATCCACCCACATCAGCCTTGCAAGTAGCTGGGACCACAGGTGTGCACCACCACAACTGGCTAACTTCTCCCCTCCCCTCCCCTCCCCTCCCCTCCCCTCCTCTTCTCTTCTCTTTCTGAGATGGTGTCTCGCTATGTTTCCCAATGTAGTCTTGAACTCCTGGGCTCAAGTGATCCTCCTGCCAGGCTGATTTTAATTTACATCTTTTCCCTGTAGGAATCCATAGTCACGGGTATAATGGCTTTCAGGGGCACTGGGACCCTCCTAGAGAATCACCACATCTGAGACGGCTGTCAGGAGCCTGGGTTTCTATAGTTGGTGTCAGAAGTGAGGGTGGCACAGTCGTGTGGACTGTTCCCGACCTCGCAGGTGGCAGGACTCTTTTCTAGTTGGCAAGGGTCTTTTAACTCCAGGAAGAATTCAAGTTAGTATAGAAACTTAAAAAAGAATCAGACCTGAAATACTATTATTTTTGTCAAGAAATAACATGTTTTATATTTTACAGCATTTTAACACTGAAGAGAATTTGGCCAATTAGAAGCCATGGAGCACTCCTCAAGATGCCAACGGCAAGTGTCCAGCTGATCTCATGCTCTTTGGCCCTCTGTCTCCATCTCTCTCGGTGGAGCTGGGGGAGGAACAGGCAGGGGCAGGTGAGACAGGTCAGAGCTGCATGACTCCTGTGGCTGTTGGGTGAGGAAGGAGTGAAGAGCATGGACAAGGGGTGAAAGGCCCTTCATAAGGAGGAAGAGGAAGTTCAATGGAGAGAAGTGCCAGGCATCCAGAAGCCAAGAGCCCTTCCCGTTCTGCCTTGGCTCCGGTGGGGCTGAGGTCCCAGGGTCGAGGGGGGAATCAGGAGGCTCATGCCAGGTGACATTAGAGGGCATGTTGGGGCTCAATGCAGCCTAGTCCTGGGCTCCCCACCCCAGCCCTGCTCCCACCCAGCCCTTCTCCATAAAGTCTGTGAGGTCCAGAGGGCCATGCTGTCCTCCAGAGGACAGACACACTCCAGGGCCTGCCCCAGCGGCCCTGCTCCCAGTCCAGGTCCCTCCCACAAGGGCACCTGAGTCTTGGGGTGGCCATCTCTCGGTGGAGGGGTGGCTGAGGGTGGTTCTTTGTGGGGATGCAGGCGGGGTGTTCACAGCCCCTCCCTGTAGAGCCACCCCCAGGTGGTGGGGTTGGGAGGGGGAGGTGACAGGGAGGGCAGGTGCTGACTCTGCTATTTCAGTGCTGTTGGAGTTCTGAGCACCTGTGTCTACACACTCCCTTCCCAAAAGAATCCTGTCCAAAGACTGGACTTTGGACTTTTGAGTTGATGCAGGAATGTATTAGGACTTTGGGATTATTGGGAAGGAATGAGTGCATTTTGTATGTGAGAAGAACAGGAGTTTTGGGGGTCCTAGGTGGAATGCTATGGTTTAAAGGTCCCACCAAAACTCATTTTGGAATTTAATAATTGCCTTGTGGCAGTGTTGAGAGGTGGGACCTGTGAGACTAGGTCATGAGGGCTCTGCTCTCATGGATGGATTAATGTTGCTATCTCAGGAGTGGTGAGTTATCATGGGAGTGGCTTTGTTACAAAAGTGAGCTGTCTCGTGTGCACTCTCTTGCCCTCCTGCTTTCTGCCATGGAAGATCACAGCAAGCAGGGCCACACCAGATGCTGGCACCATGCTGCTGGACTTCTCAGCCTCCAGAATCATGAGCCAAAGAAACTTTTCTTTATAAATTATCTTGTGTGTGGTATTGTTACAGCAGCAGAGAACAGACTAAGACACATGTATATGAACCAGCTGAGGTTCCCACAGGAACAGGCTCCCCCATGACAGGGCACCCCTTACAACAAGGCTCCCTTATGCTGGGGCCCCCATCCACAGCCCCATGTTTCAGATACAAAAACTGAGGCTTGAGAGGTGCATGGGATCTTCCCATGATTGCCATGGAACCAGCCGGACTCCCACTCCCCATGCCTGGTGCCGAGGAGAGGCTTGAAATGATGACTTTGAAAGGATATTGTTGAACCCTCCTGTGTCCAACTCCAAGCCCTCCGCTTATTCTACCTTCTGGGCCACCTCCTTTCAGACAAGGTTCCTTGTCTAAAGGTTTCTTCCTGGTTTTGGGCGATGGGAAGGGAGCCACTGAATTTGCCACGGCTCTGTTCTGCTGAGGGTCAGAGAGCAGTTTGTTCGTTTGTTCCTTTGCCTGCCCTAGGGTGAAGGTAGGGCTCCTATCCAGAAGCAATCTGCTTCCCAGTCTCACGGATGCCTAGCCCTGGCTACCCATGGAGCCTCCCATTGGCCATACATGGTCCCTGCTTCCAGTCAGTCACTGTTTCCTGGCCCTGGCAACCCAGTGACCCTGACCCCTAATTACAGACACAGACAGGATGGAAAAGCTTCCTCCCAGCACTCCTCCCAGACATAGTCCAGGGCCTGCCCCAGCGGCCCTGCTCGCAGTCCAGGTCCCTCCCACAAGGGCACCTGAGTCTTGGGGTGGCCATCTCTTGGTGGAGGGGTGGCTGAGGGTGGCTCACACATCTGGGGGGATCCCATCTGGCACTCTACTTTTGTAGGTAGCAGGTGACACACAATAGCCCATTTCTTCCAGGAATGAGGCCAGCATCCCACCCAGCCCCGGCTCTGGGGGTGCCTAGATGCAGCAGCCACAGGACAGGTTCCCTGGCCCTCCCTCAACCACCACCTCTCTCTGGGATGGGCCTCAGGGCTGCAGTGGCATCCCTGGTATGGGTGGGGAAACTGAGGCCCAGGAGAGGCATAAAATTACCAGCATGAACAAGATAGCCTCCTCGGTCTGTCTGTGTGTGCCTGGGCTGAGCTGTGGGGCCTTGGTGGGCAGCGGGCAGTGAGCTGTCCTTTCTCAGACCCGTCCTTGAGGGTCCTTGTGTCTCCATTCTGTGTGGCCCTAAGTGGGCATCACTATGCCCCGCCCAGGTTGGCAGTCTCTCTTTTACCCACTACAATCCTGGCCCAAATGACCACAAATGACCCAGTACTGACCCTGGCCACCTCATGGGGACCCTAGTGAGAGCAACTTGGTCCGAGGATGGGGCAGAAGCCAGACCACGCGTGCTGCAGAGTGCTTGTCCCAGAAGCTGTGCTGGGAACTTGTGTTGGAACACCAGGGTTGGCTCTGCCCAGGACCTTGTGCCCTCACCCTCCAGCCTTGCTCTTCTCTCCGGGTCACAGCCCACCCTCCATTGGATGCTGACACTGACATCCTGGGCACTTCAACTGAGAAAGTCCAAAGCAGCCCTCCTGGGGGTACTGGTCCTGCCCATGCCCATCTCCTAAGGGTCTGCCCACCCCACAAGGCCGCTGGGCCAAGCTCCTCTATTTCTGTAATTGCCATGGGAGCAGCTAGTGTGTGCCAGCCTCGCACTGATCCCTACCCTGACTGCACTTCCTCCCCTCCCTGCCTCTTCTCAAGTCACCATGGGGCTAAGTTAATATTCAGTGTTCAGTGTTCACTTATTGCCACCAGCTGGGCACAGTGGCTTACACCTGCAATCCCAGCACTTAGGGAGGCTGAGGTGGGAGATGGCTTGAAGCCAGGAGTTTGAGACCACCCTGGGCAACATAGTGAGACCCTGTCTCTACAAAAAATAAATATATATAAAAAGGTCAGGTGTGGTGGCTCACGCCTGCAATCCCAGCACTGTTTGAGACTGAGGCTGATACTGGAGGATTGCTTGAGCCTAGGAGTTTGAGACCAGCCTGGGCAACATGGCGAGACCCCATCTCTACAAAAATACAAAATAAAATTAGCAGGTATGGTGGCATGCGCCTGTAGTCCCAGCTACACGACTTGGGAGGCTGAGGCAGGAGAATCACCCGAGCCTGGGAAGTTGAGCCTGCAATAAGCCCTGTTCTCGTCATTGCACTCCAGCCTGAGCAACAGGAATGAGACTGTCTAAAAAAAAAAAAAAAAAAAATTACACCAGGGTGAAATACTTTCCATGGCAGGGAACTATGATCATGCTCCTTTCTGACAGAGTACCTCTATTCTCCGGAATTTCAGGTCGTCCCTTTCTCTCATCCTCCTCACCGTCCTCAGTGCAGGGCTCCACCCTACGCAGCATTCCACGAGGGCACCTTTGTGTCTGTTTTCTGTTTGCTTGTTTCCTGGAAACCTCCCTCCTGGAATAAAAAACATCTTTAAAAGCTAAAATTGATGACTGAGGAACTCCTGGGCCCACGCCCCTCTGGGGCCGGCCACCACCTCTGGGTAAAGCCCGCATTTCCAACTGTTAGGCTGCCCCGCTCTGCCCTCCCCTGCCTCACCGCTGGGGCGAGGAGCTCCCTCCCAGGCTGCTGCTGTCCCCACTTTCCCCCAGCCCTGCCTCTCCCTCTGCCCCCTTCCCACTCCCCCTGCTCCCTTCCCACTCCCCCTGCCCCCTCTGGTCCCTCCAGAATCCCTTAAAAGCAAAGCTCCCGGGGAGGATTGGGCAGGTTCCCCGGGTCCCCCACCCTCATCCCTTGCCCCCAGCCTAGCCAGCCTGGCGCCCACCCTGGCCTGGCCTCAACTGCTGTTTCCCACTGCCACCTCTGTCCTCCCTCTGACTACCTTCTTCCTCGAGCCCTGGGCTTCAGGCACAGGCCCTGCCTCAGTGACCTCTGAGCTCAGCCTCCTTCTCAGTTCAGCCCTGGACAGAACCGGGGCTGGTGGGTATCCCCTCCCCCAGTGCCTGGTCCTGTCCCCTCCCCCACTGTCTGGTCCTGAGTCCCTTCCCATGTCCATGGCTGGGTCCCACTGACACCTGGCTCTGACCCTGAGGGGAAGTGCTGGGCTATAAGGAGCCACATTGGGAGCTGGGGCTCAGCCAGAAAGAGCAGGGTCTGTCCGGCCGCTGTCCTTTCTCTGAGCCACCACCCAGTACACAGCGTTGACGTGGGGCCAGTTACAGGTGCTGCAGGATGCTCCACGGCTGCCCCCAGAGACAGCAGCTACTCAGCCCAGGGTGTCTACCAGGGGTGGGGGAGTCCTGCAGACGGTTCCCAACTATTCCTCCAGCTTGGAGGGAGGGCCAGGCCTGAGGCCCTCAAGGTGATCTCTGGCACCACCTTTGGCTACCTCTGGATGGCCCCCTGGAACCCACAAAGCTGCTCCACCCCTTCTTCTGGGAATGGCCACGGCCTGTGAGCTCCCGCTCATCCTCCGAAGCCGTGCCCTTATCTCTCCTCTCTGCACCCCACTCCTGGTATCGCTGCTGTGTCTTGGGCATCCCTGACTCTTCCCTTCTGCCTTGGCGCTGGTGAGGGGTGCTGCTGCAGGCTGCCCCTGCCCAGGGAGCCGGGTCCTGGGCTCCTGCAAGTTCGTCTGGCGTCTTCCCTGCCAAGAGTCTGGGCTGGGAAGGAGGCTATTTTTAGCTTCTCTTATCCCCCGTAATTATCTTGCCTGTTTTGCCACGGTGCCTGGTGCAATCCTGCTGGAAAATGTCAGTATGTCTCTCCACACTCAGGGGACCTGGGGACGATGGGACCTACGCCCTGGGAGTGGGCGTGGTGGATGAGGGTGTTGGTCCAGGAGCCTCCTCCGTTCACATGCTCTCCCCGGACATGGGGCCCGGCCTCCTCCTCATTCCTGGGTGAAACGAAAGGCTTGTGGCCCACTCAGACCCCTCCATCTCCTGGAGCCCTCTCCACGGTACGAAGGAAGCCTGGGCACCCCGACCTCTCCTTGAAGCCTGCAGCCTGCGAGGAGCCCCTGACTGGGGTTTGCTCCTTTCCGCACCTGCAGGTGAATCTGTTGCTGTCCAGGGCCTCCCTGTCAAGCACAGATGAGGCGTGGGTGGGGGGTTCTAAGTCCTTTCTGGTGTGGAGGGAGGCACCTGTGGGAAGTGGCCCTGGGGTGAGGCAGGCTTCGCAGCCAGAGGCGGGAAGAAGGGTCTGCCCGAGGTTGCCCCGCAGCGACAGCTGGCAGAGCAGAGGCTGGCACCTGCTCAAGATTCTGGGGCTGCCAAACCACATGCCCCCCTCGAGTCTGCCTGGGGAGCTGTCCGGTACCCAGGGACTCCCCTGCTTCCATGCCTCCTTTGGTCCCCTTGGCTTGGCCTTAAAGCCCATCACCAGCGGCCCCTCCCCGCACCCTGGCAGCCTGGAATCACTCTTCCTGCAGCGCCTGAGGCCCCAAGGAGGGACCGTGACAGGCTCCCCAGTGGCTTTTCTCAGCACAGCTTCCTCTGACCAGTGTCTCCCCCTGCAGCGCAATCCTCCACCCTCTGCAGGTAGAGCCTGAGCTGCTTCCTCCAGGAAGCCCTCTGATGCTTGCTCCCATCCAGGTGAGTCCCAAGGAAGTCAGCCCTGGACACATGACTTGCTTCACAGCTGGGCATGGATCCTCAGTCTCCCCGAGACTACAGGCACAGGAGGCTGAGGCCCCACCCTGACATGCCCACACCCACCCCCAGCCACCCCAGGACAGACTCGGTCTCCTGCTGTGCCTGTCTCCTCTGTGGCAGAGCCCTTTGCCCTCCTCCACCTGGCAAAGCTCCCTCATCTCCTCTGTGGTAGTCACAATGCTCCTCCAGAGTGTCAGGATTCGCACGTTAGGCTCCCAGGCGCAGGGAACTCGAGCTACTCCTCAGGGGACCTTGACATGTGGAGTGGCCCAGGGTGGCCCAGGGTGACCGAAGGATCCGTGAGGAGGGAGGCGAGTCAGAGAGGGTGTGGGCATGGAGCAGGCGGGGTGCTGCTAGGCGACCACGACTGGACCTGCTGCGGCTGCAAGAGGACGCTCCCCTCAAACCTCCCAGGGGAACGCAGGTTGCAGATGTCTCGATTTTAGCCCAGTGAGCCCCAGGGCTGGGCTCCTGACCCACAGAACCGTGAGGCGAGAAAGGCTGTCTGAGCCCCTGAGTTTGTGGTTGCTTGCTCGGTGGCAGTAGGGGACCAGCACAGCCTCCACGCTGCCTGCTCCGTGCCAGACTCACCTGTCCAGCATCCCTGCACGGTGCAGATTCCCGGGCCCGCCTGGCTGCGCTCCTTCCCCTGACTGTGTGGCCTCTCGGAGCCTCAGCCTCCTCATTGGTGAAACGGGAAGATGAGAGTGCCTCCCCTGGGGCTGATGTGGGGCTGGCCCGTGGGTCAGATAAGGTCTCATGCCATCAGCCCCTCCCGTGGGACGGTCATGGAGAGGGGCAGGTGAGTGCTAGGTGGGCAGGGCTGCCTGTCTGCTCCCCCTCTAGAGCTGAGACCTAGGGGACTAGCCGGGGACTCCCTGTTGGAGTCTGGCAGCCCTGCCCAGGACCCTGTGTACCGGCCTTGGGGGCTGCCTCCTTGGCCTCTGTGTCTCAGGCCCTGTGCAGTGGCTGGCACCCGCCAGTGCTGTTTACATGAGTGGTGATGGGGGCTGTGCCTGCTGGGGCCTCCTCAGCCTGGGCCGGGGCCATCCCTCCGTGGCCCTTTCCCTGACTGCTCATTTTGTGAGGTTGTTGTTCTTTATTTGGTGTCTCTGCATTTCCATTCTTCTCCCCTCCCCCACCATCCGGGCGTTGCTATGGGAACCGGGCTGAGGTCCTTGCAGCATGCTTGATAGATGGGTCTCAGGCCTGGGCAGGGGAGCAGGTTTGTTGGCGGGGAGAGGGGGTGTTTGTGAAGGGTCCTTGAAGTCTTGTGGTTGGAATCACAGGGTCCAGAGGAGGGAGAGATGTCAGACACCCATCCCTGCCCTGCATCCAGTGTCCCCACTCAGGGCACAGCCCTGTCACTACCATCCCTCTGCTGTCACTGCTGTGGGCCCCAACTCCTGTTATCCTTGGCCAGGTTGCCTCCATCACAATGGCCTGGGCTCTGTCCCTGCTGCCTCCCCTGGAGGGAGCTGGCCACACAGCCTCCCCATACCGGGCCTCTGCCTCCCCACAGTGAAACGGGGTAGTCGGAGCTACCGCCCATGGTGTGGTCAGATTCACACGGTCACACCAGGGACTGGCTCCCTGCAGATGCTGGATGCAGGTCCCTGCAGAGCCCTCGGCTTCCCCTCCTCTTACCTCAGTTTCCCCATCTCTGCAATGGCAGCACTTGGGCCATTCTCAAGTCACCAAAGCCACCTGCAGGTAAGCAAGGGGGAGAGAGGGTGGGGGCAGGGACTGAGTGGAGTTGGCGCTAGGCCACAGCCGCAGCCGGGAGCAGCGTATCCTCACGCTGACAGCAGCCCCTGCCTGCCACCGGCCTCCTGCCCACCCAGGAGCTCCGTGCCTGGAGTCCCAGTGAGCTGTGTGGGTGGCGAGGAGAGCCTCTGGCTGGGCTTCCGAGGCTGCTGCACTCCTCCCTCCTCAGCCCCCACACTGCCCGCCGCTGCCTGGCCGTGGGTGTGGAGCTTAGGAATGCGGTTAAGGGGCAGGCGGGGCAGGCTGCAGGTGGGAGGGCTCTGAGGGCCGGAGGTGTGGTCTGCAGAGAGGGGCTCTAAAGAGGGGCCTCACCCCACCAGGCGGGCTCCAGGGACATGCTTCCCCCTCAGACCCCACTCCAGCCCTGACAGCATCCTGATGGCACCCAGCCAGAGGCTAGAATGCTTCCTGCATGGGGAAATGTTGGGTTAAATATTGGCATATATTGGGTGGATATATTGGGTTAAATAAAATATATGATTCAAATTAGTTTCACCTCTTTCTCTTCATTTTTTATCATGGCCACCTCAGGCTGGCAGCGGTGCTGTCCGAGCCGCAGGAGGGAGGGGCAGGGACACCAGCCAGCCGGGCTGAGCTTTCTTCCTGGGTGCAGGGCTGGGTTCGGGTCTAGGTGAACCCCAGATGAGGGTGGGGGCTGCATTTGCTGATCTTGATCTCTCTGGGGAGGGCCAAGCACAGGGTGTCCCTAGTGCGCTGAGGAGCCCAGGCATCCCCCGGCCAGCTTCCTCCCCTCTTGAGCAGGTGGCCCAGTGACCCGGAGGCCCGGCACTCTGGAGCAGGTCCTGCTAGGCCGCCCAAGCCCCAGGACAGCTGGGAGGCCTGTGAGGCCCAAGGCAGCCTGTGGCAGAAAGGCAGAGGAGGTGCCCTTCCATCCAGGTCACTTGGGGGAGCCAGCGGCAGCGTCGGCCACCCCCTCTTCCAGCAACCGGGCTTCCGGAGCCCAGGGCCAACTCTATGCTTATCCTATCAAAAATAGTGACTGAGCCTCGGGGCTGGCAAGGAGCTGAGTGAGGAGCTGCCTCTGCGGCTGCCCCGTACCCGTGGCCTCGAGGCCTTGGGTTAAATGTATGATTCAAATTAGTTTCACTTCTTTCTCTTCATTTTTTATCATGGCCACCTCAGGCTGGCAGCGGTGCTGTCCCAGCCCGCAGGAAGGAGGGGCGGGACGCCAGCCAGCCGGGCTGAGCTTTCTTCCTGGGTGCAGGGCTGGGTTCGGGTCCGGGTGAACCCCAGAGGAGGGCGGGGGCTGCATTTGTGATCTTGATCTCGCTGGGAAGGGCCAGGATGAGCCGTGTGGATGAGGAGAGCCCCTGGCTGGGCTTCCAAGGCTGCCGCACTCCTCTCTTCTCAGCCCCCACACTGCCCGCCGCCTGGCCATGGGTGTGGAGCTTCGGAATGGGGGTAAGGGGCAGGCAGAGCAGGCTGGGTGTGGGAGGGTGGGCACCCCAGCCCCCAGCTCCTGCTGCAGGCGTGTCCTGAGACCACCTGTCCTTCCCTCCCCAAGTTCTCCTGCCTGCAGCCTGAGCCACCTCCTGTGGGTGGCTCCTCCTGCTCTGGCCATGGCTTTCTCCCGGGTCCATCTCCCCAGCAGCCCTGGCAGGCGGCTGCCCTGCCCCCTGGAGCTTGAATTAAAGATCCCGAGGCCTGCTCGGCCTGAGTCCTTCCAGGAGGAAGGCGGAATCTGCATTCCTATCTATCCAGCCAAACGCCAGCTGGAGCTGATAAGTTAGGCCCAACTCTCGCCAGACCCTGGGGGCCTGCCCTCTGCCTCAGGCATCCTCTCCCTACACAGGAGGCCACACAGCCCCATGCTTTGGGCCTCTGTTGACCTGGACACCTTGATGGACAGTCCAGAGCTGGCCGTCAGGGAAAATGGTCCTGGGGTCCTCTCCCCACGGTGGCTGGGGCCCTTTTTATTCTACTGAACCCCAATCTTTCTCAGGGTGAGGCCAAAGGACCAGGAGGGGCTTGGCCCCAGCTGCTTGCAGCCCCCTGCTCTGGAGGATGACCCTTCAGCTCAGAGAGCGTCCCGCTGCACCTGAGCATGGGAGGGCAACGCGGGGGCTCTCTGGGCCAGGCCTCATTAGTGGACCCTCGTCCATGGTGTCCAGTGGTGCCTGGGTCCTGGACACTGGACACTGGCTCTATTGGATGCTGGTGCCCAGGGGCCCATAGGGGACTTCCTGCTTCAGATGCCTTGGGGCCTGCCCAGTGACAGTGCATAGTCCCCAAGCCTGCTTCTGCCCCCAGATGTACTGTTCACAGCGCCCCGCCGGGGGCTGCCATGCCTGCCATGTCCCAGGCATCCCAGTGGCCAAGGCCGGTCTCCATGCCAGGCAGAGCTGAAGGGCCAAAGAGCTTGGGCAGACCAGAGAGGGCATTGGCACCCTGGCCACCCCCTGTCAAAGGGCCCCTGTCTTCCATTGACTCAGAGATCTCTCCTCATCCCCTGTGGTGGAAAACCTATCGTGACCGCACCTGTTGGACCAGAGACCCCAGAGTGCCTGCTCACCTTCCACCCTAGCAGCCTTCTCCCCACCTAGGCTCATGGGCTGCCTCGAGCTCCCCTAGGGCAGGGGCTGCCAGGGTGGGGTCCTCAGCCCACCCGCCCTCTCCTCTCACAGACCCTGCAGCGCCTGCCTCGATCCTGTTAGCCCTGCCCTCCATAGCGCTCTGGTGTTGCTCCTTTGGGCACAGAGGGGCCTTGGGTACCAGAGATGACCCTGCTTCTTGCCGCGCCTTCACTCCCCTTCAGTGCTGGGGTCAGAGTCACCACCCCAGCACCCTGCACGCTCCCATCCCTGGTCCTAGACAGTCCATCTCCTGGAGCCCCCACTCTGGAATTTCTCCTCCATCCTAGTACTCCAGTCTGCAATTCCATTTCCAGGCACCTTAAGGTCACTTGCTCCCCTCCCAGGACAGCCTTCGGCCATGCCTTCACCTCCCTTCCACCTTTACATTCCCCAGGAGGGGTCAGGGGAGGGGTCCCTGCCCTTGGGAGCTTGTGGGTCAGCCAGAAGAACAGGACCAGTAATGATAACAGGAAAAACCCACAGTGCTTACTTAGGATAAGCCGAGGGGTCCTGAGTGATCACCCATTGAATGCCCCCACCCTTAAGGCCACCGTCACCCTCATGTCCCAGCTGGTGAGTGCAACCCGGTCCTGGTGCCAGCAGCCCCCATGGAAGCCCCTGTCAGCGGCTCCTGGGTGCCGGGGTCCTGGAGCGCCCAGGCAGGCTCCGCAGAGAACTGAGGGCCAGCCAGGCGAGTCCACAGCCCGAGCACGAGCCTGGCACCCCCAGGCATCGGTGCTACCTTCTTATGGGAGGCTGGGGATGCACAGGGCCGAGGACACCTGCCCTGCAGTGTGTTGAGAGGAGGGCCGAGGGGCTGGCCAAGGGTGCCTGGGGTGGGGATGCAGGAGGCCAGGGGAAGATGAGCAGGCTGCAGCCTTTGACCAGGGAGCTGAGGACCAGAGGGGGTGGGATGCAGGGGATGGGGGTTGAAGCCACTTGCTGGCCCAAAGCCCAGTGGGAAGCCCTGCTCTAGCCCCTCCCAGCCCACTTGCCTCCTCAGAGCCCTCCTGCCTCCTGCCCACCCTTCAGGACGTGAGAAGTCAGCTTGCCTCTTGCCCCACTGCCCAGGGAAGAGATGTGAGAGGAAAAACTTTTTTAAAAAGTAAAATCCTGATCCATTTAAATATGAAGTGGACACTTCTCAATGAGGTTTTTTAACCCATTAATTCACGAAGTAGCCAGTAGGGAATTAAAACCAGCTCACAATTTTAAAAGTCACCATAAAAAAAAAAAATCTGTAGGCCCATATGGTTTCACCGGATAATTCTACCCAATGTTTAAAGAATTAGCACCAATTTTACACAATCTGTTCCAGAAAAAAGAAAAGGAAGGAAACTCACCCCATTTCATGTTATGATGCTAATCTCACCCAAAGTCAAAACCAAAGACAGCACAAAAAAAAAGAAAGAAAATGAAAGAAAGCTGCAGACTGACAACCCTCATGAGTATAGGAGCAAAAATCCTTAACAAAATACTAGCAGATAGAATGCAATATCAGGTAAAAGTAATCAAATACTGTGACCAAGTGGGGCTCACTCAGGATGCAAGGTTGGCGCGATTTGAAACTCGGGCAACAAAACCCACCATATGAACAGGCTGTATAATAACGTTAAAGCAATTGATGCCCCACTTTTTTTTTTTTTTTTTTTTGAGACGGAGTCTAGCTCTGTCCCCCAGGCTGGAGTGCAGTGGCCGGATCTCAGCTCACTGCAAGCTCCGCCTCCCGGGTTCCCGCCATTCTCCTGCCTCAGCCTCCCGAGGAGCTGGGACCACAGGCGCCGCCACCTCGCCCGGCTAGTTTTTTGTATTTTTTTAGTAGAGACAGGGTTTCACCATGTTAGCCAGGATGGTCTCGATCTCCTGACCTCGTGATCCGCCCGTCTCGGCCTCCCAAAGTGCTGGGATGACAGGCTTGAGCCACCGCGCCCGGCCGCCCCGACATTTTTTGATTAAAATTCTTAGAAAGAAATAGAAATAGAGGAGAAATTCTCAACTTGACAAAAGAGCATCTACAAACAAAAAACAAAACAAAAACACACAAACAAAGAAAACTTACAGCAAACATCATGCTGCTGATGAAAGACTGCGCATTCTCCTCCTGAGATCAGGAACTCTTATTGATCACAGTAATGCAAGTTCTAGCCACTAAAATAAAGCAAGAATAATAAATCATAGGCATACAGATTGAGAAGGAAGATTTAAAACTGTCTGTGTCGGCGGGGCGTGGTGGTTCACGCCTGTAATCCCAGCACTTTGGGAGGCCGAGGCAGGCGGATCACCTGAGGTCAGGAGTTCAAGACCAGCCTGGCCAACATGGTGAAACCCCGTCTCTACAAAAAATACAAAAAAATTAAGCAGACATGGTGGCATGTGCCTGTAGTCCCAGCTACTTGGGAGGCTGAGGCAGGAGAATCGCTTGAACCTGGGAGTGGAGGTTGCAGTGAGCTGAGATTGCGCGACAGCACTCCAGCCTGGGCAACAGAGTGAGACTTCATCTCAAAAACAAACAACAAACAAACAAACAAAAAAACCCAAAAAACTGTCTGTGTCTGCAGATGACACAATTATCTGTGCAGAAAATCATAAAGAATCTACATAAAACTCCTACAGTTAACGGGCAGGTTCAGCAAGGTTGCAGGATACAAAATCAACGTATACAAATAAATTGTACTGCTAAATGCTAGAAGGGGAAAACAGAAATGAAAATACAATACCAGTTATAATTGCTGAAATAAAAATGAAACGCTTGGGTGCAAACCTAGTGAAACATGGCCATGACAAAAGCATTGTGAGAGAAATCACAGAAGATGAGGCGAATGGAGAGAAATACCATATTCATGGATTGGAGGACTTCACATACTGTAGAGGTCAGTGGTCCCCAAAGTGATATTCAGGTTTAAAGAAATTCCTATCAAAATCTCAGCAAGATATTCTTTCTTTCTTTTTTTTTGTAGATACAGACAAGGTGATTCTAAAATTTGTACGGAAAGGCAAGGGAACTAGAGTAGCTAAAACAATTTTGGAAAAGAGGAATAAAGTGGAAGGAACATGTCTACCCAATTTCAAGACTTATTAAATAGCTACAGCCGTGATGACTGTATGGTATTGGTGGAAAGGAGGACACAGAAATGGAATAGTGTAGAAAACCCAGAAATGACTCATACTGCACAGCCCCATCCAGTCCTGCCTGCCCAGGAAGGCGGAAAAAAGGTGAATCCCAAGCACAACTGCAGACCAAACCTCCCCCTCCCCTCCCCCGTGGCCCCCATGAATCCCACGACACTGCACTGTGCAGGCAGCCTCTCCTGGGGGTCCCCACACCTGACTGGATTCTCTGGGAGAACAGGGTGGGCCAGGAGCCCAGCAAGCTTCACCAGCACCGCCTCGATGGGCCCTGGTCCTGGCAGTTGCTGACTTGGGTGGGACTGTGGTTTGCCATTCTTGCCTTTCTTCCCTTGGATGTGCTCAGACCCGTGTTCCAATTCCTCCACTGGTGAACGTGGGCAATGGTTGCCCCTCTCTGAAACACTGTCTCCTTTCTACTGTCTCCACTGTGCAAAAGGGTTACTTTAGCCCTGGGGACTCCGGGAGGCTGCCCATGCCTATCCCCTCTCCACTCAAGGAAGGGCTTGGAAAGGTGCTTCCTGAAAACCTCTGTGGCTTTGGGGAGATGTTTTTCATGATCATTACTATTGAGGGGGAATCTGGGGTTTTATGTTACCCACACCTTTCCTCCCTCCCCTGCCTATACACATGCTATAGAGGTAGTGAGCTCCCCAGCCTTGGAGGTAACAAAGAGGCCACATGGCCCTGGGCCACAGATGCTGTGGAAGACACTCTTATCCTGGGAACAGGGGACTGGCCTGAGGTTTGGGTAAGACCAGGCAGCTTCTCTCTAAATGAGCTGGTCCTTTCACAGGTGCCTGGCTGATAGGTGGGTACAATCCCAGCCACAGAGAGGCAGCTAAGGGAAGAAATGAAGGAATTGTCATGTGACTGTCAACTTCTAGGGAGGCCAAGCGCACGCAGAGGCCACTATGAGAGGAAATACCTCCTTCCTCCCCACCACGGCTCCCATCATGCTCCTTCCTGCGCCTGGCAACTTGCAGCGTGTGCCAAGGCGGTCCTTGGCTCCGTGTGTCAAAGAAAAAGGAAAGTCATTAAAATAATAGCATCCGCCTCTGAAAGAGCCTGCCAGCTGCCTTCCCAACACCCACGCCCCTTCTCCCTCATCGCAGAGATCAGATTTTGTCTGAGGTGACTGCGCACCTCTCCCAGAGCACCTCATAGACTCTTGCCATGTGGCCGGTGAGAAATGGGAAGCCATGGGACAAAGCTTACAGGAAAGCAGTTGGTTTCAGCTGACAAAGACCCTTCACCCTCTCTGCTTCCTGGAGCGGAGATGTGATGGTTGGAGGTGAAGCAGCCATCTTGGAGGCAAGAAGAAGAAGAAGAAGAAGAAAATCTTCTTAAGACTGAAAGTGGCAGGGTCTTTGGTGGGGCATGGAGCTTCCAACGCAGTCCTAAAATACCCATTCTTTCTGGTTACATGAGAAAATGCCCACGTATTTAAGTCAGTACAGTCAGGTTGAGGTCAACTTTGGCTGACTGGAGCAGACACCATTGGTAACCCTTGCTACACCCTCTGGGCTCCCCTCTGACTCCCGCAGCCGTGGCCGCCAGCTCCTGTGCGTGCTCACGACTTTCCACTCAAGCTCCCTCTTCTCTCTTCTTTGCTTCAGGGCCACCTCCAAAGAATGGGGCCGGACCAGCAGATGCAGGTGTGCAGTGCAGAGGAATGAGTGTCCCTGGAGGTCCCTCAGCTCATGGGGGGCAGAAGTGAGTAGGTAAATAGATCAGCATCCTTGTCTCCAGGGCAACACACCCCTCTGATGCCCCCAGGAGTGACCAGCTCAACAAGGGACCCTGTCTGGCTCTTTGCCCTTAACTGATGGGGAACCGGCTGAAGGATTCCACGTCTTGTGGCCAAGCAGATATCCCAGAAGGGTGGCGGTGGAAACCCAGGCCTAGCCCCCAACCCCTGCCCGGAACCAGGAACCATGAGCGGCACGGCATAACTGGGGCAATGGGCATAGGGAGGGAAACGGGCCAGATTGGCAGGACTGCCAGAGCCACCGTACATGCCTGGGCTCTGTGGCGCTGGCAGCGACTCCCTGAGGGAGGAGGGGAGCAGTCTTGGTGGGTCTGCCCTAGCAGGGCCGTCAGGCTGTTGGGAGAGCAGCTCCCAGGGCAAGTCCACCCGTGGTCCCTTCCGACGCAGCCAACCTGCGTGCTGTGCATTTCTGAGCCCAGGAGGAGGCCCCAGTGTGGAAACAAGAAGACTCAGAGGACAGGACAGGCACACAACGGAGGGGCTCAGACTCATAGGACAGGCCCACCACAGAGGGGCTCAGACTCAGAGGACGGGCCCACCGCTGAGGGGCTCAGACTTGGGAGACAGGACAGACCCACCCTGGATGGGCTCAGCCTCGGAGGACTGGCCTATTGCAGAGGGGCTCAGCGGGCCTGTGTCCTGCTCCCCTCCTGGTGACACAGACCCATAGCCAGGATATCCCCTTGAAGAGGGCACCAAGCAAGGGGCATCGCCAGAAGGAGCCGTGACCCTCAGGATAGAAGTGACCTGGAGCATGCACACAAACCATGCAAGTCATACGCCACACACAGCATGGACCCGCCACACACACACACACACACACACACACTCCAGAGAGCCTGACAGACACACACACACGCCCCACGCTACAGATGCCTCTGAGAGCCGAGCTAGGCCACCCTCCCCACTTCCCCCAGGAGCAGAGTGTCTGCCCTCCTGTACCAGCGGTGCCAGCACCGCCCAGTGGGTCTCTCCATCGAGGCAGTGAGGAGTTCCACTCTGCAGCCCCACTCCCTCCCACTCCATAGTACCCCACTCTCTCCCATTCCACAGACCCCACTCCATCCCGCTCTGCAGCCTCCCACACCATTCCAGTCCGCAGCCTCCCACTCCCTCCCACTCCCTCCCACTCCGCAGCCCCCACTCCCTCCCACTCTGCAGACCCCCACTCCCTCCCACTCTGTAGACCCCCACTCCCTCCCACTCTGTAGACCCCCACTCCCTCCCACTCTGTAAACCCCCACTCCCTCCAGCACCGCAGCCCCCCACTCCCTCCACTCCGCAGCCCCCACTCCCTCCCTCTCCGCAGCCCCCACTCCCGCTCTGCAGCCCCACTCCCTCCTGCACCGCAGTCCCCCCCCTCCCTCCTGCTCTGTAGACTCCCACTCCCTCCCGCACCACAGCCCCCCAGTCCCTCCCGCTCCTTAGCTCCTCACTCCCTCCCGCTCCTCAGCCCCCCACTCCCTCCTGCTCCTCAGCCCCCCACTTCCTCCCGCTCCTCAGCCCCCCACTACCTCCCGCTCCTCAGCTCCCCACTCCCTCCCGCACCGAAGCCCCCACTCCCTCCTGCTCCTCAGCCCCCCACTTCCTCCCGCTCCTCAGCCCCCAACTACCTCCCGCTCCTCAGCTCCCCACTCCCTTCTGCTCCTCAGCCCCCCACTCCCTCCCGCACCGAAGCCCCCACTCCCTCCCGCTCCTCAGCCCCCCACTCCCTCCCGCACTGCAGGTGAGGAGGCCGCTCAGTTGGCGGGGTTGTACAGGCTCAGCAGCCCCAAGGGCAGGGCTGGGTGGGAGCTTCTGCCTCTCTTCCCAGACTCCTGACCTTCCCGAACTTCCCACCCTTCCCGCCAGCCTTTCCTCCCCCAGGGGCATTCCATCCCCTTCCTTCCCTTCCTGTGGCTCCTTTCTGCCCCTTAGGGAAGCTGTCCAGAGCGGGGAGGGGTCTCGGAGGCCTTCTACACGCTGCCCCTCCTTGGCTGACCCCAGGAGTAGTCCTGCCCTAGGGGGAGCTGCTAAGTCCTGCCCAGCACCTGCTGTATGCAGCCACACAGGTGTCCCACAGGACACCTCACTCAGTCATCTCCGCCACTACAGTCCCCACCTGACCAAGACACCTGAGTTCAGAGGGCTGGTGAGCTTGGGGCCTGCCAGGTGACCTGGCACCTAGCTCCCAAGCCCCAGTGGGGCCCTTCCCAGTGAGGCTTTTGGTTGATAGGACCTGGCTGGCCTGCCAGGACCTCCTGCACCCAGTAGCTGGGCCTGTGCTTCTGGGGACTCCTCCTCCCTACTGGGGCCCCAGCCCCTTGGCCGGGATATGCGCTTTTTCTGCGAGGTTCCAGTTGGTCGGGCAACAGCAGGCTGGTCCTGCATTCCATTCTCGGGGTGGGCATCCTACCAGCAGCCAGAGGGAAGGGAAGCACATGTCAGCCTCCAGCCCTGTGGCCGACTCTGCTACCTGACAAGTGTCTGGAGCCTTGGTAAGCGGCCACAATCTAGGAGCTCTGGGCTGGGGAACAGGCCCATCGGGGCAGCCAGGTCCTGAGCCCTCGAGGCTGCTGGGCCCCAACCCCCACACCCACTGTCCTCTGGGCGCCCAACCCCATGCCTGGCTGTGGTGGGGCTTATTTTCTATTTGTCAAAGGAAGGCAGGAGGGATGTGGGGAATGGAGACCGTTGAGCAAAGGACAGATCAGGCTGTGCCACTCCCCTGTTCAGAGCTCATGATGACTCCCCTGGTCCTGGGACAATGGCCTCATCCTCCCTTGCCAGCCTCCCTGCCGCCTGCTCTGGCCCTCTGGCCTCCGCCCGGCCCCTCCCGTTCCTCCAGGCTACAGGCCCGCGCCCTCTTGACCTTTGACCCTGCTGCTTTTTTCTGCCTGAATTCCCTCCCCTCATGCCTGCCCCACAACCTGCACCCGGCCAGCTTCTTCCCGTTTCTACATGGATGTCCCCGTCTCAGAGGCCATTTCCCCATTTAGCTCATCTAAGGGCAGTGCCCCATGACCACCTCCAGCCCGTTCCCTCCCTGCCTCACCCCAGCACCCCAGCTCCTCCGAATGTGACCCCTCCTGCAGCACTGCGTTTATGGCACAGTTTTCCTGTGACCGGCCCTGTCCAAACGCTTTTCAAATCAACGCTCAGTCTTCATCACAAACACGTACAGCAGCCACTGTTTTACAGGTGGGAAAACTGAGGCACCAAGCCATTCAGTCATTTCCCCAGGCCCCACAGCACACAGTGGAAGATGGTGTTGAGGGCGGGGCCTGCGGCAAGCACTGGTTCACAGTCACACCCGAGGCTTGGCCACCTCAGGCTCAGGAAGGTGCTGCTGTGGAGATGGCTGCAGGAGGGGCCTCCAGTCCTGAGAGCTCAGCTTCCCTGATCCTCACCATCCATCCCCGCCTCTGCCAGCGAGGCTCCTACCCCACCCAGCCCCGGGGCATTTGGGGACCCAGAACCAGGAAGAAAGGAGGCGGGAGGAGACAGCAGGTGGTGTGTGGGGTGGGGTGGGGGAGAACTCCAGGAGGCAGAAGAGACAGACACGGAAGCAGCTGCGGCCTGGGTGGGCAGGGACAGGAGGCACAGTGGATTTTTTAGGACGTGCCGCTGAGTGCCCCTTGCAGAGCCTGAGAAATGCAAAGGGAAGGACCTGGAGTTGGATGGGGTCTCCTGGACCCCTCATGCTGTCTTTCGGCGGGGGCCACACAGAGGCCACCACGGCTGCTGAGCGGAAGGGCATCCTGTGGAGTCCAGCAGAAGGAAGGGAGGCTCCCACCTGCGCAGCCCCTCGGCCCGTCAGCCTCCTCTCCTGGCTGTGCTACTGTGAAGCCTCCCTTCAATCCTAAGATAAAACCGTAGCTCCCCAGCCCTGCGTTTCTAAAGGGCTCTACCAACTGGCGCCGACTCACTGCTCTGCTGCGGAAGCCACGTGGATCTCCCCACCCGGCCATCACGCCCAGTGCTTCTGCCCGGGGAATGGCTGCACCTGTCCCACTCCATGCCTTCTAATGCCATTCCCTCTGCTGCAAGAACTTTTCCTTCCTCACCACTTAGCAAACTCCTGTCTGTGCCCTCAGCTCCAACCCAAAGCCCCTTCCTCTGGGAGGCCTGCCCTGATTCTCTCCACTGGCCTTTCTGGATGGCTCTCCCTTTACAAGCCTGTCTCCGCTCTGGGGCTTTGAGCCCTCACGGCTGAAGACGGCCTTGGTTACATCTTTTTCTCCTTTCCCAAGCCAATGCAGGACAGAACATTCTGGGCACTCAATTATTCTATGCAGGATGCGTGAGTCGGCGGGTGACAGCCCTGCTCGGGGAGCTGTGGGCTGCAGCAGGGCTCAGCCGAGACGGGGGAGGAACCTGTGCACGCCCACCCTGTGTCCCACCGAGAAGGGGCCCCTCCCCACGCACGAGCTCCACGCTACCTCTGCCACCCCGTCCCCCAGGCCCACAGTCCCCCAACCCCTCTGTGGACTTCAGGCGGCATGGCGGGGAGCACCGTCCACAGGTGGAAGGCACAGACCAGCCACCACAGGTGCTGGGGAGCCTCCGCAGAGCCAGCCACTCTCTGGGCTCAGTGTCCCCTTTGTTGGGGAGGTGTGGCCGTGCTCAGCCTCCCCCCGTGGAGTCTCTGGGCTCAGTGTCCCCTTTGTTGGGGAGGTGTGGCCGTGCTCAGCCTCACCCCGTGGAGTCTGGATCTCCATGTGCTCCACGTCCAGCTTTCCAGTCCATGCTAGTAGTGACTGGTGCACACTGAGGAACTCAGACCAAGTTCTGGGAACATTGTGGGAGTCCTTTCTCAGACACCAGTGGGGTAGACCCCTGTGCCTGGCTCCAGCCCTTCTCATGGCCTTCCAATCCCCAGTCTGTCTCTGCCCTGTCCCTCACCCCAGGACAGAGCTGCTTCTCCCTGGGCTCGGAGCATCCCCTGGACTCCACTCCAGGGCCCTGCCGCTCCTCCCCTCACTCTGGCTCACTCACAGGTGCCTTGACCTCAGTCGGGCCAAAGCAGAGCTTGCCCCCAACCCCCAGCCTGCTTTTCCTGAGGTGCTCACCCCACAGGACCTCGGGGTCCCCAAGGTAGCAGCTCCTCCCACCCACTTCCCCAGGGTCCTGACTTTGCTGCTCCCAGCTCCCGTTCTCCACAAAACCTCCCCTAGGCCTTGGCCGTGGCTCCCGTCAATGGCGCCACCCCCACTCCACACCCATGGCGCCCCCAGCTACTCCTCCCCGGCCCTCTCGAAGTATTTCCCGGGAGAACCTGACTCTTACCCATGCTCTGCCCCACCTCTGACCCCTTGGTCCCTGTGCCTGGCTGGCTGCACCGCAAGCCCCTGAGAAGCTGTGTGCCACTGAGCTCCACTTCTCTAAGAATGGCCCTGTAAAGCCTGGTTAGACCAATGGCTGCCCAGCCAAGCCTGGCCCTGTCACCTCTGTCCCTGGGTCCCCCCAGGCCAATTCCAGCCCCTCTTCTAGAGGGTCCCCTGCTGTCTGCAGGGTTTTTGGGGACTGGGAAACTCCTGTGTCCCTAGGAGCCTGGGGGCCTGGGTCAGGGTTTCTGTCCCTCCCCCACTTCTGCCTCATCCCACCCTCACCCCAAATGCCCTCTGGAGGTCTGGGGAAGGAGAGCCTGGGGGTCCTGTCAGGGAACAGAGGGGCAGCAGGCCTGCCCCAGGGTCTCCATATAGTCCTGAAAGCCAGGCTGTCCAGCAGGGAGGGCGCTTGGGGCCCAAGCCCCTGAAGGAGGCCACCTGTGGTCATCCCCACTGGCCACCGAGGTAGTTACACACAGGGGCCTTCTCTCTAGGCCAGGCCGCCAGCCCTCCAGCTCTGCGCCAGGACCACTTTCCACCACCGGAGACGGGGTCCCAGACCAAGGCCTCAGCCCAGTGGCCCAGGCCCCAGGCCCCCAGTTTTCGTCAAAGCGCCGGGCCTATCTCTCCGGGGCAGCTGTTGGCATGGGGGGAGAAACCCTGGGGACCACACCCTCCACGGCC
Source organism: Trachypithecus francoisi (assembly GCF_009764315.1). Lineage (NCBI taxonomy): Eukaryota > Metazoa > Chordata > Mammalia > Primates > Cercopithecidae > Trachypithecus > Trachypithecus francoisi. The sequence continues at coordinate 97,780,809 of NW_022681472.1, read as the reverse complement.
GCCCGGAGCCTGGAGCCATGTTCCCACTCCCTTCTGTCCCCCAGCCTCACATGCGCCCCTGAGAGAGGCTCTGGTCATGGTCAGGGAGCTCCCCTCTGCAGCAGTTACGAAGCTGGGATATTCTCTTAGGAACTCCCCCAGCTCCCCAGGGCAGGTGGTGGTGACAAGAGGTGCCCCTCAGAGGTCAGCACTTTAGAAAAAAAAGGAAAAAAACTCTATTACTGGACAGAGATTCCTCAGGGACGTTATCTCTTAAGATTCTCCTAAGGAAGGCTCAGGATGACTCCACAGAGGAGCTGGCTGTGTTCCAGGCTGGGGTCATTCCCGAGGCCACCAGCAGGACTGAGGGGCCACGTCCTTCTCCAGCCTGCCCAGGCCTGAGGCGGCTGTCACCAGCCGGTCCCATTGTGGGGAGCAGGAGAAGGCTTTATTGCTGAGTTTCCTGACATGGCAGCGGGTTTAGCCACGCCCTAGCCGTCCCTGCTGGGGGCTTGTAATCCCAGGAAAGCCCCTCTGAAGATGCCTGGGCTATCGGTCATGAGCCCGAGGGCGGCGGCATCCCCTGCCTCTGGACTGGTTCCATTCTTCAAGTCGATCCCAGGCTGCAGCCTCAGGCAGTGGGGCTGGCACGGGGACTCGAGGGAGGACACACACGATCTCAAATGACACGAGCTCAAGCCCATGGCATGAGCTAAGACGGCCGCCCCATCCGTGGTGTTCTGGGCACCCTCCGGCCTCTTCTCAGGGATGGTTAGGGGCGGGCAAGGATTTCTAGGAAGGGAAGCCCCTCCACAGAGCCCTGGTCAGTGGCCCCTCCTGGAGGACCCTTCCTCCGACAGACTGGGGGCTCCACTATCTCAGAGCCCCTGCCTGGGTCAGTGTGCAGCGGCTCCCTCAGTCTCCAGAGCTGCCTCCGTCTCAGCCTCAGGGCTACGTGTGCTCAGGAATTCCCTCAGCTGCCTGCGGAGTCAGTTGAGGCCAGAATCCTTTGGGCGAAGTTCCCCCCTACCTCCAGACTGTTGAGAACTGGTCCCTCGCAAACTCTTGGCTGCTGGACAGGCTTTCTCGGGAAGCAATCCTCGCTGACCCTGCAGACAGTGGCTCGCTGGGTCCGGGGTGGATACCTGTGGGAAGGTATCACCCCTAGCCCTGCACGGTGGCAGTTGCTGGGCCCACCTGTGGGGGGTCCTGGGCAACCTGGTCCATTTCTAAGATCCCTCAGGGCGCCTCGAAGTCTGTCCCCTGCAGCTGAGAACCAAACCTCACCTCAGGAATCCCTTCGCAACACCTCCGCAGCAGCCGCTGTGCAGAAGAGGCCTCTGGGGACCCAGCGGTACACACGCCTCCTGAGAATGCTTCCCTTTCCGCAGCTCTCAAGGGAGAGTGACGTGGACGGGGCTCTCCCTTGCCTGCCGCCTGGTCCCTTCTCCTTAGTCGGATGACATCTAGGAGCCCAGCAAGCAACTGCTGTTTGGGGGTGGACGGGCAGACGGGGCAGCCATTCACGGCCGTAGCTGATCAGTCTCCCCAGTAAAGCTTCTCCTGGGACAAGCGGGGGCCCCAGGCTGAGTGTGAGCTCAGGGGACAGCCTCTTGGCATCTCCAGCTCCATCCCGTGGCTGGGCCCAGCCTGGTTTAAATTCCCCTCGGTCAGGACAGCCACACTCGGGAACTTCCTCCTAGAAAACTCAGCAAGTTTGCCCCAGGCTGAGAGGGGAAAGGGCCTGGTGTCCTGCCCCCCGCAGCCGCCTCCCCACACACTTGTGAGGCCCCTCCCTGGCCGGGCAGCACCCCCACCCTCTCCCACCCTCTCCTGGAAGACCTGACTCTTCCCATCTTCTCCTCAGGCTCCGAGGCCACCAGGCTCTTGGACTTCGCACCCCAGGGCAGGGCAGAGCCTGTGCCGGCTGCCCCTCGGCTTCCTCTCGGGCTGGCCCTCCCCAACCCAAAGGGAGTGTGTGCTGGTTTGTCTTTTTCTTGCCTTAAGAAACACATCAGTTTTGGCTTTAAATAAGCATTTTCTTCTCTGATAAGGGTAAATCCATGCTCATTGCAGACTCGTTGGATAATTTTGAAAAGGATTCAAAAAAAAAAAAAAAATCACCCGGAATCCCAGCACCCAGAGATAACTCAATTTTAAATGAGAACCATGAGACTTTTTCATTCCACTTGGATCCTGAGCGGTCCCAGTCATTAAATAGTCTTCAGAAACGTGCCCATTCTTGCTCTATTTTTGAACACGTGTGGCTATTTTAAACCTGGAAAGAAGCCTTAAGTAGTGAATTTTTTTAGGCATTTCTAGTTTTTCCTATAGACTCACTCTCTGGAGGTGGGATTTACAGCCAAACCCTACGTGCCGTGGTCAGGGGGTCCTGAGGGTGCCTGGCCACCTGTGGGAGTCCTCCCTGGGCAGGTGTGACGTGTCCTGCACTTGCGCCTGGGAGCTGGCTGCAATCCGTCCTAACCCTTAAACCTTCCATGTAGCTAACAGACCTTTCTTGGCAGGTGCGGTGAGCCTTCGTGTCAGGAGGGCAGGGCAGATGCCTTCTTTTAAAGAACTGAAAAGATGGCCTCATGGCCTGGCCGGGGTGGGAGTGGGCTGGGCTGGCCATGGGGCAAGGGGAGTCGGCAGTGAACAGGGCTATAGGGTCTGGGGGACCTTTCCCTTGACAGCGGTGGGGCAGGGTAGGCGCTGGGGCTGAGTCTCTGGGCCACTGTGTGGCTGGGCAGCAAGGAAAGGGGGTCTTGGAGGGTCGCGGGTAGAGGACCCTCTGGGGTGGAGCTCCTCGGCTCATCAGCTTGGGGCTAGGGGGCCAGGGTGAGCACCAGGCCTCCTCCATCTGGGTTCAGGGGCCACCTGGAAGCTTGTATGAAACACAGGTTCTGGCCCAGATCAGATATGCTGAACCCCAAGGTGCATTTTAACAAGATCCCCAGATGTCCCCCTAACGTTTCCAAGCTGGGTCTAAGGGTGGCAGTCCAGGGAGGGGCTCAGGGTTGAGGAGAGGAAGGTGCCAAGCCCTGTAGACCCTCAAGGGAGAGGGCAGATTGGGAGGTGATAGAGAGGCCCTCAGAGGCAGGTGCAGCCTGGCTGGCTTCTCAGACGTGCGGCCGTCCACTCAGTCTGGGAGGCTCTGGCCTGGCTGTGCTTCCCCAAGGCTGCCTGAGCTGCAGCTGAGCTCCCAGTACTGGGGAGGAGACAGGACTACCCACCAATGCACCACCGCCCCTGCTGTGTGGACTGAGACCCTGAGCTGAGTGGGAGGCTGGGGTGACAGGCATGGGACCCAGGGGATACCCAGGGGCCTCTGAGGAGTCCCAGTGACTGGGGCTCAAATGCTAGGCCCAGTGTGGCAGCCTCCTCTTCCCTCCTTCCCAGGTCCCACAGAGAGCCCTCCCGTGCTGCAGCGACCAGCAGTATTGAGGGCCCTGGTATGGGTGGGGGCAACCTTCTGCCGTGAGGGGACCAGGTAAGGACTGGGGTGACTGAGGGTCTCTCAGAGTTGAGCTCCGGGCCCGGCAGACATGAGTGACACATTCCTCTGTTCTCTGTGCAGGACCTTTCTCCCCAGGACTCGGGACTTCTCATGGCGGCAGCGCCTGGCAATGGCCTCCCTCTGCGCCTCTGTGGGCTCCCTGCCGGCCACCCAGGCCGGAGCATGGTGGGCAGGGCTGAGCGGGCAGGCAGGGCCTGGCCTGGGGCTTGGGGCTCCAAGCGTGGGCGCCGTGCAAGGCGGTGGCCAACGCTGGCTGTCCGAGGCTCTCTCTGACGTCATCCCTATTTCCAGCAGGACCCTGGTGGGCAGCTTTACCATTTCTTTTCTGATTGCAGAAGCATTGGTCATCTTTGCAAAAGGGTTTGTCAGATTGAAATTCGCACTTGCCTTCACAGCCAAGCTTCCGGCCTCGTTCTGTTCACGAAACAGGAATCCTATCAATCATCTGTGCAGCGTTGAGCAGGCTCTTTAATCTCCACACGGAGACCTGTTGGTCACTGATTGATTTTGCAAAGAGGAGGAGCAGCTGGTCCTCGGGCGTGAGGATGGCTTCCTCACACTCCTTGTCTTTGTCTTGCTGACAGTGGAGAAATCACATCTCCTTGTTGCCTTAACCTGCATTTCTTTCATTACTGGTGGGGTGGACCCTCTTTTGATTTAATTCTTGACCAGTCGGCCTTCTTCTGGAAGCCACTGTCCATGGCCATAGCCTGGTGCTGGTTGTGGTGCAAGGCCTGTGCCCCCAGCACTCACCTCTCGTTCCAGGCGTAAGATGGTCTCCTCAGGCTGTCTGTGAGGGGCTTTCTGGGTGAACTGTGGTCTACATTGCTAACTGGGAAGGTGCTTCCCTCAGGACTGCCTCCGTTTCATGTTTAGACCTCCCTGTCTAGCCTGAGACTGGGGTGATGAAACTCACATCTCCTCTGTGTTCAGTTTTCGTTTGGAATGTAGTCTGGTGGGAATAGGGCAGGAGGCAGGTGAAGTTGGTTTCAGATGCTCGGCGGTTGCTTTGGCGCTGTCCGTTGGCCCACGCTTCTGGCGTTGGTTTCAGGCTCTGGGTGTGGGTCTGCACCTGGTCCAGGCCCTGAGCCGCCGCTGGGCCTCTGCGGTATGTCCCGGCCCCGAAGGGGCAATCGGGCCTCTGCATTCGGTGCTTCCAGCTTCTCAGCTACTTTCACACCCTTTTCCTTCATGTGCGTTTTAAAGACAGCAGTTATGGGCTGTCTGCAGCCTCCAGGGCAGCCCAGACTTTCCTGTGAGCTCCCAGCACCCACAGGGGTCCCAGGTTTGGAGGGGGCAGGAGGCCACAGGCTGGCAAGCAGGGCAAGGGGTGCCTCTCTGCCTCCTGGTCCCTGCAGATCACCCAGACACAGGGCTCGTTGGAGTGTCCTCGGTGAGTGCCTCCCCAGGGAGGAAGAGCTGGCCAGCAGGATCAGGGCCATGGAGGTCGTGGAGCAGAGCCAGGTGCTGGAGACCATCCTAAACCAGCTGGTGGAACACAGCCAGGTAGGATCCCTAGTCCCGCTCCGCACCTTCTGTGGCCCTGACATGTACAGAGCCTTGGGGCTCTGGGGGGGCTCTGCAGGGCTCACTGGGCAGCTGGTGGCCTTGTCAAGCCCGGAGCCCATGCCTCCCAAGCCCAGCTGCCATCATTCTGTTGTCACCCCAGCTCCTACAGGCCCTGGCCATCCCTAGAGCCCCTGATTTTCCTGCTGGAAGTGGCAGAAGTGGTGAGGAAGTCAGGACCAACACTGCCGCTCCCTGCGAGGAAACGGGAAGGGGGCAGCCCAGGTTGCAGCCACCTCTGGGCCCAGCCCTGGTCTGTCTGCTCCTGACCTGCGGGATGGAGAGGGCACTGAGGTGTCCTCAGGGCACCCAGCTCAGCTTCCTGGGCTTGTTCTCATACCAGGCCTGGGAGTGGGGGCAGCAGGACCCCCTTGTTCTGTGTGCCCCAGCCCTCTTTGCGGGGCTGTCCTCTAGACCTGCTAAGAGCCTGGACTCCTGCCAGAGGTTGTTGAGGGCCCCAGGCAGGCAAGGGCTGTCCTGGCCCCTTGCCTCTGCATTCCTGTTGTGACCTGATTCACGTGCAGCCTCCACATGCCCCTCACCTCTCAGGGCTGCTGTCGGCCTCCTCCACTCTGAGGGACAGATTCTTTGGGGGCCAAGGCCCTGTAAACAGGCAGGTGGAGCCACCCCAGAAGGGCCCGAGTGCTTACAAAGGGGGACACACAGTGGGGCATTGGGGCTGACCGCTGACCAAGGCACAGGAGGTGAGAGAGAAAGCTGCCCAGGTGGTGGGGACAGGCTGTGCAAAGGCCCTGGGGCCAGCACGAAGCATCACAGAAGAGTGGAGGCACTCTGAGGAGATGGGGGCAGGGCCGGGGCGTCCAGGCTTGCCGGCTGCCCTGTTAAGGGTTTACCCTCTGTCCTAAGGGTAAGGTCTTTGGTGTGGTGGGGTGTTAAGCAGAGGAGGGTGTGGCCAGAATCACACTTGAGCCTGAGTCCCCAGCTGCTGGTGGGGCTTCAACCCAACCCTTTCCTTCCAGCCTTTGAGAGTCGGCTGTATTCTCCACCTGCCCACGGGTCCTGGTAGGACCATCTCTGTTCTGTCCACTCAAGGCCCTGTCCTGTCCCTGGCGGGAGGGCCAGGGACAGGAAGTCCATGCCCTGGGCACCTTGTTCTGCCACAGCTGACCAGGAAGGAGCAGGCATCAGACACCGAGGACAGTGGCATCCAGGAGCTTCTGCAACTCTTGAGCCTGGACCCCTGGTTGGCTTCAGAGAAGGTCGGTGCCCAGGTGTGGAGGGGCTGTCAGTCCCCTCCCCTCCCAAAGTGACTGCGGGAACCCCAAGCCCTGTGTACCTGGAAGGTGGTGGATGGACACGAGACCTGCCACTGTGTGGTTCCTGCACCGGTGCAGGCTCTGGGGGTGCAGGGTGGGGAGCAGGCAGTGTCCCCGCAGCGGAAGCTCTGCCCAGGGCGTCTGAGGTCCCCAGGCTGGGAGTCCAGCATGGCCAGGGCTCTGTGCACAGCATGGCCCAAGCAGCAGGCAGGGTGACGGCAGCACTCAGAGTGGGCTGGGATGTGTGCGTGGGACCCACAAGGAGCAAGGCCGGCCCAGTCCTGGGCTCCGTGTTCTAAGGCAGCTCCCCCAGCCCCAGACTCAGGCGCCGGTGTGGACACTGCCTGCAGGAGTCACAGGCTTGAAGTCCCTGGAGCAGCCCCACAGAGCAGCCAGGGAGCAACAGGCAGCCATGTGGCGGGGGCAGAGGCCCAGCACCTGCGTCCCTCCAGCCTGGGGTGGCCCCGCAGACGGACCTGTGAGTGCCGCTCAGAGAGGCGGACCCCAGGCAGCAGTGTGCCCTTTCCCTTGGTGTCCCGCCCAGACCTTCCTCTTCCACCTGTACAGGCTGGTCCTTCGAGAGTGTGCTGGCGTGGAGCTGGTGCGGAAGCATGTGGGCTGCCTCCTGGAGATGCCCCACCAGTCCTCCGACCAAAGGGAGGTGGGTTAGCACCCTGGGGACCCTCTGGTCAGCACAGCCCTGGCCCTGCCTCCGATGGGTCCCTACTGATCCCAGGCCCCTGTCCCTTACTTCACGATCCTGTGTGATCCTCGAGGTCCTGGAGCGTCCTGTCAGGCACCGATTGGCAGGAGCCACTGAGGCCTGCCAGGCTGCGTGTGTCCCGGACCCACCCTGGCAGAGGGGTCCCTGCTAGGAGGAATGCGATCCCCCGCCCAGTGCCAGCTGCGGCCCCCGGGGAGGGCTGGAGTGTCTTCACTGTCTCTTGAGGACTGTTTCAAAGGGTCCCCGGGTCCCCGGTCCACAGGGCATTGCGATTGCCGTGGGCTGGACGTCCACCTTGCATCTGGAGGAGGTGTGGGCCCTGCTGGAGCACCTGGGCCACACCGGGTTCCTGAGGTTGGCCCTCACGTCCTCAGACAGCCAGGTAGAGAGGCCCTGAGCATGGCGCTGATGCCAAACAGGGCGACGTGGCAGGGAGGGCCCAGGCCTTGGTTCCTGGGCCTGGGGAACATCACCTGTGTTTCTGAGCCTCGGTCTGCTCACTGATGACACAATGGGTTTCCGGCCCCACCGCCCTCCCTGAGGGTCTGGTGTGGGGGACCCAGGCTGGACCGTAGCAAAAGCGTCTCTGTACTTCCCTTGGCCACAGAGGTGAGTCCTGGGACCCCAAAGTGGGGTCTGGCACTGCACTTGGGCTGAGGATCAGGGCTATGGGACCTGCCCTGACCCCAGGTGGTATGTGTGGCTGGGCCTCAGTGTCCTCACCTGTGCACCTGAGCCGGGAGGACACGTAGAACGACTTCATTGTCCTGGCTGTCCCTGCCCTGGGGCCTCGCTGGGAGAGAATCAGAGACACTGGAAGGAGGAGGTGCTGCCTGGGCATGCATGAGGTTCCTGGAGGGCATACCAACAGAGGGGCTTCCTGGAGGAGGGGGCTGCCACGAGTCCCAGGAACATGGTCCCATGCAGGGTATGGACATGGCTGGCATTTGTCCTGACCCTGAGCACAGGGCTTGACGCTTTCTTCCCTGCAGGAGGGGGTAAGAGCTGGGTTGGTGCCAGGGGTGAGCCGAAAGCAGAGTCCCCCGAAGGCCCAGCTCCCACTGCCCATACCACACCAGCCAGGCCTCCATCTGCACTGGAGATGGGCCAGCAGCTCCACCCTGCTGCACTAGGGACAGATGGCCCTGCGTGCCAAGAAGGTCCTGCCCTGGGTGGACAACGTCGCCTCCAGGATGGTGTACTACTTGTCATGCAGCCCCCACATGAGTCCCCCACACAGCAGAGACCGAAAAGCAGAGAAGGGCAGTGGGGACCAGGGGCCGCACACTCAGGGAGCAGCTTAGGAGACAGACCCCTTGCCGTCACCTCACCCAATCCAGCACTGACTCCCGAGGCAGCGCTTACAAGGGGATGCAGGGCTTGGGTGGGGGATGTGACCAGGTGGAGCCCACCCCGGGTGCTGCTCCCTGAGTGCCAGGTCACCCCAGCATCACCTGCTGCCCTGGGTCCGGCCGCCTTGGCTGTGGGTGCTGGGGTGAGGTCCAACCAGGCCAGGGCAGAAGGCGGAGGGTGGTGGGGCCCCCTCCCCGCACAGCCCTGGGCCTAGGGAGGTGGGCATGGCCTTTGCTTTAAAAGGCATCAAATCAAGTGCTCCCACATCCAAACACTGCATAGGAAACACCAAGAGCATAGTCGCCTGCACCTGCCTGGGCGCCTGGGGAGGGCTGCGACATGCGCAGCGTGAGGCGTGGGTGGTAGGGCCCTGTGTAGGAGGGGATGTGTGATGTGCATGTGTGTCCTGTGTTGCATGTATGTGATGTGCATGTTTGTGCTCTGTGTATCTTATGTGGATGTGTGTGCTATGTATGTTGTGTGTGCACACTGTGTATGTTATATTGTGTGTTGTATGTGCTGTGTTTGTTGTGTGTGTTGTAGGCATGCATGTGTGCTCTATGTTGCGTGTTATGAGTATACACGTGTGCTCTGTGTATGTTATACATGTGTCCTCTGTGTATGTTGTGTGTGTGAGTGCTCCGTGCATGCTGTGTGTATGTTCTGCATGTGTGAGTGTGCTCCGTGTATGTTGTGCTGTGTGTGTTTGTGTGTGTATTACTTGCACTCAGGGTACATGGATGTGCAGTTCTGCTGCAGGATATTGGGGAACTCTCTGCCGACACCCCGACTTGGCCCTGACATCCACCTGTGCCTGGCAGGACAATGTTCTCAAAACCAGCTTCCTTTTGGTGGTCATGATGCTGTCAGAGGCTCTCAGCCGGGTCAGGGTGCACAGAGCTACAAGTTCACTCAGATCCCAGAGCTCATCCAGTGCCTCCTGGGGAGTATCCCCCGGGGTCCTGCCCAGCAGGGGCCCGCACGGCCACCAGGGTTGTGGGAGGGTGGGGTCTGGCTGACAGCCCTGCCACGCTGGCTCCTTCTCTGCCATCCCAGCACATCCTTCAGAAGGATTCCAACGTCCCAGCCACTCTCTTGTGGCAGCAGATCATACTAGTCATTGTGGGACTCAGGTATCTCCCCCTCAGGCCCAGGAAGGAACGCAGTCCAAGCTTCCGCACAGGGGGTGGGGTCGCGTGGGAGGTGGGGAGAGGTGAGGGACTGGTGGCAGGGGCTGAAACTGAGCTCTGGGTGGGCTCTGGCCAGGGGCCACATTCCATCTGGTGAGATTTGCTTTGGTTTACATCCAAGATAAGTTGTTAGCGTTGGCACTGGCTGAGCCCTGGCGACAGTCACACACGGAGTCCTGACCTGGTCACACACGGAGCCCTGACCTAGTCACACACGGACCCCTGAGCCTGGTCCTAGGCTGAGCCCTGACTGCCATGCCTGAAGCTCTCGGCTTGGCCCCCTTGAGCCCTGACCCTGGCCTCCATCACCAGCTAACCCCTAATACCATTCACAGCCCTAACCCTGACCCCAGAATAGTCCCTGCGTTTTCTCACAAACCTGTCAATGAAGCTAAGAGAACTGACTGAATGTGTCACAATGGTTCAGACCCTGTCCCCTGTGGGCCTCTCCAGTTCATATAAGCTCCATTGTCCCCAACAGTGCCACCTCTTACCCACAAGCCAGAGTCTCACCCTGTGTGCAGTCCAGACCCACATCCAGCACTTGAAGTCACATCCACCTGTGCCTGTGCCCGTTGGGAGCCCATTTTGGCGAGGCCGTTCATGCCCAGGACCACAGTGTGTTCAAAGAAGTTCAGAACCTTCTGTTTCTTCTAGCAACCTGCAGCCCCATCTCACACCCACGGTCAAGTCCAGGATCCTGCAGACCTGCCTGAGGGGCTTGTACGTGCATCCCCGATGGAGGTGCTGAGGAACCGCCCCCTGCTGCAGGAGCCGGACCAGGACCTCACGGTGGTCCCTGTTCCTGTGGCTGTCCTCCTGTCATCTCCAGGTGGTGGGGTCCGGGGCTTGGCCCATTTGTCAAGGCATTGCCTCCTGTGGCAGGTGAAGGGGCAGACGAAGGGCTCTGGCGATGGGCGCGTCAACTGGGACCATCCGGCAGCTGTACTGGCTGGTCCCTGGCAGTTGCACACCCCCTCTTGACCCCTCCGAGAGCTGGCAGCTGCTGGAGGGCTGGTGCCAGGCCTGAAGAGGACCCAGTGGGGCACTGCACCCACTATCACCTGAGCCCTGGGAGCCAGAGGCAGACATCCCAAGGGCATCAGAGATGGACCACAAGGGCATGACCCTGAGCAGGGGTCCCTTGGTTTCAACAGATTTACTGAAGTATAGCCAAGATATAAAACACTGCCCGTGTTCAACATGCACCCTTCGGTATGTTTTAAAGCGCGAGCATGAAACCATCATGAAGTCAAATCTATCACCCCCAAAGCTTCCCAGTGCCCTGGTGGCTCCCTCCTCTTCACCCCTTACCCCTGCAGGATCCCTCCTCCTTAACCTCTCACCCCTACAGGATCTCTGCTCCTCATCCCTCCTCTACAGGATCCCTCCTCCTCACCCTTCTCTCCTACAGGATCCCTCCTCTTCACCCTTCTCCCCTACAGGATCCCTCCTTCTTAGCCTCTCACCCTTACAGGATATCTGCTCCTCACCCCTCACCCCTGCAGGATCCCTACTCCTCACCCCTGCAGGATCCCTCCTCCTCACCCCCACCGATCACCTGTGGGGTTCCTCCTCACTTGTCTTCACTGAAAACACTGTTGGGTTTCTGCGGCTGTGGGCTGGTCTGTATGTTTCGGAGCTCTGGGTGGATGGAATTGAATGGTGAACGCTGACCTTGGGCGTCTACAGCTGTGGGCTGGTCTGTGTGGTTCAGGGCTTCGTGTGGATGGGATCAAATGGGACACACTTATCTTTGTCTGGATTCTGCTGCCTCACCATGATGACTTTGGGATCATGCGTGTTGTAGCTTGCAGCGTCCTTTTATCGCTGAGTGGAATTTCATTTGTGGACATTCCACCATTTGTTCATAGCTCATTCGATGATGGCATTTGGGCTGTTTCCAGCTTTGGGCTTTTATAAATAAAGTTGTTGTGAACCTCTGTGTACAGGTCTTTCTTTAGACATGTGTTTTAAATTGCAGGGGGCCATACCTAAGAATGGGATAGCTGGGTCCTATGGCAGGTGTGTGTTAACAAATCATCAAACCGTTTCCAAAGAGGCTGTTCTATTTGATGTCCCTACCAGCAGCACGTGGAAGTTCTGGCTGCTCCATGTCCTCGCGAAGGCTTGGTCTGGTCAGTCTTTCAAACGTTGGCTGTCGAACATGTGCATTGCGCCAGCTCATTGGCGTCAGTTTCCATTTTCCTCCTGGCTAATCGTGCTGGGCGTTGTCCCAGCACCTGTTTGTCAACCCCAGAACCTCTCTGGTGAGGCGTCTGCTCAAACCTCGTGCCTAATTTTAAAATTGAGTTATTTGTTTGATTATTATGTAGATTTCAGAGTTGATTTTATATTGTGGATGGGAGCCCTTTGTCGGCTCTATGATTTGAAAATACTTCCTTCTGGGTTGCAGCATGTCTTTTTATTCTCTTAACAATGTCTTCCAAAGAGCAGAAGTTCTTTATTTTAAGGAAACTCATCTGTCTTTCTCGTATGGGTTGTATTTTTAGTATTTTATGCAGGAAATCTTTGTTTTACCCAGGGTCACGAAGATTTTCTCCCAAATTTTCTTCTAGAGTTTCACAGTTTTCAGTTTTATACCTAGGTCCATGTCTTAGTCAATTTAGGCCACTATAATAAAGTCCCACAGACTGGGTGGCTTATAAACAACAGACATGTATTTCTCACAGGAGGCTGAAAGTCTGAGATCAGGGAACCAGCGTGATCAGGTTTTGGTGAGGATCCTTCTCAGGCTGCAGGTTGCCAACTTCTTGTAGCCCCCAAGGACGGAAAAGGGCCATAGAGCTCTTTGGGGCCCCTTTCATTAGGGCACTAACCCCACCAATGAGGGCTCCACCTTCATGGCCTCACCACCTCCCAGACCCCACTTCCTGATGGTCTCACCACCTCCCAGACCTCGCTTCCTGACACCATCACACTGCAGGTAGGACTTCAGCATGGGATCTTGGGGGTGGACAGAAATATTCAGTCTATGACAGCCCATGGTCTATTCTGAATTCATTTTATATGGTGTATTATATGGAGTACTACATACAGATACTCAGTTGTTCCAGAACCACTTGATGGAAAGGTCATCTTTTCTAGGCTCAACTACCTCTGTGCTTTTGTCAAAATCCACCTGGGCATGTATCCATAGTTCTATTCTGAATCTCTTTATTCTGTCCCACTGGTCTACTTGTCTATCTTTATGCCAATATCACACTGTCTTGAGGACCATAGTGTCTCAGTCCATTTTCTGTTGCTATAACAAAATATCTGAGACTGGGTGATTGATAAAGAAAAAGGGTCTATGCAGCTCATGGCTCTGGAGGCTGGAAGTCCAAGATGGGACAGCTTCATCTGGCAGAGGCCTGGCACGTATCATAACATGGCTGAGGACATCCCACAGTGGGAACGGGTGTGAGCCTGGCAAAGGGCTGTGTGAAAAGCAGAGAAAGCACAAGGGGCTACCGTGCTCTGTAGTAGCCTGTCCCACTAGTAGCTAATCCAGCCCGGTGAGAGTGAGAAGTCACACCTTCCCGGGAGATGGCATGAACCCCTTCATGAAGGCGGGTCCCTCACAACCCAAATGCCTCTTACAGGTCCTACTACTTCTCAACACTGTGACACTGGGGACTAAGCATCAACATGAGTTTTGGTGGGGACAAGCCAGCTGTGCGGGCCTCTGGTATGGTTTGGATCTGTGTCTCCCCCTAAATCTCCTGTTGAAATGTAATCCGCATTGCTGGAGGTAGATCTCTGTCCCCACCCAAATCTCATGTGGAAATGTAATCTGCATTGCTGGAAGTGGATCTGTGTCCCCACCCAAATCTCCCATTGAAATGTAATCCACACTGCTGGAGGTGCAGCCTGGTGGGAGGTGATGGGATCATGGGGGCAGCTTCTAATGGCTTAGCACCATCCCCCTAGTGCTGTTCTAGTGAGTGAGTTCTCACCAGATCTGGTTGTGTAGCACCTCCCCCACCTCTTCCTCCTGCTGTGGACCTGTAAGATGTGCCTGGTCCCCCTTTGCCTTCTGCCATGATTGTAAGTTTCCTGAGGCTTCCCCAGAAGCAGAAGCTGCCATGCTTCCTGTACAGCCTGCAGAGTCATGAGCCTATCAACTCCCTTATCTTAATAAATTCCCAGTCTCAGATATTTCTTTAAAGCAATGTGAGAACTGACTAACACAGCCTCTGCCCAATGGGAGGGCAACAGAGGAGAGGGCAGGGTCTGAGTGCCTGGGTGGAGCCCTGGGTCACCCTTGGATCTGGGGAAAGTGACTCTCCACCATCTCTTTGATGACTCTCCTTTCCCATGTCACTTGAATACATGGCCAACGCACAGTCTCGAACTTGTTTAGATGCTTCCTTTTGTTCTTGGGTGTTCATTACTTGTTTTTGCCTCTCCAACTAGACTAGAATATTCTTATGATCAGGACCCAGGTCTGGTTCCTACCACACACCAGCCTTGCAGGTGAGGAGTACAGTATGTGCTAGGAAATATCCATCCAGGGAGAGAGCGATTCGTGGCTAGTGGACTGTCACTGACAGAGGCCATTGTCCTCCTCGCTCTGGCGCATCAACAGCATGTGCTGTCTCCGCTGAACTTCAGGATGCTTCGGTCTTAGGTGGCCAAGGGGATAGACTGTGGTGCTGTGACACACGTGAGCAGCTGTGGTTCATTCTTTTGGTCAGGATTTGAGGGAATGCCGTGGTCTTTCCTATATTTTGCAAGGATTTTCACAGCACCAAATGACATTAACTCTCTGTTTATTCATCCCACAATCTCCAAGCACCCCCCACTGCTGAGCAACACACTGGATTCTCACCCACCAGGCTGGCAAGCCCTGGGCACAAGCCTGAGGGGTCTGCGGGGGCTTTGGACCCATTGACTTCTGAATATCTGAGGACATCAGCCAAAAAATGTTCCCAGGGAGAATAAAGAGGGTGAAAAGAAAAGAGCACAGGCCACCCCAAGGGAGAGCAGCGTCAAAGGGACAGCAGAGGACAAAGGGCAGCCCCAGAGGTGGGGGGGCGGGAAGTGGGAGGAAAGTGAGGTGCGCCGTCTGAGAGCCGAGGGCAGGGCCGTGCGCGCCCCTGTGCTCCCCCGGGCTGGTTTCCGCTCATTGCTCGGTGGCCCCCACACTCCCCTGTGGCATGCAGGCAGCTCTCACCACTCCCAGTGGTTATCACCTGCAGAGAGCAGCTGCTGCGGGCACTGTCTGTCCTCACACACGACGGCTGGCCCACGGTAGACAAGGTGACCGGCCCGAGGCCTTGCAGTGAGGAGTGGTCTGGCCCTCCTCCCAGTTTTGCAGGTGCCTTGTGAGGGATGGATAAGCACATCTTTCTGCGAGGGCAGTGGAGCTGGCAGGCTGACCCTCGACTGTGCAACACGCTGTGGCCATCTTCCTCTGTTAGGTGCTGTACGAGAAGGCCACGTGCACCCTGGACCTGCTGCTTCAGAGCTTCGTCTCTGAGAAAAAGAGAGCATGGATGAGGTTTCCTTCCTCCTGCAGGTAAGGGGCAGGGAGGGGAGGTGGAGGCCAGGTGCATACATACATACATATATACATACGTACATATATAACAGTGTGGTGGTGCACGCCTATAGTCCCAGGTGTTTGGAAGGCTGAGGTAGAAGGATGTCTTGAGCCCAGGAGGTCAAGGCTGCAGTGAGCTGTGATTGTAGTCCTGCACTCCACCCTTGGGAGAGTGAGACCCTGTCTGAAAAAACACTTTTTTACAAAGGCACCCTAACTTCTGCCTTCCACGCGCAACACTTGATGGCTGTCTCGAGGGCCTCCTGTGTCTCGCCCTCTGTCTCCCGTGGCGTACCGGCTGACTCGCCCTGGCTGCCGTCATTGACTAGTGGGCTAACTGTGCTGACTCTCCTCAGTTTCTCAACAGCCCGGAGGTCTCCCAGTGTGCATCTCGGAGAACTGTGACAACTTCCTGAGCATGGGCCTGAATCATCCCAGCCAGCTGGTGCAGCTCAGGAGCCTGAGGGGCCTCAGCGGTGCCTCAGTGCACCCTAAGAAGGTGAGAGGAGACGGGGTGCTCCAGGAGGACACGCACTTCTATCCCAGGAAGCGGGAAGGAGGTGATGCCGGGAACAGTCTCCACTGCAGGCATCGCATTGGAAGAAACGGGTAGGGAAGGCAGCTCCTATAGCACTGCACAGGGCTGGGGAGCCCAGAATCTCTGAGCTGAGGGGAGCCCTAAGGTCAGTGCCTCTGGCCTCCTTTGTGGGTGGGAAGGAACCCCCCTCAGCAGCCTCCTGCTGGGCCTGAGGTTCCCAGGCTTTTCTTCCCTCTGATAAGCGGTGTGAAAGGAGACAGGGAGTGGCCTGTAGCCAATCTCTGCCAGGGGCTCAATCGTCCGCCCTCTGCCCACTCAGCCACCTCTGAGGCAGTGCACTGTGGGCTGGGCTTGGGGCAGAGCAGATACAGTCCCCGCTCAGGAAGCTCACAGCCCGCTGGGAATCAGGAGAGCCCTGTGGCCGGCAGGCAGGCAGCCGTCCCACTAGGGAAGCCTGGGAAGGGTTCCTGCACAGAGCAGCTGAGCAGGGGCCCCACGTGCAGGGCCGGGTCTCCCGTAGGTGGTCCTGCTCCAGGCCCAGCTGATGGGGCTGCCAGACATCTTCCTGAAGCCTGAGTCTGAGGACCTCACAGGCCTGACGGAGATCCTGGGTGACATTCTGCACTGTCTGGGCACCCAGGGCGTTGGTGCTGCCAGCGTCACGATGGCCCAGCACCTGCTGCCCTTGTTCAAGGATGTGAGCAGGCCTGCCCTAGGCAGGGGTGGCGGGTGGGCCCCAGGGGACCTCAGGCCCTCTGACCCCTGGCTGTCCCGGCTGAGGGGGACTCCCTGCCAGCAGGGTGCTTACATGGCCTCACCCAAGCTGACCCCTGGAAGAGGCCAGAGCTGCCCATGTGCTGGTGGAGCTGCTAGGCGGGGACCATGGGAAGGAAGGGGGTGTCTGCCGCCGGCGGGGCTCATGCACGCCCACTCTAGAGGAACGCTGGGGGCCAAGGGGTGGGTCCTCCAACTGGGAGGGCGACTGGGCTGGGGTTCAGAAAGACCCTTGGGTCGATCAGGTGAGAATGGATGGGGGCTTTGAATCACTTAGGGGAGGTATGGAGTGAAGGGCAGAGGGCTGAGCCAGGGTCGGGCAGCCACATAAGGGGGTCGTGAGCCCACAGCTGCCAGGGACTGACTGGACCCTGGGGAGGCGGAGATCCGGGAGCAGCCCCAGGTGGGGTCTGAGAGCCGGGAGTGGCCCCAGGTCAGTTCTGAGAGCCAGGAACGGCCCCAGGTGGGGTCCGCAGGTGGGAGATGGTTGCTGCCTTCCACAGCTGGATCCCATGTGGGGAAGTCAAGCTGCTGCCTTTTGCAGAGTTGTCTGGGGGTGTCGGATACAGACTGACGAGGATATAACCAAATGGGAAACTGAGGGATGCAGCCATATGTTCAGAAGGAAGAGGTGGCTGAGGTCACCAGGGTACCCTGTTGGGGGAGGCTGACCCCTATCCAGATCTCAGAAGCTGCAGTTAAAAAGTTACGTGGAGGCCGAGGTCCACTGCATTCTCTGAGCAGATGGGCAAAGGCAGGAAGGCGAGGCTGAGGCCTGGCGGGGGAGCAGAAAATCCCCCTTGCTCTGTTGATATCCATGGATTTGTCAAGCACCTGTTGTGAGTGGGGCCTCCTCGTGGGTGTGGAGAGGAGGCAGCCCCTCCCCATGAGGAGCACAGTGCTATGGGGACAGATGTGTGAGCCCCAGAGCACCAGGCAGGGGCCCTGGTAGAGTGGACTCGGGAGGAGGCTGAGGGTTTTGGAGAACGAAAACCAGATGGGCCAAGTCCTCCCAGCTCAGCAAGGGGAGGGGAAGCCAGGCCTGGGATGGGGACTGTGAGGATGGCCAGGGCCACCTGTGGGTGGAGGGGGGCAAAACAGCAGACATGTATTGTGTCTGAGTTCGGAAGCTCGGAGATAAGGCATCGAAGGGCTGGCTCCTCCTGGGGTCTCTCTCCCTGGCTTGCGGATGGGTGCCCTCTCCCCGTGTCCTCACGAGGCTGTCCCTCTGTGTGCCTGTATCCTACTCTCCTCCTCTTAGGAGGACACCAGGAATCCTGGATTGCAGCCCACTTTAATGACCTCATTTTACCTCTTTTTGTTTTGTTTGTTTGTTTGTTTTTGTTTTTCAGAAAGAGTCTCCCTCTGTCACCCAGGCTGGAGTGCAGTGGTGCAATCTCAGCTCACTGCAACCTCCGCCTCCTGGGTTCAAGTGATTCTCCTGCTTCAGTCTCCCGAGTAGCCAGGACTACTTGCACATGCCACCACCCCCGGCTAACTTTTTTGTGTTTTTAGTAGAGACAGGTTTTCACCGTGTTGGCCAGGCTGGTCTCAAACTCCTGACCTTGAGTAATCTGCCCACCTCAGCCTCCCAAAGTGATGGGATTACAGGCGTGAGTCACTGCACCTGGCCCTTAATCACCTCTTTAAAGACCCTGTCCCCAGTCATAGTTGCCCCTGATAGCTCAGTACAGTACCAGGGTTCAGAGACTCAGCACATGGATCTGGTGGCCACAGTTCAGCCCACAGCAGGGGCTCTTCTAAGGGAGACCTGAGCCTGGGCTGGCAGCTGTGTGTGCTGGTGGCCTCTGGCCCTCCCTTGCACCCTTGTCCCTCATCCCTCTGGCCCTCGAGTGAGGCCCTCAGGTCCAGAAGGAGGCCTGGGCAGAAGGGTGACCACTGGCCTCCCTGGGAGCTCGGTGTGAATTACCTCAGGACACCCATGGGACTGGGGTGGACACAGTGCTGCGGGGCCTCCTCTTCCTCTGGCAGGCCAGCCCCTCCAGGGCACTGGCAGACTGTGCAGCCGGGGACAGCAGGGCTGTGGAGGCCCCTGGGTTCTTCAAGGGAGGGGCATGGTGATGGGGAGGGGAGCCCGGACCTCCTGGTCCTATATTTCTGCTGTGCACCCACAGAAGACCAAGCTCACCTTCCTACGCTGCGCCATCTTGCTGAAGCGGAAGTTGCGGAAGGAGCTGTTTAGCATGTTGGCGTGGGGCCACAGGCTGGGCGCCGAGAACCACATTTTTATCTTCATGGTAAGATGTGGGCGCCCTCTCGGAGGAGGACCAGCAGGGCCGGGGAGGAGGGGAGGGCTGTGTGCAGGAGCCCAGCACCCTGAGGGGTGTCTATGTGAGGATGGAGCAGCTGCTGGAGGGTCCGGGCGGCAGCGGACATGGTGAGGGGAGCCTTGCGGTCCTCAAGTCCCAGGGCTGACCTGAGGAGGGCCCTCAGCTCACAGAAGCCCACCCCACAGACCCTGCTGAGCCCAGTTCTCTGGCCAGGAGCACGTCCTTGCAAGAGGAGGATGAAGGGGGCAGGGACGAGCGAGGAACACCCCTTCTCTATTTTCCAGCTGCCAATTTCATCTCTGACTGCAGTCTCTCATTCTGTCCTATAAGTGGGGAAAACGGACCTCCAGCCTTGGCCAGGCTGCCAGGGAGGCAGCGCCAGGCTCTTTAGCAGGGCCAAGGTCACTGGTGGGCCCAGCAGGCCTGATCTCCACCTGCACTGATCTCGGCCCACACGGGGTCCCTTTGTTTGGGTACTGGGTGCCGTGCCCAGCGCTGGCTGCGGGCCCTGCCTCACTCCAGCTGCTGGGAGAATTCCTCTGCCTGAAAGCCCCACCAGGCTCCCAAAGGGCTGGGGAGGAGCCCGAAAGCTGAAAGGTTTGCTGTTGTCTGCATTCTTGACCCTGTCACCTCCTTCCTGCAAGGGGATGAAGGGAAGAGCCACTACCAGCTTGAATGCAGAGGGAGGGGAAATCCCAGGGGGAAGCTCCTGAGGCTGCCGCAGCCGCAGTGGCAGAGGTGAGCAGTTAGAGGTCAAAGAAGGCCATGTTTCTGTGGACAGGAGCAATCAGGGAGGGCTTCCTGGAGGAAGCAGAGGCTGGCGCTGGATGTGGGGAAAGGAACAAACATTTCCTGAGAGGGTGGGGATGTAATTCCCGAAGGCAGGGAAGGGCGGGAATCTGATGGAGCAAAGATTCCCAGGAAGAGATACATTTGGCTTCTGCGGGGAACCCTGAAAGCTGGCGAGCCAGAGCTGGCCGGGCCAGGCTCCTCTGCTGCGAGCTGCCTGTGCAGATCCTCTCCGCGTCCTATATGAGGTTGTCCATGTTTCACTTGGAAAAGTGTGGGAATTCTTTCCATGCTGTGCCTGCATCCTTAGCCAACTATTGGCGTTGCAAATATGTTTGCACAGTGAGTGACCTGTCCTGTGACCTTGCTTATGGTGTTACTGGTGGGACAGAAGTTTTTGGTTTTAATGGAGCCAAATGTATTCCTTTTCTGTGCTTCGTGCTTTGGGGTCTTTTTTATTCTTTTTGAGACAGGGTCTGTCTCTCTGCCCAGGCTGGAGTGCAGTAGCTATCCACAGGCACAATCCTAGCTCACTGCACCCTCAAACTCCTGGGCTCAAGCAATCCTCTCACCTCAGCCTCCTGAGTAGCTGGGACCCCAGGGGCCCGCCACCACACCCAGATAATTTTCGTACTTTTTATGGAGACAGGGTTTTGCAATGTTGGCCAGGCTGGTCTCGAACTCCTGAACTCAAGTGACCCTCCTGCCTTGGCCTCGGAAAGTGCTGGGATTAGAGGCTTGAGCCACCGCGCCCAGCCGGGATCTTATTGAGAACTTCCTCCTTGCTCTGTGGAATTGTGCTGGTACTGGGAGGGGTCCAGGAGATAGATCAGCAGTGACAGGCTCGGGGCTGGGAGGGGCTATGCCTTAGGATGTGAGTGTGGTGGCGCCGAGCTCGCTGCCGTGGGAATGGGATGCTGCCCACTGTGTGCCGTGGTGCTGTCTGTCCTCACGCTGTCACCCCTGGCTGATGACAGTGACAGCGGAAACATTGACCTTGGGAGCTCAAGGTCTGCTGCCCTTAACCGCTAGAGCATAACTGGGACTTGAGTATTCTGTATGGCTCGGAGCCCGTTCCTGAGATGGGCACCACCCAGCAGTGTGAGCAGGCAAGTGCAGTGTGAAGAATGACTCAGTGCCACGGGGAATGAGAGTTCGAAGGGGCTGGCTGGTAAGAAGTAACGAGCGCTCTGAAGAATGCAGCAGTGGCAGGAATGACGCGTCTGTCAAACATTAGCGTGTGTCCTGTCACATAAGGCGGAAGAGCCCCTCCCTGGGCTGAGGCAAGTGCCCAAATCAGACCTCCTCTCCTGGGCAACTGGCTCCTGTAGCAGAGAAGCCAGTGGGTGCAGAGACTGCTGTACATGAGCCCTCTGAGCTGCAGGAGAAGCTGCTCACAGGGAGATGTCGCATGGGTGATACTCCCTTGCCAGACTGCCCCAGGGGGTTCGGGCACAGCTGCCCCTTCCCATGGCTGGCCCCGTGCTCTGCAGGAGCTGAGTGCTGGGGCAGTGGTCGCAGTGCAGGAGACTGGCCCTGGAGATCCTGCAGCCCACAGAGCAGAGGGGCTGCCTCCTGGGGTGCCTCTCCCTGCTGTCTTCTGACCACACCCCAGGACCCACCAGCAGAGGGAGATACTCAGGGGGCTCACATCCATCTTCACACACCAGGCAAAACAGGTGAATTTGAAGAGGCGAAAGAACCAAAAAAACAAAAACCACATGAGGGGCACAAAGATCTCACACGTTTGCTGTGAGTGACCTTCTCACCCTGTTCCAGTCCGTGTGTCTTAAGCCCGGTTTCACACTTTCCATCTCTTTTCTCTCTCGATGGTGCATTTTGGGTTATTTTCCCCCGGATTTATCTTCAAGTTCATTCTTCTCTATCCCTGATTCACTCTTAAAACATCCGCCACCTTCATCACATCAACAGTGGTGGTCTTCGCTTCGTCTCCTGCGCTGTGTTCCAGGTGCACCTGTTCTTTCTCTGTAGTGTCTTGCCTTTTTCTTAGGCGTTCCTGTTTCTCACAAATGTAATCATTTAAAAAACACCTTATCATCTCTTCTGCATGGCTCGCTTCTGGGACATTCTCAGGGTCTGGCCTTGCCGTTGCCTGTGCTTTCTGTCTCTTGCTCATGGTGGCTTCTCCCCTGTTCACGTTGCTTCTGCGTATCCTGGGCTTCTCCGTGAAGCCCTGGCATTGGGCTCAAGGCTGTGCATGCCAGGGTCTTTGTGTTTGCTGCTGATATGGGATGAGTTTCTGCATTAACTCCCCAGCTCTGGGGTCCCCACTGAATGCCGGCAGTGGAAACTGAGACCCTAAATCCTCCTGTGGGGCTTGACCATGGTTATCAACCCTGAAGAAAACATCTTTTTCCTCAGGCCGAGACAGACACAAACCTTCTTTGGTTTTCTCTGCCTGCCCGCAGAGTCTTTCCGGTCCAGTTCTTAAGGTGCCTGTTTTAGGCCTGGGTCCCTCTTCCTCCCGACTCCTGGGCCTCGAGGCTGGTCCTTCCCCGGGGCACCTGGGTGGTGGCCTTGACGCTTGGCCTCAGCCTGGGAGATTGCCTGGTGCCTGGGGCAGCTGGAGCTCAGTGCGCACCTGGGGCCCTGGCTCTGTATCTCTGTCCAGCTCCGCCCTTTTATTTTAGCGGTTTCTGTTGAAGATTTTATGAGAAATTTGTTGTTAACAGATTCTTTTATTTTGGAGGTATTTTTGTGCGTGGAGAGGTATATGCACCACCATTTGTATTTTATTTAAACCCAGTTTATAGGCTGGGCATGGTGGCTCATGCCTGTAATCCCAGTGCTTTAGGAGGCCGAGGTGGGCTGATCACCTGATGTCAGGAGTTCGAGACCAGCCTGACCAATATGGTGAAACCTCGTCTCTATTAGGAGGTCAGGAGATTGAGACCATTCTGGCTAACACGGTGAAACCCCATCTCTACTAAAAAAGATACAAAAAATCAGCTGGACGTGGTGGCAGGCGCCTGTAGTCCCAGCTACTTGGGAGGCTGAGGCAGGAGAATGGCGTGAACCTGGGAGGTGGAGCTTGCAGTGAGCCGAGATAGTGCCACTGCACTCCAGCCTGGGCTTGGAGCAAGACTCCATCTCAAAAAATAAAATAAAATAAGATAAACCCAGTTTATTAATCTTATTAATTTATGAAACAGTCCACCTTCTAAAGCATTGAACAGTCAGCACTGCTAGCATTACAATGACCCGTACTAAGACAATTGATCCATGAAAACTTACAGAATTAACAAACTTTTCAAGATTTACATATTGCTTGCAAACTTATTGACACAACTCTAAAAGCTTAACTACAATCCTAGGTTTAAACATCACATCCTCCCGCGTTTCAGGCACTGTGGATGAGGAGCCGCATGGGGGCGTCGGGACTGTGTGGGTCATTCAGGTGTGCGCTCTCCTTGCTGGATATTTGCGTCCTCCTTCCTTATTATTGTTCTTTCTTCCCTGCACAGGCCTTCCTGGGTTTTCAGGGATGTACCCATTTTCACACCTCCCTAGAATTTCCATAGCTTTAAAGATCAGACCCAACAGAAACCAGCTGCCCCTTGGGCCATCGTGGGTGTTGGGAGCTGGTTGTCCACCAGTGCCCCTGGGTGAGCGTGCCACTAGGTGTCCCCGGCCACAGGGGCCCTGTCCACCTGACCGTTCACCTGCCCTATCACGTCAGTTCTACTTCTCAGAAGTCAGCGTCTTTCCCTGACATCTCGCCTTGTTTAAGTTTCGGCCAGCCGGCATCCCTTTCCGGATGGAATTCCATTCCTTTCATGGTGGTCAGGTGGCCCCTGACCTGCAGGTGTTACTGACAGCAGGTTATGTGTTCATGACCAGTATTTTAAAATAGGCGGCTCGTCGCTATCTAACGCCAGGCTGCTGTCTCATGCTGCACATGGGGTCCCTGCAGGCTGCTTGG
The DNA here is from genome assembly GCF_009764315.1 of Trachypithecus francoisi. Classification (NCBI taxonomy): domain Eukaryota; kingdom Metazoa; phylum Chordata; class Mammalia; order Primates; family Cercopithecidae; genus Trachypithecus; species Trachypithecus francoisi. The sequence goes on along the minus strand of NW_022681472.1, from coordinate 97,757,320 downwards.
GAACACGGGCTCAGCCTCGGCCATGGCCGACCACTCCCTCAAGTCCGCACAGCACCCCGAGGCCCCCGCCCTAGCCCCCAGCCCCGGAGGCAGGGTGGTTTATCCTCAGCCCTGCCTTTATTCTTTCTTGACTCCACTGATGGGAGCGAGTTGATGTCATACCACGAGTAGAAGAAACACAAGGCATGCATTTAAACTCTTCTGTTAGTACCCAATAGGTAGTTTTGCAATTAAACAAACACAAACAAATGAACAAAAATGCTTCCCTCCTTTTGAACACCAGTAGAAATTAATGTGTGTAGTCTCCCTTCTCTGTGGTCTTCTCCTTCCTGTTTACTTCCCATGAACCCTGCTCTTTGGAGTGATCTCGAGGTCAGGGCCTGCATGTGCTGGCCAGACCTCTGTCACCCAGAACCACATGCCTGGTGGCTCACATCACGAAGACGCACCCTCTCACGGTTCTGGAGGCCAGGAGTCCAGACGAAGGCACCAGCAGAACCCTGCCCTCGGGTGGCGCTGGGGTGGCATATGCCCGCCTCTCTTCTTGCTTTCGTAGGTCCTTGGCCTGGGGCGGCGCCGCTCCCATCTCCGCCTGGCGTCCTCCCTCCGCGTATCTGTGTCCCAAGCTCCTCTTCTTGTAAGCACACAAGTCCTGCTGGACCAGGGCCCACCCTGACAACCGCACGGGGGATGAGGGGGCCAAGGACTGCACTTTGAGGAATTCTGGCGTTTCATAGTTGGATGGAGGGGAAAGTCCCAGCAAGGGACGCTTAGAAGCAGCAGCTGCTGAGAAGGGGGGCACTGGGGCGGTGTAGACTCACAGGAGCAAAGAGGGCTCAGCTGTGAGAATGAAGGGGCGGTGGACTAGGTGGGGTGCTCCCCAGAGGCCCTGATGAGGAAGGTGGGAAGGGACCCACATCTATCCTCAGAGTACTGTGGGAGTGGGCGGGTGGACAGAGGCCCCAAAGATCCCTCCCACCAAAATACAACTAGGTCTTACATAAATGACAAGAAATGCAGCTTTTAATGTATCCCCAGCTCTCAGAAAAAGCAAGGGAAATCTCTAAAGGCTTAAAAATGAAAGACAAATGGAAGAGCCCAAAACAACTGACACTAGAATAGTGAGTGAAAAACAATGAAAATCTCGGGGTCACTGTTGGGAGCAGGAGCTGAAATTGGGGCTGGGTTGGAAGACAGGCCTTAGTTTCCCAAGAGGAGGGACGGGAACAGCTGGACCCAAGGCTGCAACAGGCCAGGACTCTGGAAGGGGCCTGCAGGGCAGTAGCACCCACTCATTCCAAGCAGAAGCAAGTGCCAAGTGGCTCTGGAGGAGGCACTCCCACCCAGGCCTCTACAGCAGACAGGCTGGGTTAAACCACAGGTGAGCGCCCAGGAAAAGCTGGCAGACGTGAGCAGAGGAGCCCCACAACTGAGAGTCAGCAAAGAAGTCACAATCACTTTCAGGGGCGGTGGCATGCATGGCGCTGTCCCCTCCTAGGGCAGCAATAGGGCTCCAGGAACTTCAGCTACTGGCATTCACAAATACAGCACACAAAATAGCCATGTATGAGCTATTCAAAGAAGCAAAAGACAGACCCAAACAATGAGCAAGATAAGGAAATATCAGAAGTGACCAAGCAGATTTGAAAAAAGCATCAAACAGGACTTCTAGATAGGAAAAATGCAAGTGGTAAATTTTAATGGCTAAATGAGATGGCATATTAGACACAGCTGAAGAGAGAATTAATTAGCTGAAGGCTAGATATCAAATTATTAGGAATTCTCCAAAATTGATAAAACACATAGATTCAAGCACAACCTGTATCTAACAAGATAAAGAGATTCCACATGCAGACATATTGTGTAGAACACAAAAGAAAAATCTTAAAAATAGGCAAGAGGAAGAGATTCCCCCTCCCCCCCGCCCCCACCCAGGGATGACAAACCAGCAGCAGAATCAAGAACAACCATGGAAGCCAGAAGAGGGTGGAACGAGATTTCACAACTGTGTCTGATCCTGTCTCCTGGGTCAAAAGCCTGGGAGATGGGCAGACTGCTAGAGGTGGCAGTGAGAGGCCAGCTTGAGGCCAGCTTCTGAAGTTCCATTCATACTGCCCCCACCGCTGCCACACACATCTTCCCTTGGGGTAGTCAGTGTCTGCCCCTTCATTGAAGAACTTGGGGGCAGCAGCCCAGGTCCTAGTGCAGGGGTCCTTGGATGACACTGGGGACTAATGCAAGATGTTAATAATAGAGGAGACCCTGGGGGTAGGGTGAAGGTGTGTGTATGAAACATGATAAAAATAGAATTTAAAAAATGAAAAGTAAAAATGTAAAAAGGACCATATGGAAATTTTAGAACTGAAAAGTACAAAAACTAAAATAAGAAAAATTCACTGGATCATCTCAATAGCATACAATGGAGATAAGAGGAGAAGAGTGACCTTGAAAATCAATAGAAATTATCAGGTCTAAACAACAGAGAGAAAAGTGATGGACCAAAAATGAATGGAACCTTAGGGCCCACAGCACTAGCATTCATATCAGACTTCCAGAAGAAGAGGAGACAGTGAATGGTGTGGGAAAATTCAATAAATAGGAGCTCAAATTGCTTGAATCTTAGCAAAGACAGAAACTTACAGATTCAGATATGAACACAAAATAGGATAAACGAAGAGAAATCCATGTCAAGAAACATCCTAATCAAGCTGCTGAAAGACAAAAACATCTTGAGGCCTGCCACAAAACAATGCCATAGACATAATGAAGAGCAAGGATTTGAAAGACAATGGATTTCTCACCAGAAACCATGGAAGTCAGGGAGCAATGGAGCAACATTTTTTAAATGCCAAAGAAAAAGGAATGGTCAATATGAATTATATATCTAGTGAAAACATTCTTTGGAAATTTAGCTGGAATAAAGGCATCCTCTGATGAAGGAGGACTTGGATGTAATTCTTATACCTTATATAAAAGCTAGCTCAGACTGGATGTAAACATAAAATGCAAACCTATCACACTTTTAGAATCAGAGAAAAATCCTTGTGACCTGGCAAAGAGATCTTACGTATGACACCAAAAGCGCAATCAATGGGAAAATAACTTTGTTCTGCAAATACATTCTTGAAAGAATTAGAAGAACAGCTATGACAATAGCTAGCAAGGAATTCTTGTACCATTGTTGGTGAGAATGCAAAATAGGACAGATGCTCTGGAAAATCGTTTGTCATTTTCTTACAAAGTTAAAGATACACTCACCATATGCCCTAGCAGTTCCACTTCTAGGCATTTGCCCTAGAGACGTGGAGATATTTCTACACAAACTCAAGCGTGAATGCTTATGTCAGCTTTTTTCGTAGTTGTCAAAAACCGGATATAACTCAAATGTCCTTCCCTGGGTGAATAGATAAACTACAGTACGCCCATACAACGGAATTCTACTCAAGAATAAGAAAGAAATGGGCTGGCCATGGTGGCTCACGCCTGGAATCCCCGCTCTTTGGGAGGCCAAGGCAGGAGAACCGCTTGAGCCCAGGGGTTTGAGACCAGCCTGGGCAACATAGCAAGACCCCATCTCAAAACAAAACAGGTCAGGCACAGCGGCTCATCCCTATGATCCCAGCACTTCAGGAGGCTGAGGTGGGAGGATTGCTTGGGCCCAGGAGTTTGAGATCAGCCTGGGCAATAGAATGAGAGCTTGTCTCTACAAAAACATTAAAAAAATTAGTTGGGCAGGGTGGTGTGTGTCTATAGTCTCAGATACTAGGGAGGCTGAAGTGGGAGGATCACTTGAGCCTGGGAAATAGAGGCTGTAGTGATCTGTGATTGTGCCACTGCACTCCAGCCTGGGCAACAGAGTGACACCCTGTCTCAAAAAAAAGGAAGGTTGGTGCACAGCACCGGGATGGATCTGAGCAGCGTGAATGCTGAGGGAAGGAGGTCATCTCAAGGGGCTGCAACCCTGCGTGATTCCATGGACATGGCACTCTGGAAACGGGAAAAGTGCAGTGCAGTCATCTGCTGCATCCCCTCCTGTTAGCCAGTGGTGGACCATGTGCTGCCTCCCCTCCTGTTAGCCAGTGGTGGACCATGTGCTGCATCCCCTCCTGTTAGTGATGGATCATGTGCTGCATCCCCTCCTGTTAGCCAGTGATGGACCCTGTGCTGCATCCCCTCCTGTTAGTGATGCATCATGTGCTGCATCCCCTCCTGTTAGCCAGTGATGGACCATGTGCTGCCTCCCCGCCTGTTAGCCAGTGATGTACCATGTGCTGCATCCCCGCCTGTTAGTGATGGATCATGTGCTGCCTCCCTGCCTATTAGCCAGTGATGGACCATGTGCTGCCTCCCTGCCTGTTAGTGATGGACCATGTCCTGCATCCCCGTCTGTTAGCCAGTGATGGACCATGTCCTGCATCCCCTCCTGTTAGCCAGTGATGGACCATGTGCTACCTCCCCTCCTGTTAGTGATGGACCATGTGCTGCGTCCCCGCCTGTTAGCCAGTGATGGACCATGTACAAGGGTGGTCTCATAAGATTGTAATGGAGTTGAAAGTGTCTGTCACCTAGTGACATGCTAGTGGCCATTTCTCCCACGTGTGGTGACGCTGGTGTAAGCAACCCTACTGTGCTGCCAGTCTATAAAAGTCAAGTTCATACAGTTATGTACATTACATAATACTTAATAATAAATGACTCTGTTACTGGCTTATGTGTACAATACTTTTGTTATTTTAGAGTGTACTCCTTCTACTTATATAGAAAAAGGTGAACTACAAAACAGCCCCAGGCAGGGCCTTCAGGAGGGGTCCGGAAGAAGGTATTGCTGCCCTGGGAGGGGACAGCTCCATGCATGCCACCGCCCCTGAGGACCTTCTAATGGCACAAGGCTTGAAGGCAGAAGACAGTGAGGCGGGTGATTCTGACCCTGTGCAGGCCTAGGCTACTGTGTGTGTATGTTAGTTTTTAAGAAGAAAGTTTAAAAAGTAAAAAAATAAATAAATAAATTTTAAAATAGAATAAAGCTTATAGGATAAGGATATAATAAAGGAAAATATTTTTGTATAGCTGTACATGTTTGTGTTTTAAGGTAAATGTTATCACAAGAAAGTCAGAAAGTTATAAAAATTAAAAAGTTTATAAAGTAAAAACGTTACAGTAGAATATTGAGGAATGAAAATATTTTTAAACAAATTTGGTGAAGCTTACATGTACAGTGTTTATAAAGTCTCCAGTAGCGCACAGGGACATCTGAGGGCATCCCATTCACTCGCCACTCAGACACTGGCTCACACAGAGTAACTGCCCGTCCTGCCAGCTCCACGCATGCCAAGTGCCCTATGCAGATGGGCCGTTTCTAATCTTTTATTTATTCTAAAAATACTGTATTTTTACTGTACCTTTTCCATGTTTAACTATACAAATTCTGTGCGTTTTTGTTTGTTTGTTTGTTTGTTTGAGATTGGGTCTTACTATGTTGCCCAAGCTGGTCTTGAACTCCTAAGCCAATGATCCTCCCAAGTAGCTGAGACTATAAGTGCAGCCACTGTACCCGGTTTGGATACACAGTTTCCTACCATTGTGTTATAGTTGCCCACAGTATTCAGTACAGTCATAGGCTGAGCAGATTTGTAGCCTAGGGGCAACAGGCTGTACCATACAGGCTCAGCGCATCAGCTCTGCCAGCTAGACCTGTGTGAGTAGACTCTGTGATGTTCATGCAAGGAAGAACTCATGTAAGAACACATTTCTCAGAATGCATCCTTGTCGTGAAGTGACACACGATTGTACAGGGACGAAGCATAGAGCAGTGGCTGCCCCGGGGGGAGCTTGGGGAAAGGATTTCACTAGAAAGGGACCTGCTGAGGGGATGTTGGGGGCTGGTGGCACTGTCCCACTCATGGTGACAGTTGCATGGGTCTGACAGAGCTGTGCACCGTCTGATGGTGGCAGTGGCTGAGTGTATACATATGGCCAAACCCATCCAACACTTAAAATGGACGCATCTTAGTATATTTAAGTTGTACCTCCAAGTGAAGCCAAAAATGCAAAATTCAAGTGCGCACACCAATATTAGTCACCATACGCAGAGAATGTCATTCCATACGGCTTCGTCTCATCTGTGGTATACGTTTGGCTGTATTTTATATTAAAATAAAACACATCAAGAAATAAATGAAAAAGAACAGACGAGATGCACACATAGCAACCCAGATGGATCTTTTTTTAAAAAAAAGTGCTTATGGAAAAAAGTAAAAAACAGATTGAGATCTATAACGATATAGTTTAAATAAATAGACACTTTGATAATTGTGCCATGGTTATATAAGATGTTAATGATGGGGGAAGCTTGTGGGGGTAGAGCAATGCTTTCTATAAAATCTTTGCAACTTTCTGTTGCCTGAAATTATTATCAAATAAAAAGAACACTTGCAAAAAAAAAAAAAAGACACATTAACTAAATTAGAGTAGCTGCTTATCAGTTGGGGGGTGGATTATGGAGATTCAAGAGAATAAATAAGCAAGAACGGGGCTTCCCATGGGCCAGCATGATGCCAGGCCATGAGTGGGATTAACTCGGCCTTCTCCATGTGGACGAAAGGGTTACAGTCAGCAGGTGTTTGCCAGCAGGACTTGGAAAGGCTGTGCTTCGGGAAGAAGGAAAGCATGACATCTTAGAAGGAATGGTGACAAAGGAATGGCTAAACACATAAGTACATATAACCAGGGCTGTCTACTGATGAGGATAATCCTGTCTCATGCATAGGGTTGTACATATACAGCTCAAACCACAGACAAAGTTACCAGAGAAGCCCAAAGATAATGAGTAAAGTCTTCCGAGGTCCTTGTGCTGTTTGAAAGGGAGTTCATAGATTGATGCATTTTAGATCCGATTAAATAATGGGTAAAATTTCAAAGGTAAGCTGAAAAGGAATAGAAAGAATGTGTAAGATTTCCATGTGAATAAAAGGTAAAGCTGCATTAAAAATAAATACTTTAGGTCAGGCACGGTGGCTCACGCCTGTAATCCCAGCACGTTGGGAGGCCAAGGCAGGAGGATCACTTGAACCCAGGAGTTCAAGACCAGCCTGGGCAACATAATGAGACCCCCATCTCTGCTAACAAACAAATAAACAAACAAACAAATTATCCAGGTGTGCTGGTGCACACCTGTAGTCCCAGCTACTCAGGAGGCAGGAGCAGGAGGATCACTTGAGCCCAGGAGTTCAAGACCAGCCTGGGCAACATAGTGAGACCCCATCTTTGCTAACAAACAAATAAACAAACAAATAAATTATCCAGGTGTGGTGGTGCACACCTGTGGTCCCAGCTACTCAGGAGGCAGGGGCAGGAGGATCACTTGAGCCCAAGAGTTTGAGGCTGCAGTGAATTATGACAGTGCCACTGCACTCAGCCTGGGTGACAGAGTGACCTCTTGCCTCTAAAATAAATAAAGAAAGAAATACTTTAAAAATGCAGTCACTTCGAAAAATCAAAACAGGAGTTTTGTGGTTCTCTTTTTTTTGGGAGGGGAGAGACAGGATCTCACTATGTTGCTCTATCTGGTCTCACACTCCTGGCCTCAAGCAACCTTCCCACCTCAGGCTCCCAAAGTGCTGAGATTACAGGTCTGAGCCAACATGCCCAGCTGAGAAAGGAGAATTTTTTTAAGTAAAAACAAGACGTTGATGGGGCACTAAGACAGAGTACCAGATCCAAATATAGCAGCCATCACCCAAAAATGGGAATAAAAAGGTTAAAAGCCAGATTCTCTGATTGGATTATAAAAGTCCAGTTCTATGCCCTTACATGAGACATACCTAAAATTTGAGAATAAACCCACAACAATGTTACTTAATAAAGGATGATGAGGGTATTTATATTAATATCAAATGAGATAGCCTTTAAGTCAAAAGAAAAAAACATTATTGTGTGGAGAAATGGTTACTTCAAAATGACAAAAATTCAAATCTCCAGGAACATATAATAATTCTAAACTCATGTCCCTCAAAATATACAAAGCAAAATCGGGTAGAATTACGAAGAAAAAAGAGACAATCTACTATCATAGTGGGAGATTTCAATACTTCTTTCCAATTCTTGACAGGTCAAGCAGAGTCAAAATAATTGAAGATCATAAGAGATGCGAAATCCGAACTGAAGTGCTTCTCTTCCTCCCTCTCACATACTCAGTACGGCACAGGGCACTTCTGTGACCAGCTGCGGGGTCGCTTCCACACACACTGAGTGACACTGCAGAGGACACCGGCTGGGTGTCCTCAATTCAATTCTGACGCCATCCACCTAATCCCGCAAGTAGAGGGCTCAGTCCCACGCGATGGCCCCGCTTCCAATGCTAGTGCTTCTGACCGACCTGCCACACATCAGGGTTCCCATGACCCCTCCTCGGGTTTGATGATTTGCTGGAGCAGCTCACAGGACTCAGGGACACACTGACCTGCGTTTACCCGTTTATGGCACAGGCTGTGATGAAGGTGCGGATGTACAGCAGGTGGAGGAGACGCGGGGGGCAGACACAGGGAGGGGCGCGGAGCTCTTAGGCCCTCCCAGCAGCACCCCCAGGCACCTGCATGTGTTCAGCTATCTGAGGACTCCCTGAACTCTGTCCTTTTGGGGTTTTATGGAAGCTTTATTAGAAATGCATGATTGATTACATCATTGGCCACTGGTGATCAACCTTCAGCCTCTCTCCCCTGCCCGGAGGTGGGGAGTGGGGCTGAAAGTCCCAACCCCCTACTGCTGCCTTGGTCTTTCCGGTGACCAGCTCCATCTTGAAGCTATTTCAGGGCCACCAGTCATCTCATTAACATACATAAGAAATGCTTGTCACTCTGAAGATTCCAAGTTTCAGGAGCTGTATGTCAGGAAATGGAGATGAAGATTAAATGTATATTTCACAATATCACAATGAGGTAGGAAGTGGGACTCATCTCTGGAGGTGGGGCTCAGGCACAGGACCAAGTTGAGGACTAGCTAAAATAGGGACAGGGTAGAAAGACCTTTCCAGAACACATGCCCACCCCACCAGGGTGCCTATCGGTTTACTATTGCCATGGCAACACCAGAAGTTAGTGCCCCTTTCCACGGCAGTGACCCACTGACCTGGAATTTACCACTCTTTTTCTTGAAATTTCTGTGTAATCTGCCCCTTAATTTGCATACAATTAAAAGTGGGTATAACTATGACTGCGGGAGTGCCTCTGAGCTGCTTCTCTGGGCTCACTGCCTACGTGGTAGCCCTGCTCTGCAAGGAGCAGTCCCTCTGCTGTTGCTGTACATGGCCACTTCAATCAAAGGTGCTTCTAACACCACCGGCTTGCCTTCAAATTATTTGCTGAACAAAGCCAAGAACTCTCCCAGGCTAAGCCCCGCTTTTGGGGGTCACCTGCCCTGTATCCGCAAGGGTACAGAGGAGTTGAGCAATAGAATCGACCAGCTTGGTTTAACTAACATAAATAACCACGCACTCAGCAATTGTAAAAGATGTGTGAAATATTTATAAAAATTGGTCACATACTATGCAACAAAGCAATTCACATACAGATTACATTTTATGACAACATAATTAGAAATCACAAAAAGATAGGTTTCTTAAATCCCATGGTTTGGAACTTTAAAAACACATACAAAACAACATATATCCAAGAAAGCAATCATAATGGAAATTTAAAAACCAGTACAACTGAAAGGTAATGAAAATAATACATATGGCCGGGCGTGTGGCTCAAGCCTGTAATCCCAGCACTTTGGGAGGCCGAGACGGGCGGATCACGAGGTCAGGAGATCGAGACCATCCTGGCTAACACGGTGAAACCCCGTCTCTACTAGAAATACAAAAAAACTAGCTGGGCGAGGTGGCGGGCACCTGTAGTCCCAGCTACTCGGGAGGCTGAGGCAGGAGAATGGCATAAACTCAGGAGGCGGAGCTTGCAGTGAGCTGAGATCCGGCCACTGCACTCCAGCCCGGGCGACAGAGCGAGACTCCGTCTCAAAAAAAAAAAGAAAAAAAAAAAAGAAAATAATACATACAGAAACCTTCAGGGTGGAGCTAAAGTAACGCTTTGAGGGAAATTTGTAGCCTAAAATGCTTATATTAGACAATAGCAAGGGCTAAAAATGAATGTGTTCAGCATTCAGCATAAAAAGCTATCTTCATTCCTAATAAAACCAAAGAAGAAGGAAGGAGGTTATAAAGATAGGAGTAGGAATGAGTGAAGTGGGGGGCATAACACAGGGGAACCACAAAGGCAAAAGTTTGTTCTTTGAAGTGAATGATAAAATAAACAAGCTGAATAACATAAAGAGAAAAGGCACAATTCAAACAGTGTTAGGGGTGACCAAGGGGACCTGACTACGGACACATCAGAAATAAGAGAATGTTAGGACCAATGTGAGTCCAATACATTTGAAAACTTAGTGGAAGTAGTTGGATTTCAGAAAAGCACAATGCACTAGAAGTGACTCAAGAAGAAATAAAAAGCCTGAATAGCTCCATAGTTAGTTGCTGATGAGAAGGACTCTTAAGGAGAAAGGCTGGAGAGTGTGGAGAGAGGGAAAGGCCTCGTGTAAAAGACCCTACGAGGCACTGATGGGGAGGAAGGTAGGCTGGGGCTGGAGGTGCTGGACCCAGCAAAGCAGAGAGCACAACTTCTCCACTGAGAGCTCCGAGAGAATGAGAGAGGTGGGGCACGTGGAGCCAGTGCAGCTTTGAAGACGCTGTAGGTACCTCCCACCTGAAATCTGTGTCAGAGCCCGACCTGCACTTAAAATTTATTTGACCAGCACTTCGAATAGTCCAGGCCCAGATAATACATCAACATGGGGTCTTACTTCTTGCTTTGTTTTTGGAAATGGAAATTGCTCTATTTTTTCCCTGATAATACTCCATCGTTACAAATACGTCATGCACAGGTGCTCAGTGCAGACCAAAAATAAAATTCTAAGTCCCCAACCGACTGAATGGACTGCCCTCTTGGCCAAGGGGATTCCAAAGAAACCTAAAAAAAAAAAAAAAAAAAAAAAACCAGTTCAGGTTATGATGAGAAGGAGGGATCAGACATGCCTCATTATACTCTCCTCTCTTGGGAATTCAGGCACAAAATTGATCAGCATTAACATTAAACAGAAATCTTAAGACAGACCAAACAGACTCTTTGTAGAAAAAACATACCAAATTCCAACCTGACCCCAGCAGAGCATCACATGACACTAGGCTCTGAAAGAAATCAAAGGATTTTACCCCAAAGTGTATTTCTTGACATGTTTTGAAGTGGCCCTGCAAGGCTGTCTCTTGTGGGGGAAATTTACATTCCGTAGAGAATCCTGTTCCATTTCCAGGTCTTTTTCTGACCTGGAAGAGATTAGCTGAGAGTGTAGCCTAACATCTTTTAAAGGTCGAATAGCAAACATTTGCCATCTACTGCCTCTAAAGGTGGCCACCTATGAGACTTCATCTACAAACTAACTTTGGTCTCCACAACCTCTTATCTTAACTTAAACACCTTTTCTATTCATTCCAGGTCTTTAGATAATAACTCTTCCAACCAATTGTGAAGTGGAAAATCTTTAAATCCACCTATGACCTGGAAGCTTCTGTTTTGGGGTGTCCCACCTTTCTAGAACCAATATATGCGTCGTATGTATTGATTGATGTCTTAAGTCTCCCTAAAATGTATAAAATCAAGCTGTACCCCAATGACTTTGGGCACAGGTCCTCAGGCCCTCCTGAGGCTGTGTCATGGGTCATAATCCTTAAACCTGGCGAAGTAAACCTCGAATGATGATGCCTAAGTACACCACCACGACAGCCTGGATACTTGGGTTTGAATCCCACCACTGGTTTAGGTCTGTGACTGGGCAAGTCACCTACTCTCTCTGTGCTTCAGTTTCCTCTTCTGTGCTGGGTGGTTGTTACAAAGGCCTGCATCACTGTCCCTCATCCCCTTCATCAGTGCCATGGGTAAGGGCACATGTCATTCTGTGCTTCTCTGGTCTTCACTGAGGTCCCTTCTTCTGGGAGCTTCCACTAGGAGTCCCTGAGCCACCAGCATAATCTCTGCGAGCCTGGTGCATACCCTGGAGGTGCTGCATCAAGACCTGTAGGCCATGGAGACCAACGGGACCCATAAGATGTGAACAGCCACTGCCCTCCGCACATGGCTGCTGTTCCTCAGCCTGGACCCCTGGCCTGGCCTCCACCTTGCCCCTCCTCACCAGGCCTGCTCGGCTCAATCTGCCCTCTTCTCCTCCAACGGCTGCCTGTTCCTGGTGCATTGCAGGTATGCACCTGGAGACAGGGGCAGGTGGCCCCTTCCCAGAACACTCTGTGGCCTCTTTCCCAAGGGCCCCTCTCACACTTCTTAGCAGTCAGATGCTGACAAGCGCCTCCTCTGAGCATACCCCATGTGCATGCCTGGTTCAGGGGAACCCCTGTCCCGCAGGAAACTGCCTGCCTCCCTGCCAAACCTGCTATAAGGCACATGGCTTTGGAGAGACTCAGAGGCAGGGGTGTTGTGAGGCCAGGACAGTGAAGAGGGAGGCACCACCGAGGTATGGGGCCAGGAGTGCTTCTGGCAGCCACAGGCACAGATTGCCTGGAGGATGGCAACAGTCAGGTGGGGGAAGGGGTTGGCCAAGCAGTGGTCCAGGCCTGAGCTGTGTGACCCTGGCCACACCCCTTCCTAGTGACCTGTTAGTGACCTGGGGTGGGCCTAGAAAGAAATCCCCCGCAGCAGCCCCAGGGTGGGGCCTGAGTGCTGAGCCCCTCTCTCCACACCAGCAGGGAGTGGGCTCTGGCGGCAAGCCTGAACCTCCTGAACCTCCTAAACCTCCAAGGGGTACAGACCTGGCCCATGCTGCCCATGCTGCCCATGCCGCCAGCCTTGGCTCTGCAGCCACTGGTGACATCAGCAGCCTCCGAGGCTGGCCCTACATGGGTGCCGACTACCGTCTGCCTCTGCTACCTCCGGGCTCAGCCAGGTCCCTGCCTCCAGGAAGCCTTCAAGAGTGGGAGGTCCGGTCCCTGCCCTGCACCCTCCCTGCCTACCCTCAGGGTCTTGTCACCAGACTGTGCCCACCCCTCTCCTCCAATAAAGCAGCCCCTCCAGATCTGTCCTTCCCTCCTCTTCCCTGCCCTGGTGCCCAAGGCACACCCTTGTCCTTCTGGGCAGTTAAGCGTTACCCAGTGGAGGAACGGGGGGAGTCCATCAGAAGCTTCCCCTCTAGGGGTGGGGGTCCCTCAGCTTCAGCAGGGGCAGGGAAAGATCAGGAAGGACATGGAGGAGAGGTCGGGGGCGGGCAGCGAAGGAGCACCTCACCCCTGTGCACACTGCAAGACAGGAGGGGATGGGTTCCTGGGGTCCCCAGCACCTGAGCAGCCCTGGAACCTGGGCTTGTAGGCCACCCTCACCCCAGAACTCCTGGGAGGGGCTGAGGAGGTTGCTGCTGGGGGTGTTGCCTCCTGCCTCCCCCCACCTCCCCTTCCTGGACAAGGTCCATATGGTGTTCCCAGAGAGCCATATTGAGCCCAGCGACACCGCCTCTGCCTTCCTGGGAGAGCTGGGAGCCATCCCCCATTCCCCTAGAGGCTGGCCGAGAGGCCACCACGCTGCCCCTAGCCCCAGGTGGGGTCCCTGCTTCTCCTGGGGGCTGGGCAGGGCTTTGGAGCCAATGTCTTCTGCGATTTGGGGGAAGGGTCTGAATTTGATTATTCTAAGGTTGCGTACGTTTAAATACAAGTTTCTAGGCTAGGAAATGCTTCGATTCTGTAATTGTAAATTTCAGGACCTCTGACGGGAAGGGCTGCCGTCTCTCAATGGGCTCCGGGTGCCTAGAATGGTTCAGGCTGCCCAGGCCTCTGATCCGGCCGATGGGCCCTCTGGGGGAGAACCTGTGGCACTGGGAGGGAAGGTTCTGGAACACAGCTGACATGAGTGGTGATGGTTCAGGCTTCCGGCTCTGCCAAGGCCTTATTTGGAGGAGTTTCCGCTGTGCATGGGGTGGGCGGCTCGCACGTTCACCAGTTATTCGTAGATGTTCCTCCCTCCTGATTATTTTTAGGACCTGACAAGATACTCCAGAGCCCGCTGCTTCCGACACCTTAAGAAGTGCCAAGTCACAGCCTGCTGGCCCCGGAAGGGCTCTCCGCTGGCACCCATGGGGAAACTGAGGCCCAGACGGGGAGGGTCTGAGGCAGGGCCAGGAGCGGGCCTGGGCGGCCAGGCATCCTGGGAGGAGTCTCACCTGTGTTCAGGTCCCTTCAGGAGCTGCTCTGAGCTGACCCGGCCAAAGACATAGGATACCTATGTACTGCTCAGGGTCTTCGGAGGGGCCTGCACCATCACTGCAGGGGTCTGAGAGCTCCCCGGGCCACAGGGAGCAGACTGCAGAGCAGGGCTGTGGTGAAGGCCCACCGGCCCCTCCCACTTATGCTCGCCTAGGTCTGGGTCTCCAGGGAGGTGCTCAGCCCTCCCCAGGACCATGCCTCAGAGCCAAGAAGCTTGTGGGGCTCTAGCAGGGCTGGGGAGATGGCGCTGGTCAGAAAAGGCTGCCTGGTCCCTCCTGACCCTGCTTACCTCCCAGGGTGGTGAGGAGCTAGAAGGGTGTGGGCAGTGCCTGGGTGAGACACCAGCTGCTCTGTCACCTCAGGGGCACTTCAGAACCCTCACCAGGGGCCTCCAGGCCCTGCACTCCAGACACAGCCCCCATCAGGCCCCGGCCTCTCCAGGCCCTGCACTCCCCCTCCAGGCCCAGCCCCCTCCAGGCCCTGCATTCCCCTTCCAGGCCCAGGCCTCTCCAGGCCCTGCACTCCTACGCAGATGCCTCCCCTGCTTCCTGTTTCAGGACAGATCATAGGGAGCTGGGGGTGGGGGCAGCAGAGCTGAAAAGGGAACTCCTGGCTAATGGAAGGTTCTGGAACAAATTCTGGAGTAGGACACACACTATGCAATTGCTCCTCTGGAGTTGAGCCTTCTGGGAAGCAGGGCCTGGGGAGCCAGGTGGACCCAGCAGGAGGGTCTGGCCTTCATCTTGAATGAGACCAATAGAGGTTGGGGGACGGCCCCACTGAATGGTCATGATACAGCCCAGACAGTGGTGAGGGGGTGGGGTCAGTCAGGATGGAGAAGGGGAAGAGGGAGAACCAAAGAGCAGAGTCTACTGAGGGGAAAAGGGGCCCTCACGTTGCAGCACAAGGCATGCAGGTTAGACTTGAGGAAGGACTTCCTGACAGCAAGCTCTATTACTGCTGGATTGGGGCCAGGGAAGTGGGGTGAAAGAGGTGGTTGTGAACGGCCTTGCCGGAAAGAGCCTCTGGCCTGCCTAGAGACAAAGCCACTTGGTGCAGGGGGTAGGGAAACCTTCTTAGGCTTCCTTTCCCTTCTGGCATTGTTTGTGTCGGTGACAGGAAGGGGAATGAGCAGATAGGAGTTAGGTGCGAAGGAGCTTCCTCCTCATCTCAGGAGTGTGGGTGCTGACGAGACGCACAGCGCCTGGGTGGCTGCCACTCCTGTCTGCTCCACCTCCAGGTGACTCAGAGACTCTAGTCATTGTCCTTATGTATCCTTTCTTCCATCTACCCATCCATCCACCATCCATCGATCCATCCATCCACCATCCATCCATCCACCCACTCATCCACCCACCTATCCATCCACCCACTCCTCCACCCATCCATTTATCTACCCATTCATCCATCCACACGTCCATCTATCCATCTGTTCATCACCATCCATCCATCCCCCATTCGTCCATCCTTTCATCCATCCATCTATCCATCTATCCACCCTTCCACCTTTCCACCCATCCATCCTTCCATCTGTCCACCCACCCATCCTTCCACCCACCCATCTTCCAGACACTCCCAGTTTATGGGAGTGAGGAACAGAGTAAGCTGGCAAGATAGTAATTTCTAAACCTATAAGCACCATCATTACAACAGAGATCGTGGTGTCTGCTGTGGGCATCACCAGCACCCAAAATCACTCTCCAATACCATCACCATCACCACCATCATCATCATTATCACCATCATCATCACCATCATCACCACTATGACCACCACAACCATCACCACCATTATCGCCATCAGCACTACTGTCACCATCATTATCATCATCATCATCATCACAACCACCAATATCTCCCACCCCAGATCTGTCCACAAAACTGTCACCCCCACCTTTGGCCACTACAGTGCTCCTGCCAATCACAGTGGCCTCCAACTTTCTCAGTCGAGCAGTTCTCCCTAGGGCAGGTGCTGCTGATGGTGACAGATGGAGGGTGTCAGAGGAGGTGGTCTCAACTTCACCAGTGACATGTTGCTGAGGAGAGTGGCACTTGTACAAGGAGGCCAAGACAATAGAGTAAACACAAGTTCCATGAAGATCTTTCTGGCAAACTGGTCAGCCCTGGACTCCACAGGAAAGAAGTAGCTTCAGGTGGAGGGAGTGGCAGATGGACATGCCACTGGTACCCTCAGGAAAGCAACCTGTTGTGGGGAGGGTCAGGGAATTTGAGGTGGGGACACTGCGTTGTGGGTATAGCCTTGTTCTCAATGACCGTGGGATGCCAGCCTGCTTGAGTCTGGGTGTCCTCTCCTACAGACAGAATCGTGGTCCCTGCCTTGCTCAGTGCCAAGAGCACATCACTCCGAGCAGCTGGATGAAGCAGAGAGGGAAACCAGCAGAAGTTTGGGAAGAGGTGCCTGTTCCAGCTTGGGGCTGGCCTCGGGCCCAAAGCACTGCCCAGCACACGGCTCACCACAAGAAGGTGCCTGGGGCAGACCCAAGCAGGGCTTCAGGGTTTGATGAATCTCCTGGGGTGATCCCTGGCCAGCTTCTTGCTCTGAGAGACAGGGGAAGAGAGCAATTCTGTGATGGGCCATGGTGAGTGTGCGGCAACCTCTGCCACATGGGGTATCCTTGACTGGCTTTTCACGGCTGGTGCTCTATCCTGTGTCCTGCCCTGGCCCCAGCGTTCACAGCTGTTCCACACTTCATGACCTTTCACAATGACGCTCACAGCGTGGCCACATCTGCCCATCCTCTGCTGTGGGTGTGGCTGCGCTCAGGGCAGCAGTGTGGGAATGGGAGAGGAGAGGGGTACACACTGAGCCCTGCTCCTGGTCACTCTGTGTGTCTGACGCCAGCGGCTCACACTGTCCTGAGTTGCTCCTGCTCCTGGTCACTCTGTGTGTCTGACCCCAGCGGCTCACACTGTCCTGAGTTGCTCCTGCTCCTGGTCACTCTGTGTGTCTGACCCCAGCGGCTCACACTGTCCTGAGTTGCTCCTGCTCCTGGTCACTCTGTGTGTCTGACGCCAGCGGCTCACACTGTCCTGAGTTGCTTCCTTTGCATGCAGGGCTGTGTGGCTTGGGTCCCTTCCTGTTATTCGTTGTTTTGTTTTGTTGCAGCTTCTCCTGTCACTGGGTGTGAACATGGGGCCAGGAGGTCAGGGAGCTGGCCAAGAACCTGCTCTGGCCCCTCTACAAGGATGGGGTGACCTGAGTGGAAGCCCCACCTCCAAAACCTGCCCCAGGCTCTGTGCTGCCTTCTGCAGGAGGGGAGCTGGGCGCTCAGCGCTTTCTCCACCTGCTCCCAGGGGCCATCCTTAGTTTCTTTCCGTAACTAAGGATGAGGAAGGGACCACAGTCCACAGCTTCTTATCTGAAACCCCGGTGCCAAGTGGAAACTGTTCGGGTTAAGAAAGAAGGTGTGATGTGTGTGACATTTCACTTAGTATCCCGGGAGGAGCATAATAAAATGCATTAGCATCCCTGCTGCAGAACATACACGCGTGTGCATGCAGCGGTTCAAAGGAGCTTTAGATGTATAGTGTGACTCGGTTTTCATCGGGTTTTGTTGTCCAATCTCGCCAAAACATTCTGGTTTTCTGGGGTGCTCCGATCTGCGGCTCAGGGACTGTGCTTCTCAACTGCTGGAATCCAGGGACTTTGCACCATCTCCTGTGGGTCACTGCAGACACACCGCCCCGTTCCCAGACATCCACTCCACGTCCACCCACTCAGTGCAGTCAGTCATGGCCACATGTGACCATCTGTAATCACCCACGGCCACTGCGGTCACTGCGGCCACTGCGGTCACTGCGGTCACTGCGGTCACTGCACCCACAAGCACCTCCCCTGTCCCGCCCTTTCTGCTGGTGAGGACTCTGGGGTCAGGAGGAGGGACAAGGCACAGTTGAGGCTGCAGGGGGGCAAGGGGGATGCCAGGCTATAGCCCCCTCTGCAGCTTGGCACGGCATTGCTCTCATGGCCCAGCCTCTGTGCAATTTTCTCCTGGTCCTGGGGCCCTGCAGGGTGGAGTGCACAGTCTGAGGGGTCCCCTCCTTCCCCGCTACTGTCCCTGCCAGCCTTGTGGCTTCCCCCAACCAGCCTCCCTTCGGAGGCTCAGGCTGCCCCCTGCCGGAGACACAGAGGAAGGCAGGACGTGCATCTCAAAGCTCCTGGGGTGGGAGGAGGGTGCAGGGAAGGAGGGGCCTCCATTTGGGCCGGTGGGGGAGGGCCTAGGAGTGTTCACAGGTGCTCCCCATGCCCCCCTGGGCAGACAGGACCCAGGCCTGGGGATAGGAAGTGCCCCAGCAATGAAGAGGGGACCCAGAACTGTGCCTGCCCCAGGGCAGAGCAGGGCAGGGCCCCAGGTGGGCGGGAAGGAGGTGGCATCACTGAGAGGGAGGCTTCCTCCCTCCCTTGGAGTCCCTGACCCCATGCATTTCCACTGTGTCAGACTATTTTAAAGAATCGGTGTGTTCATGCTGTCCCTCCTGAAAATGACTCAAGGAACAAGGGGAGTCGCATGTGTCCCCACTGAGGGGCCTCAGAGCGGTGTGAAGCTCATGTGCTGAGAAGGGTCAGGAGGGAGCCAAGGGCACCAGCACTTGGGGCTCCCTGAATGTTCCCAGAGCCCCAGGGAGAGCGGACGCCTTGGGAGCCACACGGCCGCTGGCCTGGGAGCCCAAGGCCCAGACGTCCAGGCGCAGGGCAAGGCAGGAGCTGCAGGGCCCACCTGGCCTCCCCAGTCCTCCTGGCCCAGGGATGAGGGGACACCAAGGCCAGGCAGAGGACTTCACCCCAGCAGCCAGAGCTGGGCCAGGGCACCGGGCCACGCAGAGGGAGACCACACAGAGAGAACATGGGTTTTTAATTCTTTTTATTGAAGAAAAGAAAAGGAGAGAAAAAATAGATTCCCCCCTGCTTCTTCCTGGAGAGGCTCAGTCCTGCCCCTGGGGGCCGTGAGGGTCGGAGGGCTGTGCTCTCCACCTGGGTCTAGGAGGGGCCCAGGGCCCTGGAAGGTGTGGGGGGCTGGCTGCTTCCCAAGGGATGGGGGGGTTTAAAAAACGGTGCCAGGCCGGCCGGGCCAAGCAGGCTGGTCCTCCGCAGCAGGAGCTCAGGTGGGCACCCTAGGACGCTGGCCGCACTGGGCCTGTCCACGGTCCACAGCCGTCTGCCCATCTGCCCGCCGGGCCTCGGCCCGAGGAGGGCAGAGTCTGAGGCACCTTCAGCCTCGGGTGCCTTGTGCCCGCTGGCCGGGCCGCCTCCTGTCCTGCATCTGGCTCTGGTCCCAGCACTGCGGGCCCTGTGCCTGGCCGCCGTCTGAGCGCCCTGAGGCCGGGGCGCGGGCCTGGCCCGCCACCCGCGAGCGTGTCTGTGCCCGTCTGCGGCAGGAGCGGGCGGAGCAGCATCCCTCCTCCACGGCCCAGTGCGTGGCCGCCGCCCACCCGCTCAGACCTCGGTCTGGAGGTCGATGATGTCCTGGCCCACCAGCGGGATCGTGGCGCCCGACCTCTCCCACTCCACGCTGCGAAGCTCCAGCGGTGACGGCTGCAGCGGCTCCAGCTCCTTCTTCACCCATGTGGGCGTCCCGTGGGCTTTCCGGAGGCTCTCCCAGGGCCTCTTGTTGGGCGTCTGCTGCTTTTCTGGCTGCTGGGTGGCCCGGTAGTGCAGGAGGGGTGGGGCCCGGAGGGAGAGCCATGAGCCCAAGGAGCAGGGGGAGGAGGCAGACACGAATCAGTGAGGAAGGGACGGGAGGTGGGGGACAAGAACAGGGACAGGATGGGGCTTTCAGGACAAGAGCCCAGAACAGAGCTGGGCAGCAGCAGGTGCAGATCCTCTCCCCAGCCTTGGCAGAGGTTGCGAACCCCACAGTCGGGTCAGGCTATGGGGGCCCTGTGCTGGATTGGCTCCACCCTAATCCAGACCCCTGGCCCCAGGAGCAGGCTGGTGACCGCTCAGCTCCCAGCATGGCCATGGCCTCCAGAGTCTGGCATGGCAGGGTCAGGCCGGCCCTCAGGGACAGGCAAATGAATGAATGAATGAATGAATGAGTGGACGAAGTGGGCAAAGCCAGGGAAGAAGGGAGACGAGGCCTGACCTAAGGGCTCTCCCCACCCCGCCCCTCCCTGCCCTTCAGACCTTGCTGTCTGGGCCCAGCACCTCCTTGTCCTTCTCCGCCGCGTGCTGCAGCTTCCGGTTCAGGTCCTGGAACATGTCTTGGTGCCGCTTCCGGGTGTGCATGATCTTCTGCAGGTGGGGTCTGGGCAGTGAGTCCTGGCCCAGGAGCCCACCCTGCCTGCCCTGCCCATCCCCTGGCTCCTAGGGAGCTGCCTGGCCGTGTGGGAGCTCAGAGCACATCTGGCCCTAAGTGTCTGGGGGAGGTGGACACCAGGACTCACCTCAAAGTCCAGTTCTGCATACCGCGACTTCCGCCGCTGCAGGGAGAAGGGGTTCATGAACATTTCGCCAAGGGTCCCTAAAATCTCCTGACAAGTCCACGCCTCTCCCTGCCTGAGACTGAGGGCATCAGGGACTTGCTCATCTCATCCCTGCCTTCAGGGACCAGGCCAGACCCAGGGGACATGCCTGGGGATGCACTGAGGCAGCTCATCCAGCTATGCGCTGGGTGCCAGCGAGCAGCCCCAGGGCTGGGCTAGGGTGTTCAGCTCGCCTGCCCACGACTCACTCCCCAGGATCAAGGAGACCTGAACTTGGGGCTACATGGCTGGGTCCCCCGACAGAGAACTCAGGGACACATGGCTGGGTCCCCCGACAGAGAACTCAGGGACACAGGGCAGCATCACCAGAGGCCAGGAGCCAGGTGGTGGGGACGGGCTCCCCCAAAAACCACATCCTGCAGGCCGACTGAGGCCAGGTCAGCTGCAGGCTCCAGGCTGACCTAGGCAGGTACGTGCCGCCAGGCTGCCCCACGGGCTGGACTAGTGACTGTGCAAGGTGCAGGTCCTGCTTCGTGGGTACAGACTGTGGGTCCCTGAGCCCCTCTGAAACGGGGTGAGACCACGCTGCCAAGCCTAGGGTAGGGACCACATGGCAGACGTACTCAGCACACCCAGCAGGGCCAGGGGTGCGGGGTGCAGCTGGGAGGCAGAGCCAGCACAGCTGGGTCCCAACACAGCCCGCCCCGCTGACGGCATGGGGGTCCCACCCAGCAGGGGTGACCCAGCTGCTGCAGCCCTGCCTTCGCTGGCTGGGGTGCAGCCCACCCCTGCCCCCCTCACCTCCAGGGAGCTCACAGACAAGGTGGCGACATTCTCGTTCTTGGTGCTGGGCCCCGAGCTGGGTCCTGGATGGGCCGCAGGCTCCCCGGGCTCCCCCAGGCTGGGGGGTGCCGGCTCCAGACTGGGCGGTGGGGGCAGGGGCTGCTGGGGAGGTGGGGGAGGTGGGGGCGGGGCGGTGGGGGCTGGGCAGGGGGCGCCTCAGGGGGCCCGCCACTGGGGGGCTGGCGGGAGGGCGGGCTGCGGGCAGGGAGGGTGGCCTCGGGTGCCGTGCTGAGGTGGATGAGGCGGGTCTGCGGCATCTGGTCAATGTGGATGCTGTACTTGGGCTCTTCCTTGGGCTTGGGCCGCAGCGTGGCCGTGGCTGTGGGTAGGATCACGTAGCTCGTGTCCAGAGCCTTCTCCTGGGCCCTGCTCAGCTCCGAGTCCAGCTTCTTGAAGATGTCCCCGTCACCGACGAAGGAGGACTTGGGTGCCTTGTCCCTCTTGAGGGTCAGTGAGTGGTTGGGGAAGTCGGGCAGCGGCCCGCCGGGATAGCGGGGTGAGCCGTGCAGGTGCAGCTTGGACACGTTGGCCGGCAGGCTGTTGAAATTGGTGGGCGGCCCCTTGGCATGGGCCAGCTTCAGCTTCTCCTCCTCGGGCAGAGACGGCCGCTTCAGTGTGCCTGTGATGGTGGCTGTACGGCAGGCTGCGATGTCCTTGTTCAGCACTGCAGGGGCCGCGGGGGAGACAACGGGGACAGGTGTGGGGATGAGGACAGCGTAGGATGGTCCCCAGCAGGAAAGGGGCCCAGTCTGCCCTGTGAGGCCGCCACCTCCTGGGAGACCCCGGCCAGGTCCTGCTGGGTCCCGATCTGAGGGCCGACTGCAGGTACCACCCTACCCAAGCCTGGTGCTACAGCCCCTAGGGTTCCTGTGTCCTCAGATGAGGCTGCCACACAGGGTGTCCCTCTCCGCCAGCCCCAAGAAGACAAATGGCTGTCACCCACACACTGCCCTCCCCAGCGCTGAGAAGAGCAGGTGAGGGCGGCCTCAACTCCCGGAAGCACAGGGACACAGGCGGAATGGCCTGTTCTTGTGGCAGAGCCCAGCCGACCCCCCAGTGCTCCCAAGTGCAGCCGTGAGGCCCTGGCCCTCTGTCACAGCCCTTCCTGCATCACTGCCCCTGGGGCCTGCAAGCCTCCCCACTCTGCCCTGAGGGCCTCCCAGTCCCTGGAGCAAAGTCTCCATACGCAGACACCTCTTGATTCTGTCTCTGGTCAGCTGCAAGGGCCCTAGCCGCCCTGACCTCTGAGTGGGGCTCCAGTTTGCCCCCGACCTCCTGCCAATGAATCCAGCCGCTCCTGGTCGGCAGAGAGCCGCAAGCTGACCCTCACCCAGCCGCCTGCCCCTGCCAGAGGGGTGCCCACCCTCCACACCCTTCCTTTCTCCAAGCCCCAGTCTCCAAAGATCCAGACCCTGGGACCCTTCCTGGGAAGCCTGGCCTGCCCCATGTCCTGCCCTGTGCAGGCTGTCAGATGGTTACCCACACACCAAGCCAGCCCTGGATGCCTGTGCTCACCAGCTGCTCCCTTCAGCCACCTTGCTAGGCACACAGGCCCCAGGGTCACCGATGCCCCCTGAGCTGCCTAGCCAGGGGTCACTCACTCTCCCAAACATAGGCTTCCCTCTCCCCCTCAGAGCTGGGCAGGCCATGCTCCTGGCCCCGTCCTCTCCTCTACCCTCTGGATAGCAACACCCTGTGCCCATCTTCAGCCCTGCCCCCACCGTCCCCACCCAAGAGCGACCCGTCATCCTCCCCGTCAGACCCACATGCCCCACCCGGACAGCCGCAGCACTCTTGGGACACACGTCCCCAAGGCCGCCCCACCCCGCACAGACACTGGGGCTCCCGACCTCCCCCACACCTCACGCTTTGCTTCCCACAAGGCAGAATGAGCGCCTGGCATGTGAGGGATCTGGATGCCTCCCTCGCATCTGTCCAGCTCAGGGCGGAATAAAAGCCAAGCTCCCCCCAGGCCCAGGCCCCTCGCTGGTGCCCCGCCCACCCTCCCCCTTTGAGGAAGCTTCCAGACACAGCACCAGTTGCTCATGGCACATCCACTAGCTGCATGCGATCCAGAAGGCACCGCAGACAGCACACAAATGAGAGGGAATCAGGGGCCCAGAGAGGCCCCCACACACCAGTCACCTGAGGCTCCAAGTCCTGGGGCCGCCCTCGGAGAGGCTGTGGGACTGGATCACAGGAGACCCAAGGGGGCAGAAGGTACTTTTTGTCCAGCTCCCATTCACCCCAGTCCTGATGTCACCTCCTCCAGGAAGCCCTCCTGGGGCCCAACTGGTACCAGCACACACTCCCCACCTGGGGCTGTCCCAGCTCCTCTGCCAGGCCTGTCTTTAGAGAATGTGCTCCTCAAATATCTAAATGACCAGAGGATGCATGGTCCATTGGCCTCTCCACAGCCCAGAAAGCCATCGCCTGTCACTGCCTCAGGACCTGGTTCACAGAACAGTGGTGGGGACAGAAACAGACCCTCCCAGTCTGACGCTTGGGGATGGGCAGCAGAGCTTCCTTTATTGGGCAGTCATTCCCTTTTTGCACTTGGT
The DNA here is from genome assembly GCF_009764315.1 of Trachypithecus francoisi. Classification (NCBI taxonomy): domain Eukaryota; kingdom Metazoa; phylum Chordata; class Mammalia; order Primates; family Cercopithecidae; genus Trachypithecus; species Trachypithecus francoisi. The sequence continues at coordinate 97,733,168 of NW_022681472.1, read as the reverse complement.
TCCAGGAAGCTCAGCACCGGCCAAGGGCTCCACGGTGGGTCCTTCTCCCTGCCTTCCTCTTGCTCCCCATTGTCCCCCTAGCCTGAAAGTCCCACTCACTTCTCCCCCTGCTGGGACTGGTAATGAGGAAATGACGGTGGCACAGAACACAGGTGCCAGAGGCGGGCAGACAGGAGGTGGGTGGGCAGAGGGGCACTAGGGTGGGGCTGTGCTCCAAGCTGGAGCCACGACAGAGGAAGAGGAGATGCCAGGTGGGCAGGGGAGGCAGCCAGGGGCTGCACGGGCACCTACTCAGCAGGAATGCCAGGGCAGTGTTCTGGAAGCTTCTGATCATGCCCCATGGACCCTCCTTCGGCCTTGGGGCGTGGGTGGGGGTGGGAGGCAAGGTGGCCAAGGTCGCTGCCTCGGCTGGGCCCCCAGGGCAGGTCCCCTGGGTCCGGGTGGGCCTGATGGTGTGGCTGGGTGTGGGTGGGGGCGGCAGGGGTGGACAGGGATGGGGGATGTGGGTGATGCACAGGTGGAGGCATGGAGTGGGGCCGTGCAGGGGGTCGGGCTGGCACTGTCCTCTCACCTGTCGGGCGCTCACCTGATCTACAGGCCAGATCCACGTCCTTCTCGAAGTCGGTCTGTAGGACAGAAACGGCAGGGCAGGGTGAGCGCCTCTGGGAGCGGGGGTGTGTGCACGCGTGCACAGATCACTCAGGAGGGCCACGGTGCTTTGGATGCCCGGAGGAACCGCCATCCACGTCCACAGCCCAGTGCCCACGTGGGCAACCGCGCCTCCCTATGCACTTGCTCCTGTGGCGGGCGTTTGCGTCTCTGGATGGATGCATGTGTGCGTGTGAGTGCGCATGCGTGCTTGTGAATGTGTCTGTGTGTAAGTGGTGAATTTGTGTCTCCGTGTTTATGGGTGGATTCATGTGTTTGTAAACGTGAGAGAATGCGTCTGAGTGTTTGGTGCATGTACGTGTTTGTATATTTCTGTATGTGGCTCTGTGTGTTTCTGAGGTTGTGTGCGTGCATGCACGTGTGTGTGAGCCTGTTTGTATGGCACCCGCGTGCTCTCTGCAAGGCATCTGGGGAGCTGAGGACCTCCTACCTCCTCCGGTCTCGTCTCTTTCCCCAGGCCTCACGAATGGCCCTGGGCCTGCGGCACCAGAACTCTCCCCCTTGGTCCCCCACATCCCTCCAAGGGGGCCCTACCCACGGGCTGGGCAGAGGCGGCGGAGGGGGGTTAAACATGCAATTCAGGACCAAGGCCAGCACCCACCACCTCAGGCAGCCACACCAGGCTGACAGTCAGCTGGGGAAGCAGCAGTGGGCGGCCCAGGCCCACCCTCAGGGAGCTCAGGACCTGCCCAGGCCTGGGGCTGTCCTTCTCCAGGGGCCCTGGGGCTCCAGGGGACAGGCCTGCCCTTCACTGAAAACCTGGAGGTTTCTTCCCTGCAAACGCAGGGGTTGGGTTGGCTGGAGACAACGAAATACTCCCCCTGGGATCAGAGGTCAGGCCAGGAGGAACACTGGGGGAGGGGAAGCTGTGTCCCAAAGTGACAAGCTAGCCACTGGCAGACACCTTCGCCCTGGCCGACGGAGACACTGTGGCATGGAGCCATGAGGGGCCTGCCTGGATGTCACCTGAGAGCCGAGGTGGCCGTCTCACCGAGGGACCTCACCCTCACCCGGGGCTGGACATGTCATCTGTCCAGGACAGGCCCTGCCTGTGAGCTTCACGACCACCGTGAGGTGGCCAGGCACCCCGGGACCCAGGGAGCACCTCCCGCGTGCCAGCCGTGCAGAGTTCACCTGGGGTGTGGCCTAAGCCCAAACAGGTGGCCCGACGGGGCAAGAGTCAAGGAGGACTCCCTGGAGGAGGGGACTCATGGGAGTGTGCAGGGTAGGCAACCCCTGGGGTGGAAGCTTGTATGAAGGACACAGGGGCAGGAGCAAGACCAGCACAGCTGCAGGTTCTGCTTAGGACCAGGCCAGGGTGTGGATGTTGTTCTGAGGCCTGGAGGGTGGAGAAGGGGGCCTGGCTCCACCCCGTGCGACAGCCCCCGGGTGCTGAGGCAGGAGGTCTAGTGACAGGTGTGGGTGGGAGCAGACTTGGTGACTAAGAGCCCACCATGGTCCTGGCTGGGCCCCGGGGGCACAGGGCTGCAGGAAGAAGATGCTGAGGTCCAGGTGTGAAGAGTTGAGGCTCCATGGGGGGCTGCTGGGGGCCCGTATGTAGGAGCTGCCACTCGGGCCGCCCTCCCAGAGCCTACGCGTGTCCTGGGAACGCTGTGCTGTAAAGAGGGCAGGCCACAGGCACAGGCGCGGGCAGGGGCAGGGGGTGCAGAACACAGGGCTGAGGACACCAGGATGGGCAGGGGGAGGGCAGAGAGCCCATAGAGGGTGAAGGCAGGATGGCCAGGGGCCACAAGGGAGGGTCACCACCCCTGCAGGGGCTGAGGCCAGGGCAGCACCCAGGGAGCACCAGGGAGGCAGCAGGTGGGAATACGCGGGGTAGGGGCAGTGGATGGGCAGGCTAGGCTGGACTCCTAGGTGGCAGCTGAGCAGGACACTCCTGGGTGGGGATGGAGGGCGATGAGGGTGGGCCTGGGAGGCGTGAGGATGGGGACCTTGAGATGAGGGCTGGGATGCTCAGAGGGTGGTGTCCAGCCAGACAGGCACTGCTGCAGCGGGGTGAGGGTGGGGTGGATGCAGCCTCCGCGGAGACCTCCAAACTCATCAGCTCAGCCCTTCCCAGCTGGAAACCCCGGACCAGGGGTTCCACTTGGCGAGCCTGTTTTCCCAACTGCACACTGGGTTCAGAGCTCCTCTCAGCAGAGCTGCTGGGGCCCAGGGGAGCTTGGGGCATGGTGAGGGCCTGGAGGCACCCGGGGGGGTACACGGTGGGTGGGGCAGCCTGAGTCCCCGGGCCCCGAGTCCTACCATGAGCTGTGCGTGGCCGTTCTGGAAGGAGCCTCCCGAGTCCCCGTTGCCCTCCTCCTGCCGGTCAACCACACGGCATTTCACAGCGTCCTGGACCTGGGAGGGAGAGCCGAGCACCTCAGTGGCAGCCACGCCCCTACCCTGCACCAGCGCCAGATCAGGTGAGCGGCATCTCTGGGGTGGGGGGCGGGGGGGGCGGACGTCTCGGGGAAGGGCAGGGCCCCCCAGCGGGAGGCCTCCTCACAGGGCCACCTCTGGTCTGCAGGGTCATGACCCACTGGGTGGAGAAGGGGAAACGAGACCCCAGGAGGGAAGAGCCTACCCCTCTCCTGTCTGAGATTCTCTCTACCGAGCTCCCAGCACCGAGAGCTGCTGCAGGCCCTCGGGCCAGAGTCCGCCTGAGAGAACCTGTGATGACCTGTAGTGGGCCGAAGGTGTCCCTGGGCCCGGCCTGCATCTCCAGCAGCCTCAACGTCGTTGCCTTCTCTGAGCCAGTGGAAAGCCTGGCCCTCAGTGCCCTACGAGTGTCCGCTGGGGGCGTGGGGTGCTGTGCCAGGGACCGTGAGCCTGGCCCTTCCCCACAGCCACCCCACTGGGAACGGCACACTGTCAAGGGGCATTTCACCCTTCACGGCCACCCACTCTCCGGGCGGACAGTGGTGATGACGGCAGCAGGCTCTGTAGGAGGGGCTACAGAGGAAGACCTACCCAGCGGCCAGCACAGAGCTTATGGACAGGGAGCTCCCAAGGAGGTAAAGACATCATCTAGGAATGTCAACTGTCCCTCCCCTGGGGCCAGCAGCCACCTCCTGCTGGCTGCTCTGGGCAGCACACTGACACTCCATCCGGTGGTAACAGTGTATAAAGGGAATCCTGGGGGGGAGGCATGAAAGCACAGAGGGCTTCCTGGAGGAGGCATCCAAACAGAAGTTGGCAGAAGCAGAAAGAGGGCAAGCTGGGACTCCTGGCTTCCAGGCACCCACCTACCCACCCACTCAACCACGGACCTGTGGCCCCGTTCCCTCACCCAGTAATCTGCTTCATGCTGCTGGGGGGCTGAGGACACCCAGCCCACCCCTCTCATCAGGCAGATGGGGACCGAGGCCCAGAGCGGGGGAGAGAATTGTCCACGGCCTCACAGCTGGTCAGAGGCAGGGCCAGGCCTGGAAGCCAGGGTTTCGCTGGCCTCTGATCCCTGGACACCAGCTAAGGACTCCAGGCCGCCACAGCAGGTATGCCTTCCTGCCATCCTCTCCCTCACGGACCTGCCCTGCAAATGCCTACTGGGCACCTACCGTGTGCCCGGTCCCACAGGCAGGTAGGGAAGTGTTCTTTGTGGGTGAGCAGAGGAGCTGGGGCTCCCGAAGTCCCTCTGGTACCCTCTCTGGGAACGCCCGAACCAGCCTTAGCCCAGGAGGCCCCGGCTTCATTGGTAGACGAGGGACTGACTTGCCCATCTGCAGGAGTGTCCCAGGCCACAGGGCCGGCTGGGCTGCCTGGCATGGCCTCCACCTGCCCCAGCCTCCTCAGCGCGCCCTGCAGCCCTGGCCACCACCCCTGAGGCTGAGGACCTGGGTAGGGCTTGAGGCCCCTTGCTACCAGGCCCAGGCGGAAGCCCTCTCTGAGCAGGACCTTGAAGGCCCTGCAGCATGGAGCCCACACGCAGGGGCTGGGAGCTCACTGGGGGCTTCAGGGTCTGGCCCTGGTGTCCTCCGTCCCCACCCACCATGGGCGCATGCCGGGTCCCCTCCTTCTCTGACCCCATGTGACAACCATGAGGCTTCTTGCACATCTGAGACCCCTAGCGCCAGCTCTCTGCTCCAGGTGGCCCTGGGCTCTGCCTGCCTGGAGCTCCTCCTCTCCACTGTCTCCTTTGCAGCTCCCATCACCGGTCAGTTGGTCCTTGGGGATTCGCCTAGTTGCTTGAGAAATCTCTCCAATTTCCATCTTTTCTATTTTGTGAAACATTTTGCCTCCATTTTCCTCCTACTGAGTTTGAGCTGCTCTCTGTTTTTAATTTCCACAAGGCTCTTTTTGTTCCTTTTTCATAGGCTACTGTTCTTGTTTCACAGAAGCCAGGCACTGAGGGCCAGGAGTGTGGCCTTAGAGAACTGCCTGGCCTCAAATCCCAGCCACGGTGACAAGCTCCCGTGATGAGCTCTCTGGAGCTGTCCTGTCTGTGGAACGGAGCAGATGGCACCTGCTTTAGGAGCTGTCGTGAGATTCACTAACATGAGTTCACTGCTGGGGCCAGGGCCCGGCCCATGTGTTGCTCACCAGGGCGAGCGACTTCTCCCAGGTGAGGATAAGGAGGGGTCAGTGAGGTTTCTCCTTCCTGGGCTGCCTCTGTTCCCACGCTGTTTTCCTGCTTGTCTGGGTGGGTTGCAGCTCTAACAGGAGCTCTGCTGTCCTCATCAGGAGCTGCTGGGATGTAAATGTGGAGCACTGCCCAGCTGGTGGCTGGCTGCTATGGGAGCCGTTTCACTGCTGCACATCAGAACTCCGGCTCTTCCTCCTGTCTTTCCACGAAATCAGATTGCCTCGAGAGGGGGTGTTCACACCTCCCCGCAGAGGTCTGGGTCTGGGAGGCCAGAGCTGACACGTGACCCAGGCTCAGCGTGTCCACTTCCCCACTTGTTTCCAGGTGGCACCCCCATCTTCAGCTGTGCCGGCTGCGCCAGGCCAGAGCCCCTCCATTCACTCTGCCCAGAGAGTGAGGCCCAGGCCGTGCAGGCCAAGCAGGGCAGCCCTGCCCTTCCAGGCTGGGATGGAAATCGCCACCTAAGGCCTGGAAAACCAGGGCACCCACGCCTGACGTTCCTGTGGCAGCCAGAGATCCTGGGGAGGGGGCGGGCCCCACTCCTGCCACCCTCTGTCTGGCTCCCTACAGCTGGCCGAGGCCTGAGCTGTCTCCAGTCAGCTGGGGCTGCATTTCTCATCCTGCTTCTCCACCTGCCAGCTCCCCTACTGTCGGCTTCTCCTGTGTTCTTCATCCTTGGGAACCTGCGTACTTTTCAACAGTCCCTCTGCCGTCTCTCCAGGGGGACCCAGGAAGAGGGAGGTGGCCAGCCCGCTCCGGGGCCTTCCGCCCTCCTGGTGCTGATCTGGAAGCAGGTGTCCTCATCCGCCAAGGTTGACATGCAGCTTTCCCACATTCCAGCCTCCGCAAGAGCATCCCAGTTGTGGCCACCAGGTGGTAGCTCGGATGCAGTTTGGTGAAAACCTTCTAGTGACACCTTCTGGAAAGATCCAGAAAATGCCAGAAGCAGGAGTCTCTATTGCCCTGGAAGCTGTCTACTTCTGCTGCTGGCTTCCTTGCTCCTGTAGGCCCCTTGAGGATGGGGCCCCTTGAGGATGGGGCCCCATGTCCCCCACGCCCCTAAGCCAGGTGCAGGGCATCTTTGGGAAGGTGCTGCACTGCCTGGGCCGCTCCCAGGGAGTCAGGGGGACACACTTACCTGCAGGCCCCGCTCTGTGGACCCCCGAGGCCTGCAGATGCGTCAGGGTCACGGACGCTGCGCCTACCCACAATCTCCCTGCCAAAGTCCTCGAGGAAGGAGGAGACCACCCAGCAGCCCCAGGACCCTACAGGAACCCGACCCGACAGAGGCTGTCGCACCCACCTCTCTACGGAGGATACAGTGCACCATGACGATGACGAAGCCCTCCAGCGAGTCGAAGACGGCGAAGAGGATCTGGAAGAGGGCGGAGCGGCGGTCGGTGACGGCGAGCACGGCCGACATCCAGGTCAGCGCCAGCAGCGGCAGCACCACGCAGGAGCTCCACAGGGAGGCCCTGGGGATGGAGGGCGTCAGCGCTGCCGCCCCAGTCCCTGCCCCCAGGGACACCCTGCCCTGAACCCTGCATCTCCAGGCCTTGGTGGGGACCCAGCCCTAAGGCCCCGTCTCTCTCTGGGGGCCTGGGTCAAGCAGCACATCTTCTCTGGGGTGAGTCTCCCTAGGGGTCCTCCACCGCCCAGGCTGCGTCTGCACCTCTCCTCCCCAGGGCTCCCCCAATCCTGTCCCACGCTCTGCCCCTTCCCTCTCGAGCCCATCCCCCAGGCTGGGGAGGAGCCCACCGTCAACACTGAGGTCCCAGCACCCCCTCCCCAAGCCCGAGGTCTCTGACGGGACCCAGGCACTCAGGAGGGAGGTCCTGGGAAGCTGGGCAAGGGGGAAGGGCTCTTTGGGGAAGATCCAGGTTCCTGACAGTCTAGGAGGTGACAGGGGAGGGGAGACAGGCTGGAGGGGGATGGGCTGTCTGGTGTGGGGTAGGCCAAGTAGGATCCCCTGGTCGAGGACCCTCAGACAGCCCACAGGCCCCAGGTGAGGGGTCCAGGCCCTGAAGGGCAGAGCAAGATGGCCATGGTGGGGAGGGAGGGTGGAGCCCAGAACTCAGAGACCTGGAGGGAGAGAGAAGCTTGGAGGGAATGAGATAGAGGACAGACGGACGGACAAAGCCAGCAGGGGAGGAGCAGAGGAGAGACAGAGACAGGCGACAACAGACAGACGGACAGGCGCCTCCTCCTCTTCGCGGGCCAGCTCCGCCCATGCCTCCTGAGCCCCAGCGGCCACCTGCCTGTAGACCTATCCTGCTGCCTCTGCCCCTCAGTGCCACCCCCTCTCCCAGGGAGTCCTCCAGGAGCCCCACACCAGCCCTCGCCCCTGCCCACCAGCCTCGCTGGGAGCAGTGAAGACCTGGGCCCCTCCCCACATCCACCCACTGGGTTCTGTGGTGGCCTCTGAGCCTGTGCTCTCCTCCTCACAGTGGGGACACCAAGCTGCTTCCCAGGGCTGTGGGACACCGACAGAGGCCAGCAGGACCCCGGCCGCGGCGAGTGCTCAGGAGGTGGCCCCGTGCCTGCCCACAGGGGGCCCCATAGCCTGCAGGACTGTCATCACCACCAGGAACGGGTGCTGGCGCCAGCTTCCCTCCTCCCCTCCTCCTGCACAGGATTGCCCTGCAGGCAGGGGGAGCTGGGACAGGAGGACTGAATAGGGAGTAGGGGACCCATTCTGGGTCAGAATGCCAGGCAGGAGCTGGCACATGAGGGTTGGCAGGAGAGATGCTGGAATGACATGGAGTCTGCCAAGACAAGGGCCCCCAAAACCGCATGCTCTGCCCCTCAGCCCTCTCCAGCGTGGCTTGGCCACCAGTGCTGCTCCCACCCCTAGTGCGGGATGTCTGTGCAGGGCCCAGCCCCCAAGGGATATGTGTCCCCATCTCTTGGGACCTCCCAGCAGGCCCAGCCCCCCATGTCGCCTCCTGGACTCTCTTCCTCCCCTCCTCCGCCCAGCCCTCTACCCCAGGCCTGGCCTGCTTTTCTTCAATGATGCTGTCTGGTGGTGATCTGTCTGGCCCCAGCCTCAGGTGTTACCACAAACCCATGGCTAGGACACGTGCAGGCCCAGAGCCCGGAGCAGCACCAGGACAGAGGGCTTGGTCTTGCACAGCCAGTGCCTCCCAGGTCTCAGGGTACAGTGGCCCTGGCCACGCACCTGCCCCTCCTGCTCTTGGGCATAGGATGGGCTCTAACAGCCTCATGGGACTCCCTCTTCCCTGCACAGCTTTGGAGTCTGCTAGAGGCCCCCAACCTCCTTCGCCCTTCCCCTGGCCCTGGAGAGCCTGCCCCTGCTCCCCCCGCACTCCTTGCCTGGGAACTTAGGCAGCCGGAGAGGCCTCCCTTGCCCATGACGGTGCCGCTCCCTCCAGGCTGCAGCAGCAGACAGGGCCCCCGCTGTCACTCACTGCTGTGTCCCTGCACCTGGCACAGAGCCTGTGACGAGGAGGCCCTCCATCAATATTCACAGAGCCAAGGAATGACTCACTGATACAGAGGAGGACCCCTCGGCTGGGGCCTTGGTTTTCCCATGGCTATAAGCTGGAGAATCTCTCTTCTCCCTTGCAAAGCTGGTATTCTTTGAGCCAGGACCCTGGACTCCTCTCCTCACCCAGGTTCTGAGAGGAGGTGCAGGGCCTCACTCCCCATGGAGACTTCTTTGCCTGCTGTCAGTCACCCCTGCTGCTGCCCAACAGGGGGCTGGGTCTCCAGGCCTGACATTTACAGCCTGATCTGCTGCCGTTGGCAGGTGGCCTGGGGCCTGGGGCCCCGTAAATTACTCCCACACCGCAGCTGGGCCTCTGTAGCTTGGAAACATTTCTGCAGAGAGCGGTGGGAAGGAAGCAGAAACGCCCGGGAGCCGCTGAAGGGGAGGCCAGGAGTGCCCAGCTGCACCGCACCTGCTCCCGTCTGGAGAGGCAAGGGCCCAGGGTGTGGGGAGAGGCTTTGAGTGACTGTAAAGGGAACATCGTACGGCCTCTACTTCTCTCTGATGGAATGAGATGGGCGGATCTCACAGCCTCCGCCCCATCCGTGGTGTTGAGACAAAGAAAGGGCAAACTAGCCCCAAAGAACCGGAACTTCCCAGGGCCTGGCAGGCCAGTGTGGATGCCGCCCCAACTCCAAGCTTACTCCTCCCACCCAGGCTAGCCTCATCCCGACTCGCATCTGCACAGCACCAGGGCCCAGAGCTCTTTCTCCCATCGCTCCTAAAACCCTGGGCCCCTAGTGCCTGGCTCAGGGAGCAAAGCAGGAGGGTACAGGGGTACAGCCATGAAGGCTCACCTTGGGTTGAGGGGACAAGATGACCCCTCAGGCTGGAAAGCCCAGACACTCTAGGCCAGCCGGCCCCACCCACCTGAGCCCATACCACCCTGCCCTACACACAGCCCCAAGGCTGCCCAAGTCAGCAGAGCAGCCACTGACTCTGAGCACTTCCTTCCCTGTTCCCTTGGCCCTGGTTGCTTCTTGCTCTCAGGCACACATGCGCGTGCACACACACATACGCATTCACACACTCACCTATAAACACACCCCCACATACACAATACTCACATGCAGACCCACATGCACACACTTACACACACAGGCACATGCCCAATTATATACACACACATATACACACACACAAAATACCAGGTTGCACTCACACACCATGCACACTCACACGTACACACACTGGGTTGCACTCACACACAAACGCACGCTCACAGGTACACAGATGCATGCTCACGCTTACGCACACACAGATGCTTGCTCACACGTGCACACACCTGTTGCGCTCACACAGATGCACGCTCACACATACACTGGGCTGCACTCACACACATAGATGCATGCTCACAGGTGCACACACAGATGCACACTCACACGTACGCACACACAGACGCATGCTCACATGTACACACACCGGGTTGCACTCACACACATAGATGACGCTTGCACATATCCAGGCACATTCTCACACCTGTACACACACACTTGCACACTTGTGGCCCCAGAGGTAGCATCAGCAGCAGAGAACTCCACACTCAGTACACCTGAGGCGCGCCCATAGGGGGTACTGGGGCAGTAGGCTACAAGCGAAATTAAAAGCCTGGAACGAAAGCAGGTGCTCTCACATGGACACGCACACACACACCTGGTCATGCTCTCCCACACGAACGCACACTCATGTACACTCATATATGCACTCATACACACGCACACACCTGGTGACACTCTTGCATAGGCGCACACACACCCACTGGCATGCATGCACACTCACGCGTGCACACACACCTGGCCATGCTCTCACATGCGTGCTCACGTGCACTCACAGGGAGGGAGGCTTCCCATTAGGCCAGCCAGGGTCAGTCTCCTCGCCCCACCACAGAGCTGCGGGGCTGTCGGGCGCAGACCCCTGCCCAAGCATCAGCCATCCTGGGCTCCATGCCAGCAGCACCAGGGGTGGGGGTGGGGGTTCAACTCCAGAACCAACAAACCACAGCTTGCAGCCTGGCACACACGCGGGCCCTGGAGGGACAGGACTGACCGCTCCTTCCCAACCGCAGCCCGGCCCACAGCTGCACTCCACCCGTGCCCAGGCCGGGCCCCACGCCCTGCACCTGCGGTGCTTTGTGCTGCCAGGCCTAGAGCAGGCCTATGGGGAGGACGGAAGGAGGAGCTGGGGGCAGTGGGTCGGGGGACAGGAGTGGCCTAGAAACCCAGAGTGGACGGCAGAAAAGGAAGAAACGAAAGATAAACATAAAACAAACAAAAGGTGACTCAGAGCGCGCAGAGCCCCAAGGGTGGGCCTAGGAGAGAGGTGGCAGCAGAGGCACTAACATGGCGTTACTGGTGACGTCGGAGGTGGCATCGGCGGCAGAGAGGACTCCACACTCGGCACACTTGAGGGTGCACCCGAGGGGGTGCGGGGGCGGCTGACTGCAAGTGAAATTAAAAGGCTGAAACAAAAGCAAGCACTCTGCTCTCAGAACCCAGGCGGGAGGGGCGGGGCCAAAGTGCAAAACCAGCCACTCAGGAGTCCAGCCTGGGCTCCGACAGGGACGGTCCTGGGGGCTCTCGGCTACTTCACAAACTCAGGCCTTGGGCGTGGGCGCTGTGGTGGGCAGGGCTGTGGGCTGCACGTGGCGGGCGTTGGGGGAGGCAGCACGGCGCTCCTGTGCTCAGCTGAGGGTGGACCCTGACTCCGTCTGCACAAAGTGGCAAAATTCCCAAAAGGAGGCCACTGCACCTTCCTCTCCCCTTCCCGTGTGTCTGCGAGGGAGCTGACCTGGGCAGGGACCTCGTGCAGGTCCTCCTGGCATGTGTATGCCCACGTGTGTGCACCCATGCATGTGGACGTGCATGCACACATAGACCAGTGTACTGGGCACCCCTCTACCCTAACCTCCATCCCTGCCTACGTGGGCAGCGAATCCGACACGGCCACGCAGGCGAGTCTGGGTGTGCTCCCGGGATGTGTGCACCTAACGCAGCTGGCCCCTGTTGCACACACAGGGCGAGGTGGGCAGAGTGCAGGCCGCCTGGGCTTGGCTCTAGTGTGTGCCCACCTGGGCTGGAAGCTCAGCTCCACCAGTCACTCACCCTCCCTAAACCTCCATTTACTCAGCTGTAAGATGGGAATATAACCACAGAATCTGCCACCATGGTTATCCTAAGAAGCAAACAAAACATCCACGCTGGATGAGCACCCGAGATCACTGCTGCTTTTACGATCAGGTAACGGCAGGCAGTCTGCCATGCTCAGACCCTGGATGTGTAGCCCTGGGGACCTCTTCTGAGTGTGACTGCTGTCTCGGGAGCAGTGTGGGACAGGGTGTTACGGGGGCAGGTGGGGCAAAGCCTTAGAGAAACCTGTTCCAGCCTCCATTTCCCAGGCCAGGAGACAAAGCACCGGGACTCCCACCCAGAGTGACGGACCCCAGGGCCACTCCACACACTCAGCATCGGAGGCCAGCTCGGCTGGTTCCTAACCAGGACCAGAACCCACAGGCACCCAAGGGGAAGGAAGGCTTCCTGAAGCTTCTGTTCACTGGGGACAGCAGGAGGAGCCAAGAAGAGACAGAGACAGGAACAGAGAGAGAGACAGAGAGAGACCGAGCATCCAAGCAAGACTGGCACGGAGGGGAGGGGCCCACGCAGACACCAGCCAGGGTTGGATGACACAGAGAAGCAGGCAGAGGTGAGGGGCGGGGGGCCGGGAGGACAAAGAGGGGCTCGTCCGCCCTAGTCGGCTCCCCACACCCCACAGCTTCCCCTCTGTGCCCAGGACCTTGTCCCTGAAAGGTGGGCGCAGCCACACATCCCAAGCACCTCCACCCTGCTCCCAGGCCCTGTCAGCTACTGTGCTGAGAGCACTCCCTGGGCTTGGGTTCCCCGGAGGGAGGAGCATTAGCTCCACCTGTCCCCTGCACCGTCCTCCTCATGATGCAGGTCCCACAAGGACAGGGAGTCCCTGCATGGACAGGCGACATCCTCCCCCTGGCCATGGAGCAAGCCTTGTGGTGGGGGAGTGGGAGGCCAGGGACCCCCAGCACCCAGCATCGGGGGTGCCACCCTGTGAGCCGGCCAGAGGTGGGATATCCCTGCACAATCAGTTTCACCGCTTCTGAGGACTTTATGGGGTCCACCCTGCCCAGGTCAGATGGAGAAACCGTGGCACAGTGAGAGGGGCTGGCTGAGCCTAAGGGGCCTCTGTAGTCAGTGCCTCCGTTTCCCCACCCGCTCTGGGGTCCCTGGACCTGCAGTCTCGGACTGGGCATGGAGCATCCTCCATCCCCCGGGAGCCCGGGGCTGGGTGGGCCCTGGATCTTGCACTCCGCGCAGGCAAGGAGCCGCGTGGCCCTGGTCCTACCCTGCCCGCTCCTTCAGCTTCTTGTCCGTGATGCCGTCTTTGGACACGAGCTTGTTGAACACCAGGATCCCAATGACCATGTTCACCTGCCAGGCAGAGAGGGGTGGGAGTGTGGGCGTGGGGGCCGCCGTAGGCTCAGGGCCAACATTGGTTGGACTGACGCTGGCTATGCTGACCATGATCCCCTACCACACGCAGGGTCACCTCCCGTGCCTCCATCACAGGAACCCCAGTGCCTGATGTGACGCCAGGTGACCTCCAGCCCAGCTGCCAACCATGCAGGACCCTCTCTGTGTGTCACCCGCACCGTCAGCACCTCTGCTGTGCTCCTTGCATCCCTTCCACCAGGGAGTTCCGCACCCACAGGGTCCAGAGGCCCTTGCCAGCCTGCAGCTGAAACCTGCCTAAGGGACACCAATCCTGGCTCTCCCTGGGGCCACACGCTTCCTGCCTCTCTGCTCTGGGCAGGCCACCTCCTCTCTCTAGACTTCCTTCCTGATCTCCCTCTCCTATTCCCGTCAAATTAACTGCCCACCCCGTAAGGGCCCTGGTTGGGCGCCTGCACCCAGGGAGGCTCTTCTTGGGCTCTAATGTAAGTCTCCCATGCCTCCCACTGTCCAGGCTACCACTCAAGACAAGAGCTGTTCCTAGAGCACCCCGGGGAGGCCACTGGCCCTGAGCATCTGGGGGTCTCCCCCTGTCTCCTGGCCCCCTCTGCTAAGGGGAAGGAGGAGTCAGGGCCATATTCTCTGCTCCCCAACTGCCAGAGGCTCCCCGAGGCCCTCCTCCTGCATCCCCACTCTGCAGAAAGATGCTGCCAGGACCCCGAGGGGCAAGGCCTGACTTCCTCAGGCCCAGGTTCCAGAAGCTGGAGGCTGGGAGACCCCAGGACTCCATGGACCCCTGGACTAGGCATTTCACGTCCAGAAGACCAGGGTGGTAGACTGTGCAGCCCTCCAGCTCAGGGCTCACCACCACACACCCGGCCTGCTTTCCACAAAGGATACAGTTCCCAGACACCCACATCACAGCCTTGGCCAGCCTGATGGGCGGTGGCCTCTTTCCTGGGCAGCCTAGTTTTCTGATGTGGCCGGAGCAGAGAAGAGAGGACAGACACCAGTGACGGGCCACTGCCTGCAGCAGGCTCTGCCCGGCCTGCACCACGTGGTCCCAAGGACAGGAGGGGCTGCTGGGGCTCAGGTCCCACACCCCCTGAGTTAGACTGCCTTCCTGACACATCCTGAGGAGGGGTGTACAGGGGTAGGGCTCCTGTCTCTGACCCCTTTCCCACAACCTCCATCCCCAGGTGCCTGGGGCACTGCCCAGCTGGCACTGAGGCCAGCTCTAGAGGTGCTGACAGGTACCCCACTCCTCTCCTGCCTCCCACCTGGAGGAAGGAATAAAGAAGGTGGGATTCCACAGCCAGGACTGTGAGGAGGGGTCTGGGGCTGCCCAGGGATGGCGCCCCACTGCCCCTCCAACCCCCACCAGGCTCCCCAACTGCCCCTACAGGGCTAGCACCCGCTCATCCCCCATGCACGTTTCTCTGCTGGGCCCAGCCTGTGCCTGAGTCTCCACTAGAAGGGGGTGTGGCCCTGCAGAGACACGTTCATGATGGCAGGAATTACTGGACATGGATGGCCTCTCCTGGGGGGAGGGGGAGGGGAGGTGATGTTGGGTGTGAACCCTGGTGCTCCGCCAGAGTAGAGGGACAGGGACTGGCTAAGCAGGCTCAGAGCTGGACCCAGTAGAGGCCAGTGACCCCAAGCAGGTCCCCCAGTCTGCTGCAGCTCATCTGTGACCCCAGGACAGTGACCCTGCATGCCACCTGCTACAGTCTTGCCTTCCTCCACACAAAGGTGGGAGGAGAGTGGGAAGGAAAGTCCAAGGAACCACACAGAGAAGGTCCTCACTGGGGCCCCCAAAGGGGCAAGCAGCCCTGGTCACCAGCCTCACATCTGGCGCTTGGGGCCAGACACCCACAACTCAGGTCTAGCCTGCAGCTCCCCGCTGCTCGCATCATCTGTCTGTCCCCGGCTTCCTCCCACGCCACTCACCACACCCGCGGGGATCTCCTGGCAGGTACACAGCTGGCACCCAATAATCAGGCAAGCTGAGACTCACAGGTGTGAAGGGTCACTACCCTGGCCCAGCCCCTACACCGCACGCTGAGGGCAGGTCAGAGTGGGGCTGTGGGCACCCCCACCCCCTGGTGATGAGGGCCGTCCTGAAGGGACAGCAGGTTCACAGCCTGGGGCAGGAGAGAGCACCGAGGCCCAGGAGGCAGGTGGGGGGCCCGGGCAGGGTTGCAGGCAGTGGGGTCCAGGCGGGTCAGTACCAGCACAACGGCAGCAGCCGGTCCCACGAAGGCATAGAGCAGTCCTCCCTCCAGGGAGAGCCAGCAGCTGGGGAGGAGACAGGCCATCAGCACCGCCCACGTGCAGAGGGGTGTGCAGAGGGGCGCTGCCGGCCTCTCAGGAGTAGGGGAGGTGAGCTGGGAAGTGGCAGAAGAAAACTAGCACTTATTAAGCGCCTTCTGCGTGCAGGGCAGGTCACACCCACTCTTTAGACTTAGAATCCTCAGGACCCCCAGGCAGTCATCGTCACTCCCATTTTACAGATGGGGATGGTACCAGAGTGGGGGACCCATCTGCTTAGAGCCACACAGCAGGGGCACCAGGCTGGCAGGGCAAAGGTCACCTGACGGTCCCTCCTTCCCCAGGCCTGGACCCTTCCCGGCTCTTCTCTTGGGGTCTCTGGCAGACCCTCCTTCCTGACGTGATGCTCGAATGCCGGGGCTGGGTCCCTGGCCCACAAGGCTCAGGCCCCGTGGCCTCAACACCTGGTCCTATGCTCACACATCTGGTCTGCATCCTCCCCACCACCCACCCAGTCAGTAGCCCCACACTCCCCAGATCTCTGGACACCACCCGTGGTGCCCATGGAAATCTGAAACCCAATAAGGACTGTTCCCTCTGCCCTGAGCAGCCTACCCCATGTCGTCTGTCAAACAAACTCCTCTTCATCCTTCAGAACCCCACTTCAATGTCCCCATCCCCTCCTGATCCATCCCTAGCTCCGGCAGGCCAGGTGTTTGCTTGTCTCATCTCTGGAAACAGTGTTTGGATTTCCCTCTCAGCACTCACCCCCTGGGCCCTCAGCTATGTCCACTCCCTATGGCCACTCAGGGCAGTGCTCTAGGGGGTGCCACATCCTGTTCCCAGGGGCTCCAGAGTGAGCCAGGCCTGCTCCAGTCCTCCCACTCAGCCAGCATTGGTCACTTCCTCCGGCCTCTCGCTTCCCACTGCTCCCCTCCCTGCAGCCAGGCCCTCCCTCCAAGCCTCGGATCCCCTTCCCCACCCCAGTTCTTCTGCCCATCCTGAGCCCCAGACCCTCTCTCCCCACCTTGGGAACCACACTGCCTCTAGGATGACAGCAAGCTTCCTGGCCTGCCATTTAAGGCCCCAAGGACCTGGTCGAGCTGACCCTTCAGGGTCTCAGTGATGTCATCTGTGAAATAAGCCTCTGACCCCTGCCCTGCCTGCCACAGGCCTGCTGTAGGGGTGTGCCCACTGTGCCCAGAGTGCTTGTGTCTCAAATAGCCCTCCCTCTCATCAGCACCATGCAGAGGTGGCCTCCCCACCGAGCAGATGGGGAAACTGAGGCTCAGAGTGGCTAACGGACCAACTGACCGAGGCGGGCCCTGCGAGCCTGCTTTCTTTTTCTTTTTTTTTTGAGACGAAGTCTCGCTCTGCCGCCCAGGCTGGAGTGCAGTGGCCGGATCTCAGCTCACTGCAAGCTCCGCCTCCCGGGTTCACGCCATTCTCCTGCCTCAGCCTCCCGAGTAGCTGGGACTACAGGCGCCCACCACCACGCCCGGCTAGTTTTTTGTATTTTTTTTTAGTAGAGACGGGGTTTCACCGTGTTAGCCAGGATGGTCTCGATCTCCTGACCTCGTGATCCGCCCGTCTAGGCCTTCCAAAGTGCTGGGATTACAGGCTTGAGCCACTGCGCCCGGCCTAGCCTGCTTTCTTTCAATACCACTGCCCACTGCTTGCTGCCAGGGAGAAGCTGGCTGACCAACAGGGAGGGTCTGCCCAGGGGGCTCAGCCTCCAGCCCCTGGGGCCCCACCCTCCCTGAGCCTCTGTGAGATGGTCAGGGTCACACAGGGGGAGGGCATGGCCAGCCCTCACCCTCCAGGGCGGCGGAAAACTCTGGGGGCCATGCGGCCATCCACCACACCCCCAATGCCCCAACTCACTAGTTCATGGTGCTGTACCCTTTGGCCTTGGTGAATCCCACGGAAATGGCCACAACCAGTGCAGGGAGCCCTGAAGGAGCAGAGAAAGGGCGTTGGCCCCACCTAAGTCCCCAGCCAGCCTCCACCTCCTCCCAGCCCTGCCTTGGAGGGCGGGGGCCAGGCAGGTGCTTTTGAAGCCCCCAACAGAGGATGGGGCTGAGCAAGAGATGGGGCAGGAGATGAACAAGGCAAGGGCCTGTGGAGCTGGGCACGGGGCGGTCCAATGAGCAGAGAACGCACAGGATGCCCGGCACAGCTGACTCGCAGAGAAATCAGGAATCATCTTTTTGTATATGTAAATCCCAAACAGTGCACCGGACACAATCGTGCTAGAAATGTTTCCGTTATCTAGACATGAAAGGGAACTGGGTGTCCTGTGCTTTACCTGGCGACTCCATGGAGGAACGAGGGCCCAGAGGGAGAAGAGGCAGAAGCCCACCCAAGCAGCAACGGAGGCCCCAGGGGTCCACAGGGCATGGGGAGAGGAGGGGCTACCAGGGCAGAACAAGCAGTCGGGGCCAGGAGGAAGAACATCTGCCCAGGAGGGTCGGGGAAGCTGCGGCTCACCCCAGCCCAGGCAGAGGAAGCGCTTGCGGATGAGGCGGTTCCGGAGGTGGCCCGTCACGGCCATGTAGGACTGCCAGGCCTCGGTGAGCACCCAGCAGAAGGAGGACAGGAAGAAGAAGTGCAGGAAGGCAGCCACCAGCGTGCACACCACCTGCGTGGGGCCAAGGGCGGGGCAGGCTGGGCAGGTGCTCCCCGGCCCCACACCTGCCCCCACTGAGTGCCTGTCTGCAGCTGGAGGCCCAGCAGCCAGCACCATCGCTGGGACCCGACCAGGTCCCCAGGCAGAAGGCAATCCAGAGATCACCTGGTCCCTGCCCTGAGATGGGTTGTTGACCATCTAAGCCCCCTTGGGACAAACAGACCCTCCCTCTCCGTCTTCCTCAGCACCATTCATAGCCACACTAAATGCTAAGCAGGCGCCTTTTAAAGTCCAGGTGCCTGCCCATGCATTCAGGAGGTAATAAGCCCAAGGCCCAGGGAGGGCATGTCACACCCCGAGGACACAGAGCAAGTGGCAGGCAACCTCACCCACGCCGCGGCCCTGAGCTTCTGCCACAGCACACGGCAGGCCCTGGGCCCAGGCCTTCTCCGTCTCCCTGTGGGCCTCTGGCTTTCTTTTCTCTCCTACATTGTCAGTGTGGCCCCTTGAGGAAGCAGAGGCCCCCAGCCAAAGGCTGTGCCTGCCACATTTAGTGGGATGGGGTGTGGAGACCACAGGGTAGGAACCAGGGATGGCAGGTCTGGGGAGGGCAGGCAGGGGCCCACCATGAGCTGCCAGCTTCAAGGCTGGCGAGGGTGGGGGTGAGAGGGTGGACCATGGGAGCCTCTGTCACCGCAGTACCACTCTTCTTGGGTGCCACTCCCCAGCCCTGAGGCAGCTTGAGCTGAGGCCGAGTCCACTGCCCACAGCAGGCTGGGCAGGGCTGAAGCAGGCTCATCCTGAAGGGCAAGTCCAGCAGAGAGGCCGGGACACAAGCTGCCCTTCCAGCCGGCTGACCAGCCCCCGACAGGCTCCTGCAGCCACAGCGGAGGGCGTGGAACTCCCTGTAGCTGGGGCGGCCTCCTCCTGCTCCCACACCCACCTGCCTGAGTTTCCCAGGAATCCCACGGCCCAGGCCCCTCCTGGGGTTGATCCTCACCGCCTGAGGATGCTGGGAGGTGCATGACAGGAGGCAAGGCTACCTACCTTGTTGCGGGTCTGGGTCTGCCCGATGAGGATGAGGGCATTGGAGGAGATGATGGACAGGCAGAAGTTGATGAGGATGACAGAACGTTCCGAGCGGATGTACCTGTGGAGAGTGTGGGGGCCCAAGGTCAGCACCCAACAGAACCCCATCTGCACAGGAGCTGTGGTCCTGTGGCACCAAGACCAGGGCCCCACCCCATTTCCTGCAGGCATTGTCACCAACAGCACCACCACCATCACCATCATCATCACCATTACACCATCCCACCATCACCACAAAATTACCATCATCACCAACACAACCATCACCATCATCACCACTATCACCACCATCACAATCAGTACCACCATCACCACCATCACACCATCACCACCATCACACCATCACCACCATCACCACCATCGCACCATCACCACCATCCCCACCATCACCACCATCGCACCATCACCACCATCGCCACCATCGCCACCATCGCACCATCGCCACCATCGCCACCATCGCCACCATCGCCACCATCGCACCATCGCCACCATCGCACCATCGCCACCATCGCCACCATCGCCACATCGCCACCATCGCCACCATCGCACCATCGCCACCATCGCCACCATCGCCACCATCGCCACCATCGCACCATCGCCACCATCGCACCATCGCCACCATCGCCACCATCGCCACCATCGCCACCATCGCACCATCGCCACCATCGCACCATCGCCACCATCGCCACCATCGCCACCATCGCACCATCGCCACCATCGCCACCATCGCACCATCGCACCATCGCCACCATCGCACCATCGCACCATCACCACCATCGCACCATCACCACCATCGCACCATCACCACCATCGCACCATCACCACCATCGCACCATCACCACCATCGCACCATCGCACCATCGCCATCGCCACCATCGCCACCATCGCACCATCGCCACCATCGCCACCATCGCACCATCGCCACCATCGCCACCATCGCACCATCGCCACCATCGCCACCATCGCACCATCGCCACCATCGCACCATCGCCACCATCGCACCATCGCCACCATCGCCACCATCGCCACCATCGCACCATCGCCACCATCGCCCCATCGCCACCATCGCACCATCGCCACCATCGCCACCATCGCCACATCGCACCATCGCCACATCGCACCATCGCCACCATCGCCACCATCGCCACCATCGCCACCATCGCACCATCGCACCATCGCCACCATCGCCACCATCGCCACCATCGCACCATCGCCACCATCGCCACCATCGCCACCATCGCCACCATCGCACCATCGCCACCATCGCCACCATCGCCACCATCGCCACCATCGCCACCATCACACCATCACCATCACCACCATCACCACCATCGCACCATCACCACCATCGCACCATCACCACCATCACCACCATCACCACCATCGCCATCATCACATAATCACTACCACCACCACTACACTATCACCACCATCCCCATCATCACCATCACACAATCACTACCACCATTACCACCACCACATCACCACCACCACCACTGCCATCACCATCACACCACCATTATCACACAATCATTACCACTATCACCATTATCAACAAGCATCACCACCATCACCATCACCATCACAATCATTACCACTATCACCATTACCAACACAACCACCACCATCAGCACCACTATCACCATCACAATCACTACCACCATCACCATCACATCACCACCACCACCATCACCACACCATCATCATAATCACCATCACCATCACCACCACCACCACAATCACTACCACCACCACCACACCATCACCACCATCACCATCACAACTACCACTGCCATCACCATCACCATCACTACCATCACTGTCACCACCACCATAATCACCAGCACCAACACCATCACAACCACCACTACCACCATCACCATCACATCACCACCACCACCACCACCACACCATCATCATAATCACCAGCACCAGCACCACCAACACCATCACAACCACCACCACCATCACCATCACAACCATCACCATCACCATCACTACAACCACCACCACCACACCATCACCACCATCACAACCAGTAGTTACCATCACCATCATCACCACCACCATCACTACCATCACCATCACCACCACCACAACCACCACTACCACCATCACCACCACCACAACCACAATCACCAGCACCACCACCACCATGACAACCATCACTATCACCATCACCACTATCATCACCACCACCACCAGCACCACCATCACTACCATCACCACCACCACAATCACCACCACCACCATCATCACTATTACCACCATCACCAGCACCATTACCACCATCATCACCACAACCACCACCACCAGGACCACCATCACCACCACCACCAGCAGCCCTTGGGGACTGAGGTCCACCCAGGTGGACAGCAGAGGGCACAGGGCTGAGCCTCAGAGGCTCTGACATGACCCTGATGTGCTGCATGACCTTGGGCAGGTCATGTTCTCTCTCTGAGTCCCCACTTCCTCATGGGGACCACAGAACAATCCCTGCCGGCAGCTCACAGGGCACAGGGATAGCCAAGAGAGCTCACCAAGGGAGATGCTTTGAAAACTGTCGGCAGAAAACCTCCTCAGAACTCAGGACATCAGAGCTGAGTTCAGAGCCCCTGAACCCCATTCCCCAGATGTTTTGTGAAATCAAGGCCCTAGGGGAAGGTAGGTCCCAGGAAGAGGAAACACCATGTCCCCCTAGAGCCCAGTGGATGCTGTCCCCTCAGGCAGGACAGTGGAGGGCCCCTGCCACTACTCACAACCTAGTCACTGTCTCCAGGAAAGCTCAGCCACCCTTCCCCCGCCAGCCACATCGACCTCCCCGTGCCCGACCTTGGGCAGCAGCCAGGCAGTCAGTTCCGATTATTGGCTGACACCGCGCTGCCTGCAGAGCTGGAGCCGCGTGTCCTCTGGACACGCTGGGAGTCCCCACTCGGCCCCATGGGCAGTGAGTGACCTTGAGTCCTTGCTCCCTGTTCCACACTTCTACTCAATGGGACAGGAGCAGATAGCGGGGAGTGCCTGGAGGCGCGTCCACACACTCAACAGGCATGTTACTGCTCAAACATGAGCTCTCCTCCACATCTCTCCACACCTGCCCGGGTGGCCTCAAAAACCCACTAGCCACAATCGGAATGGACAGCAGGCTGGGAGCCCTGTGGCCTTGGGGAAAGGGAATTTGGGGTGCAGAGTAAGCAGGGATTTGGGGCCTTAAGGCCTGATGGGGGGGTCTGGGGAAGGCTGTGGCCTGGCCTGCAGGCCTGAGGGTAGACAAGGAAGCCAGGAAGCGCAGGCAGAGGGGGCACACACAGCTGGGGAGGGAACTCAGGCTGGCACTGCCAGGGAACACGTTCAGGGGAGGGATGGCAGGAACCGGGCCCCACCCCTTGTGTTTGTGCAGCATGGACACTGCGTGAGTGTGTAAGGGTGGCCTCAGGAACCTGTGGCAGCCTTGGAGGGGCCACAGCAGGGCTGGGTCCGTGGCAAAGGCGGAGGTGACTGGGAAGGTGAGGACAAAGGGAGGGAGGGGCTCCCGCAACCCCATCCGTGACCTCGAGGGGAAGAGGCGTGGGATGCAGGAGCCACAGTCGCCCGTGCCCAGCACCTGCGTGGCACCCACCTCCACACGGACACGTAGATGATGACCAGCATGAGCAGGGTGAGAGAGGACACGCCACAGCCCACGATGAGTGTCACGGACGGCAGAGTCGCCTTCTCCATGTTCTGCGGGGTACGGGAAGAGACAGCGGGGAGTGAGGCAGCCCCCATGCCTACTCGGCAGACCCGAAGACTGAGGCCTGAGAGCCCGAAGCTCTGGGTCACACCCCCAGCGTCCAACCCAGGTGGAAACCCCTCCTCCACCTCCCCGCCCGCCCCCTGCAGAGGAGGGGTTTCCTCTCCAGCCCAGGCCCTCCAGAACTCCCTTTCAGGCCTGTGCTCCGTGAGGATGGACCCTTTGCCCATGCCCCACAGTCATATGCCAAGCCCGATGGCAGATAAGCTTTTGTCGCCATCATGGCAGGCGCCAGCCCCACACTGCAGACGGGCCAGGGAGGTGCCAGGTCCAGGCCCACCCACACACACAGTCCTCTCAGGCCCAGGCTTTGAGAAACCCAGGGGGAGAGCCGCTTTGGCTCTGGCCCACCCCATCCGAGATGCCACCTAGCCAGGCCCTGACCCCCTACACCCACCCTTCCCTCCACAGCCCCTACACAACCCCACCAGCTTCCTTGCACCGAAGCCCTCCCCCTACCCCTCCCTCTCTGCTCCACAGGTGACTCTGTGTCACCTCCACAGCCCCTCAGTCCCCTGCAGCCTCTAGGCCCAGCCGCCAGCCCTGGCCCCAGTCTTCCCCACCTCTAGCCCTGCCCTGTGAGCTCTTCTCCAGCCACGGCAGGGTTGGGGAGGTTATCAGCGCACTGGAGGGCACCTCTGCCCTGCTCAGAGGCAGGAGAGTATGGGAGCTGGGGTGTCATCCGGGTGCTGGAGTCACCCGAATAAAGTGGGCCCTTCCTCCTCACCACCTGGGGGTAGTTTAGGTGACTGGCCCTCCCTAGGGAGGGCCCCCATTCCTCACTGACTCTTCTGCCCTGGGCATTGTCCAAATGCCCCACCCGACTCTGCAAAGGCCACTGGACTGGCCCTGGCCCTGCCCCTGGCCAGCCTCCCTTTCCTGAAGAGAATGACCCTAGCCCCCGAGGCCCCCTGGTTCCCCTCAGGGCTCTTCCCCAGCAGTGCCCCCAGTAGACCCTTCCCCACTTCACATGACTGTGCCTCTGGCCACTGCACTCAGCTCATCCCCTCCTCAAAAGGGCCTGGGGGCCGGGCGTGGTGGCTCAAGCCTATAATCCCAGCACTTTGGGAGGCTGAGACGGGCGGATCACTAGGTCAGGAGATTGAGACCATCCTGGCTAACATGGTGAAACCCTGTCTCTACTAAAAAACACACCCACACAAAAAAAACTAGCTGGGCGAGGTGGCGGCGCCTGTAGTCCCAGCTACTCGGGAGGCTGAGGCAGGAGAATGGCGGGAACCCGGGAGGCAGAGCTTGCAGTGAGCCGAGATCACGCCACTGCACTCCAGCCCGGGCGACAGAGCGAGACTCTGTCTCAAAAAAAAAAATAAAAAGGGCCTGGGCTGGTGACAGATCCCGCCATTCCCGACCCCATGGCCCTGCACAGCCCCAGCACGCCAGGCCTGAGGACAGACGGGGAAGTCAGGTGGCTGAAGGGCACGCACAGGTGGGGAGGGGACTCAGGCTGGCATCGCTTCTGTGTGGATGAATTCACCCTGAGCAACTGCTCAACCCATGACCCGGATCATAAGCCAGGCTGACCCGCCATGCCTGGGGCTTGCTGGCACACGGCAGGTGGGTGTACGCCTTGGGGGCATGAACAAAGGCTCCCTGCACACAGAGCTTCCAGACGACTGGAGAATTCAGGAGAAAGGGGGTGCAGTCCATCTCCAGGCCCTCGGAAGGAGGCAGAGGTGGTCAACTGGGCAGGAAGGCAAGGCCTGGGGAGAAGGGGCCGATTGGGGCATCCCTCACCCTAAAGCTGATGCCTTCCTGGCCCCCGCCCCAAGTCTGCTGACCCTGGCATGTTGCACTGTCTCCTAAAGCCCTGCGCAGACCTTCTTGCCCCTCAAGGTGCTCAATATCCCCCGAGGCAGCCCAGCTGCCCTGCGACCCCACTCAGCGACCCCACTCACCCCAGCCTGGGCTCCCCCTTTCCCCTCAGTCCCCATACCGCTCTGTGCTCTCCATCATGAACATACTGTTCCTGCAGCCTGTACTGCCCTTCTCTGCGTTGCCTCCTCCAGGCAGCCTTCCCTGCCTCCCAGGCCCTGCTGGCATCCCCCTGATCCAGTCCAAAGCTAGATGTGGCTACTATCCCCACAGCCGAGTGTCCTCCATGTCCCCGAGCCCCCGAGGGCCCCGCCCAGCAGAGATGCTCAGTCGACATCACCAGCCAGATGAAGGAAGATGGGGAAGGCAGAATCCTGAAAAACGGGGGAACTTGTCCAAGATCACCAGGTGGCACTGCAGAGGGTCCAGCTCAAACACAAACCTTGGTTTCCAGACTCAGAGCAGGGCCCCAGGGATCGGGGGCTCAGCATCTTTGCCAGGACTCCTGGCTCAGCCTAGCTCGCCTCTGCCCTGGCTGGGTAACCTCAGGGTCCCACCTGCCCCAGCCTTGTTCTCTGCGGGCTGCCTTGCTGCCACCTCCCTGGGCCAACCCCGTCCTCCTGCCCTCCTGGGCATGCCTGCCCCAGCTCCCAGCAGTCTGCACTTCTGCCTCCATGAAGCCAGCCACCTGCTGGTCTGCGAGGCCGAGGGCTGCAGCAGCCTTACCTGAATCACAGTGTGATGGTGGAGCCCTGGGGAGTGCCATTCAAAGCTCCTGTCTGGTGAGGGCCTTGCCCTTCGAGGACTCCCTATCCCCCACACCCCCTTGCTCCTCCCAGCCCTAGCTCCTCCGGACGCCACTCCAGGCCAAAATGAGGCCTAAGTTCACTCACTTGAGGCTCTTGTCCTTGGGATGGTACAGGCCACACCCCTGATGTGCACAGACACATGCACCTGGGGCCCGCACACACACACCTGGGGCCCGCACACACGCACCTGGGGCCCGCACACACGCACCTGGGGCCCGTACACATGCACGCACCTGGGGCCCGCACACACACACCTGGGGCCCGTACACATACACGCACCTGGGGCCCGCACACACACACCTGGGGCCCGTACACATGCACGCACCTGGGGCCCGCACACACACACCTGGGGCCCGTACACATGCACGCACCTGGGGCCCGCACACACACACCTGGGGCCCGTACACATGCACGCACCTGGGGCCTGCACACACACACTGGGGCCCGCACACACACACCTGGGGCCCGCACACACGCACCTGGGGCCCGCACACACGCACCTGGGGCCCGTACACATGCACGCACCTGGGGCCCGCACACACACACCTGGGGCCCGTACACATACACGCACCTGGGGCCCGCACACACACACCTGGGGCCCGTACA
Source organism: Trachypithecus francoisi (assembly GCF_009764315.1). NCBI lineage: Eukaryota > Metazoa > Chordata > Mammalia > Primates > Cercopithecidae > Trachypithecus > Trachypithecus francoisi. Next base: position 97,706,898 of record NW_022681472.1, on the reverse strand, counting down.
CATGCACGCACCTGGGGCCCGCACACACACACCTGGGGCCCGTACACATGCACGCACCTGGGGCCCGCACACACACACCTGGGGCCCGTACACATGCACGCACCTGGGGCCTGCACACACACACCTGGGGCCCGCACACACACACCTGGGGCCCGTACACATGCACGCACCTGGGGCCTGCACACACACACCTGGGGCCCGCACACACACACCTGGGGCCCGCACACATGCACGCACCTGGGGCCTGCACACACACACCTGGGGCCCGCACACACACACCTGGGGCCCGCACACACACACCTGGGGCCCGTACACATGCACGCACCTGGGGCCTGCACAGACACATGACTGATACCTCCCACACCTGGCACTTGCCTCCAGGACCAAGCTGTGCTGCCCAAGCATGCCAGGTGCCACAGCTCCAGCTGTGCCTCCCCGGAATGAGAGTCGCCTTCTCTTGGTGTGCAGAAGTACTTCCAACCCACTAGGCTTTCAAAAGCCACTGCTTCCAGACAGGCCCCTTGAACCACCCCAGGTAGCACTGCTCACCTTGGTTGTCTAAACTACGCTCTGGGAGGGCAAGATAGGGACGGTGATGCCGTGCCCGGCAGGGAACTCTGCTCAGCACCACTCCTGCATGCCACAGCCTGGAGCTCAGGCCTCAAACCGGTGGCCCTCTGGGATTAAAGTCCCATCACCCGATCACCCAGTAATTCTCCCATCAAAACTCACCTGCCAGCTCTCCCTGCGGCCCGCCTGATCCCTCCCAGCCTGGCCCATCAGTCACCAGTAACTTTACCAGTGCAGAGCAGAGGCCCAGGGCTAGGAGACCAGCTGGATAGGGGCAGGGGGGAGACAGGGTGACCCCAGAAAATGTTTCCAAGACACTGGGCTGGCCTGAGGCCAGCCAGCCACGAAGGTCACAGGCGGCTGAGGAAGTGTCTTGCGCCTGCTCTGAGGCTGGCTCGGGCCCAGGCCTCTGTGGCCATCTGCTTCCGCCTGCCCTCGTTAGGCCTGGCAGCCGCAAGCCCGCCAGCTCTCCCACTGGTCCACCTGATTCCTCTCCTCCCTGCCTGGCTCATCAGTCACTCCTGACGGCCCTTGCTCAGCAGGTTCCAGGCGATGGAGAAGGGATGGGCGGGTCCGAGGCCTTGCTAGGAGGGGTAGACCAAGACCGGCCTCAACTCACGCCAAGGGGATGCAGAGCCAGGCTGGGCCCCTGCCGGAGACTGGCCCAAGCCAGGCACAGGTCAGCCCAGGCCGTCGCACATGCCAGGTCCCCTGTCCTGCAAGCCTTCCCTGAACTTCAGGCGCCTGGCTCTCCTCTCAGCAGAGAAGTCACCAGTTCACAGAGGCCCTCCCTGCACACTAGGTCTGAACTAGCCGGCCCCTCTTACCAGTGGATTTTCCTGGGGTGATGGAGTGTCTGCCAGTTTCCACCACACGAACTCCCACTCCCAATCTTCTCCTGAACCCTATATCCACCCTATGCCCCCTAAGGACTCATTTCTACCCACAGTACCACCTTCGTCCTGCCACTGCCCCAACACCATCTATGGCTCCCAAATGCCCACAAAACTAATTCCCATCTCTAGTCATAGACTAAACCCTGAACCCCATCATACACTGACCCCGGCCCAGATCATACCCCGAGCCCCAATTCTCATCACACCCTGGGCCCTGAATCCAGCCTCACACTAAACCCTGACCCAAGTATATTCTGAGCCCTGATCTCAGTCATACTCTAAGCCTTCATCCTGGTCACATCCTGAGCCCTGAGCCCAGTCACACCCTGAGCCTTGATCCCAGTCAGGCTGTGAGTCTTGATCTTGGGCACACACTGAGCCCTGATTCTGGTCACGTGCTGAACCCTGACCATGATCACACCCTGAACCCTGACCCTGGTCATACACTGAGCCCGAACCTGGTTGCATATGAACTGTGGCCCTGGTCACAACCTTCCAATACCGTCTGAAGCACATCACAGAAGTAATACCAACAACAATTGTCCTTTTCAGACTGTTTACTACATGCCAGACTATGTCAAGTGCCATAAATATATCACCTAGTTCAGTCCCCACCACTCTGAGACAGGTGGCATCATCCGCCTCACAGGTGTGACTCAGAGCGGTTACTCAACCTTCCGGCCGTCGCAGGCCTGCAGCGGCAAAGCCCGCATCTGCACTGACACCCTGGCTCCAGGCCAGCTCTAGAGGAGGACTCCTGGGTTTCATCTACCCTTGATCTACCACCCTGGCCGGATCTCAACCCACCCTGGCTCCCAGGGTGCCCACGTACTCGCCTCTACCACCATCTCAGGCCCCTGTCCTGGTCAGCAGCCCCTGCAGGCCACTCTGAACCCCCGATGCCACAGCCTCTGCCCACTCAGACCAGAGTCCCCATGCCCAATGTGTCCATCCAACTCCAGCAAGGCCAAGCTGGGCAGCACCCCTCTCTCTCCCTGCCCAGCCAGGCTCACTTCTGGCCACCTCCCCAGCTGCCAGCTGGGCTCACATTCCTCACTCCTGCTGGGACCCCTGGGTAGCCAAGCCTCACTGTTCTCTTACTTCCCAGCCTCCCATCAGTCCATTCTGTACCTGGCTCCTGGAGGATGCTCACGCTTCCCCCAGCCCCGCAGGCCTTGCTGGCCACCGGTCTCTCTGCCTCTCCTGCCTGCTGATCCCACGCCTGTACCCACTTCCCCGCAGCTTCATGCCTTACTCATCCTGCAATGGCTGCTACTCACCCTACAATGCTCGGCTGGCAAACTCCTGCACATCCCTCAGGATCCCACTCCAAGCCTCAGCCCGGTGCACTTCTCCCCCACTACACTCAGGAGGGGAGGAGGCTGTGGCCATGCACCCAGAGCCCACCCACAGCCTTCTTCCTTTCTCCCTGGGCGGCTGCAGACCTCTGTGTGCACACACCTGCTTCCCATATCGACCCACCCCATATCCACCCCAGCCCACAGCCCTCAGAGGGGTGAGCACGGTGGACAAAGGAACACGCCAGGGGCAGGCTGCACCCAGAGAGCAGTCTCCCCTTCACTCTCGGCCTCTCCCTGCCCAGCATGGAAGGGGCCAGCCCTTGCCAGAGCTGTGGTATGGAAAGGAGAGGAAGACTCCAAGGGGCTCTGGTGCCAGGGAGTACCTGCTGGAGGTTGCAGCCACCCTGGCTTCTTCCTGGCACTCCGGCTGTCAGCTCACACCCTTGCTGGTGCCCAGAGCCCAAACTGAGCCACACATAGTCTGCCCCTTGTGGCAGAGCCAACCACCCTCCCACCTCACAGATGAGGACACTGAGGCTCCCAGGGTCCAGGCAGCCTGCCCTCCGTCCCGTGGCTCTGTGGACACTATCAGCCCCTGTGCCCTGGCCTCAAGTGTCCTGTCTGGGATGGGGGACAGGGCACCCAACATGCCTGCTGGCACCCTGCCCTGTGAACACCAGCGTGGGAGGGCTGGGCTAACACTAGAAGCTTCCCCCGACAGCAGCCGCAAATCCCCTGCTAAACAAGGCCCAGGACTGTGCATCTGGCTGCCTCCACCCCCACCCCCCGCTGCCATCCCACAGAGAGGCCACTTCCTCCTCCTCATACACTGGGGTACATAGTGGGGCTCCTTCTGGAAAGGCCCCTCGGCATCGAGCCCCCCACTGCTGAAATCTCAGGAGCACCCCCTTCAGCCCATGTACCCGCCCCTCTCTGAACAAGTTCCCTAAAAGCCAGGCCCACTCAGGAGCTCAGCCTGGTGACCGACTGGGAGGCCACCGCCTGGGGACTGCCCCATTCCTAGGACTCTCTCCGAGTCATCTGTGTCCCTCCTCACAGCCAGTCCTGGGCAGTCCAGGTCCCCTCCCTTCTACAGGTGAGGAAACTGAGGCTCAGAGGGACTTAAGGCAGAGCCAGCCCAGGGTCACAATGTGTCAGAGACAAGCCTGTGTTTCCAGACTCCAACACTGACCTGCTGCAGGCCTGACACTGGGCTGGGAGAAGGGGCAGATGGGGCACACAGCACACCAGCGTCTCTCCTGCCCAGGTCCTCCTCGTACACCCACAGGAAGAGCAACACCCGGAGACCAGAGGCTGGGCCGTGTCTTGCCTGGTCCAGCCTCGCAGGGGCCCAAACAGGCCACCCAGTGAAAGCCATAATGTCTATGGCCTTCTACACAGAAGACCACCTCTTCCAGGGCGCCTCTGGGATGGCCCTTCGGACTGCTGCCTGCGGGGCTCTGTCTGCAGAACCAGCAGCATCAACAGTCTCGCTTGAGGGGACGGCCCGAGCAGGGGTGCACTAGGGTCAGGGACACAGACCCCTGTCCAGCCCAGACTTACCCAAGACCTTGAGCAAGGCCCTCTCTCTGGGCCTCAGTTTCCCTGCCTGTCAACGGAGGATTTTACTGGCAATGGCCTCGAGGGTCCCGTCTGGCTCTGGCACTGTGGGAGACCCCAGCTGCCAACATTACCTGCCCTCCACTTTCCAGAGAACACAGCTGAGAGGCCGAAGTGTCCTCCAAGAGGCTGGGCGCTACCTTCTACATCGAACCCAGGGTTCCCCAAGGGTCAGCAATGCCACCTCCAACACCCAGGAAGGACAGGCTCCCTCCAAGTGCATCCTCCACCCCTACTGCCCGAAGCTTCCACACGAGGTCTGGGCGGAGGTACCTGGTGAGCATATGCCCAAGGCCCTTTCCTGCTCTGTGAGCTGTCATGGGCCTGGCCTGGGCCTGCGCCCCAGCAAAGGGCTGCGGCCCACCTCAGGCCAGGGGGTGCAACTTGGTGGGCCTGAAGTAAGAGAGCCCACCTGACCCAGCGAGCTGCGCCCAGCACCCAGGGCCCCTGCCAGCGGCTGGCCCCAGATGCCGTCTCCATAGAAACCGGCAACACCCACAAGAATCACAGGAACAAAAAGGAGGCCCCGAGGTGCTGAGGCCTGGGGGGCGGTGGATCCGGGCCAGGGCCCCTGCCTGGGGCCACGGCCACCTCCAAGGACCAGGCTCTACTTGGGGTGGGTCGAAGGGCTCTGCCAAGGCGGCAGCTCCTCCTCCTCCCTCTCCCTGGCAGGCAGGGAGGACCAAGGGAAGGGGTAGCCCCTCCACAGGCGACGCCTCCCAGCCCCCCCGGCTCAGAACCCAGCCTCTCCCCAGGCCTAGGCTCCCTCGGAGATCCCGGGCCTCCAGGCCAGGAGAGATGGGACCCACCCATCAGTCACTTTCCAGGGGTCCGGCTCCTCCCAGACCCGTCCCCAACTCCACACTGTCACCCGTTCGGCGCCCACCCACCCTCTCCAGAGGCGCATGGACCCCGCCGCCCGGGCCAGGCCACGGCGGCTGCGGGGCACAGCGACCCCTCCGGGACAGGACGGGTGCGGGCCCTACCCACCCGCAGGCCCGCCGGCAGCCCCCGCCCGCGCCCCTTCCCGCGCCCCTGCCCGGCGCCCCTCCCGCCGGCCCGGCCGGGGTCTCACCGCGTCGGCGCTGAGCTGGGCTAAGATGGCGAAGGTGGAGAGCCGGTCACAGAGGCAGCGCGTCCGGAGGGCGTCGAGGGGCACCGTGCGGCAGCCGCGCCACGACCAGGGCCCGAGCTGCGGGGGGGCGGAGGAGGAGGGTCTGGGGGCGGGCGGGACACGGGAGGAAGACAGGCGGAGCGTCAGCGGCGGCGGGGACGCGGGCGCCCGGGCCCCCGAGCGGCGGCTCCGCGCCCCGGCCCCGGCCCGGGTCCGCCGCCCCGCACCTGCGCCCGCAGCCGCGCGCCCGCCCGCCGCCGCCGCCAGGCCCCGCGGCCCGGGCGCCCATGCCGCGCTCTGCGCCCGCCGCCGCCGCCGCCGCCGCCGAGAGCCGCGGAGCGCAGCCCGAGGGAGCGCCGGGCGGGGGAGCCAAGCGAGCGGGGGCGGGGCGGGGCTGGGGGCGAGAGCTGGCCCGGGGCCCGGCAGCCGCCCGCCCCGCGCCCCCGCCGCCCCCAGCTCCTCCAGGGCCCGCGCGGGAGGGAGGGGCAGGCCCGGAGGGGCGCGTGGGCGCACGTGGAGCGGGGAGGGTGCAAGCCGGGTGTGGCCTGGGGGCGCGGGGCGGGTTCGGAGCACGGCGAGGGGCAGCTCCGGAGCTCTCCGGCCCCGCGGCCCAGGGAGCCGACTGGAGCTGACGACCTTGGGACCGCTCCATCCCCCACAGCCACCTCCCCCGGGCCTCATCACCCCTGGTGCCTGCGGCTCATCTCCTGGGACAGACACAGTCTTCCCCGCGGGGAGGTTTGCCGCTGGAAACTTCCCTCTGCGGTCTGACCCAGCCGCCCGCTGTCTACGGGCCGCGACTGCCCCGGTTTTCATCTAAGCACGCATTTAAGCACAGGACTTGTTACTTGGTGCACCAGGGACTGACCTGGTCTGCAAACCCCTCCTCCTCCTCTCCACCCCCAACCTCCTCCTCCTCTTCTTCCTCCTCCACCTCCTCCTCTTCCTCCTCCGCCTCCTCTTCCTCCTCCTCCTGCTTTGGAGCCGAATTCCCCCCCCGCCCCCCGCCTTCAAGGCAGCCCTCCTGTCCGGAAGCCACCCTGTCTCTCCTTCACAGACCTGGCCCTGGGGCCGGGCCTGCCTTCCTACCTGCTGGGTCTTGGCTTGCAGAAAGTGCCCAGGGGGCCCTCTCTGAGGCTGAGTCCCCAGCCCCACCCAGGGTCCTGCCTGCCTGGTGGAGGAGGGATTCCAGGCCTCCTGAAGAGATGAGCCCCAACAGCTTGTGGGTGCAGCTCTGCAGCTGCAGGAGCCCCAGCTGCTGGTCTCCTTCCAAACCCACGGCTGAAAAGGCCTCACCCCTCCCTAAGTAGCTGGGACCCAGCCCCTGCCCCCGGACTTCAGGAGAAAAGCCCAAGTCGAGGGTCTTCCTATGGTCTGCCCTAGAGCCTTCATGCTGCCGTTTTACCCCATTCCCCGCCCAGGAATGAGTGCGGCAAGGTGCCTTGCAGAGTCTTCAGCTCACCTTTTCCATCCCGCCCCCACTGTACCAACGGGGGACTGAGGCTAGGAGCCAGAAGGGACCTGCCCCCGTGCCCTGTGGACTGGCGCTCTCTCCAGCCTGCTATCCCGAGGAGCCTGCAGAGCCGCCCACACACGCAGCCCTGACCCCGCACACACGAAAAGCCTGGGCGAGCCGCCTCTGATCAGACACTTGGCTTTGAACTGTGCCTCGGCTGTGTCCTAGCTACGTGACCTTGGGGAGTTACCTATATCACCTCTTGCTTCAGTCTCCTCCTCTTTAAAATGGGGGTGGGGGTGTCCAGAGGGAAGCACCCAGTCCACTCTGGACAGCGCTGAGCGGCACAGGGCCGGGCTCAGAGCATGCATGGGGGCGGTAACCAGTGCCCCTGTCCCATAGCCCAGAGCAGCCTCTATTGAATTGGGGCTGTGGCTCAATCTCCTTCAGCAGCAGCACTTCCTGAGATTCAGGCCCAGGGGAGAAGGGAAATGCTGTGAGCTGGCCGGCCGGGGAGACCCCTGAGAATGCTCTCAGCATGTGCTTTTATTTCTTGCATCTTCTCCGCCTTCTGGGGGAAGGACCTGCTCCTGTTTTACAGAGAAGGAAAACTGTGGCAGAGATCACAGACAAGGCAAAGCTGAGAAGAGGCCTGGGAGCCGGCCTCAGGCTCTGCAGGGCTGGCTCTGGGCTGTGTGGCCCCAGGAAGACCCCTCCCCTCTCAAGTGCAGTGTGAGGCCAGGTTCTTGTTTCACCGGGCCAGGGTTTAGAAGCACGAGGCTCACCCATCTCCAGGACCCTCTGTAAAAGGAAGCCACAGAGGCACGTGGGAGCCTGGAAGGGCCCTGCAGCACCTTCCAGAGTGCAGAGGCTCAGAGGATGCTTCTGTCTGCGCTGGGGGGCCTCAGCCCATGTGACCTTCACAGGCTCCAAAGGGCAGCCACCCACCACACTTACCAGCCACAGCAATGGTGGCCAGGGACCCAGGCTGCTCTGCATCCCTAACACAGGATGGCCCAAAAATCACAGACCTGGGGCACAGACCCCTTCACCCTCTCCTTGAGCAGAGTGCATATCCTGATAACCACAGAATAGAATCCAGGCCCCAGGTAGGCTTTGGGGCTATGGAGGGAACAGGAAAGGGAGTGTGGGGTCCCTGGAAAGTCCTGGTGCTCCAAGTGACACCCCAGATCCTACATCCTGACCAGAGGGTTTTCCAAGGTCTCATTCAGGTGCACAAGGAACATCTCACTCACTACCTGTGTCCATCCCCCACACCCTCCAGGGCAGAAGCCACTGTCGCCACGCTGCAGACGAGCAGGTGGGGCAGGGGCCTGAGACCCACGCTGGACACAGAGCCACTGAGCTCTGGCTGGTGGCTGTGCAGCAAGGGAGGCTTGGGTAACTCCCAGGAAGCCTGCATTGACTGAGTTTATTTCCTGGCTTGGGATGGGTCTCAGGTTGTACCTGACGGTCCCTTGCAGACCTGCAGTTCAAGTCAAGATTCAGATGTAGGCCCTGAGTGGGAGGGGGCATGTAGCCAGACACATAAAAACGAATCCAGACCCACTGTTGCCTTGCTGTGTGATGTTGGATAATCACTGCCTCCCTGAGCCTCCATCTCCCACCGAGAGGGCCCATCCCTGTGCCCAGGGAAGGGTGTGTGGTTATGGTCTATCCCTGCCGGCCTTTGACCAGACACCAAGACGGCCAGCACAGTACAGGCCAGAGGGCACCCCAGGAAGAGTCCTGCAGACCGCTTTTCTCTGTGCAGCTGATACTGGGTTCCAGTCACAGCTCTGCTTCTCACGGGCCAGGCACAGCACAACCCAGGCCAGGCACAGCACAACCTCAGCCCTCTGCTCTGAGCAGTGGGCCCCGGAACCCAGCTGCCCACCTGCCTGAGGGTTGCTGGGAGCACTTCGAGGGTGCAGGGAGCCGGGCTGGCTGGGGCCAGCAGCCTGGCTGGTTCCCAGCTGCACTGGCCAGTCTGCAGGGCGCCAGGCTGACAGCTACCCGCCACTGCCTGGGAGAAGACCAGCCTGGGAGCCAGCGCCCGGCCCCCAGGGCTCCTGCCGTGGGTGCTGATTTGCTTATCAGCCTCTGGGCCAGGGAGAGAGATGGGCTGCTGCCTACTCTGCTGAGGGTCAGGCCATGGAGGGGCCAAGAAGGCACTTGCCCCTGGCCCAGGGAGCCGACTGGTCAGGCTGGCAGCTCTGGAAGCAGGCAGCTCCTGGCCATTCTGTAAGGGCCTGGATCCTGGGGTGGGGGGTTCACTGGGACCCTGCAGGCCTGCAATGCAGGTGCCCCCCTCTCAGCCTCTCTACCTCCTCCGTCCTCCTGGCTCCACAGGCCTTGGCAATGTGTGTCAGGGGAACAGCTTCCCAACACGCAGCCCAGGGACAGGGACCTTCTTCTCGCCCTTCCCTGCACCTCCACGATAATGGCTTCCACTCGGTGCTAAGGGCTTTCTGGCAGTTTATCATTTGATTTCTGCAGGAACCCTTAGGTCAGCTTTGTAGATAAAGAAACCAAGGCTCAGAGAGGCAGCGATTGTTCAAGGTCACACAGCAAGGCAGCAGTGGGCCTGGAATCCAGTTTTTGTGTGTCTGGCTGCATGCCCCCTCCCACCCAGGGCCTACAACATCTCAACCTTGACTGAACCGCAGGTCTGCAAGGGACTCTCAGAGGCAACCTGAGACCCATCCGAAGCCGGGAAATAAACTCAGCCAATGCAGGTTTCCTGGGAGTTACCCAAGCCTCCCTTGCTGCACTAGACCTCAGCCAAGGACTGGCCTTTAGCAGGACAGATGGAAGGGTGGGCCCTGACCTGAGACCCTTGTGTGCATCTTAGATACATGTCGACTTTGGAAAGGTGGCAAAGCCTCAGACCTCCCTCTTTCAACAAAATCTCTAGGATATATCCTCTTGTACAAGATCCTGACTTACAACATCTGGAAGTTCCCCTGAAAGTCTGACTGAAATCCTTCCTGCTGCATGGGGCACCTGTTCCCATCTCTGCAAACAGGCAAGTCATTCCCTTCTCACACACAGCCACTGCTCCCGCACGTGGGAGACCATTTGCCATCTCTCGTCTAAGCTACAGAAACTTGGAATATCTGGGTCACAGAGCGAGGTCCCCTCCTGAGCCCAGGCCTGAGGAATCTGGGTCAGTTACACCTGCTCCCCACCTCCGCGGGTCCAGGGTGAGAGCAGGAGCTGGGGCAGTGACACCACCCAGGACCAGCTGAGCAGGGGCCTGACTATAGCAGGCCCCCTTCCTGCGCAAGAGGAGTGGGGACCTAGAGGGACCTGGGACCCTCAAACGGGAATCCCAGAGCAGGGCTGTGCCTTTCCCCCTAGATAGGGCCCCACGACAGGTCCAGCCACTGCCCACCCCTCTGCAGACCACCAGTGACCGCCACCATCAGGACTCCTCCCACTTGGCTCCTGCCAAGGTCGCCAAGGACCTCCATGCCAAGAAACCCAAGGGACAAGTTCCGGTTCCGTTTACTCCACCTCGGGGTCGCCCAGGTGCTCATCAGCACTGTGCTCGCACATGTGGCCCCAGGGGCACATTCTGGTACATGACAGTCCCACAGGTGCACACAGCTGCACACTAAGGCAGGGCGCACAGCCAGGAGGCCTGTGCGTGAATGAATGGGGAAGGCATGGCCAGCCCACCATCGCTCCCCTGGAGCCTTGGGTTCCCCTTCACCTCACCCATCTCCCTGCAGCTGCCCACCAGCAAATCCCACCAGCCTTTGTCTGAAAATGCATGCAGAGCCCCACAGTGCCCACCCTCCACGGCCACCACCCGTGCCTCTGGCTACTGTGGCTGCTGCCCCTTGCCCTTCTTCGCCTGGCTTCCCAGGGTGCCAGTCATTTGAAATATGTCAGGCCACATGGCCCTCAGCTTAGAGCCCTCCAGCGGCTCCCTCTTTACCCAGAGCAAAGGCCACAGTGCTTGCGGGGCTCACAGGGACTGGCCCCAACCTCCCTCACCCAACCTCCCCACTCTCCCCTCCACCACAGTCCCGTCAGTAACCTCGGGTCCCAGCAGACCCCTCCAAACCCAGTAATGGCTGCAGCTCCCAGGCAGCCCCCAATCCAGTGTGGATCCCCACCTTTCGTCGTCCTCAGCCCGAGTGCAGGGCCACAACCTTGTCCCCATGTCCTAGGGGAGGGTAGCTCAGAGAAGGCCTCCCCAGCTAGCGAGTGGGGAAGGGCCTGGGCCCAGCCCTGCTCGGGCCGCCCCCACGGGCACCTCCCCCGAGCCCGGGACAGGTAGGAGACCTTGGGAGAGCCCACCGTGGCTCCTGCGCTCTTGGGGCCCCTGCCCTGCACCCCCGGCAAGTGCCTAGATGATGCTGGTCTAGCCCGGCAGGGGGTCCAGCAGCCAGGTCTGTTCTCACCCTCGGAGCTCAGCTGCCTTTCCTGTGAAGTGTGCCCAGATCCTCACCCCACACCTGTCCATTGGATGGCAGAGGCACAGTGCCCGCACAGGGCCTACTCACTCACGGGACACCAGGGGACAGTGAGCCCACCTACCCACCCACCCACCAAGCCAGAGCCTTCACTGCATTCACGATGCCTCCTGCCGGCCCACGAAGCAGGTGCTATTATGGGACTGTGCGCTGTCGGGGTCCCCTTGGATTTGATGGACTAATTCACACTCGAGTGTGAATGACTCACAGCGTGTCCTCCCACACAACAGAAAGAAGCCAGGAGTGGGCACAGCACACTGCAGTGGGGGAGTTCAGGCGCTAGGCAGGGAGTGGAAATGGTGTCTCTGCAGGCAGGGTCTTCGGCTTCTAGGCCTGGCCTCAGGAGCCTTAATGGGCTGGCCTCCTCAGTGCCCCTTAAACCAACACGTGGCTTGGTTACACCTGGGTACAAGCCCCTTAGTCATGCTTCATCGGTCAGGAGTGCCTGCCTCCCACCTCTGCCCATTGACTTCTCGGCCATAGATCAAGACTGGCATTGTGTCCTCCTCCAGGAAGTCTACCTGGATAACCAGACTTCCCCCCTTCCCTTCCATGAGCTCCTGGGCGTTGCTCCTGACCCTCAGCCAGACCCTTCCCTACTGCTGTGCTGGGCTCCCCTCCTGTGTTCTACCTCACCCAGTAGCCACAGCCCCCCGTGACCATCCCAGTGGGCCCTCCCTTGACCCGGTGGCCTTGCCTGCACAGGCCAGCCCAGCAATTAGCCCAGCAAGCACATGCCCTCTGCTGCCTCCAGGCCTTGGTCCTGGCTGGTCCCCTGGCCACAGGCCCCGGGTCCTCTGTGATTCAGCCTCTCCCTCCAGGCTCCCTGAGCCACTGCCTCCCGTAAGAAGCCTCCTTGACTCACTACCCATTGCCCAGCCCCTGTCTGGCTGCCGGTCTGTGAGGATCTCCAGGGCAGGCCCGGGTCAGCTCTAGCCCCTCCCAGCTCAGGGCCTAGGGGCAATTGCCTGGGGTCCTGAGGGGATACTGGTCGCTGTGACCCATCGACTCTGGCATTTGAACACCTGCCTGACCTGGGTGTTACTGAGTCCAGCTTGCCAGATGACGCTGGAGCCTGCTCAGGCCAGGCGCCCTGCCTATGGGGCTGGCTCCTGGGCTTCTCCCAGAGCTGCCCATGTCTGAGCCTCCCTCAGCACCGACAGGTCCACAACCAGGGGCCTCCAGGGCTTCTCGTGTTCCTCACAATGCAAGACGCCAATCTCCTGGCTCCCACCCGGCGCCGCCACACTGAGTCAGGGCTCCTGGCCACGGGCTACCCCTGGGCTGGAAACCCAGCCCTCCCCAGGGTCCAGCAGCTCTTCTCCTGACCTACTTACCCACCTGGGCAGAGGCACAGAGGCCCCAGGCTGTCTGCCAGGCAGAATGGGGCTCCTGAAGAGGGCAGGGTGCTGGCTGCCCAGTATGGCAGAGAAGTGACCTGGCACAGGAGGGCTGGGGTCCTGCAGGGCTGCTCAGCCTGCTGCCCCTCCCCAGCAGGAGGCTGGCACTCAGAAGCCTGCCCCGAGCCCTCTCCCCTCATGCAGACCCACACTTGCTGCACCTGCAGCCCTGCTCTGCCTGGCCTGTCACCTACCCCTGCTGGCGGGAGGCCACTGCCCAGACCTCACACCCTTTTACGCTCCAGCCATTGGTACCCAGTGGGAAGGTTAAAGGGCCAGCACAGTCCCTCACTCAGCAAGTGCCTCCCTGGCCTGGCCTGTGCAAGGCCCTGTACTGGGCACTGGGCACCCCTATGAGATCTGCCCTGGCTCTAGCAGATCCCAAACCTTCCCCCATTAGAGTCAACCCAGCCTCATCTCCTCCCAGACCGCCATGACCTCGGAAGTGTTCCCTTGGCTCTCCTGCCCATTTCCTCACCCACCTGGCCTGCTATCTGCATGGCTGCTGGGCTTTGGCTCCTTAACTGTGTCATGGGCGGGTCTCACTTCCCTTTGGGGGCTTGGGCTGCAAATTCACCTAAGAGCTGGGCCTACCACCACCACCACTTGTCACCACAGCCTCCACCCTCATAGCTACTGCTGAGGCCAATCACAAAACACCATCAACAATAAAACCAGGACCACCACTGTCACCATTGCCACCACCCCCCCATGTTGTCACCATCGCCACCACCATCCCCCATGTGTTATCAACACCATCATTACCACCAGGTCCCACCCCCACTACCAACAATACCATCAGCCGTCATCAGACCACAGTCATTACCTCAAGACACGATCATCAGCATCATGCCATCAACAATACTGTCACTACCACCACCCACTCCATCATCATCAATAACACAACCATTGCTACCACACCTTCACCACCATCGATGACACCATCAACATCATAAATACCACTCTTTCTTCCACCACATCACAACCACCACCACTACCAACCCCATCATCAGCACCAAAACCACACACTACCAACAATGCCATCCTCACAACCACCAGCCCCAGCATCACCACCACCACCCCATCTTCACTACAACCACCACCCCATCATCAAAACCACACAATCATCAGTACCACCACCCTGTCATCACCACCACCACCTCTGCCTCCATTCTCAAAACCACACAACCATCACTGATACCACCCCACCATCATCATCACCACTGTCATCATCAAAACCACACAATCATTACCACCACCCCATCATCACCACCACCACCACCATCACCATCACTACCACCACCATCACCATCACTACCACCACCATCACCATCACTACCACCACTGTCATCAAAATCACACAACCATTACTACCACCACCCCATCCCACCACCATCACTATGCCACCATCACCATTACCACTGTCATCATCAAAACCACACAATCATTACCACCACCCCATCATCACCACCACCACCACCACCATCACCACCATCACCACCACCACCACCACCACCACCACCACCACCCACCACCACCACCACCATCACTACCACCACCACCACCACCACCACCACCACCATCACCACCACCACCATCACCACCACCACCACCACCATCACCACCACCACCATCACTACCACCACCAACACCATCACTACCACCACCATCACCACCACCACCATCACTACCACCACCACCACCATCACTACCACCACCATCACCACCACCACCATCACTACCACCACCACCACCATCACTACCACCACTGTCACCATCACTACCACCACTGTCATCAAAATCACACAACCATTACTACCACTCCATCATCACCACCACCACCCAGAATCACCACCCCCAGCCCACCTCCACCATCAAAACCACACAGCCATCACTGCCACCATCCCACCATCACCAGCACCACTGCCTTCATCAAAACCACACAATCATTACCACCACCCCATCACCACCACCACCACCAGTCATCATCAAAACCAAGCAACCATTACTACCACCACCTCATCATCACCACCACCACGACCACCATCACCATCACCACCACCACTGTCATCATCAAAATCACACAAGCATCACTACCACCATCCCATCATCACCACCACCACCCCACCTCCATCATCAAAACCACACAGCCATCACCACTACCACCATCACCACCACCACCACTGTCATCATCAAAACCACAAGTGATGACTGCATTACTACCATCACCTCCATCATCACTACCATCACCACCGCCGCCATTAACAGCACAGTCATTACCATCACTGTCACCACAACCGTCACCATTACCGTCCCTTTGCAGTCATCACCATGACCACCAGTCACCCATGGTCACCAACATCACCTCCACTATGAGCACATTATCATTCTTGTCTCCAACACTGCCAGTGTCTCATCAGAACCAGCTCCAGCACATTATCACTCTCGTCTCCAGCACTGCCAGTGTCTCATCAGAACCAGCTCCATCACTGTTCCTGGGACTGACACTAGCCTGGTAATGACAACAAGCATTTATACCGTGCTCACCATGTCCAAGGCACAGTGCAAGCAGAACCAGGCTGGCAGGAGGGACGGCCACCACCATCACCAGCAACAGGGCATCCACGCCATCACTACTGCCTGTTACACCCGACACCCCCGCCCTCCAGGAATCTCCAGGCTGACCCCACTCCCAAAGGTGCAGTCCTCTCTGGTAACCTCCAGATTGTTCCACCATCTCCTTGCTTCCAGGCACCTCTGCACCAAGACAAGGTCAGAGAATGGACACTCACAACCACTCTGCCCTCCCTGCTCACGTGGAAGTCCTTCCTTTTGTCTACCTCATATCCTGCCTTCCCACATCCTTCAGAACAGTCAGTCACCACCCTCCCTCTCTGACCTCAGGGTAACACTGAGGGGCCTGGTAAGATGGGGCTTTGATGAAGCCTTTTCTGCTGCCCTAAATGAGCCATTGTGCTCCTGGGTAGAGGGACACAGGTGCTGGGCGGAAGAAGCTCACAGCCTTCCAGGCCCATCCCCATGGCTCGGACTCCTGCAGCCCCTCCACCTGCCCTTGCCCCAACGAGGCATGGCTGAGAGGAGCTCCCACGGTGGAGGAGGGCACGGGGGCGCAGTGGAGGAGCAGCACAGGGTGGAGGTGGAACACAAATGTCCAGCCTGCCTGCCCCGATCCCAGGCAGCGCCAGACGGGAGCCATGGGACTGGCGTCTTGCATTGTGAGGAACATGAGAAGCCCGGTGGGGCCCAGTCGCAGGCCTGTTGGTGCTGAAGGAAGCTCAGACATGGCCCAGGAGCCAGCCCCACAGGCAGGGCACCAGGCCTAGGGCCGGCTGAGATGGCTGCCGGGGGCCATCTGGGTGCAAAGGAGCCAGGTGGACATTGAGGAGTTGCTCCATCTGGGCCCAAACCCATAAGCTTACTGTGACCCCATTCTAAGCACCGGCTTCTGGTCCAGGTCTGGGACTGTCTGGCTCTTCCAAGCTCCCGGCAGAAGGCCTGGTACAGAGCAGGCACCCAGGAAGTGGCAGCCCTCTCCTTGCATGCCCCCGCCACCCCCAGCTATTCCACCTCTGCTCACCTTCAGGGGCAGAGAGCTCACCCTGTCTGCTTCTAAAAGGTGGCATGGGGATGCAGGCAAGGGGCCCCTGGAGGCCCAGGGCCTGAGCAGACCCACCCACCCCAGATGCTTCCAACCCCACGTCTTGCAGACACCTTGCAGGCAGCCCTCCCACCGTGGCTCTTGGCCTCTGGGCCTTTGAGGCACCTGGGGTCTGGAGTGGACTCCAGCTCCCTCTTCATAGCCGGTGCATGCTCCCTTCCTCTAGGAAGCCCACTCCCAGAACTGGCCCCAAATCCCAGCACACGGGTGGCCGCACCCCAAGTCTCCAGCCCCAAGGGTGGCGCTCTGTTGAGCGGCTGCCTGCTGTCCTCTCAGAAGCCGTCCTGGACTTGGAGGGTAGGACGGTGCCCACCTGCTGAGTGGCCCCGTTCCTGTTCCTTAACCATCACAGCAGCCTGGCTTTACAGACATGGAAGCCAAGACTAGAGGAGGGGAAGTCACCCATGGCCACCCTGCCAGTGAGGAAGAGGGCCAGGGCTGGAGAAAGTCACCCACGGCCACCCCGCCAGTGAGGAAAAGGGCCGGGGCTGGATCCCTGCCCCTCCCAACTGCCAAGCTACCCTGTGCGTGTGTGTGCCAGTGAGGGGCCTGCCTGGAGTGGGCATTCCCAGCCCACAGGCTCCCCCACTTGGCACAGCTGGGGCGGGTGGGGGATGGATAACACCGCCCAGCAGGAACGGGGTGAGCAAAGGTCTAGCGGCCTGTGGCTGGGGCAGGCCTGGGAGCCACAGTCAAGCTCCCAAGAGAGGGAGAGGGAGGCTGGGGCCCCGGGGAGGCAGTGGCACAGGGGTCTGGCAGGTAGCCTAGAGGGTCTGTTATGCCCACCAGTCCCCTCCTCCGCTGCAGAAGCCCCTCCCAGCCACGTCTCATGGGGGCTGCCACAGGCCATGCATCTGGCAGACTTTCTCTAGAAGAAAAAGAATGGAGGCAGGAGGGGTAGTGTGGGCAGGGGGAGGTGTCCGGGGAGTGGTAGACAGGGGAGGTGCTGCAACCCTGGGCCTTTGCTGGTGGCTGGTGGTCTCCAGTTGCCCAGGAAGCTCCCTGGATGGGGAGGAGGGCAGAGACTCTCACTGTAGTGGTCCCTCACCTCCTGTCCCATCGCACAGTTGAGGAAACTGAGGCCTGGGTGTGCAGAGCCAGTGTGGTCAGATCCACGAATTCTGTGCTTGAGGGAGGGGCTGCCCTGGCTGCCAACCCCACCTGTAAGACTTGCATGCCCCCAGCCCTCAGGACACAGGGCCCAAGCAGGCACCCGGAACAACTCACAGCTGTGTCTTGGGCAGCCTGGGCTCTGAACCTCGCTCCTCAGAGGGCCCCCTCCCCACCTCTCATGGAGTGGGGAGCAGGTGGACTTTCCAGGGCCAGGCATCTCTGGAGGATGTCCTGTTAGGTACACGGTGTGGCACCTTGACAGTGAGCCCTTGCTGCCATGGTCAGATGTGTTCAGGGAATGAGCGCATGAGCCAATGAATGTGGAAGCCCCCAGCCTCAGCGAGGGAGTGACCCTGTTAAGATGGGGCACACTCGGACTCCCTGAACAAACACTCCTGAGGGCTGCTGTGTGCCTGGAGCCACGGCAGAAACCCTGCCCTCCGGGGCCCCTGCTCTGCTGGGGTAGGGCAGACAGAACACAAACACAGATCCAAGGATTCGCTGTGATCTGGGCCACTGCCAGGAAGAAAGAGACAGGGGTTGGGGGGACAGGGCAGTGGGCGGAGCGACCTGGAGCAGGTGGAGAAGAGGGCACTGGGGAGGGACAGATGGGGTCCCAGAGTTCCTGAGCAGGCCCTGTGGGGGAATAAGAGGGCCTGGGGAAGGGCAGCTGAGAGGCCCCGGGCTGGGCAGAAGAGCTGGGTCCATTCCCAGCTGCAGAGACCTTGGGCGTGCCCAAGGGTCCGTCCTGGACTGGGAGGAGGCTGGCCCACTCCAAGTTCAGGCCACAGGGACTTGCCTGCAACCGTGATCTTAGGACCTGGTCCACTCCCTCCAGCTCTGAAAGCTGCCAGGAGCCCCTGAATGGGAGAGGACCCTGCACCCAGAAAGAACAGGCCCACACAGGCCTCTGCCAGCCCCTGCTGCCCCTACCCAAGGACCAAGCAAGAGGACATTCAGAGAAAGGGGTACCCAGGAAGGAGCTGGTGCCAGGCCCAAGCTGCTGCAGGGGCAGAAGCTAGGCCAGGGTGGGCTCATCTTTGAGAGCAGCACTCCACCCCTTCTCCGTTCCCCAGGCCCCACCCAAGCTGGGAGAAGCTCATCCTCCTCCTCCCTCCTCGATCACGGTGCAGATACCGAGGCTCTTCCCAGGCCACCAAAGAGGCCTCTGTGTTGGGCGCGTCCCCTCCCCCTGCACCCCTCCCCCAGCCTCCTCTGCCCCCATCAGGAACCGGCCGGCGTGGGAGAGACTGAGCTGGGAACCGGCTGCTGACAGCGACCCGGGGACCCTGCCAAGTCTTCCTTCCGCTTCCCCCCCCTTGGCCTGCCCCCTCACTGCCCTCTCCAAGGAAACCAGGAAAGGGGTGGGCGAGGGAGAGGCTCTTAAAGGGACCAGGATGCTCCCTTGGGCAGGGGTCCCAGGGAGGAACCAGGGTCTGGGTGCCGAGCCAGGACAGCCAAACCTGGCGGGGGCCCCACACGAGGCAGGGCTGGAGGCCCGCACAGACCAGATGGGAACAACCCATGAGGTGGCCCTGGATCTGTCAGTGAGCACTCTGGGCCTCAGTCTCCTCAACTGTCAAATCGGTTAGTAAAGATGTGTGAGCCGAGAAAGCCTGTGTGCACTGAGTGAGGCAGCTCTTATGGTGCCTGGCCTGGGGCTGAGCTTCAGGAAAGGAGCTCAGCAAATGTCCCTCTCACACGTCCTCCTTCCACACACGCCTGCCAGGAGGGGACCATGTCCGGCAGAACAAGGGTGCTGACAGCCTGCAAAGTAGGGAAACTCCCAACCTAGTTGGACAGGAGTTTCCTACAGGACTTCTCAGGGTCATTACGGTCAATACGGACCTGGGAGCACACAGAACGCTGCCCTTCCTAGAGCCATGAGGATGGGCTGGCTGCCAGCAGAACAACCCATAAACGCTAGGGTAGCATGACAAGGGCTTCACGCTGGTGGCCCGGCTTCCACTAACATCCCTGCGCTGGGACTCCACTGAACCGTGTTTTGAGTAAAGACAGAGTGCATGATCTCTCAGGATCTTGCTAACTCTGACTTTTACACTCTGTAAAACTCTGGGTTATTTACATTTTTCAGAGGAGTTTTAAAAGACTGAAAGATATTTGCCAACTCTCACGTGTGAAACACCCAGGGAGCTGTCCTTTCAGAACCACAGAACCTAACTCCCAGTGTGTGCTACTGGCCTCCATCAACTTCCTGTCACCCACCAGCCCATCCTTTTCTCCACCCATCATTCACTCATCCACTCGTGTATCCAGCCAGCCACCCATCCATCCATACCTCCATCCACACATCCAGTCACCCACACACCTATCCACACACCTATTCACCCATCTACCCATCTACACATCCAGCCAGCCACCCACCCATCCATACCTCCATCCACAAATCCAGTCACCCACACACCTATCCACCCACCCATCTATTCACCCATCCACCCATCTACCATCTATACATCCAGCCAGCCACTCATCCATCCATCCATCTATACCTCCACCCACACATCCAGTCATTCATGTGTCCATCCACCCACCCACTCACACACCTATTCACCCATCTACCTATCCACCATCTGTCCATCCATCCATACCTCCATCCACACATCCAGTCATTCACACACCCACCCATCCACCCATTCACCTATTCATTCATCCACCCATCTACCATTTACACATCCATCCAACCACCCACCCACTCACTCAGGCATTATTCTACCCATCCATCTACTGATCCATCCATCCATCCATCACCCGCTTCTCCCCAATATATGTCCAAGTTTAACCCCCAGAACCTACAAATATGATTTTATTTGAAAACATGGCTTTTGTAGATGTAATCGAGTTAGGGATCTTGACTGATACCACACTGGGTTTGGGGGGCATAGATCCATGACTGGGGTCCTTACAAGAAGAAGAAAGTACAGAGATACACAAGGCAGAAGGCCAGGAAAAGATAGCAGCAGAGACTGGAGTGACACCACCTCAAGCCAAGGAATACCAAGGATTTCCTCGAGCCACCAGAAGCTGGAAGAGGCAAGGAAGGAATCTTTCCTAGAGCCTTTGGAAGGAGCATGGCCCTACTAACACTTTGATTTCAAAATTCTGGCCATCAGAACTGGGAGATAATAGATATCTGTTTTAAACCACCCAGTTTGTGGTAATTTTGGCAGTTTGTTAGGGCAGCCCTAGGAAACTGATTCTCTATCCCTCCAGCCACCTTCCATCTTCTTTCCTTCTCTCAGTCCCATCCATCCACCCCTATCTCTAGTCTTCCATGCATGCTGTCATCCACAGTCCGCCCACCCACCCTTTCACATGCCATCCATCACTGGTCACTCACCCAGCCATGCGACTGTTCTTCCGCTGCCTCCCCATCCCCCAGCAACCCACAGCTGCACCCTGGGTGCATCTCTCTGGCAAACAGCCGGCTCCCACAGATTATCCACACCCCCGCTTGTCCACACTGCCTACCAAGAACCCCCTCGCACATCCATTTCTGCACTCAGCCACGTAATCACTGCCTTGCTCATAAACCACCGTTGATTCTCACTGGGTCAGCGCTCAATTCTAGGGATACAGACATGACTATGACATAATTGTCACGGTCCCCCCCATCCCACTCCAGTAGAGACACATGTGGTCAAGGAACTATACAGGGATGGGCTACAGTGGAGGCAATGTCTATGGCTTGGAACATTTGGGAACTCTGCAAGCCCCCACCTGCTCTGCTCCCCATTTTCCTCCGTAGCACCCCAAGTCCCCAGGCCCTCACCACCACAAGCCAGGCTGGTGCAGGAGTGTGAGGGAACAGGAGCACTTGAGCCAGGCTGCCAGGCCAGTGTTTGGGACCAGATGATCCAGGATGTTAGGGCCTGGGAGGGTGGGGTTTGGTTACATATCTGGATGCTGGGGTGCAGGGACACCAGGTACTCTTAGGGCTCAGGGTTTAGAGCATGAGCAGACATCATGGGCTTGAGTGTTGAACCCATGGGTGCAAGTGTGTCTGCACAACTGGGGTAAGGCAGGCAGGTCATCTGCACTGCAGTGGAAGCCTGTAAGTCTTTCTAGGCTGCGCGGGTCACATGGTCAGCTGCTGTATGTGGCTGGAAGAGGAGGTGGCCCTACAAGCACGTGACACACACAAGTCATTCCAGCTAAGACACCAGAGCAGGACTCAGCCTGTGACCAGGATCAGGGCCCAGTGTATGACCAAGGTCAGGACTATGTGTGGCTAAGATCTGGGCTCAGTATATGAACTGGACCAGGGCTCAGTCTGTGACCAGGATCAGGGCTTAGTATGAGACTAGGATCAGGGCTCCACCTATGATCAGGATCAGTGCTTAGTATGTGACTAGAATTAGGGCTCAGCCTGCGACCAGGATCATAACTCAGTGTGTGAACAGGGTAAAAACTCAGTCTGAGTTTGGGATCTGGGCTCTATCTGTGACTAGTTCAGTTATGAATAATCATTATGGCTCTAAGAGTTCACTACTTCTCAGCTGATGGTGACTGATGGGTCTCACTCCCCTGCCGCTACAAACCACTGCACTCCCCACACACGGAACCCCTCCCCAGATGCATGAGACTCTTTCCCATCCAAGTGCACAACCAACACAGGCCCACACCAGCTTGGACCCAGTCCTCCTGGGCCCCTGCCCATGGTCTCCACTTCAGGTCAATTGGGAAACTCAGCTCCCCCGAGATAGTTCACAGGGTGAAGAGTGGCCCCTGCAGCAGTCAAGGGAGGTGCCATCCAACTCAGAGCAGAGGGGAGGCGAGGGGCAGAAGGAAGGGGACGGAGATCAGCCCCAGTCCCTCCTCGCCAGCCTTGGCCCGCCCTCTAGGGCTCCAGGCTGCCCAGTTCCAGTGCTTTCAGCAGGACTGCAGGAGTCTCAGGGCCTCCACTCCTCACAGACAGCAGGTGTGCAGCATGGCGTGGCTCCCGGGCAGGGTCAAGGACCCAAGAGGCAACTTGGGCACAATGCTGCCAGGCACTGCTTGGGCCACACTGGCACCTGCCTCCTGTCCTCCTGTCCTGAAGCCCTGGACCCAGGCACCAAGACCTTAGCACTCAGCGCATCCAGCCAGTGATGGGGTCGGGGGAGCGCCTGGTATGACTGGCGGGTCCTGGGCCTTCCCCACACCTGTGACTTTTAGGGTCGACTGAGGCCACGCGGATGCCAAACACCCTGAGGCTTGGACCGCAGTCCTGCTGTCCCCGCCCCTGCCTAAAAGCAGGCAGACTCTGGCCACAGGGTCAGGAAGCCAAGGCTTCCAGGGTGCAGGCTCTGCCCAAGGCCACATAGCACGTCCTCTTCTGCCACAGTCTGGGTCCTTGGGCCGGGTCCTTGTCCCGGCTCACTGGACAGGCCCCTCACAGCCTGCTGCCCTGGAGGACAAAGGGGATGCTTTCCTTTCTAAAAAGCAATTTACTATGCAGGCCTCCCAGGGGCCCACAACCTCCATCTGGTAAGACTGCCTGGGGACTGATCGCCAGGGAGCAATCAGAAGTGCGGGTGGAGGTGTCCTCGCAAGGACACTGGTCACGCTGGCATTTATGTTGGTAGAGAGGGAAGGCTGCTGAAGGCCACCAGCAGGGGCTGGTTGAGTGAGTGAACCAGGGTGCTGCCCCCCGAGAGCTGCAGCAGCCAGCGAACAGCCCGGAGGGAGGGTTTCTGCACGGTGGGAAGGGGCCTGTACTGGTGGAAGTGGCTGCAGGGATGAGAGACCCACCTGCAGCCCCCGCACTGCCACCCCTTGAAAATGCAAAGCCCTGGGGTTGGCCCGGATAATGCAAGCAGGGGAGCTTTTTTCTTGCATTTTATTTTTCCACCCTTACAAGAGCTAGAGAGCTGGCTCCCCAGGGCTGCAAGGCACCCAGCTCTCCCCAGCCCGGCTGCCAACCCCAGACCCAGGGCAGGAAAGACAGCAGAGTCAACCGTGTGGGGTGCAGAGAAGGCAGGAGCCGGGCGTGACCTGCCAATCCCACCTTGAGGCCTTTGCCCTGGCTGCTCCTTCCCCTGCGACGCTCATCCCCATTCACGTGCAGTGCCATGCTTGCCAGGCCTCTGTTGAAACCTCCCCTCCCCTCGGAGGCGTGCATGACCCTGCTTGCAAAGGCCACTCCCCACCTGCATCCAGCCCCTGCTAGCTTCCCTTCCTGGCCCGTGCACAGCCGGGCATGACCACATTGCTCCGTCTGTCCCTGTTCCCCATCCCTCCTCACTGGCGAGAGGAGACTGAGGGCTGGGACCTGCCAGAATAGTGCCTGTCAGAGGGCAGTGACTGCCGGAGGAAGGGTGGTGGGCAATGGGTGATGGGCGGATGGATTAAAGAACAGGCAGATGGAGGAACGGGTGGATGGGTGGATGGGTGGTGGGTAGAGGGTGGTGGCAGTGGGTATAGATTAAAGAACAGATAGACGGAGGAGTGAGTGGATAGTTGGTGGGTGGAGGGTGGTGGCAGTGGGTATAGATTAAAGAACAGGTGGACGGAGGAGAGGGTGGATGGTTGGTGGGTAGGTGGAGAATCATGACACCCGGCCCCCACTAACTGTCCTCACCCTGCTGCGGCCTCCCCTGAGCCCCTGCCTGCCTCTGCATGCTCCTCCTGGCCGGATCCCTGCTCCTCATGCCCTCAGCCTCCCTGCCCTTGCTCCAGCTGTCTCCTCCTGAGCCACCTGCCTCCCTCTCCCTGCCAGGCAGCCTTGTCCTCCAGCGCTTGCCACTCACGAAGCCTTCCCTTGCCTCTCAGGACACATACTTGTCACTGCACTACACACCACGCAAGGGACCATCACATGTGCCACTGGCGCCCAGGCGGCCACGCGGACCACACACTCAGCCTGGGAAAGGGGTGCAGGGAGGCTTGAGGCTGGTGATGTCAGAGCAGCCAGGAGGGATTGGGGCTGAGGGAGCCAGAGGAATACCCCAGGAGGCGGGTGGCAGGGCGCACACACCCAGGTCCCTGACCACACACTACAGACCCCTCAGGCTGGAGCCGCAAGTTGGGACCTGGCCGCCATCGCTCTATCCATCTCCCCATGTCCTGGCCTAGCTCAGCCCTGGGCGCTGGCACTTCGGGCCTTTACACAGACTCTTCCTCTGACTGGGCGAGGTTCTCTTCACTGCCCTCGCCTTGCTGTCTGGGAGGATGGCCCCCCTCTGGCACACCCACCAGGGCCTCGAGATGGCACCCCACAGCCTGACTGCTCCTCGCGGAAC
The DNA here is from genome assembly GCF_009764315.1 of Trachypithecus francoisi. Taxonomy (NCBI): domain Eukaryota; kingdom Metazoa; phylum Chordata; class Mammalia; order Primates; family Cercopithecidae; genus Trachypithecus; species Trachypithecus francoisi. Next base: position 97,682,021 of record NW_022681472.1, on the reverse strand, counting down.
CCCATATAGGGCATGGAACTTGCTCCAGCTGTGCCGCAGTGCCTGGGCCAGCCGGCGCCCAACAAGTGCTTGGCGTGCAACTGCACAGGACACATGGCCACTGAAGACCCCAGGGGCTCACGCCCCCATCTGATGAGCCTGAAGTTCCAGTTCCACTTCCTGATGCCCTGGTCTGCAGCCCCTCAGCGCCTGGCACCCACATGCAGACCTGAATGGCAGGATTCCACCTGCTCTGGCCATGGGGCTGGCAGTGGGGCTGGGGGGCAGGCCAGGACACCTGCCCATCACCTGGCCTGGGGTTGGCCCTCCATGTCCGCTCCTCCCTGAACTGTGGACGTCCCTGGGAGGGGGTGGGAGGCAGCCTGGTGGGCTCCAGAGCCAGACAGTGAGTGACAGGCGGTGACAGGGAGGCCCATGCGGGTACACAGACAGCTGGGGGGCCAGCGGCCGAGACCTAAAACCTGTACCCCTCCCCTACTGGGTCAACCTCCCACGAACCCCACCCCATACCCTCAAGGCCATGAAATCCAAGTGAACTTACACATCCGTCTCATCCCACAGGATACAGGTCTGGTTGGTGGTGCCCTGGGAGAGAGGAGAGAGGAGTCAGGGCCCCTGGCCGCCAGGACCAGCCCCCACCCTCGGGTCACCATGGGAACCACCTACAGTTGTGCTGCCAGGCATGCTGCCTGTGTGGGTCCTTAAGAGACTGCGTTTTGTGAGGAGAGAACTGAGTCCAAGGTGGAGACAGCAGTGGCCCAAGGTCACCTGGGCTTGGCACAAGTCTCCCAGAGCCCAGGTCCAGTGGCCGGGCTGGGCAGCAATGGCTGAAATCCGTCTCTGGTATGAAGTAGGGTGATGGGAAGACCCTTTTTCCGGGGCCTAGTGAGCAGGAGTCACAGGGCACACAGTGGCCTCTGTAAGCGCCCTGCACTGCTCTGACGTCCTGCTAGCGTTCCTGGGACATAGCCTTGCCAGGCCTGCCACACACTAGCACTGCCAAAATGGGGCTGTGACAGCAGGGAGGGCCAGCGTTCCTGAGGCTGGATCTAGGGTGCGGCCTGCTCTGAGCAGCTGTGAGACTCAGTCCTCACCCAGCCCTATTGTTCCCACTTGATAAGGGAGGGAACCATGGCACAGAGAGGTTGAACAACTCTCCCAAGCTCACACAGCTAGAAAGGACAGGGCTGGGTTCTCCTGTGGCTTCCTACAGCCCTGGCCTGGGCTGGAGGCCTGGCACTGCTCAGTCCTGGTACGGTAACCCAGGCAACGTGTTCCCTGGGGGCCCTGGTTCTCAGCCCATCAGAAAGGCATCTCGGCCCCTACTCTTCTGAGGCCCGATGAAGAGCTCTGTAGAGCTCCAAGGAGCAGGGTTGGGACCTGGCTGGGGTCACATAGCAGCTGTGGCTTGGAGGCCTGGGCTTCCCGCTGGGGAGTGCTGGGAGGATGCTCCTGTGCTGAAATCCCAGGGCCCCTGTAGGCGAGACCTGGCGTCAGCCCTGGCGGTGCCAGCAGAGGTGTACTTACACCCCCAGCTTCTCCGTGGCCGGGCAACTGGGGGCCAGGAGTCATGGGACAGGCTCCACTTCTCAGAAGGGGAACAACCAGGCCGATGGTGGCTGGAGGGCAGAGCGGTTGGAGCCCAGGTGGGGAGTCAGGCACAGATGGAGTTTCAGCACCTCACCTGCTGTGTGACCCTGGGCAAGTCACCGCACCTCTCTGAGCCTGTTTCCCCACCTATAATCCAGGGATAAAAGCAGCTCTCGCAGGTTAGAGCTGTTGTGAGAGGCCTCAAAGGCTTACTGGCTGAGGAGTGGGACAGAATTCATGCATGTGCGTTTCTGCAGGCATCAGAGTGTGCGCGCAGACGGCACTCACATTATACATGTGGAGGAGTGGGACAGAATTCACGCACGTGCGTTTCCGCAGGCGTCAGAGTGTGCGCGCGGGTGGCACTCACATTACACATGTGGAGGAGTGGGACAGAATTCACGCACGTGCGTTTCCGCAGGCGTCAGAGTGTGCGCGCGGGTGGCACTCACATTACACATGTGGAGGAGTGGGACAGAATTCACGCACGTGCGTTTCCGCAGGCGTCAGAGTGTGCGCGCGGGTGGCACTCACATTACACATGTGGAGGAGTGGGACAGAATTCACGCACGTGCGTTTCCGCAGGCGTCAGAGTGTGCGCGCGGGTGGCACTCACATTACACATGTGGAGGAGTGGGACAGAATTCACGCACGTGCGTTTCCGCAGGCGTCAGAGTGTGCGCGCGGGTGGCACTCACATTACACATGTGGAGGAGTGGGACAGAATTCACGCACGTGCGTTTCCGCAGGCGTCAGAGTGTGCGCGCGGGTGGCACTCACATTATACATGTGGGCAAACTCAATCTCCAAGGGTGTGTGCAGGGAGCGAGGCGGGGGCTTCACAGTCACGGAGATCACCTTGGAATTCAGGACGGTCGTGTTCCTGCAAGAGACAGAGGCACAGGTGTTGGGGGAGCCCTCCCAGCCCAGGCTCCCCCCGAGGGCCCCTGCACCCCTCGCCACCCTCCACCCCCAGCCCATCATCCACACCTCCAGGCCCCCTGGCCTCCCCCTTTACCTCCTGTGGCTAGGGTCCTGCCCACCCCACCTGCCCTGCGCTGCCCACCTCTGCAGGGCCAGGAAGCTGCCCAGGTTCCGGTAGAGCACGGTGCCCACCACAAACACAGACGCTTCGTCGGCCTCTGGAAGAAAGTGCACTGTGAACCCCAGCCCCCAGTCCCCACAGCCAGGGCAGGACTTGGCAGCCTGACCTGGACCCCACTGTTGCTGGCCTCTGCCGCCCATCTTCAAGGTCATGTCCGGGGCCCTGGTGGATGGTGAGGCCCACCCACCCACGGACACAGTGCTGCAGCCGGGGAGCTGGGGCAACAGCCAAGTGGGAAGAGGGAGACCGGGCCATTCCCTGGGGCATCCTGAGAGCTGTGGGCAGGCAGGACGTGGCTCTCTTCCCAGTAACAGGGTCCTTGACATGTGACTCCCTGTCCCTCCCTGAAGTGAGGTGGTTCATCTTGACCCCTCTGCCTGGGCCTCAGGGTTGATCCACAAGCCCTGGCCCCAGAGAGGGCAAGGAGGGCTTCCTGGAAACGGGGAGCCCCTTGAGAACTGCCCAACTCTGAGGCAGCAGCTAGACTCCAGAGGGGTGGTGACCACCTGACTCTGGGGCCCACATTCCCCATGAAGGTCCCCCCGCTCCCTGAGCCCCTCACCTGCCAGGCCCGTGGAGAAGACACTCTTGGACACAGTGACCCTGTCCTCCGGCACCTTGGCCCAGTCACCCGTGGCCCGCCAGCCCTTCATGGGGAAGCTGATGTCAGTGGCTCCACTGGCTGGGAGCTTATGGATGCTGAGGACTGGGAGCAGGGTCAGAGGGGCAAGAGATAGAGAGAAGGGAAAGTCACAGATGCAGTGGGGCCTCAGCTGCAGGAGTTGAGGCGCAGGACTGGCAGTGCAGGGTGATGCCGCGGGGAGCCCATGGCTCAGAGGCAGGGGTGTGGGGGCCATCTGCCCCAGCCCCAGCCCCCAGGGTACAGACCCCAACTTCCTGTACCCTGGGCCCTGTGCAGGCTCCACACTCCCTCGGTGAGGTCCAGGAGCAGGGACAGCAAGGAGCACCAGGCAGAGGCTGGGCCAGGTCTGGTCCTGCTGAGTTGGAGCCTTGGTGAGGGGCAGGGGGCCTGCCCCTCCCACCCTCCATGGCCCAGAAGGTGGTCAAAGGCAGATTCTGGGGTCTGTCCTGTGGCCATGGAGGGATCCGCAGGGACCAGGCATCCCCTCAGCGACCCCCACTCCCTCCTGGGACAGGGGAGCCCAGTTTCCCTCCAGCTCTGTGAGCTGATCCTGCCTCCCCTCCCTCTGTAGAAGGGGGATGAGGGCTTCCCTGCCTCAGGGCTCAGGCAGCAAAGGGCAGCATGGGCCGTGGTGAAAGAGGGGATCCAGTGTTCCCTCCCATTCTGCAAAGGAAGGCGTTGGGGATGCAGAAAGGCCCTGAGCTCAAGGTGGAGGGGCATGGGGACGAGGCACCAGGTTTGGGGCAACTGAACGGGAAGAGAGTTTGGGGAAGTGCCGCTGGGGTGGAAGCAGGTGCTGACAGGGACCCACCGCTCTAGGGGAACCTGGCCCTGGGGCTGTGGCCTCAGCCCTAGCAGGCCCCAGTGGAGCCTCAAGAATGCAGCCCAAGATGGGGCAGGGAGAGAAGGAGAGGGCATGAGCATCAGTGGCGCCAAATGCAGTTGGGGGCATGGAGGCCCAAGAACAGGGTTTTGCACCATGGATGTCACTGGCAGCCTGAGTGGAGGGCAGAGGGAATTCGGAATGGGTGGGCACCCAGTGAGAGGAGGAGCAGGAGGGACCAGCAGAGAACCGGGGTTGAGGACAAGAGGAAACATGCAAAGGACAAGTGACCTGCACGAGGAGCTGCTGGGAAGCTGTAGTGGGGAATGGGGGCAGATGGATGCTGGAGCAGCGCCCTGGAGCAGGTGAAGGGGTGGGAGGCTGGACACAGGGTCATCGAGGGGTGGTGGAGGGCTGGCGTGGGCACCACGGTGGGCTGTGGCAGGTGTGCCCGGGTAAGGGGCAAGCTTTGAAATCTTTCATTGGAACAGGATGAAAAGTGGCAGAATTACTGAAATAGTAGCAGTCAGTCATGCTGATGTTTCTAGTTGAAGCATTTCACTATGGAAAAATCAGAACTTTGTCTTTGTTTGTTTCTTAATGAGACAGCCTATTGCTCAGGCTGAAGTGCAGTAGTGTGATCACAACTCATTGCAGCCTCGACCTCCTGGGTTCAAGCCATCCTCCCACCTCAGCCTCCCTAGTAGCAGGGACTACAGGTACACCACCATGCCTGGCTGATTTCTCAAAAAAATTTGTAGAGACAGGGTTTCACTGTGCTGCCCAGGCTGGTCTCAAACTCCTGAGCTCAAGCGATCCTCTTGCCTTGGCCTCCTAAATAGCTGGGATTACAGGCATGAGCCACTGTGCCTAACCTCAGTCTTTAATTTAAAAGGTTAACGCTAGTTAGCCTCCCAAAGACGTTATAATAAGAATGTCGATCCGTCTTGGACATGTTTTAGTGGGACTTGTTCAAGTACAATAGGCATGAAGCTATGGATTCCACCAGACACGTCTGAGTGCTGCCTGCAGTACAGGCCTGGTCGCATGGAAGTTAGAGTTGCTTAATTTAAACATCCTCGGACTGTTTTAGGCCTGGGGATGGGACACCTCAGGAGTGCCAAGCACCTTCTGACGAGATGAATATTGAAATGAACATTTCTAGTGGTGAAACCACTGGGTCATCAACCCGGTCATGGCACGTCTCTGGGTTTAAGGCTGGCTGCAAGGATCAGAGTTCAAGCCTTCGTAGTCTGTCTACATGCAGCTTCTGTGTCACTGTGGCCTACAGCTCTGACGGTCGGGAGGGATTATTCCTTTCACCTGGTATGCATAAAGAGACGCCATGGGAAGCCGCTCTTGCTGGCGTCCAGTTCTTGGCAGCTGAGTGAGGGAGGGATGTAGGGGTGGGGGCCTGGGCAGAGAAGCAAGGTCCTGGGAGTGAGTGAGGCTGAGCACGGGTGAGTGGAGCGTATGGGATGCACAGGGCGTCTGTGGTGTGCTGCAGCTTGAATGTGTCCTGTAAACGCTTACATGTTGGAAACTGAATCCCCAATTTCTTTTTTTTTTTTTCTTTGAGACGGAGTCTTGCTCTGTCGCCCAGGCTGGAGTGCAGTGGCCGGATCTCAGCTCACTGCAAGCTCCGCCTCCCGGGTTCACGCCATTCTCCTGCCTCAGCCTCGCGAGTAGCTGGGACTACAGGTGCCCGCCACCTCGCCTGGCTAGTTTTTTATATTTTTTAGTACAGACGGGGTTTCACCATGTTAGCCAGGATGGTCTCGATCTCCTGACCTCGTGATCCGCCCTTCTCGACCTCCCAAAGTGCTGGGATTACAGGCTTGAGCCACCGCGCCTGGCCTGAATCCCCAATTTCATCTGCTAATGGTACTTGGGGGTGGGGCCTTTGGGAGGTCATGAGGGTGGCTCCCATGATGGCTTTAGTGGCATTATGAGAAGGGAGACCTCAGCGGGCATTCTTGCTCTGTCTCTCATGGGCTGCCTCTGCCATGCCGTGCTGCAGCAGGAGGGCACTCACTCACAGCTGGAGCTGTGATCTTGGACTTTCCGGCCTCCAGAACCTCTCATCTTTATAGATTACCCCTTCAGTGACAGCAACAGGAAACAGACTGAGACACGGTTATGAAGCACATGGGGTAATCACAGCGCTCAGGGTTCGAAGTGTGTGCTGGCCATTCCAGGGACCATGGGCCGTGCCGAGCACCCTGGGAGCTGACCACCAGTTATGTCCTGGGCACCAGTGTAGGCACTGGGCAATGCTCCAGGTTGTGTGTGCTGACAAAGTGCAGCTGATCCTGGTCATATCACTAGAGGTTAAGCATCCCCACAGGGGAGGTGACACTGTCCCTCCTTGGGGCTCTGTGGATCATAGCTGGGGCCAGCATCCACTCCTAGGTCCTTTGCTTCGAGAGACTCTCTGACCAAGGCAGGGAAAGTTTGGGAAATGTGGCTTTTGAGAGGTATTTGAGGGCACTATGACAGTCATTAAACAGAATTGCTGTGAGTGTTTGTAGTGACAGTCACCTTTTACCCTGGGGTTCAGGCACTCACTTGCCTCATCAGTCTCTACCTCCCCGTGAGGTGGGCACTGTTATCATCGCATTTTAGAAACGAGGAAACCACGGAGCTGGGTGGAGTCCCAGCCCCTCTGGCAAGGCACTGCTGGGACTGACAAGCAGGAAGGTGTGGGCTGCACAGACCCTGCCTCTAAAGCTCCACAGGGAGGACACCCAGGGTGACAGGCAGAATGAGCCCCAGCTCCTGGTGGGTACATGCGAGGTGCTGGCTGGGGAATGGAGCTCCCAGGTCTGCAGCTCCTGGGCTGTGTCTGATCCCTCCCAGGTCACATCATCAACCCTCAGGAGACTGAAAACAGGACCCATCTGAGAAATCCGCTGGGAGAGCCACAGAGGCTGCCTGGTCAGAGGCTGCCTGGTCACGGCCTCTTCATACAGATGAGGACGCTGAGGCCCAGGGCTGCAGAGCAAGGCATGGGGGTGGCAACAGGCGGGCAGGCTTACCCAGGTTGTCTGTCACCTGGTAGGCATCCCTCAGGTCCTTCATACGGAAGCCGATGACGTCCACAAAGTCCTCCACCAGCCGGAACAGCTCCTTGGCGTTGGGGCCCGCCTGGGGGGCAGGGGGGTGAGCAGCCCAGGGAGGAGACCCTGCCATACCTCAGCCCCTGCCTCCTTCCCTTCCCTGTCCCTCCTTTTCTTATTGGCCATTTCCTAACATTTTGAGGAAGTGGGGCTGGTGACCTCTGAGTACTCCACTTTAGGGATGAGAACGCAGATGCCCAGAGGGGCTGCTGTGCCCCACCCATGGGAAGCCCAGGCTAGGGGAGAGTCTCTGGATACCCCCAGCCCCCATGCCGGGTGCCACCCAGGGCCAGGAGTGGCGGCTGCTGGAGGTCAGCTTGGGGGAGTGAGCACTGCCACCGCCCCCACGTGAGGAGGGCTCTATGTCCCAGCCGCCTCGGCGTTCCCATGTGCTCAGTGTTCTCCCGAACCTCCTCACTGAGCCCCATGAAATAAATGACTGTCCTCAGACAAATGAGGAAACAGGCTGGGAACGCTGAGCTTCCTCAGTGCCACCAGCACCAACAAGAGGCCATCCTGGGATCCCAACCCAGAGCACCCAGTGGGACCCCACCCCAGGCCAGCTGGAGACCAGGGAGGCACCAGCTGTGCCTGCACCCCTCCTGAGGCTGCTGACTGTGGGGGCCCCAGGCCCTACCAGTTGGGCCTCCTCCCACTTGTCCCGATTCTCCTCTGCCAGCAGGTTGCTAAGGATCTGGACAAAGTTCTGGAAAGAAGAGGAAGAAGGGCCAGTGACAGAGAACAGGGCACAAAATCACTGTTCACTGTGACCAGGGTCAAGGTTCAATATGTCACCAGGATCAGGGCTCAGCATGTGACCAGGGTTGGAGCTCACTGTGACCAGGGCCAGGGTTCAGTGTATAACCAGGATTGAGGCTCAGTGTGTGACCAGGGTCAGGACTCAGCATGTGACCAGGGTCAGGGTTCAGCATGTGACCAGTGTCCAGGCTCAGTGTGTGACCAGGATCAGGGCTCAGTGTGACCAGGGTCAGGGATCAGTGTGTGACCAGTGTCAGGGCTCAGTGTGACCAGGATCAGGGCTCAGCATGTGACCAGGGTCAGGGTTCAGCATGTGACCAGTGTCTGGGCTCAGTGTGTGACCAGGATCAGGGCTCAGTGTGACCAGGATCAGGACTCAGTGTATGACCAGGATCGGAGCTCAGTTTTGTGACAAGGTTCAGAACTCAGAGTATGACCAGAGTCAGGACATGGTGTGTGACCAGGGTCAGGGCTCAGCATGTGACCAGGGCTCAGCATGTGACCAGGATCAGGGCTCAGCTTATGACCAGAGCTCAGCATGTGACCAGGGTCAGGGCTCAGCCTATGATCAGGGTTCAGTGTATGACCAGGGTCAGGGCTCAATGTGTAACCAAGATTAGATGAGTGACAAAGGTCAGAGTTCGATCTATGACATGGGTTAGGGCCTGGGCTGTGGTCAGGGTTGAGGATCCATCTCTAAGGTCCAGGAAGGCTCCCCAGACACCTTCCTGACACCCTCTTCCAAAATCCCCCTCAGGGAGCCCACCTGTACGTCCCCAGGGGTGGGGCTGTAGTACGCCCTTCGGAAAATCTCTGTCATGTTCCTCAGGACATCAATGGTGGACAGCAGGTCCCCGCTGTAGCTGGTCCCGTCCTGAGAGATCTCCACCAGTGTCTGGATGACCTCTGAGACCCCCTCCCCTGGCAGCCCTCGCTGAGCCTTGGCCAGGTGCTCCCGGGTCTGTGGAAGACGGAGAGGGCAGGTGCCTTCACCTCTGTGGGACACGTCCAGGCAGCCACCCAGGACCTCCCACGCCTAGGACCCTCTGCAGGGTCCCAACATGTGTGGCCGGGGTGGTTGGGGAGGGGTTGGGTACCCCCGGGAACTGGCCCTCACCATCATCTGGATGTTTCTGTAGTCAATGGAAACACAGCGGATGTAGGTGGGGGGCTCCCAGTAGGCGATGCCTTCCTCGTCCAGCTCACACCGTCTCAGGATGAGTCCTGGGGAGACCTCCTCCTTCTCAGGCGGACACCCATTGCCTGGCCCAGGAATCCCACCCTCGGCCCCTGGCAGCAGACCCTCTGGATGGGACCCTGTGGGCCCCAGAAACAGGGACTTGCCCATGGCCTCACACGGAGAGCTGAGTCCACACAGGGACCTCATTCCCTTCAACACATTTCGAGCTGCTACCAGCCCCAGGGACTCAGGACCCAGCAAGAGCTAAGCCTTCAGGAACCCCACTGCATGGAGGCGGAGCTCTCGGCCGAGCAGGGGCTTCAGAGTCCAGCCATGAGCTCATTCAGAGCCCCTTCTAACTAACCCAGAGCCCTGGAGGGAGCCAGCACCCTGGGCCCCTGCCTGGCTGCATCCACAGGGCTACAGGGGCCTCAGCCTGGCCCGGAGACACGGGGGGGCAACCTTGGGGTGCTGCTGGGCATTAAGGGGAAAACAGCCTTAAACATGGCACACCCTGTGATACAGAGCTCACTTCCAGGACATCATCAGAGAAACAGTGACAGCTGAGTGTTTATAGGGTGGCAGCAGCCACAGAGAACTGTCACAAGACAAGTTCAACACCTGACAAGAGCCGCGGGACTGGATGCAGAACCTGGTTTAGATGGGGCCAAAAATGAGGGGCACCGGGAGACCCAGCCATGCACGTGGACCAAAGGCCAGGGGAGGCACACCACCGTGCGGCCTTCACATGCTTCATTTTGCTTCTCAGCATTTGCAATCTGCTACCAAGAACATGCTCTGTTCTGTAATCAGAAGAGCGAGGGAGGAGCAGCAGCTGCAGCTGGCAATACAGGGCCCCCGCCGCCGTCCCCCACACCTCCCCACAGCAGCTCCGAGCAGAGGAACCCGGGCTGCTCTCATCCTACAGAGGAGAACACTGAGGCTCAGGGAGGTTAAGTCAGTTTCTGAATGTCACACAGCAAACAAGGGCAGAACCAGAGTTTGAACCTGGGCTCCCATCCTCCCTGCCTGCTGCCTGTCAGGGACATAAAGCACTTGCATTCCGTCAAAAAGGAGGGGCGAAGGAGGCCCGCCCCCAGTGCAGCGAGCCCTTCCCCACGGAGCCCCGCTTTCTCCTCGAGGCTGGCATTCAACAGAGACCTTCCCTTCCTGTCCCTGCAAGCCCAGGGCAAGTGCATTCATTCCCTGTGCCTCAGTTTCCCAGCTGTAAATGGTGGCGGCTTCTTGGGTTGCTGAGACTCCACGGATGTCTTGTATTAGGGCAGAGCATGGGTGCCAGCCCCTAGCGAGTGCTCGGAATAGCGACTGCCACAGAGTTCTCACACGGTGCCCTGGGCTCGCGGCTCCACCACCCCGCACCAGCGCACGCAGGCTGTCTGGGCTCCGTGCCTGGGCCGTGTCCCAGTGCTGACAGCACCTCAGCGTGGGCGTCACCATGAGGGCAGGACAGGAGCCTCCATACACCACGTGCTCTCCAGCGCTCACCTGTGGCGTTGCGAGGACACCTGACGGCAGCCACCTCTCCCGCTGGGGTCTCCTTCCAGATCACAGCACCAAAGTTGTCCTCATCACAGATCTCATGGGGCTCTGCCAAGGAGCCCAGGACAAGGGTTCAGGAAGGGGTACTGAGAACCGGCAGCTGGCTCTGGAAGGCCCAGACCTTTGCAAGGCGCCTGGAGCGGGCATCACTATGAGGACAGGACGGGAGCCCCCAACACACCACGTGGGTGACAGCTGAGCCCGAGCCTGCCGGATTGCCACCAGCCCTCCCCACAGCCCAGCCCAGGTGGGAGGGGCCTCACCAGGACACCGCTGGGTGCCGCACTGCCGGTACTCATCCTGGGGGCCCTGGCAGACGGCTCCCCCGAAGAAGGGCCCGGAGCAGACACGCTCCCGTCGCTGGCTGCCAGCCCCACACGTGACGCTGCAACTGCCCCATGACGCCCAGGCCTGCCACTTGCCGTCCACTGCAGGCACAGCCAGACACAGGGCACAGGTGACAAGGAGGGCGGGGTCCAGGAGCCACAGTGACACAAGGACACAGACAGGGACGCACACAGAGCCGTGCGGCAGTGAAGCACAGGGACCCAGGGATGTGGGGCAGGAGGTCAGGAGAAGGGAAATTCAGACCAGGAGAGGAGAAACCAGTCATCAGCCTGATACAAAATAAAGCAAACTCCCACATGCAGCCAACCCCACCACCCTCCACGCCTCACTGTGCACCCCGCTACCCCACGGCCTCCCCACACTCCTCTTCGTCATGGACACCCCAAGTCCCACTGTGCACCCCACTACCCCACGGCCTCCCCACACTCCTCTTCGTCATGGACACCCCAAGTCCCACTGTGCACCCCGCTACCTCACGGCCTCCCCACACTCCACTTCCCCCACAGATACCTCAAGTCCCACTGTGCACCCCGCTACCTCACGGTCACCCCACATTCCACTTCCCCCACAGACACCCCAAGTCCCACTGTGCACCCTGCTACCCCACGGTCACCCCACACTCCACTTCCCCCACAGATACCTCAAGTCCCACTGTGCACCCCGCTACCCCACGGCCTCCCCACACTCCTCGTCGTCATGGATACCCCAAGTCCCACTGTCCACCCCGCTACCCCACGGCCTCCCCACACTCCTCTTCGTCATGGACACCCCAAGTCCCACTGTGCACCCCGCTACCTCACGGCCTCCCCACACTCCACTTCCCCCACAGATACCTCAAGTCCCACTGTGCACCCCGCTACCTCACGGTCACCCCACACTCCACTTCCCCCACAGACACCCCAAGTCCCACTGTGCACCCCGCTAACCTCACAGCCACCCCACACTCCACTCCCCCCACAGACACCCCGAGTCCCACTGTGCACCCCGCTACCTCACAGCCACCCCACACTCCACTCCCCCCACAGACACCCCAAGTCCCACTGTGCACCCCGCTACCTCACGGTCACCCCACACTCCACTTCCCCCACAGACACCCCAAGTCCCACTGTGCACCCCGCTACCTCACGGCCATCCCACACTCCACTTCCCCCACAGACACCCCAAGTCCCACTGTGCACCCTGCTACTCCATGGTCACTCCACAGTCCACTTCCCCCACAGACACCCCAAGTCCCACTGTGCACCCCGCTACCTCACAGCCACCCCACACTCCACTTCCCCCACAGACACCCCAAGTCCCACTGTGCACCCTGCTACCTCACGGCCACCCCACACTCCACTTCCCTCACAGACACCCCAAGTCCCACTGTGCACCCTGCTACTCCATGGTCACTCCACACTCCACTTCCCCATGGCCACCCCAAATCCTACTGTGTACCTCACTACCCCACAGTCACCCCATACTCCACTTCCCCCACAGACACCCCAAGTCTCACTGTAAACCTCGCTACCCCACAGTCACTCCACACTCCACCTCCCCATAGATACCCCAAATCCCACTGTGTACCCCACTACCCCACGGCCACACTCTACTTCCCCCACAGACACCCCAAGTCTCACTGTGCACCCCACTCCTCTCCCCATGGCCACCCCATGCCCCACTCTCCTCATGGCCCCCCCACCCCACAGTGCACTTCACTCACCCTGCAGCCACTCCACACCCCGTTTCCCCCACGACCACCGCAGACCCCACTGTGCACCCCGCTCCCTCCTCAGTCACATGCCAGGGCCCATGGTTACCCCCGCCCGCCGTGGGGCTTGTACTCTCCCTAGAGGTTCCTGCTTGTTAGGTGCCCCCAACCCCAGCCCGGCACACCCCTGACCTGGGCACTGCTGCAGGAAGCAGTCTCGGGTCTCAACCCAGTGGCCCTGGCACTCGGCGCCCCCATAGGAAGGCCCGTTGCATTCACGCGTGCGCTGCTGTCGGCCCTGGGAGCAGCTGGCGGAGCAGGCGCTCCAGCTCGACCACTCGTTCCAGTTTCCATCCACTGCCCGGCCCGGGGGAGGAAGGGGACACGAAGTGGGCGTGAACACCCGGCACCCCAATGCCTGGCTTGGGATGTGGGTGTTAGTACCCTGGGGGCTACTGCTTCACACTCAGCCTAGGACATAGGTGAGAACACCCTGGGGGCCACTACCCACACCCAGCCTGTGACATTGGTGAGAACACCCTGGAGGCCACCACCCCACATCCAGCCTGTGACATGGGTGAGAACATCCAGGCTGGGACACGAGAGGGTAAACCCTGGGGGCCACCACCCCATACCCAGCCTGTGACATGGGTGTAAACACCTTGGGGGCCAGCAGCCCACACCCAGACTGTGACATGGGTGAGAACACCCTGGGGGCCAGCAGCCCTCACCCAGCCTGGGACATGGGTGTGAACACCCTGGGGGCCACCACCCCACACCCAGCCTGGGACATGGGTGGGAAATGCCCCAAGGTCACACCTCAGCCTGCTTCCTGAACCCAGTCTGAGGTTCTAACCTCTGAGGCACCCTGAGGTGGGTCTGGAGTGGGCAAAGCTAGGTTCCCAGGCCTGGCCAGTGGCCTACTGTGACCTCTCCTTTCTTCCCTTCCTCCCTGCCCCCACGCCCTCCCTCTCACCTACCAGGGCACAGGGCGATGTTGCAAAACTTGGTTTGCTTCTCAGGGCCCTCACAGGGGTTGCCTCCAAACTGGGGGGGCCTGCAGGTGCGCGTGCGATCCCGAAAGCCACGGCCACAGGTGCTGGAGCAGAGGCTCCAGGGTGACCACTCGTCCCAGGCACCATGCACTGCAGAGGGACGGAAGGTGCTGCTGCCCTCTGTTGCCACGGCCCCTGAAGCCCTGGCCGCCCACTGCCCCAGCCCCCTGCTGCCCTGGCCTCCTGCTGCCCCAGCCCCCCACTGCCCCAGTTGCCCACTGCCCCAGCCGCCCGCTGCCCAAGCCCAAGGTCCCACCCACCTGGGCACACGGCGGAGTTGTTGCACAGACGCTGCTCCCGCAGGGGTCCGCTGCACTGTGTGCTGTAGGAGGAGGACACGCAGAAGCGCGTGCGGGTCTGCCAGCCCTCGCCGCAGGTGCTGGAGCACACGCTCCACGGGGACCACTCCTCGGCTGCTGGGTCACCTGCAGGCCCCACTACAGCGTCACAGGCCTGCCGCCCATGGGGCTGCAGTCAGACCGGGGCCGGATCCCGCAGGAGGAGGGCCGCCCTGCTGGGGAGCAGGCAGCAGGGCTGGGGCCGCACCCCCGGGCCTTCGAACCAGGCTGATCTCAAGAACTGGTCATTTCCTCTACAAGGCTGGAAGCCCTGAGAGCCGGCCTGTGCCATCCCTGGGCCTCTAGGGTCTGGCCAGGGACAGGTCTCCTCGCCTCACACCAGTTCCCCTAATGCCAGTCAGTCAGGAGACAAGAGCCCAGCACCTGATGGGTTAGTCTAGTTATTCAAGTTACTACCCATAACTAGTGGCGATTGTTAACTTACAGTATTTTCCCAAAGCCCTAGTCCTGCCCACCCCCTCCCGCCAGCTCACCGGTCTGGGGGGCTGGGAACCCAAACTGCTGCAGCTCGTCCCCCAGCTCCTCACGCCGCCGGGCATCTGTGGACCGCAGGGACTGGCTCCGGGAGCTGGTGCGCCCAGCGGCTGCAGGACGGGCTCAGGTCAGCACGGGAGCAGTGCTTTGCCCCCGTCCTCTGTCTCTGTGGCCACAGTGCTCTGAGCCCGCCAGCACTGGGCCACCTGGCTCCACTAGGCAGCTGGGAAGCCAGGGACCAGAGCACCCAGCCTGGCACCAGCCCTCATCTGGTCAACAGGGGACCCTGCCTGTGGGTCCCGTCTCCCGTACCCTGCGCCCACTCCCTCACTGCCTTCATTGCCCACAGGCCAGCGTTCACCTGCAGGATGGCAGCCTGCACTAAATGGTGGCTGCTCTCCCCTGCCTGGCACCCCAACAGTGCCCCTGCCTCCGTCCCGCAGCCCAGCTGACGCCCCAGGGCCCTCCCCAGGCTCCTGAGAGGAGCTCCTCTCCCCAGGAAAGTTCATCAAACAAAAAACAGCCCAAAGACAGTCTCATTACAACGTGATTTAACTTCATGGAAGCAGCTAAAAAATGCATGGGGTCATTAGAGAGCCTTATTAGAGCAATACATTCTGGAGGCGGCATTCGGCTGGGGCAGGAGGGCTGGCTTGGCCAGAGCTCCCACAGCCAGCCTTCCGCACACCCTCCAAAACCCCCAATCCACAAACGGGAAGAAAGCCCCATCTAGGCCAGGCGCGGTGGCTCATGCCTGTAATCCCAGCACTTTGGGAGTACAAGACGGGCGGATCATGAGGTCAGGAGATGGATACCATCTACTAAAAATACAAAAAATTAGCCGAGCGTGGTGGCGGCGCCTGTAGTCCCAGCTACTTGGGAGGCTGAGGCAGGAGAATGGCGTGAACCCGGGAGGCGGAGTTCGCAGTGAGCCGAGAGATGGTACCACTGCACTCCGGCCTGGGTGACACAGCAAGACTCCCTCTCAAAAAAAAACACCAAAAAACAAAAAAAAGAAAGCCCCATCTAGTCCCACCCAGCCCCAAGCACCACACTCTTCGGGGCCCTCACCTCTGCTCCCCCGGCTAGGCCCCACTCCCATGGGCCAGCCCCGAGTTGAGGTCCTGCTTCTCAGAGCCCAGACTCACCCTATTCACTCTTCCTGCAGGCCCCGCCCAGCGTCTGCCAGGCCCCGGCCCCGCCCCTACCTGGTCCCGCCCTAAGCCCCTCCCTCCACCGGCCCTGTTGCTCTGGGCCCTACCCCTCCCTGCCCCCACCAGCCCCTTGAGCTCGAGGCCCCGCCCCGCCCCCACGGGCCCCTCCTCTCCAGGGCCCCGCCCCCTCCTTCAGAAGCCCCGCCTCTCCAGGGCTCTGGTTCCGCCCCGCCCCGCCCGCACTCACGGCCGCAGGCCTCGCGGTTGCACTGGCGACCCTCCTCCAGCACCCCCTCGCAGCCGCCGCCCTCCACTCCCGGCGCGGGGAGGCAGGTGCGCGTCCGCGTCTGGAGGCCTCCCCCGCAGTCCCGCGTGCATTCGCCCCACAGGGACCACAGCTTCCAGCCGCCTGGGGGGAGACCAGAGGGCGGGGATCAGGGTAGGGCAGGGGCTCGTGGCCTGGACGGGGTAAGTCATGGGGGTGCTAAGCCCGCCAGGCCGGCCCGGGTCGGGAGGGGCCGCAGTGCCGGGGAAGGCCTGGCCTGGGAGGACCTGGGGGTCCGGTGTCTACCCAGCTCCCGGGTCCACTCTGGAGAGCTCAGGTCATGCCTGAGCCGGAAGGGTCCCCGTGTGCCAGCCGCCGCTGGACAGGTTTGCTGCCAGGATGATGAAAGGATGACGACCTTCACCCACTCGAGGGCTGCCTCACAACTCAGCGTCCTGATGGTGAGCAGAGGGTAGAGGGGCCTGGCCGCCAAAGCTCTCCTTCCTGGCACGCCTGGAAGCCCCCAGGCTCCATCCAGTTTCTGGCCAGGCCCTGCTCATCACAGCCTCAGTTTCCTCATGGGCTCAGCTAAGGGTCACCATCCTCATCACCAGGGCTCCACATTTCACACTCCAGCTGTGACCTGGAGTCACTTCCTCACCCCACGCAGGGATACCAGTGGTGACCAACGCCTCACACCTGGTATCCAACCAGGGCCTTGAACCCAGGGCACAGCCTGACTGAGCCTGCCCTGGACCTGGCCAGCTGGCCACATGAGGGAGCCTGGGACAAATGCCTGCAGGCCCCTCCCCACCACGCCCCTGCCCTGACCCCAGCCACTCTGTTCAGCTTCTCTGGTGGGTCTTCCTCCATCCTGGCCCCAACAGTCCCCACGGCCTTTATGGACCTGTGTTCCCCCAGCAAACCAGACCTCATGCCCCAGGAGTCTCTGCTCCCCGGGGGTCCTCGTGCTGCCAAGAACACTTTGGGCCACTTGGAGTGCCCATGGTCCTGGAGCACTGGGTGGCCATGGAGGAGCACAAAGCAGGAGAGGGCCACTGCCATCTGTGGGCCAGAGAGGGGCAGCGGCACCAGGGGGCCGGGAAGGGGCTGCCACGTCCAGACACCCTGCTTGGGCCTCCTGCCCAGCACTCTGGGCTAATGCACACCCAATGCAGTAGGGTCAGGGCGACTTGGAAAGGGCATTCAGCCCTTGCCAAGTGCCTGCTCCTGGCCAAGGTGGCGAGGAGACAGCTGGCAGCCACCACGAGGGGACCCACCATGAAGTTGGGGCCACTGCCCCATGCTGCCGCTGGGGAGCGCTGGGGATCTGGCCTCTTGATCCCAGGTACAGCAGGGGAGGCCCCAGGGGCAGCAATCAGGCCAAGCGCAGGCCACCCTGACCCACCAGAAGGGCCCCAGGGCCTCTCGGAGCCTCAGGGAAGGGGCCCTGCCTCTCTCAGTGGGAGTGTGGACTGCAGGAGACCCCAGGGGAGCTCCAGCCGCCAGGTTCCCCCAGTGGCTCCACCACCCACTGGCCTCACTCCCATCATTTACAACATGAGGGTAGTGGCTGATCTCCCAGGACTGAGCAGTGGGAAGGCAAACAGCAAAAAAGCATGTGGAGAGGATGGTGTGTGGGCATTGTCATTTGGGTCAGAGTTGACTCCTGGGGCCCCACTTTGATTTTCAGCAAACTCAGTGTCCAACCAGAGCGCCCCCCACCCCGCCCCACTTCCCCACACCTATGCCAGGAATGGCCAGCAGGGGGTGCCAGGGGCATGGGGATGAGATGCAAGAGAGGGACTTGACCCGCCACAGCTGTGTGAGGAGTGGGTGCCTCATTCTCCCTGCTGGGGACCATCGGGTGGGGGGAGTCTTCCAGGCCCCCACGCCTGCTGCAGAACCCTCTCCCTTCCCTCACAGAGCCACACTCCCATAGGTCCCAGAGAGGAGAGCACCTGGCTGCCTCCTCCACAGCGTGCTTGGCCCATGCCATGCCAGGGGAGGTAGGGGACCCAGCACAGCCTCCAGGGCACAAGGGCAGGACAGGATGGCACGTGCCCACAGCACAGGAACAGGTGACAGGCCCTTCATGGCTGCCCTGTCACATGCCCTAACTCAGGACAAGGAGAGGAACCTGGACTTGAACTGGTGGTCAGATTCCAAATGCCTCCCCATCCCCCAGACTAAGGCCTCCTGCCAGGACTGACCGGGGCCCAGGCGCTCCAGGCCTCAGTGGTCTCCCCTGCTGAAGGCATCCCATCCCCCGATTATGAGGCAAAGGCACAGACAGGGTCCTGAGAAGCGGGCCTGGCAATGGGTCAGGGTGGCACGTACTGCAGCACCCCCCTCACCATCCCAGCCCAACCCCCACGCGGAAGCCTGAGTGACGTGGAAACTGGCAGTGGGTGGGAGAGAGAGGGTGTCCAAGCCAGGCTCATCGGAGGATGCCACTCGGTTCCCATGGCAACTGCTGCAGCGCGCAGCCTTTCAGGATAGACCCAGGTTAGGCCTCAGCTGCCAAAACACCCACTCATTTCAGGGCTGGTTACCTTGGTGACCCAGGTGGTAAGGATGTGGTAGGGGGAGAAGGGGCGGGGGCACATCAGGGGAGGCTGTGCAGGGGGGACACTGGCCCAGAGGATGGATCACCCTGCCCCCACAAACCAAGCCCTGACCCTGGTCACATACTGAGCCCTGACTTTGGACCCGTGCTGAGCCCTGATCCAGGTCACAAGCTGACCCTGGACGCATACTGAGTCTGGATTCTAGTCACACTGATTCCTGTCCCTGGTCACATATTGAGCCTTGATCCTCATCACAGACTGACCTCTGGTCCTGGACAAAGAATTCCTGATCCTGTCACATACTGAGCCCTGATCCCAGTCACAGACTGATCCTTCATCTTGGTCACACTCCTGCTACTAATGAACACTGAGAAAACGGTAGCTGCTATTTTTATTCTTGTTTTGTTTTTTATGTGTGTCCCCTCACATAGCTAACACTCAATAAGTGTTTGTCCAGTGAATACATCAAAGCCAGGATGGAGCCCCTGGGGTCTGTAGTGCAGGGCACAGAGGTGTTCAAGCCACCCTTTGCTGGGTGGCCACAGTGTGTCTAAGCTGGGTGGGCAGTGAGGGGCAGCAGAGGAGCAGCAAGCAGGCTGGGGGGTGGGCTGCCCCTCCAGGCCCGGAAAGAAGCCGTCTTTCTTCCCCCACTCAATGCCAGCTCTGTCTGGAAGCCTCATTTCCATCTCATTAAGGGAATGAATAGAGCCAATTAACGGCCCTAGGCAGCCTGGCCACCCAGGGGAGAGGGTGCTTGGTGAGAGGCCTCCTGGTGTCCTTCCCACCCTGGCGCCCTAGACTGGAGGCTGTGAGCTCCCCACAGCCCGCACCCCGAGTTGGCTGGGATGGGGGTGCAGGGGGGCGCAGGGGGCGTCCCTCCCTCCAGCTGGGCCTCCCCAGCTTCCGGGCTGTCCTCTGGAGGGGAGCGGTGCACTTCTGTCTGTAGCCAGCAGAGGTCTCCCGAGTCCAGCAGGTCGGGCAGCACCGGGGCTGGAGGGTCAGTTCTGCCATTCCCGCCCTGCTCTGCCACCAGGTCCCAGGCACCACAGTGTGTCCCAGGGATGACCCCACCCCCAGCCCAGGCTCTGAGTTAGGGTCTGTCCTGGGGCACCCAGACTCCTCCTCTGAGACCTGGACCAGGGCTCTCTGCACGGACGTGGAAAAGAGGGCCCCAGAGGGCCGATGGGGCTCCCTGTGGCCTGACTTAGCCCACCTGCTGCCAGCAGCTCCTACAGGCGGGGCCCAAGTGGCTGGCCCTCCTTCCTCCCGCCACAGAGGTGGACACCAGTGGATCTCGGGATGGGGCTGAGAAGCCGAGCCCACCATCCCGCAGGCCACTTCCCAGGTGAGACAAGAAGAGCGATGAGCCTTGTAGGGCAGCGGGGTTCCCCTAAACCTGTCAAGGCTCCATCTCCTGAAACCCTCACATAGGCCCTGCAAGCAGGTAGTGTCCCGTCTCCAACTCTCAGGAGGGAAACTGAGGCTCCCTGAGCTGGCCGAGTCTTGTTGCTTCCTTTTCTTGATCAGGCAGGTGCTCCCTGGCCTGAGAATGGTGCCCTGTTTACAAGCCTGAAAGCTCAGGGCCCATCCCGGAGACCTTGGACAAGGCTCTGCGCACCTCCCGGGACCCGACCCCGGCTGTCTGCTGCCAGCTGCACATCCTTTCTCCCCATCTTTCTGGGAAGTGGAACCCAAACACAGGGCCCTGACTCAGCCTCTCTTGTAGCCGGGCGGGCGTGGGGTGCATTCTGGCTCTGAGCGGAGGAGGTGAAGGGCTGAGGGCATGGAGGGCCCATGCATATCATTCCCAGGGGGCCCCATCCTGCCATCCCCATCTGAAATGGGTGTTGTCTGTGATGGGGACTGAAGCCTTCTTGTTTTCTAGAGTTTTCTAAATTGGCCCTTGTGCAAAAAGAGTGGCTCCCCTGTCCAAGCCAGAAACCCCTGACAGTGGAGGCCTTGGCACCTTCCCAAGTCCCTCAGTGCTCCCTGTCACCGTGAGACTACCTGGAGTCCCAAACTCCACTCCAGTCCTGACTCCCCTCCAAATTCCAGTCCAGCCTTTGCCGCTCCCTCTGCCCCTGCACACCCCAGAGAGGCCTCCAGATGCCTCTTCCCAGGACTTCCCGGGCTCCCGGGGTTGAGGCTGAGCCTGACTCTGTCTCCAACAGCCTCAGGAGTGAGCGAGGTGTCACTGGACAGGTGGGCCTGGGCTGAGCCTGACTCACCCTGGAGGCAAGGCAGGGACGGGGAGGTCACCCTAGCTCCGTGGCCGGTCACAGCCCCTTGGCCAGCAGCACAGCCTCCCACTCCCCTGTGGGATCCAGGAGCCCAACAGAAGTGTGGGTTCACACTCCACACCCAGTTCCAGCCCAGCCTCCCATACCCACTCCCTGTGGGTACACGGAGGACGCACACGAGGACACAGACCACACATAGGGACGCAGGGACACACACCACAGAGGGACACACACACACACAGGGACACACACAGGGACACACAGGGACACACACACTTTCTCCCAGGCCCCAGGATGCTGCTTTTTCATTATCTTCCATGTCGCTTCTGTAATAAAATTCTTTAATTAAAACATGAATATTTAAAACAGCCCTTGAGAGAAACGGCCCCATCTCACCCAAGGCGGAAAAATGCAAGGGGAGGCAGTGGCGAGATGAGGGCCAGAGAGAGCCGGCAGGAGGGGCCTGGCAGCCCAGGGGGCGGTGGGGCGTGGGGCAGTGCAAGGTGGAGCGGAACAGTTGCTTGGCCTGAGGAGTGTTTGCAGAGTCTGACGCACGACGTGGCCATGTGGCATTTGGACAGGCCGTGTCAGGGGCAGGGCTGAAAATGGGCCACGGGCTGGCCTGGGCTGCCTGCTTGCTCCTGCACTTGGCTGTGTGTTGCCTGCTAGGGACAGCGACGGATGGACAAGCCCGTCCCAGTGTCCCCGGGCCCACAGCCAGGGCACAAAGCTCTCTGGGCACAGGTCTCAGCTGGCAGGATCTGGGGTCGACCCTGCCTCCGCTCAGCTATGCGTCTGCTGAAAGGTCACCTGCCTCTCTGGTCCTCATGACACCCCATCCCCCCCCCACACACACGCACGCGCACACACGGACACATACGCACGTACATACATTCACACATCACTCACACATTCACACTCATACATATGCGCACGCACACACATTCACACATTCACACGTACATGCACGCACTCACATTCACATACATGCACACATGCACGCACACGCACTCACACAGTCACTCACATGCACACACACACATTCACACACATGCACACACGCACACACATTCACACACACGCACAGCTCTGAGCAGAGCTCACTGCAGAAGCCCTAATGTCACCACCCGGTGGCAGCATCAAGTAGCTCTGCCATCAGCCTACCACTTACAAGCTGTGTGGCCCTGGCCGCTGCCTTAACATGTCTGTGTCTGGTTTTCTCCAGCATGGACTGACTGAGTGCCTGCTGCTCCCACGTACTGTTCTACACTCTGGGGGGCACGTCAGGAAACCGGCAAGGCCAGCTTTGTGTTGCTTACATCCTGGCCTGGACAATCAGAAGTGGACACAACAACTAAGGGAAATAATGCGGTGTGTTGAGAGGTGACACATGCATGCAGAGACAGAGGCAGGATAAAGGGCCGCAGACTGGGGCCAGAGCTGCTGCCATTTTAAACAGGACGGTCAGGGTGGCCTGCACTGAAAGGTCACATCTGCCTGAGGACTGGAAGGCAGGAGCCCCGCGGGTCTCTGGGAAAGACTGTTCCTGGCAGAGGGAACAGCCATGCGAAGGCCCTGAGGCAGAGGGTGCCTCCACCAGAGCTTATCTCAAGGGCTGTTCAAATGCCGGTGCCTCCGGCACAAAGTAAACACTCAATAAATGACTACTACTACTGAGATCACTTTTGCTCCTGTGGTCCTGGAAGCATCAGGGCCTTCTGGGCACAGGGCATGGGCACTAGGGTCTGAACAGTCTCTGGGCCCGGGTGACCACATGCCACTCCCTCCTGCACAAGATGACAAGCTCCCTGCTTCATGTTGCCAGCAGCCGAGTCAATGTACCCTCCAGCCATCTTTCCATAAGGCCAATGGCCCCTGCCCCACAGCCTTTACCTGTGTTCTGTCAAAATTGCTGCACAGAGCCCAGCCTCGATACACACATTCACACCATGCCTGCATGTGGCGCACACAAGCACGTGTGTATGGTATGCACACATGCACACACACACTTGCACCCACACTTACATGGGTGCACACACACTACATAGATGCATGAGCACATATGCACACACATGTATACCATGCATACAAACATGGGCACATGCCACACTTGCACACATACATGCGTGAACACACATGCACGCACAGCATACTTGCATGAATACATGTGTGAACACACATCCTCCCACCTCCTTCTGAGCACCACTTCCAAACATTCCCTTTCTCAGAATCTCCGTGCACACCCCGAGCTGCTCGAATATCCCTGCCTCTAGTCTATCTCTGCTCCCTGAGCCCTCTAGAGTCTCCCTGCCTAAGAATACGGGAGGATATTGATATTTCATTGTCAACATCGCTTCTGCTCAGAAACACTTCACCCCTGTTCTCATTCCTCAGGGCAATCTAGGAAACAAGATATTTTCACTCTTTCTGTTTTAAAGATGAGGGGCCTGAGGGGATGAGATAGCTGATGGAATTGGCCCAGGGACACACAGCAAGCCGGGTCAGGCTGGGATTTGAACCCAGGCCCTGGGGCTTTGCATATGTGGCTCAGAAGCTATTTTCAAGCATCCATTGCCCCTCCCTCGCCCTGCCCTGGTGCTCCAGGTGTCAGAGCTGCCTGTTCACATGACACTGCCAGCTGGCTGCCTCACAGGCAGCTCACACTCAAGTCCCACTCTGACCTCCAGATCTTCTTCTCCCTGCCACCCCCAGCCCCACTTCCTCAACTCAGCCGACATCCTCCTTTCTGGTGGGACACCTGGGAGGAGCTCCATGCCCATGTCCACATCCTTTCATCAGTAAGTCGATCATCAGCTGCACCCCCAAGGACCTCCTCTTCCCTCCCGCTGCTGCTGCTACGTCCTGACCAGGCCAGTGGCAGTCCCCTCCTGAATGCCTGCACCGGCTGCCAGCCTGTCTCAGGCTTCCCCTTGGGGCTGGCGTCTGTTCTGCACTCACAGCCCAACCATCTGGCTCTTCTGCCCAAAGCCCTGCTAAGGCCCTTGGGTTCCCAAGATAACGTGGGATCTGCCACGGGAGGCCCGACCGCCTTACACCCCAGGGTCCCTGCACTCAGTCGGTGGCCAGTGAGGGGTGAAGCTCGGCGCTCCCTCTGACACCCACGTCACACGGTGCCCCAGCCTCTCCATGCATCACATGCGTCTGTCCCGCCAGAGCTTTCCAACAAGCTCCATGCTGCTCCGAGCACTCTCAGGAATGGCAGAGCTGCTGCCCCCTAAAGCTGCTAACAACCAGCTCCCCAGTAGGGGGTGAAATCTTGGGCCGGGCCCCTGAGACCCACCAATCAGAGGGAAACACCCTGCAAAGGAGTTGGTATTCTGCCAAGGAAGGAACCAAGGCTCCGAGGGGTTAAGTGACCAGGAGTGGCAGGTGTGCCTGTGACCGCTGGGCCCAGTCTTCCTACAGCCTCCCACCTCCCAAACCATCTACCGCCCCATCTCTGCTCCCTGAAAGAGCCCTCCATACTCTGCTTTGTTCTCTCCCCAGTCCCCCTCAGGTGCTCATCCCTGCCACACCATGGAAGCTGCCCTCGCCAAGGCTATAGTGGGCTCCAGTCTGCCCAGTGGGGGCTTGGTCCTCAGCCCCTCCCACCCAGCCGCTGGCAGCACCTGACACAGCTGATGTGCCCACCTGTCCTGACACAGGATGACCACTTGGCTTCCTGGCCCCCCACTGCCCAGGGGCACTGCCTCCCTCCTCCTCGGGCCTCATTCCTGTCCCTCCTTCCCCTGGCCCCTCTCTAGCCCCACTCACAGCCTCACAGAGGCTTCTCATCTGGGATCCATGGCCCCGCGTCTTGGGTAGAACCATGCTCCAGCATAACTGGCTTCCTTTGTAGTCCTGTGTAGCCTGTTTTGTGCCTTTAAACACAAAATTCTGAGGAGGAGTCCACAGGCCTCACTGGCCCCAGAGAAGTCAAGGCCCCTGGATACCCCTAAGAGTCCCACGGCCCCAAGATGGCCCTCCAGCCTGGAGTACACAGCCTGGCCTCACCCCCAAACACCCGATGTACGCAGTCGGCCCCTGCCTGGCATTGCAAACTCAAACCCCTCCAATCCCCCAGTCCTCCCAGATGCTCCGACCAAAACCCTGGGCTTCCTTTCCTTTCTTGCACGTCACCCGTCAGCAAGGGGTCTCCATGCCTTAGGTGTGTACAGGACCCATCCCCTGCACTGAGGCCCACTGAGCCCCCACAAGGTTCTACCCCGAGGACCCTGCTCCTGTGCAGGTTCCTGTCTCATTAGCAGGAAAAGTCAGTGTCCCAGAGGCTGGCAGCCCCACAGGACTGGCCCCTGCCCCTCTGTGCTCTCTGGGCACAAAGCCACCCAGGCCTCTGCACTTGCCGTTCTCTCTTCTGGCATGAGGTTCTCCCACCTCTCCCAGAGCTTTGAACAAGGTTCCTGGTCCTCATAGCCTCCCTGACCTCCAGGTACAATGGCAACCCTGCCGTGAGGGGCTGGCCCTGCCTGGTTCTTGTGCAAGGTTCTCATCGCTGCCCGACGCCTGGCTGCTCGCGTCTTCTTGCTTAGGGCTTTCCTTCCTCCCTTACGCAGCTTCCTGAGAACAGGGATCTCGAGGGTTTTCACTGCTGCAGCCCCAGCCCCAGCACCTAGAGCGCATGGCAGATGTGGTTCATCCACCCAGACCATACTCAACCCAAAACCTCATCTCCTGACCACATCTCCACAGAGCCCACCTGCCCATCTTTCCACGCAGCCCGAGTCCCCAGGAGCATCATCCAGCCCCACAGGCTCCTGCAGCCCCCAGCCCCCAGTCCCTGCAGCCTCTGACTCATTAAAGTTGTCCTGCGGGAGAGAAAGGGTGGCTTCAACGCTCAACAAGCACCCACCGAGTGCCTGGGCTGGCCCTGCACACTTGCAGTGACCTTCACTCTTACTCTGTGCACAGGTGGATGGAGCAGGCGCCTGGGAGGGTGCCAGGGTGCCTACTCCCCAGACAGTGGTGCTAACCAGGGCAGCCCTGCGGAAGAAGACCCTCACCCACCTCCCCTGCCCACTCACCTCCGCCTGTCCGCCCACTTCCTCCATCCACCCGCCTCCCCTGTCTGCTCACCTCCCCCTATCTGCCCACCTCCCCTGTCCGAAGGTTTCCCCGCCAGTCCCTCACCTGTGGCGCCGTGCCCGCCCCGGTCCTGGGTCAGGCTGGTGAGGCAGTTTTCAGGGCCACCAGCCACCGCATCTCTCAAGCAGACATCCCCGCGGGGGGCCAGGGGGCCAGCGGCAGGACCGCCCGCCTCGCCGCCCAGGCAGGCACAGGGGGTCTGCATGATCCCGCAGGGGTGCGAGCTGCGGCTACCGGCCAGACACGCGTCCAGCCAGCGGCACAGCATCTGACAGGCGGCACGGCTGGGGTTGCGGTTCCCCACCACTAGGTACTCCACGGAGAAGTCGTCGCTGGGGCCCGGCGGCCCAACCCGGGGCCCGAGTTCGTCGTCCTGGGGCGGCTGCTGGCGCCGCATCTGCAGAAACTGCTTGCTGGCCTGCAGGAAGGCCAGGGGTGCGGAGGGATCGCAGAGCCGCAGCACCTCGTCGAAGCTCTCCACGCCCAGGTAGGTGCGCGTGGACTCGAGGAAAGAGTCGAACTGGTAGGTGCGGACGCGGCCGGGGCCGCTGCAGGGCACGGGCGCCTTGGCCACCTTCATGTAGAGAGTGTAGCGCCGCGGATCCGGGTTGCGCAGCGTCCAGGAACAGCGCGAGGCGTTGGCCGGGAACACAGCGGCCGCTGAGAAGTAGCCGAAGAACTTTCCCTGCACCAGCGTGGCGCACGGCTCGTGCCCGGACCCCGTGTCTGCTCCGGCGGCAGCCCGCGCGCGGCGCCCCAGCAGCAGCAGCAGCAGCAGCAGCGGGGCGAGGATCCAGACGGGGCCCGGGGCGGCGGCCTGGCCCCTCATCCTAGCTCGCGGGGCCGCCGGGGTTCCGCGGGCTGGGCAGGCAGGCACGGGCCAGGCCTTGACATGCCAGGGTCCGGCGGCGGGCAGGGCCGGCCCGGCGGGGGCAGGGAGGCGGGGCAAGGGTGGGATGGGAGAGGGCCCCGCTTCAGGTGACAGAGAGGGCAGCAACGGCTTCTAAAGTCCAGGGCCCTGGTGCCAGCCTGTGGCCACCAGCAGCATCTGGAAGAGAAAGAGCAGAGGGTCAGAGTGAGCCCCTGGGGAGTCGTGGGCTCTGGGTGGGGGGGGGGGGGGGGCGGGAGCTGTCTCAGAGGAGGCAGCTCAGCCGGCTCCCAACGAGGGCAGGAGGACTTTGGGCCGCAGACACAGGCCCTGGCACCTTCCCAGGCACCTGCTCCGTCCACCTGTCTGTCTGCCACCCACCAGCATGACCACCTGCAGGGGCAGCGGCCCAGCTTGGGGACCAAAGTACCTCCGCCTCTACCCAAGCCTGAGCAGGGAGGGCTGGCACTCCACCTGGGGCTTTTGGCGGTACGCTTTTGCTCAGGCAGCCTGGCGTGGCTCCCGGGGGCCCTGGCCTGCCTGCCTGCCCGCTCCCCTCACTCTGCGTGGCTGCCCCTCTGTGAGTGAAGGGTGCAGCTCTCTCAGGCTCTCTCTCTCCTGCTGACCTTGGTCCCTCCTCTCTAACCTTCCTCCTTCCCGGGAAGATTCTGCAAACCCGGGGGAAGGGAAGTGGGCCCGGAGCACAGGAGAAAGGTTACTCGGGCCATTCCCCAGCCTCCGGTCTGGCCCCCGAGCCCCTTCTAAGGCTTGGGGAGCAGGAAGGGGGTGCAGAGCCTCAACAACAGTTGACTGGATCTTTGGGGTGAGAGGGGTTCAGATTTGGTGCCCCCAGGACTGCCCTCTGCAGCCTCCAGCATCCTGTACCCAGCTGGTGCTCCTGCCAGGAAGCTCTCTTTCGGCCCTCCCACGTGCCCCCTCACGCCCTAAAGCTGCAGGCACAGGGCCTGGGACGGGATGGAGAGGGGGATGGAGCCACCAGGAGCCACCTCACCTCCACCCCTCCTCTGCAAGGCTAGCATTACTTCCCATCATTCATGATGGGAAAACTGAGACACAGAGAGAATGCATCATTTACCCCTGTCACAGTGAGTGGGTGGGAGAACCTGTACATGAGCCCCAGGCTGACCCCAAATTTGTGCCACCAGGAGACACCTCCCAGCTCCAGGAGAGGGCCCAGGTTGAGTGACTGCCCACTCACACTGGCACAGGTGAGCAGAGGCACAGTGAAGGCCCTGGATCGGGGGCTGCCCTGGGCCCAGTGGGCATCCACCTTGCTGTGGAGCTTGGCAAGCTCCTTCTGCCTACAGACCTCAGTCTCCTCATCACCTCCAAGGCCTCTGGCCAGGCCGTCCATCCCACCCAGCAGCCGAGCCAGTGCGGGAGGGAGGGGAGCTGCAGCCAGTCTCCCTCCCCCAGGCCACCCGGCCTCCTGGTGGGGATGCCTCCGCTCTGCTGACCACGCAAATGCTGGTTGCCCGCCCACGGGACTTGCCGCTTCCTGTTGCCCAGGCCCAGCTGGCCGGCAACACAAGGTCAGTCACGGCTCTGCAGTCCCCTCCTGGCGTCCTTCCTGCATAGCCTTGTAGGCAGAGTAGGGAGCTGGGCCCAGGCAGCCTCGAAGCCTGGTCCCGGCCTGAGCAGAGGCTCTGAGCCCATGGGAGCCAGGAGGCCGAAGGCTGGACTCAGGCTGTGCCTGGGACTGCAGAGTGGCCCCGGACAAGTCTCTCACCACAGAGCCTCAGTTTCCTCATCTGTAAAGTGGGATGGGTGCCCCACTGCTCTCAGCAAGAGGTTAAGAGCTGGGTGGGGGAATTTTAGCCAGGGGGGTGCAGGAAGTGCTCCCAGCAGGGGAAGGAAGCTGACTGGGGCTTCTGGATCCGGGGACAGACATGGCCCAACCTGCCCTCCATGGTCTTGTTCCTGGCAAACATTCTGGGCTCCCAAGAGAAAAGTTTCTTTTAAAGGGGTAAACTTCCAATACAATCTTCCCATCCTGGCTCCTTGGTGGCAGACCTGGGAAGGTGCTGCCATGTCCTCTGCCTCCTGGAAGCCTTCCTCCAGTCCTGCCCCCAGACATGCTTGGCTGGGTGGGCTTGGACAAGGCATGGAAAAGCTGGGCTGTCCTGGGCGCCCCCCACCATCCCATGGAGAGACAGTGGCTGTGGGCAGGTCCCACCTGCCTGTGTGAGTCCCACCCAGCCTCACCTCGCGCTACAGTCCCAGGGTAAGCCCAGTCCTGGGTGAGTATTTGCAGAGCCTGGCAGAGCACCAGTCCCAACTGGTGCTGACCCAGCATGACCTTGACCCCTCCACAGGCCAGCCAGCCTCACTGCCCCACATGCCCCTCCAAGTGCCAAGGAGGCCCCAGGCAATCCTGTTAGCCCTGACCCTGACTTGGTGTCACCCCCAGATGCACCACCTTCCCCCAGAGGGACCCGCACAGCTCAAGATGCCAGGGCCCACCTCTCCCCTCCTCATCCCAGGCCCTGGCAGCTCCACCCCACAGCCTTCCTAGGCTGGGGCAGGTTCCTGGGACCTGCCGTGCCAGGAGTGGGCACAGGAGCTGGGGTGCACAAGGACCAGCCACTGTGGGCCTTTGGCCGGGCATGGAGTCTTTAGTGCCTCGGTCATCCCATCTGGAAACTGGTACAACCTGGCAGCCTGGAAGGGGGGCATAGCCTCATAAGCCCAGGTGGCCACAATGCGGCTGGTGTCCGCAACGCCATGTGGACTGTGCAGGCTAGGGAGGGGTGTCCCAGGACAGGCTCCAGCTAGGTGAGAAAACACAGAAGAGTCCATCCCAGGTTCACAGGGAGACAGGATGTGTGCCAGGCACTCTGTGGCTGAGGCACCCCGTTACAGATCCAGTTTACAGATGGGCACAGAGGGGCCGTGCCTTGGTGGAGGCTCACAGCTGGTACTGGACACCTGAGCCTGGAATTCAGCTTGGGCCTGCGGGTCACCACCCATGCTCTCTGCACAGCATGGCCCCGCATGGCCCCAGAGCAGGTGGACGAGGGCGTACCCCTGGCACTTTCCCCGGGCCCTTGAGAGCCGAGCCGAGTGGAGGCCTCCTGGCACACCCTAGGGCCTTAGCATCACTGGTCACCCCTCATTGTCACCAGCTCACTCCACCCCTTGAGCCCTCTTGGGGGTGTGAGTCTCACCCTGTAGGCAAGAGGTGGCAAAGGGGATGAGAAGCAGCTGGTGCTCCCATCAGAACCGCCCCTTAGAAGGCCCATCCTCGCAGTGCTGGGGTCACCCTGGGGGTGATGACCTGAGGGAGGGGTGTGAGGGCCAGGAGTGGCCATGGGGAAGGAGAGTGGTCAGGAGGGGGAAGGAGGAGGTCCCAGCACCAGCCAGGCATGGAAGCTGTGCATGGCCCGCTTCTGGCCTGGAGAGGGAGGAGGTAGGAGGTACCTGTAGGGAGGAGGGGCTAAGGTCTGGCAGGGCAACGCCCAGTGCCCCGGCAGGGACCTGGGACCTCAGGGGACTATCTCAGGGAGGGCCCATCCCTGGGATTCTTAAACCTTGAAGCCCTGGGGTTCCACAGGCGGGACCACAAGTGCCATCAGCAAGTCGGTGGGGGGGTGTGGGGAAGGAGGGCTCAGGTTACTTCCCAGCTCCCCAGTGTCCGCTAAGATATCTCTGACTGAGCTGCTCCCCGCGCAGGCCTTGGGAGAAGCCCTATTGGCCAGAAGGCCGGCCCAGCTGACATGAATTTGAGACCCACAGAACCGGCCCAACCCTGCCTTTTCTGGTTGGGCCACTGGGCAACGCTGGGCAGGAGCTCAGGCCGTTGTCTTGGCTGATAGCCCCTGAGCCTGCCAGTGGGCACGGGCCCCCTCCAACCTGCCACATTCACCCTCTGCCCTGCCTCCAGCAGACCCACCCATCCCTGAGCCAGCCGAGGTCTCCTGCACCCCACCTGCCCGCAACCCTCCAATGGGACCACTCCAAGACAGGCCCAGGCAGGCAGAGAGCTGGCCAAGGCTGGGGTAACCAGGGACCACCTCCTGAGGCTCCTGTCCCCCCATGCCAGGCCCGAGCCAGGCACTGCAGCCCAGGTCACATGGCCGCAGTGTTGGCTGACAGTCTAGCTGAGACGGGGTGGGGCATGCAGGGTAGGCTACTGGTCCTTCCTGGCACCCAGGGTGGCATCCCAGAGGGGTCAGCACCTGAGTGGGGCCCTGAGGATGAGTGGGTCCCTCTGCCTGCGGGGGGTAGGAGTGGGCCTGTGTAGTGTCCGGGCCAGGAGGAAGGTTAATGCGGACAGGGTCACAGGAGACTTCCAGTGTGCAAGTGGAGGAGGGGCTGGTGGCCCCTACTGAGATGTGGACGGGGAGAAGCAGATGTGTGTGTGTCAATGTGTGTGTGCACGAGTGCATGTGCATGTGTGCACACGTGTGCCTGTGTGTGCCCAAGTGCATATGTGTGTGCACGTGTGCTTGTGTGCCTGTGAGTGTGCATATGTGAGCATGAACACACACATGTGGCACATTTATACAAAGCCACGTGGCAGTGGGACAGCCTGGGCTTAGGGCTGTACTTGCTGGGATGCGGGGCCAGAGATGGGGCTGGGAGAGGAGGGCGTGCCCCACAGGCTATGTTTAGCGAGAACCACAGTCACGGCCTTGGAGAAAGGGGTCCAAGTCTGAGGCCAGCAATGGCTCCACCCTGGGGCAGCTGCTGTGGTATCTGCACAGCCGCACCTCCAGCCTCGGCTCCCCTGGGCTGGCTCACCCTCCTCCCCTCAGCCACACCTGAGCTCCCAGGTCCCCTCAGTTGGGAGGATGCCCCGGGGCCCCAGGGGTTGGCCCTGGCCCCTCAAAATCCAAGCTCTGTACTTCTCCAGCAGGTGCTTTGATTTCCCCAGCAGGCCTTTCCAGCCTCATCCTCCAAAGGCCTGCTCTACGCAGCAGTCAGGGACGCTGAAGGTTGAGGCCTGGCTGACCCCTGAGTCCACCCCAAGCCAGGCCTCCACCATGAAGACAGCAAGCTCCGGGCATCCGGGCCACAGGTGACAGGGTGGGAGAGGCTCATGGGCTGCCCCCATTGCTGGGGGACCAGTGTGGGGGACCAGTGTGGGGCTGGCCATTTCTGTCTTTAAGTGTTACAATTTAGTGGCAAAACCGTCATCAACTGTCTTGCAGAGAAGTGAGCAACTGTCTTCGTCCCCATCACAGGCCACTTGTCTGGTCATTGGTTTCCATATCTTGGCCTGGGTAACGGCAGTTCCCGCTACCTACTGCCCCTTGGCTTCCCAAGGACAGTGACCAATTACCAGCAAAGCCCTCACAGGTTCCTGCCTTTCTCGTCACCTTCTCCAGGGTCAAACTGCCCTTGTTGTCAGGAAGCTCTTTCTGGTGTCTAGCCCCCATCTCTTCTGCTGCAGAGGAGGCTGGCCAGCTTCTGCGAGGTGGCCTAAGGGCAGGGAGGGGAGTGCTGCTGGTCTCTGGGCAGAGGTGACAGGGAGAGGGCCTGGGCTGGCAGACAGGGGACCCAGAGAGGTGGGACAGCAGGAGCCAGCCACGCGGGGCCAGGGAGCAGAGTTGGGATCCACGGTGAGGGGAAGAGGGCACCAGCATTCACTACGCACTGACCGCAGGCCAGCAACGGGCCTGAGATTATACACGAACCCCTCCTTCAATCTCATAGCTTCTGCATGAGGTGGGAGAGGCAGTGACCCCCATCACGGACACCCTCAGATGAGAGGCACTGCAGCCACCTCCCACCGCCATCCTGTGCCTGTGCAAACTGCACACACACACACCCCACCCTGCCACCAGGCCTGGGTTCCAATCACGCCCTGCACCTCGGTTTCTCTACCATCCCACCCGGGGCGGTGGATGCTGTCCAAGGCCCTTCTCTCAGGGGCACTGGGGCTCCTCCGTGAGGCTCAGCACCCCATGCCCCCTCTGGGTCCAGTCCACACCGGACAGACCCGACCCTGGGCCCAGGCCTCCTGCATCCCCTCCCCGCCCACCCCAGGCCACCAATGGCATCCCCAGACACCAGCCACAAAAGGCACTCTGTTGTCCTGCCGGCCCTCTGAACAGTGCCCGCCTGTGTGTCCCGAGAAAAGGCTGCACGGGGGGAGGGGCGGGGTGGGCACCCTCGGCACCGACTGCCCAGGGGGCTGGGAGGCAGACGGCTGGCCTTCCTCGTTCAGGGTGCCTACGGCCCCCATTCAAGCGGCCTGGTCACCGGAAGCAGAGGCAGCACCGTCCCCCGCCTGTGAGGTCCTGGCAAGGCCCCTGACGTGGGCCCAGGACAACTTATTTGTGTCTCAGGGGTTCAGAGCCATGAGAAGTGGGCCAGAGAGTCAGGGACTAGCCAAGCCAAGGAGGGGGTGCCAAGATAGCCTCCCCCACACAGGGTGACCCCCAGATGCCACCTGCCCTACCCCAGCTTGTGCCAACTACACCCCCACTGGCCAACCTGCAGGGTAGCTAAGCCCGCCCATAGGGAGCCCAGGTCACGTGCCACCCACAGCAGAGGCAGGCCGGGGTGGGCAGGGCTGCCAGCAGGGTCGGACCCCCTGGGGGTGGTCCCCCAAGGGCGTGGTAGTCCACCATGTTCACAGGGCCTGCCAGGTCCAGCCCCACCCAGCTGCCTGGGCACAGGGGTGCCCAAAGAATCTGGCCAGAGCTGCTGGCGGGGAGAGAAAGGCCCTTCCTACAGAGACCACTGCTGGAGCTGAGGCAGAAGGGGCCCTGTGCTGTGCCAAGCTCTGCTCTGGCTGGCCCCATGCTCTGCCCTGGCACACAGACCTTCATCCGACCCCCCACCCGCAGAGGGCAAGGTGATCGCAGCCTGCAATTCCCCAGACATGGATACAGGCCCAGAGGGACCAACCGGCCCCCAGTGACTCCAGGGAAAATAGGAGCTATGTTACCCCTCATCCCACCCAACTGTCCCAGACCACCTTGGCCCGGCGTCAGACACCAGCTTTCCAATGGCCCTCAGGCTCCGGTCCTCACTGCACCTCCCCTAGTCTAGGGCTCATCACCCCACGCCACCTGCAGGCCCTAAAGATGCTCCCTGTGCTGAAGCTCCTGGGCCTCTGTCCCCGCCCTGCTGCACTGAGGTCCCAGGCACACTCCGCAGCCGGTCCGAGGCCAGAGTGAGGAGGGTTACCTTGCCTAGGAATTGCCCTTTAGGGCAGGGCTGCCCGGCCAGGCGGTGAGCCCCTAGCAGCAGTATGGGGGCCTGAGGAAGAGGCTGCATTCAGCCTGGACTCCACAGTGGCTGGTCTCCTGACTTGAGGACCCCTAAGAGGAGGCTGTACCCTGGGAGCAGGCCCCAACCCAGGCCTCCACCCCACCACGGCGGGCAGGCAGTTATGTGGCGATGGGGAGGAACAGCTGCAGCCAGCGTCCAGCATCTGGGAGGATCGAGACCGAGGGAGAGAGTAGGTGTGTCCAGCAGGTGAGCAGCCTTGGCACAAGGCGGGGCTGGAGGATGCATGTGTGGCTGTGTGCACTGTGTGCGTGTGTGCATGGGGTGCTGAGTCCAAGTGAAAGCTGTGCAGGTGTGAGCGGTGTGTGTGAGCGAGTGTGGGGAACAATGTGCGTGTTCCAGCTGAGCTACACACCTGAGTGTGCACATGTGTGTGTGCTACCGGGGGGTGACGAAGCGTGTGCACGTGCAGGGTGAGTGCACGCTCCTTTTGTGAGTTACAAGTGTGTGCACTGTTCAAGGGCTGTGCACGTGCATGTGTGCAGGTGTGTGAGCAAGTGTGTGCACACAGTGCGTTGCCAGCATGTGGGTCTGCACACGTCTTGCAGGTGTGCGCGGGGCAGGGCGGTTCTGTGTGCGCGTCTGGGTGCGCTGTGGTGGAGAGGAAGTGTTTCTGGAGCAGCTGCCCGTGAGATCCGGGCCCGGCACAGGGACGGGCTCTCTGGAACTGGGGAACAGGGAGCGGGTGCAGAGTGCAGGGGCCCTTCTCCTCCCAGAATCCCGTTCCTTTCCCCTGGAGCTCTGAAATCCTATTTAAATGCATTCCTCTGGGGTGGCCATTACCCCAGAGGAGCTGGAACTGGGGCCTCTCCAAGACTTGTCTGGACAGCCCTACCTCTCCCTGGCACTTCACAGGGTGATGGTGTCCTGGACTCTCTGGCACTCTCCAGGACAGGCAGGTAGGGCCACCCACATTCCTGTCACAGAGATGCCAACTTAGCCTCAGAGAGGTGCTGGCCCAAAGTCGGCCTGCCAGCAGACAGGAGTGCGATTCCACTGACCGTGTGCCCCCAGGGCCTGGGAGGATCTGCTGGGATGCATGGTGGTCGGGGGTGGGGTGTGGGCTTTGCAAGGCTCCTTCCCCGCCTCACACCCAGGCCAATGCCCAGCCAGTGCCATCTTCTCAGCCTCCTGGCCGCTCCTCTGTGTTTCTTATTTCAGGGACCCCTCAACCACACATCTCAGTCAAGAGTCAGCACCCCCAAAACTGGCCCACAGCTGAGTGAGGAGTGGGGGACAGGCACCAGGACATAGGGACTGTCTCATCTCAAGGTCCACCCCAGTCTCTGAGCTCCCAGTAATCCCTGGGTCCTCCTGACCTCAGCTGCGCTGGGCCAGAACAGCTCAGTTGCTTGGTGGGCTGCAGGGGAACAGCCTGCCGCATGCTTCTCTCCCAGGAAGGCAAGTGGCTGGGGGCCCGACAGTGAAGCTGCAGAGAGGACTTCTGCTGTGCCCTTCCCCTGACCAAGCCCCAGAGAGGGATACCCTAGAGAACAGAACGCCACAAGCAGGAGGTGCTGGCAGCAGGGTGTGGCTGAGGTGGCCTGGGGGCAATGGTCGTGGGGGTGATGGGGTGGGGTGAGATGGTAGGGGAGCAGTGAGGGTGCTGCTGTCAAAAATGAGGGTGCTACGGCTGTCGAGGAGCAGGACAAAGGACAGAGAGTGGGTGTGTACATGTTTGCGTTTGTGAAACCCATGCAGGGAAGGAGGGAGGAGGGGCAGAGGTTCCCACAGGTCCATCCAGGCAGGGTAGCCCCGGACAACAGAGCCTGTGACAGGGGTGGCAGGAGGCGAGGGGACCAGGGCTCTGCAGAGGAAGGAGGCTAGTCCTTTGGTACTGATCCTATTTTTTGTTGCTTCCTCAATTAACAGAAACGAGTTAGTATGAAAAAAGAAGAGAGAGGGAGGGTGGGGCAGGAGTGGAGACGTCCGGAGTCCCTCCTCAGCGGCTGTGCTTTGTCTGTGGGGGAAGGGAGATCCTCACCATAACCCCGAGGAGCAGAGCACAGATGAGGAAAGGAGGCACCGGGGCCTGATGAAGGTCACAGAGCAGAACGCACGGCCAGCACCCCCTGGGTCCCACTCCCAGTCCCTGCCTGCGGGGGCCTCCCTGCCCCATCCCCGGACATCAACATCCAGGCTGTGTCCTCTGGATGGTGTGGTCTGTAGGTCTGAACCTCCCCTTCTTCCCCTCTGGGTGTACAGACAGGCATACATCGCGGGGCGGGGGTGCCGTGTGCACCCGTGTGCTCGTGCTGATGCGTGTTCTCGTGAGCTCACAACAGGGCGCAGGTTTTTGGGGTGGTGGCACCCTGACGTTCCGTGTTTCTTGCCTTTGTGGGGACACGTATGCCTGCTCTGGGTGTCTGCCTGCGCCTCACACCGGAGTGTGTGTTGGTGTTGGGTCTGCTGGGTGGTGCTGGGGCTGGCTGCGGCCCACTGTGATGAATGTGGCGTGCATTTTGTGCAGTGCAGCTATGGGTGTGGCAGCGGCACTCAATAGGCTGTGCACTCAGCCTCCGGACGGGCCCTATGACCTGAGGCCCATGGGGCACCCCATCTCTTCGGCATCCCCATCAGGCCAAGCCACCTACCCTGTTCAAGACCCTCCTGTGGCTCCTGACAGCAGCTCCCAGGACATGGGCCAAGACCTTCAGGGCTCAGGTCTGGCCCTGACCCCTCTGCAGCCCCCTGTCCTGCCTCCCACCTTCCTCTCCAGCTCTGGTCTATTTCTCACACCCACCCTATGCCCTGCCCCAGGGCCTTTGCACAGCCGGATCTTCCTTCTGCCCGGACCTCTGACCCCTTCATCACCCACCCACCTGCCCTTCCGTGGGATGCCTCCTGGCTGAGCCTCACTTCTAGGTCTCTGTAGGCTGCTTTCTTGCACTCCCCAGAGCCTCCTTGGCAGAGCTGCTCAGGGGCTCTTTCCTGCATATTCCCGCAGCCTCAGCGCTTGGGGGGGCATTGCACAGGACCACGCCCTCCCCCTTGCCCCCTACCCTGCTCCCAGTGCGAGGGTGTACACGTGGGCACCCACGCGTCTAGTGAGTGCCACTTCCTCTGTGTGCACGCGGGCTGTCTACAGGGGGATCCCGGGCCTGTGCGTGTTTACCCAGAAGTCACAGCTCTGCCGATGGCGCAGCTGCAGCCAGGGAGGCCGGAGGCTTCCAGAGGACAAAGGGAGGGCGTGGGCTTGCGGGCCAGGAGGGGTTGACAACACCCTGCCGGTTCCGGGTCTTTGCTGAGGGTCGGGTGTTGGGGCTTTCCTCCCAGAGTCCATCCCGTGTACACACAGCAGACCGGGGGGCAGCCCAGAGCCAGAGCCGACGGTAAAACGGGGTTTGACTAAATCCTGCCATCCGGGGCCACACTGGCGTGAGACCCGCCCCCGCCACGCACACACATGTGCAAGTCTGCATGCCTGCACACATGTGCCCCCTGCCTCCCGGACGGGCACGCACATGCATGCGCGGCACACATGGACACAAGCACGCAAATGCGCGCTCACGCCAGCGCACCGCACACGGGGACCGGGCCGGGCCGGAGAGGGGGGCTCGGGCCGAGACGCGAGGCGCGTCATGGGACCCAGCGGCGGGAGCGGATGGCGCGCGGGCTGGCGGGAGGGCGGGGGCGGCCGAGGCTGCCCAAGATGGGGCCAGAGCCGCGGGCCGGGCGCGGAGGAGACGGAAGGGCGGGCAGGGCCGCGCGGGCGCAGTGCGGGCGCCCTCTCCCGGCAGTCAGCGGCAGCGCGCCGGCCCTCCGCCCTCCGCCACTGCGGCCCCGTGCTGGCCGCCTGGGCCCGGAGCCTCGCGGCGTCCCCGGAGGACGGGCTCCGCGCCCCACGACCCACTCACGGAGGCGGGGTCGGGCTGGTCAGGGGCAGAGGGCGCCGCGGGAGGCTGCCTGGACCTCGGGCGCTTGCTTAGCCCTGCCCGGGGCCCTTCATGCTCGGCCCCGCGGCTGTGTCCGCAAGCGCAGATGGTCTTGGGACCCGGGCCGCCCGGACGCCGCAGACCCAGCACGCTGCGGACCTGGCACGTTGGATCTCGGGACGAGCGCGGAGGGTCGGGGGCTAGAAGGGATCCGAGAGCAGAGCCCGCGCCCCCATTTCATGGACGCGGTCACCGAGGTCCGAGAGGGGCCGGAGCCTGCGGGCAAGGGAAGGGCCTCGGAGGGCTCCATAACTTGGCTGCGCCCCCTCCCTAGCCCAGGATCAGGAGGAGTGCTGCCTGAGGCCGAGGCGACGGATCGCCCCCTCTCCGCCCCCGCGCGGGACCCCGGCAGGAACAAGCGCCCTTCCCTGGGATCAGAGGCGGCAAACTCCTGGCTCGAGCCCCTAGCGCAGCGCCCGCCGGCGGAGCTGCGCGCCTCTCTGGCGCATCCCTGGACTTCGCGGCTCGGTCCTCAGCCGCCGGGGCTCCCGGGCCAGCTTTCTGCCCCCCAGATCGAGGCGCAACAAGTCTGAAAGCAGCGCCAAAGAGCAGCTAGCGAGCCGAGAGGGAGGGCGTGGGGCGCCGGGCGCTCCGGGATCCCCGAACGCGCGCAACGTCCGCCTCCGGGGACCCGGCGCGGGCGACGGGCGCGCGGGACTGGCTGGGCCGGCTGCCCACACCCCCTTCCAAGGCCCCGACTGTGCGCGGACGCGGGCGCGCCCAGGAACCCCCGCCCCCTCCTTCGCCTGCTTGACCTTGCTGGGTACTCAAAGCCGGACCCGGCGGCACCCCGGCGTGCGGGCGCAGAGTTTCGCTGCCGCCCACGGGAGGGAGCGGCTCGACCTCCCTCGTTGCCTCCTGGGCAGCCGGGGTCGCAGAGGACTGGAAGACATGAGGGTTCTAGGAGACGTGATAGTCGCCTCCCCAGACCCCACACACCGTATACCACCTCCCTCCCAGATACGAAAAGGGACCCAGCTCCCCTTTCCCCGCCTCCGCCCGCGCGGCCTTTGCTGTTCCCCCGCGGCGGCTCTCGCTCCAAGGGGCGTGTGTTTGTGTCTGTGGGGGAGAGCACTAAAGGTCTGTTTGGGTTCCCAGGGTGGAGCGGGAGAACTGACCTTCCAGCCCCCTCCCCAACACAAACGCCAAGCAGCTTCTCTGGGGCAGGAGTGCAGGCCCCCTACCCGCCCACACGCCTTCCTGCCTTT
This sequence comes from Trachypithecus francoisi, assembly GCF_009764315.1. Lineage (NCBI taxonomy): Eukaryota > Metazoa > Chordata > Mammalia > Primates > Cercopithecidae > Trachypithecus > Trachypithecus francoisi. Next base: position 97,642,710 of record NW_022681472.1, on the reverse strand, counting down.
CAACTACTCCGGAGTTGCAGCCCAGGAATCTGCGCCCCAGACCCGGAGGAAGAATGGGGAGGTCGCGGCGGGAACGGATGCTGAAGGAGGGCTGGCTTAGGGCTCTTCGGGTCCCAGCCTGGGCGCCTGCGCTCCAAGAAACTTAGAAGCCCAAAATAAAAGTGGAAAGGGGTAAGGTGCCCAGCGGCCTGGGGCTGGGGTGCCAGGTTAGGCGTTCTCTTCAGGCTGCCGGGGAGTGGCCAAGCAGGAGCCGCCGCGGCCAGGAGGAGGGACCCGGGCTCGGAGCCGCAGCCTCCGTCAAGCCCTCCCGGTCACCTCGCTTCGCGGTGATTCTCAGCTCCGCCGCCCCCTCCCGAGGCCGGAAGCGCTCTCTACCTTGCCCAGGGGGTCGCGGGAACCTGGGGAGAGGGCTCCTGGCCGGGTCCAGAGCCCCCAACCTCCCCAGGAGGGGGCGGGGGCCGTGCTCGTTCCTCGAGGCAGCTCTGCGCGGCTCCTAGCTAGCGCGGCGACGGCGGAGGGCCGGCGGCCTCTGCTCACCGGGAACGCGGACCCGGGAGTGCTCGGCGCTTGGAGCGGAGAGGGCACAGGGCCGGCCCAAAGTTGAGAGTGGCTTATCTGCGCGGCCTGTCCGACCCAGTGCAAAGGTAGACAAGGAGGGAAGAGCGAGGGCGTTCGCGTGGGGGTGGGGGGCGCAAAAATAGCCCTCCACCCGAAGTGGGGGAGAGAACCTCCAGGGAGTCTCCACCGCCAATGCCAGGTTACAGGGGAGGCTTCTACCGGCAAGGGCTTCGAGAAGGAGTCTGGGGTTTTCTCCTGCCTGCCCCAGGCTCTGTGCGTGGGGGGAGGACGTCTCGGGCCCCTACAATGTCTGTAGGGGCTCTGGACGTGATTAGCAGGAGGGGGACACGCTCAGGGGCTCTCCGGAGCCTGCTGCGTCTGTGTGTGGCTGTTGGGGGCCGTGGGGGCACCCTTAGGCCCCCGCCAGCGTCTGTGTGTGCTGGGGGTACCGCGGGAACGCCCTCCCCGGCCTGCCCTGTGCATGTGATGAGGAGGGGTGCCAGGCTGTGGTGTGTGGATGGGGAGGAGGCGAGCAGAGCCGAGGAGCCTCTCCTGGGTCCAGGGTCGCCCCCTCCTCAGCCTGCCCAATGCGGGCTCGCGGGGAGCTGCCACATTCCATCGCCACCGCTGGAGGAGGCAAGGGGCTGAGGGGGTAGGGGGTGGGGGTCCAAACTCCCGAGCTCTGAGCGCAAAACCTCGGAGCTGCGAAGCCCCAAACGGCGAAGTTAGGAAGTCTGGGCGCCCGCACCTTCCCCGGCCCCCTCCCACCCTCGCTGCGCCCCCACCCGCCGCGCCCCCAGCCCCCGCCGGAGCCTTCCTTACCTTCCCCAGCAGCAGCGGCCCCGCCGGCAAGGACTCGATCCGGCGAGTTGCAAATCCCCGCGAGTGCCTCGCGTCGCCGGCGGCCGAGCCGGGCGCCCGACCGGAGGTGGGGGGGGCTCCTCCAGCCGCCGCCGCCCCCGGCCCGCTCCGGGCCTCACCGAGACGCCCCCTGGAGCGCACCCGCCGGCGCACGCAGGCCCCCTCCCCTTCCCCCGCGCCTGCTGGAGCCCCCCGGGCGCCCGGAGGGTCCGGATGCCCGCGCTGCGGACGATGCTGGGCGCGCGGGCCCGGGCCGGGCCAGGACGCGGCGCGGCCGCCTGTGCTCCCGGCTCGCCGGCTCCGCGCTCGCTCCGCCGGGGCCGCCGCCAACGCCGCGCCCGCCGCCGCCGCCTGCGCCCGCCGCTCCCTCCGGCCGCCGCCGCCGCTCGGCTCCTCTCGCCTGCCCGGCTCTTCTCGCCTTTTTTCCCTTCCTGGGGAGGGGGGGGGGGGCGAGCCGAGCCGAGCCGGGGGCGGGGCGGCGCGGGGAGGAGGAGGAGGAGGCCGAGGACGAGGAGAAGGAGGAGGAGAGAGGCGAGAGCTGCTTCCCCCCACCCGGCTGCCGGCGCTCCCCAATCTCTCCTCTCTGAAACTGGATCCCGAATCGGGAGCCAGAGACTGCATTACGGATTACATCAGGCTTTATAGAGCTTCCAGATCACACATTAGAGGGGGAGCGCGAGCGGGGGGCGGGGGCGTGGGGGGAGGGGAGCGAGATAAGGGGGGGCGGATAAAATGCACACACGCGCGCACACCTAGGAGAGCCCGGTGCCTGCCCCGCGCAGCAGAGAAGCCAAGAGTTGGGTCCCTGCTTTCGGCCTTCTCCAGGAGCAGGGGAGTGGCCCCACTGGCTGGCTGGATGATGGATGGTGGACGGCAGGACGGACACACAGATGAATGGAGGGAAGGAAGTGAGGGGTTGTGCCTAGGCAATGCAGGTGCGTGGGTGGATAGACGGTGGACGGATGGATGAGGTAGGTGGGTGTAGATGGAAGTGGGGTGGACGGATGGATGGACAGATGACTGGAGAGCTGGCGGGAGGACGATGGGGTAGAAGGATGGAGGGAAGAGATGGGTGAGGATGGACGGGATAGGTGGGTAAATGAATGGGCGGCACCCAATGGAGGGCTGCTTGGCTGAAGGCTGTGCAGGTGCAAGGACCAGGCATGGATGGGGTGAGAGCGAGCTGAATGGGGGATGGGCAGGAGAGAGACTGGAGGCATAGACTTCTGACCCCATCCAAGAGGGTCAGAGGGAGGGGGCTGGGCGGGGACTGGGCAGGGCCAGTTGAACTGCTCAGGGGGGGCTTGTCCAGTTCTTCCTCATGGACCCTGTGCTGAGAGATGCTGAGGGGAGTGCCTGGGGAAAGAGTCAGGAGGTGGATTTGAAGGTGAGGTCAAATCCACCACTGACCCTGATGGCTGTCCCCAGGCACTTCCTCCCATTGTCACCATCCATCCTCCTCTGACTCGGTGACATGGGGGACCTCCGAGCCCCATATTCAGGTTTGGTTCTTCATCAGCGGATGGAGACGGCCCCTTAGGCTGCCTTGGATCATCCACGGCCCCTCTTCTGCTTCCAGGACTGCTGACCAGGTACCCAGAGAGAGCCTTCCTAGAAGGAAGCCAGGACCTTGGAGAAGTGACTGCGGGATCCTTCTCCACCAAGACGCTTTGGCCTCAACCCCTTTCTCGTAGCTCTCAACGTGTGGTCCACTCTGAGCGCAAGTCCTCCTGTGTGGATGTCCAGCACTCTGCACACTGAACCATCTCAGCAGGTCACTGTCGGCCTGGCTGCTTCTGTCAGCCCATTAGCCAGAGTCTCCATTGGGTACCATCACTGCCACCACCAACACGAATTCACAAGGACTGCCACCCCCCTACCTGAATGTCAGCACCCACCCCGCCCTGGCCTCCCGTGGCCCTCAACGGCAATCACCACCGTCACAACCCAGGTCACCAGGGTAGGAGGGAACTCAAGCCCACTGAGCCCCTGGGCATGGCGCACTGCTCGCCGGACACAGTTGTGTCCATATCAGTTCCCTCCACAAGCCCGATCTGTGGCCAAGGCTCCTAGGGGTGTCCAGAGGGACTGGCCAGGAGGGGCCCAGAGACACAGGCCACCGGGCAGCCAGGAAAGGGGGTGGGGGCGGTCTGCTTCCCGGTCCAACTTCTTGGGCAGTGTCACACCTTCCTCCTGGGGAAAAGGCCTGCTTCTCCAAGGCTTTGACAGGATTGTTGACTAAAGGGCAGGGTGCTGGGGCTGCCTCTGAGGATCCCCTGCCTAGCCGCGCCCCCTCCTCCCAGTCCCCGCCGCGATGCCTTGCCTCCTCTCCTCGCTGCACCAGCAGTCATGGCCACCAGGGGGCGGCTGATGTCAGGCCAGGAGGCCAGCAGCTCTGAGTCAGGACTCAGCCTCCCTCCTTGGAGCGCCCAGAGGGTGGCAGCGATCCCGGTGCCTACGCTGGGGAATCCAGCCCTAGGTTCTCAGGGCGATGCTGGGGCCCTCTCCAATGCAGCCATCCAGGGCGAGGCAGTCTCCCTTCTGGGCCCAGCTTCTCGGCAGGGCCTTTCCTCTCCCTGCACGGGGCCTTCTCTGCTTCCCTCCTCAACTCGCCACTTTTAGAAAATCATCCTCTTAGCCCAGCTCCTGATCCAGGACTCAGAGGGTTCCACCTCCCATCCCCCGGCCCAGTCCTCAGCCCCTCCCCAGGGAAAGAGAAGGTCAGGCATAAGGAGTTCTGCCCACCGAGACCCAGCTCCCAGCAGAGCGCCCTGAAGCAGTCTGACTCACCCCACTTCAGCCCCGTCTCCCTGTTGGCACACGTGTGTCTGAATGGCTTTGAAGGTGTCTTCTAGCCCAGACACTCCGGGTTTCTAGAGCCCTAAACCAGCAACTGACTTTCCGGAGGCTTGCCTCCGTGTACACCCTGAACTCCGCTCCCCTTACCTGCTCTCCCGACCCCCCAACTGCACCGTCTCACGCCCAGATCGTCTTCCTTTCAGGGTCCTGTCCACAGCCTGAAGAACCCAGGGTGGGCCCAGCACTGGGAGGCTGGAATTGATGGTCCCTGCTGGGGACCACACCCAGCTGGAAACCCGGCCATAGAACCTCCTGGCAAAGCCCAGAGGGAGTGGGACCTGTGGCATCTTCTCAGTGATCTCCATAGCCACAAAATGATCCCTAGCCACAGCCAGACACTCAGCTGTGACCCTGCCCCCGACATTAGAATCACTGACCACTTATCTTGGCCACACACTGAACCCTGATCCTGGTCACACACTGAGCTCTGGCCACACGCTGAACCCTGATCCTGGTCACACACTGAGCTCTGGCCACACGCTGAACCCTGATCCTGGTCGTACACTGAGCTCTGGCCACACGCTGAACCCTGATCCTGGTCGTACACTGAGCTCTGGCCACACACTGAACCCTGATCCTGGTCATACACTATGCTCTGGCCACACGCTGAACCCTGATCCTGGTCGTACACTGAGCTCTGGCTACATGCTGAATCCTGATGCTGGTCACACACTGAGCTCTGGCCACACGCTGAACCCTGATCCTGGTCGTACACTGAGCTCTGGCCACACACTGAACCCTGATCCTGGTCACACACTATGCTCTGGCCACACGCTGAACCCTGATCCTGGTCACACACTGAGCTCTGGTCACACGCTGAACCCTGATCCTGGTCGTACACTGAGCTCTGGCCACACGCTGAATCCTGATGCTGGTCACACACTGAGCTCTGGCCACACGCTGAACCCTGATCCTGGTCGTACACTGAGCTCTGGCCACACGCTGAATCCTGATGCTGGTCACACACTGAGCTCTGGCCACACGCTGAACCCTGATCCTGGTCGTACACTGAGCTCTGGCCACACGCTGAACCCTGATCCTGGTCGTACACTGAGCTCTGGCCACACGCTGAACCCTGATCCTGGTCGTACACTGAGCTCTGGCCACACGTTGAACCCTGATCCTGGTCGTACACTGAGCTCTGGCCACACACTGAACCCTGATCCTGGTCGTACACTGAGCTCTGGCCACATGCTGAATCCTGATGCTGGTCACACACTGAGCTCTGGCCACACGCTGAACCCTGATCCTGGTCACACACTATGCTGTGGCCACACGCTGAACCCTGATCCTGGTCGTACACAGAGCTCTGGCCACACGCTGAACCCTGATCCTGGTCGTACACTGAGCTCTGGCCACACGCTGAACCCTGATCCTGGTCGTACACTGAGCTCTGGCCACACGCTGAATCCTGATGCTGGTCACACACTGAGCTCTGGCCACACGCTGAACCCTGATCCTGGTCACACACTATGCTGTGGCCACACCCTGAACCCTGATCCTGGTCGTACACAGAGCTCTGGCCACACGCTGAACCCTGATCCTGGTCACACACTATGCTCTGGCCACACGCTGAACCCTGATCCTGGTCGTACACTGAGCTCTGGCCACACGCTGAACCCTGATCCTGGTCGTACACTGAGCTCTGGCCACATGCTGAATCCTGATGCTGGTCACACACTGAGCTTGGTCACACACTGAACCCTGATCCTGGTCACACACTATGCTCTGGCCACACGCTGAACCCTGATCCTGATCGTACACTGAGCTCTGGCCACACACTGAACCCTGATCCTGGTCGTACACTGAGCTCTGGCCACACGCTGAACCCTGATGCTGGTCACACACTGAGCTCTGGCCACACGCTGAATCCTGATGCTGGTCACACACTGAGCTTGGTCACACACTGAACCCTGATCCTGGTCACGCACTGAGCTCTGGCCACACGTGAGCTTCCATCCTGGTGTAGACTGAACCCTGATCCCATGGCTGCTTTACACATCCAGAGCTTTGGTCCCAAGACTAAGTGTAGACTCTAAGGTGTCCCTGATTGATAGGAAACAGAAAGGGGGACATGAAGCCTCAGAGCGGGCAGCAGGAAGTGTGCCTCAAAGTCCTGTATTTCCAGCCATTTCCACATAGGACTGTCCCATCCTCAGGGAGGGGAGTGTTTGTTTGAGGCCACGGGGGAGCCAGGGCAGTCTACAACCCAGCTCCCTGACTCCCGTTTCATGGTCCCCCAGAGCTGTCTGCAGCCACCCCCAGGGCAGAATGAGGGCTCTTGGTATCATTGAGTGCTTCTCAGGGCTGAGGTTGCATGGGAGCGCAGGAGGAAGGGGACCTCTGGTCCTCTCGAGGTACTCAATGAACTTTGCCAGCCAGAGGCTGAAGGCCCTCTGTGTGGGGGTGACCAGCATGGTGAGTACTTAGCCAATTCACATGCAGAGTCATGAACTGTGGATGCAGCAAGTCTCTGTTAGCTTCCCAGTCAGGACCCTCGGAGCCCTTGCCTATTACCATACAAGACCCTGAGGCCTTGCCCTTGCCCAGCCTGTCCTGGTGTATCCCAGCCCCCCTCCCACCCCCAGCTCAGCCCGAAGGTGCCCCAAACTGTGCAGATGTTGAGGAAGGATGGGAAAAGGAGAGAGACTGTCAGAGAGCAAGTGGTAATGAGGGCAGAGGCTTCTGCTAACAAGGGTCTAACAGTGTGGCACAGCCAGCCTCCTCTTCCAGGAAGCCTCTCCTGGTCTTCTGGTTGGCAGGCATGGCCCCTTCCTGTGTCCCAGGAACATTGCAGGTCCTCTGTCTCAGCACACCCATCAGTCAGCAAAGGCAAACATGGCCAGGAGCCTCCCTGGTTCCTCCGCCCAGAGGCCCCATCTCCTGCCTGGATTCAGAGGAGGATAGCAGCCAGTCCCTCCACCCAGGGCTCTGCATCCCAAGATGGGGGACAGAGACAAGGCACAAGCTGGCTCCTGGGCAGATGCACAGCCAGCTTCAATTTTGTGACGTTCTGCGGTCCCTCTGTGGCTCTCAGCCTGCACCCAGGCCAGGTAGCGTGGGGACCCGTGGAGGTGACTCGGGCGTGGTCTGCTCTCCAGCCATCCCAGTTCAGGGCCTGAGTCATGGGGAGGAGTTGCGAGGTGGCCTCCCGGCTGCCACCAGCCCAGGTTTCCAGAAAGACAGAGAGGACTCAGGGAGGCTGCCTTTCCCTTCCCCCACCCCGCATCCCCCATCCCCTTCCTCTCTTCCTCCGTGGCCTCCCCTCGCCTCTGTCCTGGACAGCCCACCCCTGGACTGGGGCCAGCAAAGGACAGAGAAAGCCCAACCCTTAGGCCCAGGCATCCAAGTCCAGAGCCAATCTCTGGATGCCTCTGTCCATGGAACTGCCTAAGATGGTGGCAGCGTTCTGTGTCTGTGCTGTCCAGCATGGCCACCCCTGGCCTTAGTGCCTACCAAGGGCATGAAACGTGGCTTGTGGATGGGGAACTGAATTTTTAAATTTGACTGACTGTAATATATTTCCGGTTAGATATAGCTACATGTGGCTGGTGCCTACTGTATTGAGGGTATTCATCCCAGCCGGATCCAGCCTCCACCCAGGTCCTGAGGCTTCCTCCAAGGTGGGGTTCCCAGGCAGGGGGTGCCTGACACTCATCATTGCCTGGACTCCAGCAAGTGCACCTCCTGTGGCTCCAGGTTGTGCCACCCAGCGCCCCTCCCCACACCAGGGACCCTGGGGACGCCTTGAGAGGAATGGCTGGCTGTTGGCCCTTCCCTGCTCTAGCTGTGAACTTCGGACCAGTGGTTCACTCTGCCTGCACCTTCCCTGTTTCTCCTGTAAAGAGGAGGCAGCAACAGGACCTACCTAGGCAGTCTTTCTTATGATTAAATGAGCATCCATGATCCTGGCCTGGACCGTGGTCCTCGCCCTGCAGCCAGGGCCACCTGCCCTCCGTGTGTACTTCCCCACCCAGGCCCACTCCCAGCCCTGGCTCTCCTGCCTCACTCACTCAGCCGGACCCTGCTTCCCTCCCTCTGGGTTGGCAGGCATGCCAGTGCAGGTGGAGGCTTGTCCTCATACACCTGGTCCCCCTTCTGCTCCGCGCCTTGAGCTCCCTAACCCCACCTGCCTCCAGTGCCGCAGAACTGCGATTTCCCAGGGACCCACTGTGCACCCCTCATCCAAACCCCACTCCAGCCCTGTGGGCCCATCTGGTACAACCCACCCCTGAGGGAAGCCTGTGCTAGCTGACTGAGGGATGCCCCAGTCTCTGCTCCCTGGAAAGGCAGGGATCCAGCAGCCCCGTCAGATGCCAGCCTGTTCCAGCCCTCACTGCAGCACTTCTCCCTGCGCCTGCCCTTGGCCTTCCTGCTCCAGCCTCAGCCCAGGCATGTTTGGAAAACTCTTCTCCAGGGCCTTACTCAGAAGCGGTGGGAACTGATGGGACATCGTTGCCCCAAATCTCAGGACAGCCGCCTCCTCTCACAGATTAAGGAAGCCATTCAGGAGATGCAGGCTGGAAAGGCTGAGGTCCCTGCAGCCCACGCAGGGCATGTGCTTCCCGTGGGGCCCCGGGGGGTGGGTACCAAGGCCCGGCTTGCCTCCTGAGGGTTCCCGCAGGCTGGGACGGGCAGAGGCGAGGCGGGGGCGGGTTGGGGTTAGTGGGAGCCAGTGTCCAGGCCTGCTTTGTACTCTGCCAAGCCCGCCCGGGATGGTGGCTGCCCCACTGACGCTGGGCAGGGCCATTTCCCTGTGCTCTCTGGGAAAGGCACAGAGAGGTGCAGGCACTGGCCAAGGCCACGCGGCAGGCAGGTCTTGGTCTCGGGTGCCCAGACCCAGCACAGGCAGCTGGGGAGGGAAGGAAGGAAAGGCATCTCCACAGCACGTGGTGGGGACACTCAAGGCCAAGCATGCTGGGGACTTCCCTTGCCCTGTCCTCTGGGCCCCTGGAAAGTCTGCAAGGCCCAGGCCCGCTCCGGGCAAGGACCTCTGGCTGTGGGGCAAGGTGGTGCCCAGGTTCCTCCTGGGCCTGGTGCTGACGCTGATCCCTCAGCCTTCTCCCGAGGCCAAGGCCGAGCTTATGTAACCCAAGTGGCCCGGCCCACTCCACAGGTGCCTTCTCTGCCTGCCCTGCTGTCTCTGGTAGAGGAGGAGGAGGCAGGGCGGGGGGTATTTTCGGGCTATTTTCGACAACTCATTTTCACAGCTCCCCTTGTGAGAACCAGGCGTGATCGGCGGGTTTTCCTAACATCCTTTTGGGGGCTGTGCAGAGATGAGGTCAGGGAGAGGCGATGTGGCACCAGCCAGGCAGCCACTGGGGCTACGGGGCTCCCGAGGCAGGGCTCCCTTGGGGCCTTCAAGACCCCTGCAAGTGGTAAACCTGGGTATGCCTTCTCCTTGACTGACTGAAGTCAGTCAGTCAGCAGCGGTGCTGACCAAACTGACTTCACTCGCTGTCCCCATCTGCCCTCACAGCCATTACCAGAGGTGGCCAGGCACGGTCCCATTCCAAGGAAGAACCGCAGCTCAGAGGGTTCATGTGTCTTGCTCAAGATCATGCATGACCAGGGACCAGGATTGACACCAACGTTTGCACTCTGACCACAGCAGGCCCCGAGTCATGGACTTGTTCTTGGAGGAGAATCTTCCAGATTGACCAGGCAGAAAGGGAAGCAGAGGGGGAGTGTTGCCCGGGGAATGTAACCTCCCGGGCCAAGAACAGCACAAAACACTTCAGAGCACGGTTTCCAGTCCCCACGACATCCTGGCTAAGGCCTGACCCTGTTCCTAGAAACCTTTGATCTCTTGTCGCCATCTGAGCCCTGGCCCTGGGCACCTATTGATCCTGATCCCTGATCACTGACTGAGCCTTGATTCTGGGCACATACTGGTCCTGATCCCTGATCGCAGACTGAGCTCCGATCCCTAATCACTGACTGAGTCCTGACTCTGGGCACATACTGGTCCCAATCCCTGATCACAGACTGAGCCCTGAGCCTCTGGGTACATACTGGTCCCAATCCCTGATCCCAGACTGAGCCCTGAGCCTCTGGGCACATACTGGTCCCAATCCCTGATCCCAGACTGAGCCCTGAGCCTCTGGGCACATACTGGTCCCAATCCCTGATCCCAGACTGAGCCCTGAGCCTCTGGGTGTGCTGGTCAAGCCCTGAAGATGGGCACCAACTGCCACCATTCATCCAGTATTTATCACACCCCTCTTTTAGGCTTGGGACTCTGCCCACACCAGCCAATCCTTCACCCCATCCCCACAGCCCTTGCTCCCAAAACAGAGGCTGTGTGGACTTCAGGGCCTGTGCAGGCCATTGCCCCAGCTTCCCCTTCAGGCTCTCCTCTGGGCTTAGTGAGTCGTAGGAATAGGGGATGCCAAGCCAGCTCTGGGAGCGCTCAGTGGAGGGAGATTAAGCGTTTAATAAACACTGCAGTGAAAATCAATGCAATCAGAGAGATCGAGGCTCCAACAGGAGTGGGGGCTGGAGGTGGGGCTAGCCAGCTCTGCACTCTCACCTGCTCACACTCAGTGCATGTCAGGCTCCAAGTGGTATGGACAACGAGTCAGGGGGAAGCTATGTTCTCTCCCAACTCAAGCTGTCTCAGGCCCATTGCTCAACAGCGTGCACTCCTCCACAAAATATCCTGCATTACGCTCAGCACAGGGACCCCGGGCATCCAAAGAAGACCCTCGGCCCCCCCTTGGATGTCCACACCCCAGACCCTGATGTCCAAGCCCCACCAGGGCTTCAGCTGTCACTGGGTGGAGTGACTGGTCTGGGTACCCCAGGACACAGCCAAGCCTGGGAGCTGGGTAGACAGAGGGCAGGAGACACACAATCCCATGCCAGAGCGTTTCAGAGGAAGGCCTCAGACCCCTTGGAGGCATGGAGTGACATTCTGGGGGTGGGGCCCAGGGGTCCTCATAGCTCTGAAGCCTGAGAATGACTCAGGGGACGAAGGGGCTGGGCCCCGGGTCACATGAACAAAACCCCCTCCTCTAATGCCCTGAGCCTCCAAGGCAGTCCCTGGCCCTGCCAGGCTGTAGTCCTCTCTTCCTGTCCACTGTGCCAGCAGGGCCTCAGCGGAGGTGGTCCCATGTCCCTGGATCTGTTCACTGTGTCAACAGTGCTGACACTGTTGTGCCCCGTGTGTGTTGACAGCGCCGACACCAGAGCTGTCATCCATCCCTCTCACAGAAAGGAGAGCCGAGGCTGGCCTTAGGGTCCCCAGCTGTAAGTGCTGGAGCCAGACCTTGAACTCTGCACTCACCCCCACCTGACCCCTGCCTCCCCACCTGCCACAGAGGGGCTCGCTGGCTCCGTGCATACGTTCACTGGGGAGGTGGTGCCTGAGGAACCGCCCGTGGTGTAAGACCCACAGCTAACCCGTGTGCTTTGCAGAGCCCTGGAAGCCTGGAGGTAGAGACGAGGCCCCCATTGTGGAGGAAGCTGAGGCTCTGGGCAATGAGGTGACCTCCCTGAAGGTACATAGCAGTGAGTGGAGAATCCTAGACATGAGCCCAAGTGCCCAAGACTCCGTGAGCCCTGGGCATCCCTGCACCCTCCTCAGAAGGTAAGGGAGGAAAGGCTTCAGTTCGGAGGCCTGGGGTGCTTTTTTCCTTCCCAGGAAACGCAGAGGGAGGCAGTTTCAGGAGAGCCCAGCTCCTCTGCATCCTGGGGCCCCTGGGGCTCCTATCGTCCTTCCCCTTTCCTCAGGTGGGCGGCACTGTGAGGGCAAAATGCTGCCAAGCTCCGGGTACCACACCTTCCCACGACCACCTCTAGAACAGGAAGAGAAGAAAGGAGGCAAAGGGGCTCTACTTGCACATCTCCCACGTCTCAGGTGTGGCTGGGAGGAGCATCGGGCCAGCCAGCAGGAAGGTGTGGGGACCCCACGAGAGGTGAGGTTATGGGTGAATCGCGCCCCTCAAAGATGCATATGTTGAAGTCCCAACCCCCTGTACCTAAGAACATGGCCTTATTTGGAAACAGAGTTGAGATGGGATCATGCTGGAGTAGGGGAAGCCCCTAATGCAATGCGACTGTCTTTTTCTTTTTTCTTTTTTGAGACAGGGTCTCACTCTATTACCCAGGCTGGAGTGCAGTGGTGCAATCTCAGCTCACTGCAGCCTTGACCTCTCGGGCTCAAGCCGGTCTCCCGCCTCAGCCCCACAAGCAGCTGGGATCACAGGCATGTGCCACCATGCCTGGCTAATTTTTTGTAGAGAGGGGTTTTGCCATGTTGGCCAGGCTGGTATCAAACTCCTGGGCTCAAGCAATCTGCCTGCCTCAGCCTCCCAAAGGTCTAAGATTACAGGCATGAGCCACTGCACCCAGCCAACTGATGTCTTTATAAAAAGAACATCACTTGGAGAGACAGACACTCAGGGAAGCCACGTAAAGAGGCAGACACTCAGAGAAGCCACATGGAGAGACAGACACTCAGGGAGGCCACACAGAATGACTGACACTCAGGGAAGCAATGTGGAAACATAGACACTCAGGGAGGTCACACAGAGAGACAGATGCACAGGGAGGCCTTGTGGAGACATAGACACTCAGAGACAGGTAACTCAGGGAGGCCATGTGGAGAGACAGACACTCAAGGAAGCCACATGGAGAGATGGACACTCAGGGAAGCCACATGGAGAGACGGACACTCAGGGAAGCCACGTGGAGAGACAGACACTCAGGGAGGCCACGTGGAGAGACAGATGCTCAGGGAGGCCTCGTGGAGACATAGACACTCAAAGACAGGTAACTCAGGGAGGCCATATGGCGAGATAGATACTCAGGGAAGCCACATGGAGAGACAGACACTCAGGGAAGCCACGTGGAGAGACACCCAGGGAGGCCACACAGAGTGACAGACCCTCAGGGAGGCCACATGGAGAGATAGATACACAGGGAAGCCACACAGAGAGACGGACACTCAGGAAACCACGTGGAAGACAGGTAATCAAAGAACCACATGTAGTGACAGGTAATGGGGGTGCCACGTGGAGTGACAGACACTCAGGGAGGCCACGTGGAGAGACAGACGCTCAGGGAGGCCATGTGGAGACACAGACACTCATGGAGGCCATGCGGAGGGACAAATGATCAGGGAGGCCTCATGGAGACAGACACTTAGGGAGGCCACATGGAGACACAGACACTCATGGAGGCCACATGGAGAGACAGACACTCAGGGAGACCACGTGGAGAGACAGATGCTCAGGAAGGCCATGTAGAGAGACAGATGCTCAGGAAGGCCATGTAGAGAGACAGACGCTCAGGGAAGCCACGTGGAGATGGAGGCAGAGGGTGAAATGATGCATCTGAAGCCATAGATCACAGAAGATTGCCAGCAACCTCCAGAAGTGAGAAGACAGGGAACACATCCTTCCTCAGAGCCTCCAGAAGGAGCCAACTCTGCTGACACCTGGATCTTGGGCTCAGTGCCGCCAGAGTAATGGGGGTGAATTTCTGAGCTTGCTACTCGGCCACAGCAGCCCTAGGAAAGCAAGGCAGGGAACAGGTCTCCCCCTACCCAGTCTCCCTCTTGCATCTCATTGGTCAGAAGGGGATCACATGTTCCAAGCTGACCAATCATGGGAAAGGAAACAACGGTTGCTTCTCTGGCTCAGATCAATCATGGTTCATCCCCTGGGCGGGGGGTCCCTGCTGGAAAAGTCAGCCAGGTTCAGGGGACAGTGGCATACAGGCAACCCCCAAAGACCACCCACATGCCAGCAGACCAGGGCACCCTGAAACCCTTTTCTCTAGGGTACAAGAAGGTGCTTGTCAGAAGGGCAGGAGTTGTCCAGGGTTTGGGTGGCTGGAAATGTGGCAGAGTGGGCTTTTCCGAAATGAGTGCAATGATAGCTCCCACGATGCTGACGCTGCTCCAGCCAGGGTGGGGTGTGCCTCTCCTTCCGGTGAATCTGGGTGGTCTTAGGACTGCCTGGCCAGAGGTGACGCTGCCTGGCCTAGGTTCTTTAGCTCCCACCTGGTCGCTAGAGGACATACTTTTGGAGTCCAGAGCTGCCATATAAAAATTTGACTTCATTAAAATTAAAAACTGCTCTGCAAAAGACACCGTGGAGAGAATCAAGAGAAAAGCCGCAGGCTAGAAGGAAATATTTGGAAAAGACACACCCAATAAAAGACATAACGAAAACATCCGAAGAACGCTTAGAACTAAACAATAAGAAAACAAACCACCCAACTTAAAAACGGGCAGAAGATCTGAACAGACACCAGCAAAGATACAAGATAACACAGAAGTGCAAGAAAAAACATTCAATAGCATATATCATCAGGGAAATGCAAATTAAAGCCACAATGAGATACCACTACACACCTCTTCAGGTGGCCAAAACCTGGAACACCAACAGCACCAAATGCCGGCGAGGACGTGGAGCATCAGGAGCTCTCGTGCGTTGCTGGTGGGAGCGCACACTGAGCCAGCCACTGGGGAAGATGGTTCGGCAGTCTCTTACAAAACTAAACATGCTCTTACCTTATAATCTGGCAATCATGCTCCTTGCAATTTACTCACATGAATTGAAAAGCGAGGTCCCCAGGAAACACCCCATGTGGATGTTCATAGCAGACTCATTCCTGGCTGCTGAAACTTGGAAGCGACCAGCACGCCCGTCAATAGGTGAGTGGATGAGCAAACTGTGATACGTCCACGTAGGGGAATATTCAGTGCTAAACAAATGAGCTATCAAGCCATGAAAATACATGGAGGCAGCTTAAATGCATCTAACGAAGTGAAAGAAGCTGCTCCAGGCCGGGCGCGGTGGCTCAAGCCTGTAATCCCAGCACTTTGGGAGGCCGACATGGGCGGATCACGAGGTCAGGAGATCGAGACCATCCTGGCTAACACGGTAAAACCCCATCTCTACTAAAAAATACAAATAACTAGCCGGGCGAGGTGGCGGGCGCCTGTAGTCCCAGCTACTTGGGAGGCTGAGGCAGGAGAATGGCGTAAACCCGGGAGGTGGAGCCTGCAATGAGCTGAGATCTGGCCACTGCACTCCAGCCTGGGCGACAGAACCAGACTCCGTCTCAAAAAAAACAAAAAAAAAAAAGAAGCTGCTCTGAAAGGCTACGTACTGCGTGACTCCAGCTCTATGACATTCTGGAAAATGGAAGACTATGGCATCAGTAAACACATCAGTGGTCACTGGGGTAGTGGGGAGGGAGAGGTGAATGGGCAGAGCGCAGGGTTTTTTAAGGCAGTGAAGCTCCCCTGGGTGCTGGTATAAAGGTGTCACACACATCGGTCAAAACCCATAGAAGGTGCAATACCCAGAATGAAGCCTGATGTGAACTGTGGACTTCAGTGATCCTGTTGTATTATTGGCTCATCACTTGTGACAATGAACCACACACTGACACAAGCTGTAAAAAATGGGGGAAACTGGGTGGGGAGAGGGAGAGAGGATCATATTTTCAGATCAACAATAAGACTAACACTGCTCTAAAATGTAGTCTGTTGAAACAAAGTGCGACCCAGAGCTCACCATGTGTTGAGGAAGCCCAGGTCAGTTGGAGAGACCACACTGGTCACCAGCCACACTGGTCCCTAGCCACACTGGTCACTAACCACACTGGTCACTAGCCACAGCTGGTCCCTAGCCACACTGGTCACTAGCCACACTGGTCACTAACCACACTGGTCACTAGCCACAGCTGGTCCCTAGCCACACTGGTCACTAGCTGCACTGGTCCCTAGCCGCAGCTGAGGCCCTGGAGACAAGCTGTCCCCCTAGGCCTGTTGGAAGTCCTGACCCCCAAACTCCACAAACACCACAACCCCGTGTTCTCAGGCTGGAGGTCACGGGCTGACTTGCTGCAAGGCAGCGCTAACTGGAGAAGAGGCCTTGGGTGAGAAGGGAGCAGGAGGAGGGTGGGGCTGCCTTGGAAGGTGTGGGTGCCTGGCTGGGGAGTACAGGCTTTATCCTAGGCCTGGGAGCCTCCGAAGGTTTGAAGTAGAGAGGGTGATGGTCAGATCCACAACCCGACAGACCACTCTGGACTGGGAGCAAAGCAGTGAGACCTGCTAAGAGGCAGGTGCTGGGCAGGAGTGGGTCGTGGGCATCTTTGGGGTGCTTGGGACAGGGGTCTGGGCAGGGGTAGGAGTTGAGGAGGCATCAGGGTGGGGGCATGAAGTCACCCTGAGGGACTGTGTGCCCAGGGAGGTAGAAGAGAGGAGGTGACACCACTTTGACCCCCTCTGTCTCCTGGGTACAGGCCACTCTTGTTTTCCAGTGCCCCTGTGCTTAGGTGAGGCCGTGTGACTGGTCCCAGCTGATGGAGTGTGGGGCCATGAAGGCTGAGCTTCCAGAAACTTCCCAACCTGCTCCATGCACCCCCTGCTGCCTGGGGGCTGGTGGGGTCACAGATGAGGAGCCTGGGTCCTGGTTGTGGGGTAGAGACCATCCTGCCATCACAACGACCCTGATGAGCAACACAAAACATCTATGCAGTTCAAGCTGTTGCATATCTGTGGTGTTATTGCTACGGCAGCCCTGGTCTGCCCGCCCCGACTCACACAGAAGACTGGAGACAAAAGAAAGACCTGGGGTATTTCTGGAGCAGGCAGTGAGAGGAATGCGTGTGCAAGACTGCACATGTGAGTGTGTGTGAAAGTGCATGTGTGAGTGTGTGAGTGAACACGTGTGTGCAAGTGTGTGCATGTGACTGTGAGTGGACATGTGTGTGCATGATAGTGCATGTGTGTGTGAAAGTGCACGTGTGTGTGAGTGCACATGTGAGCATGTGTTGCACGTGTGTGTGAGTGGATGTGTGTGTGAGTGCACTGTGTGTGCATGATGGTGCATATGTGTGTGTGAATGCACATGCGAGTGTGAAAGTGCACGTGTGAGTGTATGTGAGTGGGTATGTGAGCATGTGTGTGAGTGCACATGTGTGTGAGTGGATGCATGAGAACATGTGTGAGTGCACTGTGTGTGTGCCTGATAGGGCGTGTGTGAGCCTGTGTGTGTACATGTGTGTGTGCACACTGTGTGTGTGAGCACGTGTATGAGTGCACGTGTGTGAATGAACATATGTGTGTGAGTTGATGTGTGAGCATGAGTGTGAGTGCACGTGTGTGTGAGAGCGGGAGTGTAAGCATACGTGTGAGTGCACTGTGAGGATGTGTGCATGGGACTGCATGTGCCCAAGTGTACTCTGCCTCAGTATCCCAAGGAAGGGTCCCTGAGCCCTCCCGCATGCCCCCCCCGCCCAGCACCAGCAGCAACTTGGCTCTAACATCCTATTAGAACAGGGACCTCAGTGGCCCTGCAGGTGGCCTCAACACAGCCAGCTCCTCCAAATGCAGATTAATTTTTTTTTTTTTTTAAAAGGAAGATGAACGTGGGACTTGACACAGATTCCGTCACAGGTGACTTCATGGATGGGTGCCGTCTGCACCCAGACTGACATCTGGGGCTGTCCGAGGCAGTGTGATTGCTCCTGGCCACCCAATAGGTGGACTTCTCTGGCCCCGGTCCCCCACCCACAGGCAGAAGGTGGGTGCCCCCAGCTGGCCACAGCTGACACTACAGCAACCAGGAGCCTCTACATGGGGCCCAGGTGACGTGGGGGCCAGTTTCAGGCTCTTGGCTCCTGTGCCAGCCCCAGCAGAGAGGGCCCTGGAGATTGGCACAGGGCCTGGGCTTGGATTCTGGAGCCCTGTCCCCCCGAAAGGGATGTGCACACCGAACCCTGCCCCACCTGAAGGCACAGAACAGCCAGGGTGCAGCAGGACTGTTAAATCCCTCCTGGAAAGCCCCAGAGGACCCTCTCACCCATCACTCTGTGGATGAGGCCCAGGAGGCAGCCTGGCCACCCACATGCCCCTGGGAGGCATCCTCAGCCTGTGAGGGGCAGATCATGCTGGAGGGCTCCCAGTAGCTGTAACCTGTGGGTGTGAGCCAGCCATTGCCTGCTCCAGACTCCTGTGGGTTCCGGGGAAAGCTAGTCAATTCTTCAGGGCTGTGAAGGGGCCGCTGGCCTCCTCACCTCCAGTGCACCTTGCCCCAGGCTATCTTTCCTAAGGGTGGCTGTGACCCGCCACTCCAGGACTTCAGAGCCCTCGGTGGCTTTCTTTTCTTCCCATGAAGCCCAAGCCCCTCCCCACTCATAAGGCCTGTCCTGGTCTACCTGGCTGCTGACCCCCCTGACTCATCCCCAAACCCTGCTGGTCACCACCCCTGCCAGGCTCTCTCTTGTCCTCCTACTCCTTGTTCTGCTGAGTCCTTTGTCCAGGAAACTCTCTCCCTTTGGGCTGCCTGGACCACATCGCCCTAGGGAGAAAGCCTCCCTTTCCCTGAGGTGAGGGCAGCCCCTGCCTCAGTGTCCCCACGTCACTCTGCATATTGACACGCTGTGGCCTGGGCCTGTGGGATGGGACCTTGGTGGAGAGACCCTGGTGGGGGGATCATCTCCTCTTGTGTCTCTCTTCAAAACCAGAGTTCCCACCATAGGTGGAGAGTGTGTCCAGAGCCTGCAAGAGTGCCCAGGAAGAGCTGGATGAAGGGAGGGAGGAGAGAGGATGGGGAGTGAGTGGCTGGGAGTGGAGGGAGGAGAGAGGATGGGAGTGAGTGGCTGGATGAAGGGAGGGAGGAGAGAGGATGGGGAGCTGTCAGGGAGGAGGGAGTCAGATGCTGACAGGGGAGACAATGAAGGAGGCTTGGGCCTCTGTAAAGACACAGTTGATATTCCGCAAAACAGAGACAGGGCAGCAGCATTGGCCAGTTGAGTCCAATCAGGTACTGATGTGTCAATGCCTTTTCCCTCCTCTGATTTCCCCAACTCAGTCCCTCCCCATGTTAAAAGCCAGCGGCAGGGCAGCGCACCCCAGAGTACCAGGCTGGGATCTCCCAAAAGAACACAGGGAATTTGCATGCTCATTTGCATATTGTTTGCATTCCAGTCAAAGGTGGAATCAATCTTCAGCTCCTGGGGTCTGTTCCTGGAACTGTGGCCCTCCCAAGACCTGACAAATGTGTGGTTGCTGAGAGGAGGGCTGGGGAAGGGGTCACTATTGGGAAGGGAATGGGCTTCACATGGTGATCATAATGTGTAACATTTGCTCAGCACTTTACAATGCACACACACCTTCATATACTTCAAATTATCTCACTCTCAAACAACATTGAAAAGCAGAGAGGTTAGCAAGCATAATTCCCCTCTTAAAGGTAGGGAAACTGGAGTTCCAAAATAGCAAGCTGATGCACAAGATCACATGGCAAGCAAGTAACCTGACAAACTTTCTTCTGTTTTTCCAGACCAAACTGCTCAGTAGCCTTTGTCATTTCGCCACCTACCCTCAACTGGGCTTACACAGTCCTCTGCTCATAGCCTAATTGGGAAGATGGTGGTGATGGTGATGATGGTGATGGTGATAGCGGTGGTGATGGTAATCGTAGTGATAGTGATGGTGGTGGTGGTGGTGGTTGTGGTGGTGGTGGAGGTGGCAATAATGGTGGTGGTTGTGATGGTGGTGGTGGGATGATGGCAGGGATGGTGGTGATGGTGATAGTGGTGGTGGGAGTGATGGTGGTGATAGTGATGGTGATGTTAGTGATTACAGTGATAGTGGTGGTGGTGATGATGGTGATAGTGGTGATAGTGATGGTGATGATGGTAATGGGGTGATGATAGTGATGGTGATGGTGGTGGTGGTGTTAATGATGGTGATGGTGGTGGTGGTGATGGTGGTGATTATAGTGATGGTAGTGGTAGTGGTGATGCTAATGGTGGTGATGGTGGAGGTGGTGGTGATGGTGATGGTTGTGGTAGTGGGGTGATGGTGGTGATTATGATAATGGTGGTGGTTGTAGTGATAATGTTGATGGTGGTAATGATGATGATGGTGTGGTAATGATAATGGTGGTGGTAGTTATAATGGTGAAAATGGTGGTGATGGTAATAGAGATGGTGGAAATGGTGATGATAGTAATGGTAGTGATGATGGTGATGGAGATGGTGGTGGTTGTAGTAATGGTGGTGATGGTGATAGTGGCAATTGTGATGATGGCAATGGTGATAGTGGTAGGAGGTGATGGTTGTCATAGTGATGGTGGTTGTGGTGATGGTGGCAATTGTGATAATGGTGATGGGAGTAGGGGGTGATGGTGGTGGTGGTGGTGATGGTGGTGATAATGGTGATGGTTATGGGGGGTGGGGGTGATGGTGATTGTCATAGTGATGGTGGTTGTGGTGATGGTGGCAATTGTGATGATGGTGATGGTGGTGGTGGTAGTGATGATGGTGATAATTGTGGTGATGATGGTGATAGTGGTAATAGTGATGGTGGAAATGGTGGTGATAGTAATGGTAGTGATGATGGTAATGGTGATGGTGGTGGTGTTAATGATGGTGATGGTGGTGGTGGTGGTGACAGTGATGATTATAGTGATGGCAGTGGTTGTGGTGATGCTAATGGTGGTGATGGTGGAGGTGGTGGTGATGGTGATGGTTGTGGTAATGGGGTGATGGTGGTGATTATGATAATGGTGGTAGTTGTAGCGATGATGCTGATGGTGGTAATGATGGTGATGGTGGTGGTAGTGATGATGGTGATAATGGTGGTGGTGATGATAGTGATAGTGGTAACAGTGATGGTGGAAATGGTGATAGTAATGGTAGTGATGATGGTGATGGTGGTTGTAGTAATGGTGGTGATGGTGATAGTGGCAATTGTGATGATGGTGATGGTGATGGTGGTGGGTGGTGATGGTGGTTGTTGTAGCGATGGTGGCTGTGGTGCTGGTGGCAATTGTAATTATGGTAATGGGAGTGGGGGATGATGGGAGTGGTGGTAGTGATGGTGGTGATAATGGTTATGGTTATGGTGATGGTGATGGTAGTCCTGGTCATGATGATGGTCATCCTGGAGGTGATGATGGTGATAGTGGTGGTGATGGTTATGGTGATGCTAATGGTGGTGGTAGTGTTCATGGTGGTGGTGGTGGTGGTGATGGTAGTGGTTGTGATTATGGTGATTATGATGATGGTGGCGATGATGGTGGTGGTGGGGTCAGTGGAGGTGGTGGGGATAGTGGTGTTGATGAGGGGGTGATGGTAATGGTGGTGGTTATGGGGGGTGATGGTGAAGGTGATGGTGGTGATGGTAGTGATATTGGGGGTGAAGGTAGCAATGATGATGATGGTGGTGGTCATAGTGAAGGCGGTAATAATGGTGTTGGCATTAATGGCAAAGGTGGTAGTGGTGGTGGTGCTTCAGGGGATGGTAATGATGATAATAATTGTAATGATGTTGAAGAAAATGGACCTGCGGGGTTTGGATGACCCATGGAGCCAAGAACCAGAATCTGCGTGACTCTCTCCTAGATGTCTTTAGAGCCCGGTAACTGGCCCACTCAGTGCCCATGCCATTCTTCCTGTGGTCAACCCACCATGTTTTTCAGTCTGAAGCTCTGGGAGGGTGTGGGGGAATCCTGGCCCCTCTGAGCTCTCCCTGCATCCTATTCAGCCCCCTCTCCTACGCAGCACCTTCTGGTGTGCAGTCTCTCTCCCAGCAGAATATGGTGGCATGGCCTGCCGCATTTGGATTTTTGTATTTATCCAAGTCCTAGCTCAGGGTTGGGCCCAGGGCTGCTTGACTCAGCTACTATTTGATGAGTGGGTGTATGAATGGGTCTAGACATAGAGGTGATAGTCAGACAAGGTAGAGCAGCTCCTTCTACCTCAAGACTCCACCATCACACCACAGCTCTCAACCCACTCCTCCACAGCACATAACCCAGGGCTAGCCACCTCCTCCTGCTCCCCTCTGTCCTCAACTGGAGCTAGGCCCAGGAAGCTGACAGCTCTGTGGGGCCCTCAGAGGGTCTCAGCCTGAGGTGTGCATGGGTGCACAAGCATAGGTGCACATACACACAAGCACACAAAAACAGAGACTCCAAATGCAAACATATTCACATTCATATATGCACACAAACTGCCACACAAAGCCCTGGATCACATGGCCAGGCAGGGCAGATCCAGCCTGGGGAGCTTGTCTCCTGATCCCACAATCCTGCTCACCCCAATGCACCTACATGGCCTCGAATGCCAGGCAAGCCTCTGCAGGGACCTCAAAGGATGTCACCCAGCCGTAGGTTGTGTGCTCCCAAGGAGGGAGCTGTGGCTGCCCGGCACCCCTTCCTGAGAATCAGCCAGCTGAGTCTTTCCTGGTGGCAGGCAGAGGGTCAGAGAGGCATGGAGAGGAAAGGTGGGACCCGTGCTCCCTCCTGCGGGGCTTCCACATGGAGAGATAAGAGCCTTGGGAACCAGCATCCTGGGATGCTTTCACGGATTCCAAAGACAGTGCACTCCCAGCTCTACCACTGGATGGCCAAGGAGCCCATGACACTCCATTAGTCCCTCTCCACTTTAGGGCAATTTGTACCCCTGCAAGCAAGGCTCCAGGAGCTATCACTATTTTACACCCCCATGGTGCTTAGTTACTGAGTATCTTTCTTCTTTTAAAAATTTCTGTAATATTTCCACTACACTGAAGTGTATGGGGACAACATTACTGGCAGCCAGCCCAGTACCCAGCTCCAATGCCTCTTAGCGCGCTGCCATATTTGCCTCCGATCTCTTCTGGTTTTAGGGGAACAAAGCCAAACGCTGCCGTCTTCTACCTGACTTTCCCTGACCAACAGGCCTCCCCCTTCTTCCCGCTGCAGTGGAGCCTCTGGTTCCCAAGTCCCTTTCTTCACCTCTCCCTTCCATACATGTCTTTCAGATAGTGCACAGAGGGGCTCCCCTGTGTCCTAAACTCATAAATGGCCCCCCAAGTCACACTCTTCAGTACTTTGCATTTTGTGCTCAATGCTGTGTGTGAGGTTAATTCACAGTGAGGCCTGCAGGTCTGTGCCTCCCGGCTCTTACACATGCCTCGGTCCTTCCAACCATTCTTCTGTCCCTGAACACCATTCCCAGGATTTCAACTTCCCCAGCTGTTCCGTGTATTAAGTGGGTTGTCACAGGTGAAGCACAGGTTGCAGAGCCTGGCCTGTGTCTGCCAGGCTCACACGCTGTGTCTCCCTAGAGCAAGCTGCACAGGAGCCTCCTTGTGTACGTGGGGCACCACTCTCCAGGGTGTCTATGGGGGAACAGAAGTGCCGGGCGGAGGCCACGTGCAGCCTGAGCTTTACCAGCGTGGATTCTCCATCAGCAGTGCATGCGTCACACGTGTTGTTTTAGCCAGTCCTGCCCGGCGGTGTGGACGGGCATTTTGTTGCGGTTTTCATTTGTATTTCCTGTTGGCAGATATTCCATTGGCCAAGGAAATGGAGAGGGACAGGAACAAAGGTTGGAAAAGGGCCTGGTGGGGCCTGTAGACCCTGAGGCCCATAGGCACCGGGAGTGGCAGCAGAATGCTGAGGCAGTGCAGGTGGGGCCTGGTCTGGTGCAAGTCCAGGTGCAGGGGCCATGTTAGGCGCACCAGTCAGGGCAGCTGCCATGGCCGGTGGGACAGATGGTCACGCTGAGGCCTGAGGCTTTTCTCTGTTCCCCTGCCTCCAGCCCCTAGCGCCCTGGGACTTCCTGACGTTGGAATCCCCCTTTTTACAAGCCTCGTTTCTGAATCCCTAGAGCACCTCTCTCAGCCAGGTGAACTCTGAGTAAATGAATGACTAAAGGGATGGATGGATGAATGGATGGACGGATAGACAGATGGGTGGATGGATGAATGGATGGATGGATGGATAGATGGGTGTATGTATGTATGTATGTATGGATAGATAGATGGATGGATGGATATATGGGTGGGTGGGTGGATGGATGGATGGATGGATAGATGGATGGATGGATAGGTGGATGGATGGATGGATGGATAGGCAGATGGGTGGATGGATGAATGGATGGAGGGATGGATAGATGGGTGTATATATGTATGTATGTGTGGATGGATGGATAGATGGATGGATGGATGAATGGATGGATGGATAGATGGATGGATGGATATATGGGTGGATGGATAGATGGATGGATGCATGGATGGATGGATGGATAGATGGATGGATAGATGGGTGGATGGATGGATGGATGGATGGATGCATAGATAGATGGGTGGATGGATGAATGCATGGATGGATGAATGTATGTATGGATGGATGGATAGATGGATGGATAGATGGGTATGTGGATTCATGGATGGATGGATGGATGGATAGATGGGTGTATGTATGTATGGATGGATGGATATATGGATGGATAGATGGGTGGATGGATGAATGGATGGATGGATAGATGGATGGATGGATAGATGGGTGTGTGGATGCATGGATGCATGGATGCATGGATGCATGGATGGATGGATGGATGGATGGATGGATGGATGGATAGAGGGGTGTATGTATGTATGGATAGATGGATGGATAGATGGGCGGGTGGATGAATGGATGGATGGATAGATGGATAGATGGATGGATGGATAGATGGGTGGATGGATGCATGGATGGATGGATGGATAGATGGATGGATGGATGACCGGATGAACAGACCAGTCATGAAAAGCTTCCCTTAGGAGGCAGGCAGTTAGCTAGTTTGGGGATGAGGTCTTTGATGACCAGGGGACAGAGGGATGGGCTCTTGACTCCCTGTCCTCTCAGCTCTCCTTGTCCCTAAGCAGGACAGGTGACAGGCCAGGTGCAGCCTCTCACCCTTTGACCCCCGCATGTGGTGCTCTTGGTCAAGGCTCTAGGTCAGGTCCAAGGTGCTGCGGTGGGGCCGGGAGGAGTGTCCCAGTGGGAGGGATGCGGTCTCCGTGAAGGATGCATGTGGTGGCAGCAGTCCCTGGGGTGGTGCAAAGGGTCTGCCTGATGACCAAGCCCAGCAAAGGGGAATCAGGAGCAAGTCGGAAATAAGCTGGTGCAGCCCAGGATTAGCACAGCATGACCTGCGAGGCAGTGAGCTCTCTGCCCCCGGCCCAGCCTCAGGCCACTCCCCTTCCCCAGGTGCTCCCCGTGCACCTGAGACAGAGCCTGGAGAGAGGAAGGTGGTTGAGACCAGAATGCCTCAGGCTTTCCCTAGTGCCCTGAGGCCTGGCTCCTGGGAACACTCACCCCATCTATCTCCCCACACAGCCCACTGACAGGACAGGCGGGGGCTGGGATGCCTTGTGGCCTACGACGTGACTCAGACGGAGATGCCTGCCGGTGACTGCAGAACACTGCCTGCCAGATTAAATTAGGCGCCTCAACATTAAAAATACATATTTATTTTAACTGGTTGGGGTGTTTGGAAGGAGATGAAAGGGAGGGGAGATGAAAAATTACAAATGAGATAATTAAGGAAGCAGAGAGGAGTGCGCGCCGAAATGGGAGCGAGGAGGTGAATTGTGAACTCCCCGCGCCGCACCAATTTAGAGGGTAGAAAAAGGAGTTAGAGGCGAAGAGGAAGAAAAGAAATAAACAGGCAACAAAAACCCAATCCGGCCAGCCTGAGCCATTTGCATTAGTGTTCATTTAGGAAATTAGCAGAGGGGAAACACTGGGAAGCGAAGTGGGCCCCGGCCTTGGGGACTGCAGAGCCCACTCAACCCTGGGTGGCTGGGATGGGCCTGTAGGACCCAGAGGGTGGCCGAGGGAGCCTCACCAGGCTCTGGTACGGGTCCTGGCCCCTCACAGATGCAAGCCTGGCCCGGTGACTGTGGACATTGTGGGAGGGCAAGGCCTCTGATATGCAGGGGTGGGACCGCTGACCCAGAAGGTGGTGCTGGGCGTGTCTGATGAAGGTGCGGTTGGCAGCTAGAGAGAGACGGTGGATGGGATGATGCTTTTACCCATGGTCCCAGTTTTGAGGCTTGACGGTGACAGAAAAGGACGTCGGTGCTGGCCACGGCTGCTATGGAGGTGGAGCTAAAGCTGATGGGGGTGGCACAAGGTTTTTCAAGAGGACAGTGAAGACGCTGTGCTGATGGAGTGTGCCCAGAAAGACGGTGACGGGGCCGTCAGGAGGAGCAGTCCTGGTGCCAGTGTTGTCAGGTGACGAGAGTCACAGAGGTGCCGTGGAAAAAGGGAGCAAGGGTCTTCCCTGAGGCAGGGCAGGCTCCAATCCTAGCTCCAGCCCTGAAAAGCCCTGGGCCAGTCCCCACAGTCACGGTCACGCGCGCACAGCCAGAATATCCCACGTGGGAAGAGCCTAGGGCCTGGGGGTGGGAGGGAACGCAGGCTCTGTGCTGAGGCAGGCTGGCAGTGACGCAGGTGGAGGTGGCTGAGAGAGGACAGACGACGCAGGTAATGACGGAGGAGGAGTCCCTCCACAGGGCCGGGCTCACCATGGGCCTGGGCAGAAGGCGCTGCTGGATCTAGCCCCTGCCATGGGTGAGTCCATGTCTCAGAGCCCAGATCCTTGGCCAGGATCTGTGGGGGCCCAGGGCATGCCACCAAGGGTATGATGAGGATATGCTCGTACACACACAGACTCTGTGTGTGTAAGGACTGAAATCTCAGCACACGCCCACGTACACGCCCTCCAGTGCCACACCCCAGCCTGCACTCCCTGCAGTGTCTGGAGTGCGTCAGGCAGGCGATGTGGGTCATGAATGGGGTCGCGGCTTGTGTAACTCATTGTAACTCATCCCCCCTGGGCTGACCTCCTTAGTACCAGAAGCCATTGGCGACCCGCTGGCCCCAGATTTAGAGGGCGTGAAGAACAGCAGCTCCCCAAACCCTGAAGAGGTGGACAAGGTTGTTTTCCCAAAAATAAAAGGAGTAAAAGACACAAAGCTGTCTCCTGCCCCTATCCCTGCCCCTGGCCTGGAGCAATACAGCTTCAGTCTTTGGTGGGGATTCAAGGTAGGAGTGAAAAGGGGAGGCCCATCCTGCAGAGGGGGAAGGGTGTGGTGCTGGCTTGGCCTGGGGACTGGTTTAAGTCCTGCACAGCCTGGGGCATGGGGGCCCAGAGCTGGATTCCCGACCTCTGCCCCCAGCCATAGCTAAACTCAAGGCTGGTGGGGACCTCGCAAGCTCTGCCACAGATGGCCGAGGAGGGCACGGCCCTCTCTTGTGGTGTCAGCTGGTCTCCCTCAGGTCTGGCTGGACCCTGGCTCACCCCACGCCCCTTGCACTTCTATCTCCACTAAGTCGTATGGAGAGTTGGGCATATTGGTGTGTGCCTGTATGTACATTCTCATGTGTATATGTGTGTGCACCACGTGTATACATGGACGTATACATGCGTGTACACACATGTTCATGTGTACACATGAAGTGCAGCTCTGCACATGCTCCTCGTGTGTGGAGGAGCATAGAGCATGCAGACACTATGTACATGTGTGCACCCACTTGTATATACAGAATGCATATGCAAGTGCACGCTGTGTGTGTGCATAGATATGCTATGAGCATAAGTGCACATGCACACATACACTACATGCACACAGTGTACACACACGGGTGCACAGTGCATGTGAATACGCACATGGGGTGCAGGCATATGCACTGGCATGTAAACACAGAGGTACACACAGAGCCCATGTGTCTATGTGCAAGTGCACATGTGTTTGTGCACACATATATGTGCATGTGGTCAGAGGCGGGCAGCCCTGGGAAAGCTGGGAGGTGCGATAACTAAATCTGAAGGGTACATAGAGACCATGCTGTGCCTTCCACAGTTCCAGGGAAGGTGTGAGGTGCTGCTTGAGAATTTTAAATTGGGCCAAATGGAGCCTAGCAAAGTGCCCTGGGATTGGGACCAAGGGGCTGCTAGGTTATTAGTCCAAGGGACACCAGCTCTCCTCCTGGTCTGAGGACGTGTCCCCCAAGCCCTCGCACACGGTATGGGGCACCCTTTCCTCCTTTCTCCCAGTGGGGCTCCTCCTCTAGGAAGTCTGCCTGGGTGCCCCTGGCTCACAGGCCAGCTGAAACACATGGCTTTCCCACTGTGTGTGTTGGGAAGTTTTCAGTGGCCTGTAACAGAAAACCCATAACAGAAAACCCAGCTCAAGATGGCTGAAACCACAAAGGGAGTGGATTAGCCCAAGCAAATGGAAAACCTGATGCTGTTGTGGGTTTTGGGTGAAGTGTGATGAGGCTGCAGCTCTGCTCCTCGGATTCTCCATACTTTGCCTCTTCCCGATGTGTTGACTTGGTCTTCGCGATGGCTCACTCCACGGGGCAGGATGATGTCAGCATCTTTAGCCCTCAATTGCATCCCACACGGTTCCTCCTCATCTGTGTCTTATACCTCATGGTCCAAAGTGACTGCTGGAGCTCCAGTTGTCACACCCACCTTCTGTCCTTCAGGAAGAAGCACAGGAGAAGAGTGGCCTTCACAGCTCCTTAAGGGCACTTCCTGGAGGTTGCACACATCACTTCCTTTGCATCCCGTTGGTCACAAATTAGGCAGGCTGGGAAGTGAAGTCTTTATTCTGGCAACTACTCACCCAGCTAAAGACCCAGGATTCTATTCCCCAGGGGCCACTGGCAGCTCATGCTACAGATGCCACCTCCTAGGAACGTTTGGACTATTAGAGGCCAGACTACCCAGCACAGGACCTGCCCTTGGTGGTCAGCATTCAGCCCCTGGGTGCCTCCTGAGGCCGTGGACTCTGAGATGACCCACACACTGTCCTACTTACAGTCAACCCACCGTCTGGCCAGGGGAGACAAACCTTGGACCCAGGACAGGGGTGGCCACAGAGATGGACAAATGCAGAGGGAGCTGTGGGATCCCTTCTTCAGATACTCCAGGTAGGAAGGAGGCAGGGCAGGCCAGGACAGGGAAGACCTCCTGGTGGGTATGGGGCCTGTGCTCTGCAGACCACCCGACGGTGTCACTGTGACAGCAGCCCAACGTGGGCTGTCCAGATGAAAGAGTGGGTGGCCTGCTGTGGACACAGGAGGGAGAACAAAGTGGGCAGGAAGGCCCAGGGTCCTGAGGCCAGCGCCTGCCTGGTGTCCACAGGCTGGTGTCCCCAGTCTCCACACTCACTCACCCACCTGCCCTGCCCAGCCAGCCCCCAGCAGCCCGACCCCACCCACGCTGCTGAGTCCTGCCCTCATTGCCTCGCCCCAGATCCTAAGAGCCACGGGTGCTCATTCTCACTCACCGGCCATGCAGGGAGCCGAAGTGTCATTTAATTAATTAACAGGTCCTCTGTGGCAGCAGGGAGCGAGTTTTTAGCACAACCCAATTTGACTGCTATACCGGAGCACTTGGCAGGCAGGCACCTGAGTCCTGGCTTCCCGCCCCAGAGTGCCTGTGGGTGCAAAGCCAGTTCCCTCCCTAGTCACCCCCCATGCAGGGGTCTGCAGAGAACCTGAGGAGCTCCTGTGTCGGTTTCAGGCTCCCGCCCGGTACCCTGGCTGTCCTTGTCTCAGGCGATGCGGATGCAGGCGGATGGTGGACAGTGTTGGTAAAGAACTGGTCTGAGGGCAGAGCTGCACACTGGGAGGGTGACCACTGGCTTCAGGTGGTCCTGTATCCAAACCCAGCCCCTCCTGGACCAACCCCTGCCCTCTGGCTCAGCCTCTAATCGCTCATCTGTAAAGCGGGGGCCAACATCCCCACCCTGAGCATGTGCAGATAAATGAGGTGCCATTCCAGGACCTGGCAGGGGCCAGTGGAGGGTAGGTGCTCAGTAAACCCCAGATCCCATCCCTCATTTACTTTGGAGAGCTTCCGGTCTAAGGGGAGGGTGGCCCTGCTCTCAGACAACCCGACAGGGAAGACAGAGCAGAGTGAGAAGGCAGAGGCCAGGAGAAATGCTGCTGTCAGGGGTGCTCAGGGCTGGCTGCTGAGTCCGCTGGGCCCATGTCACTGTCAATGATGTCATATAATGACATCAGAGCCCCTGCCCCAAATGCTCCCCTGAGGAATGTTCCTGAAGCTTGGCCATCGCTGGGTTCCCATCCTTCTCTGGCTCTGAGGCCTTCATCTAAGACAATTAAAAACATTTAATTCACATGTGGAGTTCTATGAGTTTATAATTACAATTTTTTTTTGTAGAGATGGGGTCTTGCTATATTGCTCAGGCTGGTCTCTTTTTTTTTTTTTTTTTTTTTTTTGAGACAGAGTCTCGCTCTGTCGCCCAGGCTGGAGTGCAGTGGCCGGATCTCAGCTCACTGCAAGCTCCGTCTCCGGGTTTACGCCATTCTCCTGCCTAGCCTCCCGTAGCTGGGACTACAGGCGCCCACCACGTCGCCCGGCTAGTTTTTTGTATTTTTTAGTAGAGACGGGGTTTCACCGGGTTAGCTAGGATGGTCTCGATCTCCTGACCTTGTGATCCACCCATCTCGGCCTCCCAAAGTGCTGGGATTACAGGCTTGAGCCACCGTGCCCGGCCAAGGCTGGTCTCAAACTTCTGGCTTCAAGTGATCCTCCTGCCTCGGCCTCCCATAGTGCTGTGATCGCATGTGTGCGCCCCGTGTCCAGCCTGTGTTTATGTGTAACCATCCCCACCTTGAGGATAGAGAACAGTTTCTTCCCCTGCCCTGTGCCTTCTGCTTGCAGTTGCACCTCCCCCAGCCCCTGCTCCCTGCAACTCCATTGCTGTAGATCTGCCTTCTTGTGAACATCATGTGCATGGAGTGGCATGGACGTGTCCTGTGGACACTGGCTTCTCTCACTCAGTATAACACCATTGGCAACCACCGCGTTGTTGCATATCCAGAAGTTCGTTTCTGTTTCTGTTCACCACTGAGCTCTATTTCGCAGTGTGGATGGATCACAACTTGTTAAGTCACTCACTTGTTGAAAGATTTGGGTACTTTCTGATTTAAGGCTATTACAAATAAAGGTGCTATGAACATTTGTGCGAATATAAGTTTTTGTGACTATGTTTTGCTTCACTTAGGTGAGTACCTCGAGTGGGATTTCTGGTCCCTGTGGCAAATGCATGTCTAACTTGCTAAGAAACTGCCAACCCATCCTCCAGAGTGGCTGAGCCATTTTGCATTTCCATTGTAATGTGACTCAGTTCCAGTTGCCTTGAGTTCTTGCTAACACTTAGTAGGGTCGGTATTTTTTTTTTTTTTTAATTTTAGCTATTTATTTATTTATTTATTATTTTTTTATTTGTTTGTTTGTTTGTTTGTTTGTTTGAGGTGGAGTTTTGCTCTGTCACCCAGGCTGGAGTGCAGTGGTGGGATCTCGGCTCACTGCAACCTACATCTCCTGTATTCATACGATTCTTCTGCCCCAGCCTCCTGAGTAGCTAGGACTACAGGTACACACCACCAGCTAATTTTTGTATTTTTAGTAGAGACAGGGTTTCTCCATGTTGGCCAGGCTGGTCTTGAACTCCTGACCTCAGGTGATTTGCCCACCTAGGCCTCTCAAAGTGCTGGGATTACAGGCATGAGCCACCGCTCCCGTATTTTAGCCATTCCAATAGGTGTGGAATAGTATCTCCTTGTGGTTTGAATTTGTATTTCCTTAATGATGAATGATGTAGAATATCTTTCCGTGTGCTTATTTACCATCCAAATATCCCCTTTTTTGAACTTTGTTGAGGTCCTTTGCCCTTTCTTCCCCCTTAACTTTTTATTTCAAAATAATGATAGATTCACAGGAAATTGCAAAAATAGTACAGAAAGAGAGTTCACTTAGTTTCACTTCATCTGAGAATGTCTGTATTTCGCCTTCACTCCTGAAGGCTGTTTTCACTGGGTATAGAATTCTAGGCTGCAGTTCTTTCCTTTCAGCATGAAAATTTTCCTCTGCTTCCATCTAGCCTCTGTGGTTTCTGATGAGACATCCAAAGTCATTTGGAGAATTTTTCCCTTTATAAATAATTCATTACTTTTTTCTGCTTTCAAGATTTTTTCTTTGTCTTTAGTTTTTAGCAGATTGATTTGATGTGTCTGGAAATAAATCTCTTTGGATTTATACTGCTTGGGGTTCACTGAACTTTTGTATCTGTAGGCTTGTTTTTACTAAATTTGAGAAGTTTGCAACCATTATTTCTTCAAATATTTGTTTCTGTATTATAATCTTTTCTCCTCTCCCTGTGGGCCCTGATTGCATGAATGTTAGATTTTGATATCCTTCCACAGGTCCCACAGGTCTTTCACTCTTTTTATCTCCTGTTGTTTATATTGGGTACTTTCTATTGACCCATGTTCATATTCACTAATTTCTTCTGTCATCCCTATCCTGCTATTGAGCTCATACCACAAGCATTTTTGGTTTGGTTAGGCACTTTTCAGTTCCAATGTTTTTATTTGGTTCTTCTTTGTCTCCCTCCCCCTCTTGCTGAGCTTTACTATGTTTCCATTTATTTCAAGAGTGTTTGCCTTTACTTGTTGGATCATTTTTATAATAGCTGCTTTTAAGTCTTTGTTTGAATCCTAACAACTGTGCCATCTTGAATTGGCTTCTGTTTATTGTTTTGTTTTATGCAAAACACAAGTTGTCATTTTCCTGTCCTTCATATGCCAAGTCACTTTGGATCATATCCTGGAAAATTTGAATGTTATTGTATAAGGCCTTGGATCTGGTCTAAATCCTGTGGAGACGGAGATAACTCCTGTTTTAGCAGGCAATCTCCCCAGCTTCCTGGCTGCAAGTAGTTCTTCTCCTTCTCTGTCTCTCTCTCCTCCTTCTCCTTCTCTTTTCCCCCCTCCTTCTCCTCCTCTTTCTCCTCCTCCTTCTCCTCCTCCTCCTCTTCCTCCTCCTCCTCCTTCTCCTCTTCCTCCTCCTCCTCCTTCTTGAGACAGTGTCTTGCTCTGTTGCCCAGCCCAGTCTGGAGTGCAGTGTTCTGATCATAGCTTACTGTAACCTGGATCTCCTGGGCTCAAACAATCTCACCTCTGCCTCCCAACTAGCTAGGACTACAGGTATGCATCATCATGCCTGGCTAATTTTTAAAAATTCTTATGGAAATCAAGTCTCACTCTGGGTTTGAGACCCAGGCTGGTCTGAAACTCCTCACTTCAAGTGATTCCCCTGTCTTGGCCTCCCAAACTGTTGGGATTGTGGCATGAGCCAGCACACCTGGCCCCGGCTGCAAGTTCCGACCAGTCTTTCATGGGCTGTGATTTCTATGCCAGGTCAGTGTTTAAGGCCTTTCAGGGCTCTTCAGATCTGTACTGTGGCCATTCTGTAACTTGGGCAATGTCTACCCCACATGGTTCCTCCAAGTGTGTGGTAGGCTGTTTAGGGTCCCTGCGTGCTCAGCTTGGCACTGGTCCTAGACAATCATAAACAACTTGATGGTGTCCCCTTCCCAAGCTTCCTCAGTGCCCTCCCTTACACCTCTGTTCACTGGGATTTCCTCTTGTGGTCTTCTGGCCAAAGGAAGGTTTCCATTAGGACACTGTTTCGTGCACTCCCCACGTGTGGGCCAAGTGGGACAAGGATAGAGGGAAAAAGAAAAAAATCAGGTTCACCCCATCTTCCTGAGAGCTCAGCTCCTCTGATTAGAGAGGAAGCTTCCCTCCTGGGATCTGTAAATGCCTGGGGGCCCCCTGCTGCCCTGCCTGCAGGACACTGCACCTGGGTTGCCTGGGGCTGGGGTGTGAGATAACAGAAAGCACAAAAGAAATGGAAATCTCTCCCACGCTCTTTCTGAGTTAGGAGCCAGAGCCGGAAGGAGCTTCCTCCATCTCCCTCTGTGGGTGCTGATGCCCACTTCCAGACTCAGGTCGCCTTGAGTCCAGGCTGGAGGACACCAGTGGGGAGAATGTAGGAGACTGACCATGGGCTTGGGACTGCTTCAGATGTAAATTTTCCTCCCCAGTTCAACTACCCACTAGCACTGACTTTTGAGAGTCCTCAAAAGTCAAAAGTCAAAAGGCAGCTACTGCCTGTCCAGGTTCATAGCCTCATTCTGTGGGGGAGGAAGCTGGCGTGTGTGTGCTCCATCTTACCCAGAACCAGAGCCCAGGGTACTTTTACACAGACTCTTCCTCCCCACGCCTCCACTGCCCAGGGGCTCCCACCTGTTCCCAAACAGGAGGAAAAGGAAAAAGGGGGCAGAGTTCATCCCCTCCATCCCTTTTCCATCTTCCAGACAGTGAAAAGCCACAGATTCTCCACCTGTGGATAGTTTGAGGCTGCAGGCCATGGCAGTGCCTGCCCACCTCGCCAGGATTCCAGGTCAGGCAGGAACTGGACAAAAGGCTCTGTTTCTCCTGGGACTTCTCTTGCCTCTAGACCACTACAAACAAACCCTTTGGCTGGATTAGCCTCTGCAAGCTCCACCACCCAGAAAATCCTTTGGCTGGGATGGCGGTCAGGGCAGGGCCCAGATGTGCCCCAGTTGGGGCTCCCACCCTCTACAAGACAGAGACTCAGAGAGGCTTCCAGACCCCAAGAGCCATGGTGAGGTTACCAGGGAAGGTGAAGTGAGAATGGGCCTTCATGGAGGGGGATGGACCAAAGGGCAGGGACAGCAAAGAGTCCTAGTGACACTGAGCACATCTCTGCCTCTAGGTCTAGCTCTGGGACTCAGGCCCAGGAGCCAACAAGGTGTCTGTCCTACGGCCTCCCCGGCCTGAAGAGCCTTTCCCACCTGCTCTGCACCTGCTCTGCACACCAGGGCTCTGCACTGTCTCCTCCTGCAGTGACCCCCTCTAGCCCCAAGGCCCCTGCTGCACCTGCTATATCTGCTGCATCCGCTGTTGCGCCTGGACCTGCCCCATGCCCTCCTGACCTCCCAGCCCCCAATTTCCAGGTTTCCTTAACTCCATCCCAATGTGGCTCACCTCCTTTCTCTGCTTCACAGCCCCACTCTCACCTCCCAGGTGTGGCCACGCCTCTGCCCAGCCTTGCACTCTCATCTCACAGGTGCGGCCACTCCTCTGCCTAGCCTTGGCATTTTGTGCTATCCATACCCCTGCCCCGGGACGTCCCACCCCAACCCTGCAGGGAGAGCATGAGGGCTGGCAGAGGCTGTGGCCCAGAAAAGCCAGGACCTGGGCTCTGAGCAGCCTAACCTGGGGGTCTCGAGGCCTCTGAGGAGGCCTGGGTTGTCTATGGTGGGGCTTGGTCACTTTGCCCTTTCCAGCCTCAGTCTCCCCCTCCATGGGGCTTGGTCACTTTGCCCTTTCCAGCCTCAGTCTCCCCCTCCATAAGATGAGGGGAACCAGCACCACTGCATGGACTGCAAGTTTCCGAGGACTCTGCCCACTGCTGCAGTACAGGGTCACCCAACTCCCACCTCAATGCCACGGTCACTTTGCCTGAGCGGGCAGGGCAGGACACCCAGGGCCCCATGGTGGAAAGAGGTTCACTGGGGCAGCGGGGACCCTGGGGCTGAGGAGTGAGCAGGTCTGGCTGCAGGGCTTGAGAGGAGCTGGGACCTCCCCTGGTTTATGCTAATAAAGTGAGACTGTGCTCCCATCTGGAGCTTCAGGGGCTGACCCTGACTGGGAGTGCATTCGTGTGCCTGCGGTGGGGCAGAGGAGCCCCAGGGACTGCTGGCTCTGGCTTCTCTCCTGTGCTGTGCCATTTCTGTCATTCAGTCACTCAACAAAGTAGGAGTGGAGTCACACTCCTCCTGCATGCCAGGCACAGTGTCGGGTGAAGGGCCCGCCACAGGAGTAAATGAGACAGGGGGCCCGCCGCGGTGCAGCCAACGTGTAGCACTGGCCAAGCCCAACCTGTTCTCTGTGCCTTGGCACTGTCCTGCTGCCCCCTCTGCCCTGTGCAGACCTGGCCTCCTGGGGCTCCTGCTCCACCCAGGGGAGCCAAGGCAGCTCCGACAATGGCCATGTCCCCTCCTACAGGCTGCATCCCTCCTTCAGGGCCTCCTACAGAGCCTCACCATGGGACCCTGGTTGGCTGATGTCCAGAGACCCCAGCACTGCTTCCTGGAGCCAGGGGAGGTGGGCTGTGATGGCTAGAAGCACCTCTCAGCACTTGGCAGCCACTCTGTAACCTCGTGGTGGCTTGCACACCCTGAGCAGTGTTCAGCTTCACAGGACCCAGGCAGCCCTTTAGTTTCCAAGCAGGCCCGACTTCCCAGAGCTCACCACAGCCGGGCTAGATGCCGATCTCCACTCAGAGGGGAACAGAGCCCAACTCAAGCCTGTTCAAACAAAAAGGAGCTAGGACCCCGTACACTCCCTGAAACAACTAGCTGCAGGTCTGGGTGAATCCAGCAGCCTGTGGGGGTGGGCCATGGGGTCCCATCTTGCTCCCCAGCTCTCCAACAAGATGCCCCCTGCTGGTAGACAAGCTAGTGGCACAACGCCTTCAAGACCCATGCCCACTGATGCAATGGCCCCAGCTGAAAGATTCAGAAAAGGCTGGGAAGCCCCAATCTTGGGAGCATCAGGAAGGGTCCACCAAATTCAAACAGAATGGGGTCTCCATGGGAAAGCAGGCGTATGCCTGGAGCAGATTCTGAGGTGGGCGTTTGCCTGATGGACATTTACTGGAGAAAGGTGGTAGGGGCAGTTCCTGTCAGGAGGCCGAGCGGGAGAATGGACTGGGCGCTGTGGTCCTGGGGCCTCGGCCAGCCCCATAGCGGCGCCTGGAGCTGAGATGCCCCTGCAGAGCTGTGCCAACCTGGGGCAAGAGGTCCAGGACAGGGTCAGCCAGTCCCGGGGTGTAGCCTGCCCTTCGGTGGGGGCAGCAAGGAAGTTCCTTCCAGTCAAAGGCCATTCCCTGAGAGGGACCCAGCTAGAAGCTGGCAGCGGGTGACTCTCAGCAGTGGGAACAGGGTCTCCATGGAGGCTACTCCAAGTCCAAGGCTGGGCAGGGGACAGGCTTAGAGCAGGAAAGCAAGCACTCCTGAGTCTTCTGCTAGCCAGGGCAGCTCTCTGCCGGGGGTCCAATCGGCTGTTCATGGCTCCCTTGCCCACCTGAAGCCTGAGGCTCATGTGGGCTTGACTTACAACAGCTGAACTCAAAGCAAAAATAGAGGACGGAACGCAGCTGGGGGAAGAGCCAGGCTCTCAGGAGGACATGGGACGGGGGAGCCCACACAAGGAGGATCGCACACGTCCAAACATCGGCACAGCCCTCGGCAGCGTGCAAAACCCTCACAATAGCCCTGTGACGTGGAGGGGACCCATGCCGTGGGATGCTGGAGAGGGTCAGTTAAAGCCAGAGAAGTGCCAGAGGAGGGCTGAGGACAAGTCCTGCCTGGGCTTTCAGGATCCTGGAAGCTTCTCCTACCTCGGGGCTCTGCTGAACCTGACTCTGGCCTCGCAGGTGGCCTGGGGATGGGAGGCAGACGGGCCGCACTAGGGGAGACCCGGCTCCAAGCTCGGTGGGGTGCTGGTTGCTGGCGCAGGAGTGAGCACAGGGCTCCACTGACACCCAGCTGTCCGGCTGTCCTGGGCCCAGCCCCATCTGGGTCCCTGGCCCCTGCCCCCTTACCCATCCCACCCCAGGCTCTGTACCCAGCTGGGAGGCAGAGACCACGCTGCAAAGCACTGCAGTGACTCACGCGGCTCCTCCTCACTTTATTTTTATCTCCATCGAGCCCTATAAATACAGCAATGATCACCAAATACAGTCAATATTCCCAGCACCTCCCGCCCCCAGCGCTGGCCCACCGTCACCAGGGGGAGGCCAGTGAGCAGCCCATCCGCACAGCAGGGGCACCGAACGGAGGGGCAAGCGGTTCCCCGACATCCCCCAGGATAGAGCTGCATCCCCTTGCCTGGATGGTCTGGGATTCCCCTTCTTTCTTTTCAGTCCCGGTGCCAAGAACGAATAGCATATTTTCCTCTGCTGGGGACCCTGCTGTCCGTTTTCCTGTCTGAGGTGGGAGTGAGAATCAGGGTGGGTTGTGTGCGGTCGGCTCCCAGTGTCTGCTCCGGGTGGTGGGATGGGCAGGGGATTTGCTGGTTTTGGTTGCTGCTGCCCCCAAGCGCCTGGGTCAAGGTCCTTGATAAACATTTTTGAGGTGAGTGAAGGACTGAGTGAGTGCATGGATGGTCTGAGACCACAGCTTTGCATGCCCAAAATGAGGGGCTAGGTGGGGATGATGCCACAGTGCTCATCAGAGCACCTGCTGCCCCTCACCTCCCAGCAGCCACTGGATGAGACAGGAAAGGTCCCAGTCCCCATCACAGATGGGAAGGCCTCCTCACTTCTGTCAAGGCATGGATGGAAGATGGGGCCTGGAGGCCAACCTCGCAGGGTGGACAGGAGGCACCCAGGTTGAGGTTGGGGCTTGGAAACCCAAAATTCGACACACATGGCCCCCCATCTGTGCCAAGCTTCACAGACATATTTCCACATGGCTAGTCTCAAGTGCCCGTTTCTTGGACAAGAAAGTCAGGCCCAGAGAGGTAGAGTGACTTGTTCAAGGTCACACAGCAAGAGAGAGCTGAGGTTTGAACCCAGGCTTGCTGAGATTTTCATCCATGCCCAGAGATGAAGCTCCTAGTGCCTTTAGAAGCTGAGTCTCGCCTGGGTGAGGCCAGGCCGGGGGGCAGGCCACTGCCCAGCCACTCAGACAGGCTCAGGGCCCTCAGCTGCTGTCCCCCGCCACTGCCACTGAGGGTGCCCCCCATTAGCCCCTGCCCACTGGGTCCCCACAACCTGAAGTCCTGCCCCAGGCCCCTCTCTGTCACCGTGAGCTCCACACACACTAGGGGGAGGAAGGGAGGGGTAGTCCTCCATGCCAGAGAATTGTGGGGTCACATGGAGCTGCAGAGGCGCCTCCTCTCCTGAAGGCAGTCCTACCGCCCACAGCTCCAGGAGGGCCCCTCTCTGAGCACGCCAGGGCCCAGAGACACCCCCACCCCAGCCTTCTTAACAGGTCCAGCTGGAAGTTGGTTCCTCTTTGATTGAAAAGGGGGCTGCAGGTAGGTCCCTTCCTCTCCTCTGTCCATGTGAGAAAGTGTGTGCATGTGTGTCAGAACATGAGCGTCTGTGTGTGAGTGTGTGCACGTGTAAACATGCACGTCTGTGCACGTGAAGGAATGGTGCATGTGTGAGAACATGCGCATCTGTGTGTGAGTGTGTGCATGTGTAAACATGCATGTCTGTGCATGTGAGGGTGTGTGCATGTGAGTGAACATGTATGTCTGTGCATGTGAATGTGTGCATGTGTAAGTACGCATGTCTGTGAACGTGAGGGGGTGTATGCATGTGTGTAAGAACTTGCGTGTCTTGTGTGAGGGAGTGTGTGCATATGTGTCAGAACTTGAGTCTGCATTTGAGGGAGTGTGTGTATGTGTGATAATGTGGGTGTCTGTGCATGTGAGGTAGTGTCATGTGTGTGAGAACATGTGTATCTGTGTGTGTGAGGGAGTGTGTACATGTGAAAACACGTGTGTCTGTAAATGTGAGGAAGCGTGTGTACGTGTGATAATATGTGCGTGTAATGGAGTGTGCACCTGTGTGTGAATATGCATGTCTGTGTGTGAGGGAGTGTGTGCATGTGCGAACATGCTTGTCTGCATGTAAGGGAGTGTATATGCATGCACTCTGGGAGGTGTGTACATGTGTGTGGGGAGTGTGCACATGCATGTGTGAACGTGTGTCTGTGTGTGAATCTGCATGTGAGGTAGTGTGTGCATGTGCATGAAAACACACATGTGTTCATGAGCTGTGTGTGGGATATTTTGTGCATATGTGTAATGGAGTGTTGCATGGGTGTGAGAACATGTGTGTGCATGCATTGTGTGTCTGCACATGTTATTCAGGGAGCATGCACATGTGTGTGACAACGTGTGTCTGTGTTGCATGTGCTTGTACATGTCTGTGCGTGTATGTGTGAGAACGCATGTGCATGTTCTGTATGTCTATGCATGTGTGTGAGAGAGTGTGAACGAGTGGTGTGTACATGTGTGTCTGCATGTGTGTGCATTTCAGGAGTGTGTGAATGTGTGGTGTGTGTGCATGTGTGTGTGTCTGCGTGTGTGCATTGCAGGGGTGTGTGTGAATGTGTGGTGTGTGTGCATGAGTGTGTGTCTGCTTGTGTGCATTGCAGGGGTGTGTGAATGTGTGCTGTGTGAGTGTGTGTGTCTGCATATGCATTGCACGAGTGTGTGTGAATGTGTGGTGTGTGTGCATGTGTGTGAGTGTATCTGCATGTGCATTGCAGGGGTGTGTGTGAATGTGTGGTGTGTGTGTCTGCATGTGTGCATTGCAGGAGTGTGTGAATGTGTGGGGTGTGTGTGTGTGTGTCTGCGTGTGTGCATTGCAGGAGTGTGTGAATGTATGGTGTGAGTGTGTGTGTGTCTGCATGTGTGCATTGCAGGAGTGTGTGTCAATGTATGGTGTATGTGCATGTGGGGCAGGGTGGATGCGTTTAGGGGAGGACCTCAGCAGGGTAGGAATCTCACTCTACAGCTTTGCCAACACCCCAGGAGGCCATCACACCCTTAGGTTTTGGGGGCATGCTCTGACAGCTTGGTAGGAGGTGCAGGTTAGAGGAGGAAAGGCAGGAGATGGCCGTGGGGAAGGGGAGGTGTCCTCTGCCTCAAAGGAGAGATGGAGCCTGGGAGGAAGCCACAGGTCCCCCCCAGCCCCGCCCTCCCCCTGCAGCCCTCGCAGGCCAGGCCAGGAGCCCCTGCCCCATTGGAGTCATGCCTGGCACTGTCCTGGCTGCCCTTCCCAGGAGCTTGGCCCCGAGCTTCTCCCTGCTCCAGGCCAGGGCCCACCAAGCAGCAGGTGCACCCCCCACCCCACACCTGGTGGTACAGGAGCCTGGTGAATGCAAGACAGGTTCAAGGGCCTCTTGCAGCCACCCTGCTTCCCCTACAGGGAAACTGAGGTCCAGGGAGTTGGCAGTAATGCCCCAGGGCCACCCCAGGCTTCATGAGGACAGTGCCATGGGTTCAGTCTGCGAGTCTGGAGCCTGGCCCCAGCAGGGACGAGCAGCAGGGCCCTGGACTCCCGGGTGGGCAGGCAATAAGCCCTCCTGCGACAGCATTGCTTCTCTGAGGGGCAATGCGGGGTGGGCGAGGGGCCACCTGGTTTTCCCCCCTGCCGGAAGACTCAGCTCTGTCCTCCCGCAGGGAATGGTGCCCCACACTGAGAATCAGAACTGAAGACACAGCACTCATTTTCCAGATGGGAAAAGGGAAAAACAGCAAAATCCCAATGTTGCTCAGGGCCGGGCCCGCTGGGCTCCCTCTCCCTTGGCCTCCTGCTGTCACCACAGAGCATCACCTGGGCATGGCCGCCCTGCTGGGGGCTGGATGCTTGTCCAGGGTGGTGACTGCTCCTTCCTGGGCCCTTCCACACATGGCACAGGGGAGCTGCGTTGGGTCCGTACCGCTGATTTGTCTTCATGATACCAGCGAGTTCTCTCCCTGTAACCTTGAGGAAAAAACAGGGAGGGGCCTGGGTGGTCAGGAAGATTCTACCCAGGAACGTGGGCTGCCCGTGGACTGGATGCCACCATCCCATGGCCCCCGAGGCTCTGGGAGCTCCTGGCACGCAGCCCAACGGAGTACCGTGACGAGATCCAGCCTCGATGACTTTTCTCTTGACTTCCCTGACCTCCCAGGGACCAGACGTACTTGTCTGTCCTGGTGCTGGGCCCCTCCCAGCTCTGCACCCAGGTCCCATGGAGCTGGGGAGAGTGATGGAGCACAGGCCCTGGGTCACAGCGGGGGAATGCCTGGCCCTGCCCTCAGCACCTCATCTGCTCTTCAGAGCCCATTTCTCAGCCACGGGAAAACTGGGGTCTCTGGTTCAGAAAAGGATGATGGCACTGCAGAGAGTGGTGGGGACCCCAAGGGCAGGGGAGATGCCATCCCGATGAGGGCAGGGCTCTGGCCCTGGAGATTTTCCCACAATCCAGTGGGGAGGGAAACACAGTGACTGGGGAGCCAGGAACTCAGTTCTGCCCCCACTGCTGGGTGGCTTTGGGGGCCACTTCCCTGCTCTGGGCCTCAGTTTCCTCCAGAATACTCCAGATGATCCCCAAGACCCCTTCCAGCTCAGTCGCTCTAAGTCTATCATTCATTCATTCACCTTCTATCTAATTCATTCATCCAACAAACATACAATGAAGCGCAGTAACGGCCAGGTGCCAGCAAGGAGGAGTTCCTCCGTTCAGGGGTGGGAGGACAACACCGTCAGCACCAGGCAGGCAGGAAGGTTGGGCCTGCAGAGCTCAGAGGAGGCTCCGGAGCTGGGCCAAGGGGTCAGGAAGGCTTCTTGGAGCTGGTGGTAAAGGGTGTGCAAAGGCGCAACCTTAAAGGATGAGCGGTTACCTCCAGGGAGAAGCCCAGGCTGTGCCAACGCAGGAGCTGGAGGCGGGCGCCTGGAGAACCAGGGGCACCGGCTGCTGTGGTCAGAGGCCTGGGACGCTGGGCAGGTGCTTGGATGTAAGCCTGGCGTGACGCATGGCCCCAGAAGGCCTCAAGCAGGCAGTTTCCCAGGGAGACCAGGTGTGCAAACCAAGCAGAAAGGGGCACTGCGGGGCAGGGCCTGGGGCCAGGCACACCCTAGGACCCTTTCTGCTTCCACCAACAACCCAGGAGGTGCCCCCCACCCCGCACAGTTGCTTTCAGCCCACACACAGCACTGTCGTGAGCTTTGGCAGCACGCTTGCTGGGGAGGGAGCCCCTGGAAGTACAAACTGTTGTGATTTTGCAAAACAGTGTTCTCTCTGATTTTTACCTTAGCTTGTTAGCATCTCATTACCGTGTCTCCCTGTGTGCAGAAGTTGGGGTGTTTTGGGTTTCTGGGTGGGGATGGAGACTGATTTCAGCACAGTAGAGTCAACGCCAGCTTCTGTGAGTACAAGAATGTTTGTGACTGTATGTGAGTATATCTGGGACTGTATTTGTGTGCAGATGTGAAGAGAGGTGGGGGACAAAGGAGGGAGGAGGCGTGGGCAAGTCCCCACATGCCATGTCTGGAATAGGAGTTGGGGTAGAAAGTGATGCAGGAAGTGGATGTGGCAACCTTCTCCAGCAGCCATGTTAGAGCCACATTGCTCCTGCCTGGCAAACTTCTACTCATCCTTCAGCACCCAGCCCAAATGCTCCCTCTCTGGGAAACCTCTCCAACACCCCAGACAGAATGTAGTATTTCCTCTTATCACCTTCTAACAACAGTCTCATGGCCCAGCGGTGACCCCTTTGGCTGGTCTGCCACCTTTTCAACTTCCGAGATACCCTGAAGGCATCATGCTGTGTTGTTAGCTCCCATGTCTATCACTGGTGCTTGGCATCCATGCAATATGTCAATGGCAAATGCTCACCCACACACAACCCATGAGCCCACATGTTCCAGGGCTTCCAGAGGGCCAGGCCCTGTGCTCAGGGCTGTTCCAGGCTTCCCTGGCATTGACTCACTCAAGCCTTGTTGAGTTGGCTCAACTTGGAGGTTGGCTCCATGGAGCTGGGAACTTTTTGGTGTGCATGGCACTGATGAGGAGGCTGAGGCTCTGGACAGGTGTTTGATGGGCTGGGCCACCCAGCAGGCACACGGTGGAGCCAGGGGTCAAACCACACTCCCTGCCTCCAGGCTGAAGGGGCTCCAGGGTTTGACTGGGAGGCTGGAGCTTCTGGTGGCTCAGCTGGAGGGAGCACAGAGCAGGGAGGAGGGAGATGAAGCACATCTGTCCCTAAGCAGACCCTCATTGCTGAGAGAATAATATGTGCCTTTGCAGAGCAGCTCATAGGATAACAGGTGAGTTGTGTTAGCCAAATGCGTCCCGGCATGGGACTTCTTCAGCTGCTGCCCCTCGAGGGATGGCTTGGCTCAGCTCCTCGGAGAAGCCGCAGAGGCAGGGCCAGAAGGGAGAGCGTTTGCCCTTGGCCCTGCCCTGAGCACTCACCAGGTCTCCCCCAGGGGAACCCAAAGTTCAGGGCGCAGTCTTCTGCTGTTTCTGCCTGCCCCCAGCCTGAGGGATGAGGGCATGTCCTGTCCCTCCGCAGGCCTAGGGCTGCCCTCTTGAGGCAGTAGAGGTGGCCGCCTTCTCCCTCCCCAACACTCAAATGATCCCGTCATTTGCTCGTCTTCCT
Organism: Trachypithecus francoisi; assembly: GCF_009764315.1. NCBI lineage: Eukaryota > Metazoa > Chordata > Mammalia > Primates > Cercopithecidae > Trachypithecus > Trachypithecus francoisi. The sequence goes on along the minus strand of NW_022681472.1, from coordinate 97,598,554 downwards.
CATCCATGTACAAGCTCCGCATCCATCCCCCCTCCACAATGTGATGAGGCCTCTCTCCTGGGACAATGCCCCTTCCTCAAACGCCCCAGGCGGACGTCTAGAACGCAGGAACGGGAGGCTGAGGGCCTGCAGCAGATAGCGCCTTCGCCTCTCTCCTTTTCCTCTCACTCAACCCTTGTCCACTAGACTCAGTGACCCCCCGGACAAGAACGAGAGTTTTGGGACCTGTGTCTTCCCTCCTGTGGCTCCACGGCTGCTGGGCAATTCTACCTCCCAGCCACAGGCACATGCGCAGGGGGGATGGCAGGGCATGCTGCACCCACCATCGCATGGGGCAGCCACGCGGGCCTTAGATGACAAGAGGGGCCGGAAGTGTGGCTGCGTCAGGAGGAGAAGAGGGGAGCGTTCAGGGAGCAGCCGTTGCCACAGTCACCATGGTGTTCATGCTCACACCTCTCATCGCGGGCACTCACACGTGGGAGCGTGCCCTCAGTCCCACTCACCAGTGACTCCTGACGGTTTCTAAGTTGTCCACCAATGAGCCAGGTGCCAGCATGCATGTCTAGGATGCTCACTGCCCCTAAAGCGCCCTGGTCTCATTCGGGTACCAGGTCTAAATCCAAACAGCGGACACAAAAGAACCACACATTCAGAACCAAATCGGGTGCTGTTGACTGTAAAAGAAGTGGTGAATGACACCATTTTCAAAGTCCCTTCAGAGCCTGGGCGCAGTGGGTCATGCCTGCAATCCCAGCAGTTTGGAAGGTTGAGGGAGGTGAATTGCTTCAGTCCAGGAGTTTGAGACCAGCTTGGGCAACATGGCGAAATCCTGTCTCAAATACAAAAATACAAAAAAAGAAAAAGAAAAAGAAAAAGAAAAAAATATGAGCATGCACCTGTAGTCCCAGCTACTAGGCAAGCTGACATGGGAGAATCGCTTGAGCCTGGGAGGTCAGGGCTGCAGTGAGCTGTGATTGCACCACTACACTCCAGCTGGGCAACACAGCAAGGACCTGTCTTGAAAAAAAAAAAAGAAGAAGAAGGAGAACAAAATAAAGTCCCCTTGGCTCACTGGTGACTCCAGAGGGCTATGACTTTGTGGCCATCACAGGCTGAATGTGTTGAGAGGGGAGATGCCACAACAAGGAGGCAGAGACCGGGCCTGGGGTTAGGGAACACGGGCTGGGCCCAGCGTGGCCAGGTGCTGGTCTGGGACCCTGTGCCTGCCCCTCCTCTACCGGGTTTCTCACCTGTGGAAGGAGGAAGAGCCAGGAGATGGGCTGTCTGACTTCTCCCCACCCTGAGCAGCTGGAGCGGTCAGGATGTGTCCACAGAGGACAGTGGGATGTGGACGTTGCTGGCTCCTCTCTCTCCATGGTACTCACAGCTCACCCCCCAGAAACACTACCCCTCAAGACTTGCCCATTTTGGTCTCCTCACTGAGGGGCCTTCCCTGATCCCCATCCCCCCAGGCCCCCCCACACCCCTGATCGCTCCTGCACGGCCTCAGCACAGGTTCCCAGCACACATGTGTGTGATTTGCACGTTGTCGACATTGGCCTGCCTGCCAGGTGCTGCACAGGGCTGTGTCCTGCTGCAGAGACTGCCAGGCAGCCCCATCTTTCCCTTCTTACTCAGTGCAAGAGCCCAGCTCTTAGCTGAGAACACAACCCCTGGGGTGGAGACATGTCCTAGCCTCCCTTGCAGCTCGAAGTACCCAAGAGACCCAGCTGTGGCCAAGCGGGGCTGTAAGCAGAGGTGGGGTGTGCAAAATCCAGGCAGCATCCGCAAAAGCACGGTTTGCGAGGCTGGGAAGACTATGCCATTGTTTCCTCCCTGCTGGCTGAAAGCAGACATGGTGGCTGGAGCTTCAGCAGCAGCCTTGCACCGTGCAGAACGCCTATTTGGGATTGACAGGGTAACCCAACTAAGGGGTCTGGGGTCCTGATGATTGTGAGGCCACCTTCCCAGTCCCACTGCCTACCTGGACATAAAAGTATAACATTAAAAGCAACCATCAATCGTTAAGCCGCTGTTATTTGGGTTGTTCTGTCATCAGCCACCAAATCAAACTGGACGGTGTCCCTAGATCCTAGCATGTTGCCTGGTGTGGAAGTAAAGCTTGTTGAATGAGTGAAAGAGGAGACAGGCTTTGCCGACGAGATGAACTGTGGCAGGGAAGGAAAGGGCAGCTGCACCCAGCAGCAGGCCTCGCTGTGGCTGTGGAATCTGGGTGGACCGCGCCCTTGCAGGGAGGAGACCCCTCCAGTCCCCTCATCCCCACCTGCTGATCTCAGGCTCAGGGATGCCAGGCGGGGGCTGCGGGGTGGGCAGCATTCCCAGGAAGGGTGCCAAGTGTCCTTTCTTGGACGATGCATTAGTAAGAACAGCACTCCACATGCTTGTTGATGGATTTTCTATTCTTTTTTTTTTTTTTTTTTTTTTTTTTTTGAGGCGGAGTCTCGCTCTGTCGCCCAGGCTGGAGTGCAGTGGCCGGATCTCAGCTCACTGCAAGCTCCGTCTCCCAGGTTCCCGCCATTCTCCTGCCTCAGCCTCCCGACTAGCTGGGACTACAGGCGCCCGCCACCTCGCCCGGCTAGATTTTTGTATTTTTTTAGTAGAGACGGGGTTTCACCGTGTTAGCCAGGATGGTCTCGATCTCCTGACCTCGCGATCCGCCCGTCTCGGCCTCCCAAAGTGCTGGGATTACAGGCTTGAGCCACCGCGCCCGGCCGGATTTTCTATTCTTTTACTTCATTTTTCTTTTCGTCACTCCTGCTCTGTGTGAAACACCTTGGGAGGCTGTTATGTGTATCAGGCTGGAGTTGGTTTCTAAGAGCCTGGTCTCTGATGACACAGACTGAGTCTTGAATGGTCAGACTCCTGCCATGCGCTGGGGCTGTGTCAGGCCCTTCCCAGAGACTCCCATGTGTTCCCTCATGACACTGTCCCTGCGTGGGTGATGAGGGAATGAGCCGCCACCCTCCCACACACCCCATGCCCTTGGTTCTGCTCAGCCCTTTACCAACCTTGCTCCTGGGCAGGCCTCACGAGTGCTCAGCTCCTGCATTGCGGCTTTGGTAAACAAGCCCAGAGAAGGTGTGCCTCACGTTGAACATCACACAGCAAGACAGGGTTTGGTTTGGTGTTAGGACCAAAGTTTCTTCTCCTCCCCATCTTTTTATTTTTTAAGATGTGGTTGGAAGCCTGGGCTGCATGGGGACATGTGGAAAATAGGCACCTGGGAGCGTGGCTCCCGCGCCCTCACTCCTCACAAGCTCCTCCAGGCTGTTCCAGGTGTGAGGCACTTGCTGTGTGTGGGGCCACAACGCGCCCTTGGGGCCTGCCTGCAAGGAGCCATCATTGCTGGGGGGCAGGACACAGCTAATAGAATGAGGTCCCACCCGGTGAGCTTAGGAGCCCAAATCAGCCATAATAGACGTGGCACTAGCTTGAGTTACAGAAAACCTAACGAAATCCAATGAGGCAGCCCCATAAAGCGAGCAGGGGCTTGTTCTCCCAATGGTGATGAGTCTGATGGTGGCCATTGGGGCACCAAGGCAGCTGCTCCCATCCTCAGCTTGGGACCCTGCCTCTTGCTGGCCACATGGCTGCTGTCCTCGGGATGCCGTGCCCACACTTCAGGCTGGAGCAAGGAGAAAGGAAGACTCTTGTCAGTGAGGTGGGCGGCCACAGCTGCTCCTTCCAAAGGACCAGGAGGCTCGATTGTGCCTCCTGTGGTCATCCCCTGGGCAAACAGTTTCACAGCTGGCCCCAGCTGCTGGTGAGGCTGGGTACATTGATGCCTTGAACAAAACTGGGGTTCTGTTGCTAAGGCACAAAGGAAGTCTTGGTGACAGTGAGGGCGGCTCGGCGGGGTTGATGGGTGCAGGAATCAAGGACTGAGTGCCTTTGTGGAGCAGAAGCTGTGTTGGGAGCAGAGCAGGAGGTGCAAAGGCCTTTTTCTGTCCAGGTAGGGGCTGCAGGGGAGCAAGGGGTGGTCTCCTGAGCAGGTGACATTGGAGCTAGACTGCAGAGGGTAGAGAGGAAGGGTGGGAGGGCAGGGAAACTCACAACACATCCACAGGTCGACAATGACCTGGAAATTCGGCTTAAACCCCAAGAAGTCCATGCTACTATTCACAGAGGGAGTGTTTCTGGGGTTGGCTTTAGTGGGTGCTGCCTCAGTGTTCCTTCTGAAGGCCTTGGAACCACTTCCCAACCTTGTAGCCCACATTCCCTCTGGGACCTGGAATGGTAGATCCAATTTGGGGGGTGCCAGCTGAGAACCAGGCAATCCCCGCCCCCTTAGGTAACAGAACTCAGTGTGCAGGGACCAGTTCCACTTATTCACCCTGCTGGTCTCACCACTTGGCCAAGGGCTGGGACCAGAGCTCTTCACCGGGGTCCTGCTTCTCTGGAGGAAGGAGAGAGCCCAGAGCTGCCCAAGGTCATGTGATGAACTCTTCCAGGGAGGGGCAGAGACGAGGCAAGGGAGGGAGTCCCGGTTCTAGGCCCAGGCAGCCATTGGCTATTTCCCTCGTCCCTTCCCGGGGATCCCTTAGCATCCTCCTTGCCCTATCCATCGGCTCAGCCTGAGGGAGCGGGCTCCTGGCTCTTCCACGGAGAGGTTTGCCTTCCCTGACGTGCTGTGGGGCACTCAGGCGGGCTCAGCCCAGATTTCGGAGGAAGCAACAGGGATGGGGCCCCTCCTCTGGTGGTTCCTGCCCACACTAGACCATTCCCCTGCAGTGTCCAAGTACAGAAACATCCCCATATACGCCTTGTATGGTCAAGAAAGCGGCTCCTGGAGGTGGTCTACCCTGGGGGGAAGAGGGCTTCACTTTTCCCTCCTTTCCACCCCTGAACACGGAGCTGTCAGAGGAGGCTGAGTGAGGTGGTGGCCAGACAGACAGTGCCAGCCATGGAGGGGGAGGTGGACGCCGTACTAGGCACCCAGTATCCTCAGTCCAGACTGCCAGCTCTGACAGACATTGGTCCTGGCGAACCTTCCCCTTCAAGTGGAAGCTGGGGGTCAGCAGTCATGAGCATCCTCCCTGGATAGGAGCCGGCTTCCCTGCACTTTAGCTGTCCTAGCAGAATAGTGAAGCCCTGTCCAAATCCTGGCTGGGCTGCAAGATAGGCACACACCACTGCCTTCTAGGGGGCCAGGTGAGGCTCAAATACACCACAGCAAGGAGCCTGGGTGGGCCCAGGACAGGCCGGCCTGAGTACAGGCACGCTGGTGGGCATGTACCCCTCTGCCCTCCCACCCATGTGTGCACACACACATTTGTGCCATATACTACTGTTCCCATGCTCACACCGGGGCACACACTTGTGCCAGCATACACACACCTGTGCACTTGCACCTGGTGTCCAGGCACACTCCCTCAGCTCACAGACGTGCGCTGTGTGCACACACAGTACCACGCATTGTCCACAAGCACACTTTTGTGTTAATGTGCACAGAACCCGTGTGGGCACACGTGCACAATCCTGGGCTGCAGAGAACCCCAGCCAGTGGGGCGGTGGCGGATGGGGAGGGCACGCCTCCTTCCCAGGAACTCAGCAAGGCTCTTCTCGAGAGCCCAGGGCTGCCCGCAGAGCTTTGGCGTGGGCCTCGCCAGCAGAGTAAGCATCATGAAGTGAGGGCGGCCGGAGACCCTCCCCTGGCCGGGGAGGGGCAGCGGACACATCACTCTTGCTCTCCTGCCTTGGGTGTGGCTCTTGGTTCACCTGCGGGAAAACAGGCTGAAAGGTGACCCTCGCGGCCCAAGGACACACACCCATTGTCCCCAGGTTCCTCCCAGGTTTCTTCTCCAGTGGGTCACGGGGAGAGGGAGGGGCTGGAGTCGTTCGGAAGCTCAGTGCCCGCAGGCAGAGCAGGGAGAGGGAGGCGCCTCAGGTCCCTGCGGAAAGAGGTCCCAGGAGGGTCTCCACAAGAGGGTCCCCACTCTGCGCGTCAGCTCCTCCCGGGAGGGGCTGCGACCTCGGGGAAAGGTCCCTCAGACGTCTTGAGACTCAGTTTCCTCGTTGGTGACACTGGGCGTCTGGAGTCCCCGCGGGACGTGCCAGCCCCCGCCCGAGCACGGCCCCACCCGGAGCCCGTGCCGCCAGATCTGGGGCCCGACGCCCGAGACGCGCAGGTGCCCGGCCCTGCCCTGGCCGAGACCTGCCGCCCGCGCAGCCCTGCAGGAGCTCGAGCTTCTAGGAGCCAGTGTGAGGTCCGGGCTCGGCCTGGGCTGGGCGGAGCCAGCTGCCGAAGCGCCTCAACGCCGGGCCGCCGCCCTCCGCGTGACCTCCACCTTCGCCGTCATGCCCATGTGCACAACGGGGAAACGGAGGCCCACCACAAGGCAGGCGGGGACAGCCAACTCGCGCGCGCACCCGCAGAGGCCTATTGGCCCAGCCGTCCGCCGTCCGCGCCGCTTCCGACTCCGCGCGAGGGCCTCTGGGGCGGGTAGTCCCCGCGCGCGTCCGGGCTCGGCGGCCATTGGCTGGTGCGGGAGGGGCAGCGCACGCCGGCGGCGGGAGGGGCCGTCACGTGATGTTTGGGTCCCCGCCCCGCCCGCCGTGAGCGCACGGAGCGGCCCGCGAGCCACCGAGGCCCAGGTGAGGCGGCAGCGGTGGGGCCGGGGCCTGGTCGGGGCCGGACGTGGGGCGGCGAGGGCGAGGTGGCCGGGGGCCGGCGCGGGGCCCGGACCCCAGCGGGGGTCGCGGCGTAGCGTGGGGCTCGCGGGAGGCCCGGCGGGGGGGCGGGGCCGCGCCCGTGGGGAGGGGAGGGGGCGGGGCCGCGCCGGGGGTGGACCCGAGGGGCGCCGGGGACCCGGAGCCGCGGTCCCTCGAGAGCGCGGTGTTTCGGGGACCGGCCCGCGGGCACATGCGCTCCTCGGCGGGTCCTTGCGGGCTGTCCAGACCCCAAGTTAGTGGGCTCTGGCCCGGGCAGCCGGTGCCTGCATCTGGAGGTCAGTGCCGTCCCGGGGAGCGCCCCGGCGCCTACTTGCTGGGTGCAAGAGATGGTGCCCTTCCACTCAATAGCGGAGCCCGCCTTCGAGACTGAGCTGGGGACCCCGCCCCTGTGTGCTTGCCTGTCCACGCCTTTCTTTCCCTTCTCCAAGTTGTAAGAAGGTGCTTCCTGGGTACTGGGACGGGCGACATCCCCACCAGGGACTTTTAGGTGATGCTGATCTGTGCTGCCCCCGCAGAAACTCTCCAGGGACCTCGTGTTTGTTGCCTCATGGCGCAGTCCTCCTGCTCTGGAAGCTCTGTCTGTGATGTCCAGTGTGGCAGCCCCTAGGCATGTGTGGCTGTTTATATTGACCTTAACATGAAGGATTCAGGTCCTCCGTGCCTGTGGTCACCTGTCAGACACTCAGTAGCCACACGTGTCTGGTGGCGGCTGTGTTGGACAGCGCGGGTAGGGAACACTGCTGATCACAGGAAGTTCTGTGAGCCGTGGTGCTGCTCAAAATGGGCCTCGCCCGTGCTTCTCCGCCCATGCTCTGCCCATGCTTCTCTGCCCCTCATCCTGCCAGGTGCCTTTCCAGCCACACCTGGCGCCCTTTCCTTCCTCTGCTGCACACTTGCCTGCTCTTTTAGTTCCTGGCTCGCTCCTGGCGTGGTGGCAGCTCCGCTTCCGGCATGTGTGAGCTCACCTTTCTGACCACTCTCCTTCCTACAGTATTTCCTGTTTGTCATTGTTGCTCATCTGCTTGTTTTCTGTTTTATCTTTAGTGTCTGTGAGACTGGGATGGGGCTTGTGGCTTAGAATACCCCCAGAGTGGACCTAGTATTAAGTTGAAAGGAAGCTGAAGTTTGTTAGTACTGAAGTGCTTCTGCCCACTGGACCTCTGCTTTCATACAGTTCGAGCTTATACATCACAGCACCTCAGCAGAAGTCGTAGAACAAATGTTTGGACGCAGCAGCAGCACCGGCCGTGAATGCAGGTGGCTGTGGGAGGCTGGCAAATCCAAGAAGAGTTCCCGGAGGAGGTTGAGTTTTGGCTGGGTCACCTCTGTTTCTCTCCTCCTCTGCTGGCCTGGCCCCATGAACATCTGGCAGCCTGTGGCTGCTCTGACTCCATCTAGGAACCTTCCCTGGACATGTCCCCTGAGTCTGGCCCTCTGCAGATGCTGGGTCGAGAACCTAGACCTAGGCACTCGGTCTAGGGGCTCATGGGCTCCTGGGCAGCCAGGTGTCCCTGAGTCACTTCCACAGCTCCTCATGGCCTGCAGAGGGAGGTCCTGGGTTTGGCTTCTGCTAGCAGCTCCAGCCACATCTTCAGTCCCTGCTTGATGTCCCTGACAGTGCAGTCCTTTTTCCTGCACAGTCTGTGGCTTTTCTCCCTGGTGTGCCTGTCGATGCAGAGCCTTGTGCTTGGAATGCCCTGGCACTGCTCTGTTTCTCTTTCCTGTGTGCCTGTGAGCCCCTGTGGCCTAGATCTCTGCCGTGTCACCCTTGTGTCCTGAGTGCCCAGCCCAGCACTGAGAGTAGGATGGGCACTCAGCAGGTTTTAAAGAATAAATAAACTGGACATGTAAGGCTTCGAGCAGAATGTGGTGAAAAGTGCAGCTGTGGAAGGTCATGATGCTGGAGCTTGGGACGGAATCAGGGAGTCACCTTCCAGGTGGGAGGAGTTGGGGCGTCACCTTCCAGGTGGGGAGGAAAGACACACACACCTCAACCATGGCTGTACCAAGGCATTTACGACACGGCGTGGATGCATCCTTCCACAGTCCTGAAAAGGGTTGGTGAGTGTCTGCAGGTCATGACGTGAATGATACTAGTCATAGCACTTCCTGGTGCCAGGTGACCAGTGACCTGTGCTCATTACTCAGTTTATTCTCACAGTCTCCCTGGGAGGAGGGTGTGTTATCCCCATTTCCCAGATGGAGAGACTGAGGCACAGAATGGTGATCTTGCTGTGAGTCCCTCAACTGTCGGGTTCTAGGACGCCATTCATTCAACCCAGACAGACACATTTCTTCTGAGGTTGTTGGGCGTTTTTATCCCTCTGAGTGGTATTTGGCCATATGAACAGTTAGGGATTAGGCTATCTTCTTCTTCTTTTTCTTTTTCTTTTTTTTTTTTTGAGATGGAGTCTCACTCTGTTGCCAGGCTGGAGGGCAGTGGCACAGTCTCGGCTCACTGCAACCTCCAGCTCCCGGGTTCAAGTGATTCTCCTGCCTCAGCCTCCCAAGTGGCTGGGACTACAGGTTCCTGCCACCACGCCTGGCTAATATTTTGTATTTTTAGTAGAGACAGGGTTTCACCACATTGGCCAGGCTGGACTCAAACTCCTGACCTTCAGGTGATCAACCTGCCTCAGCCTCCCAAAATGCTGGGATTACAGGTGTGAACCACCATGCCCAGCCCCCCTTTTTTGAGATAGGGGTGTCTCACTATGTTGCCCAGTTGCCCAGGCTGGTCTTGAACTCCTGGCCTTAAGCCATCCTCCCACCTCGGCCTCCCAAAGTGCTGAGATTCCCAAAATGAGTCACGGTGTCTGGCTGCACGCTTTCTTTTTTCATGCACATGGGCGTTTCTGTGGCTACTGGGTTTGTTTGGATGGTGTGATTTGCTACAAGTAGATTTTGACCTTGTGGCCCAGTCCAGCTGTAGTTCATTATGTTCTTTAAAGTCTGATTTGTGCATTGTCAATAGTAGTGGACTCCTGAGCAGCCCTCCTCTCAGATTCCTCTGCTTTCTGCTGGGATGCTCAGCCCTGTCTAAACATTTGCGGCATCTGTGTGTGGAGGAGTGGCGAGCAAAAGACCAAAAAAGGCAAGAAGGAGTGAGCGGGAGAGGTGCAGAGCGCATGGCTGGTGCTGTCTCTCCAGAGGTGACAGTGCTAGACTCCTAGTAGGCAGGTCTGACTCGGGTCAGCCTGTGAGGGTCTTGAGAGGCAGAGTGAGGCCTGGACTTCTCTGGTGGCTGTTGGTGCTGAGCAGGAAACCTGGGGCCCAGGCTGAGGTTTGCTGAAGAAGTCTGGAGACAGGGCTGGGTGGAGCAGAGCTTTGGGGTCTGGTCCAGGCCACACCTAGGGCCTGTGATTGGAGCCTGCAGGGGCCAGGCCCCATGCCTTGGCACTGTGTGGCTGAGTGTCTTGTGGTGGCCACGCTGTGGGCCCTTTTGATGGATTGGCAGGCTAGCCACGCAGCTGAGTGGACTGGCGGCACCTGCTGCTCATTATCCTGGCAACCCTGGGCTCCAGGCTGCAGGCGGGAGCCCTCCCCAGCATGGAAGCGAGTGAGCAGAGCCAGGCACTCCCGCTGGCCTGGGAGCCCCTGACCCAGTGCTCTGGCCAGATCAACTGTTGTTTTCTTCCACAGTGGAAGATTGCCTTGTTTTCTGCCTCTAATTTGCTGCGAGGGGAGGGCTACAACCCAGCCCTGACCTATATAGCATCCAGGTGGGGACACAGCATTGCCGCATCTAAGCCATGGGGCCCTGACCATGTCACTCGGCCCCTCCAGAAGCCCTGCCTTTCCGTGTCATTAGTCTGATCCTGCAGCCTCCTGGGAGGTGGGTGACATCACATCTGTCCCAGAGACTTGGAATCTCCAGGCATCTTGGGGACATCACCTGAGGGGTGTAGGGAAGAATTCCCAGGGTGCACAGAGGGGCTGTGGAGGGTCAGGGAGTGCAGCCCCAGGGCAGCTGCCTCTCTTCTGTGAGACCCTTGGGCTGCCTCGCCACTGCCCCACGCATCAGAGAGCTTGCTCTACCCGGTCAGCCACAGCACAGCCAGCTTGCATAGTAGAACTGAGTGTCAGGCTGTCTTGGATCCTGATTATAATAACACCTCCCGCTTTTTACCACAGGGCATCTGTCAGGCACCTGCTAGGCTCTTCCTACTCCTCAGATCAGGTGACTTCCCAGCCTTGGGAAACTTACCTGAAGTCATGGGGGTGGTAAATCACCAGCCGTGAATTGAGCCCTGGTCGTCTGACCAGGATTCTGATCAGAGGTGGAAATCAGAGGCACTGCTCACCGTTCTGCTGTCCTGCCCATCTGGCGATCCTGCTCTGCTGCTCTCCTGGAGGACCAGGCTGGAAGCAGCTTTACAAACAAAAATTCCCTGTTTGAGTTAGAGGATGTTATTAGTAATGGCAATTATTGCACTAATAAAGACCTAATCCTGCCCCTCCCTTCCGTCTTGAGATGATGTTCCAGAACAGAGTGTGGCAAGGGTACGCAGGCTTGAAGGAATCCAGGTATGGAGGTTGAGATTTCTAATGGAGAGGGAAGGTGGGCGGTGCTCAGGATTCTTGTTCCTATAAGGCTTGAGGCTAGGAGTTTGGGGTGGCGTGAGCCCCTGGGAGGCTGTGGTTGCCTGTGGATGGTGTCTAGTTGAGTCAGGTGTTTCCAGGGCTTTGGGGCCAGGCGCGTGTGTGCACGCGCGTGTGTGTGTTTATCACCTGAGCCTGCCCCTGGGTGTCATCTGAGGGGTGCAGACTGAACCTGTACCAGTGGGGAGCTGGGCCTTGGAGGGGTGATGGTGAAGGAGTTGAGTGTGGTGTGATCTGGGGAAGATGAGGGCCAGCGTTCTGAGGGCATGGATCATCAAGGCTCCTGTCAGAGAGCCGTGGACAGAGAGAGCCACAGGCGTCTGCCCTGGACGGAGCGGGCCACCTGGGCTGTCCTCTATCCGGACCCATGATCCGTTCTAGCCAAGTATTTGGAAGGGGACATCTTTTTAAACCAGAAGCCCAGAATCAGTCTCTCCCCGCATTAGAAAGAAGCAACACAGCACAGCAGTCTCCTTCCTGGGCTGGCTGTGCTCAGTGCTAATGAGGAGCTGGACTTACTGCTGGGAGTCTGACCTCCTTCCCCCCTGCTGCTCACTTGTGGGGAGGTGCTGATGAGCGTGGCGTGCTGGGAGTGGACGCGGGAGGCGGGAATTGCGAGTGGGGAGGACTGTTGCTTCTGCTGCTTCCTGGTACCTGGGCGTTTTCGCTGGTCACAGCCTCTAGCCTGGGCCCCTTAATGGTGCATCTTGCTGAGGGGTAGCTCTGGCCGTGCCGCCCTCTGGTGACAGATCTTCCTGGCAGCTCCAGCCTCACTCTCACTTGGCATTTGCGGTGCTCCCTGGGCTTTCCAGCCCCTGGGAAACCTGCTGTGCTGACTTCTCAGGCTGCCCCCAGCCTGCCCCCGGTGTCTTTGCTGGGGCTGCCACTCTGCCTGGAGTGGCCCCGACTGGTGACCTCCTGGGCTGTTGAAGTCTCTGCTTGGGGACGCCGTCAAGAGTCAGCCCCATCCGCTCATCCTGAGGGCCTGGTGCCTCCCGGGGAGGGCAAAGCAGAGAGAGGGCTGCTGATTTTGGGAAGCGGCTCCGCGTGGCTCAGGCCTTGTTGCATTGCGGTCGTTAGTTTTCCTCCGCAAGGGCCAGGACCTTGTCTTTTCTGTCTCTGTGGTCCCAGCACAGGGAAATGTGCACAGTGGGCACAAGATAACCATGGGAGGAGCTGAGCCTCACCTTTAGGCTACTCAGCCCCTGATGCATGGGGCGGCCCCCTCCCCTACCAGGAGCAGGAAGTGGTGGGGGACAGGAGCAGCGATGCTTCCTGCAGGCGGGCAGGTCCTGACTTCCCAGAGCAGTCTCCAAGGTGACACCATCACCCTATCTTACAGAAGGGAGGCTGGGTCACCTGCCCGCGTCTCTCCTCATGGAGACTTGGCTTCTAGGGCCCTGCACTCTTAGTGCGCTTCACTGTCCCCAGGGTGCAGGCGCAGCCTGGGGTGCTGCCAGCCGAGGAGCCTTGGCAGGGCACGCAGGGACGTGGACGGGCGCGCTGGCGGCTGGGGTGTGAGGAGTGCTGCGGTGACCCTGCGGACTGTCCCACAGCTCAGAGCTCAGTGGCCTGGTGCCCCTGGTGCCCCTGGTTGGAGCAGGGAGGTAGGAGTCGTTTTCTGTCCACCCCAGAGGTGGTGTGGTTTCCCAAGACTGAGAAGCAAGTGCAGAGCAGAGCTGTGGGAGGAATCCCGTGGGGCCTGGCCGTAGAAACTGTGGCCTGTCCTTCCCACACTGCCCCACGGGAAATGGGCCCAGGACTGTGGGGCACTTCCAGGTGAGTTGATTTGTTCCTTGGAACCCCAGGGGTTCTAGTCTTCCCTGCTGCCATCACCGTTCCTCCCTTTACCCAGAGCAGCTCTGATGTGACCTGTTGTACCTGGTATCTTCTGAGTACGGTTGTGTTTGGAGAAAAGATTCTGCAGTTGAGAATAGTTCTAGAGCTGCTTTCACTCCCCAGTTTACAGATGAGGGGTCAGAGGTCTGAGCTGTCTGGTCCACCCGCCCTGCTGCTGTGGGGTGCCCACACCCTGGTTCCTTCAGTCCGACAGGGTGGTCCGACAGGTAGAGTACCTGCCGCCTTTCTGCATATCTGCCCCCAAAGCTGTTATTTTGACACCTTAACCTGTGCAAGAGGGTATGGAGGCCCCTGGAGGCGCAGGCATAAGCGTGGGGCCCATGGGCACCCTGCAGCCTTCTGCCTTAGCCAGGGCGGGATGGCCTCCCAGCCCAGCAAGGAGCGAAGACGGGCAGCCGGCGTGGGCGGAGCTGTGATTGGATGGGTGGAGAATGTAACCATATAGGCAAGGTTTTGCTTTCGTAATGAATGTCCCTAAGCTCAGGTTTTATAGCCTGAAGCAACAAAGGTGTATGTCCGTTGGGGACTCACAGTTCATTGGCCAGAAGGAATCACAGGGCTACAACCACAGGAGGCCAGGAAGTGCCCTACACTCCCCGAGGGAGGAGAACTGGAAGTCTCAGGTGAGCAGCACGAGCGATGCCACACTGACTATGTAGCCAAGCAGCTTGTGCTTTGAACTGGCTGCCTTTGCTGCCTGGGCTTTCCTCCGATTTTCCTCCTGGGATTCCCTGTCTGCATTAGGAGGGGGTGGACTGTGTGATGCTTCGCCTCCCTCTGGTCCTCCACTCCAGGAGGTGGTGGAGTGGACGGGGCGGGGGCTCGGGGGAGCCAGACCAGGGAGGATGTGGCCTCCGCCCTTTCCCTTTGCACCTTCAGGCGTGGCGTTTGGCGTCTCAGGGTCTTTTTGTAAATTAAACTTTTTGTTGTGACCATTGTAAATTCACATACAGTTGTAAGACATAACACACAGATCCCGTGCACTGCTCACCCAGTTTCCCCAGTGGTAGCTTTGTGCAGAAAGAGGACGACAGCGCAGCCAGCAGATGGGCCAGCGCGGCTGCCATGCCAGAGGTTTGCATCGTCACTCAGAGGAGCCCTGTGTCGTGCCCATTTCCGGTGAAGCCTGCCTCGCTTCTGCCTCGAACCCTTCCTTAACTCCTGGAGCCAGCAGTCCTCCGCCCGTCTCCGTGATGTTGTCATTTGAGGCGAGTTGTAGAAGTGGACTCCTGTCCGTGATGTTGTCATTTGAGGCGAGCTGTAGAAGTGGACTTCTGCAGGGGTGGCCAGGGATTCGCTTTTTCCATTCACCATCGTTCCCCGGACGGTTCTCAGGGCTGCTGCAGGGCAGGAGTGCTTTCTTCCTGTTGCTGAGACCTGTTCCACAGTGTGGGTGGCCCACAAGTTATTCTAATGACCTTCTACTTTACTGTTTTGAATAGTTTAAGTAGTTTGACAATTAAAACATGGCAGGAAGCATCCAGTAGAAAGTGTCTCTATCCCTGGCTGGCCAAGCCTTCATCTCCACAGCAGCCACTTTTGTGAGTTTCTTCTCCTTTTTTTTTTTTTTTTTTTTTTTCTTTTTTCAAGACGGATTTCGCTGCTGTTGCCCAGGCTGGAGTGCAATGGTGCGATCTCGGCTCACCGCAACCTCCGCCTCCCGGGTTCAAGCAATTCTGCTGCCTCAGCCTCCTGAGTAACTGGGATTACAGGCATGTGTCACCACGCCCAGCTAATTTTGTATTTTTAGTAGAGACGGGGTTTCACCGCGTTGGCCAGGGTGGTCTCAAACTCAACTTCTGACCTCAGGTGATCTGCCTGCCTCGGCCTCCTAAAGTGCTGAGATTACAGGTGTGAGCCACCGTGCCTGGCCTCTTGTGAGTTTCTTACACAGTCACGTGAAACATAAGGACGTTTTGGTCAATGATGAATGGTATAGACGAGGGTGGACCTGTAAGATTATACCAGCGCCGAAAAATTCCTGTCCCCTAGTGATGTCCTAATGGTCATGATGTTGTAGTGTAATGCATTACTCACATGTGTGTGGTGATGCTGGTGTAAGCAGACCTGCTACCCTGCCCATCATCTAAAAGTTCAGCACATATGCTACATAATACTTGATAATAAACACGTTATTGTTTTGTGTATTTATTATACTTTTTATCATTATTTTAGAGTGTACTCCTTCTACTTATTAAAAAAAAGTTGACTGGGTATGCTGGCTTACGCCTGTAATCCCAGCACTTTGGGAGGCCAAGGTGGGCGGATCCCCTGAGGTCAGGAATTTGAGACCAGCCTGGACAACATGGCGAAATCCTGTCTACTACAAATGCAAAAATTAGCCGGGCGTGGTGGTGCGCATCTGTCATCCCAGTTACTTGGGAGGCTGAAGCAGAATAATCACTTGAACCTGGGAGGCGGAGGTTGCAGTAAGCTGAGATTGCACCATTGCACTCCAGCTTGGGCAACAAGAGTGAAACTCTGTCTCAAAAAAAAGTTAACTGCAAAACAGCCTCAGGCAGGGCCTTCAGGAAGTATTGTCATGGGATCCTTGGGGTGTCACTTAGACAGTTGGAATCCTCTTTGGACGGCGGTGCCTCTGCCTGAGTAGTGCTCACACCTGCTGGGCTTGTTCCGCTCATTCAGCCCAGCAGGCTGTGCTCAGCTCGTGCTACCAGCCCAGATCCTACGCCTGCCAAGGGTGAACCAGGCGTGGATTAGTGAGGGGTGTGTGGGTGGGCAAGCATGGGTCTGGCCACGGTGCGCAGCCGGGCACGCCGGCTGCTGCAGCAGGGCAGGCAACCCCAGGTGCTGGCACAGGTGCTGGCTCCTTGCAAGGCTGCGGCTGGACCAGATGTACTGCAGTGGCTTCCCCGGTGAGCACCCGCGTCTCAATGAGGGGAACGTGGTGGCGCTGGAAGCTTGGCGACGCCAGGAACTGCAGAGCCTCCAAGAGGGTGCCACAGCCCTGGCTCAAGGAGTTTTTAGGTCTGGGCTTCCTGGAGAGCTGCAGCTGTTCCCTCCTCCTCGTCGCCTGCAGTGTTGCGAGTAAGGAGGTGTGCTTCTGCCCCGTTTGTGTTATAGCTCTTTTAGTCATGCCACTAGGCGGGTCCCACGTTCTTGTCCTGCGTCCAGGACAAATGAGATACACAGACAACTGGAGGGTGAACAAGGTGGAGAGGAGCTTCACTGAGTGCCAGATCAGCTCTGAGGAGAGCCACAGTGGGTTGGTCCTTTCTGCAGGCAGGTCACCCTGAAGAGTGTCCCGCTGTCAGTGGAGAGGAGACCTGCAGTGGCAGCTCCTTCCCACAGCTGGTAGTGATGACCTCTGTGTGAGCCTGGCTGGGTCTGGAGTTTGTATGGGCTCAGAAGGGAGGAAGTGCATGCTGATTGGTCCAGGGTGGCCATTGGTGGACCCAGGATGAGCGCCAGGAGTTCTTTCTCCAGGCTGCAGACTTCGCCTGGGACCGACAGTCTGGCTGCCAGGTTTCCCGCGGTCCCTGGCTGGAAGGTGGGGCTTCACTGGGGACCTTCCGCTTTCTGCCCAGGAGCATGTTTGCCTCCAGCCACCGTCAGTCATGTCATCCATGGTGCCCAGCCTGTTTGTGCTGAGGGCACTTGCAGGCCTGTACCGAGCCACCTTCAGCGCCCCCCTTAGCCTCCCTCTCATGCTTGTTGGCGGCCAAAGTCCAGAGGGGGCCAAGTTGGCCGGGGGCTGGCATGTCAGCCCCTCTCTGAGTGCACACACCAGCCATGTTGCTACAGAGCTCAGGCTGGGCTTCAACGTTGCTCCAGCATTGGAGCAGGCACTGAGAACCGGGAGAGGCCAGGCAGTAGAAGTAGGCACTTCTGAGCCTGCAGGGGCAGGGAGGCTTCCCAGGCCCCCAAGAGTGCAGGGGTGCCCGGGTCTGCAGCCATGGCTGGTAGAGTGGAGCTGTGCCCAGGAGAGTGGGGCTTCCGCCCCACCAACTCAGAATTGGGTGGACTCCCGTCTGTTTCTGGCTCTCACTGGCTCCATTGAGTGCACAGCCCCTGCCACACCTTCCCCACTGCAGCCAGCATCACCACAGCGGCTGCTCCAGGCAGGCCACCGCCACCATCAGTATCCAGAAGACATTGTTATCCTAGGAGATGACAGTTCCATGTGTGTTACTGCCCCTGCAGACCTTCTTGTGGGACAAGAGGTAGACAGGGAGGACAGTGATATTATCATCCTGACCCTTTGTAGGCCTAGGCTAACGTGTGTAAGTGTGTGTGTGTGTCTTAGTTTGTAACAAACAAGTTTAAAAAGTTAAAAACAGGAGAAAGCTTATAGGATAAAGATATAAAGATGGAAAATACTTTTGTACAGCTATATAACATCTGTGTGTTATAAGCTAAGTGTTGTTACGAAAGAGGCGAAAGTTTAAACACTTATAAAATAAAAAAGTTACAGTAAGCTAAAGTTAATTTATTATTGAAGAAAGAAAAACTCTTTTTTAAGAGACAGAGTTTCACTCTGTCACCCAGGCTGCAGCACTGTGGTGCAGTCATAGCTGACTGCAGCCTCGACTTTCTGGACTCAAGTGATTCTCCTGCCTCCACCTCCCAAGTAGCTGGGACTACAGGTGTATGCCACCATGCCTGGCTTGTTGATTGATTGATTGCAGAGATGGATCTTGCTTTGTTGCCAAGGCTGGTCTTGAACTCCTGGCTTCAAGCAGTCCTCCTGCTTTGACACCCTCTCAGGATGTTGGAATTACAGGCATGAGCCACCAAAACTTAAAAAAAAAATAGTGTCGCCTAAGTGTATGGTGTCTGTTATAAGGTTCCCCGCAGTGTACAGCGTCTACTGTAAAGTTCCCCGTGGTGTGCAGTGTCTACTATAAAGTCCCCAGCAGTGTACGGCGTCCGTCATAACGTCCCCGGCAGTGTACAGCATCCGTCATAAAGTCCCCAGCAGTCCCCAGCAGTGTACAGCGTCTGTCATAAAGTCCCCAACAGTGCACAGCGTCCGTCATAACGTCCCCAGCAGTGTACAGCGTCTACTGTAAAGTTCCCCGTGGTGTGCACTGTCTACTATAAAGTCCCCAGCAGTGTACAGCGTCCGTCATAAAGTCCCCAGCAGTCGTGTATGGCATCTGTCATAAAGTCCCTAGCAGTGTACGGCGTCTGTTATAAAGTCCCCAGCAGTGTACAGTGTCTGTCATAAAGTCCCCAGCAGTCCCCAGCAGTGTACGGCGTCTGTCATAAAGTCCCCAGCAGTGTACGGCGTCTGTCATAAAGTCCCCAGCAGTGTACGGCGTCTGTCATAAAGTCCCCAGCAGTCCCCAGCAGTGTACGGCGTCTGTTATAAAGTCCCCAGCAGTGTACAGCATCTGTTATAAAGTCCCCAGCAGTGTACAGCGTCTGTCATAAAGTCCCCAGCAGTGTATGGCGTCTGTCATAAAGTCCCCAGCAGTGTACGGCGTCTGTCATAAAGTCCCCAGCAGTGTACAGCGTCTGTCATAAAGTCCCCAGCAGTGTACGGCATCTGTCGTAAAGTCCCCAGCAGTGTACGGCGTCTGTCGTAAAGTCCCCAGCAGTCCCCAGCAGTGTACAGCGTCTGTCATAAAGTCCCTAGCAGTGTACGGCGTCTGTCATAAAGTCCCCAGCAATGTACGGCGTCTGTCATAAAGTCCCCAGCAGTGTACAGCGTCTGTCATAAAGTCCTCAGCAGTGTACAGCGTCTGTCATAAAGTCCCCAGCAGTGTATGGCATCTGTCATAAAGTCCCCAGCAGTGTATGGCGTCTGTCATAAAGTCCCCAGCAGTGTACGGCGTCTGTCATAAAGTCCCCAGCAGTGTACGGCGTCTGTCATAAAGTCCTCAGCAGTGTACGGTGTCTGTCATAAAGTCCCCAGCACTGTACAGTGTCTGTCATAAAGTCCCCAGCAGTGTACAGCGTCTGTTATAAAGTCCCCAGCAGTGTACAGCGTCTGTCATAAAGTCCCCAGCACTGTACAGCGTTTGTCATAAAGTCCCCAGCAGTGTACAGCGTCTGTTATAAAGTCCCCAGCAGTGTACAGCGTCTGTCATAAAGTCCCCAGCAATCCCCAGCAGTGTATGGCGCCTGTCATAAAGTCCCCAGCAGTGTACGGCGTCTGTCATAAAGTCCCCAGCAGTGTACGGCATCTGTCATAAAGTCCCCAGCAGTGTACGGCGTCTGTCATAAAGTCCCCAGCAGTGTACGGCGTCTGTCATAAAGTCCCCAGCAGTGTACGGCGTCTGTCATAAAGTCCCCAGCAGTGTACGGCGTCTGTCATAAAGTCCCCAGCAGTGTACGGCGTCTGTCATAAAGTCCCCAGCAGTGTACGGCGTCTGTCATAAAGTCCCCAGCAGTGTACGGCGTCTGTCATAAAGTCCCCAGCAGTGTACGGCGTCTGTCATAAAGTCCCCAGCAGTGTACGGTGTCTGTCGTAAAGTCCCCAGCAGTCCCCAGCAGTGTACAGCGTCTGTCATAAAGTCCCCAGCACTGTACAGCGTCTGTTATAAAGTCCCCAGCAGTGTACAGTGTCTGTCATAAAGTCCCCAGCACTGTACAGCGTCTGTTATAGACACACAAATTCTTACTGTTGTATTACAGTTGCCTACTGCATTTAGTCCATTTGCCTGCCGTCCAGGTTTATAGTCTGGAGCAGCAGGCTTTACCACATGGCCTGGGTGTGTGCTGGGCTCCAGCATTCGGTGTGTGTAGATATGCTCTGTGGTGTTTGCACAGTGAGGACATCGCCTCGTGATACATTCCTCAGATTGTATCCCGTGGTTAAGCGAAGAATGACTGTTTGTCCTTCCGTAGCTTCATTATACATTCCAAGCAAACATAAATATTTCTTTTATGCTTTTCCTGTCACAAGTCATGATGCTATGACACATTCCTGCACCTCGGATCCCTCCCTCCCTTGGCGAAGTGTTAGTGTGGTAAGTGATGTGGAGATCTTTTGGAATCAGTCCAGGGTTCCTTTCTTGTCTGTGACAGTCACAGAGGATTCCATGGTGTGGATATGCTCGGACTGATTTCGTAGGCCTCTGTGGATGGACATTTAGGTGACTTTGGATCTTTTCCTGTAACAAAATGGATGGCCCAGTTCATATGCTGTTTTGCACGTGTTTAAGTGTGATATGTGTGCAGGATAAATGCTCAGAACAAGTGCTGGGTCAAAAGGGTGTACACTTTTGTAATTTTGACGTAGACTGCCAAATTAGCCTCCGGAGTGTGCCAGTGCATAGGTCCATGGAAAGTTACTGACTCTAGACCGCATGTTGTACAGTAGGCCCCTTGAACTGAATCCTCCTGTGTAGCTGACATTTTGTATTAACTGGCCAACATCTCCTCCTCCCTCCAGTCTCTGGTAACCTCCTTCTACTTTTACTGCCGTGAGATCAACTTTGTTAGCCTCCCCACGTGAGTGAGAACATGCAGTGTTCGTATCTCTGTGCCTGGCGTATTTGCTTCACATCACGGCTTACAGGATTTCTTTTTTCTTTTCTTTTCTTTTTGAGATGGAATCTCACTCCTCGCTCAGGCTGGAAGGCTGGAGTGCAGTGGCACAATCTCTGTTCACTACAAGTTCCACTTCCTGGGTTCAGGCCATTCTCCTGCCTCAGCCTCCTGAGTAGCTGGGACTACAGGCGCCCGCCACCACGTCCAGCTAATTTTTTTTGGATTTTTAGTAGAGACGGGGTTTCACCGTGTTAGCCAGGATGGTCTCGATCTCTTGACCTCGTGACCCGCCCGTCTCGGCCTCCCAAAGTGCTGGGATTACAGGTGTGAGCCACCGCGCCCGGCCAGAATTTCTTTCTTTTAAGGCTGAATAACATTCCACTGTGTTAATGTACCACATTTTCTCCATCCATTCATCTGGTGATGGAACTGAGGTTGATTGCCTATCTTGGCTATTGTGAATAGTGCTGCAGTGAACATGGACATGCAGGTCTCTGTTCAACATTCTGATCTTGTTTCCTTTGAATATGTCTCCAGCAGTGGGATTGCTGAATGAGATGGTAGTTCTCTATTGAATTTTTGGAGGAGCCTCCGCACTGGTTTCCATCGTGGTTGTACTAATTGACGTTCCCACCAGCAGGCTGCAAGGGTTGCTTTCCTCCACATCTTCACCAACACTGGCCATCTTTGTCTTTTCGATGGTAACCATTCTAACAGATGTGAGGTGATGTCTCATTGGGTTTTAACTTGTATTTCTGTGGTGGTTAATGACATTGAGCACCTTTTTTTGTGTCCTTGTTCACTATTCATACATCGTCTTTTGTGAAATAACTCTTCAGGAGTTTTGTGGCTTTTTAAAATGGGGGTTATTTGTTTTCTTGCTATTGAGTTGGGTTCCTTATATACTGTATTTCGGATATTTATACCTGTCAGATGTATGGATTGCAAATATTTCCGCCCTCTCCATAGATTGTCTGTTCACTGTGTTGATTGTTTTCTTTGCTGTGCAGAAGCTTTTTAGTTTGGTGTAACCCTATTTATTTCCACTTTTATTGCTTTTGCTTTTGGGGTCATATTCAAAAAGTCATTGCCCAGACTGACGTCGTGGAGGTTTTCCTCCCTTTTCTTCTAGTTGTTATACAGTTTTAAGACTAAACGGTTGTCTTTAATCCATTTTGAGTTGATCTTGTTCATGGTGTGAGATGTGTCTACTGTTATTCTTCTGTATCTAGAGAAGCAGTTTTCCCAGCATCATTTATCGAGAGACTGTCCTTTTCTCATTGTGAATTCTCGGAACCATTGTCTAAAATCATTTGACCATAAATGAGTGGATTTATTTCTGGGATCTCTATCCTGTTTCGTTAGTCTGTATGTCTATTTTTATGTCATCACCATGCTATTTTGATTACTATAGCTTTGTGGTATGTTTTGAGTGAGGTTTTCTTTATCCTCAGACATTTTATCCTTTTTATTGTTGTTCCAAGGAATATTTTCTTCTATATTTATCATGTATGTGTGTGAATACTATTGTATTCTAAATATTAATTTTGGGCCAGGCACAGCAGTTCATGCCTGTAATCCCAGCACTTTGGGAGGCCAGGGCAGGCAGATCACCTGAGGTCAGGAGTTTGAGACCAGCCTGGCCGACATGGCAAAACCCCGTCTCTACTAAAAAAAAAACAAAAATTAGCCGGGCGTGGTGGTGTGTGCCTGTAATCCCAGCTACTCAGGAGGCTGAGGCAAGAGAGTGACTTGAACCTGGGAGGTGGAGGTTGCAGTGAGCCGAGATTGTCCCACTGCACTCCAGCCTGGGTGACAGAGGGAGACTCCGTCTCAAAAAAAAAAAAAAAAAAAAAAGTTTTTTGCTAACTTACTGATTTTTTCTGTTGTTTTTTTAGTTCATTATCTTGGGTTTTCAAGGTATCCATTCATGTTGAACTGCAGATAGTGATGCAGATGTTGAAATGCAGTTAGCCTTATCCTTTCCAATTTTATACTCTGGTTTCCTTCTCTTATCTATTTTTATGGACTAGATCCTTCAGCCTGATGGTAACTAATGGTGATTGTAGTAGGCATCTATTAGGAATGTCTCTGCTGTTACTCCATAAAGCAGAGTATGGCTTTGGATTGAGAAAGGTATGCTAATGAAGAACCTGTACTGCCTATTTTATTTCATATTTTCTTTTTAAAAAAATCAAGAATCATGATTGAATTTTGTCAGTTGCTTTTTAAAAACAATCATCTATGGGGTGGCCGTATGATTTTTTTCCTGAAGACATATTGATATAATGAATTATACAAATGAAGTTGCTAATAATGAAATTAAATTCCTTGATTATACTTCACTTGGTCTGATACATAGTTTTTTTAAGGTACTGGTGAATGCACTTTTTGCTGGTATTTAATTGATTTTTATGTATTGCTCTTCATAATTAAGGTTGGCCTGTAGTTTTCTTTTGTATGTGCACATTTTTTTGGTTGTGATATCAACATTATAGTTGCTTCATAAACATAATGCAGAAGTTATATTTCTTATGCCATTCTCTGGAATAGTTTAATAGCACTGAATTGCCTGGTGTCTAAAGAGTGGTTAGATTCCTCTGTGAAACTGTTGGGGTCTGGTGCTTTTTTGTTTGTTTTTTGTTTTGAGGAAGAAAGTTCTTTTATGATTTTTGTCTTTATTATTTTCCCTATGGAAATTATTCTGTTTAAACTTTTTGGGATCAGTTTTGTAAATATTTTCCCAAACTATTATCAATTTCATCCAGTTTGTTAAATTTGTTAAATTTATTCACGCAGGCTTGAGTAAAATGATCTTCTGTGACTCTTTTAATATCGCTGGTTTCTGGGGTTATTTCCATCTCAGCTGCTCCTCTTGTTTTTCTTGGTTAGGTTAGTGACGTTTCCATTGTTTTATTTTTTCTTCCAAGATTCAGTTTTTGAATTTTTAAATTAATTAATTGCCTTATTTTTCTGCTTTTTAAACTCCTTTGTTTTTGCTAATGATTAATAATCCCTTCTACTTTTCCTCAGTTTATCGTATCCTTTTACTAAATGTCTGGTGTGAATGCTTGATTCGTTTTTTATTCTTTCAAACTTATTTTGTATTCAAGGGCTGATGCCCCAGTTTTGATGAGACACATTTTCCTTATCATTGCTCTTTAGAAGTTCTGCAGTTTTAGTTTGTATTTTCTTTTTGGTTCAAGAGTTTTTCAGGAGCAAGTTTTAAAATTTCCAGGTAGCAAGTCTTTGATTTCCCGATTTTGTTAGTATTCCAGCTTTAGTTGCATTTCGATGAGAGAATGTTGACTATTCCCTCTTGAACTTTCGGGTTTCAGGAGGTTTCTTACCTTCCTAATCTGGAGTCAGTTTTCATCACTGTTCCACTGGGGCTTGAAAGGAGGATTGGTTTTTTGTTTTGGGTTACAGAGGTTTGATGTGTATATCAATCAATCACTTTTACCACTTTAATTGTGTTATTTAGGTCATGTGTAATGCTTGCTTAGTTTTTGTCTCTTGCTCTGTTGTGGACCAAGAGGAGTGAATTAATGTCTACCATTGATACATTTCTGTTTCTCCTTGTGGCTCCTGTGAATGTTGGCTGCTGTGTGATTTGTTGCATAGCTATTTATAACTATTATATTTTTACTCTGAAGTGCATGCATTAGGATCAAAGTGCCCTTCTTTGTCTCATTTCTACTTGTCTGTAGGATCATGACTAGTGCTTTCTTGAGTTTGTATCTGCTTGGCATACCTTTGCCCATTACAAAGTTTTAGCTCTACTGCATTGTTTTAAATGTGTCTCTTATACCACGTGAAGTTAGATTTTGCCTTGTGATTCAATCAGAGAATCTTTTTTTTCTTGCCTAGTGACGTTAAACTAATGTACATTTATTGATAGATTAACTACATTTGACCTCAGTTGTGTTGTGCTTTGTGTGTGCATGTATTGTTAAGTCTTTTACTCTGTGGTCCATATTCTTTCCTTTTTAAAAATTTTAAAGCGTTCTTATATTGAAGAGAGTCTATATGAGATATTATAGTATCTCATGTAATTCGTAAATGCCTCTAATACTTCATGTTGAGAGGGACCATTTATTAGGTACGTTCTGTGATAGCCAGAATAATGTTCTCCCATTCCCCTGATAGCCACACTCTAATCCCTAACACCTGTCAACATGTCATGTTACATGGCAAAAGGGTCTTTGCAGATGTGATTAAAGGATATGAATCTCAAAGTAGATTGATTATCTTGGATTACCTGGGAAGGCTGAATTATCTGAGTCCTGAAAAGCGGAGAGCATTCTCTGGCAAGAAATGAGAGCTATGTGGTGAAGGGGGATGTTAGAGAGGTCCCAAGAGTGAGAAGGATTTGCTGGCCCCTAGATGCAAGGACTTTAGGGGCTAAGGGTGGTCCCCTGCCAGGAAGGAAACAGGACCTCAGTTCTATAGCCACAGGGACCTGGATTCTTCCTGCAATCTGAGTTATTTTCCCAGTCTCCAAGCAAGAACATGGCCCAGCTGGACTTCTGACCTACAGAAGCTGTGAAAGAGCAAATTTGTCTGTTTTAAGCAGCTACGTTTGTGGTGAATTCATATGGCAGCGATTGGAAACTAGTACACCTTCTATGAGTAATTACAAAATGAATGTATTTTGTTTTCTTCCTCCCATCACCAATTTTCGATAACAATAGTACTTTTCTCAGTGTTTGCCTTTATACTGTTAAATCTACTTGTATTTCTGTTACTGAAATGTCAGCTTTAAATGATATCCTTTGACTCCAGTTCTTGCTAATGAGGTGAGGAGCTAATTGTTTTACCTCACTCCCTCTTTTCTCATTCCCCTCCTAGGTGTCATCAGTTGAGTCATCACTCCATAGTCAGGGCATATCTGCATTCTGTTCTGTCACCACACGCTCACGTTTGTTTTAGTCTTAAATCTACTGGTAGCTGGGCGCGGTGGCTCAAGCCTGTAATCCCAGCACTTTGGGAGGCCGAGACGGGCGGATCACGAGGTCAGGAGATCAAGACCATCCTGGCTAACACGGTGAAACCCCGTCTCTACTAAAAAAATACAAAAATCTAGCCGGGCGAGGTGGCGGGCGCCTGTGGTCCCAGCTACTCCGGAGGCTGAGGCAGGAGAATGGCGTCAACCCGGGAGGCGGAGCTTGCAGTGAGCTGAGATCCGGCCACTGCACTCCAGCCTGGGCGACAGAGCCAGACTCCGTCTCAAAAAAAAAAAAAAAAAATCTACTGGTAAATATATTAATAGTTCATGCTCATTGACAACCGTTTTGATGGCGTTTCCTCTGTCAGCTTTTAATTGGCTGAGGTTTGTCTTAAAGTTTTTTTTTCACAGTGGTGGGTGGGAACAGTCCCTAGGTGCCGCATATTCAAAGCTGTGGCTTCTTGGCTTGTGGGATGGTTTGAATGTTGCTGGAGCCCTTGGTTTGGGCCTCCATCCTTCCAGCGTCTTGGAGGTATCACTGCATTGTCTTCTGACCTTGAATGTTGTTTCAGAGGAATCTGTGGCCTGGATGGTTTCTCCTCCCTTTGTAAGTGATTTCCTCCCTCCCCTCCCCTCCCCGCCTCCCTCCCGCCCTCCCTCCCCTCCCCGCATCCCTCCCGCCCTCCCTCCCCTCCCCGCATCCCTCCCTTCCTTCCTTCCTTCCTTTCTCTCTCTCTTTCTCTTTCACCTCACTTCATTCACTTTTCTTGTCTCTATCATTTGTGATACTTTTAAAATCAGATTTTTTGTTGTTGTTGAGTTGTAGGAATTCTTTACTTATTGTGGATGTTAATCCCTTAACAGACATGTGACTTGCACGTATTTTCTCCTATGTTGTGAGGGGCCTCTGCACTCTGTTGATAGTGTACTTTTATGTACAAAAGTTTTTAATTTTGATAAAATCCCATCTATTTTTTTTCTTGTCTTTGCTTTTGGTGTCGGTCATAGCTAAGAAATCATAGCCAAATCCAATGTCATGCACATTTTCCGTTATGTTTTCTTGTAAGAGTTTAATAATTGTAGCTTTTACTTTTAGGCCTTTGATACATTTCATGATAATTTTTGTGTGTGGTTTAAGATGAAGATCCAACTTCATTCATTTGCATGGGACTATCCAGTCTTTCCCGCACAATTTGTTGAAAAGATGATCCTTTTCCCATTGAATAGTCTTAGCATGCTTGTTGATGATCATGTGACCATATATACACCAGGGATTATTTCTGGGCTCTTTATTCTATTCTGTGGGTCTATATATCTGATTTCATGCCCTACCATACTGTTTTGATTACTGTAGCTTTGTAGCATGTTTTGAAATCAGGAAGAATGTGGCCTCCCAAGTTTTTCTTTTTCAAGATTATTTTGGCTATTGGGTTTTTTTTTCATTTTAGAATGCATTAGTTTTTTTCTGGGCCAGCTCCTTGTAAGAGTCCTCACACCTGCCTTCTCAGAGAGGCAGGGGATGGGGATATAGGGGATACAGTAGCTTTCCAGAGGCCCCATCCTTCTCTTGCAGCCCTGCCATGGAGGCAGACTGCACATGTGGCTCTCTTGGTGACTCCATGTGTGGTCCCTACTCTGCTGCTTGGGTCTGTCGACTGTTCAGGAGGCTCCTGACGCCAACCCTTCTCACCCGGTTCTGTTGCTGGTGCTGTGACAAAGAAAGGCGTTTAAGTTCTGGGTCAGTGGCCATGCTCAGGGAGCGTGTTTCTGCAGGTGCTGCACTGCACCCCTTCCACTGCGAGTGCTGCTTCACTCCTTCCCGCGTGGGTCTTGCCTGCCCTCTCTGTTCTTGGTCATAGCCCTCACTTGTGCTTTCAGGCCTATAGATTGTATTTATTTCCTGTTTTTTCTAAACGTGAAGCTTGGATTTTCAAACTTTTTGTTAATTTGGTAGCAGTGGTGGGGGCATTCTCCTTGTTGTTTTAAGTTGATTTCTAGAAGGAAATAGGAAAAATATGTATGTAGCTATACTTACACTCAAGGTCAGTTTTCTCACCTTGATAACCTCCTAGGGTTGTGAACATTGAAAAAGGAAATGTTCCAATGCCTCTTGTGGTGGCTGCACACAGTAGGCACTTAGCAAAGGCACATCCACACCCCTGCCCTCTGCCATGACAGTAGGGCCTCCCAGGGCTGAGCTTGAGGCTGGGGGAGGGAAGACCCCATGAGGCTTTGGTGGGTGTGGACTAGGCTCGTGGGAGCAGCTCATGGTCTGTGGCTCTCAGCACCGTGGACAGTGCCTGGCCAGCTGTGCTTGGGGCCTCCTGCAGAGGATGTGTGTCTGGCATTTGCATTCTGTCCTGGGTGGTGCCTTGTCTCTGGGCCTTGAAGTGGCAGCATTCTGTTCTCTGGCCACACGTCCTACCCAGCCTCTGTGCCCTGCCCTGGCCTGTCTTTCTCCAGGTCTCTCTCAGCTGCTGCTGACCAGCCTGACCCTGGGTTGTTCTCCACTCACACTGACCCCTGGTCCTCCTATCTCCCCTCCCTTGGGTCCTGTGGCCTATGACTCCACCCCTGTTTCTGAGGCTGCCTGTGGGAAAGCCACCTGCATGATGGGACTCTTCTTGGTCCCAGGTAGAGCTAGGGCCAGCCCTTCCCTGCCCTGTTGTGGGTCCCTGTGCCCTTCTCCAGAGAGGGTCCCCACCTTCTCTTCAGGCCCCTTCCCTGCTCCTCTGCCCTCCTTTCCTCCCAGAGCCTGCTCCGCTGGGGCTGTGCTTCCAGCACAGTGGTGAAGAGCCTGCACTTCAGGCCCTCACCGCCTGCTGCCTGCTGCCTCCACCCTGGACGAGGGCCGGGCCCACTCCATGGTTGATCTCCAACTCTGTGGTCTGTGAAAGGACAGAAAAGTGCCTTCCGCATGGACCTGGGAGCTCACTGAAGTGACGGCCACCGGCTCTAGGCAGGGCCTGCCGGGCCCCTCCTCTCCTGGAAAGCTGGCCACTGGTGAAGTGAACAGCCTCTGGAGTGAAATGTGCCTGAGTGGATGGGGTCCACGGTCCCCTCCTTATGGCTTGAAGGTGACAGTGGGTGACCCTCCTTCTCTTGGCCACCCCGTGGCTGGACCTTCTCTCTGCCAGGAGGTCCTAGCCTGAGGGCACAGCATGACTCCTGGGCTGCGTGCAGCTGCATGCAGGGGTGCTCCCTGCCCCCTGCCCACATGACTCAGGCACTGGCATCTTGCTATTTGCTGCTGCCATCCTGGGGAGAAGGGACTGGCGGGCAATGTAGGCAGCTGGGCAATGGGCAGAGGCCGGCCTCCTGGGGAACGGTAGAGGTTGGGGTGGAGGCAGCCCTGCAGGTGGGGGAGGGAGAAAGGATGTGTGTTGCTAGTGTTCTGACCACCCATTTGTGCCCTTAGCGATCGGTGCTTCTCCACTGCTGATTCTGGGCGTGGTCTACAAGGTGCCTGGGGGTGCCCGGCTGGCATTCTGCTTGACATGGAGTTGAAGTTGCTATAACAACACTGATTCATGTAACTGCAGCTCCCCAGCTGGGCCCTCCTCCTCCTCTGGCTCTCTGGCACACACACGAGCATACACGCTCACACATGCCACTCGGATGCACATGCGCAGAGACCCCACTCCATGCGGAGGCTGCACAGGGCTGATGCTGGCAGGGGCGCGTGGGCCTGGGCATGGCCAGGCCTCCCCCACCGAGCATCTGGCCTGTGTGTGGGGGGGGGTATCAGGTACCCATCAGAGGAGGAGGTGGTGGCCTGCTCACCGAGGGGAGGACTGGGCAGCGTCTGAGAGTGGGTGCGGGCATGAGCCGTGGCCGTGACTCAGTGTCTCCCACACGCAGGATGAGCTGCGGCACCCGCGGGTGCTGCCTGTTCCTGATGCCGAGGCGGGCAGGGCTTGTCTTTTGCTCTGTTAGGGGCTGGCCCAGGACGCCGAGCTGCGGGCAGGTGACAGTGCTTGTCCAGGTCATCGGGGGTTGGGGACTTGCCCGCAGCCTGGGGCCGACACTCCCACTGAAGGAAACTGGAAGACTCTGTGGTTTGTCCCGCGCTGCTTCTCCTGGTTTAGGTGTGTGGCTCCCCTGGGTGCTGCCCTTCTCCCGCCTCACACCAGACCCCTCAGCACTGCTGGGTGCCTGCCTCTGCTTCTGGGGTCTCCCAGCAAGGGTGCTGAGCTCCAGGACACACTCCTGCCTGTGCCACCATCCGTGAGCCCACCCTGACCTCCACCTTTGTGCTTGGTGGGGGAGCACTGATAGGTTTTAGCAAGGGGAGGCCCCACTGGGTGCTGGAAGGGAGAGGCCAGAGGCTCCCCTGGCACTGACAGGAGGGCGTTGGGCAGCTCACTTCCCTGGACACCTGCTGCCTGGCCCTGGGGTTTAACCCTTCATCCTGGGACCTTCACAGAGTAGGCAGGTGCTGGCCGTATGGAGGTGGCTGAGATGTAGCCTTGGGCTGCCCATGGCCTACAGGGGCCTGGGCTGGGTGGATGCTGTGGAGACAGGAGTTTCCCTGCTGCTCCAGGAGTCAGGGAACAAGGGCAGGCGGAATCCCAGAGGAGCAGCTTCTGGCACTGACTCTGAAGATGATTTGGAGCCCAGCAGTTGGGCCAGGGCAAGGCCCTCATAACCCTGATTGACTGCTAAGGCCTGGGAAGCTGTGTGCCTGCTTTGAGTCTACAGTGCTGGGACTGAGGCTGGAGCCAGGGACTTGCTATGGGTGACGCTGGGAGGCCAGCTGTCAAGGTATGTGTGCAGGTGCATGTGTGTGGGGGGTAAGGGCGAGGAGGGAAGGGCATTGGAAGATGTTGCAGCATTTGCCCCCCTTTATTATTTCTTAAAACGACTTTATCTCACCTTCCTAAGAGTAGTACTCGTTCCTTGTAGAAAACTCAGACCACGCCTGTCAGCAGATGATGTCAGTGGCATCTGCTGTGGGCCATCCTGGTGGCCACTCAGACTTTCCTGGAGCACTTTCTCCTTGCAGTCTTTTTTCTGTTATGGGCATTTTACCAAATTTCAGCCTCACCACACAGCTTGTTTCCACACTTGCTGTTTCCCCCTGAGGGAGGCAAGACTGTCCTCTGGGCAGGGGACAGAGGGAGGGGGTTCTGCAGGGAGCCCACAGTCTGGCTGGGGAGCCCCATGGGGGGGCTGCCGTGAGAAGTGGGGTGTCCTGGGCTAGGTGAGGGCAGGGTGGGGGGTGGGGTCAGGATGCTTCGTGACAAGGGCACATTGCCTCAGGGTCTGTCCCCTCTGCCCTCCATGCAGTTCAGCCCGAAGGAGGCTCCACGATGCCATGAACCTGTCCTGAGCCCACAGAGCCCCAGGTGTGCGTCCCAGCTTTGCCCTCCCTGCTCTGTGGCCTGCTGCTGCTGTGTCCGGTGGTGTCTGGAAGGAGGAAGGGGCTGTTGGCTGTGGGTGGGACCCCGGGCCCTGTATCCACCTGCAGAGGGCAAGGCCCGGCCTCCCATGGATGTGCTGCAGGCTCTCCTTGTTCTTCCGTCTGTGTCTCCGTTTCTGTCCTGTGGAGTTGTTGGGAGATGGGAATGAGTTCAGTGCTTAGGACAGTGCCTGGCGACATGGTACGCCTGGACAAAGCTTGGCCTCGATGTCCACCCACCTCCACACTCCTATTGTAGTGACTTGGAACTCCCAGTGCAGATTTGGCAGTGGGGAGTGTGCGGGCCCCGCGTATTCACCTGCCCTCTCCCTTGGCGTCAGTTCTCTCCTCTGCTGGCGACAGCAGCACAGGAAGGTGCTTCAGACCCTGGGGGGAGGGGGATTAGATGCTTCCCTTCCCTCGGGGACCACAGAGCCCTGCTCGGGATAAGCAGGGCTGAAGGCCGTAGATCTAGCCAGATTTGGGTGGGTGGCACTCGGGCATCCCCTGACCCTGCCAGGCCTACGTCAGCAGCCTGGAGCCCTGGAGGCTGAGGTAGCCCCTGGTCCCACCTGTAAAGCTGGAGCCCTGAGCTGGGGCCCTGTACCTGACCTGGGGGCTTGGGCGGAGCACTGGGGGCTGCGTCTGTCTGATGGGGTCTCTCTTCTCTCTGATGTGGTCTGACGCCTCCCCGTCAGGCAGAGAAGGGCTTTCAAGGGTGTGGAAGTGCCTGTGGCACATTGAACCCTGAAAACTTAAATAGGAAATGAAAGTGTAAGGACGAGTGGGCCTCCCCGCCCCATTCCCCATCTGCCCCCGGCGGGAGTGGTGTTGGCCGTGTTTATTTTAGAAGTTGTGAAACTACTCTCCCTTTTCCCAGACACGCACCTCTGGGCAAACGTAGCTCATCAGCCGCGTGCGGCTCATCCCCCTGCTGGCTGGCGTGAGTGCAGCACGAGTGCAGAGCCTCTGCTCACTGGGAGGGCGAGATTGGGGGCATTTGAGTCTGGGGGTTAGGAGGAGAGGTAACCCTGGGACGCTTACTCAGAGGTGTGGTGCCCACTCCGTGGTGGACAGTCTGTCCTTGCTGGCAGCAGCCTGCTGAGGCGTGCCTACTATACAGATGAGGAGACTGATGCTCTTAAGGCTACATCTGCTGCCAAGGCGCTGAGCTGGGGTGGGAGGACGTGCATGAGCTGCTCCGATCTGTGCTGGTCTGCTGCGGGCTTGGTCTCTTGCTCTGAGGGTCATCTGCAAAGGGATGCTGCTAGCCTAGTCCTCCCAAGGCTGGCATGAGAGCCGCATCCAGGGAGCTATCAGAGTGCCCTGTGAGCTTGGCGACCACAGAGCCTGGTGGTGGGAAGGGCGTCTGCCTGGGCCGGCCTGGGGTGGTGAAGGGTGGGCCATCCAGGGCCGCAGAGGAGCTCACACTCAGAGGTGGCAGTGGGACCAAGGGCAACACACTCGTACCCGCTGGAGCACCTGACACGCCCGTGCGCCTTGAAGGACCTCTGGGCAGTAGGTTACCGGCTCCCCGGGGCCCACTAGGACCAGCTACTGGGGTTGTCTCCTTGTTACCACTGGGCAACCCCTAATCTGTCTTCTGGCTCTGCGGGTTTGCGGGTTCTGAGCATTTCCTGTAAATGACCTCGGACAACACGTGTTGCTTTGGGACTGGCTTCTTACCCTGAGCGTTGGAGTCAAGGCTCATGCCTGCTGTCACATCTGGGAGAACTTTACTCTCAGCATTGTAATAGATCTCCTTCTAGTCTTTTTGCTGCACAAGTGCACAAATTTCGAGCGTGTGTAATTAACACACAGTAGGACACACAGCTCCCCAGTGTTCCGTGTGAGGAGTTTTGACAGCTGCCTTTGCTCATGCCACGAAGGTGATCTTCCAGCCCAAGAGAGTCCCTTGTGCCCTTCCCACACCTTTCTGAGTTCTGTCACCACATGTGAGTTTTGCCTGTTCTGGAATTTCCTGTAAATGGCATGGCACAACATGACTGTCTTTGGCCTGGCTGCTTTGGCTTTAGTGAACTGTGGGTGTGGCGTGCGTGCCTTCTCCCTTGGGATGCTGAGCGGTGTTCCCGTGTGTGAACAGACCAGAGTTTGTCCCTTGTCCTGGGCTGTTGGGGTGATCAGCACAAGGCTGCTCTGACCATGGTGTACGGGGTCTTGGGGCCGCACATTTCCAGCATGTAAGTGCTTGGGGGTGGCATGGCTGGATCGGGGACTGCTTCGTCTTTATCAGAAAGGACCGCATCGTTCACCGCGCGGATCCCCGTGTGGGATGGCTGTGTGACGCACACACATGCAGCCCTTCCATTTCGGCATCTCTGAGCACTTACCACATCACTGAAGACACATGTTTAGAACCTGCTTAGAGTTGCTGCATGTTATAGAAATGCGTAGCGTGGTTTGTTTAGTTATTTATTTATTGCTGAGTCTTTAGGACGTTTCTAGCTCCTTGATTTTTGTTTACAGGGCTTCCAGCTTCTGGTAGTTTCTGTCTGGATTCCTTGGAGCAGAGCTCTGGGGGTGCAGTAAAGGGGGGTCCCTCTGCATCATCATTTTGCAGGGGGCTGTGCTGCTTCACACCCCCACAAGCTGTGTCTGGGCTGGAGCCCCTGCCGTGCCCCCAGTTATGCACCAGCACTAACCCGATGGCAGGTGCTGGCGTCCTCTGGCTGGGATCAGCCTTCCTGTGATTCTCAGGTTCTTTCTCATGCTGCTAGGGCGCTCGCCTGCCTTCCTGCACACTGCCCTGGCTCAGTTCATGTTATGTCTGAATGTTTTAAAAATGAATGTGTAGGAGGGCCTTATTTATTAAAGGTAGCAGCCTTTGTCATGTTTGTTGCAAATATGTTTTCACTTTATCTTTTGCCTTTTAATTTTGCCTATGTTGCATTTTAACTTATAGAAGCTTTTTTTTTTTAGTATGCTGCCAAGTCTGTGTTCATGTGTGTGTGTGTGTGTGGATAACGTTGCTTTTGTATTTGGTAGATGTTTTCTTTGGGGTTGTCTTAATGTTTTACTTTTGATTTATTTCTAAGTGATGGAGCCCTTAGTCTGTCTGGGATAGATCTTGGGTGACTTATGAGATGAAGAGCTGGAGTATGTTTTGTCCCAGGTCACCCACTGGTTTGTGGAACACTGGATGAGGAGTGTCTGTGGAGGACGTGAGGGGACGTGCTCTTGGAGGGATGCACTCTGAGGATGCTGCCACGTCCCCCATTGACGGGGAGGTGGCAGGGTGGGCACAGCAGACAGACTAGGACAGGAGGGCAGGCCTGAGGTGTGGGGCTCTGCCAGTAGCTGTCCTCTGCTTCCCATGTGACCTCAGGAGTGTTTCCGTCTCTCCCTGAGCCCAGGGTCCTGTGTGGCTCTCCCTGCTCTGCCCAGGTTCTGCCTGAAGCTGTTGGCCCGAGGGAAGGGCGAGGAAGGGCTGGCCTGTCTGCAGGGTGTCCACTGGTGGCTCGGCACACGCTTCCCTTGCACACGGGTCTGCCACTCGGGGTTACAGCCCCCATGCTCGGGCCCTGGGAGTCCTGTGTCTGGGTGGGCCCTCCAGTTAGCCTTGTCTCTCTGCCTGACACCTTCTCCAGGCCATGGAGCCTGTCAGTCCATTCGGGCTGGTGTAACAAATACCATGAACTGGCTGGTGACAGACACTCATTTCTCATGACTCTGAAGGCTGCAAGTCTGAGATCAGAGTGCCAGCAGGGGTGGTTCTGGGGGCCCTCTTCTGGGTTGCAGGCTGCTGACTTCTCGCTGTGCCCACACATGGTGGAGAGTCGGTTGGAGCGCTCTCAGGTCCATTTGACAAGGGCACTCATCCCACTAATGAGGGCTCTGCCTCATGAGCTGTTCACCACCCAAATGCCTCACCTGCTAATGCCATCACCTTAGAGGCAGGATTTCAAAGTGGGAACTTGCAGAGGACGTGAACATTCAGACCACAGCAGGGTTCACTGGGCTCCAGGGTCGCCCTTGCGGTTCTCAGGTTCCCCTCAGGGGAAAACGGCACCAAGACACATGTGGAGTCTCCCTAAGTGAGACACACCCTTGTCCCCTTCTCACCCCCTCAGTAGCCCTGCAGGGTGCAAATTGCTCCCGCACTTTGGATTATATGGATATACTCAGAGAGATGGAGCGACTCTGGGGTTGCACGCAGGTCAGGGAGGAGTGGACTGTGCAGTCCGCAGTCTCTGCCAACTCTGCTGGGACCATGTTTTCCAGGTGTTTGTAGCGGCTGGTCCAATCTGTGAAGTCTCCAGCACAGGGACCTGTTGTACCCATGGACCTGGAGGGGCAGCCAGAGCTAGGAGGCCCTGCCCCCTGCTTTTGCCCACCTTCTTCCTCTCTCCTTGCAACCTGCAGGCGTCCACACATCTCTATCAGTTGGAACCCCAGCCTGGGCCTGCACTGGAAGCGAGAACCTCATGGGAGCCGGCCAGGCCTGGGAGCAAGCAGGCTCTTACTGCTAGGAAGCTGCATCTTCTAGGCCTCAGTTGCCATGACTGGGGGTCTCTGTGCAGCAAGGTGGGCCCAGCAGCTGAGTGCTGGTGGCATCACAGGTAGGATTTTCGTTCTCATTGAACCACTTGCTTTGCTAATTGAAGGGTCAGACCTTTAAGAGAGCATGCAGTGTGCACTGTGGTGAGCTGGATGGCGGACTTCACCAAAGGCTACCCAGTGGGCTGAGCATTCAGGCAGCTGCTGCCAGGCCTGCCTGGCGGGTCCCCTTGGAGCCGAGGAAGCTGGCACCTAGCCCCAGGGCCTGTCCTGCCAGGGCCTGCCCCATCCTCTGCCAGCCCAGCTTCCTTTCCCTGCAGAGACTTAGGGACACACCCGCACTGCTGTGACCACCGTGTGTGGCGCTCCTCACCTGCCACCTGCCCTCCCCCAGGGCACCGCTCCACTGCTGCTTTCTGTCCAGCACAGGCCAGGCCCTGGGTGTGCACCCCTGTTCTCAAGGGGCCACATGCAGATGTCCGCCATGGGTGCCGGGAGCAGCTGGGAGACTGCCCCATTGTCATGGGCACCCAGAAGCAGATGTATGGCTTGTCCCTTGCTGTACCCCAGTGTTCAGGACAGGACCGGCACGTGGCAGCGCACTGTGACCAGTGGGGCCACCGCCGTGGAAGGTCCACTTCTGTTTGGGTACTGTGGTCGAGTACTGTGGTTGAGGTGTGGTGACCCTAAATTTGGGTATTGTCTTTCCAGCAAGCCTGTCTCCTCCCTGGAGAAAGGGGACAGGAACTAATGGTGCTTGGGCACCTGCCTGGCGCCGGGTCCCTGGCAGGTTCTGTCAAATGTGGATTGGTTTAGTAGCAGCAGTCGGATGTGTGTGGGGTCTTCCCAGGGCAGCTCCGAGGCTGGCGCCTGTTCCCCAGGCTGAGCTGAGTCTCTCCTTCTTCTGCTCCAGCCCCTCCCTGCCCCCGCTAGTTTCCAGAGCCTTCTCAGAGCCTCTTTCCCCTTTTCAGATGGTCTTTGTTTGAGAAAACTCTCCAGGAGCCATAATTCATGCATTTCCACTCCTTTTTTTTTTTTTTTTTTTGCGACGGAGTCTCGCTCTGTTGCCCAGGCTAGAATGCAGTGGTGCGATCTCCGCTCGCTGCAAGCTCCGCCTCCCGGATTCACGCCATTCCTCTGCCTCAGCCTCCCAAGTAGCTGGGACTACAGGCGCCCGCCACCACACCCGGCTAATTTTTTGTATTTTTTAGTGGAGATGGGGTTTCACTGTGTTAGCCAGGATGGTCTTGATCTCCTGACCTTGTGATCCGCCCGCCTCAGCCTCCCAAAGTGCTGGGATTACAGGCGTGAGCCACCACGCCCGGCCGCATTTTCCACTTCTAAAGTGATTTGCCTGGAAGCCAAGTCCCCAGTGAGTGAACTTTAGTCTTTTTTTTTTTTTCTTTTGTTTTTTTGGGACTCGGTCTCCCTCTGTCCCATGCTGGGGTGCAGTGGCGCGATCTCAGCTCACTGCAACCTCCGCCTCCCCGGGTTCTAGCGATTCTCCTGCCTCAGTCTCCCCAGTAGCTGGGATTACAGGTGTGCGCCACCACGCCTGGCTAACTTTTGTATTTTTAGTAGAGACGGGGTTTCACCATGTTGCCCAGGCTGGTCTCAAGCTCCTGACCTCAAGTGATCTGGCTGCTTCAGGCTCCCAAAGTGCTGAGATTACAGGCATGAGCCGCACGTCGCCTGGCCTGAACTTTAGTCTTTTAATTTTTTTCCTCACTGATGCCTCCTGGAGACTTCCCCTTTGCTCCACACACACAGTGTATTACCTGGAGCCTGCGGTGTTTCTTCTTGTCCATGTTTTAATCCCCTGGGGGTGCCGCTGGCTGTGCTCTGAGCCCTTCCTCCCCACCGTCCCTCTCCCTGCTTCCCTCCTAGCCTGCCTAGCTGTCTCTCCCGTGTGTGCCTGCTTGCCTCTGCCTGGAGTGGGTAAGGCCGTCTTCTTGGATCCTGTAGGTCTGGGTCTCGCCCCGATGGGCAGCAGGCAGGTCTCTGGTGGTTTTCTGTGCTCGGCCCCTCCTTGCCTGACTCACTTTGTCTCTCCTGTGGCAGATCCCTGTGTCAGAGGTAGAAGGAGGGGTGGGGGTGGGGGCGTCACAGAGAGCAGGGGCCAGCGTCTGTCAGCTGTGGGATGGTGATGTGGTCTCAGGGTCCCGTGGAGCTTGTAGGCCTGCTGGGTTTTATTCCTGGAGGATGGCAGTGAACTCCTCTTGATGTTGTCTTTGCTGCCTGTGTCCTGGTTTCTTGGGCCAGGTGGGGTATTGGTGGGAGTCTGGATCGGCCCTGCCATCCAGCTGCCGGCCTCCCCGCTGGGAGTTTTCCCAGCCTCCTCTCTCACAGCCGCCAGTCAATGTGGGGCCCAGCTGGACCTTTGAGACCACTCAACTGCCCTTTGAAGGTGGCAGCACTGCTGGGCCTGAACCCACTCCCATGGCCATAGCCCAGGTGGCACCCTGCAGCACCTTCAGAGACCAGATGGTTTTCTTCCTGAGGGAGTTGCGCCCGGCTCCAGGCGGGGCTCACGTACCTGCCGCCTGGTCCTGCGAGGCCTCTCTTCCTCTTTTTCTTCTCGTGACACCCAGAGACAGAGGCTGAGGGAGACACAGACACAGTCCGAGAGAGAGGCACCCACTCAGGGGCCTCAGCAGACAGGTGACGGGGGAGGCCTAGGACAGGCTGAAGGGTAGGATGGAGGGGCAGAGGGAGGGAGCGGAGCAAGAAAAATCATCCAGAAGTCAGGGGCAGGGCCTTGGCCAAGAGGCCACAGAGGAGGCCCAGAGGGGAGTCTGCTGGGAGAGGCACAGTAGGGAAGGAAACGGCACTGGTGGGGTGACCTTCTCAGGAGGGGGCCTGTGGGGATGTTCTGGGTCCTTCTACGTATGTGAGCTCAGCTCATCGTCCAGCATTGCTGTTAAGGCCATTTCACGGAAGAGGGGCACAGAGGCTAGGGAACGTGCCAGGGGCTACCCAGGCAGGAGCCCCTTTGCCCCCTGCTGCTCACGTGAGGGGTGAGGGAAGCCAGCACACTCTTTCCACCCCGCAGCCTCCGTCTGTCCCTGGGGCCCAGTTTCTCTTCCCATCCATCCAAAGCCAGTGGGCCCACCCTTAAAGAGGGGGTCCATCCTGTGTCTGCTGTAAGGCTGAATTCATGGTTATCCTCCGTGTTCCAGCCCGTCCAGCTCTTGCCTTCCCTTCTCCCTCCCACTCATCCTTCGTTGGTTTTCTCTCATTCTTTCAGCAAACGGTTGTGGGGCTCTTCCTGCTCTGCTACCAGATGCCAGGTCCCAGGAGCCGAGGCTGCAGCGAACATGCCCAGGGCCCATCCTGCGTCTGTCGGGCTGCGGACCTGCGGAGTCAGGCTCCCGTGGCAGGTCTTTCAGTCGAGCCTCTCCCCTGAGATCAGATCCTGTGTTCAGTTGCCCATACTGTGTTTCTAGTGAGTGGCTTCTCAAGGTTAGTGTCTGCCAAGCAGAATTCAGAATCCACCACCTCCTCTCACGGCCTTCGTCTCCTTGGTTAATGGCAACCCTGTTCTTCCATTTGCTTGAACCAGGGTCATCATGCATTTCCTGGAAAGGGCCAGACTGTAAATATGTTGGTGTTCTCTGGCTTCAGAGTGTCCGTTGCAGCTATCCAGCTCTGCCCCCATGGTACAAAAGCAGCCCATAGACAACTCATGGATGAATGGGCGTGGCTGTGTGCCAGCAAAGCTTTATTGCAGATGAGGCAGAGCGCCTGTGGGTTGTTGTTTGCCAACCCTCAGCTTAGGCTAAAAATGTTGTGTTCGTACTCATTTTTTTAGAGTTGGCGTTTAGCTCATGTGTGGTAAGAGACACCTATCTTAAGTATGCAGCCTGACAAATTGTTGCAGGTGTGTCCATCCCTGGAACCACAACCTCGATCCAGAAACAGAGTGTTTCCAACACCTGCAAGTCACCTTTGTGCTCCTTTCCAGCCCAGTACCTCCTCGCAAGGGTGGCTGTGATCCTAGTTGCTGTCATGGTTAATGAGTGTTGTCTGGTTGTTATTGTGATGTCAGCCTTATTGAAGTATAATTTATATACAATAAAATTTACTCTTTCAAGTGTGCAGTGAATTTTGATGAATGTATACAGTCATGCAGCACCACCACCGTTAAGATACCGGACATTTTCATCACTCAGGATGTCTTCCTCTGCCCCCTGCAGTCCATCCCTATGCCCACTCCTAGTCCCTGGCAGCCACTCACCTGACTTTGCTTCCTGCAGGGTTTTTTTTTTCTCCCATTCATGGAAGAGTTTATGTATTTGGTATTACTTCTTTAGAAGTTTGGTAGAATTTGCTTTGAAGCCTCTAGGCCTGGAGTTTTTGTTAATGGAAGGTTTTTAACTCCCAGTTCAATGGGTATTTAATAGATACAAGGCTGTTCAGGCTTGTGTCCTTCAAGGAATTTGTTGATTTCATCTAGGTTGTTGAATTTATGGACATAAAGTTGTTAGTAATATTCCCTCATTATTCTTTGAATGTCTGTAGGATCTGTAATGATGTCCTCCTGTGCCTGTGAGAAACAGCTTTGCTAACTGAAGTGCAGTGTTTTTATACAGTTCCTTTTGCTTTAGTCTGACATTTCTAGTCAGAATGCTGTTTTCCAAAGGTACTTAGGTCAGCAGCTTTTTTTCTCTACTTCATTTTTGAAGACATTTTCTTTGGGTATAGAATTATGGCTTGCAGGTTTGTTGTTGTTGCTGTTGTTGTTTTTTCCTCTCAGCGCTTTAAAGATGTTACTCCATTGTCTTCTGGCTTGCATGGTTTCTGAGGGAAAGTCAGCTGTAATTCTTCATTTCTTTGTGTGCGGTTTGTATTCTTTCTTTGTCAACTTCAAGATTTTTTAACCTTTGGTTTTCATCCGGTTGAGTATGATATCTCTACGTGTTTTTTACCTTTTTTATTTAGTATTTATTTTGCATAGCGTTCTCTGAGCTTTTTGTGGTAGTTGTTGTTTTCGAGACAGGATCTCACTCTTTCCCCCAGGCTGGAGTGCGGTGGTGCTTGGTTCACTGTAATCTTAAACTCCTAGGTGCGAGTGATCCTCCCACCTCAGCCTGCTGAGTAGCTGGGCACATATCATTGTGCCCAACAAATGTTTAAATTTATTTTTTATTTTTTGTAGAGATGGAGTCTCACTTTGTTGGCCAGGCTGGTCTTGAACTTCTGGCCTCAAGTGATCTTCCTGCCTTGGCCTTCCAAAGTGCTGTGATTACAGGCATGAGCCACCATGCCTGGCCTCTCTGGACTTTTTGGGTCTGTGGGATGATAATGTCTCAGCTTGTTGAGGCTGCTATAGCAGAATACCTTAGACAACAGAAATGTGTTTCTCCCAGTTCTCAAGGCTGCAAGTCCAGGATCAAGGTGCCAGCAGATTTGGTTCCTGTGATGGCCTATGTCCCAGTTCCTAGATGGGGCCTTCTGTGTCCTCATGTGGTGGAAGGGTGAAGGGTCTTTCTGGGGTCTTATTTATAAGAGCACTGATCCACTTAATGAGCGCTCCACCTCTATGATCTCATCACCTCCTACAGGCTCCTCCTCCTAACACCTTCAGGTTGGGAGTTAGATTCCAACCTTGGAAGGCACCTTCAGTCTAGAGCGAATGCCCTTCATTCTTTCTGGAAAGTTCTCTGCCACTGCTCTCTCTCTCTTCACCTTCTGGGATTCCAGTGAAACATTTGCTGGGACGTTTGATAATGTCTGGTAGGTGCTTGTCTTTGGTTTTCCTGTTTCACTTTTTTCTCTCTGTTTTGGTTTGGGTCATTTCAGGTTGACTGACTTTTCCCTTCTGGCTGTGTTGAGTCTATGGCAGTGCTGCAGAAGCCTTCTGCATTTCCGTCATGTTTCTAATTGTTGGCATTTCCCTGTGACCCTCTGTGAGTTTCCGTTTCTCTGCTGAACTTCCCCACTGCTCATGCATTTTGTCCATCAAAATTTTCTACTGGGGCCTTTCACATAGAAGCCGTAGTTATTTAAAGTTCCCTGATGGTTCTGAGGTCTCCTCAGTCCAGCTCTGCTAATTGTGTTGTTACTTGACAGTGGTTTGCTCTTTCTAATGTTTTTGTGCGTCTCGTACTTTTTGATTGATTTGACTTCAGATATAGGACTTCAGACTGAGATAAATAATATTTATGCTCAGAAATGGGCATTCCCCTTATACTAGGCCATTTATGTGGGGTTGAGTCCAGCTGGTCAGGGTTTAGCCTGGATTTGGGTTTTGTTGCAGCTGTTTTTACCCTCAGTATATGACCTGGTTACAGATTCCCCTGGAGTTACTTGGTGTTTGGGGTGGGTGGGTGTTCCTGCCCTACTCTCCACAGCGTTGGGCTTCCTCCTGTGCTCACGCTGCAGATACAGAGGTGGTCTCTCCCCACATTGTTTCCCCTCCTGCAGCCGTAGGTTCATTTGCTGGCTGTTGGGAGCGTGGCAGCCGGGTGAGGGTTGTCTCATTGTAGCCTCAGTCTCAGGCAGGCCTGGTCTCAGGAGCTGGGGTTTCACGGAGACCCTTCCCTCTCCCCGCGGCAGTTAAACTCTGCTTGAATCCTTTGCTGGTCTCTAGAGGAGAGTGTTTTCTGCCTCTCCTGCACTCCTGTGGTGGGCCCAGGAAGGCGCCCTGCCCCTTTTCCAGAGACATGAAGTGCTTTTTGA
Organism: Trachypithecus francoisi; assembly: GCF_009764315.1. Taxonomy (NCBI): domain Eukaryota; kingdom Metazoa; phylum Chordata; class Mammalia; order Primates; family Cercopithecidae; genus Trachypithecus; species Trachypithecus francoisi. Next base: position 97,556,390 of record NW_022681472.1, on the reverse strand, counting down.
CCCTTCCTTAGCCACTGTGGGTGTTCACGGATGCCGTGGGGCCTCAGGGCTCAGCCATTGCTGCCCTTAACCCATAGGCTTGGGCTTTTTTTCTTCAGGGGAGAGGGGCTTCCTGTTTTTCAGCTACAGGGCCGCCAGTCTGCTGGCACCTGTACCCCAGGGGTCCTGCCTTGTCCTGTCTAGGCTTTCTCTTGAGCCCATGGAGAAGAGCTTGTGAGTGGGTGTGGCCGCCCAGGTGGCATCCTTCTTTTTGCCTACCTGGGTGGCCCCTGGGGTCTCCCGTCCTTTCTCTGCTGCAGAGGCCAGTGCTCCCACCTTCTCTCCTGGGACTCTCTTTCGGTTTCAGGCTACTCCATGGCCCTGATGCTTCAGCTGTCTGTTGAGTCCAGGCCTTTTCGTAGTGTTAGGTTCGGGCAGCACTCTTTCCAGCTTCCTAGTCATAGGCAGAAGGGAAACTCTCCGAACCAGTATAAATTGCATTTCTCTAGTTATGAGTCAGCTTGAACAATCTTTTCATATGTTTAAGCACCAGTTTTATATCCTCTGTGTGTAAATTTCCTGTTTGTGTCTTTTGCCCGTTTTTTTTGTTTGTTTGTTTGTTTTTGGTTTCCTTGAAGTTTTTATGAGCTCTTTATATGTTAAGGATAATATTCGTCCTTTGTCTCTGGCATATGTTGCAAATATTTTCTCGCTGCTTGTCTTCTGTTGTCTTTCTGCATTGCTTAGGGGTGTTTTTTGTTTGTTTTTTTGTTTGGTTTTTTTACACCATGCAGAAGTTTTCTTGTTTGCTTGCTTTTATAAAAGCTGTGGCATGCGTCAGTCTTTCCTTTTGTAGTATTTTGATTTTGAGTCCTACTTGGGAAACTTTTCCCTACATAGAGGTTAAAGGGGAATTCATTCTTCTGCCCATACTTTCATTGTTTTCTCTTTTCTGCATTGATAGCCATGAACCATTTGGAGTATATTCTTTTTATTATGTGAGGTATGAACCAATTTTTTTTTTTCCAAATGTCTAAGCAGATGTCTCAGCACCATTTATGAAAAAGTCCTTCTTTGATTGGTGATGCCGCATTTATCATATACTAAATTTCCATATGTACGTGGGTCTATTTTTAGACTTTCTTCCTTATTCCATTGGTCTATTTATATTTTCATGCACAGTTTTAATTATAGAGGCTTTCTAGCATTTTAATAATAGCGGTGTAATTCACATATCCTAAAGTTCACCCTTTTGAAGTGTATAATTCAGTGAATTTTAGTCTATTTACAGTGTTGTACATTCATTACTATCAAATGCCGGAATATCTCCATCACCCTGAAAAGAAAGCCCACATATATGAGCAGTCACTCCCTAGTCCCCCTCCCCAACCCTGGCATCGTCTGTCTGCTTTCGGTTTCTGTGGATTTGCATCTTGCGGCCTCTTGTGACAGTGGAATCACACGTGTGTGGTCTTTGGTGTCTGGCTCCTTCTGCCTTGCACGGTGCTTTCAGGATCTGTTCCTGTTGTAACGCATGTCAGGACTTCACGCTCTAGGACTCTGAAAGTCCGCAAGTGCGAGCCCTTTTTGTTTAGTGTTTTCCCAGTTATTCTTGTGTCTTTGTTTTCCTAGATGAACGGCCTGTGATGAACTGCCTGTCAACCCGTCCAGCTCCATAAAAACGCATGTTGGTATTTTTATTGCGATAGGAAAACTGACGTCTTTGTGATACAGTCATCCTATTGAAGAACAAGGGATCGCTATCTATTTGATCAGTTCTAGTTTTCTGAACTTTAAAATACTTTAAAGTCCCCTTGAAGAGATTTTTCCCATTTCATGTTAAATTTATTCCTAGGTATACTGTGTTCTTTGTTACTGTTGTAAATGGGTTTTTTCCTACCATGACTGTCTCAGACTGGTTTCTGTGTATGCGAAGGCTGTGGATTTCTGTATGTTAATTTTATATCCTGATATTTTACCAAAATCTTTTATTGTTCAGATGTTAACATTGTTTTGCTAGGGTTTTCCAAGTATGCTGTCGTGTCATTTACAAGCAGAGATAATCGTGTTTCATTTCTTTTTTTGTTTTTAATGTCGTGTTGATCTCTTGTTTTACTTGCATTGGCTGACACCACCAGAACAGTGTGGAACAGGACTAGAGATAGCCGGCACCTTTGTTTCCTTCTTGATATTCGGGAATTGTTCCTAGTGTTTTTTATTAAGTAAGGTGCTCGTTTAGGATGAAAGCTTCTTTGTTTTAATCATTATAAGACAGCTTCTTGTGTTTCCATCAGGAATGAGCATTGAACTCTGTTAATGCTGTTTTTAACATCTGTAGAGAAACTCACCAGCTTTTCCCCATAGGTTCCTTAGGTTAATATGGTGTAGTGCACCGATGAGTGTCCTCTTGTTGAGCTAGCCTTGCATTCCTGGGAAAAACAAGCAGAGGGGGTTTTGGGTTTATTTATTAGTGTTTTATTTAGTATTTTTGCATCAGTATTTATAAGATGTTCGTTTGTAATTTTTTCTTTTTCTTGTTTTTAGGTTAGGTTTATTAGGTTTTGGTGACATGGTCATACATGCTTCGTAAAAGCAATCAGATTGGGAGGCTGAGGCCGGTAGATCACGAGGTCAGGAGATCGAGGCCATCCTGGCTAACACGGTGAAACTCCGTCTCTACTAAAAATAGAAAAAATTAGCCGGACGTGGTGGTGGGCGCCTGTAGTCCCAGATACTCAGGAGGTTGAGGCAGGAGAATGGTGTGAACCTGGGAGGCGGAGCTTGCGGTGAGCCGAGATCGCGCCGCTGCACTCCAGCCTGGGTGACAGAGAGAGACTCCATCTTAAAAAAAAAAAAAAGCAATCAGAAAGTTTCCCTTCATTTTCAGTGCCCTGGGACAATTTATGGCACATGGGAAACGTTCGGCCAAATTCCTCTGCAAAACCGTCAGCTGCTGCAGCTGCCTAGTCTTGATTGTTCCTGTCCATGAACGTGGTAGGTCCCTTCACTCATTTCCATGTTCTTCACTTGCTTTTAGTAATGTTTTGCACTTTTCAGTGCTTGCACCTTTTACAGTTTATTCCTATGATTAAAAAATAATTTCCAGTGAGTTTTAATTTTAGGTTTAATTTAGAACTTTTGGACGTAATTTTAGAGAAAAGTTGCCAGATTAACAGGAAAACTTGTGTATATTTTGCCCAAATTTCCCAAATGTTAACACGTCCCTCATTTGGTTTATTCTTTCTTCCCCTCTCTCTGTCTTTCTCTCTGTCTCTTCTCTCTCTCTCTGTGTGTATATATATGTGTGGTTTCTCAGAACTACTTGATAGTGAGTTGCAGACGTGATGCTCCTTGATCCCCAAATAGACAGTGTGTATAGCTACAGCACAGTGATCCAGATCAGGACATTGACATGGACACAATAGGCTTCTCCATTCTAAAGGTCGTGTTCGTATTCACAGGACAGACCTTTTGAATTGTGTTCTTTTTAGCAAAACGTCCTTTCTAGTACCATGAAATCCCAGATCCTGTGTTGGTTTTAGTGATTGTCTCTTTAGCCTCCTTTTATTTCAAACAACACCTCAGTCTGCCTGTCTTTGAGGACATTGACATTTTGAAGATGGCTGGTGAGTTCTTCTCAGTCTGAGTGTCTCTGCCATTTCTCACAGTCACACATTTTGGGCAGGAAGATCATGGAAGTGATGTTCTTCTGTGTATTGTGTAAGAGGGATACGTGGTGCTGGCTTGTCCCGTGGCTGATGATGCTGACTTAGATCATTTGATTAAGGTGATGCCTACCAGCCTTCTCTTATGTAAAATTATTTTCTTACATTTTTAATTTATAAGTATCTTAGGGAAGATCCTTTGCGATTATGTCAATATGCTGTTATTCATCAAACCTTCACATTCTAGCTGTAACATCTGTTGGACATTCTTACCAGAGTGAATGATTATCCTGATGGTTGCTGGTTCCATCATTCCTTCCACAGTTATTAGCTGGCTTTCTACTCTAAAGAAAAGCTCTTCTTGTTTTTTTCCTACTTACTCATCTGTAGCCGTGTGGACTGATGGATTTTTATTTTATTCAATGAGTTATACAGTTCTTATTATTTCTTTTAATGCTCAGATTGTCCACATTTGGCCAGGGAGAGCCTTTTCAAGCTGGTTCTTGTGTCCTTTTGAGATGCCCCTACCTTTATTTGAGTTTTTGCTTACTCTTTTGCATAACAGCATGCTCCATGCTCCAGACTTATACTTTCCTGGCTGTAGCCCTGGAGTCAGCCATTTCTCTAAGACATCTTAATATCTCTTGCTTGCTTTCAGTGAAGAGTGGTATTTAGGAAGCAAGAGCTCTGTGCTGGGTGTGTCCATTGCTATGGGGGTGTGTAGTGTCTCAGCCCTCTCAGTGGACAAAGCTAGGGAGTAGATGTCTGTCATGTACACACTCAGCTATGTAAATGAGTGTGCCTGTGTGATTATATATACCCACACACATCTATATCTGTATTTCTCTGTGCATCTTAAAAACTATGAATTCACGCTGACTCCTCCAAGTTCTAATCGAGTACCACTGCTTGGCGAGTGAGCGCGGGAGTGCTCAGTGTGGGGGGTGGGATGATGAGGACACGCTCCTCTTCCTCCGTAGCTCGTGGTCCAGTGGGGAGACTGCCATGAGGGCAGACATCAGGCCTTAGTGCTGGTACAGGGAGAGCACCGAGGAACCCTGAGTGTAGAAGGCGGGCAGGTAGAAGGCACTGCAGCCATGGGGCGCCAGGCACCTTATTCTAGATCCGCTTTGTCCCTGTGACCTTGATAAGTGATTTTCGCTCCCCAGGTTTTGTTTTCTCATGTTAAAAACTGAGGTTTCACTTAGAGGATTCCTGGCACAGGTGGCTCTTCTTCCTCACCTGGAGCCAGCTGTCTGTCATCACTCATCGTCCCCTTTGATCCCCAGACAGGTCCTACACATCTCCACATGAGACTGTGGCCTCACGAGCAGGTGTGACCAGACGCAGGGCACCATCTGTTGGGCATCCCAGTCTCATGCGAGGGCGTGCGTGGTCTTCACCCTGATATCTCTGGGTCGGTTGGCTTCCAAAGCACCCTGAGGGCACATTCATGGGTGGGTGCCATTTTGGTGGATTCTGTGCACAGTGGGCAGTCGAGTGGAGGGTGGTCCAGGGGACATCAGTCACAGCTTGAAGGCTCCTGTGGGGACCAGTTCGTGGTGTCTGGCCCTTAGGGTAAGTGGCAGGCTGGGCGGCTCAGGATTCTCTGGGAACGCCTTCTTCAGGTTGTGTTTTCGTTTTCCTACAGGGACCAGTGGACCAAGAGGCCACCTTGAAGGAGCTCTGTGGGGGCTGGTGAGAAGCTTAGGGTGGCCTAGGGAAAGGGTGCAGTGGAGCCAGGCTCATGGGGCTGGGGAGGGGCACGAGGCCCCTATGCACCCTGAATCGGAGCTTTAACCCACATCTCTTCTCCCTCTCCTCCCTGGTTCCCGCCGAAAAGGCCACGTCTCCCCAGGCCACCTCCACCGGTGATGGAGCCGTATGACATTTTCTTACAGAGGGCAGGGCCAGCAGCCTCCACACTGAGCTGGAGGAACCAGGAAACAGGGTCCAGAGGCTCCCCGCTTCCTCACCAGGCCCTGCTGTTTCCTCTGGGCCACGTGGTCTTGGGATGGCTCTCCCTGTAGGGCCATCCCTGGCAGATACCAGTGCACAGGGAGCCACAGCTCTCACACAGCCACGTGGGGAGATGACAGAAGGTCCTCTTCCTTGCTGGTGGCTTGGAGACTGGTCTGTTTGAGCGTAGCATGGTGGCTGTGGGCTTCTGGGGGACCAGGACCCCTTCTAGGTGTCTATGCGTTAGGGTGGGGCCAGGGACCCGAGTGTCCAGAGACTTGGAAGTTGGGCTTTGAGTTCCTGCCTGGGACCTGAGAGTGTCTCACATGTTTCATCTCACTGGTCTTCATGCCCACCCTCAGAGATCTCCCTTCTTAGTCTCATTTTACAGATGAGGAAACAGATTCAAGGGCCAGGACTTGCTGGGGCACAGCAGGTTGGAGAGGACTAGCTAGAGGCTGAGCTGGGACTTAGCTAGGTCTTCTGCTCCTGGACTGGGACTGTGCCGTGGTGTGAGTGTCCCCTCCAGAGTTCACTGAAATCCGGTCACCATTGTGATGGTATGAAGAGTGGGACCCCTGAGAGGTGACTGGGTCGTGGTCACTGCTGTATCTGGGGGTGGGCTCCTGATGAGAGGAAGCGCCGGCCCCCGCTTGCTCTTGGCCTCACGTGCTTGTGTGCTTTTCCACCGGAGGCCCCTCCGTCTTGGACTTCCCAGCCCCCAAAACCACGAGCTGAGGCCATCTCTTTTCTTTACAGACTCCCCTGTGTGTGACATTCTGTTACAGCAGCAGAAAGTGGGCTCAGACGGTGTTCTCTGCCTTACACTGAATGCTTTTAGGGATTGTACAGAGAAGTCGAAAGAGGCCGAAAATATCCAGGGCAGGGAGGTGACCTACTGCTGTCAACATGGGTCTGTTGAGGCCAAGTAAGGGAGTCCGCTCATTCATGGTGGGAGGACAGCTCCAGCAGCAACCCCTGAGGCCACAGCTCCGCTGGGGTCCTGGGTCTGTCTCTTCCCGCCTGGGAGTGGGATGCCAGATAAGGAGCACTCTTTTCTTGGGACCGCCCCTTCCTGTGCCGCTGTCTGATTGCTGCCTGTGGAGAGGCTGTGTTACAGGTGTGGTGAAAGCTGCGTGCCAGGCAGAGGAGCTGCAGCATGGCCACCTGTGGAGGTTCCCGGTGGGCAGCTGCCCTGCACAGCAAGCCCTCCTGCTGCAGGCGATCAGGGCGCCTCATCCATCATTCAGTTTCTCCTCTTGAACTTTGCAGTTTCATTTTGCCCGGGAAAATGGTTTCCCCCAAAGGGCAGGCTTTGGGGAGCAGAGGTTTGCGCTGTGGTCTCTCCCTGTGGTGGGGCGCGGCCGAGGGCTCCCGGTGGTCTGCAGCGGACACTGGCTGTTGTGGTCTCTGCCTGTGGTGGGGCGCGGCCGAGGGCTCCCGGCGGTCTGCAGCAGCTGCTGGCCGTGGTCCGGCCGTTGATCTAGGCGTCCGCTCCCTGTGAACTGGCAGCTCCCTCTGTCTCTTCCAGCCTTGTCTGTGGAGCTCGCCTGAGGCTCACTGAGCGAGTGTGAGGGCAGCATGCCCTCCACTGGCCAAGGGCAAGCCCGAGCCTGAGCTCCCTGGGAGCAAGTTCAGCTCCACCCCTGTCACCGTGTTGTTTCCCAGAGGACGGGGAGGCTGGGGGCTGCAGAAAGCCCGTGCGTGAGCCGCCCAGCTGGGGCCAGAGCCTGCCCCAGGATTCACTCCACCACACTGGGTCCGCAGGGGGCACCGTGGAGGCCACAGGTCGCCCTTGCCCTGGCCCCTTGTCTGGGTGTGGGCCCTGGGCTGCTTTCTGTGCCCTCGCTCCTGGGAGGCAGCGCCACTTCCTGCCATTGCCTCTGTTGCTGCATGTCCCAGCTGGTGGCTCAGCACTGGGCTCGCCCGAGGAGCCCATCCCTGCATTCATGTCCTCCAGCCCGAGTTGTCAGGGGCCTCTGGTGCCCTCACTGACCAGGCACATCCTATCAGCTGCCCTCCTCGTTTCCTCCCCCATGGGACAAGTGTGATGCCGCTTTCCTGTCTGTCCCTGTTTGGAGCACAGAGTCTTCGAGAGCAGGCCAGATCTGTCTGGAGCTGCTGTGTCCCCACCATGGTGCCCGGGTCAGAGATTCAGAGAACGCATGCCCGAAGGTGAGGGCGGGACTGCTGTCCGTTTGACAGATGACAAAACCAAGGGCGGGAGAGCTGATGCGACCTCTGTGGGGCCTGGCCCTGCGAGCGACCTGGTCTCAAGCCAGGCTGAGGGGCTAGGGCTGTTCTGGAAGCCCGGCCTGGAGAACACTGTTCCCACCTGCTGGGGGAAGGGCGGCCCAGTCTGGATATCCTCTGCCTGTGTGGGCCCGGCCCCCTGCCTCAGAGGCCCTGTTGGGGAGTCTGACTGAGGGGCTCAAGACCCACGCACTGGCCCCACAGCCCAGGAGTTGGGGACCCAGCCCCAGAGCTGGGGCCGGGAGTCTGGTGGGCAGTTGGGTTGGCCTGCTGCCTGGCCTCCCCTCCTCCTGGGCCTGGGTGCTTTGTCCCAGGGGCGGGCTGAGTTGCCAGGGTGGTGGCATGCCTGAAGTGGGTGTTCCCTGGCACTGCCACTTCCCCCGGCGCCCTGCAAACAGGATCTGGGCAGTGCAAGGACAGACGGCTCCCTTCAGGCTGTCGGGGGTTGGGGGCCCTGGGAAGAGCCGGCGCCAGCCTGAGGGGCATGAGGCCGGAGGGGCTGGTGGCTGGCCTTGGTGGGCACGGAAGCAGCTCGGTAGGAAGCCTTCTTGGGAGCAAGTGGGGCATTGTCCCTGGCCTCCGTCTGGCCTCATTGAGGCAGCCCTGGGGCTCGGGCCATTCTTGGGCAAAACAGCCTGGCAGCCTCTGCCCACCCCTCCGGCCTGGCCCTGCTGCCAGCTTCCGCCCAGCTGGGCTGCAAATGGCTTCTGCAGCCCTTGCCCAGGCCCTCAGCCACATCTGGCTCAGCCAGTGCCCACTCTGCCCTTGCCACACTCCCCCAAGGGACTCCATGTCCCCCTCAAGCCTCGTCCCTGTTCTCTGCCACATCCCCTCCTGGCCGTGCCTCTGGCTGCCCAGCCCTCCCTCCTCTGAGCACTGGCCCTGGCTAGGTCCCCTGCCCATGTGCAGCCCTTATGCTGGCCTATCTTCTCCTGGAGGCTTCGGGGGCCCCACCATGTCCTGAACTCAGCAGGGTGCTTTGGTTGGGAAGGTCTGGCTCCCTCTGTTGCTGTGCCCAGGCCTTCGAGGCCACACCCCACAGTGCCCGGCTGCTTTCCTGGCTTCTGTGCCACGGCCCTTCCCTGCACCCACCTCACTCCTGGGAGGCTCTCGTGGTATCAGGGTGAAGTCTCACCTGAGCGAGTCAGCATGCCTGGGCGCTGACCCCTCCTCCTGGCAGGGCAGCTGTGCCAGCTGTGGTTGGCAGTGCGCTCCTTCTGGGACAGGAGTGGCATGCTGCGGCCAGGGGGTCTGAGGCCTTCTGGCGTGTTTCATGCCCTGCACTGCGGCTGGCTGACCCCGGGCCTTAGTGTCCTCTTCTTGAATGGAGTTGTAACTCCTGTCTCACAGTGTCGTGAGGATCAGCCTTGCTCACAAAAGTGAGGCACCTGGCCAGGGCCTGCTGAGCAGGTGCAGGTGAGGCAGGCAGGCTCTGGGTGGCTGGGGGCCAGTCAGATTCTCTTTTGGGGATTTCCACGGCTCCCCTGTGAATGGGACGCATGAGAGCACCTCCTCATGGACTCGTGTGGCATCCAGCGACGTGAGTGGTGCCGAGTCTCAGGACACTGGCTCAGCACCTGTGAGGGCTGGACTTCTCGTTCTTTCCCCCTCAGTGAAGGGTGGGCCGATCCTGTGGGGGTCCTTGACTGGGGACAGGAGACAGGGTTTCTGGTCTGGCTTGCTGGGATGTGCTGAGGTCAGGGCAGGGCTGGGGTGATGACGCACTGGACCGGGCCAGCCCTGGGTGAGGACGGCTTCAGCAGGTGTGCAGCCTCCCCTAGGCAGGGAACAGGTGGGCGTCTACGTCTTATGGAGCGTGGCGATGCTCGGCCTGACATGTGGTCAGCATCGGGCTCTGAGGTCAGGTATGGGCAGGAAGGTCAGGACGGGAGCACCTGGCTGGCCTGGTGGGGGCGTGGGCTGGCTGTGGGGTGGAGGAGCAGGAGCAGCATGGGGGAAGCCAGGGCACAGCCTGGCAAAGGCATGGAGGTGGGAGGCAGCCTGGGTGAAACAGGCAGAACCCCCAGAGAGCAAGGGCGTGGGGCAGGGGCGCAGCAAGAGCTGAGGCTGGGGCAGGACAGGGCCCAGCTCCTAGACACCTTGGGTGCTGGTGTGGGCACAGGGGCCACTGCTGGCTGGGGCAGTACTGGGGAGGGCTGGACCAGCACAGGATGGGGGTTGAGTCGGACACTGGAGGGAAGCGGAAGCGTGGGGCACCTGGAGGGTTTGGGTTGGTACAGCTTAGTACCCTGTGGCCCCTTGTGTGGTCTCCTAGCGATGGGGGGCTTGCACACACTGGGTTCCAGGTGTCCCGAGTGGCTGGCCAGGCGGGGCTGTTAGTAGGCAGAAGACACGTGTTCCCAGACCAGCCGCCTCTGCCTGCGGTGACTCGGCGGCCCCTCCCACAGGTTGGCCTTTGTCTCTGTGTTGGCTGAGCAGACACAGAGGTGTTTCATGTTCCTGTGTGCAGCAAAATGAAATTGTGAATTTGGTCAGGTGGTCTCTTTGGTGGCGGCTGAGCAGCTCACGAATCTTCACTCCCCTCCGCATGCCTGGCCGGAGCAGAGGGAATTTGGGCAGCCTTCCAGTCCCCCCTGGGGGCTCCAGCTCTGATTCAGCTGAGCTCTTTCAGACTTGAATCTCTTCCCTCCTCCCGTGAGTGCTCCTACCTCTCATGAGCCCTCCTCAAGCTTCCTGTGCTCCCCCTTGTCCTGAAACCTAGCAGACCCCGCTGCCCTTTGCAGTGATGGCCGCTGGCTGCTCCTCCTTGTCCTGAAACCCAGCAGACCCTGTTGCCCTTTGCAGTGATGGCCGCTGGCTGCTCCTCCTTGTCCTGAAACCCAGCAGGCCCTGTTGCCCTTTGCAGTGATGGCCGCTGGCTGCTCCTCCTTGTCCTGAAACCCAGCAGACCCTGTTGCCCTTTGCAGTCTCATGGAGCCTCCGTCGTGGCTTTTGTGACCTCTGGTTAACATCCCCCCAACTTGTCCCCATCTCCTATGTTGTCTGTGGGGCCCTCTCCTCTCTCCACAGAGGCTTCGCTCCCTGGGAGTTCTCTTCCTTACAACTGTCCCACTACACAGTGAACTCCCCTTCTGCATCTAGCCCCACCTCCAGGGCTTTGGGTATCTGCTTGCCTGCGGGAGCCCCTCTGCGCTCATCCCTGCACACGGCTCCCCTCACTTTCTGGCATGAGGAAGTCAAAGCACTGTCCGCATGCCTTCTGGGCCAGAACCTGGGGCTTGTCCTTGACTCTCCCTGGGTTCAGTGCCAATCCCTAGCTCCACCCTCCCTCCCTGCCCAGGTCCTGGTTCCTGCCACCACCTGCTCACTGCCCTGCCAGCCCCTCACGTGCCCGCAGCAGCTTGCTCTCGATCCTGAAGCAGAGGGAGCTCCCCAAACACAAGTCTCATGTTAGGTCTGACTGACCCCCCTCAGTGCCTCACCATCATTTTAGGTGATGCCAAGTAGTACCCTGTGCTGAGGACCCCCTTGAGCCACTTTCTTGGGACTGCTGGACCCTCCCCACCTGGGGTTTGAGCACCTCTCCCCGAGTTCTCTGAAAGCCTCTGCAGCAACCCTTGCCCAAGACGGCTTGTGCTGGCTCCTCCATGGAAGTTCATGTCCTGAGGCCGGGACAGGCCTGCTCTGCTGGTGTGGTGGCACTGGGGCACGAAGGGTGTATCTGTAGGACTGGGCCATGCCCTGCATCAGCTGTGTCTCCCTGTGGCCTGTGCGGCCATCTGGGACAAAGCTAGGTGCTCTGGGGCCGCCTCCCAGGGATTTAAGGAGAGCCCTGGATGCTCACCTGGCTCTTGTGTGCTGAAGGCACCCCCCGGACAGCCCTCCCCTTGGTTCCAGACACGTCTTTCTAGATGATGTTTCACTGGAATTCTACAAATTAAGGTTTAATACTTTAAAATTATACGTTCATGTAGTTTAGAGAGTAAATGAGTTAAATGAGTTGTACAAAGTTAATTAAGAAAAACAGTCATCCCCAGTCGCCCTCCATCCCCTTTCCCAGACTCATCTATGCTGATTCTTCTAGTAGATTCTTTTGATGTTGCTCTCTAAATAATAGACCTCTATTGCTACTTGATTTTTTAAAATGTTTATGCATTATCAGCTTGCAAGATGAGGATTCAGGTCTGTCTGCACACACCTGCTGTCTCACAGGTACACACAGGCAAACACATGCCCACCACATGTGTGCACACATGCATGCACACACACCCAGGGGCACGCACACACGTGTGCACGCACACACGTGTGCACACACTTCCTGCTTCCCCTCCTTCCGGTGTAGCTGCAGTGTTGTCACACTCTCAAGGAGACCAGGGCTTTCCTAATTAGAACCATACGTGCTGCTGGAATCAGCCCAGTCATAGGAAACCGGGATGATTTTATTCTCTGCTCAACCTTTGGTTTTCCCTGGAGTTTGTAACTGCCTTTGTTTGCTTGGCATTTTTTGTACTTCTTAGGAGCCTGAAGCCCTCCTCTAGCTCTCAGTCTCACGTTCCTTCACATCAGCGGTTTGGCTTTTGTCTTCTTGAAGAAGGCTCTCTAGAACGTTCTCCTGGGGCCCTGTCAGTGGGCTGCCCTCCTTGCCTGGGCACAGCTTTTGCCCTGGGTCCCCTTCAGCTTCTTCTGGTTGCAGGCGGTCTAGGCCTTCTTCCCTCCTCACGGTTCCTGGTTCTGGCAGAGCTCACCCTCGAGTACCTCGCCGAGAAAACGTGTGGAGGGGTGGTCTGGGGACCCCCGGTGTTGGAAATGGCCTCCTATGGCCCTCACACTAGTTCTGCCTGCTCTGAAGCTGTGGGGATCTCCCCAGTCACTGTGGCCTCTAGTGCTGGATGTGGGACTTGGTTGCCTGTGGACAGTCTCCTTGTCTGGGTGTCCCGAGGTCTCCCGGGGCGTGAGGGGCCCCTACCCAGCTTGAGTGAGCTCTGGCTGGGATCCATGTGAATTGCTGTTCCTGACGATTCTCTTCCCCTGGCTCTCCCGTCCTCCTTTCTGAAGCTCCGCTTCCTCCGATGGAGAAGTGCCTGTGCAGGGCCGGTGGTTTCCTCTGACTCCCCGTGTCTTCGTGCTCTGGTTTCTGGAGGCGCTCGCTCTGCCTGCCCCTTCTATGGAGCCCTTTGCTGCTGCTCCCAGTGTTGACTTCTCGGTGCTCCTCTGTGTTCTCTGAAAGTCCCTTTCTTGGTGTCCCGTTCCTGTGCTGGGGCTGTGAACACAGCCTTTGTTATGTGGGCTCGTTCCTTTGAGGGCAGTACAGAGAACACAGGCGTTGGAACCAGACTGCCCGGGCCTGAAGCCTTCTCCACCCGTTACCAGCTGGGGGACCTTGGGCAAGTTACCTCACCTCTCCGTGCCTCAGTTTCCTCAGCTGCAAGGTAAAGATAATTGTGGCCCCAGCGTGGAGGGTTCTGTGGCTGGATCTGCGCGAGCAGTAAAGCGCCTGTGTGGTTGTCGTCATGCGCCGAGAGTGAAGGAAGTGCTGGCTGCTGCGCTGTTCCGTGTTAGAGAGTTTTCTCTCTGGATAGTGTGTGTTTCCTCCACACTGTGTTTCCCCCGTGTGTCTTGGGCTGTCTTCCACATCTGAGCTTTTCCCGATGAGGCCCCGACCCGTGTGTGGAGCTCTCTGCTTGCTGGGTTGAGACTTGCCTCTCACTCGGGGCTCCGGGAATCCCACCCGCCCTCAGAGCCCACCCTCCCCTGGGGCAGCAGACATCTCCTGCCTCCTGTCTTCCCCTGAGACCCAACTTCCTGCCCACCTCCCCATCCCAGGCAGTGTGGAGAGAGGGGACTGGGCAGGTACCTGGGATGGGAGGCCTGAGACCCGTGGAGAGAGGGGCTGAGCACCGCTCTGCCTGCCGCCTCCCTGCGTGGGGCTGGACGTCTTCATGTGCCTCGGTTGAACTCGGTGCAGCGGCAGCTTGCATCAGCAGCAGGTGTGAGTGTGGCAGTCCTGCTGGGCCTGCCCAGAGGGTGCCACGGCTGTAGGACGGCACTGCTGTCCCTGAGGGGTTTTGTTTTTGGAAAATGCAGTGGTTTTTAATAAAGATGTTCTCTGTGTTCACAGTAAGAGCTTTGTTATTTAAAATGAATTACTACGGTTTCAGAAGGCTGCATTTGAGTTCCTAATGCGGTGGGTGTTGGTAGGTGCGATCCGCAGCCACCAGAGCTGTTTGGGTCCCGATTGTTCTGAGCGGGGCAGCGGGGCCCACTGGGGCCGTGGTGTCCTGGTGCTGCCCTGCTCTGGGCGGGGCTGGATGGCACAGGCAGGCATCTTGCTCAGAGGCAGCGTGGGGGTCACACCGCCTTCCCCAGCCCTAGGGACTTGGGCCTGCCTCAGCTGGCGTGAGGCTCACTTTGCTCTGAAACCTGCCTTCGTGCTTCAGGTGTTTGTGTGGGAGATGTTTCTTGCCCTCCCACACAAACACCTGAAGCACGAAGGCAGGTTTCAGAGCACACCTTGCCCTAAGGTGTTTAGAACTGAGTGTGGCCTGGCTGGCAGGCTCCATAGTGATAGCGTTAGGGTCTGGGCCAGTCAGAAGCTGCCCGCACAGGGACCCCTGTACACAGGGAGGACGCTCTGGCAGTGTCTGGGCAGGAGAGCTCCCGTTGTCCTCTGGTCGTTTGCTCTGAGTCCCTGGAGCTGCAGGCCATGGGAGGAGCGGTTTGGGCAGGATGCCCAGCTCCCCAGGCCAGGGATAGCTGGTGCCCCAAGGATGGCACTAATGCTGTGAGTTACGTGTTTAGTGCTTACTGTTCGCCATCTGTAATGTGTGTCTGATTGCATCTCACAACAGCCCTAAGACGCAGGTCCTCTTCTTCCCCTTACTTCACAGATGAGGAAACTGAGGCCCAGAGAGGCCCCGTGGCTCTTGCCCAGCTGCACAGGTTGCACTCAGCCAGGGCAGAGCCACCCCGGGCCTGACCCAGCCCCGCTACTGTGGAGTGCGGCTCAGGACAGCGGAGCTGGAGATGCTGGCGGGCTGTGTGAGCGCAGGGTTCTCAGCCTGGCCTGGGCCTGACTCACATGCAGTGGATGCTGTCCTGCCTGCATGGCGGGGGCCCTGCCGGGACCCAGTGCTCCCAGAAGCCAGCTGGGATGCTGGTGGTGGGGGTTGGTCTTTAAGAGCCGGCCAGAGGGCTCACCTTGCTGGGGGTCCCTTTTGGGAGGGCATGGGGCACATCTTCCTCAGGCTGTGTTTCTGTGTTCCTACAGGGACCTGTGGACCAAGAGGCCACCTTGAAGGGGCTCTATGGGGTTGCTGTTTGGGGGCTGGTGAGAAGCCTGGAGTAGCCTAGGGAATGAGTACGGTGGAGCCAGGGTCCTGGGGCTGGGGAGGGTCAGGAGGCCCCTGTGCACCCTGAATTGGAGTTTTAATCCCCATCTCTTCCCCGTCTTCCCCCTGGTTTTCCTGTTTCCTCCAGCTCAGTGTGGAGGCTGCTGGCCCTGCCATCTGTAAGAAGATGTCGTACGGATCCATCGCTGGCGGAGGTGGCCTGGGGAGCCGTGGCCCTTTTGGGGGACCTTCAAGACAAGG
Organism: Trachypithecus francoisi; assembly: GCF_009764315.1. Taxonomy (NCBI): domain Eukaryota; kingdom Metazoa; phylum Chordata; class Mammalia; order Primates; family Cercopithecidae; genus Trachypithecus; species Trachypithecus francoisi. The sequence goes on along the minus strand of NW_022681472.1, from coordinate 97,540,984 downwards.
CTATCAGCCCCTAGGTAATGATAGTAGCTGGCAGTGGGGGCAGGGAGGAGGGGATGGCAGTGGGTAGGGTCCCCACTGTGTCATGCTGATGGCTATACACCAGTTCTGTTCTGTTGAGGAAAGTGGCCTGTGTCCTGAGATGGGGTGTGACTGCTGAGCTCAGGCGATTCAGGCCCCTGGAAAGGAAGCATCAGGAGTGGCTGTCCTGAGTGTGGGCAGACCTGAGTGTCCCAGTTCATGCTAGGCATGGAGCTGGTGCTCGGAGAACCAAAGCTGCTGGTGGGTGGTGCTCGGGGTGTTTGGAGAATGGCTGAGGGGATGCAGGATCCTACCTGGCCTTCCTAATGACGGTGTGGAGCAGGCGGCACTTTGCACTCCGTACAGAGGAGGAAGCTGAGGCCCCTGGGGCTCATAAACCTCACCCCAGGGTCGTGCAGCTGGTGCAAGGTAGAGCTGGGGTTTATTTCTAGGTATTTCAGAGCGTATTTTAGACAGGGGTGCGCTGGGTTAGGATGGCAGCAGGAGGACAGGGGTGTGCTGGGATAGGATGACAGCAGGGAGGACGGGTGCGTTGGGATAGGATGGCAGCAGGGAGGACAGGGGTGCGCTGGGATAGGATGGCAGCAGGGAGGACAGGGGTGCGCTGGGATAGGATGGCAGCAGGGAGGACGGGTGCGCTGGGATAGGATGGCAACAGGGAGGACGGGGTGTGCTGGGATAGGATGGCAGCAGGGAGGACGGGGTGCACGTGGCTATTGGTGACATCACCAAGTGCTCCTCCTCATCTTGCCATCACCACTTAGTGCCTTGCTGCAGGCCAGGTGCTCTAGGATGCCGTCATCCTTCCTGCCCACTGGGAGTGCTGGGCTGGCCTGGTCTCCTCCCGCTTCTGCCTCCCTTTCCTCCTTCCCGCCCAGACCATTGGTCCAGCGTGTGCTGTGTGCCAGGAGTTGGGCAGGAGGCAGAGAGACAAGTGAGTCCTGTGCCCTTGGGGGCCCGTGTTCTGACTGGGATAGTTCTGAGATCCTCTTTCTTGAGTGCTAGGAAGGAAATGACCCAGGGACTGGGACTGCCAGCCCAGAGGGGCAGGCTGCGTGAGCTGAGGAGGTGAGGGAGGGCCCTCGGGGAGGGGGTGCTTAGTGGAAAGTAGAGGAGGACCCTGGAGGAGGCAGCCCCGGGAGACCTAAATGAGGGTGTCCTGGGAGGCCGGTGTGGATGGAGATTCCTTCCCTGGGCCAGGGGAGCCTGCGGGGCCTTAGGCAGGGCACGGTGTCAGCTGCTTGATCTATATTATGTTTAAAAATGTGTTCCGAGGGACGCTGAGTAGACACAAGACTGGGCGTGTGTGCGCGTGTTCATGGGGTGTAGATACGGGTTCAGATCTAATGGTTTGGAGGTGGTGAGCCTGACCCCCAGGCCCCTGCTCCTTTACCCTCCCCACTCCTTTGTCCTTGCCCTAAACTGTGTATGTGCTGCATCTTGCTGGTTCTTCACAGTTTTGCTTATGTGTGTGCATATCCCTGAGCCGTATGTTGCTGAGCTGTGCAGGTTTTGAACTTCCCTGGACTCAGACGATTTGTGGGGCTCCGGGTTATGCTACTTTTACACGTTGTGTTCTGAGAGCCTCCACGTTTCGCATGGCTGCGGCCCCTTCGATTTCGTGCTGCATCATGTTGGGTTCTGTGAGCACACTGCGGCATCTGTGCGTGTTCCGCATCTCAGGGATGCTGAGGCTGGCTCCCGTGTCCTCCCTCACATCCTGTGCCCATGGCCAGGGCCTCTGCTGGCACACGGTGGGTGGCATTCCTGGGCCGGGCCACCTGCAGCTGAGCCGACGCGGGCCCCACCCAGAGCCCTCTTTGCTCCACGTCCTTGTCAGTACTCCGGGGTGTCGGACGGCGACGTCTTGCCAACCTGGTGGGTGTGGCTTGTCCTCTCTGGTTGGAATGGATGTTTCTCTGATAATGAATGGGATGGATCCCCTTTTCGTGTTTATCGGGCATGTGGGTCTTCCTGCCAGGGAGCACTGTTTGTCTGCTTTTCTCTTGGGTTTGCCTTGTGCTTATGGGTTTGCAGGCTTCCCTCCTGTGCTCTGGAGACGAAAGCCTCATCAGGTGGGTTTACACAGCCCGACCCAGGCCCGGCCAGCTTCTCGCTGGGAGGCCTGCTGGGAAGCAGAAGTTCTCAGCCAGGGCAGCCTTGCGTTGATCCATTATTCCCTTCGGGACTTGCACTTTTCTATTTAGTAACTTCCATCACGAGATGATATTGCTGCCGTCTTTTACTTCCCTCTGAAGATTGAACAATCTGTTTTTCATATTTAAGACTTTAATTGACCTTTGATTTTTGTTTATGGTGTGAGGTGGGATGAGTGTGGAGGGGAAACTGTGATGTTGTTTTTTCTCTGTTTGAAGAACAAATTGTGTGGACTGTGGAACTGCCTTTCTTCTGCAGACCTGCTGACAGCTCTGTGATAAAGTTTTCATTTGGGTTCTCTGGTCAAGTTTGCTTTTCATATGCCAAAATCCACCTTAATTTCTATAGCTTTACTGTAATTCTCAATACTTTTTAGAAAAAATTGCGCTTCTTATTTTTCTACAGAAGTGTCTCGGGTATGTTTGGTGGTTTGAGGTTGACCGTAAGGTTTAGGATCACCTGTTGCACCCTGGAGCTTTGACTGGGTTTGCCTGGCGTCCCTGCGTCCACGTGGGGAGACGTGACTTCTTATCGTTCTGAGGTATCCAGTCCGTGAACAGACACACGTCTTTATATTTATGGGGTTTTCTTTAATGTTTTTCAATGAAGTCATATAACTTTCTCTATAAAGATCTTACATATCTTTTCTTAAATTCATTTCAACAAAGTAAAAACTTTTTTTTCCTGCTGTTGTAAGTGGTACCATTCCGAATATTACATTTTCCAAATGCTTCTTGCTGGTGTGTGCATGCAATTGTCTTTTTCTAAGAAACAGAGTCCATTTTATTTAATTTTTGAATATTTTATGTTTTGATTTTCTAAATGTGGAAATTTTCAAACACATCGGAGTAGGCACAGACACGTCGCAGCCCCTGGTGTACCTCAGCTTCCCCTCACTGCTCGTGGCCAGTGTGGCCGTACACGTGCCCCCAAGCTGTCCACGTGCGGTGTCATTCTGGAGTGAATCCCAGATAGCAGATCATCTCATCTGGTAATATTTCAGCGTGTCCTCAAAGAGAAGGACTCCTTTTATGTGTGACCAGATTTCCACTGTGACAGCTCGTTTGGCCGCTGTACACAACCTGCAGTTGAAGTGGCCGACGGCCTCTGGGAGTGTCTGTTTCAGAGATGCTGTTTAACATGGAGCCTCCCGAGATCCCGTGCTACGACTGACCCGTGCTCCTCCTCCGAGTGTGTCTTTGTCTCTGGCTTCCCTGTCTCTTTATTTCCCTCCACGTTTATTTGTGGAAGAAACCAGACTTTTCCTGTGTGGTGTCATGGATTTTTGTGTACTGGTTTGTGTCCAGCCAGGTTGCTAAACCCTTTTTATTGTAATGATGTGTCTGTGGAATCTTTTGAGCCTTCCCTGTAGATGGTGGTGTTTGTGCATGATGACAGCGTTTCCGCTCCTTTTCCAGCGCTTTCGTCTACTATGTATTTCTTTTCCTGGCTGGAACCTCTACTGCAGAGCTGAATGGAGACGGTGGTTCTATTCTTGGTGAGTTTGTGGAAGAACAGGATTATGTATTCCTTGAATGTTTCTGGGATTTTGCTGTTAAACTGTGCGGATCTAGTGTTTTCCTTTGTGGAGAGATTTTCTGACTGCCAGGTAATTCCTCTAGTTGTAAAACGTTATTCAAGCTTTCTATTTCTTCTTGGGTCAGTTTTGCTAAGTTGCATTTTTCTGGAAATTCTACTGTTTTATCTAAATGTTCAACTTACTGAAATTAAATTGTACACAATAGCCTTTTGCTGTCAATTGTGACACTGGGGCACCCTCATGTAATGATTAAGATGCAGATGCAGAAGCTGGCCTGCCCTGGTCCCAGCCCTGCCCCCCCTGCCTGCCCTGGTCCCAGCCCTGCCCCCCCTGCCTGCCCTGGTCCCAGCCCTGCCTGCCCTGCCTGCCCCGGTCCCAGCTCTGCCAGTCACAGCGTGCCAGCCCTTCCTGCTTGGTCCCTGCCCTGTCTGCCCTGCCCTGTGTACCCACCCTGCCTGCCTTGGTCTCAGCCCTGCCAACCCTGCTGCTCATGAGCTTTGTGAGCTCAGGGTGGGGAAGGGGAGGCGAGAAGAGGCCTCCGGCCCGGGGGTCATGCAGATGGATGCATCGACACCCGTGAAGCTTGGGCAGGGCCGCTGAGAGCTGTTGGTGGCTGCTGCTGCTTTCACAGCCTCAGATCCTCAACCACGTCCCCTTTCTCATTCCTGATATTCTGTATTTGTACCTTCTCTGTTTTCTTTTATAGTCAATATCAACAGAGACCCCGCAGTTGTGCAGGTCTCTGCAGAGACGTGGCTCCTGGCTTCCCCCTTCTGTGCGTGCGAGTTTTAAATCGTGATTGATTTCTGCTCATAGTTTCATCATTTCACTCCTTTCTTTAAGTTGATGCTGTTTTATTTTTCTGACTCCCAGATTGAATATTTACCACATTCATCATGAATATGGTAACTATTCGTTTCTAACAAAAGCATTTGAAATTAGAAATTTCCCAAGAAACTACTTTAGTTGAATGTCACACATTTTGGAATGTACAGTATTTTAAATTTTTGTTCAGTTCTAAATAACTTTCCATTATGATTTCTTTGTTTAGGAATTACTTAGAAGTTTAATTCATCATTTTCAAATGTACTTTTTTCCAGTTGTCTTTTTAAAGTGATTTCAAACCCGCTTACACATCTGAAAGAAAAGCACCAGTGTCGTCCGGGTTTGTTGAAAGTTGTCATGGCCGGGGCTGCTTCTGGGGTGCGGGGGCAAGCCTGACTCAGCCTCCTTTGCTCCCCTCAGCTCTTGGCCTTCTGTGTGGGTGGGGCCTTCGAGGACCCTCAGAGCTGGGCACGGCCTTCCAGGCAGGCCAGTGGGGCCTGGACGAAGTCCCCATGGGTATAGGGTCAGCTGCATGTGCCCAGTCCCTGCTGTGTGCCGAAGTCCGGCCACCCTAACTGGGCAGCACCTTAGGGCCCTCGCGTCGTCATCACGTCATCTGGACAGAAGCAGCAAAAAGCCAGCTAGTGAGTTATCAACCCATAAATAACTCAAGTACACAGAAGAAAGCTCCCCAGAGCTCCATGCAAACCGGCCAGGTCTGTGGACAGCTAGGAAATGTAGCTGTCTCCTCATCGCACCAGCAGTGGTCAGCCTCACAGTAACCTGGCAGGAAAGGAAAATGTCAACATGCCCTTGGCAGCCTGGGGTGGGAGCACGGGCCATGGGGTGGGTGGGTGTGGGGTGCTGGGAGCAGCCAGCTTGTGGCAACCTGCGGTGGGAGCAGAGGCTGCTGGGAGGGTGGGCAGGGGGTGCAGGGAGCAGCCCCCTTGGGGCAGCCTGGGGTGGGAGCAGGGGAGGGTGGGCGTGGGGTGCCGGGAGCAGCCCCCTTGGGGCAGCCTGGGGCGGAAGCAGGGGCCACAGGGTTGTGGGGGAGGGTAGGTATGGGGTGCCAGGAACAGCCAGCTTCAGGACACCCAGGAGTGTTCCTTCTCTTAGCCCAGCCATACTTCCTCTTGGACTCTGTCTTGGGAGACAGACACACAGTCAGAGGTGTTCAGCACGTATGATCTGTGTGAGTGCTGACTCAGAAATCCTGTAAGTACCTGGCTTTAGGGAAACGATTGTGTTACAGCTGGGATAGAATTCGATGTGGGCATTAACATCACATTGTCAAAGGCCCTCGAGTGACCTGTGCGCGTGCTGTGATTTGTGGTGAATGTGGTGCGTGGAAGAAGCAAAGCCACACATGCAGTGTTTGCCTGTGGAAGACAGCCGCCCAGCTCCGGGGTTCATCATGTTTATCTCCGGATGCTGTGATCTTTATTTTTTTATTTATAACTGTCTGCATTTACATTTTTTCTGTAATTTGTGGGTATTATTCTATTCAAAAGCATACAGTAAATATCCCAGGCCTGTCCCTGCCATGTCTGGATTCATGTGGCTCGGGTGGGCAGAGCATACTGGCACCTTGAGGGGCGTGGGGAGCAGTGTAGAATAACGTGGGTGCAGTGGGTAGGACCTGGACTTGGGGTAAGTGGATTCAGTGTGGTGGGGTGATGGCGTGTTCTTGAGTGACAGCAGGGCCTGTGGTCTCTCTGGGGGCCTGTGGGACCCCTTTCTGAGCAGAGGCTGAGCTCAATTACCAAGTGCCTGGATCCCCTCGCAGGCCATTGTCTGGGGTTTCCGGCCTGGAGAGTGTGTCTCTGTGCAGAGAGAGGATGGTGTGGATGCCAGGGGAGAGGGGCCTGCCGGGAGCTGGAGGGACCGGCCCTGCTCTCTTTGGCGGTGGCGGGGGCGGCCATACTGGAGGTTCATCTCATCAAACACTGAGAGGCGGCTGTGACTTGGGGCCCCTCCAGACCTTGGCCAGTGCCTCTCTCATGGGTGCCCGGTTTTCCTAGGGCAGCGTCTGTCTCCAGACTGTGGCTGCTCCCTCCCTGGCCCCTGAGAGGGTTGTCATCTGACTCTGATCCACTTTACTGCACTTCTTTGCCCTGTGGAAACCTCCACCCTGAAATGAGCCAGGCAGCTGCCCTCTTGTTCTTCCGCAGGCTTCTCCCTCTTCCCCCCACCAGGGCCCAGAGCTGGAGGGTGAGTGAGCCCCAGTCCAGAGCAGGGAGCTGGGCACTGGAGGCCGTTCCCTGAGTCTGTGTGGCCATAGGTGTGTCTCTGCCTGTGTAGTTTGGGCAGCGCTGTCTGGGGGCAGGAGAATGGACCAGGTGGCCTTTGGGACCTCTCCTACCTCCTGGGGGTCTGGTGAGAGGCTTTGGGGAAGTCCTTCCCTCCCCTCACGTTGGGCTACAGGGTCCCCCTAGAGGGACCCCGAGTGGGAGTGCACCAGGGCGGCCCCTAGTGTTACTTCTCTGAGGGTTGCATGAAGGGCCTTTTCCAAGAGCTGCTGCTTCAGGCACTTGGCTCAGGGATGCAGCCCTGGGATCCATTGTGCCGACCTGGCCCTGGAGGCCACGGACGTGGCCAGAAAGCGCTTCTGAGCCAGCAGCATCCTTGTTACCTACTGGGACATGTCCCGGGAAGAACAGATTGCAGACAGGCACGTCGGGTCCCGCTTCGGAGGCCTCACTCAGCCTGGCGCACGTGCGTGTCTTTGACTCTGGGGTGCCGTGGATAGAAAGGCACATTGTGGTTCCGGAGATGTTAAAATGCTTTTATGAGGTGCATCTGAGGATCAATGAATTTCAGTAAAATGTGTCCTGAAATGCTTTGTGAACAATGGAAAGAATTAGAGAAAATTATGATGCGTTCTGTGTAGGGCCCAAACACGTGTGGGGGCTGGGAGCCGGGAGAGGTGGAGCACGTGTCTCTGCCTCCGCAAAGCCGAGTGGGGACAGCAGTGTGGCTTTGCTTTTCATCTCCCATACGCTACGGAATGACACTTTTATAAAATGCAGTAGAATGATTCTGAGTGCGGAGGTCGCAGCAGTTTCGAATCGCCTTAAACGATGCTGGAGCCGCACTTCCTGTTTTGTACTTTGTTGCTGACTGGTAATAGCTGTCCAGGGCTTAATCTGTGGCTACCCCTGCAGGCCCTGGGGGTTGTATGCTAGTTTGCAGTCACATTTCAGAACTGGTTCAGAGAAAAATCCGGAACACCTAAAGTTCTGAACTCCTTGCTGGCATTCAGCAGAAAGGGGATGATCCAGAGGATATAGCAGGCAGGGAGGGCTTCCTGGAGGAGGAGCCCTGAGTGGAGCATCTCGGGTCCTGGGCGTCTGCTGTCCGTGAGTGGGCGCCTGGCACTGCCAGGAGCGCCCTGAGCTGAGAGTAATCGTGACTGTCCCTTGCTGTCCATAGAGTGCGTTAGATGTTGGACCGAGTATGGAATCCGCCATTTCCCCTGCCCGTCGCCAGAGAGCAAGCTGCAGAACCCCTGTGTGGGGAAGGACGGGGAAGGTGATTTGGGGCCGGCGGGCACGCCTATTGTCCCAAGGGCCAGGAAGCGAGGTACTTCACTCAGACGCTGGGTCTGGGGGTCCTGGGAAGGCGGCTTGGAGATGCAGGTGCGGAGGAGGGCGGGGTCAGCAGGCAGGAGCTGCAGGGAGGAGGCTGGGGCCAGGAGGTGAGGGGCTTGTGTTCCCTGCCCCCCACCAGTCTTCCCCTGAGTAGGGCCAAGGGTGCAGCCAGCCCAGACAGGCCACAGGATGGAAGTTGCATGATGGCCAGAGCTGGCCAGCCCTGTAGGGTCAGGACTGAGCAGAGGTGCTCCTGCCGGGGGCTTTGGACCTGCTCACGTGGCTCCTCACCCCCAAGCCCGACTGTCCTTGTGCAGTGGGCTGGCGAGGGGTGGCAGGGTGCTTGGTGTGGTTTGGCGAAGAACAGGTGCGGTGACCTCTGCGGGTATCCTGGTGGGCTTCCCTCCTGGTGGAGAGGCCCCCTCTAGGTGCTTTTGGGATGTCAGGCCCCTGGTGAGAGGCCTGCACTTGAGTGCTCTTCCCTGGGGGCTCAGACATGCCGCACCAGGGAACCTGTGGTGTCGGGCACTGTCCCTGACTTCAAGAAGCTGGTCGGGTTAGTGAAAAAGCTCGTATGTGAGCAAAGACGCAGAGACTTGCCACTATTGCCAGCGCAGCCCTGTTCCCCTGCAGGGTGGAGGGCTGTGGAGGCAAAGGATGGCAGGGGGGTGAGGCTGCCGACCAGGCCACCACATCCCCACCAGCCTCGGCCCAAGTGCGGGAGGGGAAGCTGAGGCCGGTGCTCAGGGGCTCTTAGTTGTGCTGTGGGCAGGTAGGCAGCCTTCCAAAATGTCAGCTGGAAGGCTGTCCCCAAGTGAGGGCTGACCCCAGGAGCAGCCCAGCCCTGGCCTGAGGGCAGGAGAGGGTCCAGGGCTGCAACCTAGCCTGCCTGGCTCCCGCACCCCTGTGGTGCCTGCAGGGGCAGGCAGGGCTAGTGGTGTGCTGTCTTGGAGATGGGGCACTGTGACCCAGAAGCTACGTGCTTGCTGACGGCACCCGGTGAGGCAGCGTCAGGGCTAGGGGATCGTGGGCCCAGGTCTCTGGACACCCAGCAGGGAGGGGTGGTGGTCAGGACCAGGCAGCCATGTCCCGAAGCAGCAACCAAAGAGGAGGTGCCCTAGGGAGCTGCTGCTGGAGCTGCTGCCTCCACAGGCCCAGGGCCTTAAATGTCCACCTTTTGGTGCCTTTCCAGGGCCTGGGGTTGCCCTTGAAGGCAGCCGGATGCCGGAGCCCACCTCATCACCCACCACATCACCCACTACTGGCCCGAGGAAGGACTTGGCCGCTGGGCCCCATGGCCGGATGGCGGGGCCCAGCGCTACCAGGGCCAAGAAGAGGAAGCCAAACTTCTGCCCGCAGGAGACCGAGGTGCTGGTGTCCAAGGTGAGCAAGCACCACCAGCTGCTGTTCGGCACGGGGCTGCTGAAAGCCGAGCCCACTCGCAGGTACCGCGTGTGGAGCCGCATCCTGCAGGCTGTGAACGCGCTGGGCTACTGCCGCCGTGACGTCGTGGACCTGAAGCACAAGTGGCGGGACCTGCGAGCTGTCGTGCGGCGCAAGCTGGGCGACCTCCGGAAGGCGGCCCATGGCCCCAGCCCCGGTTCCGGCAAGCCCCAGGCCCTGGCCCTCACGCCTGTGGAGCAGGTGGTGGCCAAGACCTTCTCTTGCCAGGTCCTGCCCTCTGAGGGCTTCGGTCTGGAGCCGCCCAGAGGTGAGTTCCTTGCCCAGCTCACCTCGCTAGGGCACCACTCTGTCCAGCAGGAAGGTGGGGCCCATCTTGGCCATGTCACCCTGCATCTTCCTCCACAGCGCCTTCCTCTCCTCCTCTCCTCCTCCTCCTCCCCTCCTCCCCCCTCCCCTCCTCCTCTTCTCCCCACCCTCCCCGTCACCACCATCTCATCAGGAGTGTTCTTGTTCATTCATCCTTTGCCCCATGCACTCTTCACTCATCTATCCACCCACCCATCTGTGCATTCAGCCAATATATATTACATATAAAGGGAGCATTAGTAAATTTTGTCTCCCTGCTTGGTGGTTGACTTGGCCTCTCCCTCACCCCATCCTAGAGTGGAGCCGAGCATGCAGACAGGCAGGACAGAGTTCTTCTGTCACTGTCACCCAGTCACATGCTGGCACCATGGCCGTGGTGAGAAGGGCATTTGCTGTTGCTGCCTGGGGTAGACACACGCGCTGAGAATCAGGGGTTTCTAGCTGTGCTGATGCTCCCCACAGCCACGCGTGCCCGTGTTCCTCCTGCTGTGCTCTGTGCTACTCAGGAGAGAAAAAGCTAGCTGTAACTTACTGAACTGGTTTTCTGACCTGGGCTCAGCGCCGTGGTTTCAAACATGCTGCTGTTACTGGTTTTAACACCCAGAAGAGGCCCTTCCTACAGGCTGCGCCGCCCCATGGTGTCAGGGTGAGCAGCTTGAGACCTGTTTGCTCAGAGCTAGAGCGGGCCTTCTGTGGACCCCGAGGCCGAGGCTCTGGCAGAGTCCCTTTTCCCAGGGAGAGCATTGCTCTGTTGGTGTCTGATGGGTGAGGGAGGTCCACAGAGGTCAGTGTGGGCCCGAGGTCTCAGCTCCTGCTGTCGTGGGCCTGGACAGGTGCTGGGCATAGGCAGAGCGTCTGAGCTCCTGCTGTGGTGGGCCCAGACAGGTGCTGGGACAGGTGCTGGCGTAGGCAGAGCGTCTGAGCTCCTGCTGTGGTGGCCCGGACAGGTGCTGGGACAGGTGCTGGGCGTAGGCAGGGCGTCTGAGCTTCTGCTGTGGTGGGCCCGGACAGGTGCTGGACAGGTGCTGGGCGTAGGCAGGGCGTCTGAGCTCTGCTGTGGTGGGCCCGACAGGTGCTGGGACAGGTGCTGGGCGTAGGCAGGGCGTCTGAGCTCTGCTGTGGTGGGCCGGACAGGTGCTGGGACAGGTGCTGGGCGTAGGCAGGGGTCTGAGCTCCTGCTGTGGTGGGCCCGGACAGGTGCTGGGACAGGTGCTGGGCGTAGGCAGGGCGTCTGAGCTCCTGCTGTGGTGGGCCCGGACAGGTGCTGGGACAGGTGCTGGGCGTAGGCAGGGCGTCTGAGCTCCTGCTGTGGTGGGCCCGGACAGGTGCTGGGACAGGTGCTGGGCGTAGGCAGGGCGTCTGAGCTCCTGCTGTGTTGGGCTCGGATAGGTGCTAGACATAGGCAGGGCGTCTGAGCTTCTGCTGTGGTGGGCCTGGACAGGTGCTAGGCGTAGGCAGGGTGTCTGAGCTTCTGCTGTGGTGGGCCCGGACAGGTGCTGGGACAGATGCCCAGACAGTTGCCTGGACAGGTACTGGGATGGGTGCTAGGTGTAGGTGTGACGTCTGAGCTCCTGCTGTGGTGGGCAAGTACTGGGACAGGTGCTGGGCGTAGGCACAGCGTGCTGAGCTCCTGTGGTGGGCCCGGACGGGTGCTGGGCGTAGGCATGGTGTGCTGAGCTCCTGTGGTGGGCCTGGACAGGTGCTGGGACAGGTGCTGGGCGTAGGCACGGCGTGCTGAGCTCCTTTGGTGGGTGCGGATGGGTGCTGGGACAGATGCCCGGACAGTTGCCCAGACAGGTGCTGGGACAGGTGCTGGGCATAGGTGTGATGTCTGAGCTCCTGCTGTGGTGGTCCCGAGCAGGTACTGGGACAAGTGCTGGGCATAGACACGGCGTGCTGAGCTCCTGTGGTGGGCCCAGACAGGTACTGGGACAGATGCTCGGACAGTTGCCCAGACAGGTGCTGGGACAGGTGCTGGGCGTAGGCACGGCGTGTGCTCAGGCCTCTTGACTGTTGCATGAGGCCGTGCTGCAGGAGAGCTGGAAGAGGAGGGCAGCAGCCTGGTTCCCACACTGCATTCCAGCTGTGGGTCATGAGGCCTCCATCCTGCTGTGGAAGCTGCCTGGTTATAGATAGGCCCTGCCCTGAGACTGGATGGGTCCCGAGAGCACGGGGCTGCAGCAAAGGTTCTCCTCAAGACAGTGACTGGGATCTGCCCCCACACCCGAGCGAGTGTGGAGCTGACAGTGTCTGGAAGAGATCTGAGCAAGTGCTCCCAGCCCCACCTGGACAGGCAGACCTCAGCAGGCATCTCTGGTCACGGGTGCTGCAACCTCCTGCCCAGCCCCAGGATGAGGTAGTAGGCAGTGGCAGTCCCGGCACCGAGCCAGCCAGCCTTGCTGCAGGAGCTTGCTCGAGCTTGACTGTTTCAGCTTGAGGAGAGTCTTTATGGGACAGCCCTTCCTCTTGGCACAGTTGGGGGCCGTGGGGGGGCCCCTCTCTGGCTGTCAGTGGGATAGCTGGCCCCAGGGCCTCCCCTTTGCTCTGTGTCTGAGGACAGGTACTCCTATCTCTGGCAGCTGCTGCAGTGGCTCAGTTGCCCCCGCAGTGGGGTCAGCCCGTATTGTGGGCGGCCCGCAGGGCCTGGGGCTGGGGTGACACAGAGCACTGCTGTCGTGGGCTGTGGGCTGCTTGTCTCTGGCTTTTACGTGAAGAAGGCCTCCTGCCCTCCTCACAGGGATCGGGTGGGTTTCCTGGTGCTGCCAGGGCTGGGGGTGCTGAGTGAGCCGGTGGCTGTGCTGGGCACTGGGTAATTAATGGGATGATGGAGGAGGTGGCAAAGTTGGAGGCACAGCCCGTGGTCCTCTGCAAAAGGCCTGGGCCGCAGGAGGGCTTATTGCAGCCTGCCGGGCAGTGAATGGCTGATGGACAGTGACACCGACGGGGGTGACCTCACTGGTGTGGAAGAAGAGGAGGTGGTCCTGGGGGGAGGCGGTGGGATGGCTTCATATCCTCTTCTACCTCCTGCTGTCCCAGCCTATGTCCAAGGCCTCTGGATGTGCCCCAGGCACATGCTCTGCTTCGGGTTGGAGGGTGGAGTCAGGCCCCCAGGGCCCCATGTTGGCATGCCTGCTAGCCTGCCAGGGCCCTCCTGGGACGTGCCTGCAGCCCCAAGTGGCCTCCCCACCACTGCCTGTGCTTTACTCCTCTCCATGCTCATCAAGGACGAGCCTTTATTTCCTATGAACAGGAGTCCCTTTGCCCTTGCCTTGGCAGGAGATGTGGGCCTGGATTGTTACCCTGAGGAAGACTGCCTGGCCCGGCCTCGGGGGGTGGGTGCAGGGAGGCTGGGGAGGGGGCACTTGAGGGCACTCTCAATGTTCTTGTCCTCCGTCAGTCCCCACTGTGCCGCTTGAACTCCCTCCCCCATGTCGGGCTCTGCACCTGAGAGGGTGGAGCCGCGTGTGGACGGATGGGAGGCGTAGGGGGGCAGGGAGGGGTCTAGGGGAGCATGAGAGTGTTTTGTGAGGCCTTCTTCTCTGACCCAGGTGGGCTCTGAGGGGCATTTCTCTAAGAGCATACCTCATCTTTGATTTTGAAACAGGGTCCCTAAAGTGTATTAAGAACTTAAAAAGCCAGCAGAAGCCAGCACACACTGCTCCTTCTCTGACACCAGAGCCGGGTTGTGGCTTCTCCTCTGGGCCCAGGGAGGTGTCTAGGCACGTGGTGTCATCTGTGGGTTGTGAAGTCCGGCAGCCTGCAGGCCCTGCCTGCGTGTGGGCTGGGTTGTGCAGCACTGAGGTCTGAGGCAAAGGGCTAGAGAGGTCCTTGCAGATCCTGACAGTCGTGGGAAGGCTGAGGTCAAGAGGGGACGGCTCCCTTGGGACTGAGCTCGAACAAACCTGCCCGGCCCTGTCTTTCCCAGCTCTGGCGTCTTTGGTGAGTGCCAGAGCCTTATTATTTTCTTTCTTTATTGACATAGTAGTCATATATCAAAGTTTGTCATTTCACCCTTCACACTTGAACAAAGTCTTCAACTTGGTGATGCTAGTTCATTCCCAGTGCCGCGCAGCCACCGCCACCGTCTCAATTTCAGAGCGTTTCCGTCTCCCAAAAGGGAGCCCCAGCCCTAGACAGTCACCCCACCCTCAGCTCCCCAAGCCCTGGCAGCTCTAGTCTGCGGTCTGCCTGTGGCTTTGCCTGTTCTGGACGTTTCCTGTGAGTGGAGCCATGCCCCATGTGCCTCTGTCTGCTCTGTCATCCTTGGAGCCCCCGCTTCCTCCTCTACAAAGTAGGGCTCTCGCCATCACCAGGAAATACAGGACATGCCTCGGCCAGGGCTGGTGCACGGGAGGTCCCGGCAAACCTCACTTCTCTTATGTGGCCCTGTGTTCCTTCTGGACTGGTGCTCGCCTGCCTCCATCTTCCAAGGCCTGAGCACCACCACTGCGCCCCAGCCTTCATGGATGCCTCCTTCCTGATGCCATCTGCCTTCCTGGAGCATGAGGCCCCGACCCTGGCCACAAACCGAGCCCTGTACTGGCCAGTCTTGCCCCCACTCTGCCCCAGAATGAGCTGGTTGACTCCCCAGCTCTCCGGCTGCATCATCAGCCCCTGTTGGGAAGCGCCTCTAGCCCTCTCAGTCCTCTGCGGAGTTGCCTGCATGGTGCAGGACTGTTGCCGTTTGTGTTAGAGACACCCTCGGCACAGCTGTCCTGAGAGGAGGGCGCTGCGGGGCAGGGCCGCTGCTCTCGGCTGGTGAGGGCCCAGACTCAGCAGGTGTGGGGAGTGAGCCTTGCCTTTGACGTGCCCATCTGCCACCTACCTTTCCCGCAGACCTCCCTCGGGAGTGGTTGTCCAGGTGGGCAGGAGCCGCCCTGTGCTTCCCCGGCTGCCTCATGGCCTGCTGGCACAAAGCCTGGCTGTCAGCTTTGCCGGCATTGGCAACTGGGGTTTAGATACGTCCTCTCCACGAGGCCCTCAGAGGTGACCCTGGCTCCCCGGGGTGGACTTGCCAGTGCTTGACTCCGGTTTCTCAGCACCCTGTGGGAGCCAAACAGCATTTGCTCTGGTCACTTTGAGCTGCCCCTCCCGGCTGTGGTGCCCTGGCCCACACCGCTGCTTCCTCCCCCCGGCTTCCCCCGCCTCATCCACGGTATCGGTCCATGGGCCTGTGATTCTCCCTGGCCTGCAGGGACCCATCTCCGTGGTCACCTGGACCAGTGTAACTAGAGCCATCACACATCACATAGCTGCCAGGTCTAGTCAACGGTGACTTTGGTTTGAGCCACATCTCATTCTCTCTCTCGGCATGGGCTGGCCCAGGACCAGCTGGGGAAGCGATCGTCAGCCTCCTCAGTCACACACTAAGGTTTTGGGGTACTCCGTTCTCCTTGAGGACCCCCAGCGGTGCTCTGTGGATTTTGAAGCACCATGGTGGATGTGCGGAGGCAGAGCGGGGATGGCCTCCCAGGGCTTCAGACTGCTGTCCCTACGACTTCTCTCCTCACGTCTGTCCATCACCAAATGAGTGGGCAAGAAGGGTGCTCCCAGGGTAGGGGTGGGCTGGCCACTTGTGCCCCGCCCAGGTCGCGCTCGCAGAATCTGGCAGCAGCTCACGTGCAGGGTAGCAGGGCCAAGGCATCTCACCGCAGGGTCAGTGTATGGTGGCTCCTAGAGGGCAGACGGAGGGCCGGCCCTGGGCTGTTCTTCTCTTCCCTGGGGCCATTGCACGTGGACTCGGGCACACACCACACCCCCCTGTCTGCAGCCGTGGAACGGGGTTAGCGTTGCATGTGGGGCACCCAGCTCATCTCAAGCCAAGTCAGGCTGCACACTGTCTTGATTGGGCTTCTTCCTGCCTGAACCTGAGCCGGGTCCTCATCCTGTAGCTCATCCCCCTCTGGCAACTGGGGAACTGCCTGGCCAGTGCCATGCCTGGTGGCAGCAGAGCCTGGCGCCCGTTAACTTGCCCAGTGGTCCAGGCAGCCAAGCAGGCTCGGGGTGGGTGTTGGGTGTCCAGAGGGTCTCGGTGCTGACTGTAGAATGGCTGTGTGGGTGCCCTCCTCAAGCTCCTGCCCTGGGGACCCCCTCCTGCTGGGGCTGCATTGCCTTGGGACCTGGTTCAGTGAAGAGCAGCTGGGGACCCAGACCCTTGTGATCCCCCATCACGGCCAGGTGTTCATCAGAGGCCTTCGTCTGCAGCGGGCAGGTAAGTGGGGCCTGCAGTGAGATGTGGGGGACGCAGCCCTGGCGGGGAGCGTGCCTGCCTTCTTTTGGCGGTTTTAGGGTGTCCCCTTATCCCTGTTCACAGCAGAGCTGGAGGGTGGGGATGGGGACGGCAGAGAGGTCCTGATAAGCGCTGCTGACATTTTGTCATGTTTTATGGAGTGTTATTGAAGTTGCTCAGATAGTGTGAAGATGGAATCTGGGAAATAAATTTTTCCTGCTTCTCCTGGGAATGGGTGTTGGGGATAGGACTGTTGGGGTGTTGGGGACAGGAATGAGGGGGGCCCTCTCTGGACCTCCCTTAGGTCCCTGGCCAGAGTCACGGGATTGTTACTAACGGTCTGTGAAGCCAGGGTCTTTAGCTGGGTGGCCGTCCCTCTGAGGGCTCCCAGACCCGACAAACCTGTGCTCCAGCGGCAGCCTTGGGATGTGTCGGAATGGGCGCTTCCTGAGACCGGGATGTGATGTCCTGCCTGTAGTGACGAGCTGGCCCAGTGGAGGCTGGAAGCGGCAGGATGCCTGTGCTGTGGTTGGCAGGGCCACGGTGTCACAGGAGCACAGTGGTGGTGTGGGATGAGGCAGCCCCTGCCTTGTGACTGTGGATCCCCAGCAGTAGCAGAGGCAATGCTTGGGGGAGGCCCCACAGCCTGCCTGGTGACAGAACGGCACTCCCCGCGGCTCCCTCAGTCTTGAGGTTACGCTGTGACTCAACAGGCATTTCCAGAAAGCACGGTTGCTCTGAGTCCTGGCCTAGAAATGCAGAGCTCAAAGTGGGCAGCCCGGCCTGCGTGCCGAGGAAGGCTCCCTGGCCTGGGTGTGAGGTGCAGAGGGTGGAAGCTCGTCTGGCAGGCCCTGAATGCCAGGCTTGACCTCTGGCCAGTAGGGTGATGGTCAAAGCTAGGTTACCTGGCCAGGCTGGGGAGGTCGGACTGGGAAGGTGCTGGGCGGAGGCGGAGGCGGAGGAAGGGTGCTCTGGCTGTGCGCTTCTGTCTTACCCCCATTTGGAACCTGGACATGACTTCTTCGAAGTTTAATTCACGCACAATGGGACATGTCCATTTAAAGGCATAGTTCACTGCAAGTTTGGACAAAACACACCCACCTGACTCCCACCCCAGGGAGGTAAAGAACATTCCTGTGACCTCAGAGGGTTCCCTCTGCCCCTTTCTGGTCAACCAGCCCTGGCTCCAGCCCAGCCCCAGCTCCAGTCCAGCCCTAGCCCTAGCCCCAGCCCCAGCCTCTAGCCTAGTCCCAGCCCTAGGCCCAGTTCCAGCCCCAACCCCACACCCAGCCCCAGCCCCAGCCCCAGCCCCAGCCCCAGCCCCCATTCCCAGCCTCAGCCTCAGCTCCAGCCCCAGCCCTCAGCCTCACCCCCAGCCCGTGCTCAGCCTCAGCCCCTGCCCAGCCTCAGCCCTATCCCCACCCCCACCCCCAACCTCAGCCCCCAGCCCCAGCCCCAGCTCAGCCCAGCCCTAGTCCAGCCCCAGCCGCTACCCCACCCCACTCCCCATGGCTTGCTTTGCCCTCAAAGATCGGGTATCTCTGCCTCACAGTTGCGGAGCCAGGTAACATGTACTCTTCCGCCTTTCTCAGCCCAGTGTGTGCCGCGTGAATGGGTCGCGCACCCCTCTTTATTGCTGGGCAGCAGGCATGCCTTTGGACGTACCACAACCTGTGTTTCCACCTATCGGTGGGTGCTTTCGTGTTCTCCAGCTTTTGACTGTAAAGTGGAAAGGGGCTGTGAGCATTTCTGTAGGATCTTTGTATGGACAAATGTTTGTATTGTGTTATGGGGGGATTATTACGTACAAGTTGAATTGCTGACTGTAGGCTGGTGTGACTTTTAAAGATACACCCAAGCTGTTTTCCAAGGTGGCTGTGCTGTTTTAATTCCCCCGAGCAGCAGGGGAGAGCTGGATCTGTATGTCTCTGCTCATGCTAATACCACAGCAGTGGATCTGTATGTCTCTGCTCATGCTAATACCACACTGTCTTGATTACTATCACTATAAAATACATCCTGCAGTGAGCTGGGAAGAGTTCCTCCTCTACTGTCTTCTGAAAGAATTTGTGTAGAATTGGTCTTACTCTTCCTGCGAATATGGGATAGAATTCGCCAGTGACGCTGTCTGAGCTTGGAGTTTTTGTTGTGGGAACATTTTCAGCTACAAATTCACTTCCTTTAATGCTGCAGTTCTCTCCATGCTGTCTATTTCTTCTGAAGTGAGCTTTGATTGTTTTGTATTTTTCAAGGAACTCATCCTCTAAGTTGAGAAATTAATTAGCAGTAAGGAACTTATAGTATTCCCTTAATATCCTTTCGATGTCTGTAGGATCTATAGTGATATCTCCTTCATTTCTAATGTTGCTGAGTTATATTCAATCTTTTGTTCTTGATTAGTCTGAATAATTTTATCATCTCAGTATTATTCACATGTAAATCGATTGATTTTATTAATCATTTGAAAGATCCAGATTTTTGTATCTTTAGTTTTCTCTATTGATTTGATGTTGATTGAATTGGTTTCTGCTCACCTTTATTATTTCTTTCTCCTGCTTACTTTGAGTTGATGCTTTTGTCAGATTATTGACTTGAGAGCTTTCTTTTTTTTCCTAAGTATTTATTGCTATACACTTCTCTCTATGCATTGCTTTACAGATACACATTTTAATATCTTGTGTTTTTATTTCATTCAGTTATTTTCTAAATTCTCTCTGATTTCTTCTGTTACACGTGATGATTTAGAAGTGTGTTGTTTAATTTCAGATGATTATGTTCATTCACAGATACCTTTCTGTTACTGATTTCTTGTTCTGCTCTCTTCAGAGAATGTATTTTATATGATTTCAGCAATTATAACTATGTCAGGACTTGCTTTGTGGCCTAAAATAGAGTCTGTCTTGGTGAATGTTCCACGTGCGTTTGGCAGGAATGTGTATTCCTCTGTTGTATGGGTTAGGCTGGTTGATGGTGGTGCTGGAGTTCCTGTGGCCTCTGTGCTCTTCTGTCTGCTTGCTCTGCTGACCGCGCTGCCTGTGATTGTGGATTTGTGTGTTTCTTTCCAGTTCTATCAGTTTTTGCTTCATGTATTTTCAAGCTGTGATACTAGGTGCATACATACTTAGAATTGTTTTATCTTAGTCAGTTGACCGTTTGTTTTTAAAGTATCCTTCTTTTATTTCTATTATATTTGTGGTTCTGAATTCTACTCTGACATTAGTGTAGCCATTCCAGCTTTCTTGTGATTACTGTTTACATGATGTATTTTTCTAATTTTTACTTATAATTTCATCTGATTTCATATATGAAGTAGGCTTCTTGTATACACTGTATAGCAAGATCTTGCCTTTTTTTTTTTTTTTTTTTTTTCCGAGACAGGGTCTCTTGCCCTGTTTCCATGCTAAAATGTAGTGGCATAATCAAGGCTCACTGCAGCCTTGATCTCCCAGGTTCAAGCAGTCCTCCCACCTCAGCATTTCAAGTAGCTGAGACTGCAGGTGTGCACCACCACAGCTGACCAATTTTTATTCTTTTTGTAGAAAGAGATCTCACTGTGTGGTCCAGGCTGATCTTGAACTTCTAGGCTCAAGTGATCCTCCTATCTTAGCCTTGAAAGTGTTGGGATTACAGGCATGAGCCACCACGCCTTGCCAGAATCTTGCTTTTACTCTCATCGGAGAATCTCTGCCTTTTGGTCGGAATGGTTAAAGCAGTGCCTCTGTCCAGTAGGATTTTCAGTAATGATGAAAAGGCCCTGTAATCTGCATTCTTTCGTGTGACAGCCATTTGCCACATGGGGCTCCTGGGCACTTGAAATGTGGCTAGTGCAGGAAGCAACTGAGTTTACCGTTTTATTTAATTTTAATTAATTAAAATCTACATTTAAATTGCTGCAAGGTGTTGATGGCTATTGGAGTGGATGAGCCGTGTTCGGCTCATGCATCATTTAGTGTAGGGCCTTCATGTTTGGCTTTAACTCTACTGTCTTGTTGTTTGCTTTCTACATTTCCTTTTTTCCCCCCTTTTTCTTTTCTTTCTCTTCCTTCCTTTTTTTTTGGAGTAGAATTGAGTGCTATTTAGCATTCCATGTTATCTCCACTGTGGGCTTATGAGCGATTCCTGTTTGTTTCTTTTTTTAGTGGGTGCTTTAGCGTTTACAACATAGATCTTTAACTTTCCACAGCTCGCCTTCAGATAGCACTGTATCGTGTCCCGTGTGGTGGATCAGCCGCACGGGAATGCACTTCTGTGTCCCAGGCCACCTTGTTGATGTGGTTTCAATACATTCAGGACCACGCGTCGTTTCTGACACGACGGCCCCGCCTCGTTCACGTGGCTTCGGTACATTTGGGACCATGCGTCGTTCCTAACACATGACCCTGCCTCGTTCATGTGGCTTCGGTACATTTGGGACCACACGTCGTTCCTAACACATGATGACCCCATCTCGTTCGTGTGGCTTCGGTACATTCGGGACCATGCGTCGTTTCCGACACATGATGACCCCGGCGCATAGGTGTGGATTTTGCTTTCACAATCAGTAGTGTTTTAAATAAATGAAAGTATCTTTTTTCTATTTACCATTCTGGCGTTCTTTAATTCTTCATGGAGATCCAGATTTCTTGCTGCTACTTTCACCCTAACTAGCTACTTCTAACGTTTCCTGTACTTCACATCTGTTGGAACTGATTCTTTTCACTTTGCTTGTCAAAATCTGCCCCTGTGTTAGAAATCTATTTCCAGTGGGGGCAGAATTCTAGTTGCAAGTTTTTCCTCCCAGCACTTTGAAGAC
This sequence comes from Trachypithecus francoisi, assembly GCF_009764315.1. Lineage (NCBI taxonomy): Eukaryota > Metazoa > Chordata > Mammalia > Primates > Cercopithecidae > Trachypithecus > Trachypithecus francoisi. Next base: position 97,520,042 of record NW_022681472.1, on the reverse strand, counting down.
ATCCTTCCATTGTCTTTCAGCTTCCACAGTTTCTGATGAAAGGGTCAAATCTTTCTTATGTTTTGTCTTCCTCATGAAATGTGCAGTTTTTTCTCTGGGCCACTTTTCGGGTTTCTTTATCACTGGTTTTCTGCAGTTTGCCTATAATGTACCTTGGATTTAAAACATATATATTTGTTTGGCTTGTGGATTGGTGAAATTCTTGAATCTCCGAGTTTATAGTTTCATAAAATTTGGGTACTTTTGGTCATTATTTCTGGCAATTCTTTTTGTTTGTTTTGTGTCCCCTCCCCCCTGCTGCTCCCCTCCCTGTGTGTGCCCCTTACTGGCCTGTGACCTTGAACAGGTCACCTGCCCATCTGTGAATGGGGAGGGTGATCCTGGGCCCTAGGATGGGTTCTTGTGCTCCTCCTGCCAGAGCTTGTTCCATGGTAAAAGAAAAACTTGAGCCGAACTAAATTTAAAGGAGTTTAGTTGAGCAATGAACAATTCATGAATTGGGCAGCCTCCCGAGCCAGAGTATGCTGAGAGACTCCAGCACAGCCACGGGGTAAAAGATTTTGGACAGAAAAAGAAAGTGACATACAGAGAATGCAAGTGAGGCATGGAAACAGATCGGTTATATCTTGGTGTTTGCCTTATTTGAACATGGTTCCAACAGTTGGCTACGTTTGGCCAAAATTCAGTGACTGGCACAAGTGTAGGGCACGGTCCATTTACACTGCCTGTTGTTATCATTCAAGATGTGCAAATCAACCTGTAGGCCACACTGAAAATATGTAAGGAGGCACCTTTAGGCTAAACTTGATTTAATTCATCATCACTTTCATTGTTCCACAAATGCAACTGAGGCCCTGGCTTGACCTTGCTAGGCTGGGCCATGGTGACATCAAGGGGTGGTGGGTGCTGGGTGATGGGGGGCCGTTCCTCAGGCCTCGCCCTCCTGGAGGCCGCCTGGCAGTTCCTCCTTTCTCCAGGCCTTGCCCTGAGTGCGGCTGCTGGACCCGGAGGCCTGGGGCTGGAGCAGGGTGGAGGTAGCCGGACGGAAAGTGTGCAGGGGGCCAGGACTTGCCCGGGAACCAGAGGTGCACAGAGCATCCGTGGACAGACCTGCACACTCCCAGATGGAGTGCCAGGATCAGCCCTGCCCTGGCCAGGCGGCTCAGTGACCCCGAGCAGAGCCGGGCTTGGGCCCTTTCCTGGTGGAAACCCAGATGTCCAGCCAGGGGTGCTGTGTCCCACCTGAGGCCAGCCCACACAGGGTTGGTGTTGGGAGGGTCCCCGTAGCACCCCTAGTGTCTTCTAGCCCTCACACCTGTTTGTAGACCTCAAACCACGTTCTTTTATTGCTAAATTTTAATATGGAAAATGGTAAACTTGCAGAGAAAGTTGAAAGAACTGCACAGACACCCACATAGCTGCCACCTGGATGCCAGCCTGGAGTCTCTACCTGGTTTAGTCACGCCTTTAGTGCCTCCACCTGCGTGCGTTTCAGAGTGAACGGGGTCCTCAGTGCGCTTCCTTCCGAACGCTGGTTTACTTGCCGTTCACTTTTCTTTCATTTATGTACAGTGAACTGCACAGCTCCTAAATGTGCCATCCTGGGCATTGTGACAGTTTGTGACAGAAGTGTGTAACCCACAGCTCAGTCCAGGCACAGGGCAGGCCCTCACCCAGGAGGGTCCCTCCGGCCCTGCCCCAGTTCCCCAGCCTGGCCCAGAGGCCCCGGGGATTGCCTTGGTCGTTCTGGACCTGCGACCCGTTTGTGCTGTCGTCTGAGCAGTGTTTCTGAGATTCACCATGTTGCGTGCCTGCAGTTTCCTTGCACGCAGGCCCATGTGGCTGTCCCTTCCCTGGTGTCTCCTGGACACCAACCCTCTCTTCGGATGGGGGCTGGTGGCAGTCAAGCTGCTGGGAGCTGGAGTGCTCTTCGGGAGCTTCTCTGGATGTGTGCTCTGCTTCTCTGTGTAACCCCGGGGCCGCTGGCCGGAGGGTGGGCAGGCCACGAGTATTTTGATGTGCTTCGATGTACGCTCTGCCCCTCTGTGTAAATGCCCAAGATGCTGCCCGGGGGGTGGGCAGAGGGCGAGTGTTTGCAGCGTGCAGACCCTTTCCGTGGTGGCCATGCCGTTTATCCTCACCATGTAGTGGGCGAGTGTTCCATCCACCATGTCCTCATGAAGACTTGCTGTCCTCATAATGTTCTGTAGGTTTTTAAAAACTGAGATAAAACCCAGCCACTCAGAATTCACCATCTTAACCATCTTAAAGCATACAGTTCAGTGTCTGTTAGAATATTCAGCATTCTATAATCACCACTTTCTAATTCTAAAACGTTTTCATCACCCCCAAAAAGACCCCCGTACCCATTAGCAGTCATGCCCATTCCTCCCTCTCACTGCCCCTGCCCTGGCTCTGTCTGAGGATTGGTTTGTTCTGACGTAGTAGGTGTGTGGAACCATGCAGCATGTGGCCTTTTCCTGCTGGCTTTCATCTCCGTGCGTGCTGCGCTCAGGGCTCACTTGCATTGTGTGGAAACCAGTGTTTCTGTCTCCGATGCTGAGCTGCCAGTGCAGAGCTGGACCTCGTGTCTGTGGCTTCATCAGCGGGGCTGTGCTTTGACTCTTAGTGATGCTGCTCTGAGCCTACACGAGCAGGTGCTCGTAGCTGCCGGGCACACACGCCAGCTGCTATGGTGTACGGCAGCTCAGGGTGCAGCCTTTCGGAGGGACCACCCCCTGCCTTCCTCTCTCCTTCCTTCCAGCTTGTGGGTACTTCGAAGGCAGGCACAGGTGTCCAGCCCTGACCCCAAGGTAGCAAAGGCAGTGAGAGGGGTTCAGGGCCACTCTGCCGCCTCTCAGGTCCCTGCCCCTGGGGACTGCCCAGAGCGGTTAGCAGAGCTGGGCCCGCAGGCTTCACCCTCAGCCTGTGTTTTCTCCTCCTCCCTGTCTTCTCCCAGCCACCCAGGTCGATCCGCGTGACCTCCAGGAGCTGTTCCAGGAGACGTCGGCCAACGTCTTCCGAATCAACTCCAGTGGTGAGTCTGCGTCTGGCCCGGGCCTGCCCCTCCATCCAGGTGCCCTGGACCCCGACATGACGATGGAGTCGAGGGTGCTGGTGTATGGCGTCCCCCCTCTTAGGCTGTCTTGTGGTGCAGTCCGGGTTTCTTGGGTGGGAAGGAGTGAGGGTTGGGTCAGGGCTGGGTGCCGCTTCCGCTGGCTGCTCCTGCCCGCTGCTGGCTCCTCTCCCTGACCCCACGCTGCTCCTTCGCAACACCTTTTGTGTGATCTGGATGGAGCCCAGTGGAGGAAGGAGCATCCCAGGGCCTCTCAGACCAGAAGTCACTGCAGGAGTGAGCAGAGCCTTCAGTCCTTAGGGACACCTTAGCCTCTCAGAAGGCCCTGTTGATACACATAACTTGTGTAACTCTGGGCTGGGTCTGTGACTCTCCCATCTCTTCAGTGTGGTGAGCAGAGTTCCCAGCGAAGCTGTTGCATTTAGATCTTTGAGAGCAGGAAGGAGAGCCACGTGTCAGATGGCCAGGTGAGGGGAGCAGGGTGGAGAGAAGCTGTCCCCAGAGCCAGGACAAGACTGGTGGAGGCAGTTCCTCAGAGCCCCTGAGTTGCATGTGGGCCTGAGTGCCTGTCGTGGGCCTGAGCGCCTGTCGCAGACCAGCTGGGGAGGGGTCCTGGCTGGTGTGACCTTATGCTGAGGTCAGTGTGTGCCCTGGTCTCCAGGTCACTTAGGTGGTCTGCCCTGGCTCAGGCACTGGTCCTTGGGCTCTGCTCACCCTGCCCGGGCTGCAGTGGGCCACCCATGTGGAGTAGCAGGGCCAGGGAAGCTCCTTCTGCCCTCACCCTGTCCCTCTTCTCTCGGGCAGTGACCTCCTTGGAGCGGAGCCTGCAGTCCTTAGGGACACCGAGTGACACGCAGGAGCTTCGGGACAGCCTGTGAGTGTGTGGGCCACGGCATCTCCATGCCTGGGCGTGGTGCACGTTGTGGGGCAGGGGCCGGAGTGTAGTCCTGTGCACACAGGCTTTGTCCACACAGCTGCCTGCCCACAGCTGCCTGGACACACATGTGTGCATATATGCACACACACCTACAGATAAGCCTAGTCGGTGCTGTGAACCTGAGACTGGGCTCTCAGCCTGCAGGTGCCCTCCACAGGGCATGCAGGTGCACCCCGCCCCGACATGGAAGCCTTAGTGCACCTGTGCATGCCCCAGTCACGCGCATGCACAGGTCGGGGGTGCATGCCTGTTGGCACACGCTTTGCCCTGCCAACATGCTCCCAATGTGTCTTTGTCACGTCTGAAGGCTCCCTGTTGGGGCCTGCTTAGCTGTGGACACAGGAGGTGAGACCGATGTGCCATTTGCACAGCCATGGACTAGGTTGGAGTGGGGCGTCCTGTCTTGCTTCTGCCCTTTCGGGGAGCTGAGCCTTGGCGGGCTCCCACTGGACTTTCCTTGAGGGGTGCCTAGCAGCCTGCCCTGGGTTGGGCTGGTGTGGGATAGGGAGAGGTGCCTTGGGTGCTGTCTGCTAAGCCTGAGCCCTGGCTGGGCTGGGGAGGGGAGGGAAGGGAACATCTGCCCCACGTGTGGTTAGAGTGGCACTCTGGGGTCCAAGGGGACACTAGCAGTCTATACCTTTGCCTCCATCTGGTCCCCACTGCACTTGCTGCTGTGACCTCCCATGCTGGCAGTGAGCAGGATGCCCGCAGCCCCAAGACCCCAGCCAGCCCCAGGCCACTGCATTGGGATGTTGTCCTCAGACTCCCCTGTGCAGAGCTGGTGGCCACAGCAGCCTCGCACCCTGAAAGGGCCAGAACTGAGGAGGCAGGGAGGACCACGGCTCCCACAAGGGTGGAGGGTGCTGGAGTCTCTGCTCCTCCTCACAGTGGCTCCATTCAATATCCACAGACGCCCTGCCACATAGCCTCACGCACCAGCTGCAGAGCACCCTTTTCAGATGTTCAGGGCAATTCTATTCTTCGCTTTTTTTTTTTAAGCCCTTTTATAAAACTGAAACTTACTGTTTTCTGATGTGACAGTGACATAGGCTTGTGATGAGGAATTTGGACACAGGACGCCTGGGAACCACTGTTAGCATGTTGATGTTCCCTGCCAGCCTTCCTCACACCCATGCATATTCGCAGAGTCAGAGCTCAGCAAGGGACTCTGGACCTGCTGGTCACACCCGGGCTCTGGGGTACTTGGGCTCAGGAAACACGTAGCCTCTCAGAGGGCCCTGTTGATGCACATAACTCGTGTAACTCTGGGCCAGGTCTGTGGCTCTCCCATCTCTTCAGTGTGGTGAGCAGAGTTCCCAGTGAAGCTGTTGTGTTTAGGTCTTTGTGCCTCTGCCTGGCTCCTGGGTTAGGTCAAGAGGGCCAAGTGGGATGGGCACTTCAGGACCCTGGCCCTCATGGGCGCATCCTGCGCCACCCGGCCTGGTTAGCCAAAGACCAACACCACCCGCTGTGGGCCTTGGAGAGGAGAGAGGGCCCCAGCGTGGGGTAGGAGACTGTCCTGGTCTGAGGACCAAGTATCCCAGCACCGTGGCCCTCCCCTGGGCCAGCCTCAGCTGTCAGTTCTGGAAACTCTTGCCTTAGTACTTTTCTGACCCTCCCTGTGTGGCCGACTGTGGTCCTAGCCTGCTTGTCATGGCTTATCTAGAGCCTTCTATGGCCTCTCGGATGCTCCCATATCATGGACTGTTAACGTTTAAAAATAACTTTTGAGACCAACATGGTTGCCAGTTCTATATTTCCTCCACATTGACAAAGTCGGCAACTAAGGACATTTAAAGAATATACCTTCATCCATGGCCACCGTCATTTCATCAGGGAAAAGGCTTTCCAGCCCTGCAGTGTAGGAGGGACCCAGTCTCAGGAGGGAGGGTGATCCTTCCACCTGAATACATTCAGCTTCAGAAAAACCTCGCCAGGTGGGGCCTGTTTGTCTCATCCCATGCAAGGCTGATGTGGCCGGGTCATTTCTGTCACCTGCGTGCAGACCCCACCCCAGGCCTCCCTGTCACAGACCCCCACCCTGGAGTCCAGTGGCCACGTTGCAGTCCCGTGGGCGGGGCTCAGTGGCAGCTCGGCTCACACTCCTGTCTGGCTCTATTCCCTTTCACCCTAGGGGCCGTCACCATGTGGAGATGGTGTGTGGGCCAGCTCACCCCGTGGTGTGTGGCTGTCAGAAATACTCGTTCCTTGGTGCCGAAAAGAAGAACTAGCGTTCAGACAAAGAATTTTCTCAGCAAGGCAATTTTACTTTCTGCAGAAGGAGTGCTGCCTGTTAGCAATTCTGCCATGAGAGCACAGTTGAACAAAGAAAGGCAAGAATATTTATCCCTTATGCATTGGGTCCTTTAGACCTGACTGGCTAACAACTTAAAACTTTCCTGAATAGGTAAAGGCAAAGGAGAACAAAAGGCAAAGAGGAAGTTGCTTGCGAAAGAACTTAGAAAAGTGATAACATTTCCAAATAAGGAGGGCGTGTAGGCTGTGAGCTGGGACATGCTCGAGCATGTTTAGAACAAGTATCTTGGTTAAAGTACAAGGACATAGGATGTACTTATTCCCTTATGTCTAACAGCTACATAGAATAGGACTTAACAAAGAGTTATTAGTATAAAAGCAAGGAGGCTTGAAGGAAGTTAGTTTTTTAAAAAAAACTATTATTTCTAACACGATTTATTCTTTAGTGAGAAGGGGAACTTTGAAGAGGACATTTTTTACTTGCCACAGTGGCACAGAGGACCCGCTCCCCTTGGGGCTTTTGGACTTGTTCCTGTGGGCCGTGTTCTCTGATCTGCCTGGGGCACGCAGTGATGCCTCCCTCTCACCTCCCTGGTTGTGGTGAAGGTGTAGGTTGGGTGGCCCTAGTGGGGGTGCATTAGAGGTGGCTGCTGAGGGTCAGCTGGCCCACTGCCCAGCGTGCAGCGATGGGAGTGGGGTCTGGGTAAGCTGGGCTGCTGCTCCACGTGAGGTGTGCTCTTCTTCCCGGCCCGGGATTTTTATGTCAGAATCAGCACCAGAAGGGCTCAAGGAGCCTTGGATGACGATCATTCGGCACCGCAGGCCCGTGCTTGGCTGCTCTTTCAGGGGCTTGGTCCTAACAGCCCGCCTCCTGCAGTGAGAGCTTAAGCAGGGCAGGGCCATGATCCATGTGTGCGGTTCATCCCATCCCACTGGATTGAAGGCAACTCCCTGTGGCAGAGGGGTGGCCAGCAGGGTGTGAAGAGCTGACCTCCTGCAGTGCCCGATGGAGGGCTCTGTGAGGGGGCCAGAGAGGGCTCACAGTGCCCTCCATATGTAAGGACAGACCTATTTGCCAGCTGGTACAGAGTTGCACCCCTCTGTCCCTCTGTAAGGATGGACCCATTCACCAGCTTGTTCAGAACTGTGCCCCTCAGTCCCACTGAGGACACACCCGTTCGCCAGCTGGTACAGAACTGTGCCCCTCTCCTGCTGTAAGGATGGACCCATTCGCCAGCTGGTACAGAACTGCCCCCTCTCTGTCCCACTGTGAGGACAGACCCATTCACCAGCTTGTGCAGTACTGCACCCCTCTGTCCCACTGGAAGGACGGACCCATTCACCAGCTGGTGGGCATTTGGGTGACTTCATTTTGACCACGATGAATAAAGCTGTGGTGAATGTAGGTGTGTAGGGGTTTGCGTGGGTGTAGGTTTTCACCTATCTTGGATAGATCCCCAGGACTGGACTTGCTGGGTTATACGGTGGCTCCTTGTCTAACCCTTTGAGGAACTGCCAGACTTTCCAAAGCAGCTGCCCCATTTTACACCCCCGCCAGCAGTGTTGGAGGGTTCCCATCTCCCCACCTCACTGCCAGCACTTGTTGTTATGTATTTTGGATGTGGCTATCCCATTGGGTGCAAAGTGGGGTCTTGTGGTGATCTCATTTGCATTTTCCTGATAATTGATGGCTTCAACCATCTTTTGATTTGCATATCTTCTTGGAATAAATGTCTCTTCAGATCCTTTGCCCATGTCCTGATGGGTGTTTTTCCTTTTACTGTTGAGTTGATTCCTTCTAGAATTTTTCTCCTGCTGTGCAGCCCATGCTCTCCAGGGCCATCACTGGTGCAGGTTCCTCATCCGTCTCATGCTCTCCAGGGCCATCACTGGTGCAGGTTCCTCATCCGTCTCATGCTCTCCAGGGCCATCACTGGTGCAGGTTCCTCATCCGTCTCATGCTCTCCAGGGCCCTGGCCATCACTGGTGCAGGTCCTCATCCGTCTCATGCTCTCCAGGGCCATCACTGGTGCTGGTTCCTCATCCATCTCATGCTCTCCAGGGCCTTCACTGGTACAGGTTCCTCATCCGTCTCATGCTCTCCAGGGCCGTCACTGGTGCAGGTTCCTCATCCGTCTCATGCTCTCCAGGGCCATCACTGGTGCAGGTTCCTCATCCGTCTCATGCTCTCCAGGGCCATCACTGGTGCAGGTTCCTCATCCGTCTCATGCTCTCCAGGGCCATCACTGGTGCAGTTCCTCATCCGTCTCATGCTCTCCAGGGCCTCACTGGTGCATTTCCTCATCCGTCTCATGCTCCCCCCCCCCCCCTCCATGGCCCATCACTGGTGCTGGTTCCTCATCCGTCTCATGCTCTCCAGGGCCATCACTGGTGCGGTTCCTCATCCGTCTCATGCTCTCCAGGGCCTTCACTGGTGCAGGTTCCTCATCCGTCTCATGCTCTCCAGGGCCGTCACTGGTACAGGTTCCTCCCGTCTCATGCTCTCCAGGGCCGTCACTGGTGCAGGTTCCTCATCCGTCTCGCTCTCCATGGCCCTGGCCTTCACCGGTGCAGGTTCCTCATCCGTCTCATGCTCTCCAGGGCCATCACTGGTGCAGGTTCCTCATCCGTCTCATGCTCTCCAGGGCCCTGGCCTTCACTGGTGCAGGTTCCTCATCCGTCTCATGCTCTCCAGGGCCATCACTGGTGCAGGTTCCTCATCCGTCTCATGCTCTCCAGGGCCTTCATCTGTGCGGTTCCTCATCATCTCATGCTCTCCAGGGCCTTCACTGGTGCAGGTTCCTCATCCGTCTCATGCTCTCCAGGGCCATCACTGGTGCAGGTTCCTCATCCGTCTCATGCTCTCCAGGGCCTTCACTGGTGCAGGTTCCTCATCCATCTCATGCTCTCCAGGGCCTTCACTGGTGCAGGTTCCTCATCCGTCTCATGCTCTCCAGGGCCATCACTGGTGCAGGTTCCTCATCCATCTCATGCTGTCCGGGGCCCTGGCCTTCATTGGTGCTGGTTCTTCATCCATCTGTTCCAGCCTCTTTTCCTCTGTGATCTCCTCCCCTCCCTTGGTGGTATTGCATATCCCACAGCTCAGAATCCCTCCTCAGTGGAGCGTTGGAACCCTAGGTGTCCCTCCAGCCCTGCCACCTTCTCGCCTGCTAACTTAGGGTCCTTCTGGATTGACCTGGGGTCTCCCTGTCAGTCCCAGGCCAAGGAAGGGACCTCCAGGACCCCACCCTACCCCTGCCTTCGCCGGTCATGGGCTGGCCTGTCCACTCCTCTTGAGCTGTCCCGTGTCCACGCACTTCTCACCCTCCTCTCCACCTCCTGGTCTAGGCCCAGCCTTGGCCTCTGGGCTCCTGCACTGTCTCCTCTTGGCCTCCCCACCCCGGTCTTGCCCCCGACAGTGGATTCTGTATGCAGAGCTCAAAGTGATCTTTAAAAGTGTGGATCTGATCGTATCAGTTCCTGCTCAGGAGGCTCCAGTGGCCTCCCTCCCAGTAAAGTAAAACCCAGAGTCTGGGCTGTGGCCTTTCAGGGTCCGCCCAGCATGACCCTCGCTACTGTAGACCTTTCTCGTGGCCACACTACCCGCTCCAGCCCCATGGCCTCAGACTGCTGCCTGCTCTGCTCTGCCGGCCTCACTTCCAGGCCCTCTCATGCCAGGCCTTGCTGGTCCACTTGCCCTGGTAGTTACCTCCTCCACCATGGGCGGTCCCTGGGTCTGTGCGTCAACACCACTGCATTGTGTTGACTTGGGCGTCACCTGCTTATGAAGCTGGGCTGTGGTCCACATGGAGTCACTCCTGGAGCATTGCTGGGTCTAGGACGGGGCAGTGCACCTACTATACTAGGAAAGGACAGGAACCAGGAAATCAAAGCAGCCCAGCCACAGGCTCTTCCCACGAGCCCCCTGAGCCGAGGGACCGGCAGGGGCACTACAGTCACTAGGAACACGGGCAGAGGGGCAGGAGCGCGGATTAACCACTTGGGTCTGGAGCGGGCGGCAGGGTGCCTTCCAGGGCAAGTGTGTCATCTGGGAGCTGGCATGGAGGCTGGGAGAGCTCAGGGCCCGCTGCCAGGGAGCCTGGGCTGGTCCTGACCCTACCTCTGCCCACTCCAGCTCACCAGCTCCGGCCTACAGGTGCTGTGACTCAGGGCCTTGTGTCCTCGTCTGTAAAACACAGGTGGTCATGAGGGAGTAAATGAGCAGGTATGAGATAGGCAGGACACGAGGTGCTTCTAAATGACATCTTAAATAATGACAAGCAAATGAGAGAGCCTCCGTGCTCAGGTCAGTTCTGGCTCCGGCAGACTAGGGCAGGGCACCAGGGCAAATGGGCCTCAGGTGACACACCCCCCAGGCAGGCCTTGCAGACTCCTCAGTCACCTGACTGCTGGCAGCAACGGCACCACCTGGCTGGTGGTGCAGGAGCTGCCGAGCTGGCAACTGTGCAGGCCTCGCACAGGAGTGCTGGGAGAGGGATGCTTGGGTCAGGTTTCCTGCACCCTTGTAGCCGCCTCCCTCGCCTCTCAGCAAAACCGTGCAGAGCTGGCTTTGTGGGGATACGTGGGTTTTGTAAAGCGGTCACGGGGCTTCAGGTGCAGTTTGATGAAGGCTCCAGTTCACTTGGTTTCTTTTGGCTCTGCTGATGCATCAGATTCAACCTCAGGCCAGCTTCTCTTGAGGAGCCAAATGGGTGTTATGGTTCCGGGCATTGCATCTGGACTCCACACGGAATGTGGAGGGATAGGCCCTCTCTCAACGTGCAGCTAGCGTTTCCAGCTTTCTCTGCCTCACTTGGCTCCTGGCTGAAGCAGTCCAGGGCAGGTGAGGGTCACAGGTTCACTGGCATGGGCCTCACTGTGGTGTTGGGGTCGTAAGACAGGTGCAGTCTCATCCCTGTCCCTGCACTCGATCCACTGCTATTCCCCAAGCCATGCATGCCACGGTGACGGAGTGGGACCCCTCCCTCGGCGGCTGTGAGGATGGATGGGGAAGTGAGACACAGGCAGGAGGTGCTCTCTATTTGCTGTTGTGGCAACTGCCCCGTGATGGCGAGTGGGAGTGCTGACATCATCAGTCCGTTCTCTAGTGAGGATGGTGACTCCCTGGCTCTGACAGTGTGAGCTCCCGTGTCCCTGGGCCAAGTGCCCTGCTGGTCCTGCGTTGCTCTGTTGCCCTTGCTGAGACACCTCGGCCTTTGGATCAGTGTCTAGCCTCAGATTGGAGTTGCCATTTCCCGGAGGAGCCCCCTCCAGTGGGACCCACACTAGGCCTTGCTGCCCCATTGCCCCCCACAAGGCCTCCCCGTGTCAGCAGGAGTCTGCCTGAAAGTGCCTCTTTAGGATGCCTCTCATACTTCGGCAAGAGGCAGAAGTTCCAGAGAATCCCTGATGGCTCGCTGTCCACTCTGGAGACCCAGGAGGTGGCCATGAGCTGTCCCTCCCCTCGCCCACCCCATGCCATGGCGTTCAGCCGCCCGCCCCGATGCTGCCCCCTGTGCTGCCCAAGCATGTCTCCTCCTCTCATGCCCCTTTCTAACTCCATATACATTTTAGAATCAGCTTGTCAATTATTATTTCTTTTAAAAAAAGCTTTCTGTAATTTTTTGGGATTACCTTGAATCTGTGGGTAAATTAAAGAACTGGTATCCTAACAATATTGTCATCCGGCCCATGGACACGGCCAGGCCGGCCTTTCATAACAATATCTTCATCAGCCCACAGACACGGCCAGGCTGGACTTTCATAACAATATCTTCATCAGCCCACAGACACGGCCAGGCTGGACTTTCATAACAGTATTGTCGTCCAGCCCATGGACATGGCCAGGCCGGCCTTTCATAACAATATTATCGTCCAGCCCATGGACACGGCCAGGGCGGCCTTTCATAACAATATTACTGTCCAGCCCATGGACACGGCCAGGCCGGCCTTTCATAACAGTATTGTCATCCGGCCCACAGACACCGCCAGGCCGGCCTTTCATAATATAATATATTGTCCAACCCATGGACACGGCCAGGCCGGCCTTTCATAACAATATCATCATTAGTCCACAGGCACGGCCAGGCCGGCCTTTCATAACAATATTATCGTCCAGCCCATGGACACGGCCAGGCCGGCCTTTCATAACAGTATTGTCGTCCAGCCCACAGACACCGCCAGGCCGGCCTTTCATAACAATATTATCGTCCAGCCCATGGACACGGCCAGGCCGGCCTTTCATAACAATATTATCGTCCAGTCCACAGATACCGCCAGGCCGGCCTTTCATAAGAGTATTGTCGTCCAGCCCATGGACACGGCCAGGCTGGCCTTTCATAACAATATTATTGTCCAGCCCATGGACACGGCCAGGCTGGCCTTTCATAACAATATTACTGTCCAGCCCATGGACACGGCCAGGCCGGCCTTTCATAACAGTATTGTCGTCCAACCCACGGACACGGTAAGGCCGGCCTTTCAAAACAATATCATCGTCCGACCCACAGGCACAGCCAAGCTGGCCTTTCTCTTATTTGTGTTCTTCTCCTCTTGTTGGCTGCAACTCCACAGAAATAATGTGACTTCCGTGTACTTCCTTGTATCCTGTGACCTGCGTAGATTCACTCGCTGATTAGTTTCTGGAGCTTCTTTGTAGATTCCTTGGGATTTTCTTTTTTCTTTTTTTTTTTTTGAGATGGAGTCTCACACTGTCGCCCAGGCTGGAGGGCAGTGGTGCGATCTTGGCTCACTGCAAGCTCCTCCTCCTTGGTTCATGCCATTCTCCTGCCTCAGCCTCCCAAGTAACTGGGACTACAGGTGCCCACCACCACGCCTGGCTAATTTTTTTTTTTGTATTTTTAGTAGAGACGGAGTTTCACCATGTTAGGCAGGATGGTCTCGATCTCCTGCCCTCATGATCTGCCTGCCTCAGCTTCCTGAAGTTGTGGGATTACAGGTGTGAGCCACCGCGCATGGCCGGGATTTTCTATATAGATGTACACGTCTCTGTGACTGAAGACAGTTTTACTCTTCATTTTCAATCTTTATGTTTCTTAGGTCTTTCCCCCTTATTCCCAGGTAAACTTCTAATATGAGGAGTAAAAGTAGTGAAAGCACACATACCTGCCTCGTTCCCCATCTTACGGGGAAGCATTCCATCTTTTGCTGTAAGTATCCTAGATGTTTGTTTTGTTTTTTATTTAACAGGCTCTCTGTATCAGGTTGAGGGAGTCCGCTTCTTTTTTCTAGTTAAGGAAACTAGGAACTAAACTCAAGGAAGTTTTAATCTAGAATGAGTGTCGAATTTTGTCACATGCTTTTTCTGCATAATTTATTAAGATGTTTTTCTCCTTGTTAAATTTGCTCTGTTGATATGAGAATTACGCTCACGGATGTTTGAATGTTGAACCAACCTTGTATCCCCTGGGTAAGCACCTCTTGGTCGTGGTGTACTATCTCTTTCATATATTGTTGAATTCATTTTTCTAAAATTGTATTGAAGATTTTTGCTGCTGGGTTTGTGAGTGATATGTGGGCTTCCTTCCTTTAGATTATCTGTTTGGGTTTTGTTATCAGGGTAGTGTGAGCCTCGTACAATGTGTATCTCCTCTCTGTTTTCTAGGGGATTGCACGATACTGATATTGAAGCCTGTTGTGCCTGTGTATTTGCAGCAATGTTTTTAAGCACAAATTGAATTCTTGCCATACTTATAGAGCTATTTAGGTTTTCTGTTTCTTTTTGAGTCAGTTTTGATATAATTCATGTCTTTTAAGGAATTTTTCTATTTCCTCTTAGTTGTCAAATTTATGGGCCTGATAGGATTTTGTATTTCCTTAACGTTCTTTTAATGTTGGATCTGCAGTCAGGTTCAGTCTTTCATTCTTGATCTTGGTAATTTGCTAGTGTGATTTTTCTTCCTCTTGACCTGTCTAGGCAGAGTTGTGTAATGTTTTGAATGCTTTTTAATTTTATTATTTCTATTGTTGGTCTGTTTGCTATTTTATTAATTATTGAACTACCTTTATTATCTCTATTCTACTTCCTTTGTGTTTAATTTACTGGCTTCTTTAGGTGGACTTTCTAGACATTGATTTTATTCTTTTCTCTTTTCTAATATAAGAATTTAAAGCAGTAATTTCCTTGTAAGTACTGTTTTAACTGCATCCCATAGCTTTGTGTGTGTGTGTTTGTTTAAATGTGTTTTCTGCTTGTTTGAGGTAGGAGGTAGTACCCGGTACCATGACTGTAAGTAGAGGTCTCCTCCGGGCCTTTTACTGGGACGAGCATCATGGAAGGTCGCCCCTCAGCAGTGCCCTTCCGCCTGGCTGCCCTTCCTTGACTGGCGGCTCTCATTCGCCACTCCCTTCATCACGTCTTGGGTTTTCTGGTTGGCAACCTCCTGTTCCCACGATGGACTTGGCAGGGTGATCTGATGCCTGAGGGGTTGCCAGGTTGGGTAAGGAGGCCTTGTTCACTTTGATCCTGCATGGTGCTAACACTTTGTGAGGGAGGCGCAAATGAGACGAGATCCTGCCTGGAAAGAGAAAAGCCTGACCCACCGCATACAGGAAATGGGCTGCCTTCATTCCAGCACTAATGGCTCCACGAGGATGTTTCAGTGGGGGCATGAGTGAGAGGCCCTGACACATGGGAGTCTAGAGGAGTGGAGAGGTCAGCTTGGAGCAGAGAAGAGTGTGGGCCGTGACCTGCCTGGCCCTCCCAGGGGAGTTATCTGGGCAGGTGTTGGTGCTGGGGCCATTGCCCACAGTGGCAATGTGACCAGACAGCTGCTCCTGGGTCAGCAACCAGGGCTTGGTTGTCTGCATCTGACCTAGGAAAGCGTTAAGGCAGGGATATGTCCGGCTCATCCAGGAGCAGCAGAGACCTGTGGGCCAGGAGTGAAGTTAACCCAGGGGCAGTGTGGGGAGGTGAAGTCGGAGGTGCAGGAGGCTGCCCATATGGGCCTAGAGCCCAGGGGCGGCGTGGGGAGGTGAAGTCGGAGGTGCAGGAGGGCGGCGTGGGGAGGTGAAGTTGGAGGTGCAGGAGGGCAGCGTGGGGAGGTGAAGTCGCAGGTGCAGGAGGGCGGTGTGGGGAGGCCGTCCACGTGGGCCTAGAGCAGTGCTGGAGGGACTTTGGCTTTGACCGGAATGAGATGTGGAACCATTGGTGAGTTCTGAGGTGTGGACTGGCAAGATCCGAAGTGTCTTTAGCAGGATCGCTTGAGCCTGCTGTGTACAAAATGTGATGGGATGCAGTGGCGAGTGGGCCGGGGACGGGAGGCGGAGTGGCAGCCCAGGGAGAGGGACAGGAGGCTGTGTGGCAACCCAGGGTGAGGAAAGGACTGGTGGGAGCGGGAGTGAGGGGCAGTCTGCTTCCGCATACTTCTCACAGTGTTAAGCCAGTGGTTGGACAAAGAGGCATGTTTGCAAGCTGGAGGCACTGGAAGCTCTTCAAAGCCTCAGAGGCCAGCTGCAGGAAGCAGCCCTGACCAAGGCCCCGGGGAAGAAAGCTCCTGTCCCTGCGGTTCCCCCGTCTGTGGTAACCTTATGGCTCCTTGCCCTCCTTTGCCCACACCCTCTCTAGCCTGCTGGGTGCCTGTTCTGGGGGGCACTCTTACTCCTCTGTGTGTCACAGGCTCTGCCCACCCAGGGTGGATATCAGGAGATGGGCCCTGCTCCTGTAGGCTTGGCTGGGGTGGTGGTGCCAGGCTTGCTGCCACGTGTGGGCCCCAAGGCCTGCTTGGTGCAGGCCCGAGGTGATGCCTGAGGGGCTGCAGGGGCCATTTGGGCTGTACTTGAAAGGGTCACTGTGGCTCCCCAGTTTCCACCAGGCTAGGGTCCTCCCTGCACTTGGTGTGTGTGCCTGCGGCCAGGCTGGGGTACGGTTGCTCTGGTGCTTCTCTCTCCAGGGATGGGGGTGGCGAACCCCTAGTGGGAGACGGGCTGGTCTTCCCAGTTGCTTTCAAGGTCATGCTTGGAACTGTAACCTGGGACTGTCCCGGGCTCCTTGTGTCTCACTGGCCCCCGGTGTGAGAACCGTCTCACCCGGGGCCCGTCAGAAGTGTGCAGGGGGTGAGGATCGCTGGCCTCCCTGGGCCATGGCGCAGTTGCCTTTATTCTCCTGCTGGCTTTCCGAGAACTGACCGCAAGAGGGACCTTTCTGCAGGGAGGGCTCGTGGCTGGGCCTCCTGTCTGTGGGGTATTTGGGGGTGGTTGCAGCGGGGGAGGAAGGTGGTCCTCACAGTGGCTGATTGGTGGGGCCCGGCTGCCACCCACCCCAGCCAGAGCTTACGTAACTGCGCCGTCTCTCTCCGCCTGCCTTTCTGCCCCCCGACCCCGGCCTCTTGCTGGGTGTCTGCCTGTCCCTCTCTGTCCTGGCTCTTGGGCCCCCTCCTCTTTCTCTGTGGGAGTCACTGCTGCTCTTGTCTCTGTTCCCTTCTCTCTTTCTCTGTGCCTTTGCCTCTTTCTGTTTGCTACCCTTTCCCTACTCTTGTTGGCCTCTCTGCTGTTTTCTCTGTCTCTGTGTGTCTCTTGGCCCTCTATCCACCTGTCCATCCATCCGTCTCTGTCTCCCTGACTCTGCCTGTGCATCCCTGCTCGCTGTGCCCTTCTGGGCCCTTACTCTCTGCTGCCTTCCTCCCCTGCCTTCGCTCCTGGCTCCTTCTCGGCCCCCAGGCACACGGCACAGCAGGAGACCAACAAGACCATCTCAGCCAGCGCCACCACTGTGAAGCAGATGGCCGAGCTGCTGCGCAGCTCCTGCCCGGTATGTTCCTGGGATCTCGGGCTGGGAGGGAGGAGAGGAATGGACCCTTGTGCCTGTAATGGGAGCAGGGACATCACACGAGGCAGGATACAGGGAGGCTGATATGTGTGGATGGACACAGACTGGCCTGGCACCCAGCTTCACGTGGCTCCATGGCTCAGAACCTATGTTCAGTCATTCAGGTAGCAGCCGTGTGCCGACCATGTGCCAGGAGCTGGTGTGGCTGCCCGCACTCTTGCTCTCCTTGGCTTATGCAGTAGTGGGGACAAGAGCACCCTGAGTCTTCCTGGCCAGGCCTTACTGGAAGCTGATGGCCCGCCATTGTTTCACCATCCTCTCCCCCGCCCTGCATCCCCTGCCCTTCTGCTGCATCCGCCACCCAAGACCACCTTCCCTATCCCCTCGTGTACACCCTCCCTATCCCCTCACCTCCCCTGGTGCCTTACCAGACGCATGGGCCTCAGGCCAGACATATGGCTGTGGCAGTGGCCATCACCATACCCGCTGCCACAGACATCACCACTGTCCCAGCTCAGCTGCCCCAGGGCCGCTCCCTCCCTCATCTCCACCCTGTCCCACTGCCACAGCCGTCACCACTGTCCCAGCTCAGCTGCCCCAGCGCCGCTCCCTCCCTCATCTCCACCCTGTCCCACTGCCACAGTCGTCACCACTGTCCCAGCTCAGCTGCCCCAGGGCCACTCCCTCCCTCATCTCCACCCTGTCCCACTGCCACAGCCGTCACCACTGTCCCAGCTCAGCTACCCCAGCGCCGCTCCCTCCCTCATCTCCACCCTGTCCCCACTTCTTTTTTTCTTTTTTTGAGACGGAGTCTTGCAGGCGCCCGTCACCATGCCCAGCGAACTTTTGTGTTTTTAGTAGAGGTGGGGTTTCACCATGTTGCTCAGGCTAGTCTTGAACTCCCGGCCTCAAGTGATCCACCCATCTTGGCCTCCCAAAGTGTTAGGATTACAGGTGTGAGCCACCACGCCTGGCCCTGTCCCCACTTCTCACCGTCCCGACACCCTCTGCTCCACCACACCAGGTCAGGGTCCAGTCGCTGAAGATTGGAGGGTACTTGTCACAAAAGATTAAGTGCTGCCGAACCCTAAGATTTTATGGGGCAGGAGTGAGCAAGCTGCGGCCCGCTGGCCATACCTGCTTCATGCTGCACCTGCTTCATGCATACAGTGTGAGCTGCTGGCCATACCTGCTTCATGCTGCACCTGCTTCATGCCTACAGTGTGAGCTGCTGGCCATACCTGCTTCATGCTGCACCTGCTTCATGCGTACAGTGTGAGCCGCTGGCCTCACCTGCTTCATACTGCCCCTGCTTCATGCGTTCGGTGTGAGCTGCTGGCCATGCCTGCTTCATGCATGCAGTGTGAGCCACTGGCTGCACCTGTTTCATGCTGCACCTGCTTCATGCGTACGGTGTGAGCCACTGGCCATACCTGCTTCATGTGTACAGTGTGAGCCGCTGGCCGCACCCGCTTCATGCTGCACCTGCTTCATGCGTATGGTGTGAGCTGCTGGCTGCACTTGCTTCATGTGCACAGTGTGAGCCGCTGGCTGTACCTGCTTCATGTGCACGGTGTGAGCTGCTGGCCGTACCTGCTTCATGCATACGGTGTGAGCTGCTGGCTGTACCTGCTTCATGTGCATGGTGTGAGCCGCTGGCTGTACCTGCTTCATGTGCATGGTGTGAGCCGCTGGCTGTACCTGCTTCATGCATACGGTGTGAGCCGCTGGCTGTACCTGCTTCATGTGCACAGTGTGAGTGAGACGCCAACCTGCCCCTGCCGTAGGTGCTGCCCATAGCTGCTCTCACTGCCTTGGGAGGACTGGGGTTACAGGTTCAACCTGCTGCAGAGCCAGCAGCATGGATTAGCAGTCCTGCAGGGGAAACGCATGCCGCCTTCCCTGTGGAAAATACACGTGACGTGGACAGTGCTGCATTGGGTGTGGTCAGCAGTGAGAAGAAGCGGAGAGTTAGACAGGCCACAATGTGGTGGGGCTCAAAGACCGCATGCCCCCATGCAAGAAAACACACAGTGTGTGGGTCTGTTTTTGTGAAACATCCAGAAAATGCAATCTCTGGAGACCAAAAGTGGACGAGCAGTTGTCAGGGTTGGGAGCAGGAGTTGGTTTTGGGGTGCCAGCAGGCAGGCGCAGGGCCCGTTCTGGCGTGATGGGAAAGTTCTAAAACTGGGTTGTGGGGATGGCTGTACAACTAAGAGTTACTGAACTCGACACTGAAAAGTGGGTGAATTTTATCAGATCTCAATTATGCAGTAATAAAACTTGTACTTAAAAAATAGAACTAGTTCAAAAGTTAGTTACACTAAAAAACCGTGTGACAGAGGCAGCAGCCCCTTGTCCAGTGATGGGGTGGCTGGAGTCTCCCTAAAGGCAGATGACAGGAGCTCTGGGAGCTTTGTGCTGAGCAGCCTGGAGCCTCTCTGTGCACAGGCCACTCCTCATAGCCATGGCTGCCCTGCGGGGACCAGTCTTTGGGGACTGGGTGCTGCCCTGGCCTGTGCCCTCGGGCGGTGATGTCAGCAGCATCATGGCCAGCACTGACGCCTGTGTCTGACCTCTTCCTCTGTAGCTTTGTTCTTCATTCTCTGACTCAGGTATGCCTGAGTCACTTACTCATTTACTCATTCATCCGAGAATACATGCTGGGCCCTCTTACGGGAGGCGCTGGGCCCTCTTACGGGAGGCACTCTGCTTACGTGGGGTGCTGAGCAAGGCCCTACATGGTGGAGGGTTGCGATTCTGCGAGGTGTTTCTGTGGGGTGAGAGCAGGCTCGGGTGGTCCGCGCAGGCCGTTTCCTCGTGAAGTGAATGGCTCCTTCACACGGCTTGGTGGGCACAGTCAGTGCCTACCACATCTTTGACTTTGTGGGCCGTGGACGCTTCGATGAGATGTAGTACCTTCGATCGTGGAAAGAGGTCAAGGCTGTGATTGGCTGCTCCCAGTGCCCCTTGGTCATCAGAGGTTTACCCCAGACCAGTCTGCCTGAGCCTTGGCTCTCTCCAATCTTCTGATAGCCACGGGGTGGGTGCTGGAAGGAAGCTGTGGGTTCCTTGGTGCTCCTGCTGGTGGGTGGCGCCCATGGTGAGCCAGAGCAATGGGGCTGACCCCAGGGCTGCTTGTCCAGCCCCACCCCAGCTCAGTGCTTCTCCAGCTCCAGCTCTGGAGCAGGTGCCTGGTGGGCACTGAGGTGTGGTGGCAAACGTCCCAGCAGGAAGGAACTGGGGTTGGTGGACCCTGGAGGCCATGGGGAACCCAGGTACAGTCGAGATGCTGGGGAGGGGGATGGTTCTGGCAGTGACCCCGCCACCTGTGTGACCACAGACAAGCCACTCGGGACTCAGGGCCACGGTGTTCTGTGCTGTGGAAGAGGAAGGAGTTACAGATAAACCACTCGGGACTCAGGGCCACGGCGTCCTGTGCTGTGGAAGAGGAAGGAGTCACAGATAAGCCACTCGGGACTCAGGGCCGCCGTGTCCTGTGCTGTGGAAGAGGAAGGAGTCACAGATAAGCCACTTGAGACTCAGGGCCGCCATGTCCTGTGCTGTGGAAGAGGAAGGAGTCACAGACAAGCCACTTGGGACTCAGGGCCGCCATGTCCTGTGCTGTGGAAGAGGAAAGAGTCACAGACAAGCCACTCAGGACTCAGGGCCACAGTCTCCTGCGCTGTGGAAGAGGCGTCACAGTGCTTCTCGTGGAGGTGGTGCGGGGCCAGGTTTATGTGCCTTGAGTAGCTCCTGGCTCCGGCAGGTGGTGTTGACCCCTGCACTGGATTTTGTGGTCATGGTGTCGCTGGGGACCCTGGGTGTGCCTGTGGAGACAGCGGTGACACCGGGGGGATGTAGCTGATGACGAGCCCCATTCTGTGTGTGGGAAGGTGGGACGTCGGTGCGGGAGAAAGTGTGGGTGGTGGGGCCTCTGGGGCAGGGCCAGACCTCCCATGTCGTGCCAGCTGTGCCTTCTCTCTGCAGCAGGAGCGTCCTCAGCTGGACTGGCTGAAAACCCAGCTCTCGGATGCCATTCAGCGCTATGGAGTGGTGCAGAAGGTGAGGTGCAGGGGGGCGGCAGGGGCCTGCAGGCCAGGTAGGGTGGGCCTCGGTTCCCAGAGCACCCTCATGGCTGTCTTATCCCTGCGGGCCTGGGGCAGCCCCATCCCCAAAGGCAGAGAAGCGGGTCATCCTTGCACACAGTCTCTAGGCAGCCAGGATCCAGACTGTGCCTCAGGGCTTGTGTCCTAGAGGACATTTACCCTCAAGAGCTGACCCACAGCAGCTCTGGGGAAGCAGGAAGAACAGGTCTCACCCGACTCTGACAGGTGAGGAAACGGGGGCCTAGAGAGCTCCCATGCATGAACAGATGCCATCCAGCGTCTCGCTGGCAGAGCTCAGCCCCGGCCCCGGCAGCCTCTTCTGGGAGTGGCAGGCGTGTTTTGCTGCACCATCATCCAGAGCCCTGCACTCAGCTGACTATTTCTTCTCTCTTCCCCACCTTTTTTGCTCTTCCTGTGTCCCTCTCATCCTTTTTCCAACAGAAAATTGCAGAAAAGTCCAGAGCGCTGCTTCCCATGGCACAGAGGGGCAGTAAACAGGTGGGTGCCAAGTAGTGACCGTGGGTCAGTGACTGTTAGGGGACAACCCAGAATCCACTGCCATCTGTGCTCCATGGAAGGGCTGGGAGGGCCAACGGCAGGGGTCTCATCTGAGGGGTGCTGTGAGGTACAGCCTTGAAAACGTGAGCATTTTGACCTTTGGGCCCTGGCACAGTGCCTGACAAGGGCTCAGCTCCCAAAGAATGACTGTGGATGGTTCCATGTGCTGGGCAGGACTCACTGATCAGACCAGCCCTCTTGCTGAGAGCCGTTGTAAAACCTGGGTTAAAACACACGCACACATGGCAGGGCACAGTGGCTCACGCCTGTAATCCCAGCACTTTGGGAGGCCGAGGTGGGCAGATCACCTGAGGATGGGAGTTCAAGACCAGCCTGACCAACATGGAGAAACCTTGTCTCTACTAAAAGTACAAATTAGCTGGGCTTGGTGGCACACGCCTGTAATCCCAGCTACTCAGGAGGCTGAAGCAGGAGAATCACTTGAACCCGGGAGGCAGAAGTTGTGGTGAGCTGAGATTGTGCCATTGCACTCCAGCCTGGGCAACAAGAGTGAAACTCCATTTCAAATAAAAAAACAAAACAAAACAAAAACCACCCTTGGCCGGGTGCAGTGGCTCATGCCTATAATCCCAGCATTTTGGGAGGCTGAGGCAGGTGGATCACTTGAGATCAGGAGTGAGTCCAGCCTGACCAACATGGTGAAACCCTGTCTCTACTAAATATACAAAAATTAGTCAGGTATGATGACAGGTGCCTGTAATCCCAGCTACTCAGGAGGCTGAGGCACGAGAATTGCTTGAACCTGGGCGATGGAGGTTGCAGTGAGCCAAGAGCACGCCATTGCACTCCAGCCCGGGGGACAGAGCGAGAGACTGTCTCAAAACAAACAAAGCGCCCTTGGTCATAGCATTATAAAAATTTGAAAACCAAAGACAAGAATAAAATCTTAGAAAAGCAGATTCAAACTAGAAAAAAAAATGTTAAGAGCACATTCAAGTCAGAGAAAAAAGTCATGTGATTTTTAAAGGGACAAGACTGACACCTGACTTTCTTAGAAGAAACGATGGCACCCAGAAGACAGTGGAAGTGTGCCTTCAAAAAGCTTGAGAAACATAACTAATCTCCAGCTGCACCCTGGGGAAGACGTGCTTCAGAAATAAAGGCAAAGTGAAAACAGTTTTAGAGAGACAAAATGAGAGAACTCCTTGTCAACAGAACCCCCTCAGGTGGAAAAGGAGTGATCTCAGAGATAGCACGTCCCGGAGGAGGGAGTGAGAGACACTGGAAACAGTTGATGTGGCCGTGCCCGGGTTAATGTTGACCATAAAACGGTGATGATGAGGACTGGCGGGCTTCAGATACTGTCAGGTGTGTGCTATTGTCAAAATGGCCCAGAAGACAGAGGGAAGGCAAATGGCGTTAAAGTGTCGTGATGTCCTCGCATCGTCAGAGAAGTAACGTACACATTGAAGGCAGACTGAGCAAGCCAAGGATGGGTGCCGTGTTATGTAGTAATATATGCAATTGCTAAGGCAGAAATCAACGAAATACAAAACAGACATACAGTAGGAAAGTTAGCAAAGCCAAAAGAATTGGCTTTTTGAAAGGATTGTTAAACCCCTACAAGATTAATCAGGATACAAAGAGAAAACACAGATGACCAGTATCAGAATGAAAATGGGTAGATCATTACCAGTCCTACACATTAAAAAAAGAAAAACGTAGGGACGTTATAAACATCGATAAATTCGACAGCTTCGAGGAAACTTTTTTTTAGAAAACTGTAATTTACCAAGAGGTACAGAAAGTCTGGGATGTTGAATATTTATTAAAAAATTAAATCCATAAATTAAAAATATCCCGCAAAGAAAACTCTAGACCTCAATAGCTGTATGGGTGAATTCAGTCCCGTATTTGCGCAGTAGCGAGCAGCAGTTTACACACACACACACAGAGAATACGGCAGGGAGGAAACACACCTTGGCTGCCTCATGAGGCCCCAGTAGCTTGATTCCAGATCTTACAAGGATCCCAGGAAGGAAAATAACATGCTAGTCTCTCTTATGAACATAGAGACAAAAATCCTAAATATTAGTAACTTCAATCAATCAACGTGTAAAAGGATGATACATCATTATAAAGTGGGGTTGATTGTAGGGATGCAAGGCTGATTTGCATTCAGAGTCTGGGTATGATTCACCACGGAATACAGAAGAAGTGAGGAAATCTGTACAGGTTATTTCAACAGATAGGAAAAGCACTTGATACAGTTCAACACTCAAGGAGGCTAAACAAATCCTGGCAAACTAGGAATAGATAAGAATGCCTTTAATCTGCCAGAAGGTATCTTCAAAAACCCTACAGTTAACGTTATACTTACTGAGGAGATGTTAACATCTTTTCTCCTAAGATAGAGGATAAAACGAGGTCATCTAGTGCTATTGTTTCTGTTCCCCATTGTGCCAGATGTCGTCTCCAACGCTGTATGGCATGAAAAAAAAAGTAGGATTGAGAAGAAACTGTGTTTCATAGACAGCACGATTATGTCCATGGAAAATCTGAACGCATCTGCAGCGTGCTGTTAGAATTCATCAGTGAATGCGGCAGGACAGGTCAACAGACAAGAAGACACTGTGTGTGCTGGCAAAAGACAGTTTGGAGAGGAAATTTAAAAACTGATGTCATAATTTATTACAATAAATTTCTTCAAAAAATTCTATGAAGAGCAGTTAAGGCCTCTACATTAAAAACTATGCCACATTACTGAGAGGAATGACAGATGACCTAAACCATGCAGGGGATACTGTGTTTACAGAGATGTCAGCTCTCATCCAGTGGATGATCTAACCACGGAGGGGATACCATGTGTATGGAGATGTCAGCTCTCACTCAGTGGATCTGTAGGCTCAATATAATCCCAGTAAAGTTCCAGCAGGTTTTCAGTGTGTGTGTGTGTGTGGTGTGTGTGTGTGTGTGTGTGTGTGTGTGTGAGTGAACTGTCAAGCTGATTCCAAAATGTATATGGAAATAGGAAAGACCCAAAATAGTGAAGGCAATTTTGAAGAACAGCGAAAGAGATTTATACTATCAGGTATTGGAACACACTATAAAGCACAGAAATAAAAACAGTGTGGTGTTTGTGCGAGGCTAGACACACCAGCCCGTGGATACATCAGCCCGTGGGACGGAGTGAAGACTGGACACAGACCACAGATCCATGGCAGCTGGGTTTGCGGCTGAGGCGGACTGCCCCGCCACAGGAGGTGGGTGATTCATTCAGGGCTTGATACGGATCACTCGGATGTTCGAACTGGAAAAAAAGGACCCTTCGCCAACAACTC
The DNA here is from genome assembly GCF_009764315.1 of Trachypithecus francoisi. NCBI lineage: Eukaryota > Metazoa > Chordata > Mammalia > Primates > Cercopithecidae > Trachypithecus > Trachypithecus francoisi. Next base: position 97,495,018 of record NW_022681472.1, on the reverse strand, counting down.
ACCCTGTGCAGAAAGCACTTCCAGCCAGACCACAGGCCCACGTGTGAAAGATAAGGCAGTAGCACTTCCAGAAGGCTCCATGGGAGGCTCTGTTGATGCCTTCATGGTGAGCAAGTATTTCTTACACAGATGCATAAGTGCCGCCCACAAAGGAGAAGGTCGACACACTTTGTTAAAATTATACCCCAGTAAGAGAGTGCAGCCCACAGCACAGGGGAGGATGTTTGCACAACACGTGTGAAAAGGACTTACATCCTTAATATATAAAGGTATCTTACAGATCAACAAGGAAAGGGCAGACAACTCTGCTGAAAAACAGTAAAAGGGCAGCAGCCTTCCACAGGCACCTCACAGAAGAGGATTCCAGGTGGCTCATAAGCCTGTGAACGTGTACTTGGCAACACGAGTTATCAGAAAAATGGCAAAGAAACCCATGGTGGTGTATCACCACACACCACACCCACACAAATAACTAGAGCAAACATGAGTGAGAACCCCTGCAAAAGCCGAGTGTGGGCCTGCGTGCAGGTTGTTGCACCCTCGTGCCTTACCGGTGGGGTGTGCCTCTGCATCACCACTTTGAACACTGTTGGAAAATATCTGTCAAGTCCAGCATTTTCTTACCTAGGGTCTTGCAGTTCTGCCCAACAGACATGCATATCTGTGGGCCATTCATATCCGTGAGTTTCACATCCGTGGATTCCACCAATCACAGACTGAAAATATTTTTAAAGAATGGCAGCTGTTCTGAACATGTACAGCCTCTTCTCTTCTTGTCATCGTTTCCGAAACAATACAGTAGAGCAACTATGCTATTTACTACACAGCATTTACATCATATTAAATATTATAGGCAACCTAGAGGTGATTTAAATATATGGGAGGATGTGCGTAGGTTGTATGCAAATATCAAGTCATTTTATATCAGGGACTTGCGCACCCACAGATTCTGGTGTCTGTGGGAGTCCTCGGCCACTCCGTGGAGACAGGACAACTGTGTGTGTTGACAGAAGTCACGTGGGAGAATGCTCATAGCAGCACCCCATGCAGTGGTGTGACCTGGAACCCCGCCCAGTCTTCACCAGCACCGGGAAGCAGCACCTGCTGAATTCATGCCACCGGGGACTCCACAGCAACCAAAAGAGTGAACTGCGGTCACCACGCCCACCAGTGATGCCTCAGACGTAATGCTGCGTGCAAGCGGAATTCATGCCACAGGGGACTCTACAGCAGCCAAAGAATGAACTGTGGCCACCACGCCCACTGGTGATGCCTCGGACATAATGCTGCGTCCAAGAAGCCTGAGACCCAAGGGGATAGACTGTGGGATGCCATTTCTGTAGTCAGAACCAGGCCCCACCAGTGGACAGCGTTGGAAGTCGGAGCTGGGTTCTCCTCTGTTGGGGGCATGGGATGACAGGTGCTGGAGGGAGGCCTCGGGGGTCCTGGCCAGTGTCCTGTGTCTTGGCTGGGACGTGTTTCCTTTGTAGGAAGTCATAGAGCTGTACTCTTTGCACCTGGCACTGAAACACAGCCGTATTGCCTTTTGGAAGAATTTTCTTTTAAAAAGGTGGGGAGTGGCCAGTAGTGCTTCTGAGAACTCACGGAAGGTTAGATTATTTCTAGGAATTTGCCAGCTATCAATGATGAGATGATATGCAACCCTGTTCAGCAAAAGGACTGTTGCCAAGTTGATGCTGGGCTGACGTAGGGGGACTTGGGGGCTGCTGCTCACAGGCTGGGCAGCCCTGGCAAGGGCGGGGGCACTGGCTGCCTTCCCGGTCCCCCGCCTGTCTCCCCTGGGTGTGGGGTGGGCAGCTCAGCCTGTCTGGAGTTGGAGATCCTGGCTGTGGTCAGTAGTTTCCAGCTAGGTCGAGGGTCAGTCTCAAACCCAGCTTGGGCTCAACCAGTGAGCAGCACCCCAGTCCCTGGGACAGCGTCAGGGGAACGGCCCCAGTGGCAGATCATGCTCTGTCTCTGCCGTCACCGGCCACCTCAGCCTACATTTCCGCCAGGACTTTGTGTGTCCCCAGCCAGGCTGCAGAAGTGAAGATGCGCTTTACTCTCACTGGCTGGCTGGAAATTCCTTAGACACGCCTCCCTGCCTGGGGTAAAGGGCTGGGGTCACCCCTTGTCTCTGGGTCCGGTTCCCTTTGATTTAACGTGGGGCTCGGGGAAGCATTGCCACAGCCATGTCTGTCCTGACATTCTGGGCTTTGCCTCCGGAGACTCCACCAGCTACACGTTAAAAAAAGAAAAGCGTAGGGACTTTATAAACATCGACAAATTTGACATTATAAACGTCGATAGAGTCTGTTGCTGTGTGGAGGAAACAATGAACTACCTGGGGTTCCTGAAAAGACACCGCTGCCCCCGTGTGAGCGCCTCTTGCCCTGGCCCCTGCCCTCCCTTGGTTCGGAGTGCATGAGAAAGTGGTCTACTTCCCAGAGCCTCGGAGAGCCTGGGCGCCGGCCTCAGGTCCCTGCTTTCTGAATGCCAGCAGAGCGGAGTCTCTTCCCACGGGAAACCGCGTGCACCCCGTCTCCAGCACTCACGTTAGAGCGTGTCTTCCCTGCTTGTCGGAACAGGGACCGAGGCCCTGAGCCCTGTGGGGAGGAGAAAGCCTCCTTTGTGTGTCTGCCTCTTGAGCTGGAAAACTATCACAGGGCCGTCCCCTCTGCGCTGGCCCCAGCACCTTGCCAGCAAATCCCTAATCCCAGCCTCGGAGCTCAAGACCCAAATTGGGCCTTTGTGCGGAGAATAAAGGAGCGCTTTGTGAGCTTTTCAGGAGGAGGCCGCGGAGGGACCCGGGCATCTAAGCCATCTCTTCCTCCCCTGGCTTTTGTCCTGCACTGCTGGGGAGAGCAGCACCGGGCCCCCGATCCTCCCGCTGCAGAGGTGAGGGAGACCGAGCACCTGTGGGGTCTCCTCTGGTCTGCACCCCAGCCCGGCCGCCTTCCTGGGCATCCACACGGCTTGCACCCCAGCCAGGCCATCTTCCTGGGCATCCACACGGCTTGCACCCCAGCCCTGCCGCCTTCCTGGGCGTCCACATGGCTCACATCCCAGCCCGGCTGCCTTCCTGGGCGTCCACATGGAGCCCCATTTGCACCCCCCTCCCACCCCTGCACCCTCCCCATCCTTCCGAGCTTCCTCCTTCTCCACATGCGGGAGGTGGCAGCAATCCCAAGGCACAGATCCGAGGCAGGTGTCCATGGGTGCCCAGCACCCTCTGCCCACAGCTCCTGGGGAGCTGTCATTGAAACCCCCAAGTCCAGGGAACGTCGCACAGAACGTCCCATGGTGCCTTCTCCACCCAGGCGTCTCACCGGCCGGCATTAGCTGGCCTAGAGGGTTTCATCGTAGGAGGGACCACATTTCCTCCGGCCCCCTCGCCTGTGGCTGTTTGCGTCAGGGCCGAGGGCATGCCCCTGCATCTCCATCCCCGGACACCGCAGCTGGGCTGCCCCAGGGACCTCTTATCTCAACAGTTTACTAAGTTTACCTGGGGCCTTTGACTTTACCCAGGCCATGGGATCCCAGTCAGTGGGGCTGTTGCAGAGCCTGTCACTGTTGGCAGGCGGGAGGCTGTGCTCAATCCTCATGCCGCTCTCCGAGGGCGTGTATGGCCGTGTCCCCCTGGGGGGAGCATCTCTGCGCTGTAGCTCACAGCACTTGGGAGAAGCACAGCTCAGCCTGGTTTCCCACCTGAGTCAGAGTGTGGCATCTTGTGGCATCTGTGCTGTATGCTGCGGCCTCACGTGCTTCACCTCGAGCTCTCTGGGCGACACTAGGATGTGCTGAGGTCAGTTCCATTCCCTGGAAGTGAAGCTGGAGGCTCAGGGAAGCTGAGGACCCTCCCCAGGCCCCCAGGAAGTGAGGGGTATGTTCCTGAGCCCTTGCACCTCAGGAGAGCCTCGTGCTCGGGTTCCTGGTGGAGTGAGGTGTATGCCTGCTGTGCTCTGCAGCTGTGAGGGGTCAGACCGTGTGGGTGGAGCTTGAGGGGCATAGACCATGGGGCTGTGAGTGCCACCGTCGCCATTCTGCAGATGACAGTGAGGCCCAGAGAAGTGAGTGGCACGCCTGGGGCCTCACAGCTGGCACCAGTGCTGGGGCCGGAACCTGAGCCCAGGCTCTTTATGCAAGCACCCCGGAAGCCTAGGGGCTGGAGCCGTAGGAAGGAGGCGTTGGGGTTGCTGGGCTTGGCGTGAGGCCAGCGCCTCCCTGGGCTCCCACCGCCAGGCACTGCTCACTTCCTCCCGCCCACTCCAGGAAGGGGAGGTGATAATTACCACCTTGGACGAGTTGCGCTTGTCAACAGATTTTTTAGATCTTTTATTTTATATTCATCTATCCACGTATTTATTTATTTAAAGGCCTGTGCTAGCTTTTACCCGTGTCAGGGTGGTGTGTAGGATGAAGTTGGCTTGGGAAGGAGAACCTGCCTAGGGCAGCCTCACCATCCCACCTGCAGGATGTGGACACGCTGCCCCTTTAGACGAGGGTGGCCATGCCCACCCTGGAGGGGCCTGAGGAAATGGGAGAAAGGAAGCAGCACCTAACCTCATGCCGCATCCCTCCAGAGGTGGCTGGTGCTGTGGCTGTTGGTCCTGTTGTCTCCAGTCTCGTGCCGCGTCCCTCCGGGGGTGCTGGGGCTGTTGTTCCTGTTGTCGTCAGCCGTCTCAGGCAGAACTGTGGGGACTAGTGAGGGGCCCCGCCGTCCCGTCCTGGATGCAGTCACACCAGCATAGCCCTCCTAGCCTCATGCCCACCTGGGGTGGCTTCTGCTAGAAACGCAATGAAGTGCTTGTTTGTGGATCCACTGGTTCGGTGCCCAGCCGGGGTCCATCTCTCCGTACTTGGTTGTCACCTGTGCATCTGCTCCAGCTCCAGTCCCCACGATTCTTGGGCCTCAGGAGGTGGGGACGCTTCACCAGGCCCTGGACATAAATGTGACTCAGCCTGGGCGGTTTTTGGGAGCAGCACCTGCTGGGAAGCCAGGCGGGGCCAGTGACTGCTCCAGAGGAGGTGAGCACCCCCTCTCCCCCGCGGGAAACCTCCCCAGGAGCGCTCACGGCACTTCCTCTGGTTGGGGTCTCTGCACGTGCCCACCCTGAGCTGCACAGTGTGGTGAGGTGCCTTTCAGTTTGGGAAAGGGCAGAAGATGAGCAAGTCTCAGCCTTTGCAGCTTCCTTGCAGGGCGACTGAGGTTATAGTCCCCGAGCACGGGGGAGCCGACAGAGCTGGTCCCATGAGCCAGGCTGCCCTGCAGCCCATGTCCCCAGATGCCCACACACACGAGAGGGGCACGGCAAGAACTCTGGACGTGAGTGGGATGGGTTGGGGCGGCAGCTGTACCCCTGTGGCCCTCCATGCCTAGCACTGACAGGGGATTCTTCACCATGCCTTGCCTCCTGGCCTGCATGGCCGGCTGCTCTTGGTGGACAGTGCTGTCCCTAGGCACGGTGGAGGCCAGCAGAGTCCAGTGGGGAGAGATGAAGCAGAGAGGCTGCCTGCACCCCACAGGTCTAGCCTGGATTCCCATTCCCAGTCAGTTCCACACATTGTACCCAGATCTCATGCCTAGGATGACAGCTAGGCAGGGCCCTGTACCCTCAGAGGCTCGGAACTGGCAAAGCTGTCCACACTGCCTGGGGGCCCTGATGAGCAGAGGTGCAGTCTGGCTGGGACCCCATACTTAGCGGGGGCCTTTCCCAGACCTGGGAGGGGACCTTGATTGTGTCTCCCAGAGGGCTGGGGAGACATGGGTGGGGACAGGCAAGGGAGGGGGCCTGTGACTGAGTCCCAGGCTCTGGTGTGAGCTGGGCGGCCCCATCCTGAGAGTCCTGTCCCATCAGGGGCTCCGATCCAGGCCCAGCCACTGTGCTCCCTGCTTCACTGCCACAGAAGGCCCGGAGGCATCAGGACAGGCACAGTCCCGCCTCTGTCAGATCCTCCTCTCCAGACATGTGGTGACGCCCACTGGGCCAAGACCAGCGGCCGGGCGAGTCAGCTGGGAGAGTGCCTGCCTGGGCAGGGAGGGTGGTCCCGGGATTTGTGTCGGGGAGCATGTGTGGGCACAGCATGTGTGAAGCTGAGGGGAAGGTGGATCTGGGGGCGGGGCCAAGGCCGCCATGGGTCTGCTCCTGAGGGCTGCAGGAGGCAGCAGCCTGGCCAGGTTTGCTGAATTGCCCCTTGGCTGCAGAGTGGCTTAGGTGGCTGTGAACTCCCTGAGTCTCCCGGATGGTGAGTGGGAGGGTCATTATGGTGCCTCAGGAGCATGAGGAGCAAGTAAAGGTAGCGTGGCGTCAGTGGGCCTGGCACACATGGCCCTGTTCGTTTTCAGCCGTCCCCACCCCTGTTGCCTTGTCCTTGCGCTCACCGAACCTTGATGTGTGTCTGAGAGCAGGTGCTGCTGCAGAGCCCCACGGGCTCGCCCTGATTGAGCACAGCGCCAGCTCCCTGCCTTGCTCTGCCTCAGTGTACTCGGCTGTTGTGAAGGCCCCGGCTTCTCCCTGCAGGGTTTCCAGGAAGATCAGGGGGCGTGGCTGAGTGGAGTAGGTGTTTGTGGTGAGACTGGGCCTGACCAGGCTGCCGCCTCGGTTTTCTGCTCTAATCATTCTCGGTGCCTTTTCCTGTCTGCCTTTTTCCCTCTCACACACACGATGTCACATGGTCACACATCCCACAATCACACAGGCACTCTCAGTCACACACACAGCTTCCTAAGGTGAAGGCAGCCCCGCTGGCATGGGTAGGGCAGGTGGGGGCACTGCGGCCTCTTGACGGGAGGGGAAGGAAGGGCTGCGGGGTGGGATTGCCACTGTTGTCGCGTTTTCAGTTCAGTATGAACGTGTGCACCGGGAGGTGGCGGCTGCAGCATGGACCCTTCCTGCCTCCTGCCCACCCTCCCCTCTGCCAGGTGCTCCCAGGCCCCTACACCTCCACTTGGGACCTGACGTGGGGGACTGATGACACCAGGGACTGACGTCTGCAGTCTTTCCCAGGTGACCGGCGCCAGGGAGGCCCAGATGGATGCCCAGTGACAGGCTCATGGCCGTAGAAGGCCCCACCTCAGACCTAGCGTCCCCTCAGAGAGCACCATTTTGTTGAATTTCAAAATGAGGCAAATAAATTAACAAGGAATGAAAACAAATTCCAAAAACCTCTCAGGCTTGCTCCCCACAGCTGTCACGGGAGGGCAGGTTCCTGTGGGTTCCTGCAGGTGCATCTGTGCCCTGCCTGCAGTCCCACCTCATCTCTGAGCCCCGCGCTGCAGCCTCTGCCCCTGGCTCGGGAACTGGCTCCTTGATGGGGCCTGCATTGGGCTCACAGCCCCCAAAATGAAGAGGTAGAATTTGTGTTTATGTGCATAGGGGCACTTTTCTGGGGGTCCACAAAGGGGCCTGTGGCCCCCAAAAGCTGGGAACGCGAGGTAGACTGTGTGCTGTCTGGGGTCAGGGCCACGTTTTGCTCTCTTGTCCTCTCTCTGGCCAAGGACGGGGTAATCCTGACTTGGCATGGGGGTTATAGGGCTCACGAGCTCTCCTTGCAGACAGGCCTGGGATGATCAGTGTTGGGGGCATGTGCCAAAAGGTGGGAACCAGTGTCCACTCGCCTGTGACCCTGGCCCACTGCTCACAGTAGCCCCAGCTCCTCCCCTGCCCTCACAGTGTGCACGGCGCTGCCCAGAGCTCTGGGGGCCCGCAACTCCCAGAGGTGTGGGAGGCTGGGGCCTAGCATCTGTAGCCTCTGAGACAGAGCTGTGTGGCCTGCTCAGAGCCATGGGAAGACTTGGCCTTGGGGCGTGGTGGTAATGGGGGTTGTCAGTGCTAACAAGGTCTGGGCCTGAGGCGTGGTGGTAATGGGGTGGGGAGGTCAGTACTGACAAGGTCTGGGCCTGGGGCGTGGTAGTAATGGGAGGGGTCAGTGCTAACAAGGTCTGTCTGTCATCAGCAGAGTCCCCAGGCCCCGTTTGCTGAGCTGGCTGATGATGAGAAGATCTTTAATGGGAGTGACAACATGTGGCAGGGCCAGGAGCAAGCGCTGCTCCCGGACATCACTGAGGAGGACCTGGAGGCCATCCGACTGCGAGAGGAGGCCATCCTGCAGATGGAGGTGAGGCTGGCGTGGGCAAGCGTGCTCACTCTCCACGCTCCACATGTGGAGGCCAGGGACCAGGGGAGCCCAGGTGCCAGCCCTGCTGCACCATTGCTTACCCTCGGCCTGGTGGTGCTGGAACTAGGCCTCCATGGCCTTGCCCATTCGAACCACCTCTCTCTGGCCATCTGGTCCAATAAGGGAGAGATGGGAGTCTGGGAACCCCCTCCCCATTCCCTCCTTCCTGGGTTTCCCTAATAGGGCACAGCCCTCTGGCCAGGAGCCAGGGTATATGCTGGGGTAGCCTCTCAATCACCATGGTCATTTCCTTTGCTGTGTGGTTAGACTTCCAGGAGGCTGTTTGGCTCTAATGAAGATGATTTGCTGCTTAATGCAGTTCCCAGTAACTTTTTTTTGAAAGGTTGAATAGATTGCTCAGAACTGAACCTGCAATTTGGTGGTACTACCAGCAGGTGGTGGGGTGTGCTGTCGGGGTGCAACTGTAGGGTGTGGACATTGGATGCTGATTATTCTTCATTTCTTTAAAGTTTACACATGTATAATACCTGCTGCCAAATGTATCTCTAGCCCATGGTTAATCTTCTTGAGACAGTTGCTAAAACAGAGTATTCCAAGAGGCACCTGAGTCTGGGCCTGCATGTGTGCACGTGTGTGTGTGCACGTGTGTTCGTGCATGTGTGTGCGTGAGTGCATGCATGTGTGAGTGCGTGTGATGCACGTGAGTGCCTGTGTGTGCATGTGTGTATGAGTACATGCATGTGTGAGTGCATGTGTGTACATGTGTGTATTGTGCATGTGTGTATATGCTTGTATGTGTGCGAATGTGGGTGTGCATGCATGCATGTGTGTGTGTGTGCATGCATGTTTGAGCCTCTTCTCCCTTGATGCCTGAGTGTACATAGAACACATCAGTCAGGCAGCGTGGTGGGGACACGCTCTGTTGGCAGTGGGATCCGAGCCTCTGTGTGTGACCTTGAACATCCTTCCCTTCTGGCTCCCTCATTTGCAGAAGGTGCTAAGACCTGCCCACTCTGAAGCTCCCAGGGGCTGGGTTTCCGGAGCAAATGTCTGCCTAAGAGCTGACTCTTCCAGAAAAGCGGAGGCCTGGCAGTAAGTCAGCTAAGTCACTGGGTTAGGACCTGTGGCTAGTTCTCTCTCTCAGGAAGCAGGCCATCCACCCTCAAGGGAAGGGAATACCCCACAGTGCTGGGGCTCGGTCCTCTTCTCCCTGGCCCCTCACTTCTGTGGCCCGCCACCTCCCTGCCTCTGCTGTGGCAACCCCCTACTTTGGCCTGGTGGAGGAGCGCCCATTTCTCAAGACCTGTGTTTGGGGCCCCCGCCACCTCTGTGAGGTGTCCTCCCCTTTACCCTGTCCTGTCCTTGGGCTCCCCAGAGAGGAAGGCGCCAGCTCTGGGCCTGTGGCCCTGGCAGGTGGCTGCTTTGGGGGCTTCTCTCTGGGGCTGAACGAGCCCTTTGCTGCTGCTGAGATGCTCCAGAGAACCACCTGAAGCACAGAGGTGGTTTCCATCCCTCTCTGCTGGTGCGGCGAGGCCCACTGTTCCCCGGGAAGCAGAGAAACGGGCGCTCAGGAGCTCTTCCAGGAGCACTACCCCGAAAGCTTCACATCCAGAGAGGCAGATGGACCTGCTTCCCCTTTGCACTGGAATCAGATCCTCCTGGGAAGGTCCAGTCTCAGCCCTCCCTGTGGGGCATAGAGTGGCGTGAGGAGAGAGGGGGCGCTGCTTGTTGATGAAGTCCAGGGAGTGGAGGCCGCACACAGAAGCTCATTCTGCCAGAGAGCCCAAACCCCACACAGGGCTGCGGGCGTGAGGAGGCCGTTAGAGGGCAGCATCCCGAGAGAGGCGTGGCTCCTGCGCAGCGGGACTGGCCCACCTCCAGCCTCCTGGCGCTCACTCCGCAGCATTCCCGTGTGGTGCCTTTACCCAAGGGGCTGGCTTCTCCCTGTCCTGGCCTGGGAGTCCTGCTCCCAGGGTCTGGTGAGGGCTCGTGCCGGTGCAGCCACCCCAGGATGGGGTTCAGAGGAGTGGAGGCTGGGGCTGGCTGCCCCTCCTGCGATCCTCTGTGTGAGGGCCTGTCCATCCAGCAGTCCTGGCCCCAGGTTCCCTCTGGCGCTCTGTGTGGTGAGTGTGGGCCAAGCAGCGGCCTTTCCTGGGGCAAGGGCGCCCCATGTGGAGGCCACTGCAGTCGTCCAGCTCAGAGATGGAGAGGCCTGGGTCAGGGCAGGAGAAAAGCTGGTGCTCTGGGCTAAACTGAATTCACTCAAGGGCCTGGGCTTGTGTCTAGACCAGAGGACCCAGGTGGCCCGGGCTTTGCCTGTGGCCCTCGGAGCCCCTCACAGCTCAGCACTGTGCGGAGGGCGGGTAGCAGGGGGGACTAGGAGTGGTGCGGAGTGGGAAGGCCCCATGGCCGGCCTGGCCCTCCCAGCCTCAGTTTTTTTGTCTGCAGCATGGGGGTGACACAGCGGATGTGGATCCTCGTGCCAGCAAACAGCAGGCGCAGGACAGAGGGTGATGGGGTGGGAGTCGTTCTTGGAAGGCATCCGCACATCTCACTGCATCACTCCCCCCTTGGTCTCTGAAAACGGGAAAAACAAAACGCAAATTGTCATTAGCCTTTAGGAAGCCCTCCCCTGGGTCTGCAGCAGGTCCCGGTGACAGGAGCTCCAGCGTGATGCGTGAAAGGCTGTGACGCAGCAGAGGTCCCACGTGCCAGGCCTTGCAGGCCCGATTGCTCTGGGGCCATCTTTGCAGCCTGCACAGGGCTCGGGAGGTGGGCGGCAGAGTTTTGTGGAACTGTGTTACGTACCTCGGCTCCTGCAGCCCTTTCCTGTGGAAGCTGGCACGCTCGTCCCCTCAACTCTCCTCCCACATTCACTGGGGGCTTTGGGATTTGCAAGATATTATAGGTTCAGAAGTCCCCTAGGGCAGACTGGGGGTCTGAGAGAGAGCCCCCTTCGTGGCCAGCCCTCAGTGACTAGGTGGCTAGTGGGGTTGTGAACACATGGGGCAGCTGAGGCCCAGGGAGGGGAAGCAGTGTCACAGCAGCGGGCCGGTGTTGCGCAATTCCCGGTGCCCGCCCTCCGCCAGTGTCACAGCAGCGGGCCGGTGTTGTGCGATTGCCGGTGCCCGCCCTCCGCCAGTGTCACAGCAGCGGGCCGGTGTTGCGCGATTCCCGGTGCCCGCCCTCCGCCAGTGTCACAGCAGCGGGCCGGTGTTGCGCGATTCCCGGTGCCCGCCCTCCGCCAGTGTCACAGCAGCGGGCCGGTGTTGCGCGATTCCCGGTGCCCGCCCTCCGCCAGTGTCACAGCAGCGGGCCGGTGTTGCGCGATTCCCGGTGCCCGCCCTCCGCCAGAGTCACAGCAGTGGGCCGGTGTTGCGCGATTCCCGGTGCCCACCCTCCGCCTTGCTCCTGGTTTCCTTGAGCGTCTGCGGCTCCTGTCAGGCAGGGTGCGGAGCGGGGTTGTGTTGGGGGCTCCTGTCCACCGGGACAGATGGCCCCGCCCAGCATCCGTTTCCTTTGTCCTCCTCCCAGCATCGTCCTTGGGACAAAACAAAGGGCCAGGCTGGGGACATGCTGTCCGGGCTTTAGGCCCGTGTCCACTCACTGGCTGGGTGACCTTGAACTCCAATTGGCCTCGGTCGTTTCATCTGTGAAGTGGGCAGGTGGAAGAACGCTCTCTGGCCTCAGGGACTTGCCAGCTGGGACAGCCCGTGTGGCCGTAGGCAGAGTGTAGCCAGCTGGGACGGCGTAGGCAGAGTGTAGCAGTCCCTGTGGGATGTCTGCAGGCCCTGTGGAGGTGACAGCCCGTCAGAGGACCCGCGGGGTGCCGTGTGGCTGGCTTGAGAGGCCCGGAAGTGACTGGGCAGGAGACAGTGGAGAGTGGGCCAGCCTCAGTTCTGGGCAGTGACCTTGGCACTGTGGCCCCCCCAGGCCTGGTGCCATCGGATTCTGAGTTAGGGTGTCCTGCCCCGTCTTGGGGAGCCTGTCAGGACCGCCGAGACTCACCCTGAGGACCCCTGCTGGCTTCCACGTGCCCCTGAGCACCCTGCCCCTTTCTGAACATTGTGGCTTCCATGGCATGCTCTCCTCAGGGAGACCCTCCGCACTGCCCTCCACTGTCCTAGCTCCCTGTCCGCCTCCCACGGGGAGTCTCTGGTTGGTCCCTGCCCCGACAGACGGTGAGCGGCCCTTGCCTGCCTGGGGTCAGCCCCATACCCAGAGCCTGGTGTAGTGCGCTCCACAGCAACTTGCCGGTACTTGTGGAACCAACGTGTCAAACTGGTCAGTGCCTGCAAAGACAGTGACTGCCCTTCCCCCACAGTGACCCCCTCCCTCCCCCATGACAGTGACCACGTCCCTCCCCCATGACAGTGACCATCCCTCCCCCATGAGTCACCACCCCTCCCCGACAGTGACCACCCCTCCCCCATGACAATGACCACCTCCCTCCTCTATGACCACCCCCTACCCCATGACAGTGACCACGTCCCTCCCTCATGACAGTGACCACCCCTCCCCCATGAGTCACCACCCCTCCCCCACGACAGTGACCACCCCTCCCCAATGACCACCCCCCTCTCCCATGAGAGTCACCACCCCTCCCCCACAATGACCATCCCTACCCCATGACACTCACCACCCCACCATGACAGTCATCACCCCCTCCCCCACAGTGACCATCCCTCCCCCATGACAGTCACCACCTCTCTCCCATGAGTGACCTCCCCCTTCCCACGACAGTGGCTGGACCCTCCCTGATGATAGCATGCCAGCCCCTAGTGCTAGGCCTGTCCTGAGCCCTCACTGCTGGCCTCCAGGATGGACTCAGGTCCCACAGGTAGCATCTCAGCCCTGCACACAGGGTGTCCTGCAGAGCCATGCTGCAGGGCTGTGTGGTGAGTTCAGGGGATTGGAGGTGCAGGGAGAGGCTAGGCCAGCCCGAGTCTGGGCGATGCATGGCCCAGCCAGAAGCACACCAGGCCACGTTTCTCTTTACTGGTTTATGTTGGGCATCTTCCTTTTTCTCTCCTGTGTAAGAATGGAGTTGATAAATACAGTAAAGTTCATCCAAGAGCAGAATTGGAGCCCCCCGGGGGCCAGTGGAGGCTGAGGGCTGCCAGTGAGGGGGGCCTGTCCCCTATGTGTTCTGTGGCCTGTTCACTGGCTGCGGTGCAGCCGTCCTTGGTCTCCATGGGGCCCTGGCCCTCTCCATGGTGCCAGGAGTCTCCACCAGACAGGCCCTGCTCCAACTGCATACACAGGGGTGTGAGAGGGGCAGAGCGGCCACCCGAGAGTGAGCAGGACCTGGGGCCGGGTCAGTGCACAAACTCCCTCCAGGGAGGACGCTATGCCCACTTCGCAGTGGGGGAGGCCACATGGCTGGAACCCAGGCAATCTGACTCTGACCCAAGTGCCATCTGTCTCTGGAGGGTGCAGGGCCTGGCAGCCCTGGCATTTGAACCTTTCACTTGGGGCTGCCCGCCATCTCCCAGCTGAGGGTCGTAGTGAGGAGGGGTCGTGCCAGTCACATGTGGGAGCTGAGTCTGCATATGGGTTGCTTGTATGGGAGAAGGCTCAAGGGGTCCCGGAGCATTGCCTGTCTCCACTGTGTACTCCCTTCCCTGGGTCTCCCCTCCCTGCCTGAGCTGAGGTCGCCTGACTCTGGCCTTCTAGCCTTGGGTAGCCCTGGTGCTGGTCCCAGCCTGGAGCCCCAAAGCCTCCCAGGACTCCGAATGTTGGGTATCCACGTGCCGCGGAGGCAAGTGCTGGCGGCTGGCAGCCTCCTGGCCAGCGACCCTGTCTGGATAGTGGAGAAGATGGAGAGGCCATTCCCATCTCATCACCGGGAGTGTGAGCTTTAATTGTGTCTGAGCAGCTGTGCGAGCCCAGGCGTGGGCGAGGAGGTGTCTGAGCATCCAGTTAGGTCGTGTCCAGGAGCCATTGCCTGTCCCCACAGCAGCAGCTCCTCCGTAAGGCTGTCTGCTGGCCCTCAGCTGTCTGCCTGTCCAGCCAGGCCCTCTGAGCGCCCGCAGCTGTGCCCGCCCTGTATGGACCCTGCTGACCGGCCCCGCCTCCTCTTGGCCTTGGCCGGGAGAGAGCTGGCTTCCAAGACAGCTGCCTCCACCCTCTGCACTGAGCTGCGGGACTCCCAGAGGAGGCAGGGTGCCCACGGCCACACAGCAAGGCTGCCAGCTGCCGCCAGGAGCCCAGGCCAGAGCCTTGCCCGGTGCCTCCCAGGTCACTCTCTGAGCCCTGGTCTCCGACTGCTGCCAGATGGTTGGGAATGAGAAGGTCCTTGAGGTAGTGGCTGCAAGGTGCTTTGCAAGCCAGGGGTCCGTGTGACCCTGTGGGTGAGGGCGTGAAGGACCAAGGGCAGCCCTCAGCGTGGTATTTGGGCCCTTGCTGTTGCCGCAGGTGTTAGCGAGGTGGTTGATTCTTCCTTGTCCCTGCAAACTCGTGCCCTTCGATTCTCCCAGGGGCCCTGGGCACCCTGTTGGCCTTCGCTGTTGCTCACTTCCAGTGCCCTTCCTCACACCGCCCTCCACCTTCCCTCTGGCCACTCTGATCCTCTGAGGTCCCCAGGGGGTCCTGGCCCTCTGCAGACCCTGAAACAGTTCGCTCTTTCCTCCTCTCCCCGGCCTCCCTTACTCCGTCTCCTCATTGCCCCCTGGGTGGGCTGCCCCTGCCCCTACCCCTGTCCCTGCCCCTCCAGGTGGGGCCTAGGCCTTTTTTATTTGGCTAAGATGGAGAATAGGGTGGCCACAGTGGCCAGTGGAAGCTTAGTGCTAAGGCTAATCCAGTGTGGTCCCTGCTTTCCTACCCCCACTGCAGCTCCACTTCCTGCTTGCTGCTCTCACCGCAGCCCCACTTCCTGCTTGCTGCCCTCACTGCAGCCCCACTTCCTGCTTGCTGCCCTCACTGCAGCCCCACTTCCTGCTTGCTGCCCTCACTGCAGCCCCACTTCCTGCTTGCTGCCCTCACTGCAGCCCCACTTCCTGCTTGCTGCCCTCACTGGAGCCCCACTTCCTGCTTGCTGAGGACCCCGTGGGGCTGAAATGCATCCCTGCAGTGTGTGGGCAGATGCTCCAGGGCAGAGCCAACAGGTGGCGTCTGAACACCAATAGCACCCAGTTAGCAGGAGGTGACCCTGGATCCAAAGTGGCCAGAGCTGTGTGACTGGCAGGCTGGTGGGAGGGATGACAGCCAGGTCTCCAGGAAGCTTCCTTGTCCCCTGGGGAGGGGAGCTGGCAGGCCTGAGGCGTCTTCTAGCCAAGGAGAAATAGAAGGTGGTCCAGGATCCCAGGCTCAGGCACAGCCATACCACTGGGCCACGTGACCCTGGGCGGGTCTCTCCTGGAGCCTCGGTTTACTTATCTGTAAAATGGACACAATGACACCAGCCTTTGCTGGCCTCAGGGTGAAAGTGCCACGGTGGAGTGTAACTGCCTGGTGAGAGCTCAGGCCTGGGAAGAACCCGGGCTGGGAGGTATGGCCGTGGCTGTCCGTGTGCCTCACACCCACCCTCCTGCCGTGCTGGGGATCTTCACCTGCCCCTCCCTCCTTCACGCGTCCCAGCCCTCTTCCTCGGGAATGCAGCCGAGCTCTAGGGGGAGCAGGTGAACCCTGGGCTTTGCTGTTGGCTCAGCAGCTCATTGTCCACTAAGGGGTTAGCCTCACACTGCTGCCAGCTGGGTGTTGGTGCCACTGAGAACAGCAGCAGATGCTGCTGATGGCCTGAGGTGCGGCTGCTCGAGGGAGGGATCTGCATTTTCTTGGGGACTTCTGAGGACGGAAAGCACTGAAGCCTAGGAAGTGCTGGAGTCCTGGGATTTCTTCATGTGGGGGTCCTGGGGCTTTCTGGGACAGGAAAGATGAGCCGTGGCCCCCCACATGCTGTGTGCTGAGTGTGGGGGAGGTGGAGCTTGCACCCTGTGAAGAGCCCGACTGACAGGGGTGTGTTTCTGTGGTGGTGTGGGGCTGTGGATCCACCCTGGTGGGGCACCTGGTGAAATGTGTTCTGCCCGCGTTGGTCTGGGATAGGGCTGGGAACTGGCTCTTCGGGGGCTGTGAAGGGCCCTCGGTGGGTCTGGTGCAGCCGGGAGTAGCGCTCCGTGCTCAGTGTGCTTTGGGGCTTAGGTGGATCCTGGGGGCCTGGAACAGTCTTCCCGTGGTTTGTTTCATGTCTGCTGTCTTTCCCTGTCCTCACCCCACCGATGGCCTTGACCTTGCTTCTCATTCCACGGAGAAACAAACCCTTAGAAGAGCACATCGACAGCCTCCTGGGGCCTGGCCTGCCTCCTCTCCAGGGGCGGTGGGTGAGCTGCTTGCACCACAGCTAGCCTGTGGCTCCCGCCCTGGCTGTGCCCTCCCCCACTCCCTGCCGCCTCCACACGCCCATCTTGGGCCCCCAGGTCTCCCTCTTCCGATTCTGGCCATCAGCAAGCACGTTGCAGTCATGCCCATCTTCAAAAGCTCCCGTGAAAAAGGGGGCCACAACTGCCTGCCCGCCACTGGTTATCAGCCCTCCTCCACTCCTCTCCGACCCTCGCGTCACTTCCATGGGGGGAGCAGGGGGGTTCTGTGGGTCAGAACTTCCAGCGGGGCAAAGCTGAGACTGCTTTCCCTGTCCACGAGCCTGGAGAGCTGAGGGTGGAGTCTCTTGGGAAAGCTCATCTGCCCCCGTCTCGTGTTGGTGTTCTGGCTATTGGCTGGGACGTGGGCTGGGCTCTGGGCCGGAGCTCCACGCTTGGCCTTTTCCGTGGCCTGGTTTCCTCCCGGCGTGGAGGCTGGGCCCTGGAGGATGCTGCCAGGACCCCGGCAGAGCCAGAAGAAAGCCGAGCCTCAGAAACCCTCTCGTGTCCCTTCCATCACATTCTGCTTGAAGGGGATGAGGGGGGTGGGATGGGGGGACGTGCCTTGCTGTGACCATCCGCAGGAGAGGCATCTGACCCTGTCCTCCCAATGGACTGTCCTTTCCCTCTCTCCTCACCCCACGTCTCACGGTTCCCTGGACAGGCCCAGCCACCCCTGCTCCTAGGTTCCTTTGCCCAAGGCCCAGAGAAGCCGACGCCCAACGCCTGAGCTGCTGGCTCCCTTTCGCTTGCAGGCCCTGACTCCAGGGGCGCCCTCTAACCTCCGCTGCTCCTGCGCTCGCCCCACATACTGTGGGGTTCTCTTGTTAGGATTTATCTCTTGCCACTCGAATGTAAGCCCGTGGAGGCTGCGGCGTTCCTGTTCTGGTCACGTCTGTGTTTGCAGCAGCTCACCAGCCTGACGCTGCCTGGCACCCAGTGGCTGCTGAATGAACAGATGGGTGGGTGGCGGTGCTGGGTGGGGTGGGTGGAGGAGGGCTGGGTCGGGGGCTGGGTGAGTGTGTCTCTTTCCTGGGACTCCATGGAGGCTCTGTGTTTAACGACAGGGTCCTGCTGCCATGATTTATGTACGTCTCAGCCCACGCCAGAGCTCTGTGAGAGTGAGCACTCCTACGTTCTGATTCTGTCAGAGATGACGGTGGCTTGGAGCAGGCCCATCGCTTGCCCAGGGTCACGCAGCTCACACGCCACAGAGCTGGGATTTGAGCCCAGGTGCCCAACTCCAGCACAAGGCTGTCCTCGCCGCGATGCTCGAGAGCTGACTCTTGCTTGGCTTTCTGAGATGAGGATGGTGGGATTTGTCTCCAAAGCCGCCCGCAGGTCCAGAGCCAGGCATGGAAAGAGCCAGTGCCCCAGGAGCCAGTGACTTAATTCCCAGTTGAGGACACCAGTCCTGAGCAGTGGGCGGCGGGCAGTGATTTGTCTCCCTGGACTGGAGAGGTTGGAGGGAACAGGCACGTGCCCTTCAGTCCACTGCCAGCATACGGCAGGCTCACCAGGGCACTGGTCCAGAGCTGGCGTCTGCTTCCTGCCAGCTCTGCCTACCTGCCCCTCCGTGTCTGCACTGGGCTCCCCTCACCAAGCCCATCTCACCTGCTGGAGCTTCTGAGCGGGCATCACCTGACCCAGGTACAGAGCTCAGAATATGCCAGCTGCTCTGTTGCCATGGCTACCTGGCAGGCCTGGGAGGGTGGAGGATGGGATGCTGAGATGGCCCAGGCAGGGCTCCAAGGCCCCAGGCAGAGCCCAGCAGACCTGCCCTGTGGTTGGCATTGCACAGCCTGAAGGTGACTGACCTAGCTGATCTCTAGCTGTAAATGAGAGAGTGGACAAATAGATGCATACGGTTTGGTGACTCCATTAACTGGAATAGTCGTCTTTGTAGGTGGATGGTTGCCAAGATCCTGATTATAAGAAGAGATGGTGTGATAGAGAAAAATGCAGTGATGTTTTGACTTCTCGTTCTGGAAAGTGAAGGGAACACACAGGCGTACACACACCAAGGTTTTATTATGTCTTGTGCAAGGGACTTTTTCCACTGTGCCAGTGAAAGAAGAGAAAGAAAATTCCATGAGAGCTTTTAATGAGTTCTAGTTTTAGAAGCAGTCTGCAAAATAATTGCATGATTTAACCATCTACTAAGTTCTGGGTCTCTCCCCCGCTCTCCCGCTCTCTGGCTGCCGTGCCAGGGCATAGCTTGCCTGTCCCCAGAGAACGGCACCAGGACTGCCACTGCCCTGGAGGGCTGCATCCTGGGCAGCCCCAGCCCCTCGTGCCGGCCCCACCCTCCTCAGGCCTGGCCTTGGCTTCTCTGTCACCCCAAGACTGAGGACTGGGCTTCTGCCTGGAACTTGGCTCCCACCTAGGCCCATGGGGGAGCCCAGATCTCTGGCAAGTCCCCCAGGTGTGCCTGGGAGTAGAGCCGCGCCTGCCCCAAGCTTCCTTCACAGCAGCTAAGGCCTGCCCAGGCGCACAGGGACCAGGGCCCACAGTGCCTGGGGGGTCCCACCCATGCTAGCTGCCTGCCTGAGAGGCCTTCCTCTGGCTCTTACGGTGGGCCCTCTCTGGGCCTATCCTTGGGATCTGCCTGCACCGTCAGCGACAGGCCCAGCTGCAGGTCCCAGCCCCACAGTGCCTGCCTGGCTGTCTCACAGCCACGGGGTGTGTTCAGCTCTTTATTCCTCTGTTCGTTCTGAGACCAGCGCTGGGCCAGGACGAAGGAGAATCCCCAGTAAGTCCCGGCTGCTCCAGTAATGGTGACGGAGGAAGAGACACAAAGGCAGGCAGTGCCCCAGGCTCCCTGCTTCCTTCAGGAAGCTCCTATGCAGAGGGCTTGGGGCTGCCTGGTGGAAGTGCTGGAAGTGGCCCATCCCTTCACATCCGGGGCCTCTAGGGCAGGCCTTAGGGCCAGGAGGCACCCCGCCCCATCCTGAGACAGCACAGTGGTGTGTGTACGTAGCCTGCAGCCCGTGTGGCTGATGTGGCAGGACCTGGGTTTCGGGGGCTGCCTGCGCCCTGAGCAGCGCTCAGGTTCCGTGAGGTCCCCGGCCTGGTCGCCGGGAGGGATAGCGGGGCTGTGGTTTCCAGCCTCAGGCTGGGGAGCAGGGAGGGGCCCCAGGCTCACTACCCGACTTCAGCGTCCTTTCCCTTCTCTACAGAGAAGGACTGGGTCTGGCTGGCCCTTCCCAGGGCCAGTGGGAAGTGGTTCTCCGTGGTGAGGCGTTTTCCAGAAAACAAGGGTCAGGGGTTTCTTAACTGTGGCTGCGTGCCTGGAGCCCGAGCTTATGTTCAGGCTTTGCTTCCCGCTTTGTTCGAGGTGAACGACGTTCACTCATCATCGAGCGCTTCAGCACGGGGTGCCTCCGCGTGGGCTGGGCCGGCTGGCAGCTCACCTGTCTGCTGGGAAGTGGGACCAGGTCGATGTTTGAGTGCCAGGCGTCTTAAAGAGAGGGGCGCCTAAAATGAGAAAGAGCAGACTTCCCACAAATGCTGCATTTGCTCCTAAGAGGTCAGGGAGTGGGAACCTTTCTGCATGCGGCCCTGAGGCCCTGCCAGCCCTGCCGGCCGAGCCTCTTAAAGCTGGGGTGCATGAGCCCGTGGTGCCAGGAGCCATGGTCCCCTCTCACAGGAGGCACAGCCACTGCACTGAAGGCTTGGAGTCTGTGTGTCCCCCGAGCTGGCTGTGGTGCAAATTAACATTCTGTGTCTTAGCTCATCCCGATGGACAGTTAACACTGTTCCTGGTGCTTCTCTTCCGAGTCCAGCAACAAGTGGGCGGGAGCCCCGGTGGCAGCCCCAACCCAGAGAACACGGCCCCCACCATCTCCTCTGTCTGTGCGCCTGACATGTTTCTGGTAAGGTTGGTGGGAATAGCAGGTGGCCCTGCCAGTGCTGGCTCCTGTCAGCCATCCTCAGCACCAGCACTGACTACAGAACACGTCTGCCCAGGAGGACCTGGGGACCTGGAGGAGCAAAAGCCCTCTGTGAAGCCAGGCAGCGGCAGTGAGTGTCGGCAACGAGACAGAAAATCACTTCGGCCACTGCGTCTCTGGGCGCCTCCCCAAAATCTAGAACGCAGGCCATCTGTGTCCTGTGGGTGCCACAGGGTCTCTGCCTATCTTGGGAACACTGTGTCCCAGCCCGTGCTTTCGGGGTTATGGAAGTTGACTCTGATGTCATCAGGGAGCGCTCAGTGCAGTGGCCATGTACGCACAGAGGCGTGCCTGGAACGCTGAGGCAGAGCCTCAGGGACTCACAGCTGCCTGACTTCCACCCTGCCCCAGCAGCTGGGTGTCCCAGGCCCCTGAAAGGCACTGGACTTGGCCTTGCTCAGCCACACCCCTGCCTGGCATCTCTTACCAAAGCTGCATCCCCACAGGCCAGGCAGGGGCTTGGAGCCCTGCTTCCTCCCAGGGACACAGCATCGTGCCAGTGCGGCCCTTCTCTTCTCCTGCTCATAGGAAGCTGATTCATTGGTGCGCACACATTGGAGGCCCATCCCATGCTGGTGGCTGCAGCATGGGACGTCCTCAAGGGAGGCCCACCGTCCCTGAGATCTGGCTGGGGTCCTGGGTTCCACGTCCTGGAGGGCGGCCCACCGTCCCTGAGATCTGGCCGGGGTCCTGGGTTCCACGTCCTGGAGGCGGCCCACCGTCCCTGAGATCTGGCCGGGGTCCTGGGTTCCACGTCCTGGAGGGCGGCCCACCGTCCCTGAGATCTGGCTGGGGTCCTGGGTTCCATGTCCTGGAGGGCGGCCCACCGTCCCTGAGATCTGGCCGGGGTCCTGGGTTCCACGTCCTGGAGGGCGGCCCACTGTCCCTGAGATCTGGCTGGGGTCCTGAGTTCCATGTCCTGGAGGGCGGCCCACCGTCCCTGAGATCTGGCTGGGGTCCTGGGTTCCATGTCCTGGAGGGCGGCCTTGGTTGCTGCCCCGTGTTGGTGGTGGTAGTGACCTGGGTTGGAGGCTGTCTCAATGTGGGTTGGGTACGGATTCCAGCATTTTCCAGCTGCGTGTCATTGGGCAGTCACTAACCCTGTCACTGACTCAGTTTCCGTCTTCCCTGTCACATGGGGCAATAACAGGTGAGTCACACGCCTGTGGGGAGATGCTTCTGCCTGTGAAGCCCTTGGGAAGACACCTGCAAGTCCCTAAGGCCATGAGCCACCAAGACCAGACTCAGGGTGCACCAGGCCTGGGTATGCTCAGTGGCCAGGGTCGAAGTTGGTGGTCGTGGGGTCATGCCTGGCTTCTGACGGGGTCAGGTCTATAACTGGGAAGCCTGTGGAGATGGGGACCCGCCTGGCTGAGCCATGCTTCATGACCTTGCTGTCCCCGTCGTAGGACGGAGCCTAGGCTTGGTCTCCAGAGCCAGTGGCCTCACTGCGGCAGAAGGTGGTGGTGATGAGAGCAGAAACCGGTTCGGGCCAAGCCACGCCCATCCTTTCATTTGCTGTTGCCCCTGTTGCGCTGCAGATGCACCCACCGAAGCCGTAACCCCTGGGCCCACCTTCTTGCTACCTTCCCAGCCACTGCCCAGTCCCTGCAGAGTGACCGCCTGCCTCTGTAGCACATTGAAGCCCCATAACTGAATTGCGGTTGATACCATGTGTCAGTTGAAGATCATGCTAATGGTTTCATTTCCCAGAATACTCCTGAAGAGAAAATGAAGGCCTTGTAACATTTTGCAGTGGGGTGAAATGACCCTCATGGAAATCAATCCCAGTTCTGGAATGAGCTGCTGACTGGATGGGTGTGCCAGGGCGGGGGTCACGGCAGGCATAAAGGAGCTTCCCCGGGACTTGGCTGGAATCCAGCTATGTGCCAGGCACTGTGTGAGGAGGGTTGGTTTTGTTCAGGTGTTAAGTGAGCAAACCTGGCTTGAGGTGACCAGGCTTGCCCAGGGCCATGCATTGGGCCAACTGAGGAGCCGTCCTAGGTGCAGCGTGGCAGTCAGGGAAGGAGTGGGCATCTGGTCAGTGAGCAGGATCTGAGTCTCAACTCTTCCCCTTTCTGAGAGGCCCTGGAGGCCATGGGACCACTTGAGCCCCACTCCCTGCTCTGTTAGATGGATGCTAGGATGCTCCTGGGTGGGTGCCAGGTGTGAAGGGATGGTATGTGCCCTGCCTGAAGCACAGCCCAGGTGTGTGCTCTGAGAGTGGCGTGACCACATCCCTTAGGATCATCAGGGCCACTTTACTGGGCCAAAGGAGTTAGGGTGAAGGTAGACAGTATGGAAGATGGAAGAGGCCAGCACAGTATACCGGGATGGAGGGATACCCCAGAGTCCTCCAGGCCCGTGTTTCTGTTCCTTACTCTGTTCACTAGTTTCGTGGAGCCACTGAGTCCTTGGATAGCAGTGGAGCAACCATCCACCTAGCCGCTCATTGACCTACCCACCCACCTACCGTCCATCATCTGTCCACATATCGTGCATTCACTCTTCCATCCATTCGCCCACTCATCTATCCACCCATCATCCATCTATTCCTCATCCATCATCTACCCACCCTCCCGCCTGTCCACCCATCTACCCACCCATGCACCCATCCACCCCCACACCCCCATCCATCCATCTACCCATCCATCCATCCACCCACCCATGCACCCATCCATCCACCCACCCCCACCACCCATCCATCCATCTACCCATCCATCCATCCACCCACCATTCATCCATCCACCCACCCATCCATCCACCCACCCATCCATCCATCCACTACCCATCCATCCATCCATCCATCCCCCACCCACCCACCCACACATCTGTCCAACCACCTATCCACCTACCTACCCATCCATCCACCCACCCCCCCCCCATCCACCATCCACCCACCCATCCATCCACCCACCCACCCACCCACACATCCATTCACCCATCCATACATCTATCCATCCATCCATCCATCCATCCCCCACCCACCCACCCACGCATCCATCCATCCACCCCCCATCCATCCACCCCCACCCACCCACACACACATCCATCCATCCACCCACCCATCCATCCACCACCCACCCACCCACACATCCATTCACCCATCCATACATCTATCCATCCATCCATCCATCCATCCATCCATCCACCCACCCACCCACGCATCCATCCATCCACCCACCCATCCATCCACCCATCCACCCACCCACAACACATCCATCCATCCACCCACCCATCCATCCACCCACCCACCCACCCACCACGCATCCACCACCACCCACCCATCCATCCACCCATCCACCCACCCACACACACATCCATCCATCCACCCACCCACCATCCACCACCCACCCACCCACACATCATTCACCCACCATACATCTATCCATCCATCCATCCATCCATCCATCCATCCACCATCCATCCATCCATCCATCCATCCATCCATCCACCCACCCACCCACGCATCACATCCACCCACCCACACATCCATTCACCCATCCATACATCTATCCATCCATCCATCATCCATCCATCCATCCACCCACCCACCCACCCACCACGCATCCATCCATCCACCCACCCATCCATCCACCCATCCACCCACCCACACACACATCCATCCATCCACCCACCCATCCATCCACCCACCCACCCACCCACACATCCATTCACCCATCCATACATCTATCCATCCATCCATCATCCATCCATCATCCATCACCCACCCATCCATCACCCATCCACCCACCCACACATCCATCCATCCACCCACCCATCCATCCACCCACCCACCCACCCACACATCCATTCATCCATCCATCCATCCATCCATCCATCCTCCATCCACCCACCCACGCATCTGTCCAACCACCTATCCACCTACCTACCCATCCATCCACCCACCCATCCATCCACCCCCCCACCCACCCATCCATCCAACCACCACCCACCCATCCATCCAACCACCCACCCATCCATCTACCCACCCGTCTATTCATCCGCCCACCCATCCACCATTCCATTTGTCCAGCCTCCTATTCACCCATCTGTCCATCATCCTTCCATCTACCCATCCACTCTTTTGTCCACTCCTCTGAACCTGTTCGTCCATCTATCGCACTTCTTTAGGATTTACTGAGCAGTGCCTGTGTGCTGGCCCATGCTCAGTGCTGCTACACAGAGAGGGAAAGGTAGACCTTCTGTCCAGGAGCCCCCAGGCAAGTGGGGATGGCGTATCTACCCTAGACATTCTCTGCTCTCCTGTGGTCAGGCTTTTACGGTGCTGGGATGCCATCCTTCGCTAGACTGCAAATCCTGGAGACAGGCCCTGGGACCCAGGGAAGCAGCTCACAGCCCCTGGGACACCTGGAGAGCTTGGGGTTTGGCCTCAAGAGTCAGGAGATGGGGCACTCAGATCCCTGCCCTGTCTCTGACTTTTGGGGTGACCCTGGGCTCGCCCCTGCCCTTTCTGGGCCCAGTCATGCCTTCTCTCACAGGAAGTGGACAGACCAGCTGGTTCCCAGTTCTGCAGGTGCCGCCCAGGTCCGCTCCAGGCTCCATGGGAACTTTCAGGTGCCCTTGGTGTCTGCCCCACAGCCCTGCTCCTGACGTGGCTGTCTTGTTTCCACAGAGCAACTTGCTGGATGTGAATCAGATCATCAAGGACTTGGCCTCCATGGTGTCAGAGCAAGGAGAAGCTGTCGGTGGGTACCTGCCCCAGCCTCGGGCCACCGGCTGCCCCGAGGGCCTGCCTGCCAGCCCCCAGTCCTCACCTCTTCACCTAAGGGTGGGTAGAGCGGCCTCTAAGAGGAGGCAGGGCCAGGTTGGAGTCCAGGTCTGAGCTTCTGCTCCCTCCCCACCCGCCCTGTCTCCTCCAGCTCCTCAGGAAGGCTAAGAGCAGGGGGAGGCCCACACAGGGTGGCCCACCCACTCTGCTCATTGACAGACAACTGGCCCCTACTCCGCTGATTGACAGACACTGGCTCTGCTCTGCTCATTGACAGACACTGACCCCGCCTCTGCTCATTGGTAGACACTGGTCTCCACTCATTGATAGACACTAGCCTTCACCCTGCTCATAGAGAGATACTGGCTCCATACTCTGCTTATTGACAGACACTGCACCCCCACTGCGTGGCTCACTGACAGACACTGGTCCCTGCTCCCCTCATTGACAGACACTGGCCCCACCTCTGCTCATTGACACTGTCCCCGTCTCTGCTCATTGACAGACACTAGCCCTGGCTCTGCTCATTGGCAGACACTAGTCCCACCTTTGCTTGTTAACAGACACTGGCCCCGCCTCTGCTCGTTGACAGACACTGGTCCCGCCTCTGCTTATTGACAGACAGTGGCCTCCCCTCTTCTCATTGACAGACACTGGCCAATCTCTGCTCGTTGGCAGACACTGGCCCCTGCTCCGCTCATTGACAGACACTGGCCCCATCTCTGCTCATTGACAGACACGGGCCCCCACCCTGCCCATTGACAGACACTGGCCCCACCTCTTCTCATTGACAGACACTGGCCCCCACCCCGCTCATTGACAGACACTGGCCCCACCTCTTCTCATTGACAGACACTAGCTCTCACCTTGCTCATTGACAGACACTGGCCCCACCGTGATCATTGACAGACGCTGGCCCCTGCTCCGCTCATTGACAGACACTGGCCCCCACCCCGCTCATTGACAGACACTGGCCCCCGCTTTGCTTATTGACAGACGCTGGCCCCACTTCTTCTCATTGACAGACACTGACCCCGCCTCTTCTCATTGACAGACACTGGCCCCACCTCTTCTCATTGACAGACACTAGCTCTCACCTTGCTCATTGGCAGACACTGGCCCCACCGTGATCATTGACAGATGCTGGCCCCTGCTCTGCTCATGGACAGATACTGGCCTCCACGCCTTCATCCTGGGCCTCTGCCCAGAGACTCCCCGCAGTGAGGCTGTTCTGGAGTGGGTAGGGTTGTGAGATTGCAGAGATGTGGAGGCTAGAGCTCTGGTTCTGCTGTGGATGTGTCCGTGCTGGGAGGGGTGTGGGGAGAGGGGCATGGGAACGTGCAGGCCCGGCCAGGGCATGCTGTCCTGAGCTCCCTGCATCTACGAGAAGACGGGCTGCACCGCAAGCCAGGACACCTCCCAGCCAGAACCGTGGGCCCTCAGCCCTGCGTTCCCCTGGAAAAGGAAGTGCAGCAGCAGGGTGTCCCGGGTGCCCAGGGTCAGGCCCTGCCTTAGCGCCGGGCTCTATGTGGGGCGTGAAGTGGGAGGCCCACAGCCTTGTCCCTTGCCTCTGAGTGCCCGGAGAAGCCCCACCCTTTTGCCACTGGAGGCCGCCAGCCGAGGACCTGACAGGCGAGAGGTCGGGATGAAGGGGCTGAGCATGGAGCCAGGGAGGCTGGAGGCTCCATTCAGGAACCCGCACCCAGGGCGAGGGAAGGGCTTTCCCAGACAGAAGGGACAGAGGTCACAGTGCCCAGTGACCCCGCCCAGGCCGCCAACTGCCCAGCGACCCCACCTGCCTTGGTTGCCCACCCACCCTGGGCCTCAGCCCTTCCTCTGTCTCCGTGGGGTTGCCCATGGACCTCCCTAGAGAGGTCCTCACCACGAGGTCTAAAAGCTTTGGGTTCCCCTAACCCCAGGATGACCGCGTCCGGTTCTGACTCCGTGTGCTCTAGCCTCCTCTGCTTGTGGAGAGCCAGGGTCCCTCATGTCCTCTTCCTGCTCTAGTCACACAGTGGCCCTGGCCTGCCTGTGCGGACCCCAACCATGGCAGGGCTCGAGGTTTGCAGGGGCCTTTGGGGGGATGCTGACCTTGCCCCCATCCCATAGGGACCCCACCCCTGCTGTGTGTTGGTGTCTTCCCCGCTCCCACTCGAGGGCTCTGACCCGTTGATCCCGCCCTGTCCATACCTGCTGCTGCCAGGAGCCCTTTCTCCCAGGCTGGCGGGGTGTCTCTTTTCCTCAGTTGAGGAAGAGCCAGGCTACCCCTGGTGCCCACAGGCCTTTGGTTAAAGCATTTGGCTGCCCACCAGGACTCTCGGGCTCCGCCCCACCCACCTACTCTCCTTCTGTGCCCTGGCCAAGCTGTGGCCTCACCTTGGGGCCTGTGCCGAGAGCAGCCTCCTGGTCTCTCCTGCTCTGACAACTGGCACTGTGTCCAGAGACCCTCAGGCAGCTGGCGTCCTCTTCCCAGGTGCTGTGCTGTGTCCCCAGGAGAAGAGGGACTGAGGCTGAAGCACCTTGCTGCTCCCTGGGGCG
Source organism: Trachypithecus francoisi (assembly GCF_009764315.1). NCBI lineage: Eukaryota > Metazoa > Chordata > Mammalia > Primates > Cercopithecidae > Trachypithecus > Trachypithecus francoisi. The sequence goes on along the minus strand of NW_022681472.1, from coordinate 97,467,302 downwards.
GGGCTGGGCCAGGCTCACCCCTCCATCCCCTCGGAGCCTGGGCTTCCAGCTGCTCCGTGGCCCCATATGGCGCCTGCTGGGCTGCCCTATCAGTCCCTTACTGTCTCCTCTCCCCAAGATCCTCCTGTCTCCCTGTCCTCCTGCCTTCTCCCCACTGTCAGCTTCCTGAGGTGGCTGTTGCCGCTTCTGCCCCTGGCCAGCTGTCGCAGGCTGGGATGTGCTGAGTGTGTGGAGTGCTTCGTCCACTCCAGGTGCCCACCCAGTCCCAGTGACGGGTTCGTTGAGGGGGCACTCATGCCAGCAGTTCAGGGAAGGGAGCAATTGTGGGGAGGGGGACAAACCAGGGCTGACCCGCCACACGTGGTCAGGGCCCTGGGGAGGCCAGAGGGCACCTGCCGGGTGGACAGGCGGGAGGCCCAGAGAGTGACTGAGACCCAAGGGGCCCAGTACAGTGGATGCAGGCTGCCTATGCTGGGTGCTGACGTGAGGCCTGGCTGCTGTGCACAGATGCAAGGCCTGTGATGACCTGTGACCCCGAACCTGGCTGCTCTCCCCAAGGTCTCTGCCCTCTGCTCAGCCTCTGGTGCCTTTCCAGGGTCCAGCAGCAGCAAAGCTATGTGCCGGCAGAGCTGCAGCCCCGAGCCGGCCACGGTGGCCCTGCTGCCAGGTGCTGGGCCGGGCTCCACGCCCCTGCGGCCAGGCCCCCACTCCCGCACCAAGACACGCAAGCCCAACTTCAGTCCCCAAGAGACGGAGGTGCTGGTGCAGAGGGTGAGGCGCCACTACCCGCTGCTGTTTGGGGCACTGCGGGGCACGCCTGCCCGAAAGCACCGCGTGTGGAGCCGCATCCTGCAGGCAGTGAACGCGCTGGGCTACTGCCGTCGCGACCTGGGTGACCTCAAGCACAAGTGGCGGGACCTGCGAGGCGCTGTGCGCAAGAAGCTGGCAGAGGGGGGCCCCGCCCCTGGCCTCATCCTCACGCCTGTGGAGCACATGGTGGCAGAGACGTTTTCTGCCCACGGTCCCCAGGGTGAGGGCCAAGCCACGGAGCCCCTGCCAAGTAAGTGGGCCCTCCCTACAGCCCACCTCCCCGGGACCACCCTGCCCTGGGGCAAGCAGGGCCGGCAAGTGGGCTGTGAGCTTTCTGCACCAGCTCCCAAGAGGGAGACCCTCTGAGGGAGACCCAGAGGCCCATGGAGATGGCCCACCACCCTCCTGGCCCTTCTCTTCTTTTAGGTGGGGAAACCAAGGGTTGGGGCCAGGGAGGGTTCTGCCTGTCTCTGGAGTGGAAGGGCTGCGGCTCACGCCTGGGGTCCCAGCTCAGGGTCCTCCTGGCATTGCCAAGCATGTGCCGCCAAGGGGCTCAACCATAGGCGCCACCTCAAGCCACGCCCACCGGGTGTCTAGATGGGACGCTGGGGCCTAGTTCCACGTCACTGTTGAGTGGTGAGTGCTACCATGGGGAGGGGTCACAAGGTGGCCGCTGGGACCAGTGGCTGGTGTGGGCAGAGACGAGGGCAGAGCTCCCGATGAGCAGCAGCAGCGGGTGCAGCCCTGGGTGCCCTGGTGCCCTCCGAGGCCCCCGTCTGGGCCTCTGCCATTCCCGCCTGATGTCATGTGGCCAGGAGGCCTGTTTGGCCCTGGGTCCCAGCTGGCCTTCCTCTCCACAGGCAGCCCTCCCCTCCCGAATGCAGTCCAGCAGTGGGCACAGCCGTCCTTAGGCAGCCAGCTCTTCCAAACCAGTGGGTCCCAGCAGGGAGAAGGCCCCGCTTTCCCGTGCAGGGCAGCAGGGCCCGGCTGGCCCCAGGGTCTGAAGACAGGGGTGTCTGGGAAGAAGGAGGGCTTCCCTCCACTCTCCCCCAGCCCCAGAGCCCCAGGGTATGGCAGCCATGAGAAGGCAAGGTCAGTCAACAGGCAGGAGGAGCCTGTGCCCATATCACCTCCAGCCGCTTGGCCTTTGCCACAACCCCCAGGGAGCAGAAGGTGACCTGTCCATTCATTGGTCACTGTTGAGGAGTTTGGGCAGAGCCAGGGAGGAGCCTGGGCCCCAGCTTGACTCTCCCCCACCCTCTCCCCCACACTGCCCTCGCTCTGGCCTGCAGTGGCCTCCCCCTCCTTCTGCAGGCCCTTCCCTCTGGGCCCACATGGAAGTCCTGCGTGCGGTGCTATCCAGTGACTCTCAGCCTCTCAGGACACGCTGTGCCCCCTCCTGAGCCCACGGGCCCACTCCAGGGACCGCCGGAAGCCAGGCATTTCTGTCTGGCTGGGCCTTGTCTGCAGCCCGCAGCTGCCCCTGGCTCTGAGGGTGACGCTGGCTCCGAGGGTGACGCTGGCTCTGTGCCTCCTCCTGCCGCCTCCGTGCCTCCTCCGCCGCACCTCCTCTCCTCCTCAAGACACTGCGCCAGGAGTTCCTTCGCCGTCCTCCGCCTATGGTGGCCCCCCCTTCAAAGCAGAGCCGCGCTGGACTCCCCTTCCTGGGAGCTGCTGGAAGGACTTGGGGGACAAAGCCCCGGAAGCAGGACCAGCTCCTTCTTGAGGGCCACAGGATAGACAGAAGGACTCAGCCTCGTGGGACAGGCAGGGCTGGCCTCCCACGCCCCCACCGGCGGCCACGGCAGAACTTGGAGCTCTGGGGTCCACCGGCGGCCACGGCAGAACTTGGAGCTCTGGGGCATCTCAGCTGCTCCTGCTCACAGCGGTGCCTGAGGTTGGGACACCCAAGGGCAGAGTGGGCCGGGCTGGTTGGGAGATGCATGTAGACACAGGGTGCCACCAACCCTGTGGCCAGCCTTGGACAAGGGGCCTGGGCTGTGGGCCTTGTGATGGGGCTTGGGGGATGGGCCTGGTCCGTAGGCCTCGTGATGGGGTGGGGCTGGAGGAGGACCTGGATCCTCCTCTCAGGCCTGTGCAGGCCAGGGGTGGCTGCATCCACCCCCAGGGAGGCCACATTGTCTCCTGCAGGGCAGGTTCTTGCAGCCCAGGATTCTGTGGGCAGAGGCAGACCTGGTTTGGGGGTGCTTCCTGGCAAGGGTGGACGTGTCGTGTGGGGCTGAGAAGGAAGGGCCTGGCAGGGGTAGCACTGGTGTGGCCCAGGTGCTTAGTCCTTTTCTGCAAGTCCCCAGCCCTGGAGGCTGCAGGAACTCAGGTTTGCTCACCCTGTGGTTCCCTGCCCTAGACTGAGGCCCAGCCTCAACTTCTGTGACCCCTGATGGATCAGCCACTCCAGGTCCGCGGGCCGCTGGGCTCACCTCCGTCAAGGGAGTCTTTGGTGCCAGTGAGCTGCTCTGAGTGGCCTGCCCTGCTGCTGACAGCAACTGACATGTGTTGAATTCCTGAGCGAGAGAGTGCTTGGGACAGGGTTGGACTTCCCCTCGTGGGTGCTGAGGCAGGGAGAGGGAAGTGGCTGCCAAGCCTGATGCCAGGGTGGGGGCATCCCAGCTGCAGGCCCAGGTGCCCTGAGCCGGCCATGCTTTCCGCTCTGCAGCAGCACTGCCCGGGGCTTGGGCAGGGCCAGGCCTGCAGGGCTGATCACGGCTGTGGGGCTGGGGGCAATGATTTGACACAGTGCATGGGGGTCTTCCACAGGGGTCGCTGTGCCCTGAGGCCGCTGGGCAGGCAGTTTCCTTTGAGGTGTGTGTGCTGCTCTGCGAGCGTCTGGGAAGGGCAGCACCAAAAGGTACTCTGTTTGGCACCTGGAGGCCTGGTCTAGTGCTTGGGTATCCCTTGGATTTTTGGAGCTAGGGGATCTGCAAGGGGCCCCTGTGGAGCCCCCCCTTGTGTTGGGAGGGGCAGGCGCCCAGGGCCTGTGGCTCTGCAGGGCTGACCCCACAGACCGGGAGTCTCCCGAGACCTGACAAAGCCACCAGGCCCAGGGCTGATGGCTGATGAAGTATTGGAGTGTCGCTCAGTACCACAGGGCCCACGCACCGAACCTGTCCTCACCCTACGAGCAACACAGGGCTGCACAGCGCCAGGAGCACAGGAGCAGCCTCCCTCCCCTTGTGCATCTCTGCACACCACCCTGGGGCAGGACATGGCGTGCCCACCTGGCAGCCTGGGCGCTGAGGGAGATGTTTGCTGGCTGCGGAGCTGGGCAGTGGTTGTGTGATGTGTCTTGAATGTGGGCAGTGCCACGCTGGCTAAGAATGCCCCCGGGACCGCTCTGGGTCTGTGGCCCGCACAGGCAGCCCTGGAGCAGCAGGATGTCAGCCACGTTCTAAGGGTGGGTCTCCAGGTCACACACTACGATCACAGTCCCCAGGGCCAGGGCTTGGTGTAGAGCAGGATTGGGCACTGGCTGAGTCCAAGGGTGGGGTCCAGGGCTTGGCTGAGGCTGCCTGTGGTCACGGGGCAGAGAAAGTGTCCAGCCAGGGCACATGGCCTGTCCAGCACCACCTGTGTTAGCCCAGACCACCATGGCCTTCCTGTCTCTGCTGGCAAATGCTCTCCACTGTCCACATTCACCTCTCAGCGATAGAAGCGAGGCCAGGCTGTTGCCACTGCAGGTGTAAAGTGGATCCTTTGCACGTGAGCAGGGCATTGCCCGGGCCCAGGCTAGCGCCTCCTCCCTGGCAGGCTGGTCCCTCCTGGGTGGCAGTTGTAGGGGGATCTGTCCCACCTCTGGCCCCATCTTCCTTCCCTCTCCTCCTCCATTGGCCGAGAGGGTCGTGACCCTAATGTGGCAGGACATAGAGAGCCAAGTTCATTTGGGGGCTGTCTGCATGTGAGCAAAGGGGTACTCTGCTCCAGGAGCGGCCGAGGCCATCACCCACACCCGCCTTCTCCGGGCTTTGGCTGCTTGTGCAGGAGCCTGGCTCTCCCCTCCCTGGCTGGGGCAGGAGCCCCCAGATGCGGTGATCAGGGCATGTCTGTGAGTGCCTGCGGCTCCACTAGGGCCCTGGGCTGGGGGCAAGGGTGGGGTGGAGCTGGTGACCAAGGGTTCAAGGATCCCTGTGAGGCCTGGGTGGGGGCTTCTGAAGGCAGGGCTCGTGGCTTCTACCTCCTGCCCAGGGAGCTTGCAGAGATGGAGCCACAGTTCTGTGATGAAAGTAGGGAGTCCCTGCTGGGGCGGTGGGCAGTGGCCTTGTCTTTCTGAGGACCCTCCTCCCTCAGAACCAGTCCTGCCAGGCCGGAGGTGATGCTGTGCCTGGCAGCAGTCCCTGTGGTTGTAACGGCTCCTCTATCCCAGGCCTTAAGACTCCTAAGGCTCAGTCAGCTCGGGCCCGTGCCCAGGTGGGCATTGCAGGTGCACAGTTTCTTTAGGTGTCCTGCTTCCCAAGCCCTTCTCCAGTTGCCTCATTGGAGGCAGGCCTTGCAGGGAACCTCCCTCTGGGAAGAAGGCTTGCCCGTGCTTGTGTTTGCGTCTGGCTCTGTTGCGGACCCAGGCTGCACCTGCAGTCCTGGTGCCCAGGTGGCACGTGTCCTTCCCTTGGGTGGAAGAGAATGCTGAGCACCAGGGGCTGCCCATTTTGAGCACCTGTGTTCAGGTCCTGCTCCTGCTGGGGGCGATGCCTTCACCGCTCACTGCCACGAGCCCAGCTTTGCATTCCTTGTGGGGCAAGGATGGCTTAGGTGTGTGTAGCACCTGGTACTGCCGTTTTGCTCCTGGCGGGGTGGTGGTGAATCATCCGGATCCCTGGGGCTGCCCCAGTCCTGGTCTGGTGTCTCCTGTGGGCCCTGCTAATGTGGCTGCCCCGGGCGGCACTGCTGCAGCCACCTAGCCCGGCTTTGCACCGGCTCCTGTGAGCCCCGCACGGTGACACAACTCTCTGATCAGCTCCCTGTGCTGAGTCAAGGGCCAGTGTGTGTGGCCAACCAGAGCCCTGTGCTTGCAGACCCAGTCTCCATCAGCCCAGTCACAACTCCACAGACGTTAAGGCAGGGGCTCTGCCCCTTCAGAGAGGGCCGTGGCCACAGTGGAGGGGCCTGCCTAGTCAGGGTCATGACAGAGCAGGACTTGACCCCAGCCCTGACCTCCCCTTGCCATTCCCACCCTTTCCTGGGTGGGCTCTTCCTGCCCTACCCGGTGCGGGCACTGGAGTCCCCTTCCCTGGGCCACCTCCAGGTTTCCGTTCTAGTGTCATTGCTGCCCACTGCCCACACCACACAGAGCCCTCAGGGCATGTCTGGCAGCCCAGCACCCATCCCTGCAGCCTCTGCTCCTCTGGAGGCCCTGGGCTCAGGCTCCCCGGGCTCGCCTTTCGGGGGTGCCCTCAGGGCAGGGGCGGCTGGGCCTCCATCTGTAATTGCCTTCTGTTGTCTTGATTTGCAGATAGTATTGAAGCCAGCCTTGAGGCTGCGTCCTCGCATGCGGAGGCAGCCCGCCAGCTCCTGGCTGGAGCCAGCCGGCACCAAGTAAGTCCGTGTGAGGGCCACAGTGCCTGGCCGGCCCGGCCTCCGTCCCCTGTCCTCCAACCCTCCCTCTGTCTGTCTGGAGGGGCCCAGGCCCTGTCCTGTGCCTGGGAGAGGCATGCCCACAGGCCTCCTCTGAACCAGTCCACTACCCGTGCCCTGGGGGCTCTGGGAGTGGCGGGGTTGCGGCAGCAGTGATCTGCGTGGTGCCCACAGCAGTCGGCACCGTCTCCTCTCTTGTGTGCACCCTCTCCCATGAATCCCAGGTACAGCCGGTGGGAGGGCCTTTGGGGCCTTCCCGCTCCACTTCCCGTGCTGATGCTGACATGCGGCTCAGTGTCCATCCTGGGGCCGGGGACTGCGGAGGGGACTTTGTGGTTGGGGCATGTCAGGTGGCTCAGAGAGAACAAGAAAGCTCAGGCCTTTATTTTCTTGAAGTGGGACTTGGAGCTGCCTTGAGGACCAGCCACTCACTGGGCTTGTTGCTGACTTGTGGTCACCACAGGAGGACCTGACAGATCAGGTTGGCTGGAGTCTGTGGCCCAGTTAAGATGGAGGCCCAGCCACTGTCTTCCCCTCACTGTCTCTGTCCCCATTGTGGCCTGGTGCTCCTCACTGGCCCTGACAGGCAGAGATGACCAGAACCTGTTCCTCAAGGAGTCCCAGGGGCCAGGCAGGCTGGACATTAAGTCCGGCAAGGTGAGGGTGGCGTGGGCCACCGTGGGAGCACAGAAGAAGCCCCTGGGCCAGCCGGGGCCAGGAGAGCACATACTCTCGACGGCGCAGCAGGGGCAGTACTGGCAGACGGGATGGTGGAGTGTGTGAGGCCGGGGTCCGGGAGAGCCTGACGAGCCCAGGACATCACAGGCAGGTGTGATGAGAGAGGAGCCACATCCCCAGGACGCTGGGATATCACGGCTGTGCCCGCAGAGGGTCCTTAGTTGCCTCAGGGTGCAAGAGGGAAAGAGGTCCTGACTGGAACCATGCAAGGGCCTGACTGGGTGGAGAATGAGGGGAAAGGCTAGGGCCGCCTTGAGCTTCCCTAACAGGGCCCAGTCCGGGCACCGCCGCCGGGGGAGTGTGTGGTAATGGCGAGGCTGGGCCTACTTCGGTCCCTGTTTCTGTCGGGGGCCATCAGACTCAGGTCGGGCTCACTAAGGGTTGGCCCCTGGTGACAGCTGCTGAATGCCAGGCCGGAAGACAAGATCTGGAGAAGCTGTGCCAAGGTCATCTGCAGGATGGTGTCAGAGACAGGGCTGGGGCTGGGTCTCCTGGCGCCAGCTCTGGGCTGTTTGGCCTTGGCCCTTGGCCTGCCACCTCTAGCCGTGGAGGGCAGCTAGGCCCAGGGGCCTCCAGGAGGCAGAAGGTGGAGGCTCTGGTGATGGGCTAGGCGGACTCGCCAGAAACTCGGGGCCACACCACGCAGAGGGCCTCGTTTCAAGAGGAAAGCAGCCAACCAGCAAGATGACCCCTCCTGAGCACCCTGGGACCACCTGGTCAGAAGCAGCGCTGATGCCTGGGACGGCAGGAGGACGATGGGACAGTGAGGAAGAGGAGGAGGAGAAGGAGGAGGAGGAAAGGAGGGCGGTGGCAACTGGACCAGCCGCCTGTGCCATGGACGCCCTGCTGCATTCCCAGTGAGCCTGTGGGCTTGGTCCTGGCAGAGCAGGCACCCTCCACACTGCAGAGGAGGTGGGCAGGGCTCAGGCCCAGGAGGCGGCCGTGAAGTCACCCCTGTGTAGACTGTCCTGCCCCCAAGGGGACTCACCAGGGAGTGTCGGAGGGACGAGGTGTCTGTGAAGTCGCCTCTGCATAGAGTGTCCTGCTCCCGCCTGCAAGGGGCCCTCCCCACGGTATGTCAGGGAGGGACCTTTGTTCAGCCATTCTCCACACCCAGGGAACTGGAAGGGTCAGAGATCCCAAATCTAGAGGCTGTGAAGCCAGGCCTTTAATTTGCAGACTGGGAATCTGAGGCCTGCAGAAAAGACGCTGTTTTCTAGGGTCGCACAGCTACTGAGACCAAGCAGAGCTGGCCTTGGAGCCCACATCTGCTGTGTCTCACGTTCAGGCCTCTCCGTGTTGCCCTAGGGAAGCTTGACCCTCTTGTCTTCCTGGGGACATTCACTTCGGTGGATGGGTACCTGATGGACAAGGGCATGGCCAGACGGATGATTGGAAGAATGGATGCGTGTGTGGATGGATGGAAGGAGGAACGTGTAGACGGGCGGGTGGATGGAAGGAGGAAGGTGTAGACAGGTGGGTGGATGGAAGGAGGAAGGTGTAGATGGGTGGGTGGATGGAAGGAGGGGAAGGTATAGATGGGCGGGTGGATGGAAGGAGGAAGTTGTAGATGGGTGGATAAGTGGATGGAAGGAGGAAGGTGTAGACGGGCGGGTGGATGGAAGGAGGAAGGTGTAGATGGGTGGGTGGATGGATGGAAGGAGGAAGGTGTAGACGGGCGGGTGGCTGGGTGGAAGGAGGAAGGTGTAGACGGTGGGTGGATGGAAGGAGGAAGGTGTAGACGGGCGGGTGAATAGGTGGATGGAGGAGGAAGGTGTAGACGGGCGGGTGAATAGGTGGATGGAAGGAGGAAGGTGTAGACGGGCGGGTGGATAAGTGGATGGAAGGAGGAAGGTGTAGAGGTGTAGACGGGCGGGTGGATAAGTGGATGGAAGGAGGAAGGTGTACATGGGCGGGTGGCTGGGTGGAAGGAGGAAGGTGTAGATGGGCGGGTGAATGGATGGAAAGAGGAAGGTGTAGACGGGCGAGTGACTGGGTGGATGGAAGGAGGAAGGTATAGATGGGTCGGTGGCTGGGTGGAAGGAGGATGGTGTGACTGACAGGTGGATGGGTAGATGGAAGGAGCAAGGTGTAGGTGGGAGGGTGGATGGAAGGAGGAAGGTGTAGACAGGCAGGTGGATAGGTGGATGGAGGAGGAAGGTGTACATGGGCGGGTAGCTGGGTGGAAGGAGGAAGGTATAGACGGGCGGGTGAATGGATGGAAAGGGGAAGGTGTAGATGGGTGAGTGACTGGGTGGATGGAAGGAGGAAGGTGTAGATGGGTCGGTGGCTGGGTGGAAGGAGGAAGGTGTAGACGGGCGGGTGAATGGATGGGAAGAGGAAGGTGTAGACGGGCGAGTGACTGGGTAGATGGAAGGAGGAAGATATAGATGGGTCGGTGGCTGGGTGGAAGGAGGAAGGTGTGACGGACAGGTGGATGGGTAGATGGAAGGAGGAAGGTGTAGACGGGCAGGTGGATGGGTAGATGGAAGGAGGAAGGTGTAGATGGGAGGGTGGATGGGTGGATGGAAGGAGGAAGGTGTAGACAGGCAGGTGGATAGGTGGATGGAGGAGGAAGGTGTAGACGGGCAGGTGGATAAGTGGATGGAAGGAGGAAGGTGTAGAGGTGTAGACAGGCGGGTGAATAAGTGGATGGAAGGAGGAAGGTGTAGACGGGCAGGTGGATGGGTAGATGGGGGAAGGTGTAGATGGGCAGGTGGCTGGGTGGATGGACAGACAGCGTGGATAAATGGGTGAGTAGACAGATGGGTGGATGAATAGAAGGAAGAGGAGGTTGGAGGGGATGGTTGGACAGTGGTGGACAGACAGGTGGACAGATAGATGAGTGGACAAGGCAGGCACGTCCATGTGGAGGAACAGACATGTAGGTGGCAGGGTGGCGGGTAGACCAGAGGGCAGGCGGACGAGCAGACGGAGCAGAGGGGAGTTGGTGGGAGGATGCATACAAGTGGTGCTGTGGTGGGTGGGCACGCAGGCTTTGCACTTGGACAGGCTGTGGCTTCAGTCCCAGCACTACTAGAGTAAATGTGACCACGTCTCTGGGTCTGTTTCGTCATCTCAAACAACGGGTGCAACTCCCACTGCAGATGGAGCATCATGAGACCCAAACAGCTCTGGGTGCAGAGGCCTCACATGGGCACTGTCCCTGCACCGTGCTCACCCCCCAGATCACTGGGTTTTGGACATGCAGGCTCACCTTTCCCTGTCTCCCTCTGTTAGCCGATGAGGAGGACGAGACCCCCAGCTGCTTGTGGCTGCCCCTGAGGACCCTGGAAGGGCCCAGCCCGCCTGAACCTGACCCCCTGGACTTACGAGGAGTCTTCCGTGCACCCACCTCCTCACCCTCCCCACCCGCTTCCCCAGCCTCCACCCCACCAGCAGCCACACTCATGGGGTCCTTCCAGCCTTCCTCGCCGTCTTCGACGCCAGCACCTCCCTTGCCCTCCAGGAAGACCCCAGTGGCAGCATCTGAAACGTCCGCATTTGAGCAGCGACTGCTGGACTCCCACCGGCGGCAGGGTGCCCTGCTCTCCTCCTGGGCCCAGCAGCAGAGCACACTCATGGCCCAGCAGAACCTGCTGCTGCAGCAGCTGGCTGAGCAGAGCCAGCGTCTGGCCAATGGTGTGGAGGCCCTCAACCGGACCCTCGAGAGGCTGGTGGAAGCACGCCCCGCCAGAGAAGCCTCACCCTTCCTCCAGGACGCTGGTCCTGCCGGTGGAGTGGCCCAGGGGCCTGCTGGAGGCTCCCAGGACAGCCCCCAGGGTGCCCACTCGGGGCTTGAGGTCTTCTCAGGGATGATCTTGAAGGTGGAGGAGGAGATATAGGGCTGGTCAGGGGTGCTAGCAGAGCCAGAGAGCAGGAGCAGGGTGTCCAGTCTTTCCCCTGCCGAGTCCAGGCAAGGGAGAGGTGGCAGTGACTGGGTCTCCAGGGCGCCGGGACAGCTTGAGTCCAGGAGACCGGAAGGATGAGAGGATGTGGGCTGTGTACCTGTGGTGCTGTGTCCTTGCCATTGCCTGTGGTGACCTGCAGGGAAAGTCTGCAGAGAGCCGACCTGTGAGGCTCAGTGGACCAGGTCTACTCAGGGATGATGCTGTTGGAGGCTCCAACCCCGTGTGGCAGTGGCTGTGAAGTCTGCAGCCCAGCGCCCCAGCAGGCAGCTGGAGGCAGGGGAGGTGGGGAGGATGCACTTCGGGGCGTCCTGCTCACCGGAGCTCTGGAAAGGGTGGCTCGGCCAGGCCCTGAAAAGGTCCCGAGTGTGATCTGGCGTGACTCCTGAAAGCCCCTGTCCCCTTCATGGGCGTGTACACTCGGAGGGCAGGGCTCCTGTGTCCTACCTGATTGTGGCCCAGGGGAACCACATCCCATGAGCCTGGAATAATTTCTCTCCAATTTTCTATGTTGTTATAAATACATAAAGCTATATATATATATATATATATATATGCCCATATATTACTTGGTACTGTATGGGGCTGGGATGACATTTTGTACTTGTAGATTTTTCTGGCAAAAAGTATTTTTTTACATAAGCATGAAATAACAAAGCAGCGGCAGTGCGGCTGCTGAGGAGTACATGAGTTGGAGCCTGCTCCCCGGGCCTGGCGGGCCCCGCTGCTTTCAGCCTCGCTGCAGGGGTCCGGGCACGTCCCTGCATCTTCAGATCCTCTTCCTCCATTACTTCCTTTGACTCTTGGGAGATCCCTCGGCGGGGCTACCCCATTTCCAATGCCTGCACAGCAGGGCACAGTCTGCAGCCCCCCAGCCTGGGCAGCTGTTGGGAGCGAGCAGGAGCAGGAGGCGGGACCAGCCTAGGCCTTGACTGGTCTGGGGCCTCCAGCCGCGTCCTCTGCGGCACCTGCCTGGCTCCCAGGGCCCAAAGCCTGTCCCAGGAGCAAGATGCTGGCTGACTGGCCTGAGTGGGAAGCATGCTGGTCCCAGCAGCTTCTGGGGAAGCTCTGGCACAGCCGAGAGTCAAGACTACAGCGTCCCTGAGAGCAGGGAGAGGGGCCTTTTCCTCGTTTTGCATTTGTCCATGGAGCCAGCAGTGTGTCAGTAACTCTTGTCTATGAAAGAACCTGAGGTGTAGCCACATGTCCAGCTGCCTTCCGCGCACACCTGACCTCCCTCCAGGCTACCCCCTCTGTAGGTGCACATGGTTCTGCTGTTGGTTTTAGGCAGGGCCTCCACTCTGGTGGTTCCACCTCGGGAAGGCTGACTTCCATCCTGCAAAACCAGCCGACCTCAGCCGGGGCCTCCACTCTGGTGTTCCACCTCGGGAAGGCTGGCTTCCATCCTGCAAAACCAGCCGACCTCAGCCGGGGCCTCCACTCTGGTGGTTCCACCTCGGGAAGGCTGGCTTCCATCCTGCAAAACCAGCTGACCTCCGTCCCAGCACCTCCAAGAAGCCTCTGTAGATCCTCACTCTGGGTTCTTGTCCACGAAAAACACCCACCGTGGGCTGGGCACAGCGGCTCGTGCCTGCAATCACAGCACTCCGTACCCACCGTGGGCTGGGCACAGCGGCTCTTGCCTGCAATCACAGCACTCCGTACCCACCGTGGGCTGGGCACAGCGGCTCTTGCCTGCAATCACAGCACTCCGTACCCACCGTGGGCTGGGCACAGCGGCTCATGCCTGCAATCACAGCACTCCGTACCCACCGTGGGCTGGGCACAGCGGCTCGTGCCTGCAATCACAGCACTCCGGGAGGCTGAGGCAGGAAGATCACTTGAGGCTGGGAGTCCGAGACCAGCCTGGGCAACAGCAAAACCTTGCTTCTACAAAAAATAAAGTTCAATAAATAAAGATACCCAGCACGGCTAACAGTGGCCTCGTATGGTCGTGTGTATTTTCTGTCTTGCGTTACAGTCTTAACCTGGATACAGCCTCTAGTCTGGTCCTAGCTGAGCCCCAACCTTCACCCCACACCGTGTCCTGACTGCAGTTGCATGTTGAGCCTTGACCCTGGTCACACACTGAGCCCTGATCCTGGCCCTGCACTATGTCCTGACCCCAGTTACACATGGAGCATTGGTCCTGGTCACTGACTTAGCCCTGATCCTGGTGACAGACTTGGCCCTGATTCTGATCACACACTGAGCCTGATCCTAGTTATACACTAAGCTCTGGCCCCAGCCCTGACCCTGGTCAGTCCAGGCATCTTCTGGGAGTATCCTCTGGGCTGAGCCCTTACTAAGTGCTGAGGATGCAGAAGCAACCAAGTCAGACTTGGGGCCTCTCCTTTTTGAGCTTAGCATGTGCTACAGAAAACATACACTAAGCAAGTCAATACATATTTGATGAAAGTTATTTTGTGTATCAGTTAAAAATTGATGTAACTGCATTTGGTAGGAAACAGAATAGTGTGTCTTAGAGTGGATAGGCGTCATGGCTCCTGTGTCACGGACATCGGTGACCTGGAGCTGGCAAGGCAGGGCCACAGTCCTCAGAGGTCCAGGTGTCTTTCTGCTCCCTTCTCTGCCATGGCCCTCATGGCCCAGGATGGCTGCAGAACTGCCCCCCGTCACACTCGTGTTCCAGGTAGCAGGGTGTAGGGAAGGAATGGAGGAAGGTCACACACATTCCCTTGAAGGAGATCTCTGCCTGCATCTCAGCCCACTGACTGGGAGTTAGATGCCCACATTTCGTTGCCTTAGAAGCTGGAAAACACAGCTTCAGCCCCAAATGGGGATTTTGTTATTAAAACGGAAGGGACTGGATGCTGGGAGATGGAATGCAAGAAGCACAGCCCCCGAGGTGAGCAGTGTGGGACTGGATGCTTGGCATGCAATCTGCCAGGCTGGAGCATTGAAAAAGCTGGGATTGCACAGTCTAGAGTGTCAGGGGCTTCCCTGCAGGATGGACAGCAGAGGCCTCCAAGGTGATTTGGCAGTAATCACTGCAGCCAGTGAGGGCCAGGGAGAGCTGGCTCCACCTCTGCTTTGTGGCTGAGGAGCAGGGACTTGAGAACTTAGGGGCAGAATGGGCAAGTCCTGGTCCATGTGTCTCCACAGTGCACATGTGCCCTTTGCACTCTAGGACAGTTTCCTAAGAGCCGCTCAGATGCCAAGAGGCCAGGCAGGAGCATGGTCAGGACAGCAGATGGCTGGCTGTAAGGCTCTGTCATCCAGCAGGGGTACGGAATGGCAGGTGGCACGCAGGGAGGGCAGAGGCCATGCTTGGTCTTGAGGGCAAGCGTGTTTCTGGATGAAAGGAGAACCAGGAGGGTCCAGGAGTGTCACCCTCAGACCTGGGCCTGCAAACCCCTTCTCTTGGATGTGGGCCAGGGGTGGCCTGAGGTTTGCCAGGAAGGAGACTGTGGTCTTGGCTTCAACGGGAGCCCGTCAGGATCAGAGCTTTTGAGGAAGGAATGCTCTTAGTAAGCGTGTGAGACAGAGGCAGCCAGGAAGACCTCGAGGTTGCCGACTTGTCCCGGATGGGATTTCAGCGGGATTCACACCCACACTGCTCACCTCGGGGTCTGTGCTGCTTGCATTCCATCCCCCAGGTAGCCCAAATGTTTACCAGGAGAGATTGGGAGGATGGTGAGTCTGTGATGAGAAATGGGATGTGGCATTCTGTGGCAGAGCTTGCCTGCAGGGTCTTGAGGCATGTTTTAGAAAAGAGGCTGGAGGAGTGGCAGGGTTGGTTCCCGTCAGAGCTAGAGAGCCCGGGTCCCCTCACTAGGTCCCCCATTTTACAGACAGACTGAGAGCCCATGGTGGTGGTGGAGGGGTGGTGGTGAAGCTGCAGGGTCATGTCCAGGTTCACAGAGAGTGCTAGAGGCAGGCCTTGAACCAGGTGTCTGGATTCCAAGTTCATGCCCCTTCCCTACGCGGTGCTGCGTTCCAGGTGAGTGAGGATGGTTTTCAGGTGCCTCATCCATCTGGCTCAAATGAGCACGGCCAGCTTGCCCACCCTGGAGGATATCAGGAAACAAGGAAGGTTCTGCAGATCTGCTCCTGAGGAATGGTGGATTGGACAATGGAAGGGCTGTTCCATGATACAACAACTTAACTTGGAAAAAGCCATGGTCTTAGATGTTTTGCTGGCTTAAGGATGAGCCGATAGCCAAGGTCTTGCCCCTCACTCCCTCTCTCCTCCCCAGCCTAACATGCCAGCGTGGGAAGCTAAGGAAAGGCAGGCTCGCCCTAAGCCCGAATAAGCGCCAGGTCTACCTGTGGATCCTGAATCCAAGCAGAAGGTTCTGGAGAAAAGATCCCCTGGTCAGGCCTTTGGGATACCCACATAAGAAGAAGAATCTTTTGGGCCTCCAGTTGGAAATCACTTAGTCTGTAATAGGGCAAGCCGTTGAGGGAAAAAACAGGAGGAAGAACCAATAAGAGCAAAAATATCAAGTTTAGACCCAAAACACTTCAGCTGTTGGAATTAATCAGACACAATATGATTTCTGTGAAATAGTTTTTAAAATAAAAACATGAAATCACAAAAATCAGCAATAAGATTCTAAAAAGTGGCTAGGCCAATCTGTCAAAGATCAGTATAACTTTTAGAAATATAGAACTTTGTGGGTGGGTTAAGCAACATAGTCGACATACATGAAGTTAATAATAGCAAACTTGAACATTTCTAAAGAAATAATAACATGGCAAAGAGAGGTAAGATAATAGAAACTATGACAGATGAAGAGATGGGGATAATAGAACCAGAGATGCAGCATACGTCATCTTGGAGTCCCAGAAGAGGAGGATCAGTAAAATGGAGGAAAGCAATGTGTGAAGAGATTGTTGATGTGACCTGTGATTTCATGGACACAGGAAGCACCAGCATACGGAATACATAAATGAAATACCTTCCTGGACACATCATGGATGAACTGCGGAACAGCACAAAGAAAGGGAAAGCCTTGAGCAATTCGAAAGAAGAGAGAAGTGATGAGAATTTTGCTGACATTTTGTGTTACCTTGGCAACAGAAGAAGCCAGAAAATGGTAGTATCTACAAAGTATTGAAAGTCAGTGTCAACTTAGAATTCTGCAACCGACAAGGCCACAAGGCTACCTTTCAAGAACAAAAGCAAAATACAGACGTTCTATCCAAATAAAAACTGCGAGGACTTCAAGGTGAAGGACTGGAATCCCAGAAAGAGTATCTGCAATGCAAGAAGAATAGTGAACCAAGAAATTGATAAATATGTAAGTAAATCCAAATACTCATTAAGGTTTTAAAAAGTCCATAATTACTAGAATGTCTAATTTGTGGAATTGAATTTTTATAAAGGAACTACTGGACAATGATAGTATCTTAAATGTGAAGAATTGTTCAAATATTCTGAGCTCCTTGTATTATTTGCAAGGAAGTTAAATACTGATTAATTTTAGCCTGTGCTAATAACTGTACATCATAAAAAAGCTCAAGGATTCCTTCATCAAAATTGAAAACTTCTGCTCTGCAAGAGATCCTGTTAAAGGAATGAAAAGAGAAGCCAGTGACTAGTAGAATATATCTGCAAATCACATATCTGATGAAGGATGTATCCAGAATATATAAAAAGCTGTCTAATGTCAACAGAAAGAAAACAACGCAATCAGAAAGTGCACAACAATTTGATCCAACACTCACCAACGTAGATATATGGGTAGCAAGTAAGCTCATTGAAAGATGCCCCACAGCAGTAGCCATGAGGAAGATGCACATTAAGCCCACACTGCGATACCACTGCCTGCCACTAAAGTGACGAAGAGGTACAGGGATACAGAGAAATGGCTCACTCATGCACTGCTGATGGGGATGTCCAATGTTACAGCCACTCTGAAAAACAGTTCTGTAGTTTCTTAAAAATGTAAACATAACACTATACAACCCAACAGTTTCACTCCTGGCCACTTATCCTAGAGAAATAGAAACTCATGTTCACACAAACACTTGCACACAAATGTTCATCGTGTCTTTATCTGCAGTAGCCCCAGAGTGGAAAAGCCCTGCTGTGCCTCTCAGTAGGTGAGCAGGTGAACAGACTGCCACAGCCACACAGTGGAGCTCTACCCAGGAACAAAAGGAACCCACTCGGAAACGCCAGCAACTCAGATGGTTCTTAAGGGCATTGTGCTCAGTGAAAAAGCCATTCTCGAAAAGGCCATGCTTTGTGGCTCCATTTCTGTGACATTCTCAAAAGGGTGAGATTATAGGGATGGAGGGCAGAGTGGTGGCTGATTGTCAAGGGCTAGGGAAGTGGAGTGGGGTGGGATGCAGCTGTAAAAGTCTGCAGGAGAGCCTTGTGGTGATGGGACAGTTTTGTATTTTGAACATGGTCCTGGTGACCATATCCAGATTCATATCACGTGTGAATCTACATACACGATAAAATTTCATAGAACTATACACACACAAAAACTGAGTAGAAAGTAAATAAGAAACTTAAGGCTAAGGTAACCTAAAAGAAGAGTATTAGAGTATATAACTTCCAAATCAGTAAAAATGGAATAAGAATACAAAAGAAAAACCTATGTTGAATAGAAAGGAGAAGGGAAAAAAAGCAACAAAAAGAAAAGGAGAAGCAGATAATACAGAAGAAAAATGCAGGACAGGGTGAGAACACAAAAACATTTGGAATTGTCCAGTGAGAAAAATAAATGCAGACAGATTAAAGGGGCTCATCAGAGTTAAGGACTGTCAAGTTGGAGGAAAAAATAACACCTCTGCTATTGACAAGAGAGACACTCCAACATAAGGCCATGGGGCATTGGAAGGAAAGGTGTGAAGATTTGCCAATCAAAAGCAATGCAAAAGAGAGCCTAAGTAGTAATGTTAATTTTAGACAAATGGACTTTAAGACAAAAAGTGTTTATTAAGGATATACTGGAGTCACTCCAGAATAGGTTCAGCTCATCAGGAGGATGAAAAATCCTAAACCCTTATACACTTAGTAAAATACATAAAGCAAAAGTGGGTAGAATTACAGAAGGAAATCAATGAATCTGTCAGGACAGTGGAAGGTTTCAGCACATCGTTTTAGAGATTGATGGGGAGCGTCAGCAGGAAACCTAAAAATTTGACCACCAATGCTGAGCTGCACGGATACTTACAGAATCCTCTTCTACACAAATAGAGGGCACTCATTTTCTCAGGTACAACCAGAATGTTTCCAGATTTTGACCATGGACTAGGTCATAAAGAGTCAAAACATTTCAAAGGATCAGTAATGCACAGAACGCTTCAATTATTAGAAAATGCGGTTAGAAAAAATGCAGTCATTAGATATTGGTGGCAAAAAATAAAAAGGTCATTGTATGTTTGGAAATTTTAAAACAGTTCTACATAACTCGAGGCCAAAGAAGAAATCATTAAGGGATATGTAAATTAATAGCTAGGTACAAAGACATGATTGGATAATAATGAAAATACTGCATATCAAAATTTGTGGGATACTTCAGTGAAACTTAGTAGACTTCAATGCTTATAATACCAAAGAAAGCTGAAAATTAAAATAGACATTAAAAAGACTTCTTTTAAAGGAACAACAGAATGAACCCAAAGAAATAGAAGGAAGAACCTTGTAAAGACAGGAGCAGCGTTAACTTTAACTTTTGTTAAAGTTTTAATGGAAGACTACAAAGTCCAAAGCCAGTTCTTAGGAAAAACCATTCAAATAGATGAACTACTAGCAACAGCAGTCCAGAAGAGAAAGAGCAGACATTTCAAAATAACAAGAGGAGTCCATGAATCATCTTATGCCAACACATGGGGAAACTCAGCTAAAAAATAGACAGATTCCTAGAAAAGTCCAATTTGCCAACATCAACTCAAGACTAAATAGCCTCAGTCATTCTTTAAAGAAATTGAATCAATAGGAAAAATTCTTTCCATGCTGAAGACACTAAACCCAGATGATTTTTAAAGCGTGTTCCACTGAATTTTCAAGGAAGAAATCCAGTCTTATACAAACCTTTCAAGGAAAAAGACAAAGAGGGGAAATTCCTAAATGTATAGTATGAGGAACAAGCATGTGAGAAGGGGATGTTAGAGTCCAGTCCACCCCTTGAACTAAACCGTGGTGATTCCAAAGAAAACACTAGCAAACTGCAACCAGAAGTGTTTAGAGATACGGCATCCTCACCAAGTTGGATTTATGCTGAAAGTGGATTTAACATTGCTTATTTATTCATTTAATCAATAGGAAACCTATAAATACAATTCACCCCACTGGAACAGAAGAAATAAGAAGAAGCATGTGATTGCCATTTCTAGACATCCTGAGAAAGTATTTGTTACAGTTGAATACCCATTCATATTTTAAAAACTTATCAAAATAAAAAGGTAAGAATTTTCTTAACTGACCAGGATTATCTACCAAAACTTCAACAGCAAACATTCATGGTGAAACATGAGGTGCCCTCCTTTAAAAACAGAGAAGGTCGAGGTGCTAGCTGGCTCAGTTAGAAAGGAAATGCAATCATATATAAAGACTGGAAAAGAGGAAACACAACTGTCTTTAGTCATAAAGAGAACTCCTGGACAAATGAGTAGAATTTATAAGAGAGTTTGTGAGGTGGCTTGTCTAAAGTCCACATGTTATTACAATCAAATGCATTTCCATACATAGTCAATAAATATGTTAGTCCATTCTTGCTTTGCTGTAAAGAAATACCTGAGACTGGGTAATTTATAAAGCAAAGAGGTATGATTGGCTCACGGTTCTGCAGGCTGAACAGGAAGCATAGCAGCTTCTGCTTCTGGGGAGGCCTCAGGAAACTTAAAATCATGGTGGAAGACGAAGGGGAAGAAAGCATGTCTTACATGCCTGGAGCAGGAGCAAGAGAGAGGGGGGAGGTGCCACACACTTTTAAACAACCAGGTCTTGTGAGAACTCACTATCGCCATGGCAGCACTAGGCAGATGGCATTAAACCATGAGAAACCGCCCCCATGATCCAGGCACCTCCCACCAGGCCGCCAACACTGGAGATGACAGTTCGACATGGGATTTGGGCAGGCACACACATCCAAACTATAGTAATAAGTAAGCTGCATTTAAAAACATACCATTTACAATACCAACAAATACCATGTGTAAAATAACAAAATATGAGGGCAATATTTGTGGAGAAAATTATAAAGCTTAATTACAAGACATTAAAAAAATTCTAAATAAATGGACACACACACCATGTTCATGGATAAGAAGAGTTGGTCTTGTAAAGCTGCCAATTCCCAAATCTATAGGCCCAATGCAATTCCAATCAGAATTCTGATCGTGTTTTTCAAGGAGTTTGGCAAGCTGATTATAGTTTGTGAGCAAATGAAGGCCCACAAATGGCCATGCCACCTGGAACAAGAAGGATGAGGTAGAGAGACTGCTTTCCCACCATGGAGTCACCGCAGGCCTGAAGGAGACTTGAGTGCCTGGCTGGAGGGTTGGGCCTTGTCTCGTTATTTACTACGAGCAGGTGGGCGTGAGTGGCTTCATGAGCCTGTGAGAGGGATGCCAGGCAAGAGTTGATGGGACTGGAAGCAGGCTGGCCCTGCCATGGGATGGAAGGAGTGGCTATCGGGGAGATGCCCTGGGCACCTGTGGCCGGCAGGACTCTCCCGGGCATCAGCCCTGCTGCCCAGGTTGGACTTGGCTAGAATCTGGCACCGTGACCTGTGCCCCAAGGGCAGGTCTGAAGGACAGACTCACAGCATGTTGGAGGAGACTCTGCTGGGTACAACGAGGGCAGCTTCAGATTCCTCTGTACCCGTTGGAGCTCACAGTTTGGCAGGAAGGCCAGGAAAATGCAATCATTAAGGAGAATGATGATAACCCCCTGCACCCCTGCCCCGGGGCTATGGCCAGGATGAGGGGCGAGGAGAATTGCCTCCTTCACAGATCTTTCCTCCGCCAGGAACATCCTGGGGCTCACCTGGGTCAGTGCATTGAGTTGTCACAGCGCTTGTGCAGTGGGAGCTGCTACAATCTTCAAGTAACTACAGAAAGCAGGGAGTGCCAGCATCCCGGCATGTGCTGAGTTCTCAGTAGGTGTTCACCACTCTCCCTCCCTCCCTCCTCCCTCTCGCCTCCATCCCTCCTCCCTCTATCCTCTCTCCTTCCCTCTCTCCTCCCACTCTCCTTCCCTCCCTCCTCCCTCTCTCCTCCATCCCTCCTCCCTCTATCCTCTCTCCTTCCCTCCCTCCTCCCTCTCTCCTTCCCTCCCTCCTCCCTCTCTCCTTCCCTCCCTCCTCCCTCTCTCCTCCATCCCTCCTCCCTCTATCCACTCTCTCTCCTTCCCTCTCTCCTCCCTCTGTCCTTCCCTCCCTCCTCCTCTCTCCTTCCCTCCCTCCCTCCTCCCTCCCTCCTCCCTCCTCCCTCCTCCTCCCTCCTCCCTCCCTCTCTCCTCCCTCCCTCCTTCCTTCCTCCCTCCTCCTCTCTTATTCTCCTTCTCTCCTCCCTCCTCCCTCTTTTCTCCTTCCATCCTCCCTCCCTCCCTCTCTCCTCCTCCTCCCTCCCCTCTCCCTCTCTCCTCCTTCCTTCCTCCCTCCTCTCTCTCTCCTCCCTCCTCTCTCTCTCCTCCCTCCCCCTTCCCTCTCCCTCCCTGCCTTCCTTGTCCTCTCTGCATCCTGCCTTGCTGGTTCCCCTTAGGTCTCAGATATGTGCTTATCAGAAGATCTACCCTCACCTTCCCTTCCCTCCCTGACCCAGCTGCAGAGGCTCTGCCCTGTGGTCTCCATCCCTGCGGAACATCAGCTGCACGGGCAGGGCTTTGGTGCCTGAGGCAGAGCTCTGCATGCAATAGGTGCTCAGTCAAGGCAGATCACAGAGTGCACATGCCCTCTGTGCTTTTCTCAGGAGCTGGTGAGGCTGGGGTGTCAGGGTCTTTCCCGGGGGACTCAGCCGACTGTGGGGGTGAGATGAAGACATGTGGAGAGGTCTCTGGCCACACCGAAGCTTTCCAGGAGAACGGGGCTCAAGGTTCCGAGAAGTGAGACTGGGTCAGATGGTGGCTAAAGAGTTTGGGCTTCTGAGTTAATCCAAGGCCAGCAAAGGGCAGGGTTAGTTGATAACCCACCTGGCCTCCCTGGCCATGGGCCCCGGCCAGTGTGTGCCCCAAAGGAGGACAGAGGGCACCTGGACAGGGAGGGCTGAGTCCCTTGAGGGTGGGCTGCCAGACCCGGCTCCAGTGCACCTGCTTGCTCATCTGGCCCTCAACTTTCCGACTCACTTTTCCTCCCTCCTTCCTTTCTCTCTTTCCATCTCTAAACAGTTGTATTTCTGTGGCTCTCAGGCTCTGAGCTAGCTGTCCTGAGATCATGATTTGACTTTTTCTACTTTCTTCCCTGTAAAATTAGGGGCTTGCACCAGGGTAAGATGTTGCACACTTTTTTGAGGTGTCTTCCAGGTGGCAGGCTCTGGGTTCGGGGCTGTGGAGACCTGAGGAAGGAGTTAGCCATTGGTTCTGGGGAATCAAGGGAGGCTTCCTGGAGGAAGAGGCACTTAACTGTGCCTGGAAGCCAGACCCAAGCAGAGGCTGGTGGGGGGAGTGCAGAGGATGAGTCCTGGGTCTCTGCAGCTGGAGGGCACCTGGGCAGGGCGGGGCCGTGTTGGGAAGGTGCACCAGGCCCTGAACCCCTGTCCTGTTCCTGAAGGCCAAGTTTCCTTTGCCACAACAGCCTTCAGGGTTTGCTGCGAGGCATCCTCTAGGTGCCCCCGAGGGAAGGCGTGCCACCAAGTCTCCTTCCAGAACCCCTTAGTTGCATTCTTAGCAACTTGGTATTTTAATGCTGAGAGCTGGGAGTGGCCACATTGCAGGCGGGAAGTAGCAGAACAGTAGGGGAAGGGGCCTGCGCTAGTCCTGGGCTGGCAGCCCTGTGCGAGGCTGCTTGTGGGGGAGATGGGGCTGTGTCGGGGGCGAAGGAGGCTGTCTTTTAATTTGGAGGCCATGCAGGTTAAATAAACAGCAATTGGATTTTGCTGAGGCCTGAGCTGCCTGCAATGTCCCTGGGTACAGAGAACACTGGAGAATCTCATGTTCGTGATCAGATTGTTATAGATTCTTCCCCCAGTCTGCTGAGAAATGTAAATGTGAATTGTGTTTCCAGGCGCTGTAAAGGATAGCCTGTGGGGGATGGGGGGCAGGGAGGGTAACCTGGTCTGAACTCGGCCCTCTGAGGCCTGGGGCCCC
Source organism: Trachypithecus francoisi (assembly GCF_009764315.1). Lineage (NCBI taxonomy): Eukaryota > Metazoa > Chordata > Mammalia > Primates > Cercopithecidae > Trachypithecus > Trachypithecus francoisi. Next base: position 97,444,034 of record NW_022681472.1, on the reverse strand, counting down.
AGAGGCCGTGCCCTTTCCTGTCTGCAGAGGCTCTGGCTGTGCCCACTTGACCAGTCCTTCTCTGGGAGAATGCTGAGCAGAAAAATAACCCTAGGCAAAGATTTAAATCAATCTGCTGCGTTTAATAAATACCAGGCTCGCAGCTGAGGGAAGGGTAGAGAGAGCAGCCATGGGAGGCGGGGTGCTGTTGCCCTGCCGTCCTGTGGCCCTGTCCTCAGACAACGTGCCCATCCTCAGACCATGTGCCCGTCCTCAGACAACGTGCCCATCCTCAGACCATGTGCCCGTCCTCGGACCACGTGCCCGTCCTCAGACCACGTGCCCATCCTCAGACAGTGTGCCTGTCCTTAGACCATGTGCCTGTCCTCAGACAACACGTGCCCATCCTCAGTGTGCCTGTCCTCAGACAGCGTGCCCGTCCTCAGACCATGTGCCTGTCCTCAGACAACACATGCCCGTCCTCAGACAACACGTGCCCAACCTCAGACAACGTGCCCGTCCTCAGACCATGTGCCCGTCCTCCTCACCTCACCTGGGAGTGTCCTTGGTGACTCAGGAGCAACTTCAGAGTCAGACAGGCCTGGGTTCAAGGCAGGCTACGCCACACCTCAGCTGCAGCGACGGTGGCTGGATGTCTCGCCTGAGCTCCCCGGATGGTGCAAGGTGGTGGCTCAGAGGCCTCTTGGGCTGGCGGTGGGAGCAGGGCCCCGGGGATGCTGGACCCACGCACACCTGTGGCTCCCTCTGTCCTGGTGCCATGCCCTGTGTCTGGGGCTCTTCCAGACTCTGAGCTGGGTGGGTTCTGGGGTCTCTGAGATGAGAAACAAAAAGGCATGCATTCTGGCCAGGCGTGGTGGTTCATACTTGGAATCCCACACTTTGGGAGGTCAAGGTGGGTGGATCACTTGAGGTCAGGAGTTTGAGATCAGCCTGGCCCAACATGGCAAAACTCTGTCTCTACTAAAAATATGAAAAAAAAGCAAAACCCTGTCTCTAATAAACCTACAAAAAAATTAGCCAGGTGTGGTGGTACATGCCCGTGATCCCAGCTACTTGGGTGGCTGAGGCATGAGAATGACTTGAGGTTGCAGTGAGCCTAGATCATGCCACTGCACTCCAGACTGGGCAACAGAGTGAGACTCTGTCTCAAAAAAAAAAAAAAACAAAACAGAAGTTGTGCAGTTGACTGGGTCCCAACTGAAGGAAGGCAGAAGGCCCAGGGGTTCCTGCCCTCCGAGGGCCCCTCCTGAGTACCGGCCCCACAGGGGACCTTGTCCTGTCCAATCTGCCCCCTGCATCTTTGCATGCTCAGTTGGGAGGGTCTGGGAACCCCGGGCTGCTCCAGTTGGGTGGGCTGCAGTCAGGGAGAGGAGGTTCCCTGTCCAAGGTCACCCCTGAAGTGGGCACCGTGCTAAAAGTGGAGACTTGCCTCCCTTGGAGAGAGGTGATGAGGGACACCGCCCCACGTCAGGGTGTCTGTGTCTATGGTGATTGGGGGATGGGTATGTGTGCGTGGGAAGGTCCCTTTCAAGGCAGAACAAAGCAGTTTGAAAGTGGTGGGGAATTGTGGCTCCTTTTCAGCAGCTGTATGCAAATGGAATGCAAATGAGCCTGTTTTCCCTCCAGTACCTGTGGCTCAGAGCAACAATGTTCCCCAGGACCCCTGAGGCAGCCCCTGATCCTGGTCCTCATTCACCAAGAAAAGCCCCTACTTCAGAAATTGTGCTGAGTAGCAGTGGCTGCCACTGTTTGCTTAACACATGAAGATTGTCCCTGGAGTCAGGCAGAGCCCAGTTCTAATCCCAGCTCTGCCAGTGACCAGTTGTGTGCAACTTCGAGCAAATTGCTTAATCTCTGCCCCTCATTGCACTCTCCTCTAAAATATAATACCAGGAATGCCTCAGGATTGCCTGCAAAATCATGTGGCACAGTTACTTCTGCTGATTGTGGTGGTGATGGTGATAATAGTGATGGTGATGATGGTGGTGGTGATGGTGGTGGTGGTTGTGGTGGTGGTGATGGTTACAGTGATGGCGATGGTGGTGGTAGTGATGGTGGTGGTTGTTATGGTAATGGTGGTGGTGATAGACATGATGGTGGTGGTGGTGATGGTGGTGGTGGTGGTGATGATGGTGGTTGGTGCTGGTGGTACTGGTGGTGGTAAGAATTATGGTGAATGTGGTGGTGATGGTGGTGGTGATAGTGATGATGGCGATAGTGGTGGTGATAGTGATGGTGATGATAGTGGTGGTGATAGTGATGGTGGTGATGGTGGTGGTGATAGTGATGGTGGTGATGGTGGTGGTGATGGCTGTGATGATGGTGGTGGTGGTGGCGACAGTGGTGGTGATTGATGGTAATGGTGGTGGTGATAGCTATGATGATGGTGGTGATGGTGATGGTGGTGGTTGATGATGGTGGTGGTTGATGCTGGTGGTATTGGTGGTGGTAGGAATTATGGTGGTAGTGATGGTGATGGTGCTGTGGTGATGGTGATGGTGATGCTGCTGTGGTGATGGTGATGGTGATGGTGCTGTGGTGATGGTGATGCTGCTGTGGTGATGGTGATGGTGATGGTGCTGTGGTGATGGTGATGCTGCTGTGGTGATGGTGATGGTGATGGTGCTGTGGTGATGGTGATAGTGCTGTGGTGATGGTGATGGTGCTGTGGTGGTGGTGATGGTGATGCTGCTGTGGTGATGGTGATGGTGTTGGTGCTGTGGTGATGGTGATGCTGCTGTGGTGATGGTGATGGTGATGCTGCTGTGGTGATGGTGATGGTGTTGGTGCTGTGGTAATGGTGATAGTGCTGTGGTGATGGTGATGGTGATGTGGTGGTGGTGATGGTGATGCTGCTGTGGTGATGGTGATGGTGCTGTGGTGATGGTGATGGTGATGGTGATGGTGCTGTGGTGATGGTGCTGTGGTGACGGTGATGCTGCTGTGGTGATGGTGATGGTGTTGGTGCTGTGGTGATGGTAATGGTGATGGTGCTGTGGTGATGGTGATGCTGCTGTGGTGATGGTGATGGTGTTGGTGCTGTGGTGATGGTGATGTGGTGATGGTGATGCTGCTGTGGTGATGGTGATGGTGTTGGTGCTGTGGTGATGGTGATGGTGCTGTGGTAATGGTGATGGTGCTGTGGTGATGGTGATGGTGCTGTGGTGGTGGTGATGGTGATGCTGCTGTGGTGATGGTGATGGTGCTGTGGTGATGGTGATGGTGTTGGTGCTGTGGTGATGGTGATGCTGCTGTGGTGATGGTGATGGTGATGCTGCTGTGGTGATGGTGATGGTGTTGGTGCTGTGGTAATGGTGATAGTGCTGTGGTGATGGTGATGGTGCTGTGGTGGTGGTGATGGTGATGCTGCTGTGGTGATGGTGATGGTGCTGTGGTGATGGTGATGGTGATGGTGCTGTGGTAATGGTGATGGTGCTGTGGTAATGGTGATGGTGCTGTGGTAATGGTGATGGTGCTGTGGTGATGGTGCTGTGGTGACGGTGATGGTGATGGTGATGGTGCTGTGGTGACGGTGATGCTGCTGTGGTGATGGTGATGGTGTTGGTGCTGTGGTGATGGTGATGGTGCTGTGATCGTGGTGATGGTGGTGATAATGGTGGTGGCTGGTCTGGTAGGGACAGTGCTGGTGGTGGCTCTTGGTGGTGGTAGGTATTAGGGTGATGGTGTTGAGTTCTCCATACTAGGCACTGCGTAGGGCACTGGCAGAATGGGATAAAGAAAGTGACCTCTGTCTTTGAATGCTGAGTTCCTACTGACAGGCTCACGGGGCTGGGGAGAGAGTCCCCACCGGCCTCACTCCTCTTCAACTGCTGGGGGTCTCTGTCTCTGAGACCGCTCCTCTTGCCCCCTGCTGTTCTCAGTCATGCAACAGGGGTCTCCCTTCCCCACCTGGCCTCAAGATCCTCAAGGGTGGCGCAAGTCTGTCCCCTCAAACCACCCAGGCAGTCAGCACAAGGCTGGGCTCAGAGTGAGTGTCCAGGACCAGCCCAGGGAGTGGCAGGCAGGGGAGGGCATGGGGTGTGCAGCTTCAGCACCAGAGCCCCGGGTGCAGCACCACCCCTGTGAGAGACTCTCCTCTCCTCGGCTGTTCTCAGCCCGCCCGCGGCACTGTCTTGTGTTGTCCTGATTCTGTAGATGTGAGACTGAAACTGGGGCGGGGGCTGGGACTTGCCCCCATACAGCTGGCAGGTGGTGAGGCCAGGGTTTGAGTCCAGGCCTCTCTGATGTCCCCCCTTCCCCATACGCCGGAACACCTCTCCCGCAGCCAGCATGGCGAGGGAGGAAGCATGTTCTGCCAGGGGGGCTGGAGGGAGGGGGAGGAGCCAGAGAAGGGGCTGCTCAGGGAAGGACACGAGAGGTGAAGCAAGATGGGTCCCACAGGGAACCCCCGCCGCTGCTGTGCACAAAGGGGCTGCTTAAAGGTGCATCGCTTTCTGGGAACTCAGGAAGCATTTCTGTCCGTCTGCGGGCTCCAGGTGGTTTGGAGTGTTGGCCAGGTGGGCTTGGATCCTTCCTCTGGGCTGGTGGATGGCACATCTTCTGCAGGCAGCAGCAGCAGGCAGCAGGGTGAGGCTGGGGCACAGGGAGGGCTTCTATGCCAGGAAGCGTGGCCCCACGGGGCACTGGGGAAGCCAGCTGCAGCCTCTGACTCCTGGAAGCCACAGCAGAACTCAGCTGGCTGTATGCTGCCTCCTGCAAACAGATATAGATCGGTTTCATTAAAAAGCCTTAACACACTGCCAGGCTTCCAGCCGGCCGGGCTCCCGGGGCCAGAGCCCACGGCTCTCTGGTGCCTTCTGCCAAGAAGAAGGTGGAAGGGAGGCACAGGGCGTTTTATTGCTCTCTAAACGAAAGCCAAGAATATCTCTGTGTGGAATTGATTTCTGTCTTCTGGAAAAGGCTTGGCATCTTCTTTCAGCCCTACCGCCGTCCTAGTCCAGTCTCGGGTCTGATGGGGTTTGGAGTGATCAATGGGCAGCCCTGGGTTGGGGGAACCGGAGGGCTCCACCTCCCACCTCCCTCACCCACTGTCCTGTTCTGGGCTCGGGAGTCCATGTGGGTGGCGACTCCCAGCATGGGCCACGTACCAGGACCCTGGGAAAAGGCTGACCACACATTCCCACAGACCTGCCTCAGGGTCCTGTGGGAGGCATCATCATTGCCACGTGGGGATGAAGCGATGGAGACTCAGCGAAGTCACCCGTCCTGCCTGAGGCATTGCGAGGAAGTTGGTGGTGTCAGGGCAGAGTGACCTTGAGACAGCAGCAAACACAGAGCCCAGCTGGTGACGAGGGGGTGACCGCCCTACTGCAGTGTGTCCCTGCTCAGAACGACCGCTGGGGCTGGTGACCAGGGGGTGACCATCCTACCTGCAATGGGTCCCTGACTAGAACAGCCACTGGGGCTGGTGACCAGGGAGTGACCGTCCTACCTGCAATGGGTCCCAGCCCAGAACGGCCGCTGGGGCTGATGACTGGGGAGGGGGGTGACTGCACCCTCAGGGTGACCATCAGGAAGGCCTCATGCCCGGAACCTTGTCCGTGCCTCTCCTGGACTGGGCCCTGTGACCCGGTGCAGACGTGGCTCGTGCACTGGTCTGTGCCTCGCTTGTTGCCTGTGCTCGGGAGGTGGCCCCAGCGGCCCTCCTTCTGCAGGCACTGCCGTCACCACTGCTGTGAATCCACTGCTACCGGCCCTCCTCCCGTACCCCTAGTGCCGGCCTGGGCTGTCGCCAGCCTGTCCACCTCCGCACTCCCACCCGCGGCAGAGCCCAGTCTCCTTGCCAGGCTGCCCATTCCGTTTCTACCCCAGATACTGCACCCGGGAGTGGGCACATCCAGTCTGTGAACAGGTAGATGCCCTCCTGCAGGCCTGGGGAGGGGATGTGGGCAGGGCAGGGCAGAGGCTGGACCTTGTGCCCTGCTCTGAGCATCCCCACCCTTGGGCCGGAGCGGACGGAGAGCAGGCATGTCCGTGCTGTGGCTCGACCGAGCCTCATACCTGCCCCACTAGGGCAGTGGCCAGGAAGCAGCATCCCATTGTGCAGAGTAAATGGTTGAGGGGCGGGGAGGGGAGGACCTGCCAGGTCTGCAGGGGAGCCAGGATAGGGGCTCGGGGCTGAGGTCACTGCGGCAGCCTGCTTCCAAACCGCTGCACACGGGAATGGAGACAGCAGGCATGGTCGGAAGTAAACAGCGGCCCTCAAGGTGCTATTGGCACCGCTGGGGAAGGAGCAATGCTTGGAAGTGCCCTGGCCTGGCTCCTGGCTGTGTTACTTGCTTGCTATGTGACTTGTGACAAATCGTGTTGTCTCTGAGCCGTTTCTTCCTCACCTGGAGCTTTAGAAAGATTAAGTGACACCATGCTGGTAGCTCCTGCCAGGGTGCTGGGCACAGGTGGCTGCCGCTTCTTCCCCTGAGCACTGTCACTGGCAGCACTACCTCAAACCTCAGGGCAGGATGGGGTCTCCAGTCTCATTTGCAGATGCGGGAAAGAGAGGCTCAGAGAAGTTCCAAGGTTTGGCCTGAAACACACAGCCAGTAGACGGTACAGCCAGGACAGAGCTGGTGCCCTGGTACCAGGGCCCGGCCCTTCCTCCTCCCACCCGCCACCCATGCATTACGAATGCAGGCCTACTTAGGAAGATGAAGCAGCCGTCTGTTTACCTCTTGACAGCAGAAAGGGAAAACAACAAAATTAAACCAAACAAACCGCCCAGACATCAAACAAGCTCCCTCAACGTGCGTGCTCTGCAGACAGAGAGCGCGGGCGGCGGGTACACGGTGCCCAGGCCCTGGCAGGAGGCACTCAGTGAAGGGGGTCAAAGGCTCCTCTCATGAGCTGGGCCCTGTCTCCAGGCAGGAACACGACCGGGGCCTGATGGGTGCTCTCAGAAGACAGAGGGTGCCAGGGCAGCGCCGCTCGGACGGGCAGGTGCCTGCCCCACCCTAACCGGGAGGACAACTCCTGCCCTGAGCTGCTCATGGGCCCACTGCTTATGGGAGGCATCGAGACCCGCAGAAGGGGCGTGAGCGGCAGGGCCACACTTTGCAGCCCTTTCTGTCAACTTCCCTCAGAAGCAGGAGGAACCAAGTCTCCTTTCTTAACTGTGGCTTTTGCGGGGGGAGGGGGACAGGGTTTAGTTTCTCCCTTCTCAGCCCTAGCTGACGGGAATCTCAAGCTCTGACATGGCCGGAGCCAGTGGTGTGTGGCACGGGGGGCAGGCTGCGGCTTGCAAGGGGGCTGGGGTCTGGAGACTGGTAATCTGGTGGAAGGCGACGGGGGCCTGTAGGGAGAGTCTGGATCTGATCCCAAAGGCCCTGGGCCGGGTGACCCTGGGCCTCAGCATTCTCATCTTTTAAATGGGCACATGATCTCCAGCAAAGCCCTCCAGCCGGCGGGCTGCACCCCAGCTCTGAGCTCCAGCACCACGGATAGCTCCCACGACAGCCAGCTGCTCCCTGGAGGCTGAGCCGCCCTTACGGGGTCTCCTTGGCCTTCCTTTACTGGGTCAGACCTTGGGCCTGGGGCAGTGGTGATTCACGCTCATCCCTCTCCCAGAGGCACAGGCAGGGAAAGGCTAGCCCCTGGTTGGTTGGCTCCTGTGTTTGTGGCAGTCTGCACGTGGACTGCGTCCGTCACCACGGCAGCTCCTTGGAGCAGGCGGCATTGACTGCAGGTCCGGGAAGCGGGGCTGGCCAGCCTCGGGGTCAGCTGCCTGTGCTGCCATGCCCTCGGTGTTGCCTCCCCAACGTCTGCTCTGCAAGTGCCTGGGGCCGCAGCTCCATGCTCCCCAGTGCCTGGTCCCTAGCTGCTGCTTCAGGTGCATCCAGTGAGGGTTCATTAACGCTGCCATCAACAAGACAGATGAGAATGCTCCGAAGGAGAACAAAAGCAGCAGTGGGCATCTGCGATCGCCTGGAACCTGCTCCAGATGCCTTCACTGGCGGGCGAGCGTCCGCCTCACCGAGGAGTCCAGGACGCTGCAGCTGTTTTCCTTCTCCCCTGGCTCGCCCCCATGCCGCTGCTTGGAAAGGGATCTGGGATTATGCGTAAGCAGGGATTATGCCTTGGCACCCACTGCTCCAACCTCGCACCCTGAGGAGCTCTAACGCGCTCCTACTCCAGGGGAGGAGGCCTCATTAGAGCGCCATTTTTAGCCTGGTGAAGAGCTCCCCCATGTCCCCCAAATTTGCATTTTTCCCTCAAAATGCTCTCGCCGCTGGCAGGAGAATGGCTGTAAAAATCCGAGAGGAGCACATGGCTGGAAGTGTGAGTGGCTGCCATGTGGATTTCGTTAGCTCAGGGCCTGCCTGCATTAATGACTCCAGCACACTGCCGTGCTGCCAGCCTCGCTCCTGCAGGCCTCATGCGGTGCACTCTGAAGAAGGGTGTGGGAGGCCCAGAGAGGTCTCTGGAGCTGCCCAGGACCCTCCAGCAGGTTTGCAGCAGAGCTCAGCAGTCCCCTGGCCCCCACTCTGGGACCCCGGCTGACAGGGCGGCTCTCATGAAGACATCACGGGCTCTAGGTCAAGAGGAAGAGGGAGGAGGAGCCCCACGGTTGCCCTGAAGGGATCTGCTTGGAAACAACACATGTCACTGCTGCTCCACCGCACTGACCAGAGCGTTTCTCATGAGCCGTCCTGACGCTGGCAGCCTGCTGTGCAGCACCCTGCATGGAGGAGGGAGAGGCGCCCTGAGAAGGCAGCACAGGCCTGTGAACAATTATCCAACCCACCGTGTCCCTGAAACCGCTGCTTCCTCCTCAGTCCGGTCCTCTCTGTTTTGGCTCCTATCCTCCCTGCTTCCTTTGGCCTCTGCCCAGGATCTGCCCTCCTCGGGGATCTTGGGAATCGCCATCCAACCCCCACTTTCCAGATCAGCTGTCCCCCTTCCTAGTTGTCGCCTCCTCCTGGGTCAGGGCTGGGCCCCAGGCCCACCTCACACACACGCTGACCTCAGCAGCTTTCCCAGCGGCCCTTCCTGTTCCTCGCCAGCTGCCCAGCCCACCCTCTGCCCACAGTGCTCCTTCAGGGAGAGAAGCTGCATAGGCCTGGGTCCACCACCCTTGCCCCGTCCGGATGACTTCCCTGGGGCCTGGGGCCTGGGTCCACTCCCCGTCGCCCCGTCCAGATGACGTCCCTGGGGTTTGCTGGGCACATCTAGGCGTCTGGTCTTCAGCCCCTTCCTCATGTTATAAATTGGGGTCAAGACAATGGCAGAGTCGTAGTGTGACCCCGTGAGGAAGGGGCGTTGGGCAGCTATGTGTGGCCTGGTGGGGGCCCGGTGTCTGCCTTGGTTTAGTTCCTGTGGGGGAGGTAGCATTATGAATGGGGACTTAGGCTTTGAGAGGTGGATGTCCACCCAAAGCCACAAGGCTGGCTCCCTCCAAAAGCGTGGCCCTTCTAGAGGTGGAGGAGGCGTGGGTAGTGGGCACAGCAGTGCCCTCCCTGCTGAGCAGCCAGCCCTGTGAGCGAGGCCCTCAGCTGCCCCTGCTCCCGGGAACCATCCGTGTCTGGTAGGAGCCTGAAACCGAGTGATACAGGGCAGCGGGAGGCTGGCCTCTGTGCCTCCAGGTGGGGGATGACTCTGGTGCAGTTTGTGCAGCCTCTACCACGTGGAGCCCCGGTGGGTCAGGCTCAGGGCAGACACTGTCGGAGCCCAGGACGCCCTGCTTCCCCTCCCTCCAGGCTTCCCAGGAGCTCCACTTCCGTAAACCAGACCCAGATCCCAGCCCAGGCCTGCTCCTAGGGAGTCCATTCTCAGTGCCATGGATCCCCACGTTCGAGACCATCTGCAGTGCCAGCAACCTGCTCTGTCCAGAGCTGGTCCCACAAGGCAGCATTTGGGAAGCACTTCCTGGCGTCTGGGGGCTGCGTTTTCCGCCTGGGAGCCAGACAGAGATCAGTGATGCAAAAACAATCTTTATGAGTCTGAGGGAGAGAACACCAGGAGCCCCATGGTGCTGAGTTTCTGGCTGGGGCTCTTTGCTCCGTTGCTCAGTGCCTTTGCCTCCCGTGGGGAGCTGTGCGGGCTTCCTGGAGCTGCCATGTGGGTGCCCTCAGAGCCCTCTTCTGAACTTGGGTGTCTTCATCCATTTATGCTGCTCAACAGAATACCTGAGACTGTAATTTCTAAGGAGCAGAGATTTACTTCTCGCAGCACTGGAGGCTGGGAGTCCAGGGTCCGGGTGCCACATCTTGTCCGGGCAGGGTCTCCTGGCTGCACCCTCAGGTGGCAGAAGGCAGAGGGCAAGGTGGAGGAGGCTGTGTGAAGCCTCGTAAGGGCCTTGGTCCCTGTCATGAGGCAGCAGCCCCCAGGCCTCATCACCTCTTGATACGGTCATGGTGGTAACACCTGGATTTTGGAGGGGGCCATTCACACCTTTGCTTTCTGTCCCTGGCTCCCAAAATTCATGTCCTTGTCACATGTAAAACAGCATCATTCCAGCCCAGTAGCCTCCACATCAGCTGGTTCCAGCACCGACCTTAAAGTCTTAAGTCTAAAGTCTCATCCAAACACCATAGGGGTGCTGGGCATGGCGGTGCGTGCCTATAATCCCAGCTACTCGGGAGGCTGAGGCAGGAGGATCACTTAAGTGCAGGAAGTCTGGCCCCTTCAGGTGGCCACATTAAGTTCAGCATCTATATGGTGATCTCCTGGGAGCGGGGGACCACCAGGTTGCCTGAGGAGGGGTGAACCGGTCCAGGTGGGAAACAGAGGTCAGAACTCTCGTGTTGATCAGTCGTGGGATCACGCCTGTGAATGGCCACCACACTCCAGCCTGGGCAACACGGTGAGATCCCATCTCTTAAAATATCACATGGGCGAGACTCAAGGTATGGTTTGTCCTGAGGCCAATCCCCGCACCTCCCACTATGAGCTGCGAAATCAAGCAAGTTATTCACTTCCAAATACAAGAGTGAGACAGGCATAGGACAGACATTTCTACTTCAAATGAGAGAAACAGGAAAGAAGAAAGGGGTCACTGGTCCCAAGTAAGAGTCCAAAACCCAACAGGCAGACAACATTACATCTGAAGCCTTGAGAATAATCTCTTTGACTCCATGTCCCACCTTCTAGACACACCAGGGCGGGGGCTGGGCCGCGAACCTCGGGCAGCATGGTCCCTACAGCTTTGCTGGGCTCAGCCCAGGCAGCCTTTCTCATGGGCTGCAGTTTCATGCCTGCAGCTCTCCCGGGCTGGCTTTCTACGCTGGTGGCTCTATAGGTCTGGAGTCTCGGGGTGGGCACCTATCTGCCGCTCCCTCCCTGTAGCCCACACCTGCCCGGGCTCAGGGCTCTGCTGTCACATTTGGCTTAGGACTAGCACTGGGGTTTCTCCAGTAGGAGAGAGCTACATGTACAGGACATTCATCTGGCCACAGCTGGTCACAGTTCCTGGTGGGCACAAACGTGTGTTCATTGAGAAGGGGAAGGATTGGAGAGACAAAGGAATGACTGAGTGCTTGCTGCGGCCACTTTCAGAAGGCAGCCTTCGTGATGGTCTCTGCTCATCGCTGCCTCACACATTCTCAGGGTGCTGATGCATAGCAGGTCTAACACGGGTTGGTGGGAATGACTGGAAGGAGGTGTGTGTCTGGCCACCCAGAAGGCAGAGGCACAGCAGGCGTTCGGGCTCAGGCCCAGCCTCTGCCACCCTGGACGGCTCTCCTGTGTCTGTGCATCTTACTTCCCAAGTCCTCGGTCAGTCCTCCATTTTCCCAGTCTCCATGGGGAAGAGGAGGGGTCCAGGGCTCAGGGAAGCCAAGAGGCTTCCCCAGAGCTACATTTGCAGGTGGCAACACCAGGTTTTCAACCCGTCTGCTTGACCCTAAGTCCAAGACCCAACTTTTTAAGCATTCCAGGCTGCCTCCTTCTCCAGGGATGAATGAGTGAATGAAGCTGGGATTGTGCCCTGGGGAGGAGAGGGCATGCCAGGGACAGGGTGGGCAGAGGTGTGGAGGCTGGCTCCTGAGTCCTCAGATGGGAGCAGGCTGGATGGTGGGGGCAGGGAGAGACAGTAGCAGGAGCACCGTGGTTCTGCCCAAGAAATGGGTCCTAGTGTAACTTGGAAGAGGGGACCTGGCCCACCAGCACAGTGTGGAGCCCTCGAGAGGACCCTCAGCCCAGCCCTGCCATCTCCTGGGGGTCCCCCAGCCCTGCCTTCACCGGGGTAGGGGTGGCTACAAGGTGCTGCTCTGCCCTCCCAGGGCTGGCCACTGAGGACGGGCCCCGAGTGGCCTTGGCAAGTGAACACCCTCTTTGAGAGCCTTATGGGACGGGGGCTGTGGAACCGAAGAGTGGGGGACTCTCCTGCTGGGAAGTCAGGGCCGTAGCTCCGTGCTCTGCTGTGCCGTGTCTTTGGATAATTGGAATTGTGGAATTAGCACGTTCGGATCTTAGAGCCGTGGAATTTTGGAATTGTGGAGAGGGTTAGAGGTGGTCTGTACAAACCCCTAGCTTGTCTCAGTATTGTTGTATGAGATTTTCCTGATCTGTTATTCAACAGCCACACAAGGTTGTGTGTAGCATGTATTTAGGATATGAAGGATAGTGATGTAATGAGTGTCTGTGAACCATCTCCTAACCTAGAACCGACAGGACCACTGCTTTCTCGCGGGAGCAGCTCTGCCCCATTGCACCCTCTGCCCTCACCCCAACCTAATCTTGTCCCCAAATTGCATGTCTGTTTTCTATTCCTTTTACGTAGCTTTAAATGGTTCTGTCTTATTTTATGCAGGAAATGTTGGTAAGATGTATTCACTACTAAACAATATATTGTTTGGTTGTGCTTATTTTTTAGCTCATAAAAATTGAGCCATACTATTAGTATTCTTCCGAGATTGGCCTTTTGTCATCCAGCTTTGTTTTGAAGACTCATCCATGTGCTTATGCATCGCTACGGTTCATAATTTTCACTGATGCAGAAGATGACATTGCCTGACTGTATCATAATTTATATCCATTCTCCTCTCAACGGATGCATTTTTGGTGAAAAACCAGCAGTGCTCTGAGCACACTTGTGTCAGCTGCCGCTCTGACGAGGGTGTCTCCAGCTCTCCACTAGAGTGTGATCCCCAGGTCTCAGGGATGTGGATGCTTCCCCTCTGTCAGCTGAGACTGAATTGCTTTCCAGCCACGTGGTTACCGCATTTTCACCAGCAATAGACGAGCTCCTCTCAATCCGCTCACTGGCTGTCTTGTATTGGATATTGTCAGACTCCTCAATTTTTGCCAATCTGCTGGGTGTAAAATAGTAACTAAATTGTGGTCTCAATTTGCATTTCCCTGATTACTAACGAGGCTGGAATTTTTCATGTGTTTATATTTGTGTTTTGTTCACTGCGAAAAGTCTGTTCATGCCTCTTGCCCATTTTCAAAATTGGATTGTTGGTTTTTTTCCGTGGTAATGATGATGGAGCGTCTGCGCACACCGACCTCAGTGCCAACACTCTCTGAGTCTACATGTGTTGCAAATGTCCTCTCTGGCCGATGCCTCCCCCTGCGGGTGCCGGAAGGGCCCCTGCAGGTCTGCCCTGCTCCCCCTGCTCTCCTGCGGGTGGCAGGTTCTGTGCCAGGCTCCCTTTCCACTCTGTGGGCCACCGTGAGCGTCTCTCTCCCTGCGTCCCGCTCACTGACTTAGTTGCTACTCTTCTGTATGAAACAATGAGACCTGGTTGGGCTGGCTTCCGCCTCCCAGATTTGTTCTAGGAGTGTCTTGGGGACGTTGGCCCTTGCTCTTCCATACAAAGTTTGGAATCACCTTGTCAAGTTCCATAGATAACCCTGTTCACATTTTTATTGGCATTGCATGGAATCTGTGGATCAATGTCGTCAATCTGATCTTCACGATGGTGAGTCTTCTTGTCTGCGAAGATAGTATATCACTGTTTACTGATGCCCTCTTTAATGTTTTAAAATACATTTAAGTGATGATTTTCTTTATGTATCTTTCTTTTTTTGACTTATTCCTAAACATATATTTTGTTTGTTTCTATAAATGATGTCTCATTTTAAAATCACATTGTCTAATTGGATGTGACTGATATATAGAAATGTGTGTGATTTTTGTAAATTGAGTGTATAGTCAGCCAAGTGTTAATTTCTCATTATCTCTAATAATTTGCCTAAGAATTTTTTAGGTTTCCTGTGATGATAATTCTGTTGTTACCAATCATGACAGTTTAATGTCTTCCCTCCAGATCCTGATCCCTTTAAAATCTCTTTCTTGTTGTCTTGTGGCCTGGAGCCCTAGTTCAGTGCAGACTAGGCATGGGGGTGGCCGCCCGTCTTGTGCTTCTAATTTTAAAATAAATGCTTCCAACATTGCCCCATTAAGAATATTAATCTCAAGTTTATTGTAGATACTCTTTATCTTAATCTTCTGGTAATCTGTAGGTTACCGGAAGTCTGCTAAGGGTTTGCTAAGAGGTTTCTGTTGTTGTTGTTAATCCTGGTTGGGTCGGGTGTTCAGTTGCATCAAATTCTTTTTCTTTTATTGCATCTATTGAGATAATTACTTAGTTTCTCTCCTTTAATCTGGTGGCTGACACATACAGATTTCTTTTTCTTTTTCTTTTCTTTTTTTGAGACGGAGTCTAGCTCTGTCGCCCAGGCTGGAGTGCCGTGGCCCCATCTCAGCTCACTGCAAGCTCCGCCTCCTGGGTTCACGCCATTCTCCTGCCTCAGCCTCCCGAGTAGCTGGGACTACAGGTGCCCACCACCACGCCGGGCTAATTTTTTGTATTTTTAGTAGACATGGAGTTTCACCGTGTTAGCCAGGATGGTCTTGATCTCCTGACCTCGTGATCCGCCCGTCTCGGCATCCCAAAGTGCTGGGATTACAGGCGTGAGCCACCGCTCCTGGCCGACAGGTACAGATTTCTAACATTAACCACCCTTTTATTTCTAGGGTAAACTCAACTTGACCAGCGTCTGTAAGAATAAGGGCAACAACCATCCTCGTTCGCTGATGGATGAATCCAGTGTGAAATACTTCATTTAGGATTTTTGCATCTCTGTTGGTCTCTGTGTTTCCCCAGTTCTGACCTTGTCTGATTTCGATATCAGTGTTATATCCGTCTTAGAGACTGCATTAGGGATTACTGTCTCCTTTTCTTATTTTTATATTTTTAAATTGACAAATGCCAAATTGCATATATTTATGGTATTCAATGTGATGTTTTGACATAAGTATTATTGTAGAAAAATTAAATCAAGCGAATTCACATACCTATCCCTTCACATACTTATTTTGTGATGAGAACATTTAAAATACATTCTCTTAGCAATGTTTAAGTATACTATACATTATTATTCACTCTAGTTACCATGCTGTACGGTAGAGCTCCAGAACCTATGGCTCTTGTCTGATTGAAACTTTGTACCATTTAACCCAGATCTCCCCACCTCCTCCCCTGCTCCCCCAGCCCCTGCTAACCACCATCCCCGTCTCTGCTTCTGTGAGTCAGGTTTTTTTTTTTTTTTTAGATTTTACGTATAAGTGAGATAATGCAGCATTTGTCTCTCTGTGCCTGGCTTACTTCACTTAAGCACGACGTCTTCCAGGTGCCTCCACGTTGTCACAAATGACAGGATTTCCTTATTTAAAAAGCTGAATCGTATTTCCTGGTGTATATGTACCACACTTTCTTTATCCGACTTTGGATGGACACTTAGACTGATTCCACATCCTGGCTATTGTGAATAGTGCGGCAATAAACATGGGCGTGCCAATGTCCCCTTTGACATACTGGTTTTATTTTCTTTGACTATATACCTAGTAGTGGGATTGCTGAAACATATGTTAGTTCTAGTTTTAATATTTTGAGGAACCTCCGTACTGTTTTCCATGATGGCTGCACTAATTTACATTCCCACCAACAGTGCGTAAGGGTTCCGTTTTCTCCACGCCCTCACCAACATTGATCTTATACATATATGTGTATGTGTACAGAAAAGCGATTCTAACAGGCGTGAGGCGATACTTCATTTTGGTTTTAATTTGCACTT
The DNA here is from genome assembly GCF_009764315.1 of Trachypithecus francoisi. Classification (NCBI taxonomy): domain Eukaryota; kingdom Metazoa; phylum Chordata; class Mammalia; order Primates; family Cercopithecidae; genus Trachypithecus; species Trachypithecus francoisi. The sequence continues at coordinate 97,427,999 of NW_022681472.1, read as the reverse complement.
TCCTGATGAATAGTGCTGTTGAGCACCTTGTCATATATCTGTTAGCTTTTTTCTTTTTTGAGGCAGAGTTTCACTCTTGTTGCCCAGGCTGGAGTGCAGTGGCACGATCTCAGTTCACTGCAATCTCCACCTCTCAGGTTCATGCAATTCCCCTGCCTCAGCCTCCTGAGTAGCTGGGATTACAGGTGCCCTCCACCACACCTGGCTAATTTTAGTATTTTTAGTAGAGATGGGGTTTCACCATGTTGGCCAGGCTGGTCTCGAACTCCTGACCTCAGGTGATCCACTCGCCTTGGCTTCCCAAAGTGCTGGGATTACAGGCGTGAACTACCGCGCCTGGCCCTGTTAACTTTTTGTATATCTCTTTTGAGAAATGTCTATTCAGGTCCTCTGCCCACTTTAAAAATCAGGTTATTTGTTTTTTTGCTATTGAGTTATCTGGGTTCCTCATAGATTTTAAATTTTAGCCACTTAGGTGTATGGTTTGGACATATTTCCTCCCATCCTGCAGGTTGTCTCTTCACTCTGCTGACTATTCCCCTTGCTGGACAGAAGTTTTTTAGTCTGATACAATCCCTTTTGTTTATTTTTGATTTTGTAGCTCATGGTGTTGGGGTCATATCTAACAAATGTTCGCCAAGACCAGTGTTAAGAAAAAGTCTCCCTATGTTTTCTTTTAGTAGTTCTACAGTTTTAGGTCTCACATTTAAGTCTTTCATCCATTTTGAGTTGATTGTTGTGTATGGCATGAGATGGAGATCCATTTTTATTCTTTTGTGTGTAGATACCCGGTTTTCCCAGCACCATTTACTGCAGAGACTGTCATATCCCTGTGATGTATTGGTGACAACTTTGCCAAAGATTAGTTAACCGCAAATGCATGCATTTATTTCTGGGCCTTCTCTTCTGTTTCATTGGTATGTATGTCTGTTTTTGTGCCAGTACACTGCTCTTTTGGTTATCATAGCTTTGTGGATTTTGAGATTATTTAATGGGACCTCTCCAGCTTTCATCTGTTTGCTTAGGATTGCTTTGGTTATTTGAGTTCTTTTGTGGTCCCACATAAATTTTAGATTATTTTTTCTATTTCTGTGAAAAATGTTGGAATTTTGATAGGATTATGTTTGATTTGCATATTACCTTGATAGTATAGATATTATAACAGTATAAATTTTTCCAATCCATGAACACAGCATATCTTTCCATTTATTTGTGTCTTCTTTGATTTCTTCATTAAGGTTTTGTAATTTTCATTGTATATATCTTTCACCCCTTCCTTAAATGTATTCCTAAGTAACTTTTTATACTATTGTAAATGGGGTTGTTTTCTTGACTTCTTTTGTGGATAGTTCATTGTTAGTGTATAGAAATGTTACTGATTTTTGTATGTTGATTTTGTATCCTGCAACTTTTCTGAATTCGTTTGTTACTTCTGACAGTTTTTGTACAGAGTCCTTAGGGTTTTCTATTGGTAAGACCATGTCGTCTGCAAACAGAGAGACAATTTAACTTCTTCCTTTCCAATTTGGATGCCTTTTACTTCTTCGTCTTGCCTAATTACACTGGTGAGGACTTTCAGTGCTGTGTTGAGGAGAAGTGACAAGAGCGGGCACCCTTGTCTGGTTCCTGATCTTGGAAGAAAAGTTCTTCCCTCTAAAGTTGGATGCTTGGCCCACGAATTTTCAGCCTTTCTTATTTTCTAACATAAGCATCTAGAGCCTATACATCTTCCTGTAAAGGTCTGCTTATACTGCATCCTGTGGTTTGATACATAATATTTCCATTATTGTTCAGTTTAGAAACTGTATATGTCTATTATCATTTTTCTTTGACCATTACTTAAGGAGATTATAAAATTTCTAAATGCTTGGGGATTTTTAATTACTGTTTTTTTATTACCTTCTAACAGTTGCATTTTGCTCAGATAATTTCTTTTATGTCCAACACTGCTTCTTTGAAATTTGCCAAGACTTGCTTATAGCCTAGAACTTTCCATCTCTGTAAATGTTCCATGTGTGTCTGAGAAGAATGTGCATTCTTTAATTCGTGCACGGAAAGTTCTCTTGGTGTCCCTCAAATCAAGCTTGTTAACTTTGTAGTTCAGATCTTCTGTATTTTTACCTCTTTTTGTCTGTGTGACCTATCATAAATTGAGAGGAATATGTTGAAATCTCCTACCCCACTGGTGGATTTGGAAATTTCTCCCAGTAGCTCTATAACTGTTTGCTTTATGTATTCCGTGGCTATTTTGTTAAGGTTGTATACAAGTTTAGAATGTATCATCTCGGTGAAGTGAACATTTCAGCATTATAAAGTGACCTTTCTGATTCCACATAATGCTGTTTATCTTAAATCCATTTTGTCTGCTCTTAACAGGACTATCCCAGCTTTCTTTTGATTAATGTTTTTGTGATATAGTTCCCTGTACTTCTTCATTTTTGGTATTTCTATGCCTCTGTGCTTTTGATATGCCTCTTGTAAATAGCAGATAGCCGGATTTAAAAAAATCCCATGTGACAATCCCTGTCTTTTCATTGGTGAGTTTAATCCATTATTGATATATTGGGACTTGTTTCTCCCTTCATACTTTTTGATCTGTATTTATCTTGATGTCTGAAAGCTTCTTTATTTTTTATTGCTAGAGTTTTAAACTTCTTACTTTGAAAATATTTCACATGTACATAACAGTCGCAGGAATAGGATACTGAGCCCGGCCTCTTTGGGTCCCATCTGCCACTGTTAATTCTTCCTCATGCAGCCCTTGAGTAGCATCAGGAAGGGCCGAGATTCTCCTGCACACCCTCAGAAGTGGCGAGTTAGCGCTGTCCACGTATTTAACATGACTCGCTAATCACAGGCCCCACTTGAGTTTTCCTGATTACTCCACTAACGCTTCCTGTTAAGTCCAGGATCGAATTCATTGCATCTGGTGCGTTTACTTTTCATGTCTCTTGAATCAATGGAGTTTTACAAAGTTAGTTCATTTTTTCTTGCTCTATTTTTAAAAGTCTTCTTCTACACTTAATTTCAATCTTGTAATTGTTTCCCTTGAAATGTTGCCAGGTCATTCTACTGAAATGAAGTCTCAGGTTAGACATCATCGTAGCCCCTTCCTGAATAATGCATGGGCTTTTAAACGCTTCAGCTCGGATTACTCCCTTCCATCTTCCATGCTATTGTTATCGGTTATTTTGAGTTCACGCTCTTCAGGCCTGTCTTGGCTCTTACCCAAGGGGCTTTAAGGCTCCCTGTGGAAAAAGGACGTGGCTGCCCCCGGCCACCTTCTTCTGCAGAAAGGAGGGGTGTCGGCTCTGGGAAGCCCACCTGGCTGAGGTTTGGCTGCTGATGGCAGTGGAGGCTCGGTGGGACCTTGAGTTCAGTTTTCTGGCTGTGCCAAGCTTTCCCTGAGCCCCAGAACTTTCTCTCCCATAGGCCTTCACTCAAACCAGTCCCCCTTCCTGGGGGCCTTTCCTGCCTGCCCTCTGGCCCCCACATCTCTTCTGGGCAGCGTTTTCCTAATCCGTTGCCTCTCGTCCCATCCATAGGCCCAGCTGGTGCATCTGCACATTTACTTACCAAGTGTCCTGGGGTCTGCAGTGCCAGGGATGAGCCAGACACGCACCTGCCCTTGTGGGATTCTGTGGAAGCCGTGCCAGTAACACCCCCTCGGCTGGTGACCACCCCTCCAGCCGGTGAGCAGGAGCCTGGTGGGCTTCCTGGAGGAGATGCCACCTGAGCTGAGGTTCGGAGGCAGAGTAGGCATGAGCCAGGTGAGGAAGGGCAGAGAGGTGTTCAGCAGAGGCGGGTGTGTGCAGGGCAGCTGTGCAGGGGTGGGTGTACAGGGGCGGGTGTGCAGGAGAGGGTGTGTAGGGGCAGATGTGCAGGGGTGGGGGTGTGGGGTGGGTGTGCAGGGGCAGGTGTGCAGGGGTGGGTGTGCAGGGGCAGGTGTGCAGGGGCGGGTGTGCAGGGGCGGATGTGCAGGGGTGGGTGTACAGGGGCAGGTGTGCAGGGGTGGGTGTGCAGGGGCGGGTGTACAGGGTTGGCTGTACAGGGGCAGGTATGCATGTGCAGGTGAGCACCAGGAGTGTGCAGAGGAGGGGCTGGGGAGGTGAGGCAGGAGGAGTTTGGCTCAGAGCCTTGAGCAGGGGAGGACTGTGGTCAGGTTTGATGGTTCTGGCTGGGGAATGGTGTGGAGGGGAGAAACAGGGCTCCGAGGAGCCGCTGGCAGATGGTGGCAGGAGAGGTACCACGGTGTGGGGTGGAGCAGATGTGGGGGCTCCATCTCCTCGGGTTCCGGCGCTGGCCTCTGGCTCCCAGCATCTGTCTGTCAAATGTGTCTCCCTGCTGACTGGGCTCAGCGGCAGTGTTTTCTTCCTTCCATGTCCCTAGCTCCTGACTTGTGGCAAGAGTTCAGTTAATGGAGCGGAAAGGAGGCAGGAAGGGAGGGGGAACAGGATTGTCAGGTATGGAGGTGACAGGTGGTGGCCCAGGAGACAGGAGGATGTGAGGAAGCCCTGGGTTGCTGCCCACAGAGGGGACAGGCCCAGTCGAGGCCCAGCACATTCTGAGCAGCCTGGGAGGGTGGGGACATAGGCCAGGGTCCTGGGGACTCAGGGAGACAGATGGCACTCCTTCTCCCCAGGAAGAGGCCGACAGGGGTGCGGGGTGGAGGGCGGGTAATGCAATCACCAGGATGCCTGACCATCACAGCATTAGGTGAAGCAGACATGCTTCCTGGGTCGGGTGAGGGAGGCCGCTGCCTCCCTAAGTCGGATGCGTGGAGACCCGGGCGGGTGGTGTGGGCAGGTGGGTGGCATGGGCCAGCAGGGGAACGGGAGGCACAGGAGATCCTTGTCTCTGGTAGACTTGCCTTCCCCCAACCCGACACTTCTCTAAGTCAGATGCATTAAAAAGCTGTAAGCCGCCCTGGGGGCTGGTACACAGGACTCACAAGCAGCCACCGCAAGCATGGCTCAGGAGAGACAGGTCCAGAAGAGATCCGGCTCACGGGCCCACCCTCCACATCCACCTGGGGCCTGCGGGTGGGACCGCATGACTCCATCCTTTGAGTGACAGTGTCCAGGCACGGCCCCTCCGAGCTCTGGGAGGGCTGTCTGCAGGAAGGAGAGTGTGCCTGTGCATGCACAGCATGCGGACACCCCCAAACGTGCAGTCACCTCCGCCATCCTCAGGAGGACTTGCTTGTCAAAATGTTTGATTGATAAGGAAACGGAGGCTCAGGGGAGGGCCCGGGTGGTTCTGCTGGCACACAGTGGAGACAGCCAGGGCCTGTCCACTCACGGGGGCCCCCTTTGTGCCAGGCCCTTTGGGTGGGGAGGCCATGAAAGGCCCGGTGGCTTCACTTGGTGGGAATATGCAGCAGGGAGGTCCACAAAACTACAAGCCGCCCGTGTGCCAGTCATTGACCCCAGCTTAGGGCTGGGGATGCAGGCCTGTACAGAGCAAGACCCCTGCCTTCATGGAGCCACCCACTGGTGGGCGGAGCAGGCAAGGAACAGCAGGAGGAGAAAGCCTCAACCCCGCCAGGGAGAGAGTGGTCCATGCAGGGAGAAGCAGGAGGGGTGGCGGGCGTGTGTCGGCAGGTGGCAGGTGAGTCCGGCTGCAGGAGGGGAGGCTGAGCAGGAGGTGGGCTCTGGGGAAGAACTGGGCAGAGGGAACAGCAAGCCCAGGCTACACGCTCACCCGTTGTTCTGGGAACCTGAGGGCCCTGGCTCTCGGCTTTCGATTGCCGAAAAAGCTTTCCCCTTATAACCGTGGGCTCTTCCCTCCCTGTCTTCAGGTCTGGACTCGGAAGTCACCTTGGCAGTGACACCTTTGCTGACCAGCCCCTGCCCGTTTTCCTCGTCATCACTGCCACAGGGTGCATTTCCTCTGCGCCTGCGTCCTGTGTCTGCACCAGGGGCGGGGTCTTTGTTTCCTTCCCTGACATCCCCAGCACCTGGGACAACCCCTGCACACAGGAAATTAATATGCACTGATTAACTAATTGATACGGAACATGAGGAGAGGGACTGGAGCAGACAGGTGTGGGTGTCAGCTCTGCTCAGGGAGGGTGGGAAGAGGTGGTGGTCTGGAGAGACAGGAATGAGCTCACCTGTGTGGAGGCGGGGTCTAGGGGAGGCTGGTGTCTTTGGGGATTTCTTAATTTTTTCATTCATTCATTCATTCAGCTTCCAGCGTGAGGAGGCCTGGGGATCAGCCTGGGACTTCAGTCACAGAAACAGGAGAGGGGGCCAACTTGGGGGGGGGTTCCTTACGCCTGACGAGCCCGGGAGGTTTCTTGGCATAAGGAAGGTGCCCAGCGGAGACTTGGTGCAGAAAGGAGGGTGGGGACGGTCACACCATCTCGGGTGAGAGTCCCAGCCCTGGGCTCAGCCCTGGCCAGGCTCTTCCTGCCCCACCTGCCCCTGCCAGGCTCCCCACCTCCTGCCTCTCTCTGCCCCTCTCTGAGCCTGCCCTGCCCTGAGCCCATGGCCTGTGTCTCAGGGACGGGTCCCAGGAGCAGAAGGCTCTTTAAAAGGCTTCCCTCTTTGCATTTTTGTCTCCACAAGGGAAGCTCATTGTAACAAAAATCAAACTGAAAGAAACATTCCAGGATCCCACCTCCAGAGGAAACTGACCAGGGAAACTGAAGGCTCCAGTGGGCAGAACCACATGGCCACGCAGTGAGGCTGCGGCTGGAGCCTGGCTGCCGGGTCCTTGCCTTGAAGCTCCGACGTCCTGCACAGCCTGGGGCTAATCAGAAGAGACGAGCTTGTCTTCCCTGGGGGTCTTGCAGCACTCCATGCCCCCACCTCGCCAGGTAAAGCCCCTCCTGCATGCCCACCTCCTCCTGCCCCGCCATGCTCCTCAACTTGTCCATCCCCCACCCCTCACGAAGCCCTCCCTGAGAGGCAGGACGCCTGTGTCCCGTGCCAGACCCTGGCCGGCCCTGGCACAGAGGAAGCGCTCAGGGCATCTTCCCCTTCAGGACAGTGGGAGCCAACGCCACGTGCTCTCACCCGCTCCTGCCCTTGGCCTCAAGTGAGTGCCCAAGGACACAGCATTTCTGAGATCCAAGTCATAATTCTGTAATTTTCCCCAGCAGAATGCGCCCATTTCAATAATTACAGCATTTGTAATCCACTTAGAAAACATGGTATTTTTGACGTGAACATTTAAGAAACAATCCGTTCCACACCCATCTATCCAAATGGCTCCGATTTTGAATAATTCTTTTGAAATGGAGTCTAAATATACACAAATAGATGTTTCTGAAACGTCATGTGTTCTGAATGCATTTGCATGGGAAGCGGATCCTGAGGAATGGGGGGCCAGGGTGCAGGGGGGTCAGGAGGAAGGGGCTGGGGGTAGGAGTAGGGGTGGAAGGGCAGAGGGAGGAGCAAACCAGGTGGGAATGAGGAGGCCTCACGGCCCCAGGAGGGCGCTGGGGCCCGCGTTAGATGTCTAGCGTCCAGGTACCTGCTGGACCCCACCTGTGGGTATCGTGGGTGAGTCACATCCTTCTCTCGGGCTTGTGCTACCCTGGACCATGGGCACCAGAACGCAGGGCGCTGGGTGCGGTCAGGTTCCCCTCGGTCCCCACAGCCCCGTATGTGCCCAAATGCCTGCCCTCCCTGAGGGCCGTGCTGGCGGCCGTTTTCTCCTGCTCCGTGTCTTTGAATTTCTTTCTGTTTATTCTGCTTCTGTTCTTTTTGCTGGGGGCACTCCTCAGCCATCTGGGGTCGCTGGTTTTCTGCTTGTATTTAGACTGGGACACTCACGCACTGGTGGGAATGTGTTGTGGGGGACAAGGGGACTTCAGGAGGTGGAGTTGGGGTGAGGATGTTGTGGGGGACAAGGGGACTTCAGGAGGTGGAGTTGGGGTGAGGATGTTGTGGGGGACAAGGGGACTTCAGGAGGTGGAGTTGGGGTGAGGATGTTGTGGGGGGATGAGGGGACTTCAGGAGGTGGAGGCAGGGTGAGCCTCCCCAGATGTGAATCCCTCTCTAGGCTTGGTCTCCCTGTTCCGGGCCTGGGGGTGCACGGTGGATCCTCATGTTAATGGGATGAGGGAGCAGGTGGATGGGGTGCCTCTCTGTGTGCCCCACCTCATTGACAGCCCTCCTTCCTCACCTGGACAGGGAGCTGCAGAGGCCCGAGGGACTGCCCTGGTCACACAGCAGGGCTGGGCTGCCCTCTGGGCAACATCTACAGAGACATCATGGAGCCTCCCCTGAACCCATGGCTGGGGTCATGGAGCCACCTTGGAGCCTCCCCTGAACCCATGGCTGGGGTCGTGGAGCCACCTTGGAGCCTCCCCTGAACCTGTGGCTGGGGTCATGGAGCCACCTTGGAGCCTTCTCCAGACCCCATGATTGGGGTCACTTGTTTTCTCCTCTCTCTTCTTGGTTACCATGTTTCCACTGAGCACCTGCCACATTCAGATGGCGAGGGTGGCCACACCTCATCCGCCTCCCACAGCTCCAGTGGGGAAGGAGGTGAGACTTGAGCTGGGAGGGTGCAGCAGTCAGTTCTGTGCAGGGGGAAGCCAGGGCTCTGGACCCCAGCAACTCGGCATGACTCGGGGCATCTGGGAAGGCATCCTGGAGGTGGTGGGGCTGAAGATGGTGATGAAGAGCCAGCAGGCGGAGGAAGGAGCCCTTGCCTAGGCCCACAGGGAGTAAGCTGCCTTCCTAAACTGTAACCTAGGCACTGGTTCCCGCTGGGGGCAGGAGGCAGAGCAGACAGGGGAGGGGCTCAGCCTCTTGAGGAGGCGAGCTTGTGCCCGTGGGCCTCATCGCCAGCCCTGCCCACACAATGAGTTAATTAAACACGAGCACACTGGCCCCTCCTGGCCCTGTTGCTGAGATGGTGTCAGCTGTGATCCCATGACGCAGGGAGGCCTCCCAGGTTGGCATCCTGGCATCCCCCAGCCCCCTTTCCCCTCTGACACTGAGGCAGGGCAGAACTATGCCCCAAGCAGGTCTCAAGGCTTGATGTGGATGAGGCCAGGCTTCCCCAGCATGAAGAGTGGGGACTCCTGGTGGGCTCCTCAGTCTTGACTGTCACCCTTCCAGAAACCCCTGCTTGGGTCCTAGGCCCTCCCATCTGCACCAGGAAAGCTGTGCTGGCTCTTCTTGCCTCATGGGCCTGTCCTGCCTGTCCCCCAGACATGGTGATATTTAACAGGAAAATGCATCTCACCTCGTTAAGGAAGGTCCCTCTGCACTCTACCTAGGTCATGGATGTGATCAAAACATTTTCATCAGGGGGCCAGAAAGGTCAGCCCTATGAGTGGGCGCTGTGTGTATGGCCAGCTGTCCCCTCCCCCAGCTTGAGGAGGGTGGCTTCTCATTTGCAGGGCAGCTGCCTGGGTGCCTGCTGGAGTGAGGAGGGCCCAGGGGGCTGCAGTGAGCCCCAGGTCAAGGTTGGCCACAGCAGGAGCTCAGTCCCTCCTACCGGGCAGCTCCTCCCTTCCAGGGATGTTGCTGGGCTGCAGCAGCTGGCATGGAGGCTGGGGTCAGGGAGGGGAGCTGGACAAGTCTGGGGGTGCAGAGCCCTCATCAAAGGCCGGCCTCTGCCTCCGTGACCGGAGATGGAGTGGTGGCTTGGCGATGGGTAGAGAAGAGGCTGTGGAGGGCCAGGCTTGGCAACAGCTGACCGGAGCTGCAGAGGGCCCTCGGGGATCCTTTCCCTTCCCTTCTTCCCCAGGTGCTCCCTCGGGCTCCTCTGGGGCACATCCTTTGCTACACCTGAGTCCGCCCCTTTGGCCTGGCCGTTCCTGTGGTTCCAGCTTCCTTGCCTCCCTGCAGCCTCCCTCCCCTACTCTGTTGAACCCAGCGTGTTGGGGGATGGAGGGTAGACACAGAGAGATGTAGCGCAGGGAGATAGGCTTGACCTGGGACCAGGTAAGGAGGCCCTCGGTTGGCCAACTTTAGGGCCACAGGAAGTGGCCCAGGGCCCAGTCTGGGCAGGGCACAGGGGCACAACACCCAACTGAAGACGAGTGTGAGGCCAGGCTGGGCCTGTCAGCTGCCTGGGGACTGTAGCTGGGTGTGTGGATGGAGGCCCAGGGCAGTGCTTCCAGCAATGGCTACCAAGTTCTTCTCATGCACCAGCTCCTCCAGCATGCACCTCGGCCTGCAGACCAGGGCATGGTACCCCAGATCAGAGGCTGGGAACTGCAGCTGCCGAGAGGCCCAGCACTGTGCTCAAGGCCACGGTCAGGCAGTGATGTGAGGACGGGCCTACAAGCAGAACTGCTTGACCTCAGCTTCTGTTTCCTCTCCATGCCCTTTGCTCCCCTTGGGTACCCAGGAGACCCCCACACCATGGTTCGTCAGGCTCCCTCTCAGCGTGGGTGACCCAAGTGTGGGAGTAGGGCTGGCACGGGAGAATTCACCTTGCACTCTTATGGCCCATACAGGGCACAGGTAGCTCCAAGTGCATGGGCCTTATGGGGCAGGGTGTGGAGTCAGCAGCAGGCTCTGTTGTTGGGTGCCCAGCTCCAACCCTGGCTCTGCAGATCTCAGGTTGGTGGCTTTGGGCAGGCCACATTACCTCTCTGAGCCATCTCCTCTTCTGCAGACCAGGGGTGTTGGTGGGACCACCTCTGTGCTGTGGTGGGGGATGATGCTCAGGAAAGGGCAGCCGTATTGCTGACTGGGATGATGCTGGTGAGGGGACCATGGACCCTACAGACACTGGCCACCCACAAATCCCAGTACCCCAAGCCATGGGCACTGTCATGGGTCCTGAAGTTGTCCTTAATTCAGAGCACCTTGTCCTGTGCACTGATGCAAAGCCCTGTCCCTGCCAGGAGGGTTGACTGCCCTCCCCACCCCCACCAGTAAGCTGAGGGCTTTGTCTGATTCACTGTTGGACTCCTGTCCCCTTCCTTCCACCCTCTCCACCCCTCATCACCCTGCCCACGTCCTAGGATGTCCAGGCAGCAGCATGACTTTGTGACAACAGCTACAGGGAGAGAGACCTGAACCTCAGATCTGCCACACACTGTGAAGCCTGGGCAGGTCTCTACCTTTTTGAGCTTCAGTGTCCTGGCCAAGAACACAGGTAGCAACATGTTTTCCAAGGCTGGGAAGCGGTGCTGTTTCAGCAATTGCTCATTTTCAGGTCAGTATGTGGGTCCCTCTTAAGGTGCAATGACAGTTACACCTTAATTGAGGCAGTTGAGAGAGCTGAGCTGGGGGCTGGTCATCTTGATGGATAGCTGAGTAGAGGATGGGTGGATAGATGGGTGGGTAGATGAATGGGTGTATATTTGGATGGATGGATGGATGGATAGGTGGGTAGATGGATAGATGGAGAGGTGGGTAGATGGATGGATGGTTGAATGGATGGATGGATGGATGGATGGCCAGATGGATAGGTGGATGGATGGATGGATGGATAGATGGATGGATGGATGGATGGATGGATGGATAGATGGATGGATGGATGGATGGATAGATGGATGGATGGATGGATAGATGGATGGAGAGGTGGGTAGATGGATGGATGGAGAGGTGGGTAGATGGATGGATGGATAGGTGGATGGATGGATGGATGGATGGGTGGATGGATGGATGGATGGATGGATGGATGGATAGACAGATGGATAGGTTGGTAGATGGATGGCTAGATGAATTGATGGGTAGATGGGTGGATGGATAGGTGGGTAGATAGATGGATGGATGGATGGATAGATGATTTGATGGGTAGATGAGTGGATAGATGGGTGGGTAGATGGATGGATGGATGGATGGATGGATGAGTGGGCGGATGGATGGATGGATGGATGAATGGATAGATGCATTAATGGATTTTCATCCCAATATTTAACCCCTCTGATGACCCAGAGGGGTAACTGGGGATACTCGTCTTGGTTTGTCCTCTGTACTTCACTCCTCTCGCCTATCCAGTCAATCCTAGGTTATGAGGATTCCACCTTCTGGTTTTGACTCTGTTCCGTCTTACCCTCCCTTCTCTGCCCTCCTCTAGGCCCCTGCCCATCTTTCATGGACACGTCAGTCTTCCTCCTGTCTGCATCCTTGTCTCAGATCTTTTTTCTACCCATCCTCTTGTCTGGCTCCCTGAGTGCCCTCTCCAACAACACACTGCTAAATATGTCACTCTTCTGCTCTAAATTCCTGTCTTCCCTGCTATCTAGGGGTGGTGTCTAAACTCCTTCACAATTTGCAGGACTGTCTCATCCCAACCTGTCTCCCTTCCCATTCCCTGTCCCCTGCTCCCTGATTTGGATACTTGGTACTTACCATTTTATTTAAGCTCCAGGTTTTCTCTGGGTTCTCCCTTAATCCCTTGCCTTCACCCCTGGTCTGCCTAGGGGTTTCCCACCAATTCCTCTTTAATCAGTCCTGTGGCACAGATCAATGTCTTTCTCCTCCATGAGACCTTTGATGGTGGGTCCAGAATTTGTTAAATCAGTAATAGTCACAAGAATATACAAGTAAGACTATCTGGTGAGGACTATGTGTCTGGCATTCACCAGGCCCCAGGCTATGTAGTTTCCAGGCGTCACCTTAATTTTAAGGCTTTCAAATGTCTCCATGGAGTCCATGGCATCATCCTATCCTTACCAAATAATTTAAGGTACCAAGAAGGGAAACAGTTGAGATCCCTCAGCTCAAGATGGACAAAGCATGAATCACACCCATGCCTGGCTGACTCTGGAGCTTAAGCTTAAGCTGAGTCTCCTGCCTCCCTCCGTTTGAACCTGGCTCCAGAGCCAGCCCAGAGCAGTTCTTCAATAAATAGGCATGCCAGCTCAGGGCAGAGCCCCTTGCAAGACACAGGTTCTGTCTGGACCCTGCCCCAGGGTGGGCTCAGCCTCTGCATACCACAGCCCAAAGTATGCACAAGCCAAATGCCCCCTGAGGATGGGAGGTTGGAGGACCAGGATATGGAAACAACCTCTCTCTCTCTCCCAGTTCCAGAGACACCAGATCAAGTGCTACTTCCTATCAGCTGGAGTCACTGCCCTGCTTGTCATCATCATCATCATCGTCACCTCTGTTCGAAAGTGATGCCACCCGTGGTGAGTGCCCTACCTGCCCCTACACCATCCATTCATCTGCACATCCACCATCCATTCATTCACCTATCCACCATCCATCTAACCATCCACCTCCATCCATCTATCCAACCACCCATTTATCCACCCATCTACCATCCCTCTGTCCATCCATCCACCCATCCACCATCCATCCATCTATCCATCCGCCATCCATCCATCCATCCACACATCCACCATCCATCCTTTCATCCATCCGCCATCCATCCATCCGTCCACACATCCACCATCCATCCTTTCATCCATCCACCATTCATCCATCAATCCACCCACCATCCATCCTTCTATCCACCCATCCACTATCTGTCCACCCATCCATCCACCCTCCATTCATCCATCCACCATCCACCCATCTCTCCACCCACCCACTATCCATCCATCTATCCATCCACCATCCATTTATCCATCCACCATTTACCCATCTATCCACTCATGCACCCATCTATCCATCAACTCATCCACCCATCTATCTACCCATCCACCACTTATCCATCCATCTACCTTCCATTCATCCACCCACCATCCACCCATCTGTCTACCCACCCACTATCCATCCATCTATCTATCCACCATCCATTTATCTATCCATCCATCCACCCACCCACAATTTACTCATCTATCCACTCATCCACCCATCCATCCATCAACCCATCCACCTGTCTATCCACCCACCTACCATCTGTTCATCCATCCACGCAGCTACCATCCACCCATCCACCTGTACACCATCTGTTTGCCCATGTATCCACCCATCCACCATTCATCCTTCTACCTATCCATTCATCTATCACCTATCCACCCATCATCCATCTTTCTGTCCTTCCTTGCTTGCATCCATTCATTCTTCCTTCCTTCATCATCCTCTGTGTGTTTGTTGAGCACCTCCTGTGTGTTAGGCACACAGGATCCCAGTGGTGCACATGGCAGAGGGGTGCCCTGTGTTCTTGCAACTCAGAGCCACTGGGGCAAGGCCACCCTGAAGCCTCCCTTTTCCTAGGCACTGACCTCCAGAAGTTTATGACTGGCAATTCCTCTGGGGCTAGCAGTCAGTGCACAGAGCATGCTGGGCCATGTGGTGAGTGTGCATTCAGAGCCCAGAGGAGGGGAATGAGGCACCAGTGAGGAGAGCTTACCAGGAAGCTTCACCAGCTCCTGTAGGCAGGGAGGAGTGGGTACTGAGACACATGGCTGGCACTGGAGCATGGCTGTCCCCAGGACACAGGGCCCTGGGCTGCAGCTGGTCAGGGCTGGGACAGAACATGGGAAGGCCTTTAGTGTCAGTGGAACCTTTGAAGCATATGAAGCATGTATATCCATTACTGATACTGCATGCCAAATTAGCTTAAAGCTGAGTGGCTGAAACCAAATCAATGTTTGTTATCTCACAGTTTCTGTGAGTCAAGATTTGGAAGTGGCTTAGTTGGGTGGCTCTGGCTCCGGGTCTCTTGTGAGGCTGCAGGTAGATGTTGGCCAGGGCTGCATCATCTGAAGACTCAGCTGGGGCTGAAGGATCCATTCAAAGCTGGATCTGCATGTGGCTGACACTGGTGCTGGCTGCTGGTGGGCTGGAGGCTCAGTTCCTCTCCATGTAAACTCTGGGAAGGCTGGCAAGGGAGCAGGGTGGATGCCACCCTTGCTCAGTTCTGCAGTACTCAGCTGCTCACTCAAGGCTGCCCTACTCGAGTCTTACTGAGCACTGGAGACTCCCATGGTTGGTCTACTGTGTGCCAGGCCATGCGTCATACATCCATTATCTAAATCCTGTAGCCTCCTGAGGAGTGCGGAAGCAGAGTCCAGCCTTCGGGGCCAGCATGCCCAGGAGAGCATGGACTCAGTAGGTCTTGGATTTGTTTGAAGACACTGTGAACCTTCCAGATACTGTGTCGCATCCCTGGGGTCTCCCCAGTCAGCTCATCCCCTCGCAGCAGGGCTTCTGTGTGTTCACATGAGGCAGGACATGTGAAGACCCCAAGTGGCCTTGCCTCATTTGGGTCAGCTGAGGTTTTGCTACTAAAATCCTGGATGGCAAAGAGAACTCCTGGTGTCCAGAGCTGCTGGTGTTGGGGCTGTGGGCAGAATGGGGGACCTGGCTGTCACTGGGTTATGGGCAGAAATGGGGGCCTGGCTGTCATTGTGGTTGTGAGTGTAGTGTGGGTCCTGGCTGTCACTGTTGTATGGGTGCAGTGGAGGTCCTGGCTGTCACTGTTGTATGGGTGCAGTGGAGGTCCTGGCTGTCACTGGGGCTATGGGCAAGATGGGGGTCCTGGCTATCACTGGAGTTGTGGGCAGGAAAGGGGTCCTGGCTGTCACTGGGGTGTGGGTGCATTGGGGTTCTTGGCTGTCACTGAGATTGTGGGCAGGATGTGGGTCTTGGCTTTCACTGGGGTTGTGGGTGCAGTGGGGGGTCCCGATTGTCACTGGGGTGCAGATACAGTGGGGGTCTTGGCTGTCACTTGG
Organism: Trachypithecus francoisi; assembly: GCF_009764315.1. Taxonomy (NCBI): domain Eukaryota; kingdom Metazoa; phylum Chordata; class Mammalia; order Primates; family Cercopithecidae; genus Trachypithecus; species Trachypithecus francoisi. The sequence goes on along the minus strand of NW_022681472.1, from coordinate 97,412,446 downwards.
GTGTGGGTGCAGTGGGAGTTCTGGCTGTCACTATTGTGTCGGTGCAGTGGGGGACCTGGCTGTCACTGGGGTGTGGGTGCAGTGGGGGCCCTGGCTGTCACTGGGGTTGTGGGTGCAGTGGGGGTTCTGGCTGTCACTGCTGTGTGGGTGCAGTGGGGGGCCTGGCTATCACTGTCATATGGGTACAGTGGTGGTCCTGACCGTCACTGGGGTTGTGGGTGCAGTGAGGGACCTGTTATTGTGTATCTGTTTTCCAGATGAGGCTCAGCAGCTTGCCCAGGGAGCAAGTGAGGTGGTGCAGGACCCCCAGGAAGGGAATGGGCCTTTGAGCCCTAGGAAGGGCCCTGCCGTGGGGACCCCTTCTTGACCCCTGCTGCTTCCTTATGCCGGGAACTGCTGTGGTCCTGCCAGGCTCTCTCTGGAGGTTCTTGGGGAGAACCTCCTTGAGGAGCCCAGGCTTCTGCCTCTATTAGTCCTGGGCTTGGGGCAGTGACCCCATTCCTTCAGCTCCCCTGGACTCCAGAGCCCATGCTCTTTAGCCAGAGGAGTGAGGCTGAGCAGAGTGGGTGGCCTGAGGGGGCTCTGAGTGTGGGGTCTGGACAGAATCTTGTCTCTGGGGGCCATCAGGGCCCCTTTCCCAGCTCTGAGTCCTCGAAGTAAAGGTTCTCTGGGAGAGGATCCACAGAAGAACAAGCAATAAGGGCAGACGCAAGCAGGACAGCGTGGGCTGAGAGGTGGGTGGGAGGCACCAATCGTAGCTCGAGTGCAGGAGCCGGGCTGCAGAGAGGACCCCCGCCTGCAGCCGGTGCTGCCTCCGCGATGCATGCTGCGTGTATGCACAAGCCCGTGCGTGTGCCCGGCCACACTCTGAGCAGTGCCCCTCCCCTCTCGCCCACACTGGTGCGGCCCCAAGCCAGCCGGAAACCAGCCCTGATCATAGTAATAGTTACTGTGGCGATGGTGACAACCCCTGTACAGAGCTGACTTAGTCCCTCCAAATCAGGGTCTCCACCCCAACACCTGTGAACATGGCCTTATTTGGGACCAGGTTCTCTGCAGATGTAATGAGTTAAGATAAGGTCTTACTGGGTTATGGTGGGCCCTAAATCTGACAGCTGGTGTCCTGAGAGGAAGAGAGGACACAGAAACACCCAGAGGAGAAGGGCACGTGGAGAGGGAGCAGGGATGAGGTGATGCAGCCACCAGCCCAGAAACACCTGGCACCACCAGAAGCTGGACGGGGCAAGGAAGAACCCACCATGGCACATACGGCCCTGCCACCTCCTCCACCCCAGACTTCGCCTCCTGGGCTTTGAGAGAACACATGGCGGTTGTTTAGAACCCCCGCGTATGGTACTTGGTTGCAGCAGCCACAGGAAGCCACCACATCTGAGTGACAGGTTGTGGTTTGCAAATGTTACCTGTGTTGGCCTCGTCACGGGTGGTGGGGCGGGCTTCACTGGTACCACTGTCCCAGCCTGCAGAGGAGATGGGCCCGGCAGCACATGGTTTGCCTGTAGTCACTTACAAGGAGGTGTGGAACTGCTCTGAGGCCTGGCGGCCCAGCTGCACCCATGCCCTGTGGTCAGAAGGCAGAGGGCAGGAGCCAGCAGCAGGACTGCAGAGGGCCCAGGAGTGCCTGGCCTCCCACCAGGAGAGACAGATGGACATGGACAGTTACAGCATAGCCACGCACATGAGCACCTGGCCGGGGAGGGTTGGGGGTGGTTAGGGGAGGCAGGGAAGGTAGCTGAGCCAGGGGCAGGGAGCACTGCAGCCCTGGTGCCCTGTCAGTGGAGAGGTCCCAGCAGGGTCAGGGCCAAGGAGCAGAGAAGGTGGTGAGGCAGCAGCAGAGGCCAGACCAGGAGAGCCCTGGGGTCTCGCTGGAGATTCAGAGTGCGGAATATTCCAAAGGCAGGCGAAGCCAGGGAGGGTGGGAGTGAGGGCAAGGCATGTCCACATCTGCATGGGTGAGGAGGGTCTGGGGGGAGCGGGGAGGCTTGGCGACCATCGGGGGCTGACAGCAGGGAGAGGTTGGAGAGGCACAGTGGGCCTCGGGGCCGAGCAGGGAGACTCCTGGTGATTTGGATGTGGGCGGAAGGGAGGTGAACAGGCCTGCAGCCACGCCTCCCGTGGCTCTGTTGCTGGGGTGGGAGCAGCTCCCAGCCTGCAGGCCCATGTGGGGAAGGGGTTTGCTGGCCCCACCTTCACTCCCCTGCTAGTGATCAATCAGGGCCACCCAGCCCCGCCCTCTGCCCCACTCCCCGTGGGCTCAGCCTCATCAGCATCCTGACTGCTCTGCCCAGACCCACCAAGATTGTGGTGAATGAAATCACAGGAACCCGATCTGGACACATCCTATTCAGAGTGGCGGGCGAGGCCATGCCAGCCAGGGAGCTCCAAGAGGCCCCCAGAGAACCCCTGCCTGGCTCTGACAGCCACAACTCAGCTCAGGCTCAGCTCTACCAGGATCTTGAAGTCCACCTCCTACCTGGCCCTCATAGGAGCACAGAAGAAGTCGAGACAGGGCCCTCCTTTGACAAAGGAACAGTGGCTGCCACCAAGTAGGCCTGGCAAGTGCTGTGAGTCTCCATGGTGAGGAGGGACTGCACCCAGCCAGCCTCACTCATCTGCAGGTCCCAGGACCCAATTCACAACTAATGCGAAGGCTTGTCTGGGATCAGGGGCAGGGCCCAGCATGTGGTAAGTGTCAGAGGTCAGCGTGTGGCTAGGGTCAGAGGTCAGCATATAGTGAGGGTCAAGGCTCCATATGTGGCCAGTGTCAGAGGTCGGTATGTGGCCAGGGTCCATAGTCAGACTTGGGGCATCCTCAATCATGACAGGCATTCGAGCAAAGCCCGCCTGCTGCACTCGATGGAGCCATTCTGAGTCCCAGCCCTCGTCTCTGTATTGGAGCCTCCTCTTTTCCCACCAGCTACCCCACCCCGGCCTGTGCTGGGGTTTCCAGAAGCCGCTCCAGGCCCCATTGCTTGGTGAGGAGGCCTCTTGCTGTAGATGAAGGATCTGGGCTGGGCTCAGCATAATGGAGACACAGACCCTACATGCCAGGGTAAGGAGGGTGCTTTGGTGGTGGTGCATCCCTCAGGACTGCACTGATGGCTCTCAGGATGAAATGGCCCCAAGCAGGCTCTTTAGAAAGCCCTACCTGGGCTCCCTTGGCAGTCAGGCTACAAGGTGGGGCTGGTGCCTGGGTGGCCAAGACTTAGCATCATCCAGGTTTCTCAGATGTGGTTGTTGCAGAAATGAGCTGGTAGAAGCGAGGTGAGTCCTTGGGATCTGGATTTTGGGTGCCTCCTCTCTCCTTATCCATGATCTCCCCACTCTGGCTCCCAGGACCCAAGCCCCTGCACCCTCAGAAGCACCTTCCACATTGGTCTTTGATAGCTGTTGACTTGTCTGTCAACTCCTGGGGGTGTGATCTCTCTGTAGGAAAGGATGGAATGGATGAGTGAATGAGTGAGTGAGAGTGAATGAGTGAGTGAGTGAGTGAATGAGTGAGTCAGTGATGAGTGAGTGAATGAGTAACTGAGTGAATCAGTGACTGAGTGAATGAGTGGGTGAGTGAATGAGTGAGTGAGTGAATGAGTGAATGAATGAGTGAATGAGTGAGCAAGTGAGTGAGTGAATGAGTGAGTGAATGAGTGGGTGAGTGAATGAGTGAGTGAGTGAATGAGTAAGTGAGTGAATAAGTGGATGAGTGAATGAGTGAGTGAGTGAATGAGTGGATGAGTGAATGAGTGAATGAATGAGTAAGTGAATGAGTGGATGAGTGAGTGAGTGAGTGAATGAGTGGATGAGTGAGTAGTGAGTGAGTGAGTTAATGAGTGAGTGAGTGAATGAGTGAGTGAGTGAATGAGTAGATGAGTGAGTGAGTGAATGAGTGAGTGAGTGAATGAGTGAATGAGTGAGTGAGTGAATGAGTAGATGAGTGAGTGAATGAGTGAGTGAGTGAATGGGTAGATGAGTGAGTGAGTGAATGAGTGGATGAGTGAATGAGTGAGTGAATGAGTTAATGAGTGAGTGAGTGAATGAGTGAGTGGGTGAATGAGTGGATGAGTGAATGAATGAGTGAGTGAGTGAATGGGTAGATGAGTGAGTGAGTGAATGAGTGGATGAGTGAGTGAGTGAGTGAATGAGTGAGTGAATGAGTGGATGAGTGAGTGAGTGAGTGGATGAGTGAGTAAGTGAGTGAGTGAATGAGTGAGTGAATGAGTGGATGAGTGAGTGAGTGAATGAGTGGATGAGTGAATGAGTGAGTGAGGGAATGAGTGAGTGAATGAGTGGATGAGTGAATGAGTGAGTGAGGGAATGAGTGAATGAATGAGTGAGTGAGGGCCCCAGGGAGCAAATCCCTGTCCAAGGGCCCCTGGCTCCTGGAGCCACAAGGCTGGGCCTCAGTAAATAGAAAATTACAGTATCCAGGCAATGATCAATCAAGTAGTTTTCATAAGCACAAAACATTTAAGGGGCTAAGGGGAGGAGCGTTCACACACTAGGCATTTACAGGACGTGACAATGCACCACACTCATAGCTGCCATTTATTGAGTGCTTACTGTATGCCAGCAAGGAGTGAGTACTTTACACAGATTCTCTCCGTCAATCCTTCATCTCACAGAATCTTCTGTGGGACTGCCAGGTCCCACATTCCACTGCCAGGAGGTACGGTATTGAGCCTGAGGTCACACAGCTAGCAGGTGCCAGACCAGGTTTTTAGCTTGGGTCTGGTGACCCTGAGGCCTGGTGGGCTGCACTGCCTACTGGTTGGGGCGTTGAGCTAGGTTCTGTTTGCCTTTTCATGGCCCAGGACGGTTCAGTGCATGCCGTCTTTGGGGCGTGACCATAGTGCACCTTTCACTCAGAAGCTTGGGAGATAACGTAGATGCCCCTCTGCGCTGAGCAGATCAGAAGCCCAAGGGGGCCTGGTTCCCTGGTCCCGGGTCTGGATCTGGAGCCCCGCCCTCCCTGGCTTATCCTGGAAGCCGCCAGGGCCTGACCCTGCCCTCCGGATGTGAGAGGCTCCCTGAGGTCTCCTGTGGCTCTCTGGAGGCTTCCCCATCAAGCTCTCTCCCTGGGACCCAGACCTGGCTTCCCAGAGCTCCAGACTTGGGGCAGATGGAGCTTGCCCTGGGTACCACCTCTGAGGGCAGAGTCTGGCAAGTGGGCTGGAGGCAGAGCAGGGCCGCGGAGGGCGCTGGGAGCAGAGGCCTCCTCACTGTGGGGCCTCAGCATGGGGCTTCCCCTCTCTGAGCCTCCGTTTCCTCATCTGTGAAGGGGCATGCGTGCTACTTTGCAGGTCCACTGAGCATTACAGATGAGGTCCTGCAGCCTGCCTGGCGTCTAGCCTCATTCAGTCACGGCCGTGGAGCTCACTGCCCGTCTCTGCTACCCTTGTGGGCTACGTTGCTGTTACCCTGCAGGTGCTCTGCTCTGTGGACCTGAGGCCTGAGGCGGGACACAGCGGTGGTTTCTTTCCAGTGCTCCCACATGGCCCTCAGGCCAGCAAGACACCAGGGCAGAGTGACTGGCCCCAATGGACCCCAGATCCCACCTTTCCCCTCCGTCTCTTCACCACCCACTGCTGTTCCCAGCTGGCATGTGACTCCCAGCTCTGGGCTGGCGCCCATCCACAGTGGGGTGGGGCAAACACACAGCAGCCCACGGGTTGTCCTGGGCAGCGGGCCCTCGGGGTGAAGGAGACTGGGAGTCTGGGAGCCAGAAGGACGGCTGAGGCCTGGAGGGGCAGGGGGAAGGGCAGAGCCGTCCTCATAGGTAGGACTCAGGGTCATCCCTGGCATCCAGTCCTGCATCCCCATCCCCCCAGGACCTCTGCTCTTCTCCCAGGAAATGCACAGGCAGGAAGGCGGGTGAGGGGAGGGGGCCCTGGGGCTTAACTGGGCAGCTGCGACCTCTCCAGTAGCAGGGCTGTGTTGGCCAGGAGACCTCGTCCCTGTGGCCCATGGCCTTGGATTTGAGTCCCCACCTGGCCAGGTCCACCTGGGCGCCCAGGGACAAATCACTGCATTTCCTGGAGCTTTGGTACCAGAATCTATAAAGGGCGACAGCCTCTCCCTGAGGGCAAGGTTGTAGATACGGGACCCGACCTGCAGGGCCAGATTAGAAGCTGTGCCTGGGAGTGGTAGCAAAAACAAGGCCCCCACTCCTCTCCCCTCCTCCTCCCCTCCATCTCTTGCCATCCTTCTCTCCCCAGCCTTCCTCCTCCTTCCCCGTCTCTCCCTCCTTTTCCTCCTGCCTGTCTGGGCAGTGAACCCCAGCATGATATGGAAGGAAGAAATGGGGGTGCTGCCTTCAGGGTCCCCCTCTTAGCAGAAACAGGGATTCTGGCTCCACCCCAGGAAAGCCCCACCTAGGACGTGACACTCAGGGAACAGGAAGCATCTTCAGCCAACCATGACAGGGAAAAGAAGTTTTGTTTCCTAACCGCAGCAAGAGCGACTTCAGTGGGACACAAGGAGGCATCCCCAGGGGTGAAGGCTGCAAAGCTCATTCTGAAATTGGGATGTGCTTGGCAAGACTCTTGCCTCCTTGACTGTCTCCTCTGCTCAAAGCAAGCAATTTTGCTTCCGGGTGCTTCTCAGTAATTGCAATAATAAATTGAATAATTAAGTTAAATCCACAGAAGAGAATTAAATATTAATTTCTAATAAGATATTTGGAAAGTGTCAGCAGTGGAATGTGAAGGCACTGGGTGCTCCAGTTGCCTGAGGAGAGCAGGGCATCAAGGCCCCAGGGCCCTCCTGCACCCAGGGTGGGGCGAGGAGGGCTCAGGGCCACACATGCCCAGCCTCTCACTGGGGGCTGGCACCCAGGCGTTCGGACCCTGAGTGTGTTGGGTGGCGGCTTGTGGGTCTGGCATCAGGCAGTCAACAGGGGCAGATGCCTGCTCGTGCTGGGCTCACAGCTCCCTGGCAGCTGAGGCTCTTCATCGAGAGGTGGCCCATGCTATTTGGCAGAGTGGTGAGTGGGATGAGAGTGGGACATGTCTGAGGGACATTGGCAGTGAGCTGAAGGATGGGCACCATTCCCAACCAGACCAGGCTCTGAGTGGTCTGTGCTCCAAGAAGGCCTAGAAACCCACACAGTGAAGCTCAAGGGAGCCCGCGAAGTGGTCTGGCCCTCAACAGGCAGCTCTCCAGGGTAGACACTGGATATGACCTGGTCACAGGCTGAGCCCTGACCCTGGTCACACACTGAGCCTTGACCCTGGCCACACACTGAACCCTGATCCTGCTCACACCCTGAGCCTGATCCTGGTCACACTGAGCCCAGATCCTGGTCACACGTTGAGCCCTGACTCTGGTCACACTCTGAGTCCTGATCCTGGTCACTCTGAGCCCTGATCCTGCTCACACCCTGAGCCCTGTTGAGGTCACACACTAAGCTCTGATCCTGGTCACACATTGAGCCTGATCCTGGTCATACACTGAGCCTGATCCTGGTCACACACTGAGTGAGCCCTGATCCTGCTCACACACTGAACCTGATTTGCTCATACCCTGAGCCTGAGCCTGGTCACACGGAGCCCTGATCCTGGTCATCCACTGAGCCCTGACCCTGGCCACACTCTGAACCCTGATCCTGCTCACATCCTGAGCCCTGATCCTGGTCACACTGAACCCTGATCTTGGTCACACTCTAAGCCCTGATCCTGGTCACACACTGGGCCCTGATTCTGGTCACACACTGAGTGAGCCCTAGTCCTGCTCACACACTGAACCCTGATTCTGCTCACACCCTGAGCCTGATCCTAGTCACACTGAGCCCTGATCCTGGTCACACTGAGCCCTGACCCTGGTCACACCCTGAACCCTGATCCTGCTCACACCCTAAGCCCTGATCCTGTTCACACTCTGAACCCTGATTCTGGTGACACCCTGAGCCTTGACCCTGGTCACACCCTGAACCCTGATCCTCACACCCTGAGCCCTGATCCTGTTCACACTCTGAACCCTGATTCTGGTGACACCCTGAGCCCTGACCCTGGTCACACCTGAACCCTGATCCTGCTCACACCCTGAGCCTGATCCTGTTCACACTCTGAACCCTGATTCTGGTGACACCCTGAGCCCTGACCCTGGTCACACCCTGAACCCTGATCCTGCTCACACCCTGAGCCCTGATCCTGTTCACACTCTAAACCCTGATTCTGGTGACACCCTGAGCCCTGACCCTGGCCACACCCTGAAACCTGATCCTGCTCACACCCTGAGCCCTGATCCTGTTCATAATCTGAACCCTGATTCTGGTGGCACCCTGAGCCCCGACACTGGCCACACTCTGAACCCTGATCCTGCTGACACACTGAGCCCTGATCCTGGTCACATTCTGAACCCTGATCCTGGTCACACCCTGAGCCCTGATCCTGGTCACAAACTAAGCTCTGATCCTGGTCACACACTGATCCTAATTCTAGTACATTTTGAGCCCTGACCTTGGTCACAGGCTGAACCTAAGCCTGGCTATGGACTAGCCCTGATACTTCATTGACGAGGCCAGAAAGCATGGTGCATGCACACTGTGTTTGCCTGGAACAAAAAGTTGATGCTGACATAGCTAAGATGGGCAGGTCAGAGCCACCTTTTAGGTGATGAACCCCATTCAAGGGCTCAGACTCAATCCATCATCAGAGAGACATTGAGGGTGTTTGGAGCTGAGAATTGCCATGGCCAGGGGTGGGTGGAGTGGGAGGGCTGGCCCTGGGGTGATGCCATTGAGGCAGCGACTGGGATTCAGGAAGGCAGGGGCTGGAGTAGGCAGAGGAGGTGCCATCTGCCCCTGGCAGGCGAGCTGGGGAAGATGGAAGGTGCAGGCACGGAAAGCAGGGACCCTTGCATGACAGCCTCCCCTGAGGCTGGAGCAGCCGGTGCTGGAATCTGGGCTCTGGATCCTCAGCCAGGTCTGGAGGCTTCTGGGCACCTGGCACAGGCTCAGAGTCACTCGGCCATCTTGCCTGCATCTCGTGACCTGGGTGGCTCCTCCCTCTGACTCAGGCCCAGTGTTCAGTGTAGGAGCCCAGATCCTGCAGGTGGGGCAGGGCCAGAGCAGAGGGGCACTGGGAGGTGCTGGGTAGAGCCCGACCATGCACAACCCTGCCAGATTGCCAGGCTTAGCAAAAGCAAAAAGAAACCCATGTCCCATTCAATATGAATTTGAGCTAAAGGACAAATTATCTTCCAATATAATTAATTCCCATGTAATAATTGGGATATTTTTACAGTAAGACAGTAATTCCTTGTCTATCTGAAATTCAGACTGAAGTCCTGTATTAACCCAGCAACCTGTGGGGCCCATCCACGCCAGGCTCCCCTGGCAACTGGTGCCCCTGGAGCCTTCCTTACACCCTAGGGCTCCTTTTCCTGGGACTGAAGATCCACAGGAGCCAGGGAAGGCTGACAAGTCATAGCTGGAGGCTACCCCAGAGATCCCCCCCAGCTGAGGTGGGGGTTTGGGAAAGAGCCAGGGGATACTCAGCCACTCCCTCAGAGGATGAGGCCTCTCACCTGAGCTATGCCCCCACCCTGCTGGGCACCCTCAGGCAAGCCTCTGCACCTCTCTGAGTCTGGCTACCTCAGGGCAGAATGGGGGTTATAGACAAATGAATGAATGAATGAATGAATAAATGAATGACTGGAGCCTGGGTCATCCAGGTCACACACCAAACTCTGATCCTGCTGTGGTTTGTGGCCTCCCCTGCCCTCCTGCTCTCCCGTCCTGGGGTCATCCAGACCCCAGTTATTCACTCATCCGTTCATTCATTCTGTAATCACTGGTTTGAGCATTCCTTGTGCAAGAGGAATGGGCCTGCTCTGGGCTCCCCCCATCCTTGCTGGGGCAGCCACTAGGGAGGGCGCATGAGGGCTTCCTGGGCTGCACCATGGGAAGTGTGAGGCCAGAGTCTGGGGGTCTGGCTGCATGGTTCAAGCGTTCCACCATCATTGTGGCTGGGCCTGGCAGCGGCCTGTTTGCCCCTCCTCCGGTGTTCCTGATGCCGCTGCTCACCCCTGCCCATGACCACCTGCCCTTGCCTGCCTGCCGTTGGCCTGCTGGCTCTCACCTCTGGCCAGCATTCAAGCTCTCAGCACCATGGACAGTAGCAGAGGGGCCAGAGCCCTTTCTGGAGTCAGCCATTCCTTAAGCAGTTTCTCTTTCTTCTCTTCTTTCTTTCTTCTTTCTTTCTTTCTTTCTTTCTTTCTTTCTTTCTTTCTTTTTCTTCTTTCTTTCTTTTCTTTCTTTCTTCTCTTTCTCTCTCTTCTTTCTTTCTCTTTCTTTCTTTTTCTTTTCTCCTTCCTTCCTTCCTTCCTCCTTCCTTCCTTCCTTCCCTCCCTCTTCCTTCCTTTTTTTCTTTCTTTCTTTTTTTTTTTTGAGACAGAGTCTTGCTCTGTCACCCAGGTTGGAGTGCAGTGGCACAATCTCTGCTCACTGCAACCTCCACCTCCCAGGGTTTAAGTGATTCTCCTGCCTCAGCCTCTTGAGTAGTTGGGATTACAGGTGTGTGCCACCATGCCTGGCTAATTTTTTGTACTTTTAGTAGAGACAAGGTTTCACTGTGTTAGCCAGGATGGTCTTGATCTCCTGACCTCGTGATCTGCCCTCCTCGGCCTCCCAAAGTGCTGGGATTACAGGCATGAGACACCACGCCTGGCCCTTAGGCAATTTCTCCATGACCGTTCACCTACCATCTCCTCTCCCTGTTTTATCTCCCCTCTGATGGGGGCCTAAACCCTGGTTCCCTGTTGTCTGGTGTCCAGACCAGTGTGGGGCCCAGGGACACCCGAGGCAGATTTGTTGACTGAGAGGAGGATAAACAACCAGGCAGGGTCAGTGCCAAGTATCTGCCCATTTTACAGATAATGGGGACAGCTCAGAGGGGTTGATCCTTGCCAAGGACTTTGGGCTGGCCTGAGTCTGTGCCTCTGCTCATCGCCCACCCCAGGCTTTGCTCCTGTCAGGCAAGAGGGAGAATATGGAGCGACGCAGTGCCCTGTGCCCCATGCCCAGGCTGCTGACCAGTGCAGGGAGGGGCGGGGTGGGACAGGGGGTTTTATGCTGCTGTGCCAGGCCGGGAGGCCGACACCCTCCAGCCCCATCTCCTTGAGAGTCAATTTCCAAAACCCTGCAGTAGCATCTTCCTAGAGACCCCTCTTGGGCCCCCGAGCCTACTGCCAGAGGACGCCAGAGCCCAGGCAGCTCCTCAGGTCCCAGTGATTATACCTGTGTTGCTCAGCCGATCAGGGAGAGCCCGGATCTCATCCTTCCCAGCCCCACACCCCCAGACCCTGGCCTGGCCCCTTCCTCTCTGCACTGCGCCAGCGTCCACCCGTCTGTTCCAATCCAAAGGTCTCCCCAGCGGCATTCATTCCAGTGCCATTGGCCAAGGCTCAGCCCTCAGAGGAGGGGCAGGAGCACCATGGCGGAGGTGGGAGCTTCTACGCTGGGCCTTGGGGGTGAAGAGACCCAGCTAGGGGTCTGGAGGAACTGGGGCTGAGGGGCAGCAGGGAGAGGGGAAGGCTCATGGCCTGGGCCCAGAGGATGCCACGGGAAGCTCTCCCCCTCAGATCTGCCCCGTCACAGGGCCACTCAGCCAGCAGGTGCCACATGCCATCTGCTGAAGCAGGCAGAGGCTGGGCTGGCTTTGCACAGGGCCCGAGGGCCATCCATCTCTGGGTCCCAGCCAGGCCTCTCCTGGAATTCCACAGCACCATGAAGCCAGCCTGGGGTGCAGGCGGAGGGTTGGCCCATTGACCACCGAGGCTCCAGAGCTCAGGGAATGTGGCCCGCACTAGATGCTGAAGGGCGTGTCCAGGCCCAGCTGGGTGGGGCTGAGCTGGCAGCCTCAGCAAAGGTGTCCACGTGCGGCTGCCACTGCCAGCCAGCCTCTCGCCGGTGTGTGCTGGGTGGGGCAGGGACTTCCCTCCCAGGCTGCTGCTCCCTTGGCCTGCCCTTCCCCTCTCTCAGCGCAGTCTGCCTTCCAGGTGTGAGGGCAGGGAGGACTCCCTGGTAGGTCACGGGGGACAGCTCTCCTGGGGTGTTCTTAGGTTCACAGCTGGGCCCTGCTGCCCTGGCTTGGACAGAGTGTGTGTGGGGAGGCCAAGGGGTGGTGGTGGACAAGGGCAATGGACAAGACCCAGTTCCCAATCTTGGGGGACACACATGGGGATGGGAGGGGCAGTTCTGGCCAGAAGATGGGGGCGTCAGGCACTGCAAGGCTGCCCCCGATCACCATTGCTGCCACCTCTCATTAGATCCTGTCCACCGACGCCAGGACTCTGCATTGTGTTGATGGGCACGCTGAGCACCACCAGCCTTGGGGCGCCCTCACCC